>NC_135317.1:60154013-61415442 GCF_048772815.1 Callospermophilus lateralis | reverse complement strand
AAAATCTACATTGACAGCATTTTGGGTTTCTTTTAAGTCTTTGAAGGCAGGCATGTCAGCTGTAACAAAACAGTCATGTAGACTTTCTAGTTGGCCAAAGAGCCAGTTGTTTCCTTAACTAAAATCATCATCGACATGAATCATCATGACAGCCTGAAAAATTTAGCATTCCTCTAAGAAGAGGAGATAACCAAGTAAGGAATTCTTCAGACATCTTATCATGGGTAAAAGACTAGAGAGGGAAACCATTCCTTTGAAAATAGCACTGCTATGAAATTTATCTCTGCACTGATACTTCTGACAAATAAAATCTACATTCTCAAGGGCTTTGCCTCTGCTAGGTACTAATCAAATGAACATGTACAAGCCCCATGTCTGATCAACTGAGTTAGGGTGAAGAGCACCAATGATATAACAGCATATTTAGCAAAAATGACTGAGTGCCTCGCATGTGCTGAGCTCTTGGTGTAAATAGTAAATACAGCATCAAAGGTCATTGCGTTAGGAAAAAGAGATACATCCATGGATATATACTATATGCATTCCTATACAAATAGGAATAAATTCAATGAAGGAGTGAGTAGGGTCTGATGAGACAGTAAATTTTGCTTTAGAGGGCTGGGGTTGTGGCTCAGTGGCAGAGCGCTTGCCTAGCATGTGTGAGGCACTGCGTTCACTCCTCACCACCACATGTAAATAAATAAAATAAAGGTCCATTGACAACTAAAAGATTTTTGCTTTAGAGTGCTATCCACAAGTAGTTATTGCATAGACAAATTAGAGCCCTTCATTTAGTCTCCATTAATCTGTTTAAATAATGAAGTTGATGGTAGGCTATGATTTTGGCTGTTTAGAAAAGAAGCAGCTCTTGAAGTCCAAAATTTTCATACCTTGAAAAACATTTGCTGTAGAAATGAAAGCATAGCAGTGTGTGCAAGAGAGGTTAGCTACTGCTTACTAAAGGGAGTACAATGAAAGAGTTATATTATAATTTTTTTCCTGACATATAGATCCTTTAATAAGATGGAATCATAGAATTAGAACTCCAGAGTCCCTTGGAGATAGCTGTGATATCTGGGCTGTTAAGAAAAGCAGTTTGGATGCTAGGAACTAGTCTGACTCTTTTATTTTAAATATTATGAAGTGGAAAGCTCATGCCTTTCTTTCAGTTGGCTATTGAAGGATTCTATAGTTGGGCGTAAACTTTTTGATCTGCTGTTTTGCTTTTTTTTCCTTCTTTTTTTTTATTGGTTGTTCAAGACATTACAAAGCTCATGACATATCATCTTTCATACATTTGATTCAAGTGGGTTATGAACTCCCATTTTTACCCCAAATACAAATTGCAGAATCACATCGGTTACACATACACGTTTTTACATAATGCCGTATTAGTGACTGTTGTATTCTGCTACCTTTCCTATCCCCTACTATCCCCCCTCCCCTCCCCTCCCATCTTCTCTCTCTACCCCATCTGCTGTAATTCAATTCTCTCCCTTGTTTTTTTTCCCCTTTCCCCTCACAACCTCTTATATGTAATTTTGTGTAACAATGAGGGTCTCCTTCCATTTCCATGTAATTTCCCTTCTCTCTCCCTTTCCCTCCCACCACTCGTCTCTGTTTAATGTTAATCTTTTCCTCACGCTCTTCCTCCCTGCTCTGTTCTTAGTTGCTCTCCTTATATCAAATAAGACATTTGGCATTTGTTTTTTAGGGATTGGCTAGCTTCACTTAGCATAATCTGCTCTAATGCCATCCATTTCCCTGCAAATTCCATGATTTTGTCATTTTTATAGTGATGTGTAATACTCCATTATGTATAAATGCCACTTTTTTTTTTTTTAATCCATTCACATATTGAAGGGCATCTAGGTTGGTTCCACAGTCTAGCTATTGTGAATTGTGCTGCTATGAACATCGATGTGGCAGTATCCCTGTAGTACGCTCTTTTAAGGTCTTCAGGGAATAGTCTGAGAAGGGCAATAGCTGGGTCAAATGGTGATTCCATTCCCAGCTTTCCCAGGAATCTCCATACTGCTTTCCAAATTGGCCGCACCAATTTGCAGTCCCACCAGCAATGTACAAGTGTACCCTTTTCCCCACATCCTCGCCAGCACTTGTTGTTGTTTGACTTCATAATGACTGCTAATCTTACTGGAGTGAGATGGTATCTTAGGGTGGTTTTGATTTGCATTTCTCTGACTGCTAGAGATGGTGAGCATTTTTTCATGTACTTGTTGATTGATTGTATGTCCTCCTCTGAGAAGTGTCTGTTCAGGTCCTTGGCCCATTTGTTGATTGGGTTATTTGTTTTCTTATTGTTTAATTTTTTTGAGTTCTTTGTATACTCTGGATATTAGGGCTCTATCTGAAGTGTGAGGAGTAAAAATTTGTTCCCATGATGTAGGCTCCCTGTTTACCTCTCTTATTGCTTCTCTTGCTGAGAAAAAACTTTGGTTTAAGTAAGTCCCATTTGTTTATTCTTGTTATTAACTCTTGGGCTATGGGTGTCCTATTAAGGAATTCATTGTAAACAGCTGATATTATGCATGCCTCAAATACCATGCTTTAAAGATTGAGTGTTTGGGTTAATGGGTGTACCTAGCTGCTTGAGATGAGCAAGATTCTGGGGAATAGGAGGGCCCTAACAGTTTTTTTGTGTGTCTTGGGGAAGTGGAATGAATAATTTTCATTCTTATCCAGGGAACTTAGGGGTCTCAGAGAAGAGGGAATAGGGTTGCCAAAAAGGGAGGGGTTTGTAGCCTGCCACTCCAACTGCAGAGCTCCTACTGGATACAAAGCAAAACAGAGAATTTCGAAACAACAAACTAATTTTTGCTTCTTTGTCGTAGAACTTTTCTGAGCAAGTGTTTGTTTACTATCTCCTGAAAGTTCCATCATGTGTAACAAGAAACTACACCAAGTTCTTTTCACCTGTGTTCTCCTATGTTTTCCTTCTATCATTTCCCCTCTGTCTCTGTTTTCACAGGAAAGTAGGGAGAAATATGACATTTGAGTTTTAGGCTTTGGTAGTTAAGATCTATTAGAAATGATATTCAAACAATTAACAAGTGTTTGAAAACCCTGCATGTTCTTAAATCTTCTCCCTAAATGGAAAGGTATATTGTCTTTATTAGGAAGAATGCAAGGAAGTAAACAAACTGAACTATTCAGAAAGCAACATTTTAGCCAATAATGAACCTTCACCTTTGCAGGGTTAGCACATGGAAATCATTATTATGGACCAGCAGATAGACCTATGTCATTATACTTCTTAAGTCAAGGAACTTTGTTATATCATGGCATTCTGATTTTTATAACTAATTTTATTTGGTTGCTAACTGCCTTCCATACTTAATGAAACAATATGAAGAAAGACTAGCTTAATTTTGTAGCCTGAAATGATTCTTTACTTCAAAAAAATTTTTTCCCCTAACATTTGAAGATTTTTGATTAATTCAACTTTCACTTAAAAGTACCATAATTTATACACAAGCTATAAAGATACATGATTTAAATGCTTCCTACCTAATGCAACTGGAATTTTTCTCCAATTATAGGCGAGGCAAGATCATTATTCTCTAGTTTCAAAAAAAAAAAAAAAAAAAAAAACCAGATTGCAGCTGCTTGCAAGAGGAGAGCTAAACTAAAATAACAGAACATTTAATATTTTGAAAAATATGTCCTGGAGGAAAGGATTTTTCTGCTCAAAAAGATAGTAAATTATTCAGTTTGGCAGCTCCAGGGTGTGCATATTTTGAGTCCCATCACTGTCATTTATTTTCTATCAAGTTCAAATAGAAAAATTGAAAACTTTATTTTGACATATAGTCCTTTATATAAACCTTTGACTTCAAGGGCCTACATGTTACTGTGATCTGCATAGGCACATTCCACTTTTAGTGGATGCGTGTTTAATTTTCAAAATTGTTAGCAAATAGAGCTGCAGCCAAAAATTCCTGTGTTGAGATTCCTTCCGGCCCAGATGAAACTAATAGTTTCAGGCTGTGTTGCTGTCATTCATTACTAATCCAGGTATGGCTGGTCACTGTTTTTAATTTTCTTTTTCTGAACTTAAAAAGGCATTGCTTGCCCTTTTCCCATGAGAAGTCAGTGATAATATGCCTGAGATTTCAGCAACCGGAGATAGTGTGTCTTTTCCACATTGACATGATTAGGCTTTGTTGTAGGGCTAGTATAGATATGAGATTGATGCTAGACATAAAACAGTGGAGAATAGGCACCTAGTAGATTATGAAGGAAAAATAAGAGAGTATTAGAAATTTGCTCTAAGTTTTAGAAATTGACATCCTGGGGAAGCAACTATTCCCTACCACAAAATATCTTTTGATGTCACTCGCCATTTTGGGACAGACTGTTAAATTAAATGGACAATATATTTTAGTGTTTATTATAATTCTTATGTTTAATAATAGAACTTCAAGAAACATTGAAAATGTTGTTACTGATTATTTATTCTGTTTAAATTAGACCATAATGGTTTCATTTACATTTTAAATTGTTAATTGATCTGAAAGCATGATTATAAGTGACAGAATAAAGGTCATGGACCTTGAAATTAGATGGTTCTGACTTCATAATTCTACTAGCTCTGTGACCAAAAGTCAGTGATATAAAATCTGACTCTCAGTTTTTAGTTTATAAAATGGAATAATAAATTGTAGAATTGGTATAAGGAATAATACTATGGTAGACATTAAGTGCTTTTCACATATTTGTTGCTCAGCAAATGATAGATTTTATAGTATAAATTACCTGCTTGCCTGCTTGACTACTGATCTTCTAGTTTTTTTTTTGAGATCTCCACCTGTTTTGCCAATTCAGTTCTATTCTGTTGAAATTGAAAGTATGAAAATACTCAGTATAATGGTAGATGAATAAAAAAACTAAAGATTTGCTGACTAGCAAGGCTTCTAAGTTAACATTAATTTACTGTGACCTTCAGTCTGATGGCGTGTCAGCATTCTAAGACTTGCTCTTTTTCTGGGATATTGGATCTACCCAGGTAGACTGATGTATATATAAATTCTACCTGCTAAAAGGAACAAATACAGGCTTTCTGCTAGCCAGCACTAGTATATAACTACGCACCACAGTAATCATCAGAAAGTTTCTTGGAGTGTATGGAAGTATAAAAAAAAGTGAGGTAGTTACAGGGTTCTAAAATTTAACAATGTTGGTAAATACGGTAGATTGATACAGACTCCCTTCCCTGCTTCTCTTTGAAATTCCTCTAAAATTACTGTAATAGAATGAGGAGGTGAGAACAGTGGAAGAATGCTGAACAAAATTTTTGAAGCTGGGAAGTTGATGTTTACAGGGTAAAAAATAAGGACATTGGGCTGGGGATGTGGCTCAAGTGGTGGCGCGCTCGCCTGGCATGCGTGCGGCCCGGGTTCGATCCTCAGCACCACATACAAGCAAAGATGTTGTGTCCGCCGAAAACTAAAAAATAAATATTAAAGGGTTCTCTCTCTCTCTCCCGCCCTCTCTCTCTCACATTCTCTCTCTCTTAAAAAAAAAAAAAAATAAGGACATTTGGAAAGCCCTGGAAAGCCACAGAATTTGGGGCACTTGATATCCCTGAGTTAGGCATGTTAGAAGAGATAAGAACCGAAGGAGAGTCAAAAGCCTGGATTCTCATTCCTACTCCATGCTGCCAGATGATTGCCATACTGTAACAGAAAACTGGAGGTTCTTTTCTAGAATTGTTGAGGTACAGTTAAGGACAGGTGAATTCCTATTATGTACTTAGCACTGTTATAGGTATTGTGAGTACATCGGTGATGAAAACATACCAAAAAAGCTCCATTATCATAGAAGATAGACAACAAACAGAAGACCAAATAAAGTGCTTTTTATATTATGTTGGTGACAAACAGGGAAAAAGTAGATAGAATAGAGTAAGGGAGATTGGTCATGCTGAAGGGAGTGTCATAGTTTAAAATGAGTTGACAGAGTAGACTCATTTTTTTAAATTTTTATTTTTAAAATTTGTTCTTTTTAGATATACATGACACTCACGTGTATTTTGACATATACACATGGAGTATAACATTTTAATTAGGATCCCATTCTTGTAATTTTATGAGACGTGGAGTTTCACTGGTGGTATATTTATATATGAACACAGGAAAGTTATGTCTGATTTGAGCAGTGACTTGGAAAATAGGGAATAAGCTACAGAGATAGAGATGAGGGTGTGCCAGACCACCAGAGGAATGACTGGTGTAAAGGCCTGGAGAAGGAAGTAGGCTCTTGTGGTTGGAGGAGGTGAGATGATGTCAGAGGTAATGAAGGGACTTGAGTGAGTGGTAGAGATCAGGTTGGCCTTTCTGACCATTTGTAAGGACTTTTACCGCGATTTGAGTTGGGTAACCTGATCTAACCAAAAATTTAATGGGTACAAATCGGAGTTTGCATACTAACTTTTGGTGTTCTCTATCCTTTTCATAGCACACAGAAGGCTACCAGGCTTGTTACTACTGCACCCCTCCATCCCTACCCACCACCCCACAACCAAACATACAAGACAACAGAGGATCTCTCTCTTAGGGAAATAAAATAGCTAAAGGAAGAAGATTTCTGTGCAGTGATTTTGGGGTCCCCAAATGGAAAAGGTAGCTTTCTGTCTTAGCCTATGATAGAACCTACTAGTTTGTAAGTTATACCCATCTATATTTTTAAATTTTTTGTTAGTTCTACCCATCTATATCCAGCTCTCATCATTTAATTGTTGCACTCTTAACCTGAATAGACAGATTAGAGGAAAGAAGCCTAAATTGGGGGAAAAAAGAATGTGAAAAGAACAGAAACAATAGGAGCAAAAGATGTTTCAAAAACTTTAAGATCCTCTGAGATAAGAGAAGATATTATAATAAAAGAACAGAGAATACTTTAGATGGGATTATTCCAAGAATAAATAGTCTTGGGTATTTAAAAGGTTATCAACTTGGTAGAAGGTTTGGGAGACAAAATTGAAACTATCTTCCAAACAGATTAAAAAAGTCAAGTAGACAGAGAACGAAGTAGAGATAGGAGAAAAAAAGAAAATACAATTAGAGTACAACTAGGCTCTCATTTGACTAATAGGGGATGTTCCAATAAGATTTTGGAATGAATCAGTGTTCTTCCAGTTACTTACATAATTTAGACTCTATTCTGTGAGGTTGGGGAGCAAGTTGTTGGTCCTACTCATTATTCAGTTTCTATCACAATATGTGTACACAGTAGATTCTCTGATATGTTGACTGAAATTATAAGATGCAGAGAAAACTAAGCAAATTTAAAAGGCAGCTAATTAGAAGGAAACTTTTTTTAAGAATGGTAATTCAGTCATTCTTAAGTGATTCAGTTGGGAATAATATCTAGATAGTCATAATAATGGAAAACACTAGATATTGATTTAATTGACAACTGTGATGGACTGTATTGAGAAAAGGGGAAAAAGAGTGCTCTAAGCGAGCTAAATCCAGAGTGCTTTCAGCAAAATGTTAGCATGTGAAGTTTGAGCTATTAAATTTTAAAAAGCAGTTATAAACATATTACCTAGAAATAGCTGAAATAATTGAAAGTGATTGCTAGAAAATAAAGGGGCAGTGAACCATTTCTCCCCTTCTTTATTGGTCATATAGAACTAGTTTTAAACTATGTAGATGAATTATTTTGATAAAAATAAAAAATTCAGATATTAAATGGCACCAGACAACCTCCTTCTCTATATTAAGCCATACTTGTCACGGAATATGGCCGTCTTCAAGCCAGGGAACTCTCTAGATAGGCCTTCTCCTTTCTCCCTGTTTCCATTGCCAGCTCACCTGTCTTCTGAATTGCTGTGCTCTTTATTCATTAGTACAGTGAATCAAAACATGGCCAAGTATCTAGGACTATTCTGTCTCTTTGTTCTCTAGTCTATTTTGTGGTGACTTCACATTTTAACTTGGATTTTTTTTTCCATGAGATTTTTAAGTTAGTGGTGGTTACTTTATTGTAGCTGCAAATATGGAAAACACACTTCGTTATAATGAAGGCTTCAGTGTTGTTGTATTTAGTTCTATATTCTAGACTCCAAGTTTCATCCTTAAGGATTATTGGTTTTATTCATAATTTATTTAGTAGCCATCACAGTTTATGCATATAGTAGTTTCTTAGGTATTTGATTGATATTATCTTTATTTCTCATTGAGAAGGAGATTATGTAGTGTTTGAGAGTGTGGCTTTTGAGTTAGACAAACTTGGATTTCAATCCCATCTCTATCACTTACTATCCATGTTACTCAACCTCTTTTGGGAATCCATTTCCTCATCTGTGTAATGGGAATGGGAATTGTTCCTATGTAGTGGGGATTGTTGTGCAGATTAAATTAAATAAACCAGATAAAGTGCTCTATACTTAGTAAATGCGTAAATATCTTGATGGTGTTATTTTTACCTTAGTTTTGAGTGATGTCATTGCCATTGCTAGCCTTTCAAAAATCCATTCTGATTATGAAGAATTTTTCCTGTTCATAAGGATTCAACAAGTGTAAATTACCCTTGAGTATATTTCTTCAATTCTATCCTTGTAGTCTATATCTGTACCTAGCTTTCTCATGTATTATCACTCTTTGCTTGCAGTTAACACCTATAGACTCTCTACTTGACAAATGATATTCTTACAATCATCTTGCTGTGCTTTCCAGTCACTGAATAAATTATTAATTTTACATTAAAAGTAATATTTGGCATTAATAAAGCCAGTAACACTTTCCCCCTGAAATCTCCAGTAATATTATCACACTATAGATCGTATTAAAACTTGCATAGTTTTAAAACAAAAATTTTATTTCTAAGAAGACAGAAATATTTGTTTTAAACAGTATTTATTGTAAACTTCCAGTACAATGGGAAAAATGTTTATGTTCTTCACAATACATTTCTTCATGAAGTAGTTGGGCTACATTAAAAGAGAATAGTGATAAGATAATTCTTGTAACTTGTGTTTTCTGAAAGGATAAACAAACCTTTCAAAACTGGATTGTCCTCAAAGGTAGGGTTCTGTTTGGGTTGCTTTGACTTACAATTAGGAACAATTAAAGGAGGAAAAGTTTTTTTGGCTCATGGTTTTAGAGGTTTAGTGCATGGCCAGCTGACTCCATAACTCTTGGCCTAAGGTGAACAGAACATCATGGTGGAAGGATTTGGAGGAAGAAGGCAACTCAGAACATGGCAAATAGGAAGGGGGGAGGGAGAGAGAGATAGAGAGAGAGAGAGACACACACACACACACACACACACACACACACACACACAGAGCTCTGCTCACTAAGGGATACAATATAAACCCCAAAGGCACTCCCCTAGTGACCTATTTCTTCCAGCTACACCCTGCTTGCCTATAGTTACTGCCCAGTTAATCCAGATCAGTAAATTAATCCACATCAATGAATTAATCCACTGATTAGGTTACACCTATCATCTAATAATTTAGCCTCTGAAAATTCTTGCATTGTGTCACACATGAGCTTTTGGGGAACACCTCCTATATAAGCCCTAACAAGATCCTTATTCTGCTTATCTCATTGTTCATTATCTGGCATATAGTTAGATTTTAACTATTGACTGACTATAGACATGAATGAATTAAATATGTTATTGTTTTGTTTGTTAGTATCTTTTTATTTTGAAATAATTTCAAACTTATAGAAGTTATAAGGGCAAGCAAATTTCATGTACTGTTTATCCAGATTTACTAAGCTTTATATGTGTATGCTTTTTAGCAATTTTAGAATAAGTTGTTGACATTGTACTTCTCTTATCTGGAACAGTTCTTTCTGTAGTCTTTTCTTTTTAGCTTTAACATTTTTTTAAATAACTTAGGTCAGTTTTTTGAAGAATATCCCTCTATTTGAGTTTGCATAATGTGCCCTCTTAATTAGTTTGAGGTTTTGCAATTAGGGCAGGAAAGCCTATATTAGTTTGTACAAGTATTAATGATCTTCCAGTTGGTTAAGTTGTATCCACCAAGTTTTCCTACTGTGAAGTTACTGTTTATCTCTTTGTAATTAATGTATAATTTGTAGAGAGATACTTTCAAACTGTAAATATCTTTTTCTTCATTAAATTTTCATCCATTAGTTTTGGTGGTCATCATTTCATCCTTTCGTATTTATTAGTTGGCATTCTGCTAGGAGGAAAATATTCCCTTTCTTTTTATTTTATTTTTTTTCATTTGTTGGTTTGAACTCATGGATTCATATTTTATTCAATGAGTTATATTCCATTAGTGTCATTAATTATTTTGATGCTTAAATTATTCCATATTTAGTCAGTGAGAGTCCCTGTAATCTGCCTCTGTTCTTTTGGTATGTTTTTACCATTCTTTGAGACTATCTTAACATTTTTTTGGTATATCAAGAAAATCTAGGTTCTTTTTGTACTTCTTGGCCCCAGACCTGGATTCAACCTTTTTCAAGTGCCTAACTTCCTTTTAATGGAGAATGGTATTTTAAAACCAAGATCTGAGTGTTTGTAATGTCATTACTAATAATATGTCATTGGTTGTAGACCCTCTCAGATCTCAGATTTTTCAGGGACTAAACTAAGAAATGTGTGTGTGTGTGTGTGTGTGTGTGTGTGTGTGTGTGTGTATGTGTATGTGTAAATAATCTTTGTCTCAATTATAGTTATGTATCTAAATTCAAGGTTTATATTGATTAGTTCAGTTCTGATCTAGCACTCAAGTATTCGTTCTAGTTTCTGTCCATGTTTATAACTCCCATCTCCCACGGTGAAAAACTTGGCCCTAAAGCATTTTTTTTTAATCCCTAGCACCTTGTCCACACTTTGGCAGTAAATGATAAATATATGTGTTTTAAGCATTTGAACGAATGGGTGAGTGAATAAATAGTTATGGTGCTTTGTTTCTCACTGTATGACCAATGCTTGGTATGAGGTAGATATGGAATGACACTTGGTTGAACAAATAGTTTTCTTCTTGCCAGTTTCTTAATTTTCACTTTGAATCACATGAGGTATAAATGCTCTTATTTTTTCCATTTAAAGCATGAATCTTATAAATTATTCAATTAATATGAACAATTTAGCCTTCTTCCAATGAGAAAAAATCATAAATAAAAGTAAAATTGCTCTATACGGAAAATAGTTCCTTTGTTTTTACTTAAAAAATCTTGGACATGGGCGGCACTATTGAAAGATTTCAGCATTTCTAATTACAAAAATTGTAGCTTGCAGGGTTTGTCTGGCACATTTTTCACATTTGTCAACTCTAGTGATGTGAAATATGTTCTTCATCTGAATTCTCTTCCTATGCCTCCTGCTGCCAGACAAAAAGAATTTCCACTTCACTGCTGCTTGTTATTAAGCTGCTATAAATAAGAATGCATGAAGATAACTTATGAACCAATGACTAGAAAATTCTGATAACTTTAAGCTCATTCCCAAATTACATTATTAACTCTGTGAGTAATCTAGGGGAAAACAGTAGGGTTTCATTCACCTATTCCCTCAAAGGTTGCAGATTTACAATTTAGGATAGCCATTAATGACAATACGTCTTGGAGTTTTTCTTAAATCTTCAGGAAATGTCTCTTTTTTTTTTCTCTGATGTAATTAAAACTAACACTTCTGTGCTCATAAACTGTTATTTTATTTGTATAAACATGCTTAAAATGACTCTATGCTTTTCTATTTTTGCTTTTTCTATTTACCCAAGTATGTTAAATGTAGCGTATGCATTGTAATGTCTTGTACAGAATTCATAATGGATAGTTTCTTGTAAACTACAGAAAAATAGCAAAGGTAGTTGGTTTTATATTCAGTAAGGCTTTTCCACAAAATTGAATGGAAATTGATTATTTTTTGTTTCAATAAGTTTTTCTCCAGCATAGCTTCTTTAACTCTGAATGGAAATACTTATTTTAAGTTTTCATCTCCATATTTACAAGAGGGACTAGGTTTTTAAAAAATATGAATAGAAAAATCAAAACATGTAAAGCATTTATCTTAAAAGTCTTCCCTGTTTAAACAGAAATTTAAGTGGCAGTTCATATACAGAGTCATCTTTTCCTAGATTAAATTTGAGGACAAAGCTCTACTTGTAGACATTTAAAGCTAAATTTCAAAAAACATTACTTACAAATGTGTTTTTTTAGGACAAGATGTTATTGTAATATCATGGATTCCCTGATTCCTATTTTGGTTTATCTCTACAAATAGAATTCTTACAGCATCAGCCCAGTATTCCTGATTTTACATACACACACCCCTCCACGGGCAGGAGAGAGGGATGTATAATTGGCATATTTCCAAAAATGTCTCGGTGCTTTTAGCCAGTTATGGCTTTGTTTTCTCTTTGAATATTCAGTTAGGTGCCCCTGCTGGGTTTTATGACAGTGCAGTAATTTCTTAGAGGAGTACAGGCACCTCAGGAATATGACCCAAATGAGGACTGGTAAAAATTACTAGGGGAAGGGAAATTCCAGTGACTCTAGGTCATTGAGGTTCAGTGTTGACCTTTATGGGTGATGTCTGATTCTCCCTACTTACCCTTTCCCCTTAAAAAAAAAAAGAAAGACGAATGTAGGAAGGGGCAAGCAGAAAACACTGAGGTACTCTTCCTCCAGTTGTTCTTTTGTTTGGAGCGAGTGCCATTTTCTTCCCTTCATTCCCTTCATCCTCACCCTCATTCCTTTCTGTGTCTTCCTTTATTTTTGCTCCTTTCTTTTACAGGAAAATTGAGCCGTAGAAACATGACCAGTAGTTGGACTCCTTGGGATAGTTTCACATCTCATTTCTCTTTACATTCTTTTAAGATAAAGATTAGGCAAATTAAAATGCAGATATGTTTTAATATCACATATGAACTAAAGGTATTTATGGATATTAAATAACTCATTGGATTTCCTGTTAGTTTGCAGCTTCTTTGCCAGTTGAAGTGAAAATTGATATTCTTTTCAGTCTTTAAGAATGCTGCAGAGGCCTGGCGCAGTGGTGCATGCATATAATCCCAGCATCTGGGGAGGCTGAGGCAGGAGAATTACAAGTTCAAAGCCAACCTCAGCAAAAGTGAGGTGCTTAGCAACTCAATGAGACCCTGTCTCTAAATAAAATACAAAATAAGGCTGAGGATGTGACTTAGTGGTCTAGTATCTCTGACTTCAATCATTGGTACCCCTCACCCCTACTCCCCACCCCCCCAAAAAAGAAAAAGAGCGCAGCACAATTGATCATTGTAATCCCTGCTATCCGGTGGCTGAGGCAGGAGGATTGCAAGTTCTAGGCCAACCTGGGCAATTTATCAAGACCTCGTCTCAGAATAAAGAAGTAAAAAATAAAAGATCTGGGAATATAGCTCAGTGGTAGAGCAACACCCAGCTTTAATTCCCAGTACTTAGAAAAAAAAAGAATGAAATATGCAAAAAAATTATATATGAATCTTTTAAAAAACACATAGTAAAATTTAACTAAATTTAGTCCAGTTATTGGGAGGGTCAATTTGAATTAGAAAACAATCTGAGGTACAGAACCATAGAATTATACATCCTCATAATAGAATACTAGAGTAGTTCCTTTTTCTCAGTTGTATTCCTAGTACCAAGCACAGGGTCTGTCTGTCATATTGTAGATGCTCAATATAGATCTGTTAAATGCATTCATGAATCTTTGAAGCTTTTGACTTCTTCATTTTACAGATGAGAAACCTTAATCTAGAATCTGAATGGTTAAAGCAGAAGAAGAGTCCAAATTACTTTATGGGCCATTCATCATTTACTACATTTTTAAAAGAAAATATATTATTTTCAAGATATATAAAAATTGGAACTTAGCAGAGCACTTAATAACATGAGATTTTTTTAGCAAATCCCTTCAGTAAATTGACCATTATAGTTGTGATTAATATATTCTTTGTCTCTAAATAGCAATCATAATGTTCCTATGGAGGTAAACAGTTGACTTTCCTGAGTTGTTAAAATATTTTTTTCTTTTATATTCTTACTGTTAGTTGGTTCATAAACCCTTTGTGCAAATAAAACAAAGGTTCTTTTAGGAACCTTCCCCTCTGTGGGCTGTCATAAAGTCTGCATTTGTTGAACAATACAGTGTCATTGACTTCAGTGTGAAGAGACTTTAGACATTATGTAGCTCCAGCGATTCATGGTTTAGAAGAGGAAATGGACCTCCCAGCAGTTAAGTAACTTGTAAGTGTTAGTGGCAAAGATAGAAATAGAGCCTAGGTTTTATGGCTCCCTTTTAAATGTTTTTGTTTTTTTTTTTTTTGTAAATAATTGACTTGTAACTGCCATATAAGAGTCAGTGTTTTGGTGCAGATTTTTCTTGCAATGATATATGTTAATTATAGGGCACTGAGGGGCAGCCTTATAAACAAGTTTTTTTTTTTTTTTCCCTGTCTTCTGTATTGCTTAGGCCTTGTTGCAGAGTTAGTGACAAGGGGAGGGAAAGGGGAATCTTACGGTGTCAGAATTGGAGCACACATTCAGAAAAGATTTGAACCTCTATCAAGGGCAATGGCAAAGAGAATGATTATGAAGAGAATAAATTATGGTGTGTCCATACTGTGCAATGGTTTTGCAGATAACAAGAACACTGGCTTAGTTCTGTGTCTACTGAGATGAAGCCATAACCATGATAGAAAAGTCAAGTAGCAGAGTACTATGTATTATCCCATGAAAATTAAAACCTGTATCCGTATGTATATACATACATACATACACACACACACACACACGTGTCGCATATATGTGTTTATGTATAGCTCTATATGTGTTTATAGATGTTGTTTGTATATATTTGAATATACCTGGAGGAATCAGGTTATCCACATAGATTATCTAACAGAATGGGATTTGTGGCAGAAATTAACTTTTTCTTCATTTACCTCTGTATTATTTAGTTTGTTAAAATAAGCATCTATTACTTTTGTTATTAAAGAGATCTAATATAAGGAAATTAAAACCTACTTCTAGATTTTTATATTTATGACTTGTTTTTTGAAAGTGAACATAAAACAGTGATGCTAGTTAATAGAATTTCCAACAGGAGAAAAATACAAGTGATTTGGCTACTGATTCTGCTAATTTTCTTATATATTGAAATTCTTCAGTAATAACATGTATATAAAAAGAATCATCGTGAAGTTAATTTTTAAATGTGCTTTCCCTGAAAGGAAAGTTTTAGTATGCACATGTTTTTTTCATCCTATTTTATTTCAAATTTCTTGTACTTAGCAGTGAGCTGGTTAAAGTTAGTATATTCACCAATGAAAGAGGAATATTGTTTCCATGCAAAAACAAGGTTAATAAATTCTCATCTCTTTGATTTAGTTAAGACTTGAACCATTCTTTTGCCTTGAAATGAATTGCTTGAGTGTAATTATACTTTTTATTTAAAAGAGAAAAATACACTCTTTGTACCTTGTGAGTTTTCATAAGTTCCAATGTTCTTGAGTCTTCTATAACTTCAAATAAGAGTAAATGTCTTGTAATTTTCCTAAGTTAGGGATGCCTCTGGTACTTAGAGGTTGTTTGTTTGCTTTAAATCATAGGTACTAATAAAAGAAAAATATTTTTGGATGTAAATATTTACTGGGAACCTGTTAGTCATAGGTTTCACATAGCACTTAAAAAGCTGTTCTTCATATAAAATGAAAACTGGGTAATTTAAAAACTGTGAGAAAATACTGGTAATAATTTGAGTATATTTGGAACAGAAAAAAATATAAACCCTTTTCTTGGTTGAATTATATGTTATAATCAGATCCTTTTGTTATAAGCTTCTTTTTCCATTACAGTAGCAACAAATTAATATTTCTAGTTTGTAACCAAGAGCTGATCCAAACACTGCATTTTAACAAGGAATTCTTTCATTCTGAACTCAACTTTGAGGAGCTAGTGAAGCTTGTAGAAATCAGGAGGATTTTCTACTGTAAAAGCTCCTGATAACTTTAAGATTAGCTGATTCAAGCTTCAAAAAGTCAAAACAAATCATGCATGATGAAACAATTATAAAGAAAAATAAAGGGATTTTATTTTCCTCTTATTCTTTTCTGTGTTTTAAAATGAGACTATGAAAGTTAATCCTTTGTGAAGAATTCTGATCCCTCTTACACCTACTATTATTATAACTCTGAAGGGAAAGTTAAATAATTATCAGGTCAAGTAGAATTATTATTATTGCTTTAGTTAACTAAGTTTGTGGAGTCAATAGGAGAGGATAGAAAATTAGAATTCTGGGCTTGTAATGGGATGGAGTTAGTTGGTTATTCAGGTTGATTGAGCCTTTATATTCATGAAGGATCTTAAATTTAGATTTTAAAGTATTATATACCCAATTTTATTTATAGACACTGTTATATGTTTTCTGCATATATTCTAAAGAAACTAAACTTTAAGAGTTACTTTAAATTATTTTAACTCCTCCTTCTCCCCTGTTGCCCCAATCAATATACTGGGAGCTTAAAAAAGAGTGAAAGTAGCCAGTACCTTTTTTGATCTTTGGAGGGACAGAGTAGCCAGTACCTTTCTTGAATTCTGAGAGGGACAAAGAGTATTTTAAGTAGAAACTGCATCAGAAAATATTTATTAGATGTTTGTTATGAATTAAAATTTAAAAAGTTCTTGACTCTTGCTATTGTATTTTAGATATGTACATGACTCTGTAAAGTTTTCCTGTGAGAAAAAAAATACACAAAAATAGCTTGGAAAGTTCTGAAAAGCAGAGTTACTAAGGGAATTTGATGTATCAGATGGCAAAACTGAGTATTAACAATATCTACCTCGTGGAGTTGTCATGAAGATTAAAAGATATTATTTACCTCAAGGTCTTAGGATATCAGTGTTTGACATAGAACAAACATTTAATAACATTTTTAATTGTTATTCTTCTCTGGTTTAGACATTCTGTTTATTTCTTGAATATGAGTCGTGCATATGGAGGTCTGGCTGCTGTTCATCAGGGTGCTAGAAGAGAAGCTTCTGGAGTATAGGCTAGGGATTCTCTTCAATCTTTAATATACAGGCCAAAATGAAGACTGGGCACCAGTACTTTGGTGAGCAGTTGTGCATGATCTGTACACATATCCTTCTTCCCAACAGATATCTACTTAGTGAAATATATGAGAATAATTCCCACCCATGTATAAGGAGACAGGCATCAAAAGGTTTACTGCACATTGTATGTAATTGGAAAATATAAAAACTGGGTAAATGTGCATTAAATAAGTATAGGTTAATCTTAGTGTCTTTATATTATGGAACAAAAATTGGCAGTTACAAAGGATGAAGTAGGGCTGTGTATGACCCTTTCTCAAAAACAGTGTTGAGCAAAAAGAAGTTGCGGAATGATAGATGGGATATGATGATATTTATATAAAGTTAGTGAGATCCTTTTTCAAAATAAAAAATAAAAAGTGTTGGGGATATGTCTCAGTGGTTAAGTGCCCTTGGTTTAATCCCTGTTACATAAAAACAACAAAAACAAAACAACTCCCCTCAACCCAGCCAACCAACCAACTAACCAACCAGCTAACCAGCCAACCAACCAAAAAACCAGTATGTACATTGTTTATGGATACACATCTAATAATAGTATAAGACATGCATGAGAAGATAAATTTTAAATCTGGGGTAGTGGTTACCTCCTTGGAAGGAAGAAAGAATTAGATCCCAGAATGTTCCGTAGGAGTCTGCATTCTACTTGTGATGTTTTGTTTAAAAAAATAAATAATAAAGCCAAATGTTAAGATGTTTTTCCAAGTTGGGAGGCAGATACATGGGTATTCATTGTATTAGTTTCTTTATCTCTCTTATGTTTGAAATATTGTACACAAATTAAGATAGATATGTGAACATGTTAAAATATCAAGAAGAGAGATAAAGTACAGGGCCTCTAGAGTCAGAGGGGAATGAGTTTGTCTTGTTCCTGCTTTTTCCTGCCTCTGTGACTTTGGACAAGTTAGTTTCCCTCTCTTACCTAAAATGACTTGTATATTTCTTGGAATGCAGAAGTATCAAGCACTGAGAATAAAACATCAGCCAATAGGTGTTGTCCTACTCTTACCTAACTTCAATGAGGGAGACAGATGATTATCTGTAACCTCCCAAGTGTAAATGGTGTATGTGATCAGTGTCTTGAGGGCCAAGTGCAAGATACTCTGAAGTTTCTAATAGGGAATTTGAGTTGCTTGGGAAGGTCTTGAAAGGCTTCCCTGAAAACCCTTAAAAGGCTTCCCTGAAAACCCTTAAGGATGGGCTTTGAAGGAAAAGAGCAGGGTCTTAGTGAAGAAGGGAGGGTAGAGTGTTTCACCCCAAAGAAACAGCATGGTGATGTTGTAAGAAGGAGCATAGCCAATAGAAGGATCTGAGAGGAGGCCAGTGGATTGGATGGAGAGCCTCTGAGGGAGAATGAAGATGCTGGAGAAGGAGGTAAGAGCCAGATCCTACAGAACTCTAGACCTGGTGAGGGAGTTTGGGGTAAATGAGCAGTTGGAAACCATTGATTAGTAAGCTAGAGTTCCTGAAAATCAGGGTAAGAGAACTAGTTGAAGGTCAGTTGAGATTGTCATGGAGTCCTAGAAAATTATATGGTGAACTGACTTGGAGCAATCAAAGCTGGTATTGATGACTTTTTTTTTCGTTTGTTTGTTTGTGGTGCTGGATGTTGAACCCAGGGCCTTGTGCATGTGAGGCAAGCACTCTACCAACTGAGCCATATTGCCAGCCCATACTGATGACGTTTTAGAAGAAGACAACATTTAAGAAGTACAAGCTGCATCAGTGGTTGGGCACCATTCCTTTTTTTTCTTTTGGTACTGGGGATTGAACTCAGATGCACTTGACCACTGAGCCACATTCATCCCCAGCATTTTTTTTTTTTTTTTTTTTGTATTTTATTATTACTGACAGGGGGCTCTCACTGAGTTGCTCGGTGCCTCATCATTGCTGAGGCTGGCTGGCTTTGAACTCGTGATCCTCCTGCCTCAGCTTCCTGAGGTTCTGGGATTATAGCCATGTGCCACCGTGCCTGGCTCTTTAGAAAATTCAACACATTCTTATTGGACACAGAATTAGTTATTTCCATAATAATTTATTTCAAACAAAATTTATTAAACAGTAACTGTGGGTCAGAAATTTGTACACAGTTTAGCTGGGTCTACTGGCGCAGTCAGGGTCTCTCACAAGAATTCAATGAAGGTATTGTTCAGTGCTGCAGCCATCTTAAAGATCTGCTTTAGAGCTTACTTAGGGTAGCAGAGTTGGGTTCCTGCTAGCCTGTTTGGGCTGAGGGACTCAGTCTCTTGATGGTTGTTATTCTGAAGCTTCTCTTAGTTCCTTACTCTCCACAGGTCATATCACAACAATCTATTTCATCATAGGAAGCATGTGATTAGAAAGAGGTGATTATGGGGATGGGGAGGAATCAGTGTTTCAGTCAGCTTGGGCTGCTACAATAAATATACCATGAGCTGAGAGAGTTAAATAAAAATATTATTCACAGTGCTGTTGGCTAGAAGTCTGAGATCACTATGCTGACATTATTGAGTTCTTGGTGAGGGTCCTGTTCCTGGTTTCAGACAGCCATCTTCTTTTTTGTATCCACACATGGCAGAGAACAAAGAAAAGAGGAAGCAAACTCACTTATGTCTTTTCATAAGAGCTCCAGCCTCACAACCTAGCTGCCTCCTCATACCATCATATTGGAGGTTAGGATTCCAACATATAAATATTAGAAGGGGGCATAAAAATTCAATCCATAACAACCAGAAAGAGGGACATTACATTCTTTTATAATGTTTCACAGCAGTGACCCTTCCTCACTTTTGCTATAAACTATTTTTAGAAGTAAACCACTATTTATAACCTATATTCAAAGGGAGGAATTACATAAGCATATGAATCCAGGAGTGGGAGTCACTGGGAGTCATTTATTATAGGGACTAGGTATTGGGCAAAGTTCCTCTTGCCATGGAGGAACACTCAGCTTATTAAGGGAGTTATGGATACAAATTGCAGTAATTTGAAAGGTGATGTAATAAACTAGTATTCAAGTGCATTGAATAGGAAGATGCTTGGCTGCAAATTACAGCAAACATAATCATTATAGTTTAAACCCATAGGATTTTAGTTTTCTCATATACTATGAAATCTAGAGGTAAGCTATTACTGCTATTAGTTCAGTGACCCTTGGCAGGAGGATCAGGATCATTATATTCCTCTCAGTCTTTAACTTGTGCTTTCACCCCTCATGGCTCCATGATGACTACTGTACCTCCAGACAATCATGTCTTTAATTTAAAGGCAAAAGAAAAGGATAGGGAATCATCATTTTTAAACCAGGGATCCATCCCCTAAAGTTGGATAGGGGTTTAATCTTCCTAAGATTAAGAGATGCTGCTTACCTGTTGAATAAGTTGGATTCTATTGCCAAAGAAAAAGAAAGATTGTTGGGGAGTCCTGGATGTCTTAGGAGCTGTGACAAGCATAATAGCTGTCAAAGGTATTGACGTCCAAATCCCCAGAACCAGTGAATATGCTACCTTATGTGGCAAAAGAGTCTTTGGAGCTGTCATTAAGTTAAGGATCTGGGGAGATTGTTCTGTATTATAAAGGTGGGCCCAGTATAAAAACAAAGGTCCTAGTGAATGAAAGAGGGAGGTGGGACAAGCAGGGTCAATGAAGGAGATGTGGAAAAGGGCACGAATTCCATTCATGAGAGCTCCAGCCTGGGGTTGATGGAGTTGCTGCCTTTGATGAAAAAGGGGACCCTGAGCCATGGAATGCAGGAAGCCTACAGAACCTGGAGCAGTTGAGGACACAGATCCTTCCCTGGAGCCTCCAGAGGGCATACAACTGCCAACACCCTGATTTTAGTCAGTGATACACATGCCGAATTTTTCCTCTTCAGAAATATAAGATAATAAGTTGTGTTAAGCCAATAAGTTTGTGGGAGTTTGTTATAGTAATGATGGAAAACTAATACAAGCTGGAAAAATGGAACGCCAACATGGCTTCTTTCTCTTCTCTATTGACATCCTGATTTTACTTTCACTGGAGCATTAGCACATCCCTCTCACTAGATCACCATGTCTTTGAGGGAAAAAATGATCTTT
This sequence comes from Callospermophilus lateralis, assembly GCF_048772815.1. Classification (NCBI taxonomy): domain Eukaryota; kingdom Metazoa; phylum Chordata; class Mammalia; order Rodentia; family Sciuridae; genus Callospermophilus; species Callospermophilus lateralis. The sequence goes on along the minus strand of NC_135317.1, from coordinate 61,394,297 downwards.
TTTAAAAATTTAAATTAAATTGAAATTTAACAATTATATACAAACATAAAAATTATGCATATTAATGGGGGGCCATGTGATATTTTGATACATGTATACACTGTGTAATGTTCAAATTTGGTTAAATGTATCTATTCCCTGAAACACCCATCACTTCTTTATGGTGATAACTTTATAATTTTTATTAGAGCATGTAATTCTACACAGTATTTGGGTTCATTTTAACAAAATCAAACATGCAAGTAATTTGATTTCAATTTCCATCTTGCCCTCTTCTCACTTCCCCTATTCTCCTCCTCTACTGATCTTCCCTTTATTCCTTTATTTTTAATTTTTGATTCTACATAAACATAATGGAAGTACCATTTCTTTTTGCCAATAACTGCTCAAATGCTCATGGTTATCTTCTTTAAATATAATGATATCCTACTGTGATACAGATTCTGTTTGTAACTCTCATATAAAGTCTAAAATAAATAGCAAACCACTAACAAGGAGTTTAACAGTAATCTAAGTAGATTCCTTTATGTACAACCACCATCGCTAAGATAACCAATGATGTTCCTACTCCCCCCATACAAGTGCTTGATAATCAACATTAGTGTTTTCCATTCTTTAATAGATTAATGAATGTTCAGAGTTTACCATGTCCAGGGCTTCATACTCAGTGTTCTCTGGTGATGATCAGTACCATTTCTTTTAGTAGTTGGAGTTTTGTGTGATACTTCTCACTGTGTATACCTCCTTTCTTTCTTCACCCCTTTAGTGGAGCTATACCCCTTGGTTTCTGAGGCATTTCACATGTCTCCTCTAGGAATAAAGGAGCAAACAGAAGTTGAATGAGAGAATGTTGACTGGGCTTTAAAAATAATTAAAAGAAAAAACCCAATTCCTCTCTGATTAGATTTAGGGAATGTTAAGGAACTAATTGATCATTCTGAAAATTGGCAAATAAAAGTAAACTACTTAAAAGATAGAAAAAAAATGAGGAAATAAAAACTTTTTTTAATGGTTTCATAAAGTTCTGTTAAATGATGGACCTTTGTTTATACAACCAGTTCCTTATGGATGGATACTTTGCTTCTAGTTCCTCTTTTTTAAAAAATGTTTATTTTTTAGTTGTAGATGGACACAACACAATGCCTTTATTTTTATGTGGTGCTAAGAATTGAACCCGGGTCCCGCCCGTGCTAGGTGAGCGCTTTACCGCTGAGCCACAATCCCAGCCTCTCCTCTTTTTTTACTAACAGTCTGTAACAAATATCTTTATATATGCTGTTTTGATGAATGTTTAGGTTTAGTCATAGAATTAAGTCCTGTGGCAGTGGGATTCTGGATTAAAGGATTTTGAAGGTATATTTAAAAGAATACTAATAGATTACTGATTGTCCTCTGTAAAGGCTGCACTAGTTTACTTTCTCTATGTCATAGGGTAACTGTACATTTTCCCACACCTCTGTCAGCATCAGGTATCAGTTAACTTAAATTGATTAATAAAAGGTCCATTCTAATGTTTTGATTTGAATGCACCTTCATTATAAGTAAGTTAATTTGAGCTCATTACTAGTTTTGCAAATTGTTTCTTTTTATTTTTTGGCCAATGCTTTTTTATTATTTATTTCTAACCAGTAGTCCTTTGGTTTAATACTTAGGTTGATTCCCAGCTGCTCAGCTGCTTCCCTTATGCACACAGACATCTGGCTTTGGAAGGAGGCAGTGGGTGTGAAAGGTAGGGGTTGAACAACTCTAATGTTTGGATAAAGCATTTTTGTAAACATGAGATATTATAGAAATGGAAGTATAACATGCTGTATGTTGTTTAAATTTACTCTGAGAACAAAACCTTCAGATGTTCTTGTTAATTTTGAAAAAGAACTTTAGGGAAGGGTCTGTAATCTTACAAATTAATTTGAGGAAAACTGAGGTCTACCCATTAATATTAATAGTGTAAGTTTATGTGTAAAGAGATTAAGTGTAAATACTGTTTGGGGGGGTGGTATAAAGCCAGCACTTTAATTAATGTATGTTTATTTAGTAGCTTCCTCCCCACCTACTTTTGAGTAAAGAGTTTGCATTGTAATAAATTAGGGGTCTAGCAGCTTTTCTGTGTACTGAAACTGGCCTTCTCAGGGAAGCAGTTTTGAAGACTATTAGATTTTAAATCATACTTGTTAGTAAAACATTTGCTTTAAAAACAGTTATTTAATATCTTAAGTAATAGTTCATTCACTGGCAGTAAGATACCTGGCTTAGCTGTTTAGGCTTCAGTGAAATATTTTTACTTTTTCATGTTTGTTGCCACATAAATGTTGAGTTGCTTGAAACCCTAACAAGCACATGTGATGTCTGTTTTTCACACTTGAGTGTGTTTAGCATTGGCTGTTACAAATTGAGGAATGCTGTAATGTGAAAGAGATGATAAAGGTGAGATGGGTAATGTAAGTTCTGTTTGTTTTTTTATTGACCTCATGAATGACTGGTAAACTTTGTAAATTATATGAAGAATTCATATATTGTGAATTTTCAATTTGAATTAAATACCGTTGTTTACATTTATCTTTGTGAATGATGAAGAATATATTCAAATGTAAAATTTTCTTTTTGATATGGGTTCTATGTTGCTCAGACTGGTGTCCAATTCCTGGGCTCAAGTAATCCAACCTCAGTCTCCAGAGAGGCTGGAACCACTATGCATGGCTAAAATAAAATTTTTAAGACACGTTAAACTTAACGGCAAAGATGAAAAGCCAGCTGGTAATAATTAGTTTCATGAAAAAAAAATGAATCTATAAGAAAAAGAGCAAAATCTTTTAAAAAAATATTTTTAGCCAGACATGGTGGCGCAAGCCTGTAATCCTGCAGCTCGGGAGGCTGAGACAGGAGGATTGCAAGTTCACAGCCAACCTCAGCAACAACGAGGTGCTAAGCAACTCAGTGAAACCCTGTCTCTGAATAAAATACAAAATAGGGCTGAGTTTGTGGCTCAGTGATTGAGTGCCCCTGAGTTTAATCCCTGGTACCAAAAAAAAAAAAAAAAAAAAAAAAGAAGTGTGTGTGTGTGTGTATATTTATAGATAGAATACCTTTATTTTATTTATTTATTTTTATGTGGTGCAGATGATCAAACCCAGTGCCTCACATGTGCTAGGCAAGCACTCTACCACTGAGCTACAACCCCAGTCCCAAGACCAAAGTCATAATAAACAAAAATTCAATTCATAGAAGAGAACATACACATTACTAGTACATATAAAAATGATTTAATTTCCCTAATAACAAAAGAAACATAAGTTTAAAATAAGATACTGTTTTTAAATTAAAATATATTTAACAAAAAATATGTAACAGTGTGTTGTTATTAAAGATTTGTTGACATGCACATTCATACATTGCTACGGAATATAGATGAGTATAACATTCAAGAAAGCAATTTTGTAATATGTGTCAATATTCCACTTTTAAGAATGTCTTAAGGAAATAATAACATGCCAAAACAGTCATGCATAAAGTTATTATCCTTTATGGTAGTTCATGATTGAGGTAGTTTTAAAAAATCAGAAGCAATCTAAAAGTTAAATCATAGAAACTTGTTTAAATATATTTTGAGCTCTGGATGATGTGATCTTATGCAACCACTACCATGTATATTTATGAAGTTTAAGCTAACTTGAGAGAGTAATTGTTATGATATTGAGTGGGGCAAAAGCAGGGTGCACAATCTCATATTTTGAAAAGAGAAACAGATACAGGTACATGAAAAAGACTGGAAATATAATAACCCAAGATAGTAACAGGTGTTTGGGCTTCAGGATCATAGATAATTATTACTTCACTGTTAGTGCTTTCTTGTGTGACCCACTTTTTCTTCAGTATGCATGCACCAGTTTTGCAGTCAGAAAATTAGTGAACATTATTTACTTAAAATCGCTTCTAAAATAACCTTTCAATGCTAGGGAATGCGGTCTGCTCAGGCCTTTGTAGCAGGTTCCTTTACTATGGGAAGGCTGTTTATCACAGGAAAGAACTTAGGTCTTTTAAAGAGGGCAACAATTATTCTTTTTAATTGAACTATTCAAGAACAAAGATGTGGAGAGAGGTCTACATGGAAATTGGTGGATAATCATCATAAAATAAAATGTCTGGAAGAGTTTTAGAAAAATTTTCTATATATAGGAAAATTAGTTTTACTTGTTTGACTTTGAGAAACTTTCAGGCCTACTGTATATCACAAGAACAGAACTTGTCCATATCTTTTAGGGTTGTCGATAAAGTACTATTTCAGTTGCTTACCTTAATGGATTTTTCAGATAAGTGTTTATTTTGTCTTCCTTCCTGCAGTTCTCTTTACAGTGTCAGGCCAAGAGCCAGGCTTGCGGCATCATAATGGATTTTATTGGCAAACACATATTGGGATTAGGCATAGTTGGAGATTGTAAAATTAGTAACACAATATTTTCAGTTGTTATGGTTTCTTGAAGGTTTTACAAGTCATTTATACCTTTAGTTTGACTTAAAAGAAAATTATTACCTTAATCTTTATTCTAGATTTTGGAGGAGACAAAAAATATATTCCTATTTGAAAAGAACAGAGTGGAACAAATTATTGAGTAAATACCTTCATATATAGTTCTGTGTATGGCTGTATTTGTCTATCCAATATGTATACATAACTTAAGATGTTGTATTGGATCAAAACATTTTAAAGGTGGTTAACTCGACTGAACAAAAGTGGAAATTTGAGATGAGGAGGGTTAAGGATTTTAAGAATTAACGTTTAGAAAAATAGTCAATTCTTTTCTATAGAATTTTGATGAATCTTTTTGAAAATATTTTTAGTTGTAGATGGATATAATGCCTTTATTTATTTATTTTTATGTGGTGCTGAGGATCGAACCCAGTGCCTCACATGTGCTAGGCAAGTGCTCTACCACTGAGCTACAACCCCAGCCCCAAGATTTTGACAAATCTTTAAAGAAATACTTTATGAACAAACATATAAGGAATTACCTCAAATGGCCATGAAAATTTTTTAGGTTTTAATTGTTTTTCATTATTTCTATTTACTGTATGTATTTATGTTGTGAGATAGTCAGGAATAAAATAAATATATATTACAAAGAATACTAATTTATTTTTTAGTAATTTTTGTCTCATCTTTAAGAGTCAGTTTCTTAATTCCTCCTAAAAGGCGTGAGAATTTTGCTTTACTACTAGGGCTATCCCAGTCATCTGCACTACAAAGGACTGGCCTCTCTTTCTGTTTCACTAATCTGGGAATGGCAAATATTTAGAAGAACTCTAATACAATGGGACAAGGAAAAGGAAATTAAAGTTTGGTGGGTTCTTCTCTTGTCTGCATTAGATTTAAAAGTATCTTTGTCTAGGGAAGAAAGAAGAAATATTGCAAATATGCAGGTCAAGTTAAAGGAACTAAATTGTTCTCATTATAGTTTTGTGAATGAATACAGAAGAATAATTCCTGTGTTTCCTTTGTTCCAATTTAAAACTTGCTATAATATATATTTTAAGCCATTTCCTCTTTCTCTGACTTGGTTGTCTATGGAATTTGGTGGAGCAAAGAAAGCATTTTAAAATGAAGTTTTATAAATTCCTTATTTTCTTATGACAGCCTATTGGAAAAAAATGATGATAATTAAGAATACATTAAACATCAGCACAGTATATCTGTATAAATGTTTAGAAATTAATATACAACAAAAATTTAAAAATTAGAGTTAAAATAAAAAGAAATTTTTACAAAGGAATTTTTTTCAGGAAGACTACTAAGATCTATTGCATGTAAAGAGTAGTGAAATATGTAAGTTGGTTTAGATCAGCCTTTAGATTACACAAACACACACACACACACACATATACATATCTTATGGGATAGTACTAGTATTTAAAGAAATGCCAGTTAAAATAATTTAGGAGAATAATTTCATGTCTTTTAAACTTTTTCCACAGTTTTCAAAAGACCATATGTTGTTTAGAGATAGACTGTACAAGAGTTACATAAATAGTTACATAAACATAAGCAGGCTCAGTTTTGTTAATCACACACATGGTTGTAAATATGTTTGCAGAAGGTCTGTTGGAAACATAGGGCTCTGTAGTATAACAATTCTATACACATAAACAAGGAAAATTGACAGTATGCTACATTTGCTTACAAGGAGACAAAATGCAAAATACACTTTATATTAAAAAATGGAAGTCATTCCATTCATACTTTATGAGAAGGACTTAGACTGACAGCTCTTTGGAGACAAGGATTCATCTTAGTAGCCTAGTACAGTACCTATCCTATAGTTGGCTGTCAATAGACAATGACCATATGGATTGGATATTCTCACTACTGATTAGGATCCCCAAACTCTTGTGAAGTGATCACATCTGAATAACTTGTCATTTAGAAAACAAATTCCTGGGTCTCTCTGCCCTGGAATTCTTATTCATTCACCTGGGTCTACAGACACTCTCTTTCTCTATTTTTAAAAACTTTTTATTATAAAATAATTTTAAACCTTCAGAAAATTCAAGTTTCTTTTAAATCTTCTCCCAGTTTTTGTTCATGTTAGCATCTTATGTAACCATTGCAAAGTTCTTAAATCAAAGAACTTGACATTATTGTACTATCAATTGATACCTAAACTTTATTTAAATTTTGCCAGTTTTTCCACTTGTATCCTTTCTCTGGCCCCAACTCCAACTCCAGGATTCCATATTGCAGGTTTTTTGTTTCTTTAGTTTCTTCCAATCTGTAATATTTCCCCACTTCTTTATTTTAATAACTTTGGCAATTTTAAAGAGATTTTATCATTGTGTGTGTGTGTGTGTGTGTGTGTGTGTGTCTGTGTGTATGTGTAACTGAAGTTTCCTCATGATTCGATTGAGCTGGTGCATATTAGATTATGCATCCTACAGAAGGGATGCTGTACCTTCTCAGTGTATCATATCAAGGGTATATGATATCAGTGTGTCTTATCGGTGATTTTCACTTTGACCACATGATAAAGATGACCCAGGTTTTACTCTGTAAAGCTGCATTTTCCTCTTAGTGATTTGTGAATATTTTGTGTGGAGATATTGTGAAATGATGCAGATATCCTGCTTCTCACCAAACTTTTGCTCACTGATTTTAGCATCCATTGATGGTTCTTTCCTACAGTAATTACTATGGTATTGGCCTAATGGTGATTTTTCTTTTTTCTATCATGTTTACATTGAATAATTGGAAGTTACTAGAATGAAAACTGTCTCTTTCCCCTTATTTACTTATTTATATCAGTATGGCCTCTATCTTTTTCCATGGGTTATAATGCATTAGTGTTATTTGTGTGTTTTGCTGCTCATATGGTTCTATTTCTGGCCATTGAGAGTACCTTTGAATTGACTTTTGTGCCCTTTCCACTTCTCTCTCTCTTTTTCTTTTTAGCACTTCCATACTTTGAGGCACCAAAAAATAGTCAAAACTCTCATTATATTTTGCCTACATTGGTCCTAGAGCTCCAAGGAGCCATGATTCTTTTTTTTTTTTTTTTTTAAGAGAGAGAGAGAGAGGGAGAGAGAGAATGAATTTTAATATTTATTTTTTTAGTTTTTGGCGGACACAACATCTTTGTTTGTATGTGGTGCTGAGGATCGAACCTGGGCCGCACGTATGCCAGGCAAGTGCGCTACCACTTGAGCCACATTCCCAGCCCGAGCCATGATTCTTTTATTGAAGATTATATTTAAAAACCAAGATCTGAGTGCTGGAAGTGCCCCATACTGCATGGGTGTCATTCCCTGTGCTCTTTAAGTGGGCAGAGCTAGGAATTATATATACCAACAATCCACTCACACATATATTTGTTTCCATATTTGTATGTATAGATATTAAACATGGTGTTCATACCTATGATTCCAGTTCAACAGGACAGGCTCTGACCTTCCCCTTTTTCTAGTCTGTAACTCCTTTCTCCAGCAGAGAGAAATTTGATGCTAATTATCTACAATATATTGACTAATTTATTCACATGTAGTATCACATAAAGCAGTGATTCTCACCTGGAGGCAGTTTTATACTCCAGGGGAGATTTACTGATGGCTGGAAACATTTTTTGTTGTCACAATTGGGAGAGGACTAATGGCATCTAGGAATAGAGGGCAGGAATGCTCCTAAACACCCTACCAATGCACAGGGCAGCCCTTAAAACAATAAATTATATGGTCCAAAATGCTAGTTGTGCCAAGTTGGAAAGTTCTGACAAAAAGAAGTTTCCAAATTATAACATTTTTAGACAGTTGTTTTTTCTTTCATCTTACAGTATGCCACCAAACAATGTTAGAGTTTATTAGGTCCTGTTCTACCCCCTTCAATATGGCTGGTTATTCAACTGCAATATAATTACTTATTACTCTGTGTATTGAACTTTGGGTTCATCCATGTGTAATAGCACTACTTTTATTATATTAATATATGAATAATTAATAATAAAATAGTCTGGGTAAAAGTTTTTGAGCCATTAGTTAATAATTTAGAATACTTAAAAAATATATATATATATATATATACCCCTACTACATTTATTTATTTTTGTATCTGATGCTGAGGATTGAACACAGGGCCTTGCACATGCTAGGTGAGCACTCTACTGCTGAGCCACAAACCCAACCCAAATTTGGAATATATTAAAATATCATTTACTTCATTTATCCCTTTAAAATTTCTAGTGTGTGTGTATATATGTGTATGTAGGTGTGTATTTATGAATTTACCTAATTTTGGTATAAAGATATATTGCTATAATTTCTACACTGAGTGTATGGTGCTCAAGAATAGTTGTCCAATGAGGGCTTGAAAGTTTAGACTCTACCACTGTGTATTATAGAAAAGATGACTGACTCCTTTGAAATAAAATATTGAGGGTTGATTATTAATAATTTATCACTTTGATTAAATAAAAATCTTTTCAGGATTTTCCCAAGGTGTCTGATATTTAGAAAATGTGTAATCACCAATATAGCTTAGCTTGAATCAGGGCCTCTTCATTTTGGATTATGTATGGCAACAAAAGATCCCCTTGTCACCAATGTTAGAAGGTGCGGGAACTTAACTGTGAAGTAACTAATTAGTGTGTTATATTAGGTATATTGACCTAGTTTCAATTAATTAATGGGTTCTGTGGTCTTCAAAACACACACACACATACACGTACACGCGCGCGTGCGCGTACACACACACACACACACACACACTACATAGAGATATAGTTATAAGTGAATTAACTCACCCAGGCACTATGGAAATGAAGGCTGTTTAGGCCTCATTTATTCTAGGTCCACATCTACGTCTCTCATATATGTTGCTTCCCTAACATTTTCTTAGTCTTCTAGTCATTTTCTATACCCTAAGCCAGTGGTTCTCAAATTTTATAGTCTGTAGAACTCTTTACAATCTTGAAATTGAGGACCTCTAAGAACTTTTGTTTGTCATCTCTACCCATCTTGACTGTAGTAGGAATTAAAACAATTTCAGAAAAACTTATTAACTTTTTAAAAAAATAAGCCTATTGCATGTAAATATGGACATAGTTCATGACAAAATAACTAATTTTCATAATAAAAAATTAGAAGAGTGACATGATTCTAAATTGTTTGCAAATCTCTTTAATGTCTGACTTAATAGAAGACAAGTGGGTTTTCTTATCTGATTTTGCCCTCAATCTGTGCAATACCATCCATCACCTGGCCTCCGGAAAATACCACTGGACATCAGTGAGGGAATGAGAATGAGAAAGGCAACATAATGACTTAATTTTGTTTTAAAAATATTTTTTACACTGTAGATCCCTTGAAAAGGTCTGTAAGACCCCAGGGGATCTTCCTTCTTCCTTAGCTCAGGAAGAAGGAGTTGCCACGCCTCTGTGGGGCCTCCAAAAGGCTCATTTTGCTTCTCTGGAGAGGTCAGGCAGGGACATAATTAGGGACTCTTTGAGGGGGAACAGCTATCCCCTCTCTTTTCATTTCCTGACATCTCTCTTTTATTTTCATCCTTCGGATTCTCAAGCTTCTGTGGCACTCTGGTATTCCACAAGCTGCCTAGGTTGTGTCTCTGCAGATTCCAGTAAATGTAGACTTTTTTTTTTTTTTAAGTTGACTAAAACAATGATAAGGTAATGGATAGAATTTGCTCAGGTCTTATGAATTGTACATATTTATTGTTACTCTCCATTAGTAAATCTTGATAACAAGACAAATGTACAATTGAAACATATTATTAATGAAAAATCTTGAAATGATCATGTAAACTTGTAAGTTTGTTTTTTATTGTGATAGCCATGTTTAGTTTTGCTTTAAAAATATTTACACAGCAATATTTTTTCTAATGAAATTATTCATAATTTGTATGACAGAATTAAATATATACCTTATTTTTTGGCATGGTATCTCACGAAAAGCCAGCATGATATTTAATAAAAAGTTTTGTTAACCAGTTTTCTGTCACTGTGACAAAATAGATAAAAAACTTAAAAAGAGGAAAGGTTTATTTTGGCTCAGTATCAGAGGCTTCAGTTCATAGTTGCTTTGCCCTGTGGCTTTGGGCCTGTGGTTGTATGGTATGTTATGGTGGGAACATGTGGTGGAGAAACATGTGGTAGCCAGGATACAGACAGAGAAGGAAACATGGGTCCCAATATCCCTCTGAAGAGCATGTCTCCAGTGACCTAACTTCCTTTCTATTAAACCTCACCTCCTACACTTTCTACCATCTCCCAGTAGCATCATGGGCTGCCCATCAAGCCTTTTAGAATATGGGCCTTGGGGAATATTCAAGATCCAGTCTGTAAGAAGCACCACGATTTTCTGGTGCTTTGTCATATGAATAAGTTTGAAAACTCCTGCATAGGGCAACTTAGAAGGAGACATATTAAGTTAAACTGGTATATATTATTTAGCATGTAGATTCTATCTATGTCATTAATGTTAAAAGATAAATTTAGGGGGAAATCCTGTTCAGTGACACCTCTCCAACCCAGATAATGCAATTGATAGCACAAATTCCTTTTTTATGTCTTTTCTGTTTTTCTAATGCTAATGGCAAAGAAAGCTAGGCTGTAGAAAATCTGAATGGTGGATGCTGAGAGAACTCCAGAGAAAGGAAGGGGAACACTATTTTGAAGTTTATTGGGCAGTAATCCTGATAACAGGAGCATCTATGATACCTATTTACACTTGCTTCTTATGCTGTCAGATGCAGGCATTCATGCATCAAGATATGTTTAGTGAGCACCTAGTATATGTCTCAAAAAGTCTGAAAAAGTCAGCAAAGCCTTAAAATGTATTTTCAGATAAGCTCCACTGATTGTATGAAGACAAAGTTTAGATCTCCCTGGTAAATAATACCTGCATTTCTTCCTTAAAGAGGATTAGCTTAGTATAGAAGGCAATTGAGTACAAATGTGGCTGGCTGGGGGCCAACTCTTTGAAGTTCCTTAACTCACATAGACTAACCCTGTCAATTCCAAAGGTATAGGAAGTTGTAGTGTACTTTGATGTCAGAACTATTGTGAGAAACCAACTTATGTTGTATTTCCTTTGAAGAAGAGTAATTCAGGGTAATTTTTGCTTATAGAGGGCCAGTCTTTTGACTGAAAAAGCCTTGAATGAAAAATCCTTTGTCAAGAGAGAGCCAAAAGAAGCAGGTGATTTGAAACATCATGTTTATTTAAAGAGTTTTGAGATCATTTGGAGTTAGTCTGGTTTACCTATAAGCAGAGGGTTTGTTGTTCAAAATGATTCCTTATGGGAATTTATAGTTTGATATAATATATCTCAGAATTCTGTGGGCACCATTATGTTTAACTGCAGATGTTTCTGGGAAGGACCAATTTTTTTTTTTTTTAAGAATATTTATTTTCTATTTTCTGGCAGACACAACATCTTTGTTTGTATGTGGTGCTGAGGATCGAACCCGGGCTGCACGCATGCCAGGCAAGCGCGCTACCGCTTGAGCCACATCCCCAGCCCCAGGACCAATTTTTTGATAAATGCACAAGTTTACATAAATTCAAAGTGTGTAGTTGAAACATTTGTAAAAGCCAGCTAAAAGGATTTTGGTTGGGGGGAAAAGTAATAACAGAAGCTTAAGGTTCAGTTTCAGAGATACCAAGTTATCAGGTTTCTTCCCTGATGTCAGATTAATGGGAAATTAGAAACTGAAAGCTGGTATGTGTTACCCTCTTACACCTTAAAATGTTGCTTGTTAAGACAGGCACATATTTGAAATACTTGTTTGAATACCTAAAGTATAAGGCCCTTATTTTCCTTCCTACTTGTCAAACTTCTGATTGGCTGTTTTTTTTTCTGATCATAACCAAAATATGTGGGCATTTTTCAAGCAGTTAAGATTAAAAGAAACTTGTCAAAGCATTTTTCCATTACTCATATATTCATATCTTTAAATACTTATGTTAATTTCAGGCATAACAATTCCTGAACTTGGTTTTTTAAATAAATATCACATTGTTTTTGTTTTTAATAACTTTGCATTCAAAATGTTGATGTCCTTGAGAATGGTAACAACTCTTTGTCTTAATTTGGCCAGTTGGAACAAAGTGTGTGTGGATCACATTAGCAGAGTTGAGCCATTATCATTTGATTGTTCAGTCACTAATATCAAACCGGGGTTCAGGTTAGTACTCTCTCTCCTGGGTCCTTGGCTGCCAGTTGGTGAAATGTTGATTGGAAGTTTCAGAAGTTCACAGTTTTGAGTGGCTTTGCAAAATAGATCTGCCTGACTCTTAAGAGCAAAGTATTTCATACCAATTATTTCATTTAAGACCATTCCTAGTAGGTGCATAGTTTTTTAGAATTTCTTTAAATATCACAGTGTGGCCCTACTTGAATTTCCCCATTTACTTCTAAGTATGAGTACATAATGGAGAGAAAGGCTCACTATGATTTTTTTTCAGATATACTGAGCATTCATAATGAGTATCACATATGAACTATTAGACTGTACTCACTGCATGGATTTTTGTTGTTGTTGTTGTTGTTTTTAAGTTTGTTTACTTTTTTGGTGCTGAAGATTGAACCCAGGGCCACCTACATTCTAGGAAAGCACTATACTACCTAACTACACCCCCAGCTTGACAAAGCATCTTTTAAAAAGTTAAAACTTTCATATGACTAGCAAATCATTTCTTAAAAAGGGAAAGTTTTTTTAAAATTAAATTTTCTTTGGTATTTTTATTGGGTTAAAAGGGTAAAATGTTACTTTCAGTAAATTTTTTTTTCTGGAGCAAGGGAATGCTAAAAGTGTGGTAGTGTAAAAACAATGAAATTAGAATGTCCAGGATAATAGGGAGGCTATTTGAAGTGTTGAGTTTTTCTTTGTTTTTATCAGAATAACAACATAAAACCTTGTGTACATGGAAAGTAACAGACAAACCAGAAAGTGTTTAGAAAGTCCATATTTTCTCCCATTAATTGAAGAGAGTGACTCAATATTCCTAAATGTTAGTGGTGTTAATTTTTATTAGAACTATGAAAATTTTAAAGTTTCTATCTCTGTTATTTTAGTGGCAACTTTATCTTGGGTATCTGTTTATGACCAGTTTTCCTGTGTGTATTTTTTCCCCTACTCAAAAGAATTTTAAGAGATCAATTCTTAGTAAGTTTACTTCGTTGTTTATATATTTTTAACCTTGAAAATAAACAAGGTAAATACTTTTTATAGTTAAAAAATAAATAAAACGCTTTTTACCCTAGAATTACAACTCTCTTTAAAAATATATTTGATAATTTGTGGGGTGTATGTTTTTTATTTCTACTCAGCATGTTTTGGGAAAAGGTGTTTGGATCCTTTTGAGGTCAAGAAATTTTACGTGAACAATGAAAGAAGAAACGCCCCTCAAAATGTAAGCAAGCTAGTATTAAATCAATTGATGGTTAATCCTTTGAAAGCCAGGGCTTTACTTGGTATCCAGTTACCTTGTATAGCTTGTCTGTTGAACTGATTGATGATAGGTGAATCTGGTTTTCCCCAATAAGTACTTTTTCTGCAATTCCTTAAGGCCCCTGTTTAAAAGTAGCTCTTTTAAGAGATTTCCTGATTAATGGTGATGGAATGTAAACAGTAGCGCTTGGGATAGTATCTTTTGGCTTTTGTGATACTGTGTTTCTTTCAAATGGAAGTTTTTCATTGGCTTATCATTTTCTCCATGACTATTTTCCCTATAGTTATAGCCACATATTATCAAGCTTCATGAACTTTATAGACTTTGAAGCAAAGGCTTTAAGAAACAGAAAAAGGAAATACCTATTATGTTAGAGATGTAGATAATGGGTGAAAATAAGTTAAAAAAATTTAATGTTGCTAGTATTACTTCAACAATATACAATATTCAAAGGAAGGCAAATTTTTATTTATCTTGAAAAAACTCATTTTAAGCCTTTTCCATTTTGCTCTTATAGAGCAGAAACCTTAACCAAGAAAGTTATATCTTTGTTTCATGAATTTAAATCATTCTGAGGTCAGTCATAGCTGAGAGCTATGCCTTTCAGTCTGTCTTGTTGGGATTTGTACTTAAATATTAAATATGAGTTAAAAAGTAGAAGTAAATTGAGGATATCATTATTTCTAAAAAAGATTTCCTTGAGCATATAGGTCACAGTTTCCAATCTTTTAATATTTAAGTGATTTTTTTAAAACAATAAATATCCTTATAATGAAACACCTACCATTATTAAATAGTCTCATTCATTAATTTATTCAACATGCATAATTATCAAATGCTTTTTATATAATCAGGTTTATATATGGTAAGCACCAGATATTTAATAGCAAAACAGTTACAGTTTCTCCTCTTTGAGTTTATTTATGCATTAGGTCAGTTAATAGATAATTACTGAACACCAATTATGTATCAGTCACTGTTTTATAACCTGAGGTTATGCTTTGTGGAGAGACAAACAACACATAAGTACTTAATGATTCAGATAACTTCAAATGAGGATCAGTACTTCAAAGACAATAATGCAAGGAGAGCTAATTACCTGGGCTGATCTACTCTACAGATTAATAGAGGTGAAAAATATTAGTATTAATCCCACAGATAAATATAATAATCACCATAAAGGAAAAGCAGAGTGCTGTGATAATGTATAATTGAGAGAGATGGGACTAATTTTGGGGGGAGACAATCAGAGAAGACCTCTTGGAAGAAATGACATTTGAGCTAAGATTTAGGGTATGATTGACAATATGTAAGAGTTTGCTAGGGATGCTGTAACAAGTGTAGCAAACTGGATTATTTAAATAACCAGATTTATTGTTTCTCAGTTATGGAGGCTAGAAGTCCAAGATCAAGGTGTCAGCAAGATTGGTTCCTTCTAAAAGATGTGAGAGAGAATCTGTTCCATATATCTTTTGGCAATTTGCTGGTAATCTTTGCTGAGATTTGTTGTATAGACATATCACCTTGATCTCTACCTCTGTTAACGTTGTGTTTATTCTGTGTGCTGTGTCCATATTTTTTTTTCCTAAGGACATCGATCATGTTGGATTAGGGGCCTGCCTTAATGCAGTCTGAACTCATATAATTACATCTATAACATTATTTTCCAAATACATCACATTCTGAGGTAGTGGGGGTTAGAACTTTAAAACATATGAATTTGTAGGAGATACAATTCAACCCACAATATTAGGAGTTAGGTGAAAAGAGGGGGAATTAATTAATTAAATTTTATTTTTTTAGCAAGAGAGACCAGAATGTGTGAAGGTCTTGTGTTAGAATCAAGGCTCCTTTGGGAGTAAAGTACAGGTGAAACAGAAACTGAGAGAAATAGTGAAGTGATACAGTTCTAGAGAAGGTAGAATAGATAGGACCCCAAGACCAGCTGAAAGTGGTGTGAAAGAAGGAGTAATCAAAGATAAGTTCCTAGTTGTAGCTGTGATGAGTTAAAGTACTTTTGCCATTTCCAATCAGAGATATCCAGGAGACAGAAATTTCTTTCTGCAGATCAAAAGGAAGTAAGAGGCTAGAAATAAAGATTTGGAGTCAACTGTATTATAGGTCAAAGTTAGCTGGAATTACTCAAGAAGAATGTTTTTAGATGAAAGGGCTGGGACCTAGAACCTTGAAAATCACCCCTACTTACAGAAGAGGCCCAGGACAAAAATCCAAAAAAAGTCAAAAGGGCATGCAAAATGATGCAGTAAGAAATACTGGAGGGAATACTGTTTGGAACACCAACTTTTGAGAAAGAGATATTGATTGATGGATCCAACACTGCAGGAATCAAGCAGGGTGAGACCTGAAAAGAGATCTCATTTGCTGATTTGAGGTCATTAGTGAGCAGGCCAGGCTCATGGAATGGTGAAGGCGGAAGCCAGGTTTGTGTGTGTTTAGGAGAAAACGGCAGGCGAGGAAGCAGAAGTAGGAAGTATAAACTGCTCTACTAAGAATTGACAGTAACAGGAAGAGCATGGGAGGGCATGAAAATTTTCGAAGATGAACCTAAAAGTGTTTGGAGAAGAACTTGAGTTATGATTGAAAGTCAGAAGCAGAAAATCACTGAGGGAAGGGAAAGAGAACTTAAATTTAAGTAATGATACCTAAAAGAAGCATTTCTGTAGGGGATTTATATCCTGGCACTTTTCTGGAATTTTTCCATTTTTCTAGATCCTAAATGCTAAAAGAAACTTAGTGGAGAAATTAGGAAAACAGGGAAAATATTTTAATTCTCCTTCAAGGTTAGTAATCAAGCCATACATTGCCAATTCAGAGGAACCCATTGACATCAAGTGCAAAGCAAGAGCAAAAAACGTGCATAGGTATGTTGAAAGTTAAGTGGTTTTTCTGGGAAGCTGGATAGGAGCACATAGGACAGATGGTTTCACAGTGGGTCATGCTGGTGGCATTGCCATGTACAAGTATGTATTTCTAGCCCTGGCTAGATGTTGAATCACTCTTGCAAACCAAGTATTAATAAATCTATTCATGTAGTATAATACTGTGTTTGATTCCAGTGAGTGGTGTACCAAGAAATAACAAGTTTGGACAAGAAAATAAATTCTTATCTTGGCAATTGGGATATATGATTCTATTAACCTTAGTAGGATATCTAAAAGTTACATTATTCAAATACTATCTCTAATAATGCTCTCTGAGGATTTCTTTTTTTTTTCTTTTTGGTATTTTTTTATTGGTTCTTTTTAGTTGTACATGATAGTAGAATTTATTTTGATATATTGATACAAGCATGTAATATATCTTATTTTAATTAGGATCCTAGTCTTGTGGATATTACATGATGGTGAGATTCTCTGTGTATTCATATCTGTACATAGGAAAATTATGTCAAATTCATTCTACTGTCTTCCTATTCCTATGCCCTCTCCCTTCCTTTCTTTCCTCATTGTCCAATCCACCGAACTTCTTTCCTCACCCCCCCCCATTGTGAGTTAACATCTGTATATCAGAAAACATTCAACTTTTGGTTTTTGGGGATTGGCTTATTTCACTTAGCATGATAGTGTCCAGATCCATCTATTTACCAGCGAATATTATAGTTATTCTTCTTTATGGCTAAGTAATACTCTATTCTCTATATATACCACAATTTCTTTATCTCTTCATCTGTTGATGGAAATCTAGGTTGGTTCCACAGTTTAGCTTTTGTGAATTGTGCTGCTATAAATATTGCTGTGGCTACATCACTATAGTATGCTGATTTGAACTCCTTTGGATAAATAACCACCAGGAGATAACTGGGTGAAATGGTTGGTCCATTCCACATTTTTTGAGTAATCTCCATACTTCTTTCCACAGTGGTTAGAATAATTTGTAGTCCCCACCAAAAATGTGTGAGTGTATCCTTTTCCCCACATCCTCGCCAACATTTATTGTTAATATCCTTAATAATTGCCATTCTGATTGGAGTGAGGTGAAATCTCAGTATAGTTTCAATTTGCATTTCATTAATTGCTGGAGATGTTGAACATTTTTCATATATTTGTTCACTATTTGTATTTTTTCTTTTGAGAATTTTCTGTCAGTTCCTTTGCCCATTTATTCATTGGGTTATTTGTGGGGTTTTTTTGATGTTAAGCTTTTTGAGTTCTTTGTTTATCCTGGAAATTACCACCTTATCTGAGGAGCAGGGGGAAAAGAGTTTTCTCCCATTCTATAGGCTCTTTCTTCATGATTTTGACTGTTTCCTTTGCTATGACGAAAGCTTTTTAGTTTGATACTGTCAAATTTATTGATTCTTGATTTTACTTCTTGTGCATTAAGAGTCTTGTTAAGGAAATCAGTTCCTAAGCTGACATGTTGGAGTGTTGGGCCTTCATTTTCTTCTCGTAGGTGCAGGGTTTATGGTCTAATAAGTAGGTCTTTGATGCACTTTGAGGGTGAGAGATAGGGGTTAAATTTCATTCTACTATATGGATTTCTAGTTTTCCCAGCTATTTATTGAAGTGGCTATCTTTTATCCAATGTATATTTTTGGTGCCTTTGTCTAGTGTGTGATAACTGTATTTATGTGGGTTTGTCTCTGTGTCTTCTATTCTGTTTCATTGGCCTTCATGCCTTTTGTGCTAATACCATGCCAATTTTGTTACTATAGCTTTGTAGTATAATTTAAGATCTGGAATTGTGATACCTCCTGTTTCACTTTTCTTGCCAAGGATTGTTTTGGCTTTTCTAGGCCTCTTATTTTCCAAAATGAATTTCATGACTGCCTTTTCTATTTCTATGAAGAATGGCATTGGAATTTTAATAGAAATTGCATTAAATCTGTACAGTACTTTAGGTAACATGGCAATTTTGACAATATTAATTCTGCCTACCCAAGAACATGAGTGATCTTTCTATCTTCTAAGGTCTTTTCAATTGTTTTCTTTAGTGTTCTATAGTTTTCTTAGTAGAGGTCTTTCAACTCTTTTGATAGATTGATTCCCAAGTAATTTTTTTTTTGGGGGGGTATTGTGAATGGGATAGTTCTCCTAATTTCTCTTTCTGTTGATTCATTATTGGTGTATAGGAATGCAATTGATATATATGTCTTAATTTTGTATCCTGCTACTTTGCTGAATTCATTTATGAGTTCTACAAATTTTTTTTGGTGGAATTTTTAGGTCTTCTAAATATAGGATCATGTTGTTGGTAAACAGATATAGTTTGAGCTCTTTTTTTCCTATTCACATCCCTTTAATTTATTTCTTTTGCCTAATTATTCTGGCTAGAATTTTAAGGACTGTGTTGAAGAGAAGTGGTGAAAGAGGGCATCCCTGTCTCTTGTTCCAATTTTTAGAGGGAACACTTTCAGATTTTCTCTTTTTAGAATGATGTTGGCCTTGTGTTAATTGTATATAGCTTTTACAATGTTGAGGTATGTTCCTGCCATCTCTAGTTTTTCTAGTGTTTTGAAAATGAATGGATGCTAAATTTTGCCAAATGCTTTCTCTGCATGCATTGATAATCATGTGATCCTTTTCTTTAAGTCTATTATGTGTTAAATTACATTTATTGATTTTCATATGTTGAACCAACCTTGCATTCCTGAGATGAAACCCATGATCATGGCACACTATGTTTCAAATATATTTTGTATGTGGTTTTACATATTTTGTTAAGAATTTTTGCATCTGTGTTCATCAGGGATGTTGCTTTGAAATTTTCTTCCCCTGATGTGTCTTTGTCTGGTTTTTGTATCAGGCTGATACTAGCTTCATAGAATGAATTGGCAAGGATACTCTCATGTTATATTTCATGAATAATTTGAGAAGGATTGGGTGTTAGTTCTTCTTTAAAGGTCTGGTACTACTTGGCTGAGAATCCATTTGGCCCTGGACTTTTCTTTATTGGTAGGCTTTTGATGGCATCTTCAATTTCATGACTTCAACTTGATCTGATTAAATTTTCTATATCCTCCTGGTTTAATATGGATGGTCATATGACTCTAGAAATTTGTAAATGTCCTCAATATTTTCTAATTTATTGGAGTGTAAATTTTCAAAATAGTTTCTTATTATCCTCTGTATTGCTATAGTATCTGTGGTATTATTTCCTTTTTCATCACAAATTTTAATAATTTTTCCCGCTTTTTTTTGGTTTGGTTGGCTGAAGGTTTATCAATTTTGTTTATTTTTTCAAAAACCCAACTTTTTGTTTCATTGACTTTTGAATTTTTTTTAATAAATTTAAATTTCATTGAGTTTGGATCAGATTTTAATTATTTCCTGTCTGCTACTGATTTTGGTGTTGACTTGTTTTTCTTTGGTAGTGCTTAAAATGTAATATTAGATTATTTATTTGGTGTTTTTCTGATTTTTTAGTAAATGCTATGAATTTTCCTCTTAGAACTGCTTTCATAGTGTCCCAGAGATTTTAATATGTTGAAACACTATTCTCATTTGCCTCTAAGTATTTTTTTTATTTCACCCCTGATTTCTTCTGCTATCCATTCATCAATCAGTAGCATATTATTTAGTCTCCAGGAGTTAGAGTAGCTTCTATTTTTTTGTCTTTTTTTTTTTATTTCTAATTTCATTTCATTATGATATAATAGAATGCAAGGTATTATCTTTTTTTTTTTTATATATTTTCTAGGAGTTTTTTGTGTCCTAAAG
This sequence comes from Callospermophilus lateralis, assembly GCF_048772815.1. Lineage (NCBI taxonomy): Eukaryota > Metazoa > Chordata > Mammalia > Rodentia > Sciuridae > Callospermophilus > Callospermophilus lateralis. The sequence goes on along the minus strand of NC_135317.1, from coordinate 61,373,671 downwards.
TATAATCTATTTTAGAAAATGACCCATGTGGTACTGAGAAGAAAATGTATTCAATCATTGATGGATGAAATATTCTATATATTGTCTGTTAAGTCTAAATTATTGATTGAATTATTGAGTTCTGTAGTCTCTTTGTTTAGTTTTTGTTAGGAAGATCTATCCAGTAGTGAAAGAGATTTGTTAAAGTCGCCCAGTATTATTGTTTTGTGGTCTTTTTGTTTCTTGATATTGAAAAGGATTTGTTTGATTTTTGTAGATGCTTTATTGTTTGGGGCTTACATATTTATTATTGTTATTTCTTCTTGTATAATCACCTTAAGCAGTATAAAATGACCTTCTTTGTCTCTTCTGATTAACTTTGGCTTGAAGTCCACTTTATCTCATATGAGAATAGAATTCCTTCCTTGTTTACTAGATCCATGTGAATGGTATATTTTTTCCCATCCTTTCTTCAGTCTGTGGGTATTTTTGCCTATGAGATGAGTCTCTTGGAGACAGCATATTATTGGATCTTGTTTTTTAATCCAACCTGCCAGCCTTTGTTTTTTGATTGGTGAGTTTAGACTATTTTCATTCAATGTTGTTATTGAGAATGATTTTTATTCTCTATAATTTTGATTTACTTAGTTTTAATTTGTGTTAGTTTCTCCTTTTATTGACTGTTCTTCTAGTATAGTTCGTCTTTCTGCTAGTTTTCATTTCTTCATGAAATATTTTATTGAGTATGTTTTGTAATACAGGCTTTCTTATTGTGAATTCTTTTAACTTTTGTTTATCATGGAAGGTTTTTATTTCATATTCAAATCTGAAGCTTAATTTTGCTGAGTATAGTACTCTTGATTGCCATCCACGTTCTTTCAGAGCTTGGTGTATATTATTCCAAGATCTCCTAGCTTTCTGTATCTGGGTTGAGAAATCAGCTGAAATCCAGATTGGTTCACCTCTGATTGTGACCTTTGATCTCTAGCACCCTTTACAATTCATTCTTATTCTGTATATTAGGCATTCTTAAAATAATGTGCCTTGGTGTGGGTCTGTTGTAATTTTGTATATTTGAAATCCTGTATGCCTCCTGTATTTTATTTTCTATTTCAATCTTAAAGTTTGGAAATTTTCCAATATTATTTCATTGAAAAGATTGTACTTTCCTTTAGTTTATATTTCAGAGCCTTCATCTATTCTGATAAATTTGTTCTTTTCATGTTATCTCATATTTCTTGAAAGTTCTGTTCATGGTCTCTTAGCATCTTTATTTTCAAGTTATAATATTTTGTCTTTGTTGCCTGAAACTTCATCTTCCAAATGGTCTAGTCTTCTGGTGATGCTTTTCATTGAATTTTTAATTTGGTTTATTGTTTTCTTCCTTTTGAGGACTTCCATTTGTTTCTTTTTCAAAATCTCTATCTCTTTCCTGAAGTGGTCTTTCACTTTTTGTACTTTCTAATCTGATTTTATTCTCCATATCATCTTTTACTTTGCAGATCAGTTTAACTATGAACTTTATAAATTCCTTCTCATATTTCCTTCATTGTGGTGTCATTAGATTTTGTTATTGAGGTATATTGGTTTGTTTTGGAAGGTCTGTTCCCTTGCTTTTTCATAATTGTTTGTGTGTCTTCCCCACTTATCAGTATGAATCTGAGGTGGCAGAGCTTCTATCCTATGAACTTATAGTATACCTGAAGGTTTCTAGTACCTCACAGTTTAGGGGGAGACAAATAACAACTACCGATGTAAACAATGCAGCATTAAGCTGAATTCATAATTCCTTTTATGACATGTACAGTGTTAATTTGCATAAACAAAAGTGGTATGGTAAACAATTGCCAATAGTTAAAGCAGTAAGTTTACAAAAGTGTTTGCTATTTCAGAAAGTGAACAGGGAGAATACAGAAGGGATATAGGATGGGATGATTATGAGGGATGAGGAGAGAAAATGGAAGTAAAAATTAAAGGAAGATTGAAAGAGAGGATAATAGAATTTGGCTGTTAGCAAAAGAAAAGGAAAAAAGAGAATCAAAAAGATATAGACAGGTAAAAAAAAAAAAAAAAAAACAAAACCAAAATATTACTAGTCAAAAACCCTTGCTCTCAAAAGACAGAGTCATGAAAAATACCTTCAAAACTGCTAGAAATGAGAAAAATGAGACAAATATGCATACATACAAATGTTCATGAACCATTCACTACACAATAAAAAAAAAGAAGAAAAAGAGATGGAAAAAAATATTCTTAAAAAATTAAGGAATTGTTTCTATTGCGGTAGTCAAAATCGTCTCTACAGTTTTTGTTGTCTGTTCCCAAATATCTTTTCATTCTTATTGAGGTATGTACTGTGCACTAGGTAGTGGATGCAGGCTGTCAATTTCTTCCTCTTTTTACTTGCTCATCAAGTTGCCCATTGAAGTTCAAAATTTTTTTGGTTTCCCTTCTAGGCAGTACGAAATAGATCAGTTTGGAGAGTATTGTCTGCTCTATCCTCAGGGTGTGGTCACTGTAGAGTTCTGTGAGAGGAGTTCCCAAAGATAGGGCTCCTGAAGGCAGAATTTAGGTCTAAATAGGCCCCAGGTGCTTCCTTGAATGGCCATTGGACTGAAGATTTTAAATCAGTGCACCTTCAGGGACTGGCAGCTGTGGATCCATGTGGGGAGAGTCTCTGAAGTCTCAACTGTGTTTCACTCCTGCAAAAAGGAGTCAACTTCTGCCCCCAGCCGCATCTGCCAGCCTTACCCTTTCTGGCCTTCCAGGTTCAGTCCCCAAGCACAGAGTCACACCTGTCTGCCCATTCAAATTCCCTGCTGGGCCTTGAAGCTGCCAGACTCAAAGACATGGAGGGGCCATGGGATCTCTCAGGTTTCCACCACCATATCCCCCTGAGTAAAACTCTCTCTATGCCTGATTTTCTCCTAGGCACACTCTGGGTCAAGTGATAGTGTCTGCCAGATCTGTTTTTCGTACCCAGCTCAGATTTCCCAGGTCTCTGCTCCTGGGCTTGCTCCCACAGCTGACAGCCACAGTGCTACAGCAAGATGTCTTGTGCCTCGGCTCTCCGTGAACAACTAGGAGACCAGTGGTGTCTTTCCTGCATGAGGATATAGTGTAGCACACCCTCTGGATTAGTCTGGCAGTGTCCTTGATCTCTGATTTTTCTGTATCATGACACACCATAGTGCCACCCGAAATTCGAGTTCCCTTTGTCCCCCTACCTGCTTTGCCTACAGTAGATCAGCTCTGGCTGTTGTGGTAGTCAGCTGTGAACTTTCTTCTTTATTTTATTGTGTCTAACCTTCTGAGTCTGCAATTTGTTCTTTTAGTCCAGTATGAAATCCCAATAAAATCCCTCTTTCACCCACCTCACTGAGAATCTGTTTATCCACTTTATTGGTTTCATGTCAGGGAGCAGCTTGGAAAGCAAGCCCTTCTACTCCACCATCTTCAGAGAGTCTCCTCTGAGGATTTCTAGTGTTTGATATTTGCTTCTGGCAGGCTACAGTTCTTTGTAAGTACTTTAACAGGACAAATGCAGGAGATCAGAATGTGTCTGTGGGACACTCTAAAATAACTGATCTATAATCTGAATTAGCAACGTAATAGTGACTTCAATAGTAAAACAAAAATCAGGTCAAGCATGTAGAATATTTCCATTGTTAAAGAAAACTGGCTCAAATGAAGCAAAACGTATCCTAATGTCTAACTTGGAGAGCACATCAACATCTTTGCAATATAAAAGAAAGTTTTCTGTGTCTGGAATATCTGTCATATGGCAAAACTTTCAGATAGGAAGTTAATGTTTGATGTGTTGTAGATTGACATTTTAAAATGGTGGCTTTTAAATATTATTTCTGATGTTTCAATTTTAAAATCATTTTTATTTGACAATTTGTGTTAACATTTATTTCATTTAATGTTTTTTCATATTACATGTCTATATCAGGTACAGATCATTTTACATGTTATTAAAACACAATTTATCCAAATATCAAAAGATATTGGTTGATAATAATAATAATAGATGATGCCTTTATTATGAAATCTTTTGTTAGAGAAAACCTCTGAAACTTTTTGTATAACCTTATCATGAAAAATTATTCACTGTATATGAAAATTACTATCACTCATTATTTAAAAATAGATAAATAAGCTGTGAAAAATACTGAATAATGCATGATATTGAGAATTCCTGCAGATTCCAATTTCTTTGCTAAAGATTCAGAGAAACACTTAAGAAACTGATTTGACCAAGTGGTAGGTTAAAGGAGACAGGTAGAAAGATAACTCTGAGTGAGGTACACCTCTTTTCCTTACCTTCTTTCCTGGGAAGGATTTAAGGATGAGTGGAAATTTAGATGCATTTTATAATCTAGAGCATGGTCTCAGTTTTTTCTCTAAATCAGGAGTAACTCATACTTCACAGCTGGTGGGCAGTGAGCTGGTCTTGGCTAGGAGAATGGGACTAGGTCTTTATGGCTTTGAATAGCTGACCAGGGGTGATCCTGAGTGAGTACTGTCCAGGTAAAGCATATGTGGGAAATTCTGAAAGGCTTGTTAGGGACTTTTTATTGGGCTAACCTGCTTGGTGAATTTTTGCCACTATACTCTTCCAAGTTGTCCACTGAATAGGGTTCAACTTAGAAGACTGATTCAACACATTTTATTGTTACCTTAGCTGATATTTATTGTTTTAAGAAGTTATCAATAATAATAATAAATATGAACCAAGGTAATAACATATTAAATATATCAAAGAATAATGAAATTACTATTACTTTGTGAACAGAATGCTGGGAATATATCACAGTTGTCCTAGTTCTAACTGATTACATAAAGATAGGAAATAATGTGCATTTAACTCTTTAAAAGAATATTAGCAGTAGACAGATCCATGGAACAGAAGAGTGTCCAGAAAGATCAACATGTAGGACTAATTGACTTTTCAATAAAGGTACCAATATAATTCAATGGAGAAAAAAGATCAGTCTTTTCAACACATAATGTATTCCTTGATCCCCTTTTAGGGGAGGGAGTAAGAATCTTGATCTCGCATAGCAAATATAAAAATGATCTGAAAATAGCCCATAGACTTAAATCCTAAAATTTTAAAACTATAAAACTTTTAGAAGAAAACAGAATCTTTTTGACCTTGGTATATGCAAAGATTTCTTAGGATAAGAACAACATTATTCATAAGATTAAAAATGTTTTGAAAAATCAGTTCATCATAAGTACAAATTTCTTTTCTTCAAAAGGTACCATTTAAAAGTGAAAAAGCAAGGGACAAAGTCGGAAACAATTTTAACAATGTCTGACAAAGGGCTTGTATCTAGAATAAAGAACTTTTATAACACAGTAAGATACTACTTAGAAGAAGGGAGAAGGAGGACAAAAAAAAAGGAAGAGGAAGAAGAGGAGGAGGAAAGAGGAGGAAGAGAAAGAAAATGAGCAAAGACTTCAAAGACACTTTAAAAAAGAAGATATGCCATAGCCAGTAAGGACATGAAAAACAATGAACATCATTAGTCATCAAGGAAATTGCCTAAAACCAGCAACAAGATACTCATGAAAACCGTCAGAATAGCTAAAGTTAAAATGACTGAGAATACCAAGTATGGAGAGAATACAGAATAAATGTAACATGGAATAACCAATTAGGAAACAATTTGTCATTTTCTTAGTAAACATGCACAAATCTTTGACCCAGCAATTCCATATCAACATAATTTAATTACCCAAGAGAAATGAAAACATATGACCACAGAAACACTTACATATGCATGTTCATATCAGCTTTTATTGTAACAGCTCCAAAATGGCAACAACTTGAATGTCCATCAGTAGGGAAATGGATAAACTACTTGTGATGTAATCGTTTAATAGAATACTCTCCAGCAATAAAGATTAACAAGACTTATGTATACCATAGTGTGTATGAATCTCATAGACATGTTGAATGAAAAACTTAGCACAAAAGATTGTGTTTTATGATCCCATTTATTAAGGATTAGAGAAGATAAAACTAATCTTTGATGATAGAAAGTACATCATAGGTTGCCTGGTGGGGAGAGTAGGTACACAGGGGTGTAGGAGAACTTTCTGTGGTGGTGGAAATGTATAACTTCATTAGGGTTGTTGGGTTTTGATGCATCTATTCATTTGTCAAAACTCAATAAACTATATGTTTAAAATCTATACATTTAACTGGATGTAAATTATACCAGTAAAGTTGCTTAAAAATAAGAACAGGGGTCTGAGGATGTAGTTCAGTGGTACAGAACCTGCTTGACATGTTTTTTTTTTGGGGGGGGGAGGGGCGATGGGGAGGACCCTGGGTTGTACTGAAATTGAACCCAGGGGCACTTAACCACTAAGCCACATCCCCAGCCCTTTTTTATTTTTTATTTTGAGACAGGGTTTTGCTAAGTTGCTAAGGCTGCCTTTGAACTTGTGATCCTTTTGCCTCAACCTCCTGAGTTGCTGGGATTACAGTCATGCACCACTACACCACTACACTCAGTAGGAACCTGCTCAACATGTGTATAGCCCTGGGTTATATCCCCAGTAAGACCAAAAAAAAAAAAGGAACAGGATGAAATTATTTAAAAAACAATTCAAATATCATTAGCATCTAGTTTTGCATGTTTTCAAATATGCATTTGTCAATTAAATTTGTGGGGTGTTGTTCTGTTTTTCTACAATGGTTTATTAAACCTTCTAAAAAACAATTCAGTGAACCTGTCATGAATGATTTCATTTTGCATCTAATAGTTCTGGTTAAGTCCAGAAATAATGATGTGGGCCCCATTCCCTCAGGGAAATACTTCTCAATGTCTGTAACCTCCAACTTTCATTTGAATGTTGTTTATTTTAAAAATATATACCAGTTTTCTTATACTTACTTTTTTGTATTTAGAATTTTAAAGTACTCGGCATTTTAGTTGTGTGTATGTGTGCCTTTAAAATATGTGTATATATATTTTGGATTTACTTTCAGAAATATAGTTATTATCTAATCCAAATCATAGGGATATTATCTTTTTCCATCTAAGTCTTAAATCTTCACAGAAGTAGAACATTTTTACTGTCATTTTTTTCCCTTCTGCTTTGTGTCTGGATGTCCTACAGATGAACTGTTGACATCAGATGTTCACTAGCTACATTCTTTGAGAAAAAACATAAACCTTCTTCTTAATCCTCTGGTTTGTAAAGTTTTGGTCCGTTTCTCAGGGCTTATAGCTTACACTTTATGGAAGAAAGTTAACTGCAGGTATATAAACATTGTTTTGAATGGAAAATGTCCATACTAGCAAATATATTATAAAAGTTTAATCCAGTTTCAAAATGTCTTGTTCAGAAGTAGTAAGGAGAATTATTATTTTTTTAAAATCAAGATCATACATCAGATTTTTGGGGGAGGGAACATTATTCCTGAGGTGTCAGCTTTGGTTTTGTAAGAGCCTAAAGGGAGATTCTTGAGTAAAAGTGATAAGGTTGAAAAAAAAGAAAATTCTTTAACTCTTGAAACCCTCTGCCAAATTTTTAGTTTAATAATAATAGGAATAATTTTTTCACTTAAGATACTTAAGGATTTAAAATATTTTCAAGTGTCTCATCTCTTATGACCCATACAATGCCTTACTACAGTTAGCAGGGAAGGTATAGCTTCCATGGTAACAGATAATGTGTGAGGTTGCATTTATGATTTGACTTTACTACATATTTTCATTCCCTTACATCATCTGTATATCTGAACTCAACTTCTTATCTAGTTTAAATTTAACTACCTAGTTTGTGTATTTGCACCCTGGTCTGCCTTATCTAAGTACACACTTAGCTGATTTATTTTAACTTTTTGACTATTAATCTTTAATGTTTCTGGAAAAAAATCTTTTTAGAAAATAAATGATAAATACCTTTTTAAGGAAATTCTATTTGAATAATACTTTTCTATGAACATAGGCCTTAAAATAGAATTTATATAGATGTAGTCCTTAAGGCCTTGAGAAAAACCAGTGTTCACTGAAGTTATGTTTAATACATTTTTCCCATATCATCAGGTCATTGTCTGTCTCCCCCAAATTTCAATCTGTTTATTTTCTGTAAGGTGGGTGTCAAGAAAACACAGCCTCAGATTCAGATATAGGGTTCCCTCCACCCAACAGAAGATGGCATTCAATGCCAGTTTTATTATTTATTTATTTTTTTAGTTGTAGATGGGCACAATATCTTTATTCATTTACTTATTTATTTTTATATAGTGTTGAGGATCGAACTCAGGGTCTCACACCTGCGAGGCAAATGCTCTACCACTTAGCTACAGCCCAAGCCCCAGATACAGAGTTTTTAAAAGAGGTTTAAACATGAGCTACTTGTGAGACTGAGGCAGGGGGATTACAAGACTGAGTTACCAGCGTGAGCAACTCAGGAAGACCCTGTCTCAAAAACAACAACAACAACAAAAATCAGGGCAGAAAGTATAACTCAGTGATAGAGCACTGGGTTCAATGCCGAGTACTCCAAAGAAAAAAGAAGTTATTTGCTTGAAAAAGAATCAGAACATGTCTTCTTAGTTGATAAATTTTCATGGTGATTTCAAGCTGGTGAAATGGTTGAGCAATTTTAAGCATTGGATCCCAACTTTTATGTACATCTGGCAGTCAAAATATTAAGTCATTTTAATTGAGTACAGAGTATAAGGGCCTTGTTTTATATCATTTGGCCTAGAGGAATGAGATTATTTAACCAGAGTAAGAGGAAATTAAATGTCAAGTACTAAGTAGAGCTCTCTGTCTGACTTCAAGAGTTCAAATAATTGACTCAGGAGGCTGAGTCAGGAGGATTGCTTAAACCCAGGAATTTCAGCACTGTCTAGGCAACAGAGACTGTTATGATTTGTATATGAAGCTTCCCCGAGGGACTCATGTGTTCAAAGGCAGAGCTTTTGGGAGATGATTGAATAGTATAATGAATCTCTCTCTGGTAAGTGGTGGAAACCATAGACCTGTAGGACATGGTTGGAGGTAGTAGGTCACTGGGTATGTGTCCTGGAAGGGTATTTCTTGTTTCCAATGTCTTTCTGTCTGTCCTAATCTATTTTTCTTTCTCTCTCCATCTTTGTCCTTATCTGCTTCCACTTCTTTCTTCGTTCTCCTCCCCTTCTTCTTTCTCTTTCTCTCTCCTCCTTTCTTTCGCTTCCCCCTCCTTCCTGGCTGCCTTGAACTGAACAGTTTTCCTTTATCACATCCTTCCACCAAGATATTCTTCCTTATCTCAGGCCCAGAGCAATGAAGCTGACTAATCAAGGACTGGAACTTCTGGAACTATGAGCCCAAAATAAATCTTTCCTCATCCTAATTGTTTATGTCAGACATTTTCATCACAGTGAAGCAAAATTAACACAGAGACCCTGTCTCCCCCCCACCTCTTTTTGATAGGGCCAGGGATCTAACCCAGGTCTTCATGCATTCTATGCAAGTGCTTTACCATTGTGCTACACCCCTGCTACAAGCCACAAACCCAATCCCTGTCTCTTTAAAAGACACAGCAAGAGAGTGAAAAAAAAAAAAAAAAAGACGAGTTCAAATAATTTTACTATAAAGTTTGATAAACCTGTATTAAAACAAGTAAACTACAGGTAGTTTATTTCTTAAAATCATAATGTACTTTTCCTTATTAATCCTTAGAATTGACATTGAATATAGTACAGTGATTAAGAATTTAGGCTCTGGGTGCTGGGATTGTGGTTCAGAGGTAGAGTGCTTGCCTAGCACATGCAATTCTCAGGACCACATAAAAATAAATAAAGGTATTGTGTCCAACTATAACTAAAAAAAATTTTTTTTTTTAAGAATTTAGGCTGGATTCAGACTGTCAAGTTTTGAATGTCAGTATTGCCACTTTCTCATTTTGTAACTAGGGACAACTTTTATAAGCCTTAGGTGTCTTATTGATAAAATGAGGATAATCATACTACTTACCTTTTTCGATAAGAATGAAATTAAATGATGTAATATATGTGAATATAATGTATGTGAGTATAATATGTGTAAATATATGTTATACTTACATATTGATGATAGTTATTTGGGTTTGTCTCATGTCAGTATGAGATACATAAAAAAGAAAATCTGATTGAGTGGATTTAACTTCACAATATGTTGATTTTTAGTGTTTCCATATTCTTTTTTTTTCTGTTGGAGAGCCTATTGAGCAATGAATTTTGATATGGAAAAATTGTGATCCTCAACAAAATTGTGAATTGGATAAAATATATATGGATAGTCTGGAAGATTGCCACTTAACTCTAGTTATGCTTTTAGTTATAACAGCAACAATCATAAACCCAGAGCATACTTTTAAGGTAGAATAATACGTCACCTGAATAGAGATAGTGAATGAAGATGAAAGTAGTAAAGTTAATGATGATCTTACTTGTTTGCAATATAATTCCAGTTGAGTTAACTAATATTTTATGAACAGAATGCTGGGTGGGAATTGAAGTTATGTACTTGGTTGGGAAATTTGGACAATATTCTAGGACTAGAGAAAGTATTTTGTTGTTGTTGTTGAAATGAGAAAAATAAAAGCCTATTTATAAGCTGATGGGAACTATCCAGTAGAGAGGGAAAAATTTTATAAGAGATAAGAAAGATGAGAATTATTTGATAATCTTCTTGAATAGGGGAGAGGGAGTAGAATCTAACAGTGGAAGCTTGGGCCTTCAAATTAAGGAATAGTTATCTAAAAGGAAAAGTATTCACAAAAGATAGGTTCTTTATAAAAAATGAAAATCAATAGTGATAGTAGTTCTGGTAGATGCTGAAGGCAGTGAAATGATATCTTCAAAAATAATTCAAGAGTCAAAGTGAAGGGGGAAAAAAAGACATTTTGGGACCTGCAGAAACTGAGGATAGATATTTTTGCTGAGAGCTACAAAAGCATGTACTTCTGCTAGAAGTAAATTGGCCATATGGAGGGAATCACAGGCAAGAATCCATATGAGCAGAGAAATGGGATTTTGGTGTGTTAAATAAGTATTAATTATAAAAAAGTAAATATTAAAATTCAATATTAGAAAATTTGAAACATTTTTAGTATAACAAATTGTTTTAAAGTATTGTTTCACCATTTAGGAAATTCAGGTATTTTGTGATATTAATGTATACTGTATCTCTATCATGTGGGATTAGGCCCCAACTTCCTTAATAAGACTCCTTTGGCACAAGAATTAAAACCAAGAATCAATAAATGGGGTGGATTCAAACTAAAAAGTTTTGTCTCAGCAAAAGAAACAATCTGTGAGGTGAATAGAGAGCCTACATCTTGGGAGCAAATCTTTACCCCTCACACATCAGATAGAGCAATAATCTGTAGGGTATATAAAGAACTCAAAAAGTTAAACATATATATATTCCAATCAAGAAATGGGCCAAGGACCTGAACAGACTCTTCTCAGAAGAGGATATACAATCAATCAACAAATATATGAAAAAATGTTCATCATCACTAGCAATTAGAGAAATCAAATCAAAACCACTCTAAGATTTCATCTCACTCCAGTCAGAATGGCAGCTATTATGAAGACAAACAACAGTAAGTGTTGGCGAGGATGTGGGAAAAAAGGTACACTCATACATTGCTGGTAAGACTGCAAATTGGTGCAACCAATATGGAAAGAAGTATGGCAATTCCTTGGAAAATTGGGATTGGAACCACCATTTGACCCAGTTATCCCTCTCCTCGATCTATACCCAAAGAACTTTAAAACAGCATACTACAGGGACACAGCCACATCAGTGTTTATAGCAGCACAATTCATAATACTAGACTGTGGAAACAACCTACATGCCCTTCAATAGATGAATGGATAAAAAAAAATGTGGCATATATATATATATACAATGGAATATTACTCAGTAATAAAATACAATAAAATCATGGCATTTTCAGGTAAATGGATGGAGTTAGAGATAATGCTAAGTGAATTTAGCCAATCCCAAAAAACCAAATGCTGAATGTTTTCTCTGATATAAGGATGCTGATTCATAGTGGGATAGGGAGCAGGGACATGGGAGGAATAGGCAAATTCTAGATAGGGCAGAGGGGTGGGAGGGAAAAGGAGGGGGCATGGGGTTAGAAATGATGGTGGAATGTGATGATCATTATTATCCAAAGTACAGGAATGAAGACACGAATTGATGCGAATATACTTTGTATACAACCAGAGATATGAAAAATTGTGTAATAAGAATAGTAACACACTCTGCTGTAATATATAAACAATAAATAAATAAATAAAACAAAAAAAGAAATGTAAATGAAAAATATTTAAATTATTATGATAAATTTGATGGCTAATTCCATTTTCATTGTTGAATTCTCAACTTTCTATTTGTTGCTAAACTTTATAAATCTTAAACTTTGACAAAATGTGAAATCAGAAGGCATTATAATAAATAAATACTTAATGAGATTTTCATGAAATATTTGGCATAAATCAATAAAAAAACATAAAATAAAATTAGAACGTACCAAATATATTTGACATTACCTTCCAAACATACCAAAGATTAGCACAGTCCCAGGCTCTGAGATGCTTGCTCAAAGGCTGTGGAAGACATCTACTCTTAAAAGACTTTTATGGTTGGGTATTCCTTTGAAAGGAGACACTACAGAGAATAAACACCAAATATGTGATTAAATGTATTTTAATTCTCCTTATCTGATTTAGTGTTTGTGTGGCAATAGTACTTATTTCAAGTAAATTCTAACACTTGAACTATGTACAGTTCAGATCCCTTTTGTAGAAAAGTAGTCTGCTCATTCATTTTCCTAATCACGAAGGATGAAGCAAAAGCTGAAGACTATTCTCATGTCCATTATGTAAAGATTTAAATTTAAGCATATTTTAAAATCATTCAGAAAAGAAATTTATGTACCTGCCAATGTAAGGTTTGTTAATATGTTTATTTCCAAAAGTAAAAAGTGTTTGTCTGAACTTGTTGTTAGAAAATATATTTGTGTGAGCTTCCTGAGTCTGTGGCTCTTAATCATTTAGCCTTTGGTCTAGTGCAACCATTTGTTATCAAGCCATTTGTTCCAAACTATATCCAAGATGTTATTTATATATTAACATATTTATAGACATTTCAGTATCATTTAACATCTTAGTAGTAATGATATTCAGAAGTGAATGAAGTTCATTTTTAAAGCCTTTCCTCTTAATATGATACTTTATATAAAATCTAGAAAACAATTTAGCTATTCAGTGACTTGTATTTTAATAAAGTGAGTTCTACTCATTCAGTTATAGTATTGGAATATTTTACTTTTTATCTATAGTAGAAAAACAGTCTACTCAAACTACAAACATGTTTGCTGGTTAATGCAAATCAAAGAATTTATTTCAATACGACTTTTATTGACTTCTTAGATGAGGTTTTTATTATTGATATTATCTAAAATAAAAAATAAACAGCATACACCTCTTTAAGAACAAGGTGAAGCATAAAAACACAAAAAATGAAGTGGGTTATGACATAGTAAGTGTTTTGTTGGGTTAACATTTTATTTTATGAATAGTTAAATAATTTAAGAAATATTGCTTTCCTTAAATTTTAGTTCTAAATCAGACTAGTCTGAAATGCATATTAGTAATGCTTAGGATGGAAAATATACACCTGTGGTAGAAGAGTATGTCATAGTAAATATGTTTATACAGCTGTGTGGTAATGTTAGTTATTACAGAGTACATTTATGGAATCATGTAATGAGCCTCATTTTCAAACAACCATTAACTTTGTCTTAGAAATAACTAATTAAAGAATAACTTTGTTTCTGAAATTCAGACTGTGCAAACAATATATAGCATCATTGTAGCTGTCCTCTTACCTGAATGCATAAATTTGATCGTAAATATATGTTGCCTAATTTCTGAACAAATTCAGGTGTCTTCAAAGATTGTTTTCTTATTTATAATTTATGCTTTCATTTCTTATAATACCTACTCTTTTAGTACCAGTCTGTGCTTTCATTAAACTTTATTGCTCTTACATGGATTCTTCTGTCAGGCTTTAATAATATTATAAAATGGACTTAATGTGGTCTGTGTGAAAGCTTCCTTTATCATTAATAAATTTCATTTATTCCATGGGGTTATTGGTTTTGGATAACTTGCATGACTTCATTCAGACTTGCACTAGAATATGAATTAAATATTATTTAAAAATTAAGCATGAGTAAAAGTATTTTAAAATAAACTCATAGGACTTTGAGGATTTACAAAAATATTTGATTCAAAAGAGCAAGTAAGGGACTGGGAATATAGCTCAGTGGTAGAGTGTTTGCCTAACATGCATCAGGCCTTGGGTTTGATTTCCAGCCTGGCAAAAGAAAAAGTAAAATGTATTATTACAGTGTTCTCTCTCTCTCTCTCTCTCTCTCTCTCTCTCTCTCTCTCTATATATATATATATATATATATATATTTTTTTTTTTTTTCCTCTGAAAATTTTAACAGACTGTAGATGGGTTCTCCTTTTGTTTAATTTCTGGGCACTTGCCATGTATTGTATATTCAAATCTAAAACATAGTTTTATTTCATGCCCTCAGATATTTTAGTTTCCTTTTACCTGGAGAGAATATCAAACATCAACTTGTAATTATCAAAAAATATCTTTTAGAAATCTGTATGAGAAGAAGGTAATGAAAATCTATTCAAATCTATAAATTTGCAAACATGCAAATATAAAAGCAGCTACCAATCACCCATTTAAGGAAAAAGCAGAACATAAAAATACAAATAAATATAATGTGGATTATGATATATTAGTGGCATCCTTAACTCTTTAGAACTCTCTAAAATGCATACTAAATTTTAAGAGGTCCAGTAAAGAATATAGTAAATTCATTACATTTCTACTATGTAAGTATGGAAAAAAAACTAGTTCAGTGTGCTTTGGAGTCAGTATTTTTTTTTTTTTTTTTTTTTTTTTGCTTAAACAAGTTAATTTCTAAAATGGACATAGAACCATGGGGTATTTGGAGTTGATTTAAGGTTAATTTTGGAAGATTTTGACCTGGATCTTTTTCATATCACCTAGTACAATGAGTAATACATGACAGGTACTTCATATGTATTTACTGAATTAATGAATGAATAAATAAGAGTTGATAAAGAAAATAGTGGCCATTGATTTGCAGATAAGGAGAGCCTTCTAGCAGAGGGAGAACTAAGATGAGATTTTAGTGGAGGCGAGAACTGTGAAAAGGTTTGCTAGGTTGGCCAAGAGAGAAGGTCCAAACAAATGAGGACTTTAATTATCAGATGACCTACTATTAAATTCAGTAGTTTGAACTTTGTATGATTGCTCTAGGTTATTACATGAATGAATTGGAGAGAATTAATTTGATTAACTCTAGTGGATGTAGTAAAAGAGGAAAGAAGCTACACAAGTGGTTCTCAAGGTGTGGTGTTCCAGCTAGTAGCTTCAGCATCATCTGGATGCTTATTGGAAAGACAAATTTCAGAGCCCCCAAGAACTACTGAGTCAGAATTTCCCTGTGAGGAGTGGAGAGAGGGAATACCTAACAACTGTGTATTAATGAGTTCTCCAGGGGATTGTGATATCAGCAGTCTCACATTTGAGAACTACTGGGCTGGAGGAGGAAAATCAGATAATGGGTAACAGCAGTGAGGTTAGGGATTCTATAGAAACTGCATGATTTAACAGTTTGATTACATAGCACAGGTATTGCAGGAATGATTAATCACCGGATATACTGAATTTTTAAATGAAATAGATGTTTGTATTTTGATGGAGTAAAGGACTTCTTTTATCAGTTACATGGAGGTAACTGGAGATTTATTTGGAAAGTACAGTATGAATGTTAATAATAGAAACTAAACTAGCTCAAACCAGAACAATATACTTTCATTTTGTTGTTGACTCTTCTACAAGATAAATTTATAAGTCAAAAAGGTTGTGTGGTGGACAGAGTTAAAGGCAACTGGATGTTCTTAAGCATTACTTTTATTGAAATCAACAACCTAATGTTTACTTTCTCTATGCTATCAATATTTCAATGTAAAATAAGTGGAAGCCCTTTTCAGAATCAAAGATTATGTTCTCTTAGTCACTGCTGAAGATACCTTCATGAATTTTCACTTTGAATCTGTCTCTCTCTCTCTCTCTTTTTTTTTTTTTTTTAAGTATTACTCTTCTCTTTGTGGTGTCAATATACTACACTTTGCAAGTGTATTGTATCCTGATGTGATTTGGGATTTTGGGATTCACATTATGTTTCCTTGTGGTGTATATATCTCCTACCAAAAAAAGCCTCTTAGGATATATTATTTCTAAGGATGATATGTGCTAGATGGTTCAAAACACCCATTTTCAGTTGAGTCATATTTAAACTTTTTTTTTAAGAATTGTATTATCAATGACATATGTAGACTACAAAGGAAGTCCGAATTAAGTCAGCACCATTTAGTAATTTCTGCCTCTTTGCTCACTGGGTTTCTTAAAATTTTAATTGTGTTAGGCTCATTATGAATTACCTAGTAAATTATTATATTAATGTGACTAACATAGTGTGGCTGTTTTTAATCAAAGCAAATTACACCTATATCCCACCAGGATTTCTTATGAATGTTAAAATTCTCGTGTTACTTGGGATTCCATTGACACGTTTTCTTACGTGCTCATATTTTGGCACTTAGCATGTTACAGTTATTTATCAAGAACCTATTGTGGCAGGGCATGGTGGCACACCCCTTTAAACCCAGCAGCCTGGAAGGCTGAAGCTGGGAGATCGTGAATTCAAAGCCAGCCTCAAAAATTTAGCGAGGCACTTAGCAACTCTGTGAGAACTTGTCTCTAAATAAAAAATACAAAATAAGGCTTAGATGGTTGAATGCCCCTGAGTTCAATCCCTGATTAAAAAATAATAAAAAATAAATAAATCCTGTTCTGCAGTAGCCACCATGCTAGGCATACATATGTGTAAAGAAGAGATACAAAAGAATTCTAGATAGGATGGCTCCAAAAAATGTCTAGTTCCAATACCATTCCCATACAGCAATGAGACAGTGTAAAAAGAGAAAACTAAAATGATACAGCCAGTCTCTGAATCAAGACAGAGACTTTTGGAACCCTTCTTGTAGGCACTGTGGTATCTACATTGAGAGAAACGAAATGGCACCCATTTCAGTTTATCTTTTTTTTTTTTTTCCTTCTAGGCAAACTCTGGTAAAATCTGTCTTTTCTAAGTGAGCAACATATATTTCTTTAAGAAGATAAAAGTAATTCATTATGAAGCTTTCTCTCTCTTTTTTTTTTTTTTTTTTTTTTTTTGGTATAAACATGCTGCCTTCTCAAGTTGTGTGTGTATGGCGGGGGTGTTTTCTGGTATGTTCAGTTTAGGTAATTTGAAAGGTTCCACCCTTTGTCTTAAATTAACTCTAAGACCCTGCCTTTTTTTCACTTTGTCTCTTCATTGGTCTTCAGACAAAAAAAAAAAAAAAAAAAGACTGATTAGACATTAGTATAAAGTAATGATAATATAGCAGAGAGAATCTTCTATAAACCGAAGCTTATTGTCTGCTAACAATTTGAATTATCTGTGAGACAAAGGAATTCCTCCAAGAGGATGCCTCCAAGAGGATGAGAGAACTCGGATTTACTGTGATGCAAGTGTAAGACTGTGTAGAACAAGCAGGAGATCTTAAAGGAGGGATGCCTTTTCTGGTATTTTCTGAATTCTTTTAACAGAGCTTATTTTAATGAGGGAATGAGGTGGCAGGTGGCAGGTGCCAAGTCAAAAGAGGAGCAAGGAAAAGGTACAGAGTTGTACATAGTTGGCTATTGCTACATCCAACACTCCTAGGATGTGAACATAGGTCAGAGCAATCCAAATATCATCTCTGGGATCCCCAGCACTTCTCTGGATTTTTTTAAATTTTAAACTTTACTAATTTGCTTTAACCAAGTTCTATGTGTCCAGAAGTTAAATGCATGCTTCGTGGTTATAAGGGGGAAAAAAAGGGACAGGGGTACAGTGCAGTGGAAGCCTGTGCTTATTAAAGCAGGCATGAGACCTGTAGTTCAATCACCAGTACTGCCAAACATGTGTACACACACACACACACACACACACACACACACATACTGGAACTTTAAGAAGAACCATAGTTTGCTGCAAGAGGGGTTAATCTTACCATTGTAATTGATCCATAGTTATATGCAGTGTTTCAGTTTTCCCCATTTGTGTTTTTTTATCCTCCTAACAATTGTTTTAGAAGCTAGATTACTGCTCTGCATTAGATTATAGCATGAAGCACCCGCTTTTTCTTGGATTTGCCTATCCTCAGTGTCATATTTTGTCTTCTCCCTCAGTTTCTGATTTTCCTTAGATTGCCTTGGTTTCTGCTTTCCTTCTTTCCTTCCTCATTATTTGTTGTGTGTGTCATAACATTTGTCATCTTTGTACTACTTGTGGCTGTTTTCCATTTCCAAGATCCCCTTTGCCATTTGCTTTCTGTTATTTCCTCATTATTCTCTTCTCTATACCTGTATGCCTTAGTTTCCTCATATGTTGAACTCTTTTTCTAGGGGTTAATGATGTAGGATTGACTCATGAATTAATCAAAGTGTTTCTTTTTAACTTTAATTTATTCTCAGGGTTTATTAGCAGAAAAACAAAAGCAAATCACAGTATATTCTTAAGCTTCAGTCAACTTTTGTTGAACTTATTTGGTTATTTGAGGTTTCACTAAAGAATGTAGCCTAGAAAAATAGCATGGTTGGGACATGCTTTCATGTCTGAGTATTGACACATGATGTAGTGGGAGCAAGAATGAAGCAGAGTCGCCATATGCAGTGATATAATCTAGGGATATGAGACAGTTTATGTGACTTTCAGCCTGTTTCACTTGCTAGTTATAACAGGAATGATAAAAACAACCTGTGATCATAAAGACTTCTGATTGTACTTTAAAGTCTTGAATATGGGAAAAAAAGCGATTGGAACTTAGTACATTAAAAAAAAAAAGGGTTATTTTGATAAGAGAAATACAGCCTCTACCCCATTTCCATGGTACTTGGTAGCTACTTGTGCTTCTTAAAAGGTTTCCCTGTGAAATACTTAGAAATGAAGTGTAAAGTTAAGACTAAATTATTTTATAGAATATTAAAGAATGAAGCAATGATCTGCTGAGTTTTAATTAGCTTTTATCTATCAAAATATTAGTTTACATGTATTAGTAGAGATGTTAGTATTAGACCCATATTATCTAAAATATGAACTTACAAGTTAAGAGTTTATTTGAAAAAGAAGTTGATCTATAAGGTGTTTAAATTTCTTGAATTATATTTCTTTTATAATTATTTCTTTATTTATTTAGCAGTATGTTGTCCTTAAAGACATCCTTTACTTTGCTTTTTCTCTTTCTTCCTTTTAGTGTTTAACTATCTATATCTATATATATATATATATATATATATATATATATATATATATATATATATAATATATAAAATAAAGTCACAAGTTATTAGCGTCAGTGAAGGAGTAGATAAAAATAAAATACGTAGGTTGGAGGTTTATCTCAGTAGTAGAGCACTTGCCTAATATGCATGAGGCCCTAGGTTTGATCCCAACTGCAAAATAAATAAATTGGAATCTCTTATTAGTATTTATTTGGGGATAATTTTTATAAAATCTGAGTTTGAAATACTTCTTGTTTCTGTGCAAATTTATGATTCAAACTGTTTGTTTGATACACTTTAGATCCAAATGGGAATGACTTGTTTTAGTTTCGAATTTGTACTGGAGAGTGAAAATATTTTATTGTTTTCAAAGACTTTCTAAACAACAACAAAAAATTCGGTAAGTAAGATCTGCTTATATGACTAATACTGTTATGTATTTGTGTTAGTCAGCTTTTCATCATTGTGACCAAAATACCTGGCAAGAACAACTTAGAGGAGGAGAAGTGAATTTGGGGCTCACTGTTTCAGAGATTTCATAGATCTGGTCTGTGGTGGACTCCATTGCGGTGGACTCCATTGCTCTGGGCTCAAGGTGAGGCAGAGCATCATGGTGGAAGGGCATGACGGAAGAAAGCTGCTCAGCACTTGGCAGCTAAGAAGCAGAGAAGAGAGTACTTGAGCATTTGCAGAAGAAACCAGGGACAAAAATATAATCCCCTAGGGCACAACCTTGGTGTCTTGCTTGCTCCAGCCACATCATTCCTGTAGCTTCACTTTGGACTGGAAGCAAAGAGAATAGCTTGCAGGATGGCCGGATTGTTACCAGAAAAACAAGAGGGAAAGGGAACCAAAAAGTTGCCAACCTACAGAGTCTCCAAGACCTTTTATGACCATGGAAAGTAGCTTTACCCCAACTTTCATGAAAGAGTTACAAATAATAATTGCTATCCAGTAGTCTATTCAGATTGTTAATCCATCAACTGGATTAATTCACTGCTGGGGTTACACCTCCCATAATCTAATGATTTCACCTCTGAAATTCCTGCATTACCACATGGACTTTTCAGGGTATACCTCGTATCTAAACCATAATAGTCTTTTTCTTACCCAGACTTATGTAAGCTTTCTCTGATGCCTGGTGATCTGAAGGATATCATTAAAATCTTGGGTTGTGTAAAATTCCTTGCTCTTCTATTTAAAGTTAGTCTTGATCAAAGGGACCAAGATTTAAGTTTTTAAAAGAAACTTTTAAAAAATAGAAACTCTTTTAGGGGGATTTGTGCAATATGCTCATTTGAACTTTTCAAATATATAACCAGAATCCAGAAATAAATGTGTATTATTAGACACAGATTTAATTGCCTTGGAAAATATATTACACTGAAGGGATATTCATTTTATGCTTTGAAGTTGGATTCAGCAAAAAATTTTTTTCTTGTGACCTAGTGAGATCTGTACATTATTATTATTAATTTGAATTGCAAGTTTTCTCTGGAACAACTCAAGGGTTTTGCCTTCAAATACAGGCACCAGGACCTTAAATCCTGATTCCTTCTGTTCACCTCCCTATTTGTTTTCATTTCCCCTCTTGAAAGGGGTGCAGAATCATT
This sequence comes from Callospermophilus lateralis, assembly GCF_048772815.1. Lineage (NCBI taxonomy): Eukaryota > Metazoa > Chordata > Mammalia > Rodentia > Sciuridae > Callospermophilus > Callospermophilus lateralis. The sequence goes on along the minus strand of NC_135317.1, from coordinate 61,352,574 downwards.
TATCACTGTGATAATAGACACCACGGATACTATTAGTCATGAATATAAATAAGATCCTCCCCCACCAAGAAATCTAATGAGAGATTCTATAAAATTTAGATGTAAAGAAGTTGAGATCATGGTACAAAGACTGAGAATCTTTCCTTTATTGGCTTTCTAAAATCTGAGTTCAGTTGTCCTGAACTCTGTTTCTAATTTTTTTTTTTTTTTTGTCAGTGTATTCTTATCAACAGTGACTGTTGTAGTTTGGATCTTAAGTGTCCCCAAAAGGCTTGTGTGCTGTGAGGCATGGTCCCCACCTTTGTGCTATTGGGAGGTAGTAGAACCTTTAAGAGATGGGCTAACAGGAGTTTTTCAGGTCATTGGGACGTATCCTTGAAAGGGTAGTGGGACCCCAGGCTTTTCCTCTTCCTCTTTTTTGCCCCCCAGTCATGAGGTGAGCAGTTTTACCACACTGTTGCCTTGATATGCTGTCTCATCAAAGGTTCAAAAGAAGCAGGGCCAATTGATCATGGACTAAAACCTCCAAAGCTGTGAGCCAAAATAAACCTTTTCTCTTTGTAAGTTAATTATCTCGGGTATTTTTTTTAATGACAGAGAGCTGGCTAATATAGTAATCATCATTACAAATATAATCAGACATTGTGAAAAACAATTGTTTCTAAAAATTGCACTTTGATGTAAATAAAAGGTACATTTTTAGCTTCATACAAGATTAGGGATTATTTTAGAGATTCGTGATAATTCTACTTGTTCTTGTAAGGGGATCTAAGCTTGATCCTTGAGGCTGGAAAAGACTCCTTGCAAAAGCCAGCAGGGTGTGGATGTGTATTACCAAAGCATTGCACTTGGCAGAAGAAGGAATGAATACTGTATTGCTTAATATCCCATAGGGATGGGAAGGAGGATGCATAATGTTCCTTCTTAGTGATTGAGAGCTGTGTAATGCATAAGGGAGTGTGACTTGAGAATAATAAATAGAGTACGTACTCAGGAATTCCTGATCACTGACTGAAATATACAGGAAAGCAAATACTGTTGAGTGACTCAACAAGGCAAATAACCTTAGAAACAACAAAGAACTTCCTTATTTTATTTCTGTGGCTCCTTGACATTTTTTTTCATCTTTCATTTTCTTGTATTATAAGGTATTGTCAATGACAGACCTTTGCAAAGTATAAATACTGAATATTATTAAATATTGTTAAATATTAATAAGCATTGTGATAAATGTCTCTTTTCTATTTAAGACAAAGATCATCTTGGTGATATACTGTATAACTCAGAACTCTGATTAAATGATCTCCATAGTAGATAAAGTTCTTTCTTGCTACCAATAATGGCATAAGATTATTTTTTGTTGTTATGTCTTTTTAATTTTGATACAGAATACATATCTATCTCTTTGCTGTTTTTACATTCAGTGCCTGAACCAATGCTTGTTACCCATATCACAGTAACTTTCATTAAGATTATGTTGTGAGTTTTTAATAGAGGAATATAGATATTTAAACTCACCTTATATATTTTTCATTTATGTTTTTTGTCAGAAATATTGCCATCCTAGGTTATTTGAGAAATGGTTAAAGTATGTTAACAAAGAAACCTGTGAAATTTTCCTCTCCAAAGTTGTTTAAAGTTGAGGATCCTTTAAATGATTTCTGGAGGCTTTATCTTGCCCTGGTTATAGCATTCGGAGTCTTTTGGGGATGCCCAAAAGACACATATCATAGTACATGAATGATGGCTTGATATGGTCATAAGAATAGCTGACTTGTCATGTTCATGCTTCACAACACTGGGGCATTGACAGATGGCCCTGAAACATCTACCATTCATAGGTGGTAATGTCAACTAGGACTTGCCTAGACTTTCAGTATTGGGGTTTACAGTGAAAATGCCAAAGATTCCCTGATCTTGAAGACCAGTCATTTTGATGGGTTTGTTTCTATGGTGTTTTGTTTTGTTTGAGACAGGATCTTACTATGTTGCCCAGGTTGGTTTTGAACTCTTAAGCTCAAGTGATCCTCCTGCCTCAGCCTCCCATGTAGCTGGGGCTGTTGACGTGCACCATCATGCCTGGTGCCATTTCAGTGTTTTTGAAGTAGCATTTCTCAAGTGGCATTTCTGACCTCCATAACATGGGCTGTTGACATGCACCATCATGCCTGGTGCCATTTCAGTGTTTTTGAAGTAGCATTTCTCAAGTGGCATTTCTGACCTCCATAACATGTTGCCCTTAAATATATTGAGATACCCTTTTGCTTTATGACACTTAATCCTAATTTCTAATGTATTCCATTTATAAATGAGTTCTTTCAGCCAGGCCTTTGTTTGGAGTCTTAACACTGCTATGTTGGGATATTTTAAAAGAGTTTTTAAAAAAGACTGAGGTAAAATATTCTACTGAAGTTCTCATATTCTTAAATTTTGATATAAATAAATATCCTTGCTCCTTTCCCATTTATTATTTCATTTCTTATCTTTTTACAGCCATCTCACAGAATTTTATTTCATATAAACAAATTTCTTAAGCTGGACCTAGCATGACATTTATAATTTTGAACTGTTTGAACTTCTCAATAACGAATGCATGTGTTTTCAACATATAAAACAACTCCCTCTGCATTCGTGAAATACCTTGCTCTATGTCTTCTTAGAGTTTTCTTCCTTGCCAAAAATAATACTACCACATATAAAAAAGAATAAATGAATAAAGGGGGATTTGAATTTTATTTCTTTTTTCCATACAACTTCATTTTACATCAGAGGAAGTGATGAGACACAGTATTACTTAGTCTAAGCCTTTAGCAATGATGACAGGTGTTTGTATGCAGATGACACATTTATTTTCCTCTAAAGTCTAACTTTTGGAAAATTAATTTACATGTATTTTTATTTCATGACATAAGGAAAGTAAATGTAACTTTTCCTATAAATATTCAAAGTTTAGCTTATGGAAATTTTGAGTTTACTAGTCATAACCTCTCTTTATATATGAATACCACATTCATTTAGATTCAGTTTAGTTTGGTAACAAAATACAACTAAAACCATTAAAAGATTGTTCTAATTAGATTAGAGTCAAAGCAGAGTGGTCTTCATTTTAGGAGTAGATCTTCTGCCAAAAGCTTCTATTGTAAAAGTAAAATATCACATTTTGAAATCCTATATTGCAAACCAAAAATATTTTGGAAACTTTCCAGAGCCTGTGAATGCATTGTGCTTTGTTTTTAAATCCTCATACATCACAGGATTATATTCTTATGTGATCTATCTATAATCTCACTATTTTGTTATGGCTGAGATGATTCAGGTCATTTTTTATATAAAGCTATCAAATCTGAGCCACATAACACTAAGCTTTTTGTGAAAGAAAGTTCACCTGAATTCTAGTATGAAACCTATAATAAAGTGACCTGCTTGAGTTAGTTTTCCCTTTTAAAACAAAGGTTTTGTTTTTAAGTACTTTTTTGGCTTGTGTAAGTGGGGGACTTTTATTTTTGCCTCTATTATAGTACTTTTAAGTTCTTTTTCTTTGCAGTAAAATGAAAGAATACCTCTTCCCCCAAATCTACTGATGTTCATACTTTTTGATTTAAAGTATGTACTACAGTTTCCAATCTGTTAAAAATTTTGATAGTTTATGATGAATTTTAAGTAAATTACATTCTACATGACAAAATACATTATTGACAAAATGCATGTAGTTTCCTAGTTTTTAATCTAATCAAGCAAAGGATATAGGGAATAAAAGCTAAGATTTCCAGATTCACTTGTTTCTAAGATGCTATTAAGGAAATCATATTGCTGCAATAAGATTAATTGGTTATTGAGTAGAAAGTTTGTAGGCTATTCTGTGTAAATGTCTCATTATGGGAGAAAACTTTTAAAATATTTTCATTCTTTAAAAATGTTTCTGCTAATGCCAAGGAAAATCCTGCCTAAGAGACAAAACAAAATAAAAACTGCCGAAGAATATGCTTGTATATTCATTTCTGAAATGACCTCTACTTCTTTAGGGATAAAAAGGTGAAAAGCCCTTGTCATTCCTTATTAATTTAGTAGTGGTTTAGTATTCATAATTTAAAATCAGAGAATATTGCAAAATAATGTTGTCATATTTAAAATATATTGAATTGTGGCTGTTGTTTTTTTCCTACAACCATAGTCAAAATGGTTCCTGGGGTCCATATGGAAAATAGTATTTTCTATATTGAATTTTATTTTGCAAACTACATTTCAGTACATTTATTCTGCTAAATAAAAGATATATGTGATAGTAACAAATTATAAAATGTCATTTATTCAATGAGCTTGTAAGTATAAGCATTTGACCTACATGGTATAATGTACTTTATATCACTTCCTGAGAAGTATGAAGATAATAGAGCCTGTGCCTTTAAGTGTAGATTAAGAAGCCAAAAGAGAAATTTAAGTGACTATTGATAAAAACTAAAAAATCCACATTTGCTAAGTACTGCAAGAAAGATCTTACAGTCATATGATGTAGAGTAGGACCAGAGAACTCTGGTTTAGATAATCAGGGAAGGCTTTGTGGAAGACATGTTATTTGCCATGTGCTAAAAGGAAAGGATGGGGTCGTGACAGTTGGAAATGTGATTAGAGGCCAGTGCTGGCCGGAAGAATGGTGTTAAGTATTTTGATTGTGTGTGAAGCTTGTTTGGAGTAAATTCTTTTTGCAAGGGCACTGAGTAGAAAGGGGAAGAGTGTAGGTAATGGAGGGTTTTGTGCACAGGCTAACACATTTAAACTTTGCTGGGGAGACATAGGGAAGCTGTTAATGTTTTCTGGACTGTGGAGCAACTTGATCAGGTCTGTCCCTTGTAATGATGAATCTAGAAGCTCCATGTTGCTTAGATTGGAAAGTTAGGAAACTATGCATAGGGTCACGTCTGTTAGAGTGTTGCAATAATTCAGGGAAAAATGAACTAAGAAGCAGAGGTAATGGAATGGAACGGATAGGTGTATGTAACAGTGGCTAGGTTTGGAGGAAGAAATGAACAAAGTTATACAGTGGTGTAAAGATCAAAGATGACTCCTGCTGTATCTCAGAATGCAGCATAGATCAGGTGTTTAATAAATAAATATTTAAGTGAAGATCATGGGCTCAAGTGCCTGAGAGAGTGGATAGAAACAGGAAAATCAACAAGTTGTTTGATGATAACTAGATTATTGAGTTTAAGCTACTAAAAGGACATATAACTGAAGTGTTCTTAGCAGAAGCTGCAGAATGGAATTCAGAAGTTGTGATGATGTAAGCAGGGAACAGCAGAGAGGATAAAGGACAAGATTGTTGAATATTGCACAAAGTTTCGAACAAGAGAATCTAAAAGATCTGCCTAAGAAAATGGAATAGAGATTAACAAAGATAATGGGAACTGAGTAGGAGAAAAGTATTACCAGCAGAATGGGAAATGAAGAAATGTAAAGAAAATGAGTATGGAAAAAGGACCTTTGAATTTCATTTTTGAAGGAAGAGTTTTATTAGATGGTGGGTAAGGAGATGGAGCAAGGCCTGCGTATTGTCTCGCAGTGAAAAGAAAGGAAAAGTAGCCGGAGAACTAGCAGACTGAGGAAAGGATTTTTTTTTTTTTTTAGACTGGAGGAAAACTGTACATTTTTTGTAAGTAAGTGAAGAAAGAGTTGACAGAGAGGAAAAGATGAAGATGGGCTTGGGGAAGGAGAACGAGACAGTAGAAGAACATGGTAGTCAGTGTCTAGAGCTGCACTGTCCAATAAATCTACTTGTAGTGATGGAAATATTCTCTGTCTGCACTGTCCAGTTCAATACCCATGAGCAACACATGTGACTGTTGAGTGCCTAAAATTCAATGCTGACTGCAACTGGGCACTAAAACTCTAGTTTTATTTAATGTGAATTAATCTAAAATTAAGTAGCTATATGTGGCTTGTGGCTGCCTTTTTGGGTAGCAAAAATCTAGAGTAGTTACATCTACCTAGGGTAAGTAGTTAATTTACCAAAGAGGGTCAGACATTGTGAAAACTAAGGGACAAGTTCCAGAAAAAGTTCAAGGTAGAGATGGTAGTGTTGAAGAAACTTATGATCAGATAGTTTCCTTCTTTACCACAAGATATATACTATTATTTTTCTGGGAGGTTTCAGGTAGGGAACTTGTGGGGGAAAAAAGTTTTTGGCAATATCTGTGGGGATTTCCAGTGGAGAATCTGTGGCAGATGAGATGAATGGTAGCAGTGTGGAGCGCCCTCCAGAGGTCAGAGTACGCACCTCACTCTGCTTCTTGGGGTTGGGAGGGTGAGGATAAATGGGGAGATAGGGAGAGCAATTTTAGGGGAAATCTTTGAAAGGCTGGAGTGCTGGTCAAGTAAATCAATACTCAGTAAGTAAAAAGGAGAAAAGACATGGATAAAGACTGGAGTTGGAGGTCATGATAAGGGTAAAGAGCCAATTCTTTAGGTGTCAGATTGTGGGAGATAAATAAGGCCATACAGTTTTCATTTTTAAGAATTGTATATTTGGGAGTCTGCAATCTGTATACGGGGTAAAAATGGGAGTTCATAACCCACTTAAATCAAAGTGTGAAATATGATATATCAAGAACTATGTAATGTTTTGAACAACCAACAATAAAAATTAAAAAAAATAATTGTATATTTGGTATGTCAAAATATATTCTACTGTCATGTATAACTAAAAATAACAACTTTTTAAACGTTAAAAAAGGGTAGAGAGATAAGATGGGAGGGGAGGGGAGGGGGGATAGTAGAGGATAGGAAAGGTAGCAGATTACAACAGTCACTAATATGGCAATATGTAAAACGTGGATGTGTAACCGATGTGATTATGCAATCTGTATACGGGGTAAAAATGGGAGTTCATAACCCACTTGAATCAAATGTATGAAATATGATATGTCAAGAGCTTTGTAATGTTTTGAACAACCAATAATAAAAAGAAACAACAAAAAAGAGTGGTATATTCTGGAGGTAGAAATTTCAATGGGAAATGGGAAAGAAAGAAGCAATAAGATTAAGAATGGTCAGTTGTCAGATGAGAGGCATATATAAGATTGATGCACACATTTCTAAATTCGGGGGAAGAAATTTAGCACACCATGATTATTTTGGTTTTGTTCCAGTTAATTTGCAGTATGGTATTTGCTCCAAATTTGTTAACTTTGAATATGTAGTTTTTTCTTAACCCAAATTTGAAAAGTAAGACTTGGATTTATTTTATATATTTGTAGTGACATCCAAATTCATAAAAACTGAATGCAGAGCCTGTGAGATCATATTTTCTAGTGTTTGGATTTTGTAGATAGGAGCATGTAACCTCTGAATTAAGTGACTAATTCTAGTTTATATAGCCAGTTGAGTGGTAGAGCTGAGATTGGATTCCCTGTTCTAGGCTATGAGTTGAACATCATCATGTTCCGGTCTGAGGCGTCCAAGGGTAGGTATCCAATCATATGTTACTCAGAAACATTAAAATGCAATATAAAATAGTGTTTGTAGAACTTTCCTACGATTGGTTTTTCTGAACTCATACGTCCAATAACTGAACTATTGACTTAACCCTACTGAAAGAAGAAAATCATGCTGAGCCATTTATCTACTGTCTACTTTAGACTATAATTTATTTGTTCATAACTGTTTTGACATTTAACATGAAGAAAATAGACAACAGACAGAACTTCTAAATGTTAATAACCCTAACAAAATCTGGAATTGAATTTTGGGCTAGGTTCAGCTGGGAAATAGTTTGTTAATCAGCAGCTGTTTTTGTACTTTTTAAAAAGTACCAAATGTGTCTTTCCTACCAACTCTTATTCCCTTCTCCCTACCCCTTACCCTTTGTCTCTCTGATAATGAAGACATATACCTAAGTTAAACAATCTGAGAAGGAAAAAAACAACAACAACAGTGTTTTCAGAAAATTTTAGAACCTTGTAAGCTCACTCACACTCTTCTTTTTACTCTGCCTAGTATACTGAGAGACATGTTGAAGTGATTAGAAATAAACATGATTATTTATGAAGTAATAATGTATGCCATGTAAAAATACTAGAAGTTTACTTTAAATTGTCTATTTTTACATGGACCTCATGTTTCAAATCAAGTTATTATATGCACAAATCAGTAACTTTGCTAAAAATGTAAATAAGGATTTAGAAGTTTATGAGGTAGATAGTTCAGGTCTTTCCTTTCTGTGATACCTTAACTAATTAAGGAGTTTCCTCTAGTAATTTATGGAATCAACAACTCTGGAATCTTTGTGTTTCTTTTAAGGGCAAACACAATTAAACAGGATAGCTGCTTTTCCACACTCAACCAGAGTACCGTTGAGATGACCAGAGAACATTAAAATACCTTCATTTTCATCTTAATTCTTTTTTTTTTTTTTTTAAAGAGAGAGCGAGAGAGAGACAGAGAGGGAGAGAGAGAGAGAATCTCAATATTTATTTATTTTTTTAGTTCTTGGCGGACACAACATCTTTGTTTGTATGTGGTGCTGAGGATTGAACCCGGGCCGCACGCATGCCAGGCAAGCGCACCACCGCTTGAGCCACATCCCCAGCCCCCATCTTAATTCTTTAATTCCTTTTTGTCTTGGGGATTTTTAGATCTTATAGCATTTGGCATATGTATGACATGAAATCACCACACTCTTAAGTTTTCAGGGACTGACATCATTACATTTTTACTCCAGTAAATAAATTTTCTTTTTATTCCCTCCCACTCCTTTTTTCTTCTCTAAGACTGGCTCTGTTTTAGGTATAGTTAGGAGATTAAGAAATGAAAATTACTTTTTTTTTTACCTTTGAGAAACTCAGACATGATTTTTAATACAGCATTCTAAAAATGCAGTACAGTGTCATCTGAGGATTTCCTAGAAAAGCAAATTCCTAAACCTCACCCCACACCTTCAGCATCAAAATTGGGAGTGATGGAACCCAGTAATCAGTGTTTCTGTGGCCCTTCTGGGAATTATTATGAATGCTCAAGTTGAGAGCCACTGGTTGAATGCTTAGAGCTTCAAACCTTTTTATTTTTTTTTTATTGAGCTATAATTTACATACCCCAAATTAAAAATGTACATTTTAAAATATACATTCTATTCAGCAGTTTTTAGTGTATTCACAAGATTATGCAACCATCACCACCATCTAATTCTGGAACCTTTTTGTTAGTCCAAAAGAAACAGCATACCTATTAGCAGTCACTCTGCATCCTCTGTTCCTACCCCCAGCTTCTGGCAACTACTAATATACTTTTTGTCTTAATGAATTTGCCTGTTCTGCATATTTTATATAAATGGAATCATGCAATATGGGGCCTTTTGTTTCTGGCTCTCAGGATAATGTTTTTAGGGTTCATCCATTTTGTAACATGTATCAGTGCTTCATTTTCATGGCTGAATAGTAAGTATTGCATTGTACAAATATACCAAATTTTGTTAATTAATTGATGAGTTGATGGATACTTATGTTGTTTCTACTTTGTGGCTGTTGTAAATCTGCTGTGAACGTTTATGTGCAAGTTTTTGTATGAACATGTGTTTTCAATTCTCTTGAGTATGTAGACTCAATTTTCACTATTTGTTACATCCACAAAGTCACTGCAAACACTGAATTAATTAATACAGAATCATTTCTTCTAGGACAAATACAAGATTAGATTCCTGTGAGCCTCTGGTCATATTTTCATCAATTGATTAATATATAATATTGCCTTTTGTGTGATTTGGTTTAAAGACACCCTATCTTGTAAATATTGTTGATTCATTAACATTGAACCCAATATTTAACAGCACTATAACTGATGCCTGAACAAAGTTTATTTTGCATTTTCCTCTGAAAGGCACATCACAGCCTTCTTGCATTTAGAAACACTAAGGCAGCGCTTCAGCACTATGCTTGGGGGCCATTTAAGAGCAATTGAAATCACCACCAAAAAGCACAAAAAATATAGAGGTTCAGGGTTTAGCTCAGTAGCTGAAACTTGTATAATGTGCGGGGCCCTGGGTTCCTTACCCAGCACTGCTACGAAAACAACAACAAAAAGATGCAAAAAGTGAAAAAACGTGATGCTAAATTGACCAGAAAAGGGGACCTTGTTTACTATATGAGAGCCAAATAAGAAAGTGTTGTGTTGTTTGACCTCCAATGGGAATATGTGCATCTAGCAACTTAAATTTTTTATTACTCTGCACATTATATTTTCAAAATAAGTGTGAAAAATCCCAAATATTTTAGGATTACAAGTAAATTATAGGGCAAATTTGCAAAAATGAAATCTGCAAATAATGAGGATCAATGTACCTAGTAGTAGTATGGTATCAACCATATCTAGTATGCTAATTCTGTGTTAAATCTTTTATACCCTTATTTTATTTATTTATTTTTTTGTAGTGCTGAGGATAGAACCCTTGCACATGCTAGGTGAGCACTAAATAAATTTTTGAGTTTTTCACAGTGGCTACATAGCATTTTACATTAGCACCAGCAGTGTATAAGGGCTCCAGTTTCTGTATATCCTTGACAGCACTTTTTTTTTTTAATTTTGTTTTTGTTTTTCCTTCATTATGGCCATACTTAGGGGTGTGAATTGGTAACTCATTGGGATTTTGATTTGTGTTTTCTTAAATCACTCAGGATGTTGAGCATCTTTTCATAGGCCTATTTGTCACTTGCATACCTTTGGAGAAATGCCTGTTCAAAAATTTGTCTCTTAAATTAGATTTAGTGTTGAGTTGTAGGAAGATTTTTTTTAAACATATTCTGGATATTAGATACTTTAATATATGATTTGAAAATATTTTCTCTCATTCTGTGATTTTTTCCCACTTTTTTGGTAATGTTTTTTGATATAAATGTTTATTTTGATGAAGTTTTATTTTATCTCATTTTCCTTTGTGCTTTTGACGTTTTTGAAAGCGCAGTCTTTATATAATTAACTAGTCAGTGCTAAGAGAATTGTTCACACATTTTATTATTAAAGTCATGAAGAAGTTTGGTGTGGTGTGATGGCACAAACCTATAATCACTGCTATTCAGAAGGCTGAAGCAAGAGAATCACAAATTTGAGGCCAGCCTGACCTTGTTTCAAAAATAAAACTTAAAAAAGAACTTGCTTTGCATACTAGAAACCCTGGGTTTAATCCCAGTACCACAGGGGAAAAAGGAAAAAAGTCATGAAAAGTTAGATTTCATGGTTTTAATAAATTATCACTTATTTGCTAAGGGATGCCTCTTGTAAAGCATTTGTTTGTAGGTATTTATGAGGTTTTTATGTTGTAATTATAGAATCTTAAATACTGGCATCATCAGGACCATCCATTTATAAAAAGTGTGTTGGATCCATTTAACAAACTGCTGTTTTTGTTTAGGATAATTGAGGAAAAACACTTACAACTGCTTCGACTAATACTTTCCTCTTTAAAAAAGAACACTCTGGTTCTTCTTTTAAAAGTATGAACTTTCTATCCCAAAAGTAGAGTCTCAAGAGCCATTTGTGAAAGAACACAAGAATCCCCGGAACTTGGAAATAAACACGGATTGGTGTTTATTTGTGTTAGTTTAAATGTAGTAGCCCTATGTGTCAGAAAACTGAATCTGTAACACTTAAGTTAGGCTAAGCAAGCAAATAATATCAGCTAATGTGGCTTTAATCTACTAAGTAACTTTAAATCCAAAAGATCAAAGGAAGTTATAACTAAAAACAGTCCTTGGTGCTATTTCCCTGTAGAAGCAGGAAAAGGCTAGAAATTACATGTCACCTTCATATCCTGGCTTGCTGACCTTGTGCTCAGATCAAGTCCCTCTGTATGCCAGCTGTTACCATTATTAAGACCTTGCCCCGAGGGGTTAAGTAGAAGAAAAACTCTCCTGTCCTATAGGCTAGCAAACACCAAAAGTTCCAGCCCCTAACATGCCTAATTCAAAGCAATCTGCATGTGCTGTCATTCAGTCTGTCCCGCCGCTCTGTGGAGCTGCTCCTGCCAACTCCTTGCTTTCTGTTATGCTCTGTTCCTGCAGCCAGTTACAGCTGTGGCTACTGCAGTCGTTTGCAGACCAAACGGAGCCAGAGAAGTTTCCTCTTGTAACAGAAAGGTAGTATATTTATTCTTGCTTCAGTGTGTGTGCATTTGTTATTTTGGAAGAATTTATTTTAAAACTGAACTTAGTTTCGAGGGTTGTATTTAAAATTCCAGCTCACTGTTTCATCAATGTAAACTTTGAACGGCATTTTAATGCATTAAAATCTTTCAAAGTTTATCTGAATTTATAGTCTAGCACAGTAAGATAAGGTCAGCTATTTCTTAAGTTTATTAAAATGTGGTGCTTGCTTTAGAAAGTTGGAAGTAAACCTAAGATTTCAAGTACTATGTGTTTCATATTTTGAGATTCTTGTTAAATAACTACAATCTAAATCAGAAAATTTTGCAAATATGTGTCTCTATGATGACCAGTCGATAGAAAAAAAATAGCTTTAATCACTTTGTGAATTGAATATTTTAAGAAAGTAGCAATTTAGCATCTTCCAACCTATAAAGAGAGAAGTTTGGTGAAGATACCTACTTACTTGGGAGCTAAGTTTCAACAGCAGGTTTAATTCTTATCAGTGTTCATTTCAAACACAGCTTGGTGCACACCCTCATGCTGTATTTGAGTTGATTAAATGTTTCTTGCATTGCATGCATTTTACTTGTAATGATGATAGCCACATCATGATTGGATTTACCACTTCAGTGCAAGTTGGAATGTAGTTGCTATATTGACTTTTGTTTAAAATGAGAATGGATACATTTATATGTTACTGGTAGAACAATTTAAAGGACTTCAACTTGCAAAATGTTTTATGTCTGCTTGTGAAATGTGAATTAAAAAACGTAAACAGAAAAATTCACTGAAAATCAAAGTATTTCATCCTGATTACTGATTGACCAGAAATGCCTTTCCTAATGATAGTACAAGAAATAACGACCATGCTTTACAATTTGCTAAAAATTTAACATTTACTATGTTCCTGTTGAAAGAAGAATGAACTATGCTCTTTTTGCCCATAAGAGGATTATTGTACATCATAGTATTTATAATTAAGAAGACTCCAGGGCTCTTTGATGGCTGGGAAATGACTAAACTAGGTAAATAAGCTCAAACTAATGAATGTTGTACTAGTGGGCAGAGGTTTACTATTTCCCATGGTTCAAGTGTCTCCTGACATATTTCTGCCTTTTAAAATGTTAAAAACAGTTTTTTGCATGATATTTTTTAGTTTTTAGTTTTTGCATCTCTGGTAGACTATCCTAGAATGTTTTCATTGCCAAAATATTGAATCTTGTAATATTTTATGGATTATACTTCATTTGGAACTTTTTGCTTTAATATAGAAAAATAAGGGCAGAATATTTTTATGTATCTTCCATTCTTCATATAACTTACATCATAGACCTGAATTTCAGAATTGTGAACATGAACTATTTGCATTGATTATGAAAACTATATGTTTAAATATCTGAACTGATTGACCTACAAAGCAGTTTAGAAAATACATGTTAACCTTGCCTCAGTCTAAAAGATAATTTGTCTTATGAAATTGATTCATCCAACATTTAGCTTTAATCCCACCTGTGTTTGTCACTTATATTGAACCAATTGAGCAACTCTTGGGAAATCTCCTTTCAGAGTTTATTACTATGCCCCAGTTCTTTACCTTCCACCTAACTGCTTTGGGTTCTGGGATTGGATCTGAGCATTCTCACTGCATGATTCTTTATATTGTGGATGATGTGATGGACAACCTTCACCTACAGAAGATAAGAACATTTTCCAATTTTTTTTTTTTAATGTAGTTCCTGATCACATCCTAACATGAAATAAAACTGAATTGTTTAGGATCAAGACACATGAACAGCTTAGCCTATCAGCTTTTGGTGGTGGTGGTGGGGGGGAACCACCAAAAAACAAATAAGCAAAGAAAAAAATGTACATATAAAACAAAGTAACTGAAGGCTAAAAAAGCTACCCTTGGTGAATAGAGTGGCTCTTTGTTCTCTCCATCCCAGTTTCTATTCTCTTATTTTAATCACTGTTATATAGGCTCACATTTAGATATCAAGAAAACTATTCACAAGAAACATAGTAGTTGCTTCTTATGAGATTGCTAAATGTTTACCTACTTAACTGAAAAGTATGACTTAATTACCTTTGTAAGCAAACAAGAATCCCATATCAACAGTTCATGCAATTATAATTCATCTGAAACATCCAAGAAAGCATACAGCACAATTCACAGACATTTTGTAGTGATTATTTAAGTAAGGGATAGGAAAAGATTTGTGAAAATTGCATCCAGGCTTTTACTAAAAAGTTAATTTATTGGTTCAATTCAAGTAAGAGACAAATCTTTACAAATTTGATGTTTTTCTAAGCTTAAAACAAATCCGAGTCCTTCAAATAAAAGGATGTTTTTAGTTGTGTTTCATGCGAATACCTTAAGTGATGTTGCCTAAGTTGCTCTGTAGACTAAAGGATACCCTTGAGACATTATTTGCTGGACTCTGCAGGGAAGAACCCATTCGGGAAGCTGCTCTAGGAGATTTGATTTGCTACTTTTCAAACTTCACAAAACAGCAGGGAGTGAGGCCTGGTATCAGATACTTAACATTTGTGGGAAAAGTTTAGATAATTCTAAGTGTAGTATTAAAACAAAACACATTACCATCTAAATCAAACAACTTTTAAGAGCTTTTTTGTGATTGATCTCAGTTTTGGGCTTTATGAAAGACATTTTTGAAATTCTCTCACATTCTTTATCTTCACAATATGTGGGAGGAAAATGTTCTTGGTTTGATTTACCTCAGTGATGGTTTTTTCCTTTGAGCTGCAAGTTTTGAGGTTGTTAGATGTGTGAAGTATTAAACATCATGGTGTCTTTAGATATGCTTGTGATCTGTTGCAAAAAATTAGTTAAGCTCAGAAATATGATCCTTTTTCTACCGGGAAGAGAGGTATATAGTGATACAGATAAATTCCTCACTTGTAAAGCTGCCGGTTTTGTGATTTTAGTAAGGGTAAACTGGATTGAGATGAAATCTTATGACCTAAAGACAGACTTACATCTTGATGGTCTTGTTAACTACCAAAACATCTTGGAATTCTTCTTTGTCAGGGATGTGAAGCTAGAGAATAGACCTGTCATCTGAAGACTGTTTTACTTTAGTTTAAAAGTTTAAAATGCTTAAAATGTAACCAGAAATCTTTTTCCCCCTTCCTGACATGAAACTTGAGGGAGTGTGCTCTTCTATTAGAGGAGTTTGAGGCTTCATTTTAAAAACTGACCAGAGGTTAGGGACATACTTTTGCTTGAGTGATAAACAAACTCCTTAGTCAAATTAACTATTTCCTAAACGTTGGAAAGATCTGCAAGAAATTGAGGTTATGTGGCAGCTTATGTCTCATCATTCCATGTGAATTCTGCACAGCTATCTTGCTTACGAAGCCTTTCCCCTTACTACATCCTTGTCCTTACCCTTCCAACATAAGAAGTTGGTTAACCAAGAAAACAACAGGAGATAGCTTCAGTGTTATAAACCACATGTAACATGGAATACCAAATCCAAAATTTTTTAAATAGGCAGCAGTATTGCATTTCAAGCAATATTGTCTGAATGCTGACTATTTTGAGTGAGTTATAAATTGATGAGGATTAATTATATAAAGTATAAATCAGTGATTCTCAGCCTTGGCTGCATATTAAAGTCATCTAGGGATCTGTTTACGAAATTAGTTAAACTCAGAAAAATTCTTAAAAAATACTTATGTCCAAATCACTACAATATGAATTAAGTAAGAACATCTGGCTAGGGCCCTGTATCTGTAAAACTTAATATACATATGTATATTTTTATACATTATAAAACTATAATTTTATATAATACATATCACAATATAGAATATAATATTGTATATAATACATAAAATATATATGTAAAGATATATAATCTACATCCAAAGTGATTCTAATGTGAAGCTAGGGTTGAGACTGATGTAATAAATCTGAGATTTTGTGAATATTTGTTGTATTTATTGCATTCCCTTAAAGACTAGTAGCAGATTCTAAATAAATTTCTTGGTTCTTGATTAGATGATTACTTATAGAATTCTTCTATAAGTAATTTTTCTAGAATTTTTTAAATGACCATAGTTTGACATTTCTGAGTATAGACAGCTTTAGTTTTACTTTATGTATTCTTGGTTATACAAATTGGTATCATTCTCCAGACATTGGATTCAAAAATAATTAATGCAGCTAAATAGAATTTAAATTCATCTGAAATACAAACTCAGATATTCCACCCCCTCTCTCTTCTCATTGATGCTTATGGATACAACACTAGTGTGGGGAGAATTGAATGATAATTTCTGTAGATGAACTTGGGAAAGGAATCTCTGAGAATTGCTCTAATTGCAGTGCTCTTGAAATACATATTTAGGAAGTTAAGTGTTTATGCTAAATATATATGCTATTGACATTATTCCAGATTGGAAAAGACAGACTTTCTATTAGACCTATATGTAACTTCCCACAGGGGACTAGTAGAAAAAAGTACATTAGACATAAAACAAGAAACATGAGATTGATATTTCTATAGCCCTAAAATTCTTTATATTTAGCACATGTATAAATTTCTGCTTTGATAACCCAACTAATTCAATGTTTTCATATTTGCTATTCTACATGTGTTATAATATCTTTCTAAGGTTATTTTACTTTTATAACTTTTGTTGTAAATATGGGTTAGAGATTTTGACTGGCAATTTAATTTTTCTTCTGAATCATTAAGCTGTTTGTAAATTCCAGGAACAGTTTTTTTTTTCATAAAAAGTGAAACATGTAACATTTGCAGTTTATTCTCTTTGATGCCTTTATCATTTTATATATATGATATATAAAAATATATATAAATATATAAAAAATATATAAATATATATATACAATGTCTATAATCATATTTTTCAAAATTATAGAAAAGCATATTTAATTTTCAAAGGTTGTGCTTGTTATTACAAATTGAGACTATCTGATTATAAAGAATTATGATCCTTCACTTTCAGAATTCCTAGATCTTGGTGTGGGGAAAAGCATACTAGTATTCTTAAGAAATGTAGGGTTAGTGGTTTGGATCTCCAAAATCATAATGTTCTTTCTTTGGAAAATGCCCTCTAATTTATTACAACTTATGCTTATGGGGGATAATAGTATAATATTTTATTTTTGAATAGTTCTTTTCAATGTATAAAATGTTTATAAATGATTAGGTAAAGATATTTATAAGTGTTCTTATTGAAGGAGAATTTAATGGTAAAAAGTTCATGAACTCAAAGAAAAATAAAATTTAATTTGTCTCAGAAGGGAAGAAGATTATATTTCCCTATTTAAAACCATCCTTTTAGTTCAAGGGCCTGTTTCTTTGATTAAAGATAAATATTTTTCTGTCAGGTCTGTAGATTATATTATTTTGAAAAGTTCAGATACTTCATGACAACAGTGATCAATCCATTGCCTTGCTTTGTCAAGTTTGCATAACAATACATGGATGAATAGCACCTCCTTAATTTAATGAAAGATGTCTCTGATACTCTTGAATGTGGAATTGTAACTTTTTAAAACTATCCTGGGAAATACTGAATTCAGAGGCTATTTTTCACATGGGCCTCAGACAGAGTTTTATATCAGTAGTCTCTAGTGATCCTATAAACACCAGTTGAACTTGGCTTTACCCTGAGGTAATACCATCTTGAGGTAGTGGAAAAGCTTACCTTTAGAAAAGTAAAGCCGGCCTGGGATTGAATCCCAATCACGTGATTTGGATAAATTACTTTAATATTTTTGACCCTCAGTCTTCTCTGTAATGGGTTTAATGGGATCTTCAGAGAGGGATTGAGAGGAAAGTGCTTGACATAGTGAGATGATAGAAAACATTTTTAATAGCATTTTGTGGGAGAAAATATTCCTATAGACAAAACCTGGCTGATGTCCTTCTGTCATCCAGCTTTAATAGCCCCATTGCAGAAAACGCCTGATGTATATGCCTTTGTCAGTTTTTCTTATCATTTAGAGAAACTATTTCACTAGTTATAGCCCTAAATTTAATAGGGTTCTGGTGATCAGAAGTGGGACCATCATTTTAGGATAAACATCAAGCAGTTTTAGAGGAACCCTTTCATATAAAAACACAATTGGTAAATAGTGATAGGTACTTCCTAAATTGCCTTTATACCCCTTTTGTATACCCATCTTCTTATATTTAATACCATGTAAGAGGAAACAAAATGTGTCTCACCCAGTTACCTGGGCAAAGTGCTTCAGTCCCTTTACATCGTTTGCACTAAAGATTAAAATTCTATCAACTCAAAAAATTCTATCAACTCAAAAATGGAGATAAAGGTCCATTTTTCTAATTAGGGCAGAGAAAAGTAACAACCTTTAACAGAACTTCTAATTGATAATCAAATTTATTTATGATTTACCTCATGATTCCCAAACTGGTTTGTGCATGAAAATATCAGTGTAACTTTGGGCACCTTACTTAAGAGTCTCTGTGTCAAGTTCTCTTTTGCAAAATGAAGTGGCAATGCCTGCCACATCTGTTTTTCTGAGGGCTATTAAGAGGATCAACTCAAGTGAGATCATGTGTGTGAAAGTGCTTTGGCACTACCAAAGAGGTGTACTATTGTAGCTGTTGATGGGGATGAAGATGTTGTTCCTTCAGGCTATGTAAGCCCTATGTTTGTTAAGGATAGTGATGGCTTTGCTAAGTGGTTACTGTGGTAATTGGAACAGGTCTGTGTATTCTCTTCAGCGGTACATTTAGATTTTAACTTGGCAGTTTTCTGGCCAGGCTAGCAGTTCTGATTTTCAGTTCCAAGTAGCTGATGTGAGTTTTTTTTTTTTTTTTTTTTTTTTTTTTTTTTTTAAGGGGCTTTAGGTGATTTGTATTCTGGGAGCTACCTAAATGGTCTGATTGCATTCTTTGGATAAATTATAATTATATTTTATTACGATATGTAGTATATCTATGTTCATGAATAAAATTTACAAATACAAGCAGATCCCGTTATCATTTTATAACATTTTTAATGATATGCTCTTTTTTTGTCTTTGAAGCATGATGGTTTTGTATATTTTATAGGTTCATACTTTCTGAATTCCAGACAAAAGTAGGATGTAATTCTAATCACATGAACTCTGGTGACTCTACACACACACACACACACACACACACACACTCACTCTGAATCCATACCACGTAGGTTGTTCTACATCTGTTTTATGTGCACATAATGATGTTTTTTGGACTTCCTTCCAAATATTATATTCTTATCTAACCCACTTTTTTATTGGGCAGAATACATAAGTTGGAGTTAGGCAGAAATTGTCTCCTGTTGCTGATAAGTTCAGTTGTTTCTTGTTTTCACTGTTACTATGCTGCAGTCAACCTCCTGATGCATACATATATCGAACACGTTGTTCAAGTATATCCAAAGGATAAATCTCTAGTTAAATTGTGGGTCAAAGGATAAAAGCTTCTTAAATTTTGATAAGTAGTATCCCTGTCACTCTCTTACAAGGTTACACCAATTGGCTTTTCTAACAAATTTAATTCTAAGAAGAAACCAAGACTTAGAGACAGTTTAAGTAACTTGACCCCGGTTCTCAAAGTTGGTAACTTGTAGAGTCGACTTTCAAACTCAGACCTACCCATGCTATCTCTTCTCAGCCATGAATATTTCAGTTGCCATTTTAAAGCATAATTTTGGCTTTAAAACTAGGAAGCATCATTCCATGTCTTTTTATATGCTCATAACTCAAATAAATAAAAGAAGCAGGGTGCAGTGGTGCATGCCTATAATCGTAGCAGCTCAGGAGGCTGAGACAAGAGGATTGCAATTTCAAAGCCAGTCTCAGCAACTTAGTGAGACTCTGTCTCAAAATAAAAAATTAAAAGGATTGGGGGTGTTTCTCAGTGGTTAGGTACCCCTTGGTTCAATCCCTAGTACCAAAAAAAAAATTTTTTTAAATGTAATAAAAGATGCTTCTTGGTCAAAGACCAGATAGCCTCCAAACTGCTAAATCATTCAACATAAAAATGCTACCTGAAAAGGTGTAATGATTATGAGTGAGATTAGTAGCTTTGGATATAATTATATTGGTACATGATATTCATGGACAGCAGAAAGTACACCAAAATATGGTTTCCATCCCACCTTGAGCCAGTGATGCAATAAAGCTTTCCTTTGGCATCCCCTGTGTGTTATGGCCCAAGGGAGAACAGGTGGTTTCATCATAGTTGCCTTGGAAAGTTTTTCATTTTGTTTGACCCAGAACTTATTTCAAAATTCCACCAAAAATACAATTATTAATGCATTTGTAATCACATACCATAATATTTATTACAAATGTTTGACATAAGTAAAGGGTATTAGCATTTTCTTTCAGGACTTCCTTTTTTTCATTTCTTTTTATTATGTGTTTTTTTCTTATATCTTGTCTGCTTTACTGTTAGTTCCCTTCATCCTAAGCTTAGACCACATTTTTTTCTCATTTGTCTCAGTTCTAAAGAAAAAAAAAAGTGTTTCTCTATGTGAACCACAGGGTCAGCTCTTAACTTCAGATTGAAACTGAACCCCTACACAAATACACACACTGATAAGTCAGAGACATTTCTTAAAACAACTTTCTGTTTTTGCATCTGTGTGTGTGTGAGTGAGTGTGTTTCCTTACTTATGAAATTATATTGGTTTTTCCCATTTTATGATTAAAGAAACTGAATCAGAGAAAGCTGTGTTGCTTGCTTCAAACACAAGCCAAAATCAGAGTTCAGATTATTCTTTATTATCCACTAGTTCCTGCTTCATTACAAGAAATATCCCACTTATAAAATAGGTTGGGCTCAAGAAGTCTGTTTGTAAGTCAGTTATTTGGCACTTGATCTGCATTTTGCCATGGTGGAAAAAAAAATGTTTTAAATGGTATTAAGTCCCTCAGCTAGCCTACAAGAATCTATTTAACTCTTGTGTAACTACAAAATGTGTATTTGCACTAAAAATAAAAAGGAATGGTAGTTATGATTCTGTTTACAAAGAAAAAGGGAAATTATTTTCCTTAGGGATGCATAGACTTAATTAGAAGGTAGAGAAACGGGTGAAAATAGTGGAGAGTTCAGGAGAGATTTCAAGGTACTTCTAAGGGTGTTAGAAGTTGATAGCACTGTCCCAGTTTTTCCTTTAGAACTTTGAAGATGTTTGTTGTTGTTAGATGCTTCTTACTAACATAACTCACGCAACAATTGTGATTAGAATCAATGGGATTGACTGAATTAAATTTTAAAAAAATAGATGATCTGAGATGGTGTATTAGCCAACCTGAGATGGTGAAAAATAAACTGGCAAACCAGTACTTCTTCCTTCTATCCTGATAGAAAAGGCAGGAGTTTTGTTTTTTTTTTTTCTTTTTCTTTTTTTTTTCTTTTAGCCCAGCAGGTCCCATCAGTGGGGCTAGCTTGGCTGAGGTCTAGAGGCAGCTTTGGAGCACAGGTTGCAGGTGGAGGCTGGAGAATACTATGCTTTCAGTAGTTTCTGTGTGTGAAGTGTTTGTACCATGGCAGTTTCTAATTCTGGACAATCATTTCATTGATCTCATCTAGCCATTGCTTCCTACATTGTCTATCATAAAATAAACATTTTAAATTTCAGTTAACTTTTTAAAGAGGCCAGCCTTCTCTAAATGTCCTTTAATTTATATATATATATATATATATATATATATATATATATATATATATATATATATTTTGTTTTCAGAGGATCAGCATATAGCTCATCCTTTTAACAGCAAAAGGGAGGATATGTTCTTCAGTAAACAGAAGCTTAAGTGAGGGGCACATTTGGAAAGTGAATGAAGAATGATTACTTTGTGCCTCCTGGGTCAGATTAGTGTTCTTATTAGACACTATGCCTACTCTGCTCTCCAGCGAGTTGCACAATTCATTTAATTACTTTTGCTTTGTGTTGGACTTATTAATTGAGTATTTTATACTGGATATCTGTACCCAAGAGTGATTTTATGAAGGTGAAAGCAACTTTATGTACTGCAATTCAGAATTCCACTAGGTGGTCATTATAAGAGGAAGTTGGGGATTGGCAGGGAAAAGTAATTGTAATTAGGTAAGTAACACCTATTTGATTTTTAAAAATACTTCACGATGTTTTTGTCTTTCTACTGAAATGATATTTAGGAAAGTTTCTAATACATACCTTAATTCCTGTATTTTTTATTATGTGATGCTTATTTAATTGAATGTGTGTGGGTTTTATCTGAAAGGTAAATAAGCTAATAATGCTAAATTCTCATCCCAGTACAATGATACCTCCTGGGTGCCAGTATTTAGATTAAATTTTTTTGTATTCTTCTCGTATACTCTGCTCCAAAATGCTCTAGTTGAGTAGTTGACACAGTGGGTAAAAATGTGCATTAGACACCTCTTCATAGGTTTTTTGGTTTGGTTGCCATGTGTTTAGACCAAAATTGACTACCTGTATTTATTTTTTTTTAATATTTATTTTTTAGTTGTAGTTGGACACAATACCTTTTTTTTTTTTTTTTAAATGTGGTATTGAGGATCGAACCCAGGGCCTTGCATGCACTAGGCGAGCACTCTACCACTGAGCCACAATCCCAGCCCCTGTGTTTCTTGTCAGAGGTGTGGAGAGACTGGAGAAAGATTTCTTCAAAATCTGTTTTGTCTGCTTAGAAGTAGTGAGCCAAAGGTTAGTGAGCCCAAAGTATGTACCCAAAGTACCGTGCCCAAAGGGTTCCTGAACCAAAGTATGGTTTTCTTTTTTTCTTGTTGGCTTTCATATATAGGTTAAGTAGACCAGTGGCATTTAATGACCTGTTTTTCTTACTGTGAATTTGCAGATTTTGTTTTTATGTTTCTTAGAGGAGGTGGGGTGAACTAGCAGAGAAGAAGGAGTTTGTCTGTTTTTGTCCTTGTTTGTTGACTAGACAAGCATCCTACTAGTAATTTGAACATGTAAGGGTTTTCCTTTATATTGAATGCCTGAAGCCTTTGGTGAAAGAAAAAAAAAATGTAAGGAAAAAACTTTCATTTGAGGCAGATCTTACAGTAGTATTGTCACAGAAGAAACTAAAGGAGTCCTGGAGAGGGAAGCCTCAACTCAGAATGAGTCAGGTCCTGGACAAACATCACAAAAATGAATTTAAGGACATTAGTTAGAGGCACAGAGATTTATTTAGGAAAGCAAAGAATACATGTTCGAGGGAAAATGTGGCCCATCTCCGGAGTGAGAGATGCTCTTGGGGTCTGAGATTCTTTTTTTAAAATGAAACTTGGTGAGGGATGGGAATGGGAAGGTTTGTGAGGATGACATCAGTCTGGTGAACACAGGATGGTTTAGGTTGGTCTGGTCATGCCCAGGCTCCTTAGGTTGGTATGGTCTCCATTATCTGATCAATAGATAACTGGAAAGTACCCTAGATTATAGGTTTCTTAAAATATCATATGTCTCTTTGTTTAATCTATTTAGTGAATGGGTGAATTTTGATTATACTGAGTGATTTTTGGAAGTGAATGAATTTATGGTAACTCTAAGATTTATGTATTTCCCAGAAATGTGGGAGTGTCAGGCCTGGGAGAAGAAATAATTTGGGGAGTAACAGACCTAGAAAGGCATGTGAAACTTCAGTTTAAAATTACACTTCCTTGTTCTTCCTTTTGTCTCCTTTCTACCTATCTTTTTATTTCTTCTATCCTACCTCAGTATCATTTTTCTCATGTATGATCAATGTTACCTATTATGTATAACAAAACATGTTAATACATTTATGGACAACTATGTAATATGGTTAAATTTTTAGCATTGTAGTCATTGATGGAAAAAGAAGGAGAAAACTTGTGCATCTTGTATTTTGATTGTAAGAATTCTTAGCTAACTAATTTTCATTTTCTTTTGTTTATTCTTATTCTTTGACTTAAGTAATTTGGAAGAAAAGTCTTATGGTTTTGGGGCTTTTCTAAAGCATAAAACATTTGAAGATTATTCACATTGTTTTAACCTGTTCAACTGATGCCTTCAGGTCCTTCATTTTGCCCATCACTCTTCAGTCAGAACACCTAAGCATCCCTAAATATTCTAATTTCTTTTTTTTTAATCTTGTGACCTGAATGCATAATCTTTTTTCATTTGTTATTTTTAGTTATACATGACAGTAGAATGTATTTTGACATATTATACATATACAATATGTATAATATGTCATATTAATGAATAAGAGTACAACTTCTTATACTTTTGGTTGTACATGATGTGGAATTACATTGGTTGTGTATTTATATGTGAACATAGGAAAGTTATGTCCAATTCATTCTACTATCTTTCCTATCCCCATTCACCCTCCCTTCCCTTCATTTTCCTTTTCCTAATCCAAAGTACTTCTATTTTTACACTCCCCCTTATTGTGAGTTAGTCTAAATATTCTAATTCTTAACACATTCTTGCATGTCTAAAATGAGAAGAGAAGAAAGGCACTGGGGGGAGAGGTGAGGTGGCAGAAGTGATAGGTGGGGATAGGAGAGTGTTCTTTTTTTCTAATTTTTTTTTATTAGTTGCTCAAAACATCACAATGACATATCATACATTTGATTCAAATGGGGTATGAATTCTTATTTTTCCACGTATACAGATTGCAGTATCACAATGCTTATACAGCCACGTGGAGAGTGTTCTTAAAATGCACCAGTATCTGGAAGAAAGAACAGTGCCTGAGTGTTGGCTGGTTCTATTGCAGATGCTGCTGGGTTTCTACCAATGGTGGAACAACTTACTGCAAAAACCCTTGTGTTCAAAAAGCTCTTTTTAGATATCTTTCTTTTCTTTTTTATGTATTTGCTGACCTGCTTATAACTAGATGATTTTCTATAGTTTTCTTTCATAGGGTCAAGAAATCAGAGCATGGCTATGAGCAATGGAAACAACGATTTTGTGGTTCTGAGCAATGGCAGCATCACAACCAGTGCTACCAATCCTGGTCCCCTCACCCCCTGCGATGGAGACCATTCAGCCCAGCAGCTCATACCCAAAGAAGCAGCAAGAACAAAAGTGAGTCCAAATGGATGCCTGCAACTTAATGGCACAGTTAAATCATCCTTTCTGCCTTTAGACAACCAAAGAACGCCTCAGATGTTATCCCAATGCTGCCATCCTTGCCCATATCATCACCCTTTGACCAGCCATAACAGTCACCAAGAGTGCCATCCCGAGGCTGGCCCTGCAGCACCCTCTGCTTTGGCCTCCTGTTGCATGCAGCCACACTCAGAGTATTCTGCATCTCTGTGTCCAAACCATTCACCTGTGTATCAGGCCGCGTGCTGTCTTCAGCCCTCGCCATCCTTCTGCCTGCATCATCCGTGGCCTGACCATTTTCAGCATCAGCCTGTGCAGCAGCACATAACCAACATCAGGTGAGTCTTTGAAAGTTTTGCTTGCCTTTAGCATTCAACTGATTCCACCTGGATGTGACTGCTTATATTTATTTCCCCAAAAGGAGGAGAGGAAAATGTGTTGGGAAACAAAACTAATAATAATGCTTATTTTATGGATTGTGTGAAGCCTACTAAAATGCAAATGAAATAATATATCTTATTCATTGAATTCTTGGTCCATTAAATTCTTCCTTCCTTTTTCCATGTCTACAACCTGGCTATACCTGAATTACAAAGTTCAGTAAGATGTTTTATTGTTAGCAGTTCACACAGAGAAATGCACAGATCTTTAAATATGCAGTTTGATCAGTTTCAGCAAATGTGTACACTAGTATAATCCATATCTTAGCCTGGTGTAGCTAGCATATTTCTGTCCCTCTCTCAGTCATTCCCTGCCCCAGATATCATCTCTGTTCTGAGTTCTGTTACCACTGATTTGTTTTTTCAGCTCCTAGAACTTCATACAAAGTCATATGCAGCATTTATTCTTTTGTTTTGGGCAATTTTTGCTCAGCATAAAGTTTTTGAAATTGATCTATTTCTGTGTGTATTAATTTTTCTTTTTCTTACTGAGTAGCAATCCGCTTGTTGCATGTAGCAAATTCTCTTATAACTAAAGAGTCGTATACAAAAGAGATTAAATGATAAATACTTTTCACCTTTATCAGATTTTACATATTGAGATTATGTATTTTAATCTTAGAGGAAGAAAAAAAATGAGAGAACAGGGTAAAGCTGGTTGGGAGAGGGGTAGAAGGGACAGTCCTCTGCAGCATGTTTCTGTAGTTTCTGAATACATTTCCATATGGACATAAGAACCTCATAGTTCTAGAACTATGATAAGAAATTCACCAAATTCATTATATTATATGATATAAATGTGATATATGTTATAATGATATATATATAAAATCACAAATTAAATGGTTGCAGAATGTGAGATGAGATGAATTGTTCTGTTTTAAAGCTGAACTCTCCTTTAAAAAGTCATCAAGTTAATAAATATGAGCAAATAACCAATTCTTTCAGTATGCCAGGTTGTGCCAAGATTCTCAGGATTTTTTCCTTAGCATTTCTTTAATAATCTAATTTGAAACATGATCTAATTTAATTTATTGAGAGTGCTATGCACACTTTAAATAATATGGTATTAATAAAACAGAGAAGTGGGTGACTGAGCTCACCACTGCCTGTTTTTTTGGCCCTGAGGCCTCAATAATCATGGTGAACTTACTTCAGATTGTGCATGACCACTGGGCTCATATACTTGTTCCTATGAGATTTGTCTTAGGATTTTAACTGGACAAAAAGAATGAAGAAAAGCTTACTGCCTTCTGGAATAAGAGTCTGTTATTTAAAGTGAAAATGAGACCTAATGAAGAAGTAACCTGAAAATAAAAGATTATAACTAAATTACAGATGTTCATATTTTAAAACACTAATAGTATTTAATTTGAATGAACAAAAACTGATAAAAATATCATATTTGTCCATCCAGAAAACTTATTTTAAAAAAGTGGAAACTGATGAAAGAAATTTTTCTTATCTCAAATTTTATCTCAAAAATTTGAGCCTTTTGATTAATTATTTGTTATAGTCTTTTAAAGGTACTTGCAAAGGAAAGGTACATGTCCAGTTGTGTATATCATGCACTTTATTGTGTTCAAGCATTACTTTCCTATTTTGTATATTTATTTGTTCAACAGTATTTAGTGAATACGTACATGTGCCAAGCACTGAGGAGATAATTCTAAACAGATTGAGGCTTTTTTCCCCTTCATTATATAAACTAGTAGGAAAGAAGACAGTAAATCAAACAGCTACAATATTGTGATAAGTACTACCAAGAAGGAACACACAGGGGTGCAGATGAATAGAAGTCAAATGAAGAGAGAATAGAGGGATTGTCTTTCTTACAGGTAGCAGGAACAGTTCCTGCCTAGACTCATAAGGAAGTGTGGGCCCAACTGCAGCAGACTTCACTGTGTCTTGACCTTGATGGAAAAGTAGTAGCAAGAGGAAAGATATCCTGGGATCAAATGTGGAGAGAATTTTAACCACTTAAGGACTACTAGGCCTTTATCTGCAGGCCATTTGTGGACCTGTTAGAGATTTGTTGCCTAGCATGCGGGAGGCCCTGAGTTCAATTCCCAACACTGCAAAAAGAAAAGAAAAAACAAAAAGGAGGGGTGTGTGTGTGTGTGTGTATTTTCATAATGGTAAAATATACGTAACATAAAATTTATCATTTTAACCATTTTAAGTGTTCAGTTCAGGGACGTTTAATGCATTTTCATTGTTTTGCAACTGTCACCACCACCCATATCCAGAACTTTTTTATTATCTTCCCAAACTGAAACTCTGAACCCTCTGAACACTAACTCCCCATTCACCTCTCCTCCAGCACCAGGCAACCACCATTCTACTTTCTGCCTCCATGGATTTGACTATTCTTGGTACCTCATATAAGTGAAATCATATGCTATTTGTTTTTGTGTGTGTGTGTTTGTGATTAGTTTATTTCACTTAGCATAATGTCTCCTTAGCCACATTATACTATATGTCAGATTTTTCTTCCTTTTTAAGGCTGATTGATATTTTGTTGTACCTATATATCACATTTCGTTTATCCATTCATTCATTGAGGGCAACTTGCATCTTTCACCTATTGTGAATAATTCTACTATGAATATGAATATGCAAATATCTGTATGAGTTTCTGCTTTTAATTCTCTGGGACATATGCCCAGACCAGAGGTAAAATTCCTGGATCACATGGCAATTCTCTTTTTTAACTTTTTGAGGAACTGCTATACTATTTTACAAAGCAGCAGTTCCAGATTTTTATATCCCCATCAATATTTGTTATTTTGTCTGTTTCATCTTATTTGAGAATTATCACCCTAATGGGTATGATGCTACAGATTTTTGAGGAGAAAAGTAATACTGTCATCTTCATTCTGGAGAATAGATTGAATCAGAATTGTTATGGATAAGAACACCATTAGAAGGCTTGCTGCAGTAATTCAGGTGAGAGATTGTGGCGACTTGAACCAAGATTTAGAAGTAAATTCCTTCCAGGGAGATTAGAAGATAGAATAGACTGGATTTGGTGAATATTTGGATATGAGATGGATATGGGAAGAGAGGAAAAATCACAATTGATTTTTAGTTTCTTGGCCTGTACTGGAGGGATAAATAGTAATGTCATATACTAAAATGGAGAAGAGAGGTAAAGGGTCCTAAGTAAACAGAGTGGAGTCATAGAATTTCCTGGGGGACTTGAATTTGGTGATAAATGGTATTAAAACAGGATATAAGTTATAACAGTGAGATTCCTTCAGAGAATTAGGATGCTATGTAATATATAATGGCAACATTGAGGACAATGATCCTGGTAAGGGTTATCTTAGACTAAACTCTGAAGAGCTTAAACTCAAGCCAGCAGGTATTTATTTGCAGGTTTGTGCTCTGGGCTAGGACCTGAGTCAGATGCTGGCTCCCTTTTTCCATCCAGTAAGATAGCCACAAAGCATATTTGGATGCGGACAGAACTGCTATGTAAGGGAAAAGAGAGCAGTTTGGGTGAGACTGAACAGAATGTCCTTAGTATAGAAATTCTGAAAATGGGAATGCAGTGATGTTTTCTGCCTTTTGTTAATTATTCTATTCAGCACTTTTAAGAAATTTTTAGAACAAACATTCTAGAAGCTGAACTCCATCAGGCATTTAGATTTCCTAATTCTTTTTAGTTTGCTTCATGATGATTTATTGCATCTTGATTTTTTAAGTTTTTGTTTTAAAATCAATAACATCAAGTACTTAATGAAGTATTGTTCAATTACTGTTTAAGGTGCATTCATGACTACACGTTATTTTAAAGGATATCTTAAAAGTTGACAGTCTTACAGTAAATTGCAGGGATGGAGGGTCCCAAGTGCTTTGGTTTGTTATTGCTATTTGCACATATACCCAAATGGGCCCATCTGTTTAGTATTTTATCTTTAATGTTTTCATTTATTTATAAAGCACTTAAGCCATAGAGAATGTTTTAAAGAGTCAGTCAAATAGATACTAATTTTAACCTAATCTATTTGCTACTTACTTGAATATGTTCATGTTCCTATTTCTCCTCCTCCCTTTGTAATACAGTAGGGTCTTTTTCATTTCCTCTTGATTCTTTAAGCTCTAATCTTTCTAAAAGATTCATTATATTGATAACCTGTGTGTGATTTTTGTCTTTGTAAAATTCTTTTGTAACATCTGATCAATAAAATTAAGATCATTGCAGAGATCACATTTGGTATATCCTATTTTAACACTACGTATCACCATACTACCAACTATAAACTAGCTTAAATTGATTTAATTTTAAAGTTTCAGACTTTTTTCTTTGTAGATTCCTAGTCTCATATTCATTGTTCAACCATTAATTAACATGACTGAGAACAGGAGTAATTCAAAAGGCAAAATATTTTCCTATAAACAAGACTTGTGCTTATACCAGCAGGTGCTAAACCTAGCTATCCATCCAGTCACCCGGGGAATTGAGGATAAAACATTTATTTTTCTGTAGAAACAGTAAAGAATTGTAAGACTTCAGAGGTGGAAAGGAACCCTGCAGGGTAGTAAAGCTTAGGGACAGTTGGGCTGAGGATAGAACTAAATGTGGGCCTTGAAAGATTACTAAGAATTAATAAAAGGACCATAGCAGGCAGAACATGGAAGGTGGGAGAAAATTCTTAGGAGAGAGCTTGCAAAGATAAAGGCATATTTAAGAAGAAGTAGAGAACAGGACTGTTGGAGTGGAGGATCTTTGGGTATAAGAGTGAGCTTTTCCTAATTCTACATCCTGAACACAATCCAGTTGTCTAAAAGGCTGCATGGTAATGATCTGTTCTTTATCCTCCAGAGTTGGAAAATGCCTCTCAGGAGCCAGTCACATTTCATATATGCTGGTTGAAACAAGTTGCAAATAATTCATTTAGGATCTTCTTATTGCTTTATTAAAATGAAAGGATAATAGTATTATTGCAGAGTTAATAAGAAGCTCTGCATCCAAAAATAGTCTGAAAGATTTCTAATCTAAACTATACTTACTTTTTAATTTGGTGTTGCAAAGAAATGTTCTTCATCGTAACAGTATCCATAAATGATCATTGGCAATGCCACGGTCATTATTATGATGGGGAACCTGTGATATTTTGGGGTATTTTTATGTCTCTGAAGATGATTTCACAGACAGATGGTCACTTTGAATGTTTCTTGTGGCACAGTGGAAGAATTAGAGCTATACAGACTTAGAATGCTTGGCACAGAGGGGATAAAGAACCCTATACTTAGCTTAGTCTCTTAAAAGTTAACTAAACATTGTCCTTGCCATCCCATACATTGCAACTGCATGATTCTTATCACCTGTATTTCTTTTCTTTTTCAGCTCTTTATTCATTTACCAATTTCTGACTCACTTTTTCCATGTTTTCTTTTTGTTTCCCCTCAGAACATTAGTTATTTTCTGTGAAGAGACAGAATCTACCACTTGAATTCTTATTCTCTTGTATAAATTGTATCATAATATCCAGAGGAAAAATTATAGATACCTCTGAGCATCATTTTCCAATATTTGTCTTACTTTCCTGCACCTGGCCTACAGAGACCCACCTTTTCCATTTCCTTATTCCTGGTGATAGTGTTATTTTGTTTAGCCAGAAAATTTAAATAAAAAATCACTTTGAACACACATCAGCATTGTGGCCTGAATCACAGCGTTGACATAGATCTCAGCATCTTTCCTATACCCAGATCATCCAGAGTCAACCCCAGTGCTTCTCTAAGGTGTTAGAGCAATGAACAGAGAGATTCAAGATTACTTATTCACTAATTTAGCAAGTATTTAAGTAGTAGTTAGTGTTAGGTGTTGGAGACACAGATGAAAACTGCAAGCTTGGTCCACAACTTCAAAGATATTAGAACAGTGTGGACAGGTAAAGCAATAGGTTTCAACATGGGTTAACTGCAGGTAGATTATCATCTTTGATCAATACAAATTTATGGAATCACTTCTACATCCTCTGGAGCATAGAAGGTAAATATCAGTGTTTTTTCAGAGCAATGGACCAGGTTTATATATTAATACAAAAAGGAAACTAAACAATACAGTTCTAAAAATTCATATCCTCCTCTTATAGTGAAATAGTAATTTATCTTTATTTCTTAATGTAAATCATTACATCTCTTGGACTGCTGGTCAGGTGTATTTTGCAGGAAAGAATAGTTAAACTTTATTCTTAGACCTTTGCTATTCAGTAGGGTCTAATAAAATTAAAAATTTAATTCTTTGGTCACACTAGCCACATTTCAGGTACTCAGTAATCATATGTGGCTAGTGACTACCATATTGGACAGCACAATGTAGAGCATTCCCATTATTACAGAAAGTTCCATTGGACAGGGCTATGTGTCTTGGCTCTGTAAAGCAACTAAGATTTCTTTTCAATCTTCTTGGGAGCAAATAGAACTCATGATGTACAATAGCAATATTTGTCAGTGAATACCCTTGTGTCAACATAATTCTAGTTAATTGGGATTTCATTGCTTCTCTTTTGTTGAGTATATAATAAAAAAATTCATTTTCTTCAAAAATTTGAAGGACTAAATCCCTATATTAGAAAAAAAGTATACAATAGGCAAGCATATTTTCAAAATCTTCCCGAAGCCACAATTACAGCCTACAAAAGCCACCCCACATCATTATTTCGATATCTTCAATGCAAAGTTATCAGCTTATTCAGTTTCTAGTTGCTTAGGATTTTGGTAAGTAGATCAAATAAAGATCATAGTTTTTCTGAAGGGTAGATAAATGCAGTGAGGCTCTAGTAGCAATCATTGGTGTGATATTCTAACTCTACTTTTTCATGCCTCCACTTCTTCTCCTTTCCTCACTATACAATATACAAGAGCCTGGGCTTTGGAAGATACACTGCATTTGAATTCTGGCCCTGCCATTTATTAGCTTTGTCATCTTATATAAATATTTAATTTCTCACAACCTTAGTTTCGATCTCTGTAAAAATGGGAATGACAGTAGCTGCCCTGCACTTAGCACAGTACCCAGCAGCACTGTATATTAATTTCCCTTCTCTCTTAATTTTTGTTCCTTTCTTTTCCTTCTCTTAATTTGTTGTTGCTTGCTGCCTGTATTTAATCCTGCTGGTATTGTTTTAGTAACAAAGCTATTATTGAGACCTGGCTTAAATAAATACATGATGCATCCTTTTTTATTCTTCGTTATAAATTATACACTTCATTCACTCCTTCAAAGTATGGGAAAGAGCAAGTGGAAAAGAGGGTCACTAATTTGCCTTCTAGAAAAGGAAAAGGGGTTGTTGAGAAGGCTTTCCAGCCCCAATGATTCAAGGCTTTCATACTTTATACCAATTACATAATCTGATTATGATAGTTCTATAGTTATTTTAGAAGAAGTCTGGTAAGATTTAATCTAGATTTTATGGAAACCAAGGTTTATTTTTACATTCCTTAAAGTAGTCAAATTAACTTTTTAAAAAGGGATAATGTTTATAAAATTTAAAACGTTCCAAGCTTGCTTGCCAAAGCCAGTCAATTTGGCAGTTAGATTGAGTGAAGGCCTGTTTTATTAGGAGGACTTCTTTTAGAGAGTTCTTTATATTATAAATGAGCAGATTTTAGAGTGCTTTGCCTCATGGAATGCATTGCACAGTCTGTAATACATTTCAGAATATGAGCCTTGGTCATCTTTTACTTTAATAATAAATGTCAAGAAACAATGCCTTCTTTATTTCATAAAATTAATTAATATAACATTTTGGAAAGAAGGGAATGTATTCTTTAATTACTCCCTTTTCTTATTGCTATTAGTTGTTTAGCAGGTACTGAAGAGTGAAGGGAAAAAAAAGCGGTTCAAGTGATTTTTTTCCTTTTGGTTAAAAAATCAGGTTGTAAAGGTTGTAAAATGTTTGGCAAACATAAGATGTAGTAAAAAGACATTGTTACAGATTAGTTACATCATTAATTCCAGGAAGAAGGCAATTGTTATCTACTGCAGCTTCTTTCCAAACTTAAGTTGCATTGTTAGGTATAATTCAAGCAAATTTATAGAACTTAACATTTAAAGGAGAAATTTGATTGCTGTACTTTTCAGCAAAATGGACTGTACAAAATTATATATATATTTTTTTGTTTTAACACAAACCAGATATTCAACTGATTGCTTGGTATTTTGGAGTTTTAAATATAGCCTAGTTCCAGAGGTCTATTTAGGCTTCAAATGAATGATTATGAAAAATATTTCTTAAAATGTATGTGTGCGTGTTTGAAAAATGTACAAAGCTTTAAAAAAAACTCATCAAATTTGATCAGTGTGATCAAGCAGCTTAGATAGTCAATTTGGGCAAAAATAACCTTACTCTCAGAATAACACAATAAGTGTTTAGAGGGTTATGTGAGTCTCAGAGAGGGTGATAGAGATAGGTGGGTTTAGAGAAATCATCATGGGAGATGATGCTTTTCAAAAATGTACAAGGATCCAGCTGCTGAAACATGGGAGCAAGACACCTAGAGGATCCTGGAGCAGAGCAAGGCAAGCTCTCTTCTTCATCTGGAAAAGGGCCAGAGGGGCATCGCTACAGGGCATTCATTTCATTCCACATTTACAGACTATGCTATAGTTAGTCCATGAAGATTGTTCCCTGAAACAGTGGATTCTGAATCTTGGATAATCATCATAAAGCATTTATTAAGTATCTTAACTACTTTATATGTAATTATATAATTCTAATGCCTTTGATTGACAGATATTGCCCTCAGTTTGTTAAACCATTTGTGTGAGTACGTGTGTGTTAGGTTGTGTTATGTATGCTGGTGTATCTTCCAGGCCTAGTAAGGTGCATAGCAGTTGTTAAACTCTCAGAAATTAATTGCTGAATGAACTGAATATATCATTGAGCATCAGTCAAGTCCTTATGGAGAGCTTGATTTTATGGCATGATAATTTGATAATGAAAATCGGGTACCATTGGTCTAATGCACATAGTGAGATATTTCCCAGATAGTGGGAGAAGGTGCAAAAGACTTTGCTTCCTTTATTTGTTGTTTGAATCTGTCTTTGGGTTACCTCCTCCTCTCCTGTAAATCTCCTCACCCCAAATGCATTGACATTTTTGTTGTTGTTGTTGTTTGTTTGGTTTTGTTTTTGTTTTTGGTACCAGGGGTTAAACCCAGGGGCACTTTACCACTGAGCCACATTCCCAGCCCTTTGTATTTTTTATTTTGAGATGGGGTCTCACTAATTTGCTTAAGGCCTCTCAAAGTTGCTAAGGCTGACTTTGAATTCGAAGTTACCTGCCTCAAGTCTCCCAAGTTTCTGGCACTACAGGCAAGTACCACTGTGCTCAGCAATGCATTGATTTTAAAAAAATCATAGCTTCCTTTGTGACAAGAAAAGAAATTAAAAATAGATGTGTAGTTCACTACTACTACAGCTCTTGAGCATCCTTTTTGTTTGATTTCTGGATTTACTTTGAGGCCAAAAATGGGGATGGGCCTGGCGACCCTGGGCCTATGTCCTAGGGAGAGCCAGCCTGATTATAGCCTCTCTGTTCAACTCTGGTCACCTCCATCATATTTGCAAATCTGATAAAAGTGGCTTTATAAGCAACCAATAAATTATGAAGCTGGAGGATAAATCCTAAATTCCAGAATAAGGGTTTGGGCTTTTCTTTATTCATGTGTATTCTTTTGAATTTAGAAAGTCAATTAAGCAAGACAGTCCAAAACTAAATTTGATGCTTTGTTCTGTGTGAATTTACTAGGTTAGTTTGTTTAGATAAATCAGTTCCTTTCCCCCGTTTGAATGGTATATGATTTTGATAGACACTGTGTAGTTTGAGATTCAAGCATGATGCTTTCTACAGGAACATAAGCAATTTACTGTCTCTAAGCACTATTTTGTTGTGTCTAGTAAGATGCAAAGATGGGCAGTTTAGCATATTTATTCCTTTGGACCCTATTTGTGTCTGTGGTCACTTGGACCTCACCGCCACCTTCCTAAAACACTGTTTTCATTATGTTACTTTGCTTAGAAATCTTCCAGTTTCCCCAAACTCCTTGACCTGGCTTTGAAAGTTTTCCTTTAGGGGATGGAGTAAGTTTTGAAGAAGAAGGAAGCATTAGTTGAGGGAGGAAGAGTCTTCTAGCCCTGGACAGGAATGGGTGACTGATCTCAGTGAATAAGATTATTTTTAACAGATGATTTTCCTTGTACTTTAGAAGTTTAAATAGAAACATAACTGTTTATCTTTATTTTCACTTATGTATATAAGGGAAGCTATAGTAGGGAGATAATTCTTTTGGTCCTGGCCAATACTGAATGTTCTGGGTCTTTGGTTTTTAGCTGTTAGTTTGAAACTTTGTTTTTGAGCTGTCAACCATGACCTATCATATATATTACCAGAAACTAAAATTACTTCATTATAAAGCAATCCCTAGGAAAGATTTATTTAAATGGTATTAATTTATTATTAAAAATCTTTACTCTATTGCATAGAGTTAATTCTACATTGAGTTCCAAATTGTATTGTTCCCCCTCCCCCACACCTCCTTACCCTTGGACCTCTTCCTCCTTAAATTTTTCATCGAGCAGCACCAGTGTCTGGTGAGTGTTTAGGCTTATGGATTGTAGAATTCCAGCATTCCATGCTCATAAGTTAGTTAAATTTAATAAGGTTTTCCTGGCTTTCTTATGGGCTTTTCTTGGATCTCTTATTAATGATTACTATTCACATCTTATTAAGAAAACTATATATTATACTCTCATTAAGCATGTTTTGTACAGGGCTCACAGCAACAGTCTGACATGGAAAGGCTTGAGTTTAAGGGTAAGTACTTTATAATTTAGTGTAACTTTAAAATGTAACACATGAGGCTGTTTGCTTTATAACCTCAACTAAACTATGCAGATTTAAATTCATGTGCTGAGGAAGAATGTTTTCTTTTAACCAAAGCTCCTTTCCAATCCTTTAAAAATATTTTTAATTAACAATTGTTCCTTTCAGAATTCTAATTGCTTTAAAGTAGTTTCTTTACTGTTGCCCGCCCCCCCAAAAAAATGCTTTCTTAGATTACTCTTTTGGGGTGTGCATTGTATGAGACCAGAACCATGTGGTATTTTGACCTTTCATAGTGCCCTTCCTCTGCCCCCCTGATAAGTGGCAGAGACAAAATGTGTTTGAAAATGAATTTCCCATGCCCTGCTTCCCTCACCTTTCAGCAAACAGCAGAATAGCCACCTTTTAACTGTAATCTGCTAGGCCTCATCTTAAGGAGAAATAATTAACTAATAGTATGACACCCCCTGCCATTCCCAACCTGTTTTTTATAATCTAATTCCTTTCTTGGTGACTTGAATAGTAACAGCATTATTTCTTGCTTCCTACTTATTTTGGACCTGGATCAACTAATAAAAGTAAAAACTTTTTTTAACCTGAACTGGAACTGAAACTATTACATGAAATTCAGATTTGTTTCAGTTTTTGGAGTGGTTTTGAGTTTATGTGGTACAGGCAGAGATCATGTACAATTAAGCACAAAACATTTATTGTTTTTCTTTGGGACATCACAGAATACTTTCAGGGGTTACCAGACTTAGTTGCTAATTGAGATAACTGTTAACCAGATTCAGTGAATATGCAGATTTGCCCTCAGCATTTCTGTTGAATAGACATCCTTAAGTTTCAGATAGTTGTTTTTTGGCCAGAAAGTTTTGGTTGAGTTGGCATGGTGACTTATATGTGCATAAAACTGCACATTTCTATCATTTGATGCAATCTTTTAAGCTATATTCTTAGAAACATTCTTAATGTCTTTAAGGGAAAATTTGCAAATTATTTAACAGCTGCATTTGAGGTAAGTTTTTTTCCCCCAGCTAATTAATAGGCATTGAATGGTTAAGTGGGCTTTAAAGTAGACGAAAGAGAGCAAATTCATCAGGAATGCCCATAATCCATAGATACTTAAGCAGTTACTTGTCATTTTGAAACACATGCATTATTTTCTCCTTTACACTGGCATATTCTCATCAGTTATAAAGAGACTATAAATTTGTTTAAAATGTAGAGATTGATTACTGTAGGATGGAATGGTCATAATCAGGTCTGTATCTTAAGAGAGATACACAGTATTAAAAATGATTTTTGGTATCATAGTTTAGAAACTAATTTTTCCTAGTTAAAATAACTAACCTAAGACACTATATTTACAAAACATGAATTAAAAGAGAAGCAATAATTCTTCATTATTGTGAATTAAGTCTGTAAAATTTAAATTATATTACAGAATACAATTAAATAGAACATTATAACTGTCCCATTGAGGTTTCAAATGGGAAAAGATGAACATTTTGAAGTGATATACCTCCTCCTCTTATCTTACTAAAAATATGTAAGTTTTCTATGAAAAATAATTAGCTATTAATGGATTCTACATTAATGAGGTATGTGATTATTTGGTTATATAAGCAGCACAAGAACAGTTTTACATCAACATTACAATTTAGGTTACATAACATTAAAATATTTACTATTCTACTATCACATGACTTTTTCATTTGAGATTTTTGTAACAAAATGACCTTTTTAAAGAATTTTAATAATAAATTTTATTGTTACTAAAAATATATAATATTCTTCAAATATGAATAACAGTTAATCTGTGAGTTTAAAGATCTTTTTAAAATTATGATGTGGAACTTTGTCATGCACTGTACTTGTGTCCTTGGTGAAGAAAACAGACTTTAATGCATTAAGTTGCAATTAAAATTAATAATGACAGTATTACTGATTCCAGTGAGCCCTCTCTGCATGCCAGACATTGTGGTAAATTTTACATTTGTTCTGATTTAATCTTGAAAACAACCCAAGGAATTTAGTGCAATTGGTACCCTCTCCATTTTATAGAAGAAAAAACTAAGGTCTGAAAAATTAAATAATGTTTTAAAAAATTAATTTAATAGTTAATTGAGTCCAGGTCCATCTGATTTGGAAGCCTTTCTCCTAATTGCCTCTCTATGCTGTGCAAATATTTTTTTTGGTTTAGTTTCATAAGAAGTTCCAGACATAATTATGGAATGCTTACTATATAGTAGGCACTGTACAAGTTCATTCTTGAAATCATAGAACTGAGATCATACTGATCACAGATAATACAAATAATCATGAGGGCACAGATGACCCATCTTCAACTCCTCTAGTAATTTCTGGGATCACGGCAACAAAATATTCATAGTGCCAACTTGCATAAACCCTGAGGAAAAATCCTACTGATTTCTCTAGCCTTGTTGTATCACCTCCATGTAGTTTGTAAACATCTTCCCTGATGTGGGGCACACACTAGATTCTTGGAAGTGCTAGTAGTGATAAGTACGTATTTCCAGTTTTAAAGTGAAGTTTTGTTGCTCATCAGAAGCGTTTTATGGACAATTTAAGATCTGTATTATGTAAGACCATATGAACAGATGTTGCTGAAACTACAAGAGAAAAGATAATTCTCATATAGGAATCAACCATTTGAAACATTATGAGAACTTTGTTTTTGTGCATTTTTCTAAACTTAAACTGACGTGAATTTTAGCTACCTGAGGTTGTGTATAAACTTTTATCTTTGGTTGTCCTAAAAAAGTCATGCTTTAGGCAAAACCTATCTATGGTGATAGAAGCCTGAATATTGATTATTGACTGGGAAGAGGCACAAGGGAGCTTTGGGGGTGTTCTGATATGTCATTATTTCTTGATCTGAAAAGTGGTTACATGGATAGCTACATGTATAAAAATTATCAGATTATACACTTCAACTTTGTGCCTTTGACTGAAGAATTGAGTGGAATGGTTTAAAAGAAGGACATTAGGGATTTAATAGCACCACCCCACCCTATCCTAAAACTTCCTTTCACTTTTTTGGCAAGTCTATATAGACATGAAAGGCAATGACAGTACTGTATTAATTTTTATATTTCTGGTACAGAGGGGAAGAGAGAATGGAGGCACGTGGAAGGAGAGGGGATAATGTCACTTCACAGCATACACACTTCTCCTCTTAGTAGCTTCATAATAAACCCAGCTCCGTTCTGTGTGCCTCCTTTTGCTATATGCATATGTTTTTCCCTTGATTTGAAGATGGCAATATTAAGTAGCATTTTGATTTTGGAATCTAAAAAAATCTAATAGGGCTGACCTAAATTATTCAGAAAGTGGAGGGGGACTAATGTCTAAATATGTACATTCATGTACATATCTTGCCTTACTTGTTTTCCTACTTGCATCTCTGTTACAGTCTCTCATATTCCTGTTTTGGTAATTGAGAACAGAAACTGTATCTTTACTTTTTACTGCTCAGCAAGTGAATTGGAATTTTTAGGGTGGAGAAGAGATGACAAAAGGAATGATTTAATGTGTTGAGAAAATAAAGGGCTGTTCTTAGGCTGCCCTCCTTAGGAAAGATAGTAAGATATCTTTCCTATCTCTCTGTCAAAGATGATATGATAGAGGTAAGATTTCCCATATGGAAGAGCCAGATTTAAGGTCAGGAAGAAGAAATAGAAAGGGTGATTTGAACATTTATGACAAGCAAGAGCCCTTGGAGTCTTTTTTCTCCCACATACCTCAGCCTATGACATAAGTCTGGGAAAACTTAGTTGACCTGGAATTACTTATGAGTTTACTTTGTAAGAAATACCTACATACAAAGAAAGCACATGGGAGTTCATGTCATATGTTGTCCTGTTTGGAAGTTGAGCTGAAAGGCTTTTGAAAATTCTTTTAGATTCTTTGTTATAGACTATAATTCAGCATATAAATGCCATGGAGAATTAAAGTTCTTATATTTGGTTGGGGACCCATTTAATAATTTTTTTCTGGTCTTTTACTAGCTGAAAATATTTTCAAGTTGCAGATGTGCGAATAACATGGTAAACTCATTAATTCTTTAAAGGGAGTTAGGATTTTCTAAATGTAGTCCATTCCTGGGCCTTGCCTATTTGGAAGCTGAAATAAAAACAGTGCGATTCTTTGGAAAAAATTCATAGGTAAATGGATGCACTAGGATAGAGGAAGCAGACCTAGTGTGTATAAAAATGTAATCAACTGAAGCCCCTAGGTAACTTAATAGGCTCCCATTGTCAAATGGGGCCAGACTAAAATTCTTATCTTTTGACAAGCTGGGAAATAATGGGTAATTCCCTTTCAGGAAGTAAGAAGACAGATATTCATATTCTCGTTACTTTCCAACTCCAGATTCCCAAAATATGGCTAACAAAACAGGCATCAAAAAACCTGAGAGATTTTTGTTACTAATGTTGTACCCTGTAAAAAACACTCAGTCTCAGAATTCATGTTCATCCCCACTGCTAATTAAACCCAAGTGAACAGCTGTTACTAGATGGCACC
Source organism: Callospermophilus lateralis (assembly GCF_048772815.1). NCBI lineage: Eukaryota > Metazoa > Chordata > Mammalia > Rodentia > Sciuridae > Callospermophilus > Callospermophilus lateralis. The sequence goes on along the minus strand of NC_135317.1, from coordinate 61,311,528 downwards.
GAACCATAGCCTGTACCCGGACAGATTTGGATGATTTAGCCAGACTCTGGAAACTCAAGCTTCCAGCTGCACAAGTGTGCCCCAATTAGCTTGTTATTCTCACAATATTGGATTCCGTATATTTTGTGGAAATGGATTTTTGGATTCTACTTTTCCCTCTTAAAACAGGGCTTTATAGAAGATGGTGATTGAAATATCACAAAGTAATAGGGTTGGACTAAATTATCCGGCAAATGGAGTGGGAAAAACTAATGTCTGGATCAAGGAGGACTGTGACTATGAAAGTTGTCATAGAAATTACAAAGGAAAATTACAGCAACCGAAAAATTGTAAATGCATGTCCAAAAAATTATGTTAACAAACTTGTGTCGCCCACTAGAAAGAGTATTTGCCACAATTGTAATGCTTCACAGTTTTAATATGCCTTTTATAAATAAATGGGAAAATTATGTGTAAGTTAAAGAAACAAAGTAATGTAGCAGTGTGATTACAATTATGTGCTTATACATAAATTATAGCAAATAAAATGGAACATAGTGTGATTACTAAAAAAATCATGTTTTCAGGAGACTTTAATTACATGGAAAAAACTCAAAATCCAAAGTGATAACACCTTATACAGCCAGTATGATCCAAATTATGTGCATATTTGTTGTCTACATTTAAGAACAAAGGAAAAAATCCTGAAAGGAAATAAATTAAAGAGATAACAGAGGTTTTATCTGTGGTAGTGAGAGTATGGGTAATTGTTTCTTTCCTTCATAATGTTCTTTGATTTTAGACTTTAAGAAAACAAACCAAAAATATTAAAACAGAAAATATTTATTTTCACTAAAACATGGGTCCTTCTTTAAAAATTAAATTCGTGCTGGATGCTGTGATATGCTCCTGTAATCCCAATAACTGGAGAAGGCTGAGGCAGGAGAATTGCAAGTTCAAGGCCAGCTTCAGCAACTTAGCAAGACCCTGTCTCAAAATAAAACATAAATAAAAGTACTGGGGATATAGCTTAGTGGTAAAGTACCCCTGGGTTCAATCCCCAGTAACAACAACAAAAATCAAAGTTCATATTTTAGAATGGATAAAGCATTGAATGAAAAGCCTATCAGAGGCAAAATTTTAGGATAAAAAAAAAAGAAGGCTGTGTACTATCTTTCTGAAATAACAGATGGGTAGACTTAGAGACAAGCCCTTTCAACCTGAGCACTCTTTCATGTTTATTCTTCTTCTTGTAAAAGCCCTTAGTTTAGCAAACTAGATGATCACCCCCTACTCTCAAGCACAACTGTCTCTGATAATCTGGCATCATTTCCTACAGCGTTTTCGCCTTTCACATACACAGACACACATGTGTTATAGGCATCACCAATTGATCATTCTCCATGTTCATCTAGTTAACAGATGGGGAGCTCTGCCCATTCTCCTGCCAAGTATTTTTGAGCACTCTTTTTTTTTTATTAAACCATTTATCTAGCCACTTAAAAAGTCTGCCTTTCTAGCTATTCATATAAAGACACATGGCATTATGTTTCAGTGCATTTTAAAACACTAGTTCTTACCTACCTTATGGGACAATCCTTTTTACTGACTATTCACATTAAGTATTTCAACACAGAATTTTGATTAAAGGAACCTGGTTTACCAGTTTTTGCCATGGAAGAGTGTTGAAATTCTTCCCAGGAGGCTAAAATATGTGGTGATTTGAATTATCTAGAATTCCACAGGAAAATGCAATAGGATTTCACAGCAGGAAATGACCTTAGAAATAACTTAATCCAACTCTATTTTACAAATGAGGAAATTGAAGCCAGAGGGGTTAAAACCCAAGCTTTAAAACCCAGTTGGAAACAAGTCTTCTGACTTCTTATTGGGTCTTTTTAATATATTATCCTTATAGTAAGTTCCTAAATGTTGTGTTATATGGTATTTGGGGATCACTTGCATATGTAATAGATTTTGGAGTTGCAAATGATCATGATGAATTTAAAGTTTTACCTGGGCCTGGGGTGTAACTAAGTGATAGAACATGTGCTTATCATGTGTTAGCTTATCATGGATTTAATCCCCAGCACCACAGAAAAAATAAAATAAAATGAAGTTTTATCTTAGTTACCATGATGACAAAGTGTAACAAGGACATCACTACAGCTTGAGAACATGTGGTCTTAACATAGGAAGGTTTTCCTCATTTTTCTACAGAAAATTCACATTTTTCCTTGGTCTAATTCTTTTAAACTTAGTTAATTTTTTTCTGTGTTAATTCTAGACTTTGAGAAGAAAATTCTTCTATCGGTGCTATTTTTATTGAAACCAGCTTTGTTAGACTTTTAATTTGACATTTATTTAGCCAAGCTTTGACTGTTATTTTGAGTTACAGAAATGTAATTTTTCAGTTAAAGAAGAAGCACAATAAAGCCTTGTTAAGGAAGAAAAGTCATTTTCACTATAGATTATTGTTCTGAAAAGCATAACTGAAAAATTTCTTTAGATGGTCGAGGACATAGTCTGTCCTCCTGACCACTAAGATGAAGATATCACAACAGCTGCAAGGGATTGCTTACACCGTTAGAATTCATTTTGATACAGTTGAGTTTTTATTATTTTTTTTACTTCCTCCCCAAAGTGTTTTTTGATAACAGGTGTGACTTTTAACCTTCCACACTCAACCTCATACAACATACTGAGTAATTTTGTAAAGGCAAAATAATCCAAAATATGTGGGAAATGAACTTAAGAAAGATTAATAATATTTCTTATACTTTTGAGAGCAAATGATAATTTTACAAAATTAGACATACTAAAAATTGAAAATAGCAAATATTGGATTAGGAGATAATTGGTGAATTTAGGAATTATTGATTGTCTTTATACTTTTGATCTCTGGTCTAATTGATTAAAGGCTTTATCCAGTTAATAAATGAGTAAATTTTAGACTGAATCTTAGATAGAAAATAAATTCAGAATTTGAACTTACTTTCAAAAATATAAATATATCTTCACTGAGGTTGTAATCAACATACAAATTCTTATTTATGTAATTTGGATAGTTTGCACTGGAAATTCAAGAGGTTTTCTATGGATAAGATCCATACAATTTTGAAAGTGGGCAATCTTTGTGTGTCTTTCTTTTCTTAATGAAAATAGTGAATGAATGTATTAGGCTTGAATTAGGTTTAATGTAAGCCCCAAGCACATATAAGTATAAAAGTGTGCCTTCAACCTCCAAACTAATCATTTGGACAACCTTTTTGTGTTATAATCCAAATTATCACTAACTTCTTCAGTAGGCACTTCTACCATTTTTTATTAATATTTAAAGGTTAGACATAGTTTTAAACATTTCTAATTGTCCTTAAGATATATCATTGTATATAAAGGTTAAATAGCAATGAATATGGAAATGTTATAACATTCATAGGATATATAAATCTTTGTTTATCCATAATATCAATTTTTTTCCTTATAATACCATATATATTTATGACAATAGATGCTTGTAATTTTGATTCACATCTTTATATGCTTTTCAGAGGCAGATTTCTGAATCATGAAGAGAAGATTACCATCTTTTCCATTTTTTTCTGTGACTATTCTATACATAGGTTACTGTAGTCGTTCCCACACTGTTCTGTTCTTCAGTGTTTCCCCTTTCTAGTGCATCCTTCACATTACCACCAGATCAGTCCTCCCAAAATAGTATTTCATCCTATTAATTCTTTCTTGGAAAACCTTAGCAGTTTCCTATCTGTTATCCTCTTTGGTCTCTTGCTTCCCTGAAAACAATCCCTAATCTTCTTCACTGTCTCCTCATAACAAGTCCTTATTGACCTTACTCATGTTGCCATGTGAAGGTATCTAATATAGGTGCTTCCTTTCCCTCTCCCTTCTGTTTACCTATCAAATACATATATAATTATCCTTTAAAAAATTTTTGTCACTCTTAACTATACAACTAGTTTGTGAACATATCCTCTTGAAGACTTAAAAAAAATATAAAGTAAAACTGTTGATTCTTTTATCCATTAATACAAGAATGAATGAATGAATTGTGGTATATTTATTTTACGGAAGGAATTATGTACAACACAAAAATAGTGGAACTGGAGTCCACATAGCCACACAAGTGAATTTTATAAACATAGAGCAACAAAGGTAGTTTTTGGACTGTATATAGTATAACACAATTCTTTTAAACTTTGAAAGCATGTTAAACAATCCTACATATCTTAATGATATATACATATGAATTAAAAGTAGAAATATATGCAGGAAATGATTTTTTCATATTATACATTTTCTTCTAGGAGTTGCATAAATTTGGGTTTAATTCCTAGGTCTTTGATCCATTTTGAATTGACTTTTGTGCAGGGTGAGAGCTAAGGATGTAGTCTCATTCTTCTACATATGAATAACCAGTTTTCCCAGCACCATTTGTTTAAAGCCTGTCTTTTTTCCAGCGTATGCTTTTGGCACCTTTATCAAAAGATAAGATGACTGTATTTCTATGTGTTTATCTCTGTGTCTTCTATTGCATTGGTATATATGTCTGTTTTATGCTGTTTTTGTTACCATATGTCATTAGTATAATTTGAAGTCAGGTATTATAATGCCTCCAGCATTGCTTTATGGCTAAGAATTGCTTTAGCTATTCTGGGTCTTTTATTCTTCCAAATGGATTTTAGGACTGTTTTTTCTAGTTCTGTGAAAAACGTCATTGGTATTTTGATAGAGATTGCATCAAATCTGTAGATTACTTTTGGTAAGGTAACATGGCCATTTTAACAATGTTCATTCTGCCTATCCATGAACATGCCAGGTCTTTCTGTCTTATACTATCTTCTTCAATTTCTTTTGTCAGTGTTCTGCATTCTCTAGTTTTCATTGTAGAGGTCTTTCATCTCCTTGGTTAGATTTATTCCTAGGTTTTTGTTTTTTGAAGTTATTATGTATGGGATTATTTCCTTGATTTATTTCTTAGAAAATTCATTATTGGTTTGTAGAAAAGTTATTGGTATTTGTATACTGATTTTGTATCCTGAAGAGTGACACTTCGAACTTTTCACTGTGCCTTAGAGTTCTCTCCATATCAGCATAAATGTGTATGTGTGTGTGTGTGCGTGTGTGTGTGTGTGTGTGTGTGTTTTAATTCTGTACAGTATCCCCTACTGAGGACATATCACTGGTTTTTCATATGTAGAAGAATGAGAACAGATCCTTAAACCCTGCACAAAAGTCTGTGTCCGTGTGTGAATATAAGGATGCTTTTTCCTTGTTGTAAACTGCACCTCAGTGAGCATCCTTGTACACATGTCTGTTTGCTGTTGAATAAGCAGCATTTCCCACTCTGCCCTCCTTTCCATTTTTGGTTCACAGCAATGTCTCATAGCCTGCATTGCTATGCAGCTTCTCTTTTTCAGGGTCTAGCTTCTCTCTTCCAGGGTACCACCAACACAAACAAAAACACTCACAGAATCATTCATGAAATTTGGATTTTAGAGCTGACTCTACCACTGACTTGCTCAATGGTCTTTTACCTTGTTCTCCTTTGTTTCATGGAAATGTTAAATGGGATGACATTCAGATTCTGACAAGCTCTTATTCTAATTAGGCTTGTGAAAGTGATACCATCAATATTTACTTATTTTTATTTTTAAAAATTTTATTTTATTTGTGCTGGGAATTTTCCCAAGTCCTTGCACATGCTACGCAAGACCTCTACTACTGAGCTTTACCCCCAGCCCTCATCCATTTTTATTTTGTGTTTAGCTACTAGTAAATATCACTTGAATCTTGTAAACTAATTCATAAAGGTTCACAGTTCTTATGAATCAAGGGTCATCATACTTTACTCCTCATGAGTCTTCTACATTATTTCTTAAGTGATCTTCAAATACCATTTCCAGGTAGTAGTGGTGGTGTTTTTTTTTTTTTTCTTTTGGATAAATGCTCAGTGTTTCACAGAAAGCTGTTACTTGTACCAGCTCATTTTAAAGTATTATCCTTCTTTCACAAATTCCAAGTAATTAAATAACTTGCTTAAGATTACTCAACTAGTTTTAGGGCCTAGACTCTACTTCATATCTTTTGATTTCTAGGTTCTCTATTTTCTTAAAGACAGTTTCCTTGTACTTAAAATATTTGTTGAACATGTGCTAAACTTCTTTTTTTAACATTTACAAGGAGATTGGTATTTATCAGGTACTCTTTAAATGTTTATCCCCACTACTATTTCCTTCTGCCTCTGAGTTTATTTTGTGTAGTTGTTGGGACTCTGTTTAGTTGTTTCTAGACTTCAAGATGACCAGCAGGAAATGCATTACACAAGTAGCTGTGGTTATTGCTATCCTTCAAATCACTTGACATAGACCATAAACATTTAGTTCTCTTCCATGAAAAATGGATTGGAGGCCAAGCTTAACTTGTCTCAGGGTATCTGTTTCATCCTCATGGTAGAACCCAAGTGTGCCAGTGATGATTCATGGAAATGCTACAGGATGAAGAATGGCTTTGCTTTTGTTGGAAATCTTTTAAAGAATGTTCATCAAAGTGGATTATTTGTTTTCAGATACTTTTTTTCCTAACATACCATCACAGTGAACTGAAGTTATTACTTACACAGAGTATCTTCTTACAAAAGGACAATATGGCACAATCCACTGTGACTATTGAGGCTAAAATGGCTAGTTTAAGCACTTTATTTCTTAAATTAGGCTACTATCGTAAAGCTCAAAGTATATTTTCCTTCATAACATTTTAGTTGTTCAGAAATATACAAAGCCATTTTTTCACAGGCTTGATTTTCCTGAATGATAGGAAGAGCTTCTTGAAATTTATAAAGCCAACCAGGCACTATGGCACACACTTGTAAGCCTAGCAACTCAGGAGACTGAGGCAGGAGGATTGTAAGTTTGTGGCCAGCCTGGAGAACTTAATGAGACCCTGTCTCAAAGTACCAAAAAAGGGAGGAGGGAGCTGGAGATGTAGCTCAATGGTAAAGCACTCTGGATCAATCCCTAGTACCAGGAAAAACAAGAAAGAAATTGATAACACTGTCCCTTTATAAATTGTAATATTAATTCTGCAGCTATGTTGAGAAGAGAATCCTCCAGACAGATGTTACATTTTCATGTTGCCTTATTCTCATTACCTTCACCATATAGTCTTCCAATTCTCTTCCCAAAAAATTATTAAAAGAGATTTTAAAAGGTGAAGGAAATACACTCATCTTTTTTTTTTCAGTTTCTTATTAACGTTTCTCTTCCTATACTTTATTACTTTTTTAAAAATTTACTTTGCCTCTGTGTAGACCCCCATTATCTTGATTGCTCTGGGCCTCCCCCTTTTCCTCCTTCTGAGAACTTTACAGTCTCATTAGTTGTTCCCTTGACCGATATTTGTACACATACCACAGTTCACTGGTCATCTGAGTACAGGAGCCAAGGTTCTCAACTGCTCTTACTGTGACATGCCAGGGGCAATTTATTACTAATTATAAGTACTTGAGTTTGTAAGTGCTTTATTTTTTTAAAGTAGATTTGAGTTTAGCTCTAAAATAATGTCACTGTCACCCACTTGCATACAGAAATGCTTTCTTGAGTAGGAGAGAATGACAGTGCAGTTAGTCTCCTGTCAGGGAATTGTGCACAACCCCAGCTTTCTGTACTAAGGACTGTGGGAGTGTGTTCTGGAACATGTGAATGCTATTTTTCCTTGGACTTTTTCTTATAAAAAAAAAAAAAGGCTAACCCCCTTACCAAAGAACAGGCAAATGTTCCCACTTAGGATTGTTATTACTGTTTGGGTTTGTTTGTTTGGGTGGCTGGTTGGTTGGCATGTGTTTTGACCATATGGTATTAAAAGATGAATGAACCCTAGAAAAAAAGAGTTTTCCTCTCTCTTTTAGATATCAGGTTTGTTTGTTTTTACTGGTTGTTTATCAACATAAGACTCTGAAGTTAGGGTGAAAAATCATCCAGTTGTTTGTTGTTGTTAAATATTAAAAGGAACAAATCTGAAAGATTTTACAAATGGAGAAAGATTGCTTTTTATCTATGAAAGTATAGGGTGGGCTTCTCTCTTGTCCCTTGTACAGGTCTTTCTTGATATGAGATGCACAGGCAGAATTAAAGAAGGCAACACTAAATAAAACCGTTTCATATTTTACCTATAGTGTGGTTTGGGTGTTTCCAGAATCTGTTTGTCATTTCCATTAGTAGAGAAACTTCAAAAGGGATCTAATGTTTTCCCAGGAGGTATCTTTGTGGTAACCTCAATATTTCTTTTCAACTCATGTTGACAATCTCTAGTTATTGTCTCAAATTCAACATAAAATGAAGTCTTTATTCAAACAGAAAGAATGTGACAAATCCATGGTTGTTTCTGTCTGAGGAGTAAACTAGTTACAGACCCATGAATTTCTCAATTAAAAAAAAAAAAAGCTAGTGGGAGTGAGTAGGAGGAAGGAGAATGTTTACATTTCTTAAAACCCAAATGTATGCAACAGAATCTTATTTCCTTGCAAATACCTACTACAACATATCCCAGAATTGTGACTCCAGGGATCATTTTAGGTCTAAAGATAGAAAAAATCTATTAACTTCTCAATGGAAGTGCAAGAGATGCTTTTGAGAATGCATAACTAGGAAACTGGGCATGATAAACTAAGGCTATGCATACAAATGATTTGCTTCTTTGTTCAATGCTTTATACTCTCCCTCTCTGTAAAAATAAAAATTTCTCATAGCTTATTAATAGCTTCATCCTTGGTGTTCAGATGGCATATTCTTTAAAAGTCAGTATGTAGCCAAGTGTGGCTAGGCAGGAGGATCACAAGTTGAAGTCTAGTCTCAGCAATTTAGCAAGATCTTGTCTCTAAATAAATAAATAAGCAAACCCTGAGGGTGTAGTTCAGTGGTAAAGTGCCCTGGGTTCAATCCTTGCTTTGGGGGAAAAAAAAAAAAAGTCAGTGTGTGATTGTGTCAATAGTTGTACAACTGTGAAAGTACTAAAAACTATTTAATTATATACCTTAAATAGATGAATTCTATGTATGTGAAGTATATCTCAATATATATGTTCTGTTACATTAAAAATCAATATGTAGGGCTGGAGTTGTGGCTCAGTGGTAACGCTCGCCTAGCATGTGTGAGGCACTGGGTTCGATCCTCATAACCACATGTAATAAATAAATAAATAAGATAAAGGTATTGTTTCCAACTATAACTAAAAAAAATCAATATGTAATTATATTTGAAAATATAGATTTGGGGGCTTCTTTGGCCAGTTCATCCAAAAGCCTCATAGTTTCTTCAGGAGTGAACATCTTTATAGAAAGGGCAGTTTGGGTAAAGCATGCTTTCTATGCCTTCACCAAAGCACCAGACTTGTATACTATATTCCTCTGAGCAGTTGATGGCCCCTTGCATTAAATATCTTATTTTTAGATTTTAAAAATGAATAATTTTACATACATAAAAAGAATGCATTTTTGTATTTTTAGTAATGCTGTGAATATTTAATCTCATATTTGTTATTAAAGCACAAATTCTATTACACTGTTCTTACTGGAAACTCAGACTAAGTTTCACATCCCTAAAGAAAAGATACTTCTTTTCCCATATAAGAGATTGATACTTTATGATTGTACCATGGGTTTCCTCTCATGATTTTACAAAACACATGCTGGACAGAGAACAGCAAAATAGCCATCAAGAGGCTCGAGTCTTGCTAAGCATGGTGGTGCACACCTGTTGTCCCAGCAGATTGGGAGGCTGAGACAGGATAGTGAGTTCAAAGCCAGCCTCAGCAATAGTGAGGTGCTAAGCAACACAGTGAGACCCTGTCATTAAATAAACTACAGAAAAGGGCTGGGGATGTAGCTCAGTGGTTGAGTGCCCTGAGTTCAATCCCCAGTACCCAAACAAACAAACAAACAACAAAAAAAAGAGGCTTGAATTCTCACTAGAGCTCCCTTGTTGAGACCCTGAGTGACCAGAGGTAAGCTGAAGTCCATCATTAAAAGTGGTGCTGGAGGGCTGGGGTTGTGGCTCAGTAGTAGAGCCCTTACTTACCTAGCATGTGTGAGGTACTGGGATCAATCCACAGCACCACATAAAGATAAATAAATAGATAAAATTAAGATATCTACAACTAAAAATGTAAAAAAAAAAACCCAACAACAACAATCTGGGGACTGAAATAAAATTGGAATTTATATGGATTCTCTAAGATTCTTTCCAGTGTTTGAAGCCTGAGATTTTTCTGTCTTCTGGATTGTAATACTTTTAATGGTCTTTAAGTCCATGAGGACATGTAAATAAGACATGGGATGTAGAAAGTAGGCATCTTTTGAATAAACATATTAATATAAAGTGCACTCTAGAATGTAAGCTTCATGAAGTTTAGGACCCTGTTTGTCTCATTCAAGGCTATACTAGGAGTTAGATAGATCTTTTTGTAAAAGTGAGTATATATGCCTGATACAGTGGCACATGCCTGTAATCCCAGCTACTCAAGAGGCTGAGGCAGGAAAATTGCAAGTTTGAAGCCAGTCTCAGCAACTCAATGAGACTCTTTCTCCAAATAAAATTTTAAAAGGACTGGGGATCTAGCTCAGTGTGTATAGCTCTTGCCTCATCATGCAAAGCCCTGGTTTCAAACTCTACCATTAAAGCAGGGAGGGAACACTTTGCAAGAAATGCAAGTGGAGAGGAAAAATAAGAAAGAGAACTTTAGATGTTTAAGAAATTCTAAGGTGGGGTTTGAACTGTTGGAAGAGTAATAGCTTGAAGTAGAAAGATTGGAGGGCAGGTGTTTACATTTTGTTTCCTCTAAGTATGGTCCAACCTAGTATAAGATTTCTGGTTAAGAAAGGGTAGGTGCATAGCTGGGGATACCATTTATTCAGTCATCAAATACTTATATACTCTCTATATATTAGTAAAGTGGTTCTCAAGCTTTGTGGTCTCATTAGCCTATTATACTTCTAAAAATTATTGAGACCCTCCAAAGAGCTCTTGTTTATGTGAATTATAGCTGATATGTGCCATATGGGACCTAAAACTAAGAAATTTTAAATTATGTATATAACCCATTAAAAATAATAATAAATACATTGTATGTTAACATCAATGACATTTTCATGAAGAATAATTACATATTCAAAAAAGTTTAGGGAGATGAGTTTCAATTCTCATTTTTGCAATACTGTTTGATGTGTGGTTTTCCAGAAGATAGCTGTAGTCTCATATTACAACCTGTTGCAATAATTGGAAAATGGAGGCCCTCACAGACCCCATGAAAGGATCTCAGAAACTCCTGAGGGTCTTCAAATCACACTGTGAAAACCACTGCACTTGGGAATAGTAAAACATTGGTTCTTGCCTGTGTCAAGCACAGGCGATGGAAGTAGGGTTCCCCTCAGTGGAATGGGCTGACTGCAAAACAAAAGTTGAGAAAAACTGAACAGCGAAAGAACCACAGGACACAGAAAATATTTTTACAAAGTCGGGACAGGATGGGCTAGCCGATCTTCTGGATCCAGCTTCCATGCTTTATTTATATGTCACTGGGGGTGGGGCACATCAAAGGCAGGGATAAGGTTTCAAGGGCGGAGTCTTGCTTTATGTTGACTTGCAGTCAGCAGGTTGATGAGATCTTGGCAGGTCACACCCATCTCAGGTGCTGTGTGGGATTTCTGGCTTGAGGGGAAGTTCACCTGCATCAGGTGGCCAATCCCTGTGGGGTGCCATGGAAGGTTCCCAATGCCAGACTGATCCTCTCATTAGGCTACTATGTGCAACATAGTCCACACACAACCTGCAGACAGCTCATGACAATTGGTAGTGGATTTTGTTTGTTCACCAAATATTTATTAAAAGCTTAATACAGGCCAGCAAGTAGGAAAAAAATTAATCGGCCAGGAATGAAAAATTTGGAAATAGTGACTGAGTTTGAAATTTCTTCAGCAAGCTTATCCTGTATATTCAGGAGGCAGGGTGTGAAGGATAAGAGGGAATAACAACACAGGGTTTGGGGAAGTGGTCATTTGAAATACAAGCCCACACTTGCTAAATTGGAGCATGAAGTTAGATATTGATGTCCTTCCTGTTTAAAAAAAATTGTTTTGGTAGGTGCTTTATAAGTAAGGATGGAGTTTTGATTGAGGTTCAAAGATGAGGATTCCTCTTGTAAGAGAGGTGAGGAGTCCAGTCACTGTGGGTTCTGGAGCATGCTATGTGGTCTGACTATGATCTCATCTGGGGAGTGGGACTGGGCACTTGTAAAACCTTTGTTTATATTATGATGCTTCGTTTCTGATTGTTTTTCCTTTGCTTTTGTTTCAGACGATCCAGACCTTTCAAGTTACCAAAAAGGTAAAGTAATTTGGGTCATCTCCTTAAATAATAAACAATTTACTAGCAGGCTTTTTACTTTTTAAATATTTTCCCCACATTTTGTTGTTCTTTCCACCTTCTTCATTCATATTTTTATGGAGAAAAAATAAATTTCCTCAGAGTTGACTGCTTGAGAAATCCTGTATCTCCACAAGCAGTTTTAATCTCAAGGTAGATTTTTAGGCCATAAATTCTGTTTGTTTCTAACCATTTACATTTGTCTGATTATTTTGTCTTCTGTCCTTTAGTAGATTGGCTTGTCAGTGTCTTACTTGTTGAGGAGAGGAATGCTGTTCTGCCAATTACCATGACTTGACTACCTGGCAGTTTATTTCAAATGAGTTGTCTGATTTTCTGTCTAAAGATTTTGTTACCATATTAAGATAGTAACATCTTTCATGTAGAAATTTTTAAGGTTTATCTTTGGCAATCACCATTCTATTTTATCTGTGAATTTGATCCCTGTAGGTAGCTCACATAGTGGAATCATATAGTGTTTGTCCTTTTGTAACCGAATGACTTCATTAAGCACAATGTCCTCAAAGTTGGTTTATGTGGTAGCATGTGTCAGAATTCCCTTTCTTCTTAAGGCTGAATAATTCCATTCTCTTGTGTTAATACACCATACTTTATCCAGTTATCCTTCAGTTTTTGCCAAAAAATCGAAAAAGATTAAGGGAAGAGATATGCAAGTAAGTATGTTATTAAGAAAAGGAATTTCACTCATCTAGAAATATGAAGGACTTTCTCAGATGACTAAAAAATTTTGTAGTTTGAAAAGATTCTTTTTTTCTCTGTTATTAGATGGGTATTTTCTCTGTTATTAGATGGGTATTAATGTCTTTTCTCTGGTGTATATGCAAATAAGTATAACCTCTTCAAAAAAGCCTTCCTTGATTCCTTCTTTTCACAAAACATTTTATTTGTACTCCCCTAAAATTATGTCTTTTTACCTGATCTGGTAGATATTTGTGTACCTGTCTGATTTTCTGGATTAGGCTATAAGTTCCTTGAAGGCATCTTTGGGTTGCCAGAATAACTTGCATTCTTTAATGCTAATTATTAATGTATTACTTGAATACATTATGTATTATAAATGTATTACTTCATACAAAATAAAGAGTTCTATAGTGTATTTTTATGTGTGTAAAATTTCTCACATTTTAGTCATTCTTCCCACCAAGTTGATAGTTGATACCACTGGAAATTTTGTGATTAATAACATTTTGAAATGCCTCCCCTTAAGGGACAGGAGTAACCAGGAAGAGTTATTAAGGGAAACAGAAAGGAATGAACCAAGGGAGAAAGGACTTTTAGGCAAGAAGGGATAGCCAGATGTGTTTAATATTTCTCAAATCAGGAAGGTGGAAACCAAGAATAGTTGGTTGATTTTAGTAGAGCAAAAGAATCCTGAGAACAAAGGGCAGGCCACAAGGATTCAAGGTTTAGATGGTTGGTCAGGAATGGGAGGTCTCAGTTCAAAGCCCGTACACTGGGAGGTGTAGCTCTGCTCAGAGGAAAGAGGAGAAAGAAGACTGTTTTCAGACATGCCATAAAGACCAAGAAGGAAAATCTTTGTAAGCTTTTAAAAGAGGAAAATTTACTCAGGGGTATTATTGTAATATAAATTACCCTTTTAAAAATAGGCCCCCATTTGATATCATGTGAGCATAAGTTGGCCCTGTTTATTTGTTTTAACAGTTATTTCTGATCCATTTCCAGAGTAAGCCCTATAATAAGGTGGCTGAGAATCTGTAAGTATCCTTGAGGGACTTCCCATTGGATACCAACCCAGCACAGCAGTAACACCTTGGACCAGTATCCAACAGCATGCCCACTAACTCCGATTCACACTGCCCCCACCAGCACATTTATGTCACCCTCAGTTTCTGTCTCCTTTTCCTATAGAATTTGGAAGGGTCTGTCAGATTTGTATACTATTTGAGATTTTTATCTATTGAAAAACTGATGGGACCTGTGACCGACTGGCAGAACAGGCCCAGGGGCCCGCTGGTGTGATAGACACGTCACCCCAATTGGAGGAGGGGCAGAGCAGAGCCGCTGCCCCGCCGCCCGCGCCTGCAAGGTAGGCAGACCTGCGACCGACCATCAGAACAGGCCCAGCAGCCTGCCGGCGGGGTAGACATGTCACCCCAATTGGAGGAAGGGCCCAGCTGCTGCCTGCAAGGTAGGCAGACCACGTGTCCCGGAGAAGGGGTCCAGCGGCCCACCGGCCTAGTTGAAAGATCACCCCAATTGGAGAAGGGGCACGGCCGCCGCCCGTGCCTGCAAGGTAGGCAGACCTGCAACCTGGAGAACAGGCCCAGCAGCCAGCCAGCATGGTAGACAGATCACCCCTATTGGAGGAGAGGCCCAGCCATTGCCCGCAAGGTAGGCAGACCACGCGACCTGGAGAAGGGGCCCAGTGGCCTGCCAGCATGATAGACAGATCACCCCAATTAGAGAAGGAGAACAGATGCCACCCGCCCCTGCAAGGGAGACTTTGTAACTATACAAGAGCAATATAAATATATGGGGGGAAAATTCAATAACACAACAGTTTCACCAAGCAGAAAGAAACTCGAGCAGTATGAAAAAACAAGGAAAGAAAGGACCACAAGCAATGCAGGTCAACTCAACTTTAGAAGAGGTAATAGCTGCAGCAGATGGAATGTCAGATAAAGAATTCAGGATTTACGTGCTTCAGATGATCTGGAGTCTCAAGGAAGACATTAGACAGCAAAATCAGACAATGAAAGATCACTTCAACAATGAATTACATAAACAAATCCAAGAAGCAAAAGATCAACTATACAGGGAGATAGAGGTTATAAAAAACAAACAAACAGAAATCCTAGAAATGCAGGAAGCAATAAACCAACTTAAAAACTCAAATGAGAATACTACCAGCAGAGTAGAACACTTAGAAGAAAGAACATCAGACAATGAAGACAAAGTATTTCAACTTGAAAAGAACATAGACAGCTCAGCGAGACTCTTAAGAAACCATGAGCAGAACATCCAAGAAATATGGGATAACATAAAGAGACCAAACTTAAGGAAGGTATAGAGATCCAAACCAAAGAAATGAGCAATCTGTTCAACGAAATAATATGAGAAAACTTTCCAGACTTGAAGAATGAGACAGAATCCCAAATCCTAGAAGCCTACAGGATGCTGAACGTGCAAAATCATAAGAGATCCACACCTAAACACATTATAATGAAGATGCCCAACATACAGAATAAGGAGAGAATTTTAAAAGCTTCAAGAGAAAGGAAACAGATTACATTTAGGGGTAAACCAATCAGGATAACAGCTAATCTTTCAACACAGACTCTGAAAGCTAGAAGATCCTGGAACAACATATTTCAAACCATGAAAGAAAATGGGTTCCAACCAAGAATTGTGTATCCAGCGAAATTAAGCTTCAGGATGGAAGATGACATTAAAACCTTCCACGATAAACAAAAGCTAAAAGAATTTGCAGCTAGAAAACCATCTCTTCAAAACATTCTCGGCAAAACATTACAGGAAAAGGAAATGGAAAATAACAATGAAAACTAACAGTGGGAGGTAGTACAGTAAAGGGAAAAAAATAATCAAAGAGGAAAAACAAACCATGTTAAATAACATAAATAAACAAATATGGCTGGAAGAACAATCCATTCTCAATAATAACCCTAAATTTTAATGGCTTAAACTCACCAATTAAGAGACCCAGGCTAGTAGAGTGGATCAAAAAAAAAAAAAAAGATCCAACAATATGCTGCCTACAGGAGACGCATTTGATAGGAAAAGACATACATAGACTGAAGGTGAAAGGTTGGGAAAAATCATATCACTCATATGGACTTCGGAAACAAGCAGGAATGTCCATACTCATCAAATAAAATAGATTTCAAGCCAAAGTTAATCAAAAGGGATAAAGAGGGACACTACATACTGCTCAAGGGCATACACCAACAAGACATAACAATCATAAATATATATGCTCCAAACAATGGTGCAGCTATGTTCATCAAACAAACTCTTCTCAAGTTCCAGAGTCTAATAGACCACCATACAATAATTATGGGAGACATCAACACACCTCTCTCACCACTGAACAGATCTTCCAAACAAAAGTTGAATAAAGAAACTATAGAACTCAATAATACAATTAATAACCTAGACTTAATTGACATATATAGAATATACCACCCAACATCAAGCAGTTACACTTTTTTCTCAGCAGCACATGGATCCTTCTCAAAAATAGATCATATATTATGTCACAGGGCAACCCTTAGACATTATAAAGGAGTAGAGATAATACCATGCATCTTATCTGATCATAATGGAAAGAAACTGGAAAACAATGATAAAAGAAGGAAGGAAAAAATCATGCATCACTTGGAGAATGAACAATAGGTTACTGAATGATCAATGGGTTATAGAAGACATCAAGGAGGAAATTAAAAAATTCTTAGAGATAAATGAAAACACAGACACAACATATCGGAATCTATGGGAAACAATGAAAGCAGTTCTAAGAGGAAAATTCATTGCCTGGAGTTCATTCCTTAAAAAAAGGAAAAACCAACAAATAAATGATCTCACACTTCATCTCAAAATCCTAGAAAAAGAAGAGCAAAACAACAGCAAAAGAAGTAGAAGGCAAGAAATAATTAAAATCAGAGCTGAAATTAATGAAATCAAAACAAAAGAAACAATTGAAAAAATTGACAAAACTAAAAGTTGTTCTTTGAAAAAATAAATAAGATCGACAGACCCTTAGCCATGCTAACGAAAAGAAGAAGAGAACTCAAAGTACTAGCATACGGGATGAAAAAGCCAATATCACAACAGACACTTCAGAAATACAGAAGATAATTAGAAATTATTTTGAATCCTTATACTCCAATAAAATAGAAGATAGTGAAGGCATCGATAAGTTTCTTAAGACATATGATCTGCCCAGATTGAGTCAGGAGGATATAGACAACCTAAACAGACCAATATCAATTGAGGAAATAGAAGAAGCCATCAAAAGACTACCAACTAAGAAAAGCCCAGGACCAGATGGATATACAGCAGAGTTTTACAAAACCTTTAAAGAAGAACTAATACCAACACTTTTCAAGCTATTCCAGGAAATAGAAAAAGAGGGAGAACTTCCAAATTCATTCTACGAGGCCAACATCACCCTGATTCCTAAACCAGACAAAGATACTTCAAAGAAAGAAAACTACAGACCAATATCTCTAATGAATCTAGATGCAAAAATCCTCAATAAAATTCTGGCGAATTGGATACAAAAACATACCAAAAAAATTGTGTACCATGATCAAGTAGGATTCATCCCTGGGATGCAAGGCTGGTTCAATATACGGAAATCAATAAATGTTATTCACCACATAAATAGACTTAAAGATAAGAACCATGTGATCATCTCAATAGATGCAGAAAAAGCATTCGACAAAGTACAGCATCCCTTTATGTTCAAAACTCTAGAAAAACTAGGGATAACAGGAACATACCTCAATATTGTAAAAGCTATCTATGCTAAGCCTCAGGCTAGCATCATTCTGAACGGAGAAAAATTGAAGGCATTCCCTCTAAAATCTGGAACAAGAGTGGGATGCCCTCTATCACCACTTCTGTTCAACATAGTTCTCAAAACACTGGCCAAAGCAATTAGACAAAAGAAATTAAAGGCCTAAAAATAGGAAAAGGACTTAAATTATTACTATTTGCAGATGACATGATTCTATACCTAGCAGACCCAAAAGGATCTACAAAGAAACTATTAGAGCTAATAAATGATTTCAGCAAAGTGGCAGGATATAAAATCAATACGCATAAATCAAAGGCATTCCTGTATATCAGCGACAAATCCTCTGAAATGGAAATGAGGACAACCACTCCATTCACAATATCCTCAAAAAATAAAATAAAATACTTGGGAATCAACCTAACAAAAGAGGTGAAAGACTTATACAGTGAAAACTACAGAAACCTAAAGAGAGAAATAGAAGAAGATCTTAGAAGATGGAAAAATATACCCTGTTCATGGATAGGCAGAACTAACATCATCAAAATGGCAATATTACCAAAAGTTCTCTATAGGTTTAATGCAATGCCAATCAAAATCCCAACGGCATTTCTTGTAGAAATAGAGAAAGCAATCATGAAATTCATATGGAAAAATAAAAGACCCAGAATAGCAAAAACAACTCTAAGCAGGAAGTGTGAATCAGGCGGTATAGTGATTCCAGACTTCAAACTATACTACAGAGCAATAGTAACAAAAACAGCATAGTACTGGTACCAAAACAGGTGGGTGGACCAATGGTACAGAATAGAGGACACAGAAACCAATCCACAATATTACAACTATCTTATATTTGATAAAGGGGCTAAAAGCATGCAATGGAGGAAGGATAGCATCTTCAACAAATGGTGCTGGGAAAACTGGAAATCCATATGCAACAAAATGAAACTGAATCCCTTTCTCTCGCCATGCACAAAAGTTAACTTAAAATGGATCAAGGAGCTTGATATCAAATCAGAGACACGGTGTTATAGAAGAAAAAGTTGGCTATGATCTACATACTGTGGGGTCAGGCTCCAAATTCCTCAATAGGACACCCATAGCACAAGAGTTAATAACTAGAATCAACAAATGGGACTTACTCAAACTAAAAAGCTTTTTCTCAGCAAAAGAAACAATAAGAGAGGTAAAAGGGAGCCTACATCCTGGGAACAAATCTTTACTCCTCACACTTCAGATAGAGCCCTAATATCCAGAGTATACAAAGAACTCAAAAAATTAAACAATAAGAAAACAAATAACCCAATCAACAAATGGGCCAAGGACCTGAACAGACACTTCTCAGAGGAGGACACACAATCAATCAACAAGTACATGAAAAAATGCTCACCATCTCTAGCAGTCAGAGAAATACAAATCAAAACCACCCTAAGATACCATCTCACTGCAGTAAGATTGGCAGCCAAAGTCAAACAACATTATGAAGTCAAACAACAACAAGTGCTGGCGAGGATGTGGGGAAAAGGGTACACTTGTACATTGCTGGTGGGACTGCAAATTGGTGTGGCCAATTTGGAAAGCAGTATGGAGATTTCTTGGAAAGCTGGGAATGGAACCACCATTTGACCCAGCTATTCCCCTTCTCGGTCTATTCCCTAAAGATCTAAAAAGAGCATGCTACAGGGACACTGCTACATCCATGTTCATAGCAGCACAATTCACAATAGCAAGACTGTGGAACCAACCTAGATGCCCTTCAATAGACAAATGGATAAAAAAAATGTGGCATTTATACACAATGGAGTATTACTCTGCATTAAAAAATGACAAAATCATAGAATTTGCAGGGAAATGGATGGCATTAGAGCAGATTATGCTAAGTGAAGCTAGCCAATCCCTAAAAAACAAATGCCAAATGTCTTCTTTGATATAAGGAGAGTAACTAAGAACAGAGTAGGGAGGACGAGCATGAGAAGAAGATTAACATTAAACAGGGATGAGAGGTGGGAGGGAAAGAGAGAGAGAAGGGAAATTGCATGGAAATGGAAGGAGACCCTCAGGGTTATACAAAATTACATACAAGAGGAAGTGAGGGGAAAGGGAAAAAAAACAAGAGGGAGAAATTAATTACAGTAGATGGGGTAGAGAGAGAAGAGGGGAGGGGAGGGGAGGGGGTATAGTAGAGGATAGGAAAGGCAGCAGAATACAACAGACACTAGTATGGCAATATGTAAATCAGTGGAATCAGTGGATGTGTAACCGATGTGATTCTGCAATCTGTATACGGGATAAAAATGGGAGTTCATAACCCACTTGAATCAAAATGTGAAATATGATATATCAAGAACTATGTAATGTTTTGAACAACCAACAATAAAAATTATAAAAAAAAAAAAGAAAATCTGACGGGAACTTACATACAGCAATGTCTTGGATGGACTGCAGGCCTCATCTCAGCTGCTGGCAGAGCAGTAGTGCCTTAGGGACAGCTGCCATGCAGGTTAAGCTAGACAGATTCCCTGCTAGAATCCAGGTGCCCAGAGGTAGATGGAATTTGCAACTAGACTGTGGTGTTACCTAAATAGTCCCAAAATTAGAGCAGGTGGGTGAAGATATATGTTTGATGTGCAGAATGTATGCTAGTAAAAGGAATGGTCCTTTTGAAACTTCTTCTCATGCAAACAAATGATTCATTTTTCGAAGAAAATAATATGCAGGTACTTTATTCTTTAATATATTCCTCGAACCCAGGCTCACTAAGAGTGAAATTAGTTGGGGGTGGGGAGTACATATTTAGAGGGAGAGATTTATAGGCCATTTTTAATTTTCTTTACTTCTCCCATTTTCATTAGATTTTTAGCTTGATATTACAACCATTGTCTGGATTTCATATTGTACATGAAACCTGTGTTTTACAAGTAGTGTCCACAGTGATATCATATCCTAGCATAGATATCAGGAGGAAAAGAAATGCCCTCAGTAATTTTGTGATGTTTGGGAGAAACACTTGTCTGAGTAAAACATAGAATAATTGGGCTTTCCTCTGTGCTGCCTTTTATACTCAGGACGGCAATTCCATTTCTTAAGTGTGAACAGTTGTCTCGAAAAAAGGCCAGCATATGAAACATCTGCTGTGTGAGGAAGTGGAATTGTAATATAGTAAGGTTAAATGTGTTTGGAAGAAATGTGTTGAAGTCACTAATGCCATAAAGTTTCCATATGTAGTCAGTACACGTATATGGCATATAGCAGTGCTGTAAAATCAAAACCAAATGTTTTCAAAGGGTAGAAAAGCAATTATTGAAAGAGGTTTTTAAGGTTGCTATGCATGTGTGTGCAGATTTTTCACGAACACAAAACAAAAAAATCATTATATGGGTAAATTAAACCACAGTATGAAAACTAAGCAATTTGGGGCCCACTACCTTCTATTGATAACATGTTTGTAGGTAAAAATGCATAACTTCTGGTTCATTTGAAAGAAAATGGATCCGTTTAAAATAAAGTGTAATGAATAATTGTATGAGCCTAAAGCTATTTTCATTTCATATTGCTGATATTTTAAAGGTCTAAAATGTAAAGGACTCTTTTAAAGTCTGAAGGAATGAACAGTTCTCATACATGCTATAGAAACAAAGGACTTTATTGCTTCAAAACCAGTTACTTTCATCTTAGTTTGCATTTGGTGGAGGAGGAAATAAAGCAAGGAGAATACTTTTGCATTGGGCGTGTTCAAGAAACGTGAAAACTTCTGGCTACTTGGTGTTTACATTTGAACAACCACAGTTGGCATGTTGTGATTTATGTTCTCATTACATTCAAAATAAATTTTTAAAGGTCATTCTGACTTATCTAGTAAAATTTTTCCTTAATGATTTTTTTGGGCGGGGAGTTGAGGGGAGGATACCAGGGTGTTTAACATAGCCCTTTTTAATTTTTTTTAATTTTGAGACTAGGGCCTCACTAAGGTGCTGAGGCTGGCTTTGCACTTGGCATCTTCCTGCCTCAGCCTCCCAAGCCTCTGGGATTACATGCATGTGCTACAGTGCTTGGCTCCTTTATGTGTTTTTTAATCCAGCATTTGTAGTCAAGTAAATAATATTCAAGCTTAGAGTCCTGTGGATCTATGTGATTTTGCACAGAGAAGTCGGCACTTGATGGGGCCAAGAATTTTTAGTTCTGAATATGATGAAGAGAATATTTGAGGCAAGGTTACTTTTTCTATATGTCTTTAGTTTCTCTTTAGTTTGAAGAAAAAAAGGACAGCATAGTAATTAAGAGCCAGAGTTCAGAACCAGACTGTCTAGGTTCCTGGTGTTATGACTTGAAATAAGTTCCTTAACCTAATGTATCTCAGTTTTGTCACATAAAGTAGATGTCAGGATTAATGTGATAATTGTCTATGGAAAGCACAGGAGCAACTAGTACTTCAGTAAGTTCAGACTATCATCATTTGTTTTTAAAAATAACTTTGAAAGAGCAGAAATGAGGAATGCTTATGAGAGTCCCTTAAATCAAATTTGTGTTATATTTTAATTCCCTTATTAGGATTGTGATTTGAGGTAAATATTGCCATAAAGCCAGATCTATGAAGTCAAGAGAGCAGAATATAAAAATTAGTAATCCATTCTTAGTGAAATATAGTAGCTTCTTTCAGACACTTACAGCCATCAGCTTTATTTGTATCTATTAGTCTGGTTTTGAAGAAATGATTTATAAATATATAAGTAAGAAACCTACTTCAGATGAACCAGAAAGAGCTATCACAACAGCCAAATAAGCTAATATTGTTGAGAATTTGAGAGGAGTGGTCCACAAATTAAATATTTTGAGTTTTTCTCCTAATAATAATGATTCAAGAAACCAGAAACTTTGCTGGATGCCTTTTAAAGTTTAGAAAAATGACAGTTTAGTCAGCTCTTTATTGGGCACTCAAATCATATAAAACCAGAAGTGTCAATACCTTAAGGCATGGATTGTCTCTCCCTCTGCAGATAGCCCACACTTTCCTTGAGTGAATATTACTTGCTTTACCCCAAAGGCATCTCTCTTGAGATTGCCCTCATTCTCAAGGGAATGTATATTTCTACTTCCTAAATAAATTGGTCTATATCTTTGGGGGGGGGGAGATAATAAGGCATTGTCCAGGGTGTTATGGAAGTGGGAGCGGGGAGTATGTGTATACAGAAATGTGTCTTGTGTTTTAAGGTGGTACATGAGGTATGGGAAGGGTATCTGGAAAAAAATTCCATTGGTGGAATTTGGAAATGGACAAAAGATTCTAAGGTGTAGGAAGAGACCAAAGCCAGACTCCAGTGGCTGTAGAGTAGAAGAACCCAAGTGTGTGTTCATTTAGTTCCTGGGTATTTATTAAGCATCTCCTTCAAGGTACTGTTTTAGAAACTGATGCTAAACCAAATAAAGATCTATGTCCTCATGAAACTCACAGTTAGTGGATATATTCATTATAGTTTGAGCTCGAAGAACTAAGGGTTATGGAAAGTGTTTGGATTGGTTATTTGTCAGATTTACACTACATGAATCTGTTTATAGACTGATTTCTTTAGTTTACTGGACTGGTAGAGCAAAGGTGTGGAGAAAGGAAATGACAGAAACAGAAGTTCTAGTAGAGGCTACAAGGAGGATGAATCTTTTGTTAAAATTCTTTTTTCTTTCCATTTATAAAGTAGAGCTTTTTAAAAAAAAATACATTTATTTTATTTGTTTTTATGTGGTACTGAGAATCAAACCCAGGGCCTTGTATGTGCTAAGCAGTGCTCTACCACTGAGCCACAACCCCAGCCCAAAGTAGGGCTTTTTAAAAATATTTTTAGTTGTATATGGACATAATACATTTATTTATTTATTTATTTATTTATTTATTTATTTATTTATTTATTTATTTATTTATGTGATGCTGAGGATCAAACCCAGTGCCTCACACACGCTAGGCAATCACTTCACTACTAAACTACAACCCCAGACCAAAGTAGTAGGGCTTTTTGATCTTTTCCAGGCATAGGTATAAAATGTTATTTTTTCATATACACAGACATTACTCTTATATATGACATATTACCAGTGCAACTTTATCACAAAAATGAAAGGATAATAATATTGTAACTTTCTACAATTACATATAAATACTTTTTATCCTATAAGCTCTTTTATTGATAAATGCCCATTCTAGGTCAAATGTTGCTATAACATAAGGACTGAGCATATTGTTCTCTTATATAGCAAAAAACTCTACACTGACTCTAAGAAGCCCCCTTTGTGTTTTCTTTATGCTTTATAGTTATGCAGCCCTGCTAGCTGACTGGCCAGTAGTGGTCTTGGGTATGTGCACTGTGTTTATCGTGGTCTGTGCTTTGGTTGGAGTTTTAGTACCAGAGCTTCCTGACTTCTCTGATCCACTGCTGGTAAGGAGGACTGAATTTATCTATTTTCTTTAGCCTAAAAACATCTCCATGAATTAATACCTTAATACTTATTGCATTCTGTTATTTAATGTTCCATTTCTTGTAAAACCTTCTCCAGACATCAGTTGAGTATTTAACTCTCTTTCTGAAAAGTAAAATGTGTTTTATCTATTTTCTCAGGTTCTCAAAAGATCAAGGTTACTTGCTTGCACTAAAAAATCTGGAAATTTTGCTTCTGTGTCTCCATGTTTAAGTTAAAAGGCAATCTATTTAAGAATTTTACAATATGCAGATTCTTTATCTATTAAGAACCTATTAAAGAAAATTATTTTCAGAAACTTTTTAAGAGTGAGGGTCTACCCCCAGCTCCCCAAAATAAGTTAAAGGAATCTCAGTATTACTAACAAATAACAGAATCTATTTTTAATTAATGTTCCTTTGGAATCAAATAATAATAATAATAATTAAGAATAATGATATGTTCTCTGTAAAACACTATAACATTGCATAATGTAATTCAATTTGATCATAACATTTACAAGATTAAAAATAAGTATTTACTAAATACTTAGGCATGAATTAGAAAAATAAGCTTCTGATAAGTTTGTTTTCCCCTTTCCTGAGACAGGCAGTATACCACAGAATCAAACTGTTTTGTCACAATAAGTAGGTGATCATTATCATGTCAAGTCATCTTGTTTTAATGCAGCTCACCTTTGGAGTAGCTGTGAGGAATGTTTCTATTTTCTGTTGAAAATTATACATCACTTTGACATTGCTTTCCCAAGCTATTATTATAAACATACTTAGCCTAAAATGAAATACACTAATGAGAGCTTTAATATTTTGCCTTAGGGTTTTGAACCACGAGGGACTGCAATCGGACAGAGACTGGTCACATGGAATAACATGGTGAAAAATACAGGATACAAAGCAACATTAGCAAATTATCCTTTTAAATATGCAGATGAACAAGCCAAAAGGTAATTATTTATTTTATATAACTTTTAGACAAAATATTGCTTAGTGAATTCTTTAAATCTCCGAGCAAAAAGCTTAAATGTGAGACAAAATCTTTTGCCATAGAATTTGCTTAACTTGTCACTGCTTTATAAGATTTTGTTATAGTAGGATGAAAAGATGAGGGTTTTTTTTTTCCTTTTTCAGAAGTGAGAAAATTAAAATAGTTGTTTGTAATAATCTTTCCAATTTAATATCAAGTACTAAATAGGTTATGGCTTTGAGAATATATAGCTCCTGGTATGCTTATCAACCTCAAAATAGCTAGAACTTTATTGAAGATCCAATTGTTGTTCCATTTTCAGCCATCGAGATGATAGGTGGTCAGATGATCATTATGAAAGAGAAAAAAGAGAAGTGGACTGGAACTTCCACAAAGACAGCTTTTTCTGTGATGTTCCAAGTAAGTAGCATCCTAGATGAACAAATCCTTCAGCAGTTTCCAAGCATGCAGGGTGGAAAATGATCACAGTATAAAAGCAGTATGTGGCTAGTCATACAACTTAATTATTTCTGTCATACTTAAAGAGATTTTAGTTGAATTACTTATTTTACTCCTCTAGATTAGTCAACCACAAGTCTGAATTTATTTGTAATAAAAATCAAGATGATTAAATTATATTTAATTTTAAGAAATATATAAATCTAATAAAATTCAAAATTTCAATTTATGTTTCAGATTCTTTATACTATTTATTTCTAGCAAGTTACAAGAACATAGTTTTAGATTGAATCCTGAAATAATATATTGTATTATCAAAATTTTTTTGAAGCTTTAATTCATTCAAAAAACATATAGTAAGAGCCTTCTATGTGCCTGCTTTGCCACTTAGTAATAGAAACAGAGATATGAACAAAATAAAGACCAGAAGTCCAAAGCTTGAATTCTCAAGGGCCTGGCAAATAATGTGAGTAAAATGTAAGATGGTTAGAATTGATGGTGACTATGAAGCACCAGAGAACACCTGTCCTATCTAAAAGAAATCAGCTGATACTCAGCTACAGCGAATATGGGCTTGTGGAAATGAGGGTCCAAATATTGCAAGAAATTCCCTGAGGAAAATTAAAATTAAAAATTTTAATTTCTAATTAAAATTAGAAATCCTAATTTTAATGTGAAATTACAGATCTCTAAATATTGGCAGCACACTCATTAAATAAAATTCACTGTAACATAAAGTCAGCCTGATTACTCTCCAGCTGCCGGAGAAAAAGGAGCATGAGGAATAGAAGAAATGCAGATGAATACATAAGACACTGATTAGCTGTATTGATTAGAAGCAAGTAGTTGTGGATAACTACAATTTCTGATTAAGTGTATATTACCATTACAACTCTTCTGGTTTCAGCATTTTTATTGGTGGTAAAGAGCCCTCTTAAGTGTACATGTATTTTCCTGTCTTCTTAGAATACTAGAAGACCTGATAGAATCTTTGATGTCTCTAGACTTGCCAAGACTCCAGATCTTTATTTAGAACACATTTCACTGTTTAGTAATAGAGAGAAAGAAAGAGGTTAGGCAGAATCTTTTAGGTTAGGCAGAATCTTATAGAATCTTATTGCTTAGGAAACAATAAAAGTTTCCTTTTCTGTCTCTTCTGTTTAAAAAAAAGGAGGAAAAACTGAGCGTGGGTTCGTTGAATGTTCTGGCTATTTTATTTCTCTCAAAGTGTTACTATACATTACTGCTTAATCAACATCTGGTTAGTTAATATCTTAACCAGAGAAAAGCATTAGCAAGTTCATGTTTATATTTCAGTTGTCAACACCAAATATTTGTCTCATAAGTAATAGGTTCTGCCTTGACCAAAGCCATTATCAGCTCTATGTAAATGAAGTGTTTGTTTCTATGAGGCTAATTTTGCTCCCAAATCAATATACATAAGATTATAGTTACTTGATAAAGGCAAGAATTTACTAAAGAAAACTTGATGATCATGAATAAAACCTTTTTGTACAATAAAGCTTTTTTCATAAATTTACCGGTTAACTTTAATGCAATTTGGCATTTTAGGTAATATAAAATTAATCTACTTTTACTTGATATATACTAAATGCTTTCAATGACTGAAGAGACAGAAGCAATACTTATTGAGCACATATTTTCATTATCATGTAATTCTCACAGCCATTTGAGGTAGATATTGCTGTCACCATTTTATAAATGAGGAAGCAGACTCAGAGAAGCACAAATAATCAGTGGCAGGACCTGATTACAGCCAGATCTGACTCCAAAGACCATGTTCTTTCTAGTATATCACATACCTGCCTTACTGAGAAACATAGTTTGTATTAATCTGATTTCAAAATATTTTTTCTAGATTCTGTTGTACCAGAGACTTCAAGTACTCACCCAGAATATGCAGTATATTTGGGATCCTGGCTGGCATTCTATTCATATTTGTATTCAGTTTTCAGAAATTTAAAATTGATTACCTGCCATCTTTCCTCTGTAGTTAGCTGCCAGAGAAAATATCCTGATAATCTATTCTTGACATTCCCTAGTGCATCATTCTTCCATTTTACATACCATTATGGTGAAATTAAGAGGAAGGCATTTGATTAATTTCCCTGCTGAAAGTTCATATGTATGTTCCTTCCTAATTATAATCTGATCAGAAATAAATTTGTTTTGTATTTACTTACTATAATTTTAAGATAGAGTAAATAGACACAGGCTTTGAGTTAAGGCAATATTAAAGCCCAGTTTTTAAAAATTTTTATTTTTTGTATTCTGATTTGTATACATGACAGCAGAATGCATTATAATTCATATTACACATAGAGAGAGAGCACTAAAGCCCATTTCTGTTGGTTTATTTAACATTTTCTCCTGGAATTCATCATGGGAAAGAATTCCCTGCTAATGAATTGTCTATGTGGTTCCCCAACTTTTGTTTCTGAATTCTGAGTCTTATGAAATAAATGAATAATGTATAAACCTTCTTCTTTTCTTTTTTTCATACACCAGGTGACCGATATTCCAGAGTAGTATTTACCTCAGCAGGAGGAGAGACATTATGGAATTTACCCGCAATTAAATCAATGTGCAATGTAGATAATTCCAGGGTATGTAAAATAAAACTGAAATCTGTTTAGCACAAGTAAGGTTTATTATTGAAACTGCCCCTGGTGTCTGATGAGATGAAAGTACTTAAGAGGCTTACCTACTGAGGAGGAAACACCAGCAGGCCAGCGTTAGGTTCTTTCAGATCCCAGGATCAAAGTGTCCCTGTGTTGCCCCATCTTTACAACACACTATCTTCCTTAGTAAACAGCTCTTTTCCTTTGCCACTCATGTTCTCTCTCCATGATAGTCTCTTCTGTTATTTCCCAGCATATTGCCTTTCAGGATAATAGCTAAAATTGTATTTTCTCTCTTTTCTAATCTAGTTTCATTGTTGTCTTCATCCCCTCTGCCCAGGCAGTTGTCAGCATCTTAATTATGCTATTAAGTGCCTGCCTCTCTGGCAATCAATGGGTCATTTGAGCCAGTGACCTCAAAGGAAAATTTAGGGAACAGGCTAGGAAAGGGGACATCAAAGGGCATAACTACAGATGTATGTAAATGGCCCGACTAATACAAACCAGACTGCCCTAAATTCTAAACACCTTGCTGCTTTAGAAGACACCAGGATACAAGATGACACGCACCTCCTCCCTCAGTCTTCTCCAGAGCCAAACAGATGTCAGCACCAGAAGATATAAAGTCTTGGGTTTGGAAGAGCTGTCAATTTCATGTGTTCAGAGCCAGTTTCTCCAAGGAGAAACTGTTGTCTGGTATCGCTGATGGGCCTGTCCAAGCACAGCAACTTGGCAGAAAAGGAACTCATTATGTTCTTAGCATAAGTCTAAAATGTAAAATCATTGGTTAGTTAAAAATCAAATAATCTGCCCTGCTAATAGCTAGCCTGCCAACCCAATGCAATGTTCATTCTATCAACAGGATTTCTTAATGGAATAGAAGGTAGAAAGGACTCTTAGAGGTCACCAGACCAACAGTCTCATTGTGCTGACATGAGTACCTTCCAAGAAGTAAGTGGCCACATCCTCTAGTTAGTTGGTCCCAGAACTCCTGGCTTTACTCCATTCTCCATTCTCCGAGGCTATTTATACATTTTGAAAATGACTTTCCCTTTGATTAGAACATCAATATTCTGTCATTGCCACCTTCTCTTTATCCAACTCCAAATAAGCCAAAGCTATAAATGACCTAAACACATACCAAAGCTTCTTAATCAGTGGTCAGTTTTTTGTTTGCTGTATTTTCTTCTCTTCCACAGCTATCAGGTACTTAGATAGAGGCTGTGAACACATTTTTCCTTGTCATGTTTTGCAACACTTCTCACATAGGAAGTTAACTCTAAAGTAGTAGATGTGTAGGGACACTTTGTGTTAAGAGTTTATGCTATGTACTTGTACATGACTCAAAATGAACCTGTGGCTTTGGGATTTATAATACCTTTAAACAGATGAGAAGTTGAGCTTAGAGAAGTTAAGCCAGTCTGGTTACTTTATCATCACACTTTAGATGAGAGCATGTCATTAACTTCTATGTCTTTTACTCCTATACCTTTTACCTGGGATTGATCTTCAGACCCTGCCCCACTTTTCCTAAAGACTTGGAAGTGATTGAATTCATTGTTAATTAATAGCTCATGTTGTTGAGATATTGACCAAAGTTTTCTAAACACGGTGCTGTGAATTATTTCATTGAATCCTCGTGACAGAGTTGTGAACCAGATACCATTATTTGTCCATTTTATAGATGGGGAAAGTTTACACACATGGTAAGTGGCAGATTCAGGATTTGGAACCAGCCACTTCTAAATCCAGAATCTTTCCTCACTGTGATTTGTGATTCCATAGTGAAGAAGATACTCCCAACCCCATTTTTATTTAAGTTTGTTTACTGTATATGCCATTTCCTACTCAGATGAACTTTAATGAGTCAAAACGGCCTAGAGTAAGTATTTGGAATATTGTTGTTTCTGTTGTTGTTTTTAAGAGCTAGCAATTCCATGAGTGTGTGTGAGACCAAATGGATTCAAGAACTCAAAAGCCAATAAGCAATATTGTGCCATGATAGCTTTCATTAGTGAAAACAATGTCTGTGTGTGTGTGTTAGATGAAAAAATCAGCATATAGAGGTAGCTTACAAAAAGGTGTACACAATAAGAAACAAGTTAATTACATTAAGATAAAATAATGGGGAGGAAATAATAAAGCTAAGAGAGAGATTAAGTCTATGAGAATCCATACCCACAATCTGTATTTGCTGGTGGTGAGTTGCAGATTTGTCTCTAACCTCCCATAAGATGGAAGAGTTGGAGGAGGGGGATTAAAATCAGTGTCAAAAGTCACTGATAGGTTAATAAATATGTTTTTTTAAGCCAAATCCCTACTTTTGCTCATACTAAAAGGGAATCATTTTCCATAGTCTTCATAAAAGAAGAGTGATGTCACAAAGTTCTTAGCAGCGTGCTTATAATATTGTATCTTAAATGATTGGTAAAACACACCTTAGGTAGGCTGGTAATAAGAAAACCTGATGGCAAAAGCATTTCTACAAGGGATTAAAACAATCTAAATATTTGCTTTTTAAATGATTTGGCTTGGTGCATTTGCAAAAGTTATACTAAAAGAATAGAAAACACTTTGCTTGGAATGTTTCACTTTACTGGATTCACAATAAGGGTTGGACAGCTATGAGTTCAATTTTGTAATCTCTGGAAAGAACAGGATGAGCATATTTTCTAGGTCACCCATACACTTGCCAGTTAATTGGGAAGAGAGTAGTATTATGGTCTTCTTGTGGGAATCTGAGAAACAGACCCAAGACCCATGTCTGAATGAATGGTTGGTATGTCCAGTTCTAGATCCACACCAATAAATGAACAAATAGACAATGAAAAAGTATGGTTATCTGGCTGGACATGGTGGAATGTGCCTATTGTCCCAGCTAGTGATGATGTTGAGGTGGAAGAATTGTGAGTTCGAGATAACCAGAAGTTTGTTTCTGTAATCTCAACTCTCTGGAAATCGTTTACCCTTATTGGTCTTTGCACTTTGTAGACACTGGTGCTCTGAGAAGTCAGCTTGTAAAAAGGATTTGAAATGTGGTGCCTGAGACTCTGGCTTAGTAAGGTAACCTTTGAGGACAGCTAGAATTCCCCTGAAGCTTAGAGCTAAAAACCCAAAAGTATGTATTCTGGTCCTTATTTTAAAGAGGCCCATGGAGCCCTTGCCTTCTCTTTTCTCCCTAGGACTTTGTTACATGGGGAAGGAGAGTCTAGCAGTCAGTTGAACCTGGTATTAAGGGCTTAATTTTCCTCCCTTTATTCTTTTCTCAGCTTCTTGAAATATCGCCAACTTTAGTCAGTAGTTTTAAAAGTTAAGGTATCATTTTAAACTCTGCTGGTTTCTTCTTTTTCTCTCTTCTCTTCCTTTACCCCCTACTTTATGTCAACTCCACCCCTGCCACTATCTAACTAGGGAAATGTGCAAAGACATGTTATAACCACATAAGCAAAATGATTCCCTAAAATATCCAATTTGTGAATAACTAGAATTAGAAGGTTTGTATTTCTCCTGAGAGTTACAAGAAATTGCTTTCACGAACTCCATTTTTATTTTTATAAACTTCAAAGATTTTGAAATTATTCCAATGAATCTTTCTAAAAAATATGATAAAAATGTAACTGCCAATCTCGTTAAGCCCCACAGTATAATACATGCCTCTGTATTTTTCTATTTCAGACACAAATGACCAAGTTAGTGCCACTGTCATGAAATACTGACAGACTTTGGCACTCCTTCTGCAGTTCCACATAAGTCCTCATACACAATACGCACATTAAATTATTATTTTTTTTTTAGTATTGGGAATTGAACCCAGGCTCCCACACATGCTAGGCAAGTGCTCTACACACTGAGCTACATGACTAGCTCTTTTATTTTGTGACAGGGTTTCCATAACTTACCTAGGTTGACCCCAAATTTAATAATCCTTCTGCCTTAGCTGCCCTAAAAATTGAGATTATAAACATGTGCCACTGCACCTGATCATTATTTATCTTTTTATATGATTTCCCTGCTACCCTATGACCAACTTGAGGGTAAAGACCAGTTTATTTTGTATAGGTGCTCAGTGAATATTTTTCCCTTTTAATGGATGGACAGATAGGAATATATGGCTTTATTCCCTGAAAGTGTAGACAGTTCCCTGAAAGTATAGAGAGTTCCTGGATCTCTGATTCCTTTAAATTCAGGATGCTGGTATCCAACTCAGGGTAGCTAGAGGATACCAATCATGATGTCTTTTCTCTGTCCTTATTTCTTACCCTGTAAGAGTCCTCAAAAAATAGTTTTTCCAAAGGTGTGCATCAGCCAATATCACTTTTAAATTTGAGAATTGGTTCCTAGTAACTAACTAGTATTTATTTTTGATAGCAGCCCTCAAAGTAATAGTTGGTCTGTATTTATAATGTCCAACTTCTTAATCTTCGGTCAAATATACACATATTAAAAACTCCACTGTTATTGGAAAAGGTTATTTAAGGACAGATTTCTGTGCATTCTTTCCCGGTTTCACTCAGCAACCAGATTCCCTTTATCTTTGACATTTGATTATTTCAGCAACTGCAGATATGTTCCTTCTAGCTGATGTTGGGTTTCATAATGAATGCAATTCATTTTCTTCCTTTAGAAAACTGTCAGGCAGTAGGGTTGCATTTTCTTTTTTTTACCAGGCTGACCCCAGGAGCTTTCACAAAATTTCTTTGTGGGGTAAAACCAGTTATCTGCCATGAAAAGCAGAGAGATACCTTTCCAGGGTTCCCTGTAATTCCCAGGGTTCAGTTTTTCCCAAATGGCAGACATCAATGATTTTATCTGGAAGCAAATATGAATTATCCTATCTTAAGAAATGTTAATTATTGCTCTTCAGAAATGAGTTTAGAAGTAAAAGTCTGTGAAAGTAAATGCTATTTTACCATGTTTGAATAATAACCATCTTGCCTCATTTTTCTTTACTCCCAGAAAATTTATTTTAAAAAATAGCTTTCTTATGAAAATCTTCAAACATATGCAAAAGTAGACAAAATAGTATAATGTAGACAAAATAGTATAAAGAGACCCCATGTGTAGGTAACCCAGTTTCAATTGTTCCCAACACACACTCAATCTTGTTTCATCTGTACTCACCCTACTGATGAGTTCCAGTCCTTATCTCAGTAGCCAGTGTTTAGGGGATCATTGAGTAACTAGGCTCTTAGATAAACCAGAGTTCCAAAGAAGTGGTTTATGCCAACTTCCCCTCTACTTTGAAAAAAAAAAAATATTTCAATGAAAACCCAGTCTAATCAAGGTAGAGGGTGATTTTAATCCTACTAGAAAAATAACTGTTCACACCCTCCTTGAACTTTGGAATTTCTTCCCTGGAACAGCCTTTGGTAAATAGAAATAAGGGAACACTTGATTGGACTGGGACATCTTTAGCTGTGGTCCTTCAAAGAGAAGTCTCTGGACAGGCTCAAGAAAAGGGGGATGTTTCTTATTTTTCCCCTCAAGGAAAAGGGACTATTCATCTGATTTACAGAATAAGGTTGTACAGATTTACCATGTCCTAGCAGTATTGGAACTGCTAGAGTATGATTAAGTCTGCACAACCCCAATAACAGCAGGGGTTTTTAAAATGTGTATATTTGACCAAAGATTAAAAAGTTGGACATTATAAATACAGGCCAGCTACTACTTTGAAGGCTGCTATCTAAAATAGCATCCAAAAATAAATGGTAGTCAGGCATGGTGGTGCACACCTGTAATCTCAGCAGCTCAGGAGGTTAAGGCAGGAGGATCACAAGTTCAAAGCCAGCCTCAGAAACTTAGTGAGTCCCTAAGCAACTTAATAAGACCCAGTCTCAAAATAAAAAATAAAAAGGCCTCAGGACGTGGCTTAGTGGTTGAATACCCTGGGGTTCAATCCCCAGTACCAAAAATAAATAAATGCTATTTAGCCACTGGGAACTAGTCCTCAAATTCAAAAGTGATGTTGGCTGATGCATACCTTTAGGAAAACTGGAGGTTTTTGAGTTGTACATGGACACAATAGCTTATTTATTTATTTTCATATGGTGCTAATAATCGAACCCAGTGCTTCACACGTGCTAGGCAAGCACTCTACCCCCTGAGCCACAACCCCAGGCCCTAGAAAAAAATGTTTTTGAGGACTCTTACAGGGTTAAAAATAAGGACAGAGAAACAACATCATGAATAGTAGCTTCTAGGTACCTTAAGCTGGATATCAGCATCCTGAATTTTAAGGAATTGGAGCTCAAGGAATTGTCTACCCTTTTAGATAGTAAGCTCATGTTACTATATGTCCATCAATTAAAAAGAAAAACCTACACAAAATGAAGTTGCCCTTCCCTTCAAAGTTTGAAGAAGTTTTCAATTTACTGTAACAAGAACAGCCATAAGAAGGGAACCCTTCTCCAAGAATGATGTCCTAAATGGAATACTGCCTATGCTAAGTCCAAAATCATCAGGCTAGTGTATACCAGTCCCCCATTTACCAAGAGGAAGTTCCCCAAAAAAGGTTTTTTGCTGACATGATAAACTTTTAAAAATGTGAAAAAAAGACTGTGTTCATTAATTATATATGTTATTTAAAATCAGAATAAATAATGTGTGGACTTAGAAACACTGCCCCAGTCTACCTATACTTCAGGAAACAATTTTAATCTAAATCTTTCATGAATCTTGACAACAGTCCTTTTGAATATTATCAGGGTCAATTTTGATTCACTGGAAAGTTTTTGTCTTAGTCTCTTCAGGCTGCTATAACAAAATACCTTAGACTGGGTGAGTTATAAACAACAAATTTATTATAATTCTAGAGTCTAAGTTCAAAATCAAGGAGCCAGCAGATTCAGTTCAGATGAGGGACCATTCCTCACAAGATGGTGCCTATTATGTGTCTTATATGGAAAGGGATAAAAAAGCTCCCTGGAACCACTTTTTGAAAGGGCACCAATCCCATTAATCACCTCCCAAAAGGCCCTACCTTTTGATATTACCACTTGGGGATTAGGTTGTAACATATGAATTCTTGGGACATAAACATTCAGGCACTGACAGTTTTCTAGGGAATCCCATCTTTGCTTTCAACTCTTGATTGAGACTTACTACCTTTGTCACCAAAAATTTCATGTTTCTCCAAATTATAGGCAAAGCCACAAATTCATTTTATTTATCAATTGGACAGTTGTTTTCATAATCCTGTATTTACCTAAGCTTCATAGCCTGTCTACTTTATTACTGTTTATAATGACTTTGAAAAGGCTTATTTACTAAGAGGGTATTAATTTTATCTCCCTTCTTAAATCAAACTTGCATTGGTTGATGCTACTTTACAACTTATATGTCATTCCCAACAGCAGTTCACAATTCAAAATAAAATAACCTCTAGGTTATTTATTAGTATATGTATTCCCTAGAGTACCAATATGAGATAGTTTGTGGGGAAGAATCTCACCTTGTACACAAACTGCTACCTAATTTAAGAGGTTGACTGTTTATCTACTTCTTTAACTTTCCTGGCCCTCAAGGCAATAAGGACCTTCTCATTGGTGAGCCAGTTTAAACTCCAGTTCTTCTGTGTCTCTGTCTCTGCAGATCAGATCTCATCCCCAGTTTGGTGATCTGTGCCAGAGGACTACCGCTGCTTCCTGCTGTCCCAGCTGGACACTGGGAAACTATATCGCCATTCTGAACAACAGATCATCCTGCCAAAAAATTGTTGAGCGAGATGTTTCCCATACCTTGAAGCTGCTTCGGACCTGTGCCAAACACTACCAAAATGGCACACTGGGGCCAGATTGCTGGGACATGGCAGCCAGAAGAAAGGATCAGCTCAAGTGCACCAACGTGCCACGCAAATGTACCAAGTACAATGCCGTGTACCAGATACTCCATTACTTGGTGGACAAAGACTTCATAACCCCAAAGACGGCTGACTATGCCATGCCAGCTTTAAAATACAGCATGCTCTTCTCTCCCACAGAGAAAGGGGAGAGCATGATGAACATTTACCTAGACAACTTTGAAAACTGGAACTCTTCCGATGGTGTGACTACCATCACCGGGATTGAGTTTGGGATCAAACACAGTTTGTTTCAAGATTATCTTCTCATGGATACTGTGTATCCTGCCATAGCCATTGTGATTGTCCTTTTAGTCATGTGTGTCTACACTAAGTCCATGTTTATCACTCTGATGACAATGTTTGCAATAATTAGTTCCTTAATTGTCTCCTATTTTCTCTATCGTATAGTATTTAACTTTGAATTTTTTCCTTTTATGAACCTCACTGCACTCATTATTTTGGTTGGAATTGGAGCAGATGATGCTTTTGTCCTGTGTGATGTTTGGAACTACACCAAATTTGACAAGCCCCATGCTGAGACTTCAGAAACAGTAAGCATCACCTTGCAACATGCTGCCCTCTCCATGTTCGTCACCAGTTTTACCACTGCTGCTGCCTTTTATGCTAACTACGTTAGCAACATTACAGCCATCAGATGCTTCGGGGTTTATGCGGGGACAGCTATATTGGTGAATTATGTTTTGATGGTCACGTGGCTGCCAGCTGTCGTCGTACTGCATGAACGATACCTCCTCAATATATTTAGTTGCTTCCGGAAGCCCCAGCAGCAAATATATGGTAACAAAAGTTGCTGGACAGTGGCTTGCCAGAAGTGCCACAAAGTACTTTTTGTCATTTCAGAAGCATCTCGGATATTTTTTGAAAAAGTATTACCATGCATTGTCATCAAGTTTCGCTACCTTTGGCTCTTCTGGTTCCTAGCCTTAACTGTAGGTGGGGCCTACATTGTGTGTATAAATCCAAAGATGAAGCTGCCCTCGTTAGAGTTATCTGAGTTCCAAGTGTTCAGGTCATCTCATCCTTTTGAGCGTTATGATGCTGAGTACAAAAAGCTTTTTATGTTTGAGCGTGTTCACCATGGAGAGGAGCTCCACATGCCCATCACAGTTATCTGGGGCGTATCTCCAGAAGACAATGGCAATCCATTAAATCCCAAGAGTAAAGGGAAGTTGACACTAGACAGCAGTTTTAACATTGCTAGCCCAGCTTCCCAGGCCTGGATTTTGCACTTCTGTCAAAAACTGAGAAACCAGACATTCTTCTACCAGACCGATGAACAGGACTTCACCAGCTGCTTCATTGAGACATTCAAACAGTGGATGGAAAACCAGGACTGTGATGAGCCTGCCCTGTACCCATGCTGCAGCCACTGGAGCTTCCCCTATAAGCAAGAGATTTTTGAACTGTGCATTAAAAGAGCTATCATGGAGCTAGAGAGGAGTACAGGGTACCATTTGGATAGTAAAACCCCAGGGCCAAGGTTTGATATCAATGATACTATCAGGGCAGTAGTGCTAGAGTTCCAAAGTACCTACCTCTTCACACTGGCTTATGAGAAGATGCATCAGTTTTATAAAGAGGTGGACTCGTGGATTTCCAATGAGCTGAGTTCTGCACCTGAGGGCCTCAGCAATGGTTGGTTTGTCAGCAATCTGGAGTTCTATGACCTCCAAGATAGCCTCTCTGATGGCACTCTCATTGCCATGGGACTCTCTGTCGCTGTTGCATTCAGTGTGATGCTGCTGACAACTTGGAACATCATCATAAGTCTTTATGCCATCATTTCAATAGCCGGAACCATATTTGTCACTGTTGGTTCTCTTGTCCTGCTGGGCTGGGAGCTCAACGTTTTAGAGTCTGTCACCATTTCGGTTGCTGTTGGCTTGTCTGTTGACTTTGCTGTCCATTATGGGGTCGCATACCGCTTGGCTCCAGATCCTGACAGAGAAGGCAAGGTGATTTTCTCTCTGAGTCGCATGGGCTCTGCCATTGCCATGGCCGCTCTGACCACCTTCGTGGCCGGGGCCATGATGATGCCCTCCACGGTCCTGGCTTACACCCAGCTAGGCACCTTCATGATGCTCATTATGTGTATCAGCTGGGCTTTTGCCACCTTCTTTTTCCAGTGCATGTGTCGGTGCCTTGGACCACAGGGTACCTGTGGTCAGATTCCTTTACCTAAAAAACTACAGTGCAGTGCCTTTTCCCATGCCTTGTCTACAAGTCCTGGTGACAAGGGACAAAGCAAAACACATACCATGAATGCTTATCATTTAGACCCCAGGGGCCAAAAATCTGAACTGGAGCATGAGTTTTATGAATTAGAACCTCTAGCATCCCACAGCTGTACTGCCTCGGAGAAGGCTACTTTTGAAGAAACACACATCTGCTCTGAATTTTTCAACAGCCAAACAAAGAATTTAGGGATGCCTGTGCATACAGCCTACAACAGTGAACTCAACAAAAGCACCAAAAGCGAAACTTGCTCCTCTTTGTTACAGCCCTCTCTTGAAAGGCACACGATGTGTCACCTCTTCTCTCTGAATCAGAGATGTAGCTGCCCAAATGCCTACAAACACTTGAAATATGGCCCACACTCCTGCCAGCAGATGGCTGACTCCCTGTGTCACCAGTGTGCTCAAACTGCTAGCAGCTTTGTGCAGATCCAAAATGGTGTGGCACCTCTGAAGGCTGCACACCACACTGCCGAGGGCTTCGTGCATCCCATCCCGCATATCCATCACTGTCCTTGTCTGCAGAGCAGAGGGAAGCCCCCTGGAATGCAGAATTCCCTGCCTCAGAATTTTCTCCTCCACCCAGTGCAGCACATTCAGGCCCAAGAAAAAATTGGTAAGACCAGTGCACACAATCTCCAAAGCATAGAAGAGCATCTCCCAAGAATGGCAGATCCGTCATCGTTTGTCTGCAGAGGCACTGGATCTTTACTACAAGTGTGTTGTGATCCTGAGAATAACCAAAGGGGACTCTGTAAACACGGAGACATGGAGAATATTGAAGGCAGCGGAGGAACTGAAACCAAGGTTTCTCAGTTACCAAATCAGACTGACCAAGCAGAGAGGAAAGTGGATCTGAGCTTGTCGCAGACGGATGTCATTGTTAACTCAGAACTTTTAAATCAGAGTGAACCAAAATTTATATTTAACCATTTAATGGGGGAGGCTGGTTATAGGTCCTGCCCAAATAATCCACAAAGTTGTGGCAGAATTGTAAGAGTGAAGTGCAATTCTGTGGACTGTCAGATGCCAAACCTTGAAGCCAATGTGCCTGCTGTATTAACACACTCAGAACTTTCTGGTGAAAGTTTGTTAATAAAAACACTATAATAAATATAGTATTAAATTCAGAACCAGTGCCTCAATCATTCTTTTGAGATTAGAATAAAATCCAGCAGTTTAGAAAGGGAATACAAAAACAGAAACTAGCAAGGTTCACCTTTTTAAAATTACAGAATATTTTTACATTTCATTTGATCAGCAAACAAACACAAAAACCCAGTGAGTATGTTAGATTACTGGATTCATTCATTATTGGATTTTTTGTTTCAAAAGGTATAGTATTTTTACACTTATACCCACCTTGGGAAATAATTGTCTTTCTACCCTTCAACACTAGTGAATCAAAGATTTCTAGTGTGAATTACCTAGATGTTTTTACTCTCTCAGGCAGTCCTATTTATTCTGGTATATTTGGTTGTGGTGATAAAAACTTTTGATTACTCAATATTCACACAAGGATTTACCTTCATGTTAGTAGAGCCACTTCAGTTGGGATCTAGGAATTACACAAAATTAAAATTTACATTTTAGGTAGGCAGTAGCCCATGCCTATAATCTTAGCAACTCAGAAGACAGGCAGGAGGATTGCAAGTTCAAGGCAACTTAATGAGACCCTATCTCAAAATAAAGTTTAAAAATAAATGCGCATGGTGGTAGGGATATATAGCTCAGTGTTTTTTGCACTTTTGGTGAGACCTTATTTAAAAACTAATTTCCAGGCACCTTAAGAATTCATTTCACTTGTTTGCGTCTGTAGACCATACATGATGCCAGTGTCTCATTTATATCCAAACTGGTATCTTTCCCAATTAGCCAAGAGGTACAATTCTGTTTGGGTTTTTTTTTTTTTAAATTTGTTTTAAGGAGTTATACATGACAGTAGAATGCATTTTGATACATCAAATACAATGAAGTATAATTTCTCATTCTTCTAATACATGATGTGGTTAACCCAGGAGTCATGAGCACCTTCTTGTCTCAGACCCACTTATGTTAGTGCCACAGAAGGAAGAGCATGGATGAAAAAACATAATCACCTAAAACAGTGTTGTACTTTGCAGGATAAATTGATGAGAAAGATGGATCCAAGTCAGTTGTGTCTTTGCCTCTTGAAGCATTCAGAGTGAGAGATCCTATATGAAGCTTTGCTTCCATCTTGGCCCCCAAAGGACCATGTTCAGAAGGCTCTTCTTCCACATTAAGCTCCATCTCAAGATGGGTTAGACTGCACTATGCAGCTAACACCTGGAAATGCTAAGCCTTCAGACAGCATCTTAAATGACACTGTGCATCTTGCCTTAGATCTGTCAACTTTCTAAGTGTTTTTCAAAGTTATATTAATTATTTAGAAAATAACTATTTCTTAGAATAGTTTTCCAAATTAAATCTGCATATTATTCCCAGGCCTGAAAAAAATGCTATAATGAGCTGGAAGGGACCTTATGGGTCAGCAACTCGGGCCCAACTCCACCAAACTGCATTTCTATTAAGTAATTTTCCAGCTGGTGCTTGCCTCCTTCAGTGATAAGTAACTCACTACGTGTCTAGCGTGGTTGATCCAAAATCTGTTGTTTTTCTACCAATTGATCCCCATTCTGTTCTCTGAAGTGAAAGCAAACATCTCTGATCTTTCTGCCACATGCTGTCTCTTTGGATACTTGAAAACAGTAATCACATCCTCCCACCAGCATCCCCAGTACACTCAATTGTTCTTCCAGTTGCTGGGCTTTAGGCAATTAGAACACGGATGGAACAATTATGGTCTTCTTTGGATAAATTTGTCAAATTCCTTATGCAAGTGTAGTACCCAAAACAGACTCTGATAGCACACAATGAGGAAGACCAGCCCTCAGGAAACTGGATAGTACTTCTGCTAATTCACTTAGAGATGGAAATAACTTTTGGGCTCAAATTTTACAGCTAGTTCACTTGGAGCTTACAGGGGACTAAATGCACTTGGTCACTCTCTTATACTCCTGCTAAGCTGCTGCTTTAAACCAGTTTTTACACTGAAGTTCAGGAGCTTATGTCTGTTCCCATTGAGTTCAATTCTGTTAAATAAGGAAAAGTGGGCAGAAGGGAACAACTGAAAATAGGACTCCCAATACCCAACTCTAATTTTGTTTTCTTTACAAAATGTGTAATCAAGTTGGCTAGTAGAAATGGAGTGATCCAAAAGCACATTTTTTTGTTGTTGTTGTTGTTCAACAGAGAGACAGACTGAATTCAAGGGCAAATAGGAGATACAGTTTTCTTTAGATAGTCTAACCTAGAAGACTTTCATGTGAGTGAAGTGTCATTAGATTTAGAAAATAGAAAGTGGAGTGAAAGAAGGCAGAGGGACATCCTCTGTGCTCTCCTGGGGCCTCCATTGGGCCTTGCTGCTATTTTGTACCCCGTCTGCACTGGATGCAGGGCCTCCAGGGGCCTTTCATCCTCCCTAGATCTGCTTAATTACCCTGAA
Source organism: Callospermophilus lateralis (assembly GCF_048772815.1). Classification (NCBI taxonomy): domain Eukaryota; kingdom Metazoa; phylum Chordata; class Mammalia; order Rodentia; family Sciuridae; genus Callospermophilus; species Callospermophilus lateralis. The sequence continues at coordinate 61,269,447 of NC_135317.1, read as the reverse complement.
CCTTGAATGCGGCAGTGAGCCCTTTTTACATTTATTTCATCTGTGGACTTTGGATTTGAACTACATTTTTTATACAGGAATATTTTTATTTTTATTTTTTAAGAATTCTTTTGCTGGGTCTAGAAAGCTTCTTAATTTTTTTCTTCTTTTTAAATTCCTCATTACTGGACAACAAAGGATCACTATTTCTAGTTCTGATTTATAAAGAAGTCTCATCCATTATTCTTTTCTACATGATTTGTAAAGCAGAGAAGAGAATAAATTACACATTGTGAAATATTTGTTAGGTGGGAAGGTACCTGATGATGGAAAGGGCTTATTTCTAACAAAAGATACATACTGCTTATTTCTAACAAAAGATACATACTGCTTATTTCTAACAAAAGATACATCTTTGAGGTTTGAGTCCATGTTACCAAATTTGTTCCCAACCTCTTTCCTGCAAAGTCCCTTTTAAAATCCTATTTTTGGTTGAGAAGTGAACCAGACCAAAGCAAGAAGTTTCTCACAGGGATAAGCTGTGTTGTGTGAAATAATTATACAGCTTCATCTGTGTGTATTCATTTCTTGTGTATAATTGCTGTAAGGTGCACACAACTTCCTAAAACAACGTCCTTTAAAGGTTTGCAAAGCAGTTATTAAATCTCATTACAATAATCTATGCCCCAGCCTCAATCACTCTTAATTGTAAATCTTGGGCAAGGGGTGATGTGGAGAGTAGTTTTACCAACGTGGTCTACAGGAAATTAGGAAGTGTTCAGGATTCCCATTGTCTCACATGGAAACCCTCTTTCCATCAGCAGTTAGAAGAGTTTCTGAATGAAATATGAGGAAAGAGTGACTTTGAAAACAGCTGTATCTTTTCACTTTAACGAGGAGAGTCATTTTAGAAGGAAAAGATTTGTATTTAAAAAAAGAAACAGACTCATTTGAGGTTTTTCATAAGCTTCAGACACAGCAAAAAGTAGAAACTTGAGGAAATCATGAGATTTTTATTTTTAATGCAAAAGGAGATGTCATGTCTAAATATTTATATAGTGTGTCTTTCCAATATGTTTGCTGGTAAATTAATTTTATCTCCAATTGTTTTTTTTAATATTTATTTTTTTAGTTGGACCCGATACCTTAATTTATTTATTTTTATGTGGTGCTGAGGATTGAACCCAGGGCCCCGCACGTGCGAGGCAAGTGCTCTACCACTGAGCCATAACCCCAACTGTTTTTACACTGTTTTTTGTTAACAAATTTCATTAATGTTTAGTTTTATACACTAATTGTTTCCTCATTAAATATATAGAAAATTGTTTTAATTTAACTGCCATAATAGTTTTTGTTTGAATTTTGGTTTGGGTGTGGGGGTTGTCTGTTTTTTGTTTTGTTTTGTTTTGTTTTGCTACTGGGGATTGAACCCAGAGGCACTTCCTCAGCCCTTTCTTTAATCTTTTTTTTTTTTTTTTTTTTTAAATTTTGAAATAGGTCTCACTAAGTTGCTAGGCTAGCCTCAAACGTGTGATCCTTGTGCCTCAACCTCCCAAGTCGCCAGGATTACAGGTGTATGCCACTGTGCCCAGCTATAATTTTCTTTTCTTTTCTTTTTTTTTTTTATTTAGAGAGAGAGAGAGAGAGAGAGAGAATTTTTAATATTTATTTTAGTTTTCGGCGGACACAACATCTTTGTTTGTATATGGCGCTGAGGGCCGCACGCATGCCAGGCGAGCACGCTACCGCTTGAGCCACATCCCCAGCCCCAGCTATAATTTTCTATTTTGAAATTTCAAAAGGCATTTCTTTTTCCATTAGCTTTATAAACCAAAGGGTATACACACCTGAGATCAACTCACTGAGCAACAAGGATCAGCAGGGTTTTCCCATCTGCTCCCCTAAGCCATCATTTGAACATGAAGTTGGCTGTACCAGTGCTGGCTGGGGTGCATTAGAGCATGAGGGACATCTCTTTGCAGAAGTGTGCTTTCCTGAGCTTTGTGGGGAGGGGGCTGTGAGTGCTGTTACAGGTCTTAGGAGGGGCATGGAATAAAGCAATGACATGTTGCATCCCAAAATCATCATCTAAGAGAGGGCTCTCCCTAGCCTGGATGTTCTTCAAGTGTTCTATTGTAGCTAACCTTAAGAGCCATGTGCTTTTTCTGAAGTAAGAAGCTTAGTCAGTAGCCTGACTTGCAGATTATATGTCTCTTTGGGGGGAATTTAAGCCAACATTCAAAATACCAGTCAATACCTCCTCTTCTTACCTCGGACCCCTAATGTGATACATTTCTTGATTTTGTGACTAACATAGTGAAACAGATCAACTGGGAGAGCTAAACATAGACACTTGTCCTCTCATCTCTTTTTTCTATAATGTAATCTACGCCTTCCTAAAAACTGAAGGGCAGATTATTTTTAGCAAAAAGTATTTTTCTGTGAAACTCAATAAGGTCTTATAAGAGCTTGTTTTAATTTGAGACAAAGTGACAATAAAATTTCCTCAACTTCTATCCGCTAATTGGACATTTTTGTTTGTTTTTGTTTTTTGTTTTGGAATGCTGGGGATCAAATTCAGGCCCTTGTGCTGATTGGGCATTTTCTATCAATGAATTGAGCTTTAGTTTTCTACCATTTAAAGGGGATAGGATTTGCCAAGTAAACCAATAATCTAAACAAGATTACGAAAAGCCTACTTAGCCTAAGAAAACAAATCTCTAGAATTAAAAAAACAAACAAACTATAATGTCACTCTTTTTGCAATGCAATCATTAAATGTCCTTGACAAAGGTCCGATAGGATTATCTCCAGGCAAAACCTTACCATATGTTTTATGTATTAGGTAAGAATGATAAAATAGCATCTATTTGTAAATAGTCTTACATGTGGTATTTCCTGGATGCTTCACTCTCATACTCACTCCATTATTCTACCTTGGAAACTATCTAGGGTAACTTTCTATTTCTTTATATTTTGTCACAAATCAAGTGCTAAATTCACTGTATCCCTAAGGGATTGGGTGAGTAAAGCTACAAGCTTTACCCTCCTCCAAAATCTCTTTTTACAAAAAGATCTAAGGACAGGTTTTAGAGAGCAAGCAAATCTCAGACCATGTACTCACTGAGACTGAAGTTCACCTATTTGTTCTTTGCTAGAGCTCTGTCTCTTCTCTGTATTTATTTTATTAGTTGTATATGTTATTAGTTGTATATATCACAGGGGAATGGATACATATTGAATAGTCTTGAACTGTTAAATAATTCTATCTCAGATCCCAACCTAAATTTTGTTGCCCTACCCTGAGAAGGACCCTGAGCTCTGGTTGGTAGATAGGAATTTCCTTCAATGAGTGTCTTTGCTGCCAGTCATGACAAATTACACAACACTTTGGTAAATATCTGCATGTCAACATTGGAGAGGAAGCAAAGGTTAGAAAAGCCAACTTCAAGACGAAATCCAATCCTTCCCGTAAATCCACGTGATTCAGAAAACACATTTAGGCACAGATTCTTCCCTGAACACAAAAACTGACTTCTCTCATCAAGATGGTAGGAGAATTCATCTTCAGCCCCCTCTGAGGTGGAGAGAAGGCTTTTATATTCTTTGAATACTAGTGTCATAGTCAGGCCTTGGGAGAATCAGGCCAGAGTCTGTTGTTATTATTTTTTTAAGAAGTTTATTTCAGTCACCCTAAATGAACTATAGGTAACCCCACTTCCTCCAACTCCACAGCCCCATTAGGGTAGGAGGAGAGGAGCTATCTATGCCTTTATATTAGGGTTCACCGTCAGCACTTATTGCCATGTTATAGTCATCTTATTCATCTGCCTCCTTCACTAGGCCAGCTATAGAGAGCAGGCACACTCTTCAGCACTTTGCTGTGTTGAAATGACAAAACTTGATTGAGAGTCCACTGCTTTCAAGACCCAAGGGCAGGGCCACTGATGACCAAGAGCCTCTGCTTTCAACAAGACTATTATCCTGAAAAAGCAAAATCCGTGCCCTCTGAGAAGGGATTTATAAAGCAAGCAACTGCAGACGGTTAAAAAAAATAATAAAGAGGGAGTGGGGAAGATGTGGCCTGCAGGTTGGCGCATACTTGCAGTCTCACCTACTGAGAAGGCTTAGGCAGGAAGATGGCTTGAGCCCAGGAATTTGAGGCCAGGCTGGGCCATGTACAAGGCCTGTCTCTAAATACTGAATAAGTAAGGAAAATGTGAAAGCTAGGATTTAAATAGTGTTCAGCATTTTATAATTACACCTGTATGCAGCAGCTACAGGATCTTAAAGGCACGGGGGGTTTGGAGACCTGGGTGGGGACCACTTCCTAAGTACTTTACTTCCTCGTCTATAAACTTAAGTTGATGACATCTATTCCACAGGATTGTGGGGACAGAAAGAGATGAGGTATGTTAACACTGCCACTGTGGATACTGTGGTCCCAGTAGTTGTTAAGCTCATTCCATCATTCTATTTTACCCATTTCATGAGAGCACATCCTATCAAAATTTGAGCAGGCCATCCTCTGTTAGCTGCTTCACCATCACACATATACTATCTAAATACAAATGTCTACGTTGCAAATATTGTATGTATCACTATATAAATGTGTGTATATATGTATTTTTGGTGTACATACTGACTGCGAGTTCTTCATATTAAACACTTTATCCTTCAATATTAAACACTTTATTCCACTCCAGTCTGTCTCACTGTATTTTGTCTTTCCCTTAGCACAGCTGGGGATCAAACCGGGGGCCCTGCACATACTACCCAGGCTTTCTACCACTGAATGACACCCCCAGCCCAACTCTGTGTTGGTGACTGAATAAGACAAGGCCCTGCCTTCCAAGAGTCCAGAGTAGTAAAGAGATTATCAAAAAAAAAAAAAAAAAGCAAATTACTGCATGGAAGAAAAAAACAACATGACCAGCCACATCACAAAGGATTAATACCTCTATCATAAAAATCTAGAAAAGGAAACCAATAGAAAAATGGACAAAAAATATAAACACTCTACTACTAGATGATTCATCATTTTAGCTTATCAGATGGGCTAGTGTTTTGAAATGATTGTCAGTATCCAGCTTTGAGAGAATGGCAGAGGCACTGTTGGGATGAGAGAAAATCAATAAAATATTTTGAAAAGGCGGTTTCAGACAACATCGTCAATGTGCATAGTCTGTGAGGAGGAATCCCATTACTTGGCATCTTTCCTCCAGAAATGACAGTATGATTGTGCTAAACATATATGTGGGGATGAATTTCATGAGTTTGAAATAAAAGATGTACACTGATAGAGTCCTGGTGAAATAAAACTATGGAGTATTTCATAGCCCTTAAAAAAGAAGCATGTATAAGCTAACCTGTAAGATAGCTATTATATATTGTTAAGTGAAAAATGAGGTGTAAATAAAATATTTAGAGCAATATACACAAAACTTTAAGCAAGACTACCTCTGGGGAGTAGGGTGGGATATGGTATTAATTGCTAATGCAGAAGAAATTTCACGTTATTTTATCTTTTTCAATGTGCTTGAAAAGCAAGTGACTTTAACTTTCCTTTTTGTGTTTTCAATATTTTTAAATAAAAAATATGTTGATCTGGGCATGGTGGTATACATCTGAGTTCCCAGTTACTCAGGAGGCCAAGGCAGGAGGATCATTTGAGCTCAGAAGTTCAAGACCAACCTGGACAACACAGCAAGACCCTATCTCAAAAACAAAAAATACACACACACACACACACACACACACACACACACATTATAAGTTGCTGTTGTTACATGCCCAAACACCATAGATCAGTATAAGTTTTATAATTGAAGAACAAAAAAAATGTCATAGGAAAATAGAACAAGAGAAGGGGAGGAAGAATCCTGAGTATTTACTGTCTACTCACATAGGCCCTCTGTATCTGTGACCCACTAATGCCTCGACAAACCTGAAGTCAGTAATAGTGGCCCTATTTTATAAATGTGCAAACTGAAGATTAAAAATCGGTAACTTTCCTAAGGCCATACAGTGATGTAGTGGCAGAGCTAGAGTTAACCCAGGTTTGTCCAGCAGGTTCCCAGTCCAGGTATCGTAGGTGGCGCCCAGAGCAGAGAGCTGCAGCCCAGGCAGAGGCAACTGCAAGATAAGAGCAGAGAACGAGACTATTGCTAACAGCTAAAGTTGTTAAAACTTCTCATATGTAAGACAAGAAGACTATAAAAATAGAGTGAGAGTTTTCAAGCACCAAAATTCTAATCTTTTTTTTTCTCCCTACAGATTCCCTCATATGCTCTAAAACTAAGGGCTTGAACAGGGCTCCAGCACTATTGTCACACAGTTATTAAGGGAAAGGGGAATTATGTGTGTGGTAGACCGTGATCACTCACAGGCATGCCCGCATGGTTCCTCTGTGTCGTGAATCTACTTACTTAACCAACCTAGTATCCCAACACTGATTCCCAGCCTTCCCTGCCACAAGGCTGCAGACAAATAACTTACTTTCTATCAATCAGATGGACCCATGTCAGACTTTGGTTGGAAAGTGACGAAATGAATAGGGATCAGGGCATTTGTTTGCAAATGCAGGTGATCTGGGAGGTCACTTTGACACCCTTACCAGGGCCATTCTTCAGTGTGGTGCTGGGATTCATTCCTGGAAGCTTGGGTGCCTCTAACCCTTGCAACATGCCAGTAACTTTCCTAATATTTCTAAAATTCTCTCCCACTGAAAACCAGCTAGAGTGGATGTTTTCTAAAGTTTTAAATGCTGACAGAAAGCTATTGTGTCTTCTAGTAATTTATAAACATTCTAAATAATCTAGCAATGATGTCTAGATCTTAAAGCCTTTGAAACACCCACTTCCCCAGCAAAATGCCAACTGTGGAAACAGCTCAGCTGAAATGCATAATTGATGGATGGAGGTGGGGGCCTAATTCCTCCTGTGACTTCCCTATGAGACCTGCCCGTCTGAAAAGAAAGAATGTGAGCCAAGGGGAGGGAAGATGGAAGGATGAGAAGACATGTTTAAAGCTTTGATTTCTTCAGAGAATATGATCTGTTAATGGAAGAGCCGCGGAATAACAAACGGAGACAGAAGTTTGGCTGCAGTTCACACAGCCTTTGGTACTTGCCCTAGTCTCTTTGTCCACATTAATAAGGGAGGTGGATTTGGAGGCCTAACATATAAAGAAGGTTCTAGTCATGCAAGTTGCTGTGCCGTAGGGGAGTCATTCCTTAAGGAAAAACTCTGGGATAGATTCCCATCAGCACAGAACAATTCAGAAGAGCGAGGCTTGTCTGCTGAGAGGTTAGTGTTGGGCTGGCCTGGGGAAATCGGGATTAACCCACTGAGGTCATGCAAGGCCAAGCTCATGGGTTCATGATTTCCCAAATCTGTGTCTTTAGAGTTAAAGGCAGAATTTTTATTTCCTTCTGTAGTGAGCAAAGCTTAATTAAAGCAAAATCAGGACTAAGAGACCAATTAAAAGTTGTGGGGCAGGGAGTTTTACTGTCCATCAGGGAACTTCCACCCATTAATCTAGACTCTGGGGGATGAGGTTGCATGTAGAGAAATGGGGTAAATCTTTCAATCTAACAAGATGTGCCCTGACTCTGTGCTGTATTTAGAAGCAAAGGTTCTGAGACTGCCTGTTAGCAGTGGGCTGGCCAGGGAGGCATGCACTGGGCTGGCTGGGGAGGTCTGTTGTTTGTGGGCAGACCCTACATTGCACAGGTCTTGGACCTGCACACCAATGCCTGGCTAGATCTGCCCAATGTCAGCCAACAGGGTCAGCTTCTTGTCTGGCTTAGCTGCAGGTTCTCATCAAGTGCAGAGGTGCAGGGTCCATGGCAGAAGAGAAGCTTCCAGTCTTCTATGGAAAGCCAAGGAGCTTTCCATCAGTTCCTGAGGGAGGAGCCACAGGGCAACAATGGCTATCCCCAGGCAGACCTGGCTCTTCTTGCTTCCTCCCTGCATGCTGGTGCTTCTGGAGGCTGCCTCTCCCCTTAGTGCTCATCAGCTGACTGCCCTGTAACATCCACCCCCACCCCCTGGGAAAAAGCCCTGCTAGGAAGCGGTTGCCTGGAGTCTGGCAGGAAATGCGCACTGGTGTGAGGGACAGAATGGGCAGCTTTTCCTCATCTGCCAGGAGGGAACAGAATAAGAGGGGTAAACAGGAGGCTGTCCCAGCCCTGGGAATTCCTGGATGAGGTATTTCTTTTTAACTGGAAGGAAGGGATATCCTGACATTGATCAGAATGAGAGGTTTTTGCTAGGAATCCATCCAGCCCCACAATAGGGCTGGGACACAGGCTTTGTCTTGTGAGCCCGTGGCCAGGACACTCTCAGGACCGGAGTGAGGTCCTCCACTAGGACAGGTTTCAAGGACCAAGCAGAGGAAAGTAGAGGTCCTGGGAACACTGGCTCAGAAGCAAATCCAGACCCACTTCTCACCAGCAAGGGCTGAGGCTGGCCTGTTATCTCTCTCAGTCTCATCCAAGGATGGACTCACACGGCTCACCTCTTGGGACATTGGTGATAAGATATGCACAGTCCTCAGCCCTCACATCATATTTGGGCCCCAGGTGGACATATTATAGGGAACTACACAGGATGGAGCTGCCTGGTCCTTCTGAGGTCATAGCTTGCCTGTGAGGGTAGGACAAGGAATGGAAGGCCACCTATTCCAAAGAGCTCAGTCTTCTGACACTGGCCCCTCTTCTATAGAACCCCTGGAGGTCTGGTTCTAATAATGGCCACTTGATGTCCCACCATCACTACAGGTGATCAGGTCAGGATAGCACCTGGGTAGAGCTGGGGACACCAGTTGGGTGTCTGGCCTACATCACTAGCCACTGTTAGACACTGTGGGACTCCCCCAAATCCATATGCCTCTGGGAACCATCTGAGGACCCAGTGCCTGTCACAGGGCCCTGAATGAGGAGGCAGGCATCTCTCCATTAGTCTAGGCAACAGGGCAGAGTTGGACACTAACACCTCAAATGGACGTCCAGGTCTGATGGCCACTGGCCTTCTGTGCCTACTGAACATATCAAATCTGATATGTTCGAATGAAGATGTAATTTTTAGTTTTAACTTGTTTCAATCTAAGTGGCCACTGCTTTGGATGGCCCAGCATAGGCTGCAGGGGGTTCTCAAACTTTTGTGAATAAAGGGGCACCCAAGGAGTTTATGACTCAGAGATCTGGTTGCAGGAGGGGCAGGGAGAGGCTCTGGCATCACACCGTCATGAGCAGTTGAGACTCTGATTTAGGGGCCCTCTGGCCATCCTCTCCCTCCTTCTCCTTTCTTCTTCCCAAGTTCAGCCTTCTCTTCTTCCTGTCTCATTTTTTCCCTCTGACACTCCCACCCCCATTCTTCTCTCTGTATAGAAATTTTATTGAATGGATGGACAGCGCTGGAGGACTTTCACACAAAGCTGAGGTGGGAAGGAGAGACCAGGGCATGTCATCCTGGGAGGCACAGTCAGACGGACTGCAAACATGAACTTAGTGCTCAATTCTTTGAGCCTCAGTATCTGAAAACAAGTATAGTGACTTTATTTTTTAAAAAATGGTAAAGATGAAACAAACAAGCTTCTCTCTGCACCCCTCAATCCCTCACTGTCCAGGGAACCAGTTCCTAGACCCTAAAAACAAGCCACACTGTTGCATTTCTGTACCTAGGAACCCAGATCCTCTGCCCACCATCCTCTTTTTCCTCCTTGTAAATTCTACCTCAATTTGTTCTTCTTCATCCTAGAATTCCAATCTTTTGGGCTTTTCCTAAGAAAGTGCTTGGCTGGTAAACTGAGGTTTGGGCTGGGAAGAGTCCTGTGTCAGACTTTGTCCAGGAGATTGGGGTGGGGCTCATGGGAGCCTGAAATACCCAAAGACTCAACACCTCAGGACATACAGCATCTCAGGTACATAACGTAAGTCACGTCAAGAAAATGGACCCTCAGAACCCACCAACAGCTAACTGGTGCTCCAGGACATCCAAAGTGGCCACCATCTCAAAAGCTGTTTGTGGGGTCAGTCCTGGCCCGGTGGGAACAGAAACTCATGAAGTCCATGAAGTCCCCAGATCCACGTTCCCAAAGTGAGAGAATCACTTTAATCTCAGCATCCTCCCGGCCCCGGGGGACACTGTAGCAGGCTGCTGGTTCCCGTCTGCCAAGCTCGTCCCCATAAATTATAGGCTTCTTAGTTTTCTCAGACTGATCTGATTACCCCGGTATGTCTCAGGTTCAAATAATGTTGTCCACCTTTCTTGGAAACTGGATATTGGGCTATTCTGTGTCCAAAGTACAATTATTCCCTGATGTTGGGAAGGAGCCAGGGATAGGGGGTGGGGTGTCTGCGGGCCTCATCTCTCTCTTATAAGCTCCATTGTTGCCAGGGATCAGTGCTGAGGGGTGGTGGGCCAAAGGAACCATGGATTCTGCAAGGAGAGGCAGCCTGCAGACTCCTACTATCAGGACAAAAGTAGAGGCAAGTGTGAGGCCTCTGTGCGCCCCATCAGCTCTGAGTCTTCTGTGGAGAAAGATGGGGCCACTCTCTAGGCTGGATACCCATGGACCCAGCCTGGACTCCAGACCAAGTGCTGTCCTACTGCCTGGCCTCGGCCACCAAAGCCCAATTATAACTTGAATGATGTTCATAGAACCCAGCTCTATTTTGAGTACAGTAGGAAGATTATTGGTGTGAAGAATTGGGCTTATTAGAGGCTCCCTAATGACTGGAACCAAGAAAACATCTCTCTCTTAATCTCTGTCCCTCTCTCTGGGGTGACAAGATTTCTTAATTCTGTGTCAACTTCTCTATCTCCATCTCTCTCTGGGTTGGCTTCCCCTGCTCAGTTTGAACATGGCCTATCAGGGCTGCTCCAAATTGGCTCCCTCAACCAGTGCTCATGTCACCCAGCTCCAGCAGTGAACTGCTCCAGCATCTCAGAGCCCAGGTTGCAAATTTTAAGATTGGCATCTTGACTGGCCCAGCCTGGTTTCTGAGTGAGTCCTCTTGAGTCAGATCTCACCAGGATGAAGTTCAGTCATGGTAGCCAGCCTCAAAGGAGCCGGAACTCACAGAACAGGGTTCTGGCTTCTCACGGGGCAGGATCCCAGAGGTGTGGCCGGAGGAGGGCTGGGAAGGCACCTTCAAAAGACATCTGTCACAGCAAGCTACTGACAACCCTTTCGCTCTAAAACCACCAATTACCTGTCGGCACACCAGCCAAGCCTGGACAGGGCTGGGGGAAAGATCAACAGAGCGAGGCGCTGGTTTCAGCCCCTCCTTACAGGCAGCAGGAAGCTGTCTTGCCCTGGCCTGTTGCTCCTTACTCCCCCCAGGCCCCAATTAAAGAGTGGATTCCACCAAGGGTAACAGGAGCCCCAGCCTGCACACAGAGCGGGGCCTGACTCTGGTGCCAGCAGGCATTTCCCCAACCCGCCAGCCTCAAGCGCTTCCTCCTGGAGCACCATTTCATCGGGGTTGATGGACCTGGCCCATCTAATGTGCCCCTAATCCCCTTAAACCACCTTTGTTCCATCTCCTCTTGCTAATCCAATCCCAACAACTGAGCTTCCCCAAGCCAATTCCCTGGCCTGTCACCTTGACCTAGTGGGGGTTGGTCTCAGGGCTTTCGAATAGCTGGGGCTGGCCTGCTGGCCAACTGCCCCCAACCCGCAGTACGGCTCCCATTCCAGCTTCCCACAGAGGCAGCTGCTCCTGCCCATCCTCCACTGCTGGTGCACATCCCAGAGGCCCCTGAAGCTCACAAAGGCAGGAAGGCAGGACGGGGGTCCCCAGGGGCATGGTGGTGTGCAGACCCAGAGTCATAGTGGCAGCTGGGCTGGAGAGATCATGCTGGTTCCCCACATGTAACCCTGAGCCTAAGGTGTCCCGTCCTCTCATTTTGCAGGGATTAGGTCCCAGCCCAGCAGCCTGAAAGAGCTGCATCCTCCAAGTGGGGGCTTCCCTCTCTGACAAGTTAGAATTGGGGCTTGATATGAAAAGCAGCTGGAGCTCCAGGCATTCACACTTGCTCAGATTTCACACTGTTGTGATTTAGGATTAGCAGGAAGGAGAGGCAGATCAGATGTTGCTGTCATTAGAGGCTTTTCTCTCCTGGGACCAGCCCTCAGCCCTGCCCTTTCCTCCTCCCCCCGCAGAGCCTTCCTGCTCCTCTCCTCTCTCCTATCTGGGATGGGCCCATCCTTCCTTAGGAAGCTCCAGGCAGCCTCTGCTGGTTTGTGATTCAGCCTGCAGGATGTACCTTTCTGAATTTTGATAGTCCAGAGCTCCTGGTCGCTCCACCAGGTGAGCTCTGGGCTGTCCCATGGAGAGACTGTGTTGTGCTGGTGACAAGCAACAGGCACTGGGGTTGATTGGGGGTGGGAGCACTGAATAGAGGAGGTATTGGGGCATTTTGAAATGCATTCTATCCACTAATCACCTCGTTCAGTCATGCATATACACATGCAACCATGGGAACAGTGCCTTGTGCAAACCACAGGGGACACAGCGATAAGTGAGGCCCTATCTTTGCCCTCACAGTCTGGTGAGAAGGTAATGGAGTGATCACAAAGAGGATGAGAGGATGAAGATGATGTTGTATGCAGGACAGTTCCAGGTGTAGCCCAGTGTCTTCCTGTTCAAAGTGAGGCCCACAGACCAGCAGCAGCAGGAGAAGGGTCAATCCAGATGCTTCTTTAAAATGCAGAATCTTGGGCCCCACTTCTTCCCACAAAAATCAACCCCAAGTGCTTCCTCCTGGAATTCCCATGATTCATAGACACCATCATGTTGGGCAAGCATGGGCCTTGTGGGCTGATTCTCCGTCTTGGCTAGGGAGCTTGGAGACACATTCCTATCTCCCCCATAGAACCCAATTTCATTGGTCAGGATGTGCTCTGGGCATCATGGAATCTAAAAGTTCTGGAATGATTCTAATATTCAGCTAAGGAGAGAACTTAGAGGGAAAAAAAAAAACCCTCTGGAGGAGATGACACCCAAGCTCACCAGCTCACTCTTGCACATTCTCTACTCCTCACATATGTCAAATAAGTGTAACCAGAAACACCCAGAGAATGGAAGCAAGTGGCAGGTGGTATCCACACATGTGATAAACCCCCCGAAGAAAGGCAGTGCCCCTATGGGTTGAGGGTGATCAGGAGAGAGGTCAGGTCAGGTGGGACTGGCCTTGAAGGAAGGATCAAGGACCAGAGGGAGATGGAGCAGCATGAGCAAAGTGCTAGCTTTGGAAGCTGGGAAGCTGGGGGCTGGGATAACCGCTCCTTCCATGCTCCGTGGGAGTGGAGTGAAAGTCTCTGGGGTCAATGCCTTGAGACCTGGCCTGGAGTCAGTGGAGCAGTGGAATTATGGGCAGGGCAAAGTCTGGGGTAGAGGCTATGGGCTCATTTCTCTGTCCCCAGGCAGGGTGGGTTAGAAGTTTCCTTTCTACAGCCAAGATGTTTCTCTGATTGGAAGAAATATCCCTGGATCAGACTTATCTTTCTGGGGCTGACAATGGGTGTCTGTGTTTGTTTCCTTGTCAGGACTGGGTGGAGGTTATTGGAAGTGAATCACTCAGAGCACATCTTCCTTTGACTGCTCCAGTCAGTTCGCTCCTGCTCTTAGGTATGAGTGGGCACACGTGCTCAGAACACAACCAAATCCACCTGTGGCCCTGGGGAATGAGTGAGCCCCAGCATGGGACAGTTCAAAAAACCCAAGAGGCCAACGGGGTCTGATTGCCTCTTTTCCTGTCATTCCCTTGCACATTTTAATGCATCCTTGGGGATGGAAGGAAGGCTATTTTTAAGCTTCCCATGCTAGTGGACCTTCTTTCCTGGAAGGAAATGTCTCAACCTATTGTGGAAAGTGAAAGTTAAGAGCAGCATCCTCCAGGCCTTTCAGCTCAGGCATCCCTCAGGATTTTCCCTCCTTAATCTTCTGGTGCCTGTGGATTCTAGTACAGACGTCAGAACCAACAACCTGGCTCCCATCCAGCAACTCCACTTACAAGTTAACCTCTCTGGGCCTCAGTTTCCTCATCTGTAAGTGGGAATAATAACAGTGCCTACCTCAGAGGTTTGTTGAGAGGATTCTTTTAGATCAAATGCTGGGCTTGTGCCTTGGCTTCATTGTGATTACACCCAGGGATTCTATAAAATCCCTTGGAAAGGCCAGTGCACCCTGATGATGGACACTATAAAGCTTCACCAGGTGATTGCTCTCAGGAGCAATAGGCCGTATAAACAAATAAAGCACTGATTTAAGTTACATTATTAGCAGGAACCGAATATTCAAGTGCAATATGCTTATTTGATCATCAGAAAGTATTTCTGAGTCTGACCATTTACTGTTAGAAGTACCCATCAGTGGAAAAAAATTAAACATGTAAAACTTTGAATTGTATTAGTCATGAGATAGTTAAAATAGGTAAAAGTGGTTGGTCCCTTCTGTAGTTACTAATGTGAACTCTTTCTTTCATAAATAAGGCCTCAGTTGCCTTATAAACCATGACAGTTGCTTGTCTCTACCAAACTAGGACAGTCATCATGGCAGGGCCTTGAGTTCTGACCTCTGTGGTAGGTGCTGGCAGTGCTGTGCCAGGAAACCACTCTCTGGAATAAAGACAGGCCCCATGTGTGACACTTGCCAATTTCCACAGTGTAAATACGCTCACCAAGACCAGCACGGCATCACTGGCCTGGAGTTGGGAAGGGATATGCACAATAGGCCTCTAAAAGCTTGTGACAGAAAGACTCCAGCCCATGAGCCAAGCCTTTGGGGGATGCAGATTCAGTGAACTCCCCTGGTCATTCAGGGGGCCCTAGGGTCCAAATACCAAGTGTCTAAGCAAAAAGGAGGGAATGGGTTTGAAAGCAGCATGGGAGGATGAATTTGCCCTGGGGCACACCACTGTTAGCTTGCCTCTATCTCCGCAACCCACAGGGGAAGGGCAGAGAAACCTGCTTATGACTAGAAGCAGGGCTGTGACATCTCACTCTCTGGAGAAATCTGGATCCAGGTGGGTTGGGGAAGTGAAAAAAGTAAGTTTCATGTATATCAGAATGTTGTTCCAGCCAAGGGAAGGTGTGGTACAGAGAGAAAATGGAAGGTCACTGGGGAGATGAGGAGAACTCTTAGATGTTCCAGGGTAGACGTAATGGGATTAAGGGTGTAAAACAAGGAGGAACTGGATCCCAGAGGGTGACACTTGAGCTTTGGAAAGCCATTGTTGACCCTAAGAATATCCATAGATTGTGTCACCAAGATGGAACAGGAAAGCTATTAATGATGAGGAAATTAAGAGACTGAGGAACAGATCGGTCCATGGATCATCCCATGGCCTTGGACCACCTCTGGGTGAGCCAGATTTGGAAGATTTCAATGAATGGGAAATTGAAAATGAAATAAACTGATGTAACAAGGAGAACTGAAGTGTGAGAGTTTTTGAATGAAGGGAAAAGGAATATTCTGGAGAAGGAAGCAACAAACCAAGCTCCAAGCAATACCATTTGCAGGGGCTGTGGAAAGAGATCTCAGAAGCAGGGAGTGTCCAGGGAGAAAAGCGTGTTAGATGCAATTAAAGTAAAGACAGAAGTGTGCCTTAGACCCAAGCCACAGTTGCCATTACCAGCCCTCTGGCCCGCCAGCTTGCCCTCAGTTTCCAGCAGGCACCAGCTCTCCCAGGTAGAGTCCTGGGCCAAACACATCCCGGGCTTTGTATGAATTCCCCAGGATCAGAGATCATGGCACTAATTGCTGGTTTATTCCTTTTTTTCCTCCAGGGAACTTCAGATGGCTGGAAAGATTCCCTTCGATATTTTAGAAGAACATAATAATTAAGTATTTTGAGGGGAGGATGCTTGGAGAAGTTCAAATTAGATGCTATACTGGGAAATTATAGGTGCTGTCGCCAAGAGGAGCCAACAAGGAGGGCTGTTAGAGAAGTTGTGTTCAGCTGAAACACAAATGGCCCACTTTGGACCAGCGGGGCAGGCATGCAAACCCTTCTTGCCACCTCTGCACTGTCCACACCTGATCCAGACCTTGCTCTGGGCCCAGAAAAATCAACTAGAGTCTCTTTGGAAAGAAACCATTAGCTGCCCCAGGAACCCTGCAATGACGCCCCATAGAGTTGTTCACCCACCACAGAGGTTGCCCCTCATTCTCTCTAAAGTCCTATCCAGGGAATTGCCTTCCCAAGAGACCTTTGGGCTGGAAGAGACACACTTGGGCTTGCTGCAGCCTGAGCAAGTTCTAGGCTGGCATCCAGGACTTGTAAGAGCTCCTGCAGTTCTGAGGTTCTCTGGTGGGCAAAGCAATGCTTGGGGTTTTGAGGGAGGTGGTTGTGCGTCCTCTCTTTCCTCTTGCCCCAGCTTGAGGGGATGAGAGGCAGGCACCTGTCACATTGAGACCATGAGAGCGCCACATCCATGCCTTTCAGTCTGACCAGGCAATCACATATCACTTTCCTCAGCTGGCCAGCTCTGGAGAAAGGCCTAATCATATCTCTGTCCCCAGGGCCAGGTCCAAGGCCTGGTGCCAGGCAAAGGTCTTTACACAGTATTGCTTGTTTCTCAATTCTATCAAAGCAACCAGTCCAGGAGAAAGGGGACAGCCTGCATCTTCATGTCCTCACTCATCACAAGGCAACCAATAATGTGCATATAACGAACACAATGGTGGCTGCTACTTGTCCAATACCCACTACATCTTTGATATAGATATTGCTTCTGATTATTCAATCTTGCAATGGCATCCCCATCTCCTGATGAGGAGATTGAGGGTCAGAGAGGTTACACAACTTCCTTAAAAAGGAGTGCACGGGTTTGCAAGCAGCATGGGAGAAACCAGTGAATCAGCACTGGGTTTAAGTCTAGATTTGTCTGTCTTCAAAATCCACCTGCTTTCCTCATTCTTTCACATATTAAAGCCATTAAGTCACTCCTCTCGCTGTTCCCCCATCTGATATTCCCTGTCCAAAATTATTCTCATTTTTCATGTTTCCCTGGTCTTCCAGAAAGCGCTCTGTGAATACATTGAGCTGCCTAGAAAGTTCGCTGAACGATAAACATCCAGCACCTTTGCTACCAGGCACCTGGTTAAGAGGGGCAGAGGGACTGGAGGCCCTGCAGCTCCCCACCAGCAGTCTCATGATGAAAGTTTCCACTCTTAGCAAATAAAATGTGAAACCCACTTGTACGAGTGAATTTTCTCTTGTCTATATGGCATTCCAAATCCACTAGGCCTTCTGCATCTTTTCCTGGTCACCCTGCCCTGGACCCCAGTAGGCAGGAGTCCTGGTGGAGAAGTGAACTTAGGGATGGGAAAGGAAGAGGGAAATGTTGGCGAAGGAGGAAGTGGGTGAAGGCAGGTGGGAAGAGAGGGGGATAATAATGAGGAGAGTGTGAGAGGGCAGGCCCTCTGTCTGTCCGGGCTCCTGTCCTCCCATCTGGGAAAAGACCTACTGAGTCTATTCCATGGGCCATTTGCAGGCAGGGAGGAAAGTGGGTCTGGTGGGCTTCCCCACCAAACTGCCTGGAGGAGCTGGCAATGTGGAGATCCCAAGGTGGAAAGATAGTGCTGCCCGTGTCCCCGTATCCTGAGGAGGTCACCCTCCAGAAGGGAGGACAGAGAAGAGATCTCTGTGGGTACCCTTTCATATGTGGGTCTACAGTGAGCCCAGAGCATTTCGCCATCCCAAGAGAAAGAACCCAGAAGTTCTGTTGGCCTCATCCTTTCTTTCCAGAGAAGCAGTTCTGGGGACAGAGAAGTGTCTGGGCAAAAGAGTCCCAAGGCTGTGTGTTTCATGTCTCATCCCATCTGGCCTAGAGGCGTTGGCCAGTGGTGTCTTTACTGCCTGTCTGGGGGCAGGGCCACCCTTGGTGGTCCCCAGGGGAGTGCTGGGGGCAGGCCCTGTCAGGAAGTGCTGGTCTCTGCCTGAGTCTCCCTAAAACTCCCACGTGATCATTTCCTTCTCACTGGACAGTGCTTGCATGATTGAAAGGGAAGATTGCATATTTTGCTCCATGGCTTTAGACACTGTGTGTTTCTACTTTCAAACAAAATTTGGAAGTTTCCCAGCCTTCCAACCCACCCCTCTGTGCGTCACTGTGTTTATGAAGTTCTTGTAGCCAGGCGGACTCGTTTCCAGATTCTGGGAAGGGTGGCAGCCGGCCTGTGTAAATGCCATCGTTGCATGACATGAATTGGCACAGGGGATGGTCAGAGGATCCAGGGCCTCACTTGGCATCAGCTACTCTGAGCTGCATTCTGTAGCATTCACAGAAGGACTTTGTCCAGTGCAGAGAGAGCTCACAGAGCTCTTAGGCTGTGATGGTGGTGTAGGCAGGTGGATGAGGCCCAGGAGCGGTAACGGCAAGACCTGGTCAGTGGGGCTCAGAGAAGTGAATGACATTCTGGGGAGAGCTGCAAAGTGCAAGTTGCTTAGTAAAGACCAGGAGAGTGGACACAGGAATCCAGATGGCAAGGCCTGAGTCAGATGAGGTGGAGCCAGTGTCCGGCCATTCCATTAGAGAGGAGACCTGGAAAGACTGGGTCTGACACCGGCAGGTAGAAGACAGGACCCCTGGGAAGAATGTCTCAGGCCCCTTCATGTTCTGTTGTCAGGGCTGAGACCAGGGTGAACTCACTGAAGGGGAGGGATGTCAGATTGATGCAGGTGTCACACCTGGGGACAGACCTGCCTTTGCATGACCCAGACACATCTCCAGTTCTACACCCAAGGTACCTGCTTACTTCTCCTGGACCTGCTGGTTGTGCCTTCAACTTAGCCAGCTGCTTCTTTGGCTGCACATGACAGCACAGGTGAGCTGAGTTCATGGACATTCTGATGGGTGGAGCTTCACCCTGGTTCGAGGCACTTGTTCTGGCAGGACTTCTCGACAGATCCACAATGGCTACCCCCGACATTCCCATTGCAGGGAAAGGTACCTCTACTCACCCAATGACCCAAAACAGATCCTGGAGAGTTAATTCCACCTTTCCTTTTTCTTCCCTCCTGGAAGGCTGTGCCAGGTTCCTCACTGGTTTCCAGCTCTGCCCCCTGTTGTGCATTCCCCACACTCAGCAGGGAGGACTTCTAGAACACAGATCTGATGGTATCACCCCCACAGGTTTTATGCTTGAAAGCCAAAGGAGGGTATAGAGTCTTCCAGAATTTTCTGGAGGAGAAAGGAGTACCATACAGTTCTTTATCTAATATAGCATTTTTTTTTTCTCGCTCTAAATGTAGGGAACTTAGGGAAATACAGAAAAGTAGAGAGAGGAGAATTATTCCTTTTGGCTCTATTATTCATTTGTCCCCACCCAGCACAGCTGTCCAGGATGGAAGGAAGGACAAGGTGGGGTTGACTCTCTACTTTGGGGCCCTGGGTGAATGTAGGTACCCTTCCCAGTGATGGGACATGTGGAAGTAGCCATCGTAAGTCTGTTGAACGATCTCATCAGAATAAGTTTCTAGAACCAAGGTGAAGACCCCAACCACCCCAGAATCTATTTTGGCCTATGAATGCAGACATGGCCACATGACTTGCTTTGACCAATGAACCGCCAGTGGAGGTGATGTGTGTCTCTTGGACAAAAGCTTCTGGAGTCAAGTGGGGTGTTCCATGCTCACTTTTATCCTCTGCAAGAGTATGTCTATGTCTGACACGGGCAAGACCCCTTGCTGGCAACACCAGTCTGAATGGAGGAGAATGAGGCATGTCCCCTGATATGCCTCCTGTCCGTGCCAGAAGAAAAGGCACCAAGCTCACCTGAAGGAGAAGCCAATCCTGACCCAAGAGGAGAGTGTGGAGGGTTCCATTTATGCCATTCCCACTTCTGGACCCTATCTGCATCAGATGATTAGGCCCTATCCCAGCTGTTGAGGGCACAAAGTGAAGAGGACAGGCAAGGTAATTTTTCTGCTTTTCTGGAACTTACTGCCTGGGGACACATAGGAACAGGTAAATAAAATAATGTGCTAATTACAGACAGTGAAACCATTGATGAAAATAAAACTGGGGGATGGGTATGTTGGGGGTGACAGAAAGACAGAAGGGGTAGTCAAGGAGGGCCTCTCCTAAGGAGGTGGCTTGGGCTGAGAAAGGAATGGGGACAAGGAGTCAGCGTGTAAGGGGGCTGGGAAGAATGCCTCAGGGCTTAGGAACAGGAAGGGGGTCCCGTGTGTTGCTGCAGGACCACAATAAAGAGGCAGGGCCAGGGGCAAGGTTGGAGGAAGGCAATAAGGGCAGGTCATGGGGCCCGTGTACACAGCCGGGATTTGAATCTGGGTACCGTTGGGAGTTCTTGACTTGTAGCATAACAATGACCTCCTCTGGTGTATTGGTTGGATATTGATAGGAGGATTGATTTGCGGATGGCAAGAAAGAGATGCTGAAGACCTTCACTGGGGCTATTGGCAATGAAATAGAGAGACATGAACATACCTGGGAAGTACTTCCTACTGCAGAGCAGCTCAGAGTTACAAATAGAAGCAAAACAAAGAGAAATCAAAAGATTCCCATGCTCTTTATCTTGAGAAACAACAAATGTCACTGAAGGTCAGTGGAATCTCCAGATGGAAATAACATCACATTTTTGGCTGCCTTAGCAGTTTTCCTAAGAGGCTTTTTCTTAATGAAGTTGACTAAAGCACAGGACCCTGAGGTTTTTGTCCCCTTCACCATTCTTTTTCCTTTTGTTGGAGGGGTGTCTATGTGACCAGGTGGTGAAGAGGAGAACAGGGAGGAGGACAAGAAAGAGGAGAAGGAGGAGGAGGAGGAGAAGGAGGAGGAGGAGAAAGAGGAGGACTCAGAGCTCACCTGTCTGCTCCTCAGAGGTTTGTGCTGCTGGTTTTGACAGGAGTCTTTTACTGGCATCTGATCAGGCTGGAGAAGGTCAGGGGTTAATTCTTCCCTGAGGCAGGCATTATGCCTGGCATCTATGCAAGAATTCAGAGCATGTTCAGAACTTTCTGATGTCCAGCTCTGGGAGGGGTCCTAAGCATACACAGAAAATAGGATTTTTCATGCCCTCAAAGGCACTGGACACCCCACGACAGACTGACAAGGGAAAAGGCTGTGCTCAGCAGTTCTGAAGCCCCAAAGAGGCATTTGTCTAGGAGAAGCCTAAGGACTTAGGGCTTGCCCAGGCTGAGATTTCTCTTTACCCCAGAGGGAGAATATTTGTTCCTACTTTTGTTTTCAAAAGCTTATGAGGACAATGATTATAAAACTAGTAATATGACTGGTAAAGTTATCGGGCTTGGGGGAGGCCAAATTGGTGGCATAGGTAAGAGGTGTTTTGTTGAGAGCCGTCATTTGGCTTGGTGCCATGGCATTTTTCATCCTTCTTCCTTATGCTTGTGATAGGCCAAATTTGGGGGCCAACAGAGGTGAGGCAAAGAACCTCACCCCCCCACACTGGCACCAAGGCCAATTTGGGGGGCCAACAGAGGTGAGGCAAAGAACCTCACCCCCCTACTGGTGCAAAGGCCAAATTTGGGGGCCAACAGAGGTGAGGCAAAGAACCTCACCCCCCCCACACACTGGTACAAAGGCCTATCCACAAGTATTGCTGTATGCTGGACCGGTAGTCAATGACGGGTGAGATCTAATTGCAATGGTACCAACCTAAGACAGGAGGCTGACGCCTTGAGGTCAGCTCATCTGATGATGGTAAGGACCATATGTAGTATTGGACAACCCAAGACAGGCATGGTCTCTAAGCCACATTGCTTGTTATTTAATTAAACAGAAGGGGGGAGATGTTGAGAGCCACAGCCAGCCCCTGGCATTTTGCCAGAAGTAATGGTTGAGAGGCAAGCCATTAAGATGATGCTGGATGGATTCAATTGTATATTAGACCTTTACACCAGTAATAGGGCGGCTCTTGCTGCCTCGGGCGCCCGCTACTTTGTAGTTCCCGTTGAGTTCTCGTGGGGTTCTGAGAGTGAATGTGCGTGCAGCCGAGGGGAGGGAGTTCCGGTTGGTGTGTGGTGTTCCGGGGGGCCATGTGGGTGGCGTTTGGGAGAGTTCCCAGGGAGTGTGCGTGGAGTGCTGTTGGAGTTCGGGCAATAAAGTTTCCTGTTTGAAGATACAAGTGCTTTGTGGCGGCTCAGTGATTTGTGCCCAGCCAGACTGTGGCAGTGTTTTGTTGAGATGTATTAAAATTGTCTTTGATACCACTTATTACATTTGGTTGTTGGCTGGCCTAGTGGGAGGAATAGGTCATTGGGATATGCCCTTGAAGGAGATATTGAGACCCCAGCCCCTTCCCCATTTCTTGTCTTTCTCTTTGTCTCTCTCTTTTTCTTTTTCTTTTTTTTTTTATTGCTTCTTGGCCAACACAAAGCAAACAGACCTCCTGTGCAATGCCTTTGTGCCAACTAAGAACTAAAACGTGAGCCTATATAAACCTCTCCTTGTAAGTTGATTCTCTCAGGTGTTTTGTAATAGTAATGAAAAGTTGACTAACATCATATTTAAACCAAAAAAAGGGAATAAAAAAAAACTTAGGTGAAAAAATATATATTCTCATTTTAAAATGCTAACAATTCAAATGTCTCACAACTGTTCAGTTTTCTTACTCAAAGTTAGTTACCAGCATTACTAAAATTTTCATGGATAAACAGTTATAGTCTATGTACCAATTAGTGTATATATATATATATTAAACATTTTAAGATGGATGTTGGCAAACTATTATGCTCTCTGCATCTTGGGTTCCTCACCCACCATGTGACCTTTTAGAATATTCTATGTCAGCATATATAGATCCACTTGTTTCTTTTCAGTGAATGACAGTACTCTGTACAATATTCTACAATTTTCTTACCTAGTGCCTATCAGGGGTAATTAAGTGATTTCTAGTTCTCAGATGCAGTAAGAGTCAAATTGACAGATGCACACAGAAACACACATAAAGTACAATTTTTTAAAAAAATAAGCAAAGACTCCATTCCACTCCTTCATCAATGAGAGAACTGGTAATATATGGCAGTATCACCTCCAAGAATGAAGCCTAAAAAATGAATGGTGTGAGGAGATTCAAGATGGCAGATTAGAGGAAGTTTGCACTCCTAGTTGATCCATGGCTCCTAATTCTAGCAGCAGAAGTAGTGCTTCTCAGTGAGGTGGGTAAAAAAGGGATTTCACTAAACTTTAATATTAGACAGTCAGAGTGTCTTAGAGATCCAGAAGTTATGGTACATTGAAAACAGAAGAAAGAGTACCTGGGAGCCAAGCCAGGTGTGGTAGCTGCAGTGCCTCTAGTTCACCACAGAGAGAGGGAGAACACAGAGAAACACAACAGACAGATTTGGTGTGGAAAACCTGAGATCAGAAAACAGTCTGAACTTAGCTGACCCAGATGCTGCACCACAACTGGTGTTCAAAAAGTGCTCTGTTTCCCAATTGGCTGTGGAGAGCTGAGGTGGAAGCCATCTTGAGGCAGCCACACTGCAGTTGCTCCTATGAGAGTTGGAAGATCATAGCAAACACCACCATGCCTTCCCCCAAAGCGCCTACCATCTCGCCTAGAATATGAGCAAGACAGGCACAGAGGAGGTTGTACTCAGGGGTATTCAAACCAGAAAAACCAAGGGGAGTCCAATTCACTTTCTCTTTGAGTCTGGAGGCTCACATGACCAACCGAAGTGGGTCAGAAATCTGAACAGGTGGGTGTAAATACATACAGGGCTAAGACTTGGAAGGCTGTGTTCTGTGTTATGTGTGCAGGCGTGTGTGATAATTAACATTGTAGATATCATAGTAGGAATCAGATATTTATTTTAGTGCTGTATATTGTTTGCATTGGTTGATGCTATCATTTGTTTACCCCTATTCTGTGAAGGGCTAGGATCCTCCAGGGACATTACAAGTTCACAGAGTGGAGACTTTGCTGATGAGCTAAACTCAACCAAAAGACAAAGCACTTTGTTCCACACACAAATTAACAATACTCAAGCTTTGGTGATACTTTAATAGAAAGGATAGAAGAGACTAAAACCCAAACCAATGATCGCACCCCAAGTAGAAGTGACTAGGGGCCACAACAGACATCCACTGCTATAGAAAAAACAGAATTAACACAAGGGCTTTGGATACCACACCTAAAAGAGGGTCTCTTTAGCAAGTGAAGGGTGTGCTGTAAAAAACCCCACACATAAAAGTGGAAGAGGAATCCATCCGAACAGATTCATAAAATCCCAACAGATTCATAAAACACAAGAATATAAGAAATTTGGAAAACAAGGTAACATGACACCTCCTAAGGTTCAAAATTCACTAGCAACTCACCCCCAAAATATTGATGTGAATGAAATGCCACCACATAAAGAATTCAAAAGAAATGATTATAAAAATGATCAATGAATTCTAAGAGGATAAAAAAACAATGAATGAATTAAGGAAGTCAGTGCAGGATATGGATGAGAAATTCAATAATAGAGATAGAGAAAAATAACCAAATAAATGTTGGAAATAAAATACAAAATAAACCAAATAAAATGTTCAGCTGAAAGTTTCTCTAAAAGAGTCGACCTTGATGAAGACAGAATCTTAGAGCTGGAAGACAAAGTGGCCAGTCTTGAACATTCAGATGGTATTAAAGAAAAGAAAATAAGTAACCATGATCAGAATATACAAGAACTCTGGAACATTGATAAAAAGACCAAATTTAAGAATCATTTGAATTAAAGAGGGTTGCAGGATGCAGGTTAATGGAATGGATAACCTCTTCAGGAAAATAACAATAAAAACATTTTCTAAACCTGGAGAATGATATAAACATCTGTATAAAGGAGACATGGAGACATTCAGAATGCCAAAAACATAAGATTAAAAAAAAAAAAGGTTCCACAACACATTATAATTAGAATGCCTAACACACAGAACAAGGATAGAATTTCAAAAGCCTCAAAAGAAAAACTAGGTCACATTTAGAGGCAAGCCAATCAGAATCACTCTGATTTCTCATCACAAGCTCTAAAAACCAAGAGGGCTGGAAATGATGTGTTTCAAGTCCTGAAAACAAAACAAAACTAACAACAAAAATTCTGTCAACCAAGATGGCTATGTCCAGAAAAGCTATCTTTCAGAATTGAAGAAAAAATAAAAATCTTCCAAGATAAGCAGGAGTTAAAAGAGTTCATGACTACTAAGCCAGAACTATAGAACTTCCTTAAAGAATTGTAATGAAAAAAAAGGGTATATGTATAATAGCATAAATTGGCATGAACATACTTTATATACAGAGATACAAAAAATTGTGCTCTATGTGTGTAATAAGGATTGTAATGCATTCCACTGTTATCATGTATTTAATAAATAAATACATAGATAGATAAAAAAAAATATGCCACACAGAAGAAATGAAAAACAAACCCCAGAGATCACAAATGAACAAATCATATTTGAAGAGTAGTCTAGCAGATGAGAAATAGGACCAAATTAAACATTAAAAGTAAATCAAAATGGCAAGAATTAATAAGTATCTCTCTAAAATAACATTGATTCTTTAGAACTTAAAAATACTATAAATCAAATGAACTTAAGGGACATCTATAGACTACTTCATTCAACAACAGCCATTTTCTTCTCAGCAGCTCATGGAAATTTCTCAAAAAATAGAACATATTCTAAGCCACAAAGCAACTCTTAGCAAATTGCAAAAAAAAAAGTTGATGTAGTTCCTTGTATTTTATCAGATCACAATATAATACAATCAGAAATCAACATGACAAAACCCTATGAAACTATATAAATTGAAATTGAACAATAAGCTTTTGAATGATGAGCAGGTGATAGAAGAAATCAGGGGATAAATTTAAAAATTGTTAAACACAAACGAGAACAGGGCTACAACATACTAGAACCTCCAGAACACTATGAAGGCTGTTCTAAGAGGAAAGTTTATAGCTAAGAGTGCCTACATAAGAAAATCAGAAAGATCCCAAATAAGCAATCTAATGATGCATCTCAAGGCCCTTGAAAAATAAGGAAAAGGCCAATTCCAATGCCAGTAGAAGGAAGGAAATAATTAAGATCGAGCTGAAATCAATGAAATTGAGTATTAAAAAATAATACAAAAGCTCAATGAAACAAAGGGTTCTCTGAAAAGAGAAACAAAATTAATAAGCCCTTATCCAAATCAGCCAAAAGAAAAAGAGAGAAAAACCCAAATTAATAAAATTAGAGATGAAAAATGAGACATCACCACATACATAACAGAATCCAGAGGATCCTTGAGGGAAAACTTACATGGTAAAAAATTGAAAAACCTCAAAGAAATGGATTCATTTCTAGACACAAATGATGAACTGAATCAAGAGGGCATAGAAAACCTAAATGGACCAAATATTTGTAATGAGATAGAAGCAGTAATGAAAAGCCTTCCAACAAAGAAAATTCTAGAACCAGATAGATTTTCAGGTGAATTCTACCAGATCTTTAAAGAAGATATGGCCAATACTACTCAAATTATTTCATGAAATAGAAAGGAATGGAACACTTCTAAATTCATTCTATGAAGCCAATATCCCACTCATACCAAAACCAGATAAAGACACATCAAGGAAAGAAAACTAGAGACTAATAACCCTAATGAACTCAGATGCAAAAATTCTTAAATATTGGTAAATCATGTTCAAGAACATTCTAAGAAGATTGCATGTCATGACCAAATTGGTTTTATTCCAGAGAGGCAAAAATGGTGTAATATACACAATTAATAGATGTAATTTATCACATAAAGAGAATTAAGGACAGAAATAACTTAATTATCTCAAGAGATGTAGAGAAGGCTTTTGGCAAAGTTTAGCATCCATTCATGATTAAAAAACACTGAAAAAACAAGGGATATGAGGAACCTACCTCAACATCATAAAGGTTATATATGAAAATTCCAAAGCCAATCCAAAGTAAATCGGGGGAAAAACTGATAACATTTTCTTTAAAATCTAGAGCACAACAAGGATGTCCACTCTCACTCCTTCCACTTAACACAATGATAGAAATTCTAGCCAGAGCAATTATGCAAGGGATAAAAATAGGAAAAGAAGTCAAATAATCACTGTTTATAGATGATATGTTCCAATACACATAAAAGACCCCAAAAATTTCACTAAAAGACTGTTAGAGCAAATAATAAACAAATCCAGCAAAGTAGCAGGTTACAAAATCAACATACAAAAATCAATAGCTTTTCTATATACTAATAATGAATCTGCTGAGAAAGAAATCACGAAAACAATCCCATTCACAATACCTGTCTCCAAAAAAGTAGGAATAAATCTAGCTAAGGAGGGAAAGACCTCTACAATGAGAACTATAGAATGTTAATGATATTGAAACAGAAGAAGATGGAAAGACCTCCTTTGTTAATAGATATTGGCCATACTACCAAAATTAACATTGGCCATACTACCAAAAGCACTATACAGATTCAATGAAATCCCCATTAAAATACCAAAGACATTCTTCACAGAGCTAGGAAAACAGTCCCAAAACTCATTTGAAGAATAAAAGACTCAGAATAACCAAAGCAATTATAAGCCAAAAAAGCAATGCTGGAGGCATCACAATACCTGACTTCAAATAATAGTACTGAGTACTATATGTAACAAAAACTGGTACTGACATAAAAACAGACATGTAGACCAATGGCACATAATAGAAGACACAGACAAACCCACACATCTATAGTCATCCTTAATAAAAGATGCCAAAAACATTCTTTGTAGAAAAGACAGCCTTTTAAACAAATGGTATTGGGAAAACTGGTTACCCATATATAAAAGAATGAGACTAGACCTTTATCTCTCACCCTGCACAAAAATCAACTCAAAATGTATCAAAGACCTAAGAATTAGACCAGAAACTATGCAACTTCTAGAAGAAAATGTAGGGTCAACATTGCTGTGCCGGCATATAGGCACAGCAATGACTTTCTCAATAGGACCCTAAAGCTTAAGAAATAATGTCAAGAGTTAATAAATAGAACAACATCAAATTTAAAAGCTCCTGCACAGCAAAGGAAACAATTAGGAATGTGAAGAAAGAACCTAAAATATTGGAGAAAAATCTTTAGCTGCTCTTCTGACATAGGATTAATATTCAGAACATATAAAGAATTGAAAAAAATTCATCACCAAAGTTCAAATAACCCAAATAATAAATGGTCAAATGATCTACACAGACACTTCTTTTTTTAAAATTT
The DNA here is from genome assembly GCF_048772815.1 of Callospermophilus lateralis. Lineage (NCBI taxonomy): Eukaryota > Metazoa > Chordata > Mammalia > Rodentia > Sciuridae > Callospermophilus > Callospermophilus lateralis. The sequence goes on along the minus strand of NC_135317.1, from coordinate 61,241,231 downwards.
TTTTATAGTTGTAGAAGAAATGCCTTTATGTGTTTGGTTTTTTATATGGTGCTAAGGATCAAACCCAGTGCCTCACACATGCTGGGCAAGCGCCCTGCCCCAGACCCAGCCCCTCAGATGGTTTTTAAAAGAAGACATACACTTCTCAAGAAAAGAAATATAAATGGCTAACAAATATGTAAAAAAATATTCAACATCTTTAGCAATCTTGAAAACTACACTGATATTTCATCTCACACTGGTCAGAATGGCAGTCATCAAGAATACAAACAATAATAAATGCTGGAGAGGATGTGGGAGGGAAAGGATCACTTACACACCATGGGTGGCATGGTAAATTAGTACAACCACTATGGAAGTCTGTATGGAGGTTCCTCAAAAGACTGGGCTGGAATTGCCGTTTCACCCAGCTATAGCACTCCTCAGTATTTATCCTAAGAATTAAAGTCATTATACTATAGTGATAGATGCATACCTATGTTTATAGCAGCAGAATCCATAATAGCCAAACTGTGGAACTAGCTTAGTTATCCATGGATGGATGAATGAATAACGAAATATGGTATATATACACAATTGAGTTTTATTCAGCCATAAAGGAAAATGAAATTATGTCATTTGAAGGAAAATGAATGGAACTTGAGACCATTATATTAAGTGAAATAAGCCAAAGTCTGAAGATCATGCTTTTTTTTCTCATATGGGGAAACTAAAGAGAAAAATGGAAAAGAAAGGTGATTGGGCAATCTCATGAAAATCAAAGGGAGATCAGTAAATGAAAGAAACCAAGGGGTGGTGGCGGGGAGGGAGGACAGAAGAGCTGGGTAGTGATATTGTGCAAATTATATTGTTATATTGTGCACATGTACAAATATGTAATGATCCCATCATTATGTACAACTATAATGCACCAATAAAAAAATGTGGAAAGAGAGAAAAATGAACAGAGGTTGATTGTACTCATGGGGTGTCTAATGGAGGGAAATGTATATCCCCTGTGCAGGGTGATGATTTTACCCTGGGTGGAGTCCCTAGGAGAAAACTTACAAATACAAACTCAAATCTCAAGCCACAAAAATAAGCCACCAAGAACAATAACTGGTAAAAAAAAAAAAAGGAGAATTAAATTCCCCCCTCAGTCAGATACTGAAATATCAGATACAGATTATAAAATAGACATGCTTAAACTTATAACAGAATTTTGAAAATGAAATTGAAAATATGGGGGAAAAACCTGGCTAACTATATTTTAAAAGACCAGGTTAACTTGAAAATAAAATACTTCTAGAAATTAAAAAAAAAAATAGCTGAAGGAATTTTTAAAAAACAATAGAAAAAAATAGAGGAAATGACTAGTTATCTGGAAGATAGATCTGAGGAAATTATCTAGAACTCAGTACAAGGAAGAAAGAAGATGGAAAATATGAAAAATAAATTAATGACATGAAAGATATTACAAAAACAAATTGCACATACATATAATTAAAGTTCCAGAAAGAGAAAATAGAGGTTGGGAGAGAGGTAGTGTTTGAAAAGATTATATTTTATCTGAGAATATACTCAAATTGGTGAAAGATACAGATTCTGAGATTAATGAAATAACATATAATAAACAGAACATTATATATATATATATATATATATATATATATATATATATATATATATATATACATATACACATATGTATTTATATATATATGAAAATGGATAGCAAGATTCACTGTGGCAAAACTCTATGGAGAGATTCTGCCATGTTCTCTGTGGAGATCCTTTGCCTCAGTCTCTAGCATTTTTGATTCTTACACTATAGGCAGTAATAGCAGTAATAATAGGCTACTTTATTTTCATTTAATATTTTATGGTTTTTCAATATTCTTTATAGGTATAGTCTATAAAGACTGACAGATGGAGAATGTGCACGTCAAAGCTGAAGGGACTTGTTCAAGACCAGCTAGCTTGGCAGCAGATGGAAGTCTAAATGCCTGGTCTCCTAACTCAGACCCTTTCTGTTATGAGATTTTGGAAGAGAGTTTCTGAGCCCTTTGGAAGCCTCCCCCAACTATCGGGACAGTTGTGCTTTAGGGACTATTAAGTGGGGGCTGAGCAAGAGATTTCCTGACTTGTGGAGGGGCCCCACCTGCTCTGTCAATTACATCAGAACTTGCCTTTTAGTCTCAGGATAGTTGGAGATTCCTCTTGTCTGGCTAGAAGCTGCTGCCTGTTGGGGTATAAAAGGGTACTCAGTCTATGGCAGATGCTCCTTAGCTTAGGGAATAACTAGGCCGATGAACCAGTCTTACAGTTCTTTCTCTCTTACTTTCTGTCTCTAAGAGATGTTGGTATGGTTGTGGTTTCTGCCACAGGCTATGTGGCATCAGAACCCATGGTGGTACTAGGAGTCAGAAGTTATAGATGAGGTCCTGGTTTTGTCACTGGGCCTCTGGGCTTTGTTTTTTTAAGTGGGAGTTTGCTTATAAACAAAAGCAGGGTATGTGTGCATGAAGCAGGGAGGAAGGTGACTGTGGTCTGAAAAAGTAACCTAATAGAAGGCTTCCAACTTGCTATTGTAGTTGTCAGTGAATCCCTTAAAATTTCTCCCAAATATTAAAGGAAGTGTGTGCTGTTTATGTTTGTGAAACTGTAACATGAAAAAAAAGCATTTAAAAAAAACCCCACAAAATAGGATGATCTTGTGTAGGGGTGGGGGGGTGTTAATGGTTTGAATTATGCTTGCTAAAAAAGGTAGCTTCAAGTCCTAAACCCCAATGCCACAGAATGTGTCCTTATTGGAATAGGATAATTCCAGATGCAACTGGTTATGCTAGGAGGAAGGTGGGCCCCTACTCCAATATGACAGACACATGAAGACATAAGAGAGCCATGTCAAGATGGAGGACAGAAGTGACATGTTCGTTAGGCAAGGGAAGGCAAAGATGGTGGGCACATCACCAGAAAGTAGCAGAGGCAAGGAGAGATGGGAATCAACAGAATGTCAGGGAGGATGACCCTTCTCACACCTTGATTTTGGACACCGGGATTATGAGATGATAAAGTGCTATTATTTTAGGTTCCCCACTTTGTGATACTTATAATGACAACCTTAGGAGATGAATACAGTGGCCATTTGTCACCATGGCTGTCTAGCATCTGAGCAACCTCTCCTGTTTGAGGTAAATCCCAAACAGGTACTATGAGAGGTACTATGGCTTCTTCTTACAAAAGTTTTGTGAGACCAGTTATTCTTTTACCAACTGCAAGCAGTTTGATCATGGGGATGTTCTGGATACACAGCCAATTGGATGCTTCTACCACCATTTCTGAATATTAAATAAGTAAATCAAGTTTCCAGGTCAAAAGACAGTAGAATGAATCAGACATAACTTTCCCACGTTCCTGTATGAATACAAGACCAGTGTAACTGCATACCATGTTCAACCACAAGAATGAGATCCTAATTAGAATAAGTTAGACTCTCTATGTGTAATATGTCAAAATACACTCTGCTGTCATGTATATCTAAAAAGAATAAGAACAACAAAAGACTCCAGATCAGAGAGAGACTTCTTTTTAAGGGTGGTTGTGGCCAAAGTGAAGAAGCTAATGCTCAGATCTGTTAAGACCAGCACCCAGAGACAGTCATGAGGATCCTACTGGCTGCCATGGCAACATCTGAGCTAACTTCTCCCCAACCCCTACTATTTCCTGCTTGGGTGATTTTTCTAGGCTTTCTTGACTCTGTAAGCTACTGACCTTTCTCTTCCATTAACTAGAGTCTGCTGCTACTGTTTGGAAAATAGAACCCTGACTAATGCCTTATAGTCTGTGAGATTCCCTTCAATTTTAAAGGTTGATTACTCCCCACATTTTTTTATTTTAAATTGTCAATTAGCATTTAACACAGAATCCACGGAATGTTATTTCCTAATAAGGGAGCAGTGCTCAGAAGAAGGCTAGGGGTTGATTCTCCCCAGGAGATTTGTGCAGTGTGCAAAGGGACCAGATTTTACGTATGACAAATGAGCCTTTGGGGCACAGTAATTTGGGCTAGAGGGACTCCAGAGATCATCCTGTCAGGAAAAATTATGGAAGACTAAAATAGACAAAAAAGAAAAAAATTACCAAGTGCCTTGTTTAGTGTATCTTTCTAAAGCAATCTTCCTTTCATTGTCTCAAAATTATTTTTATAACTCTGTAACTTGTAGAAAACTGAAAATAATGCAAATGATTCTTTTTTCCCTAAAAATACAAATTGGGCCAAGCATGATGGCACAGGCCTATAAACCTAGCTATTTGAGAGGCTGAGGCAGGAGGAAAACTTGTTAGAGGCCAGCCTGGGAAAATGAACAAAATCCTGTCTCAAAATAAAATTTTAAAAGCTCTTGGAGGGTTAGGGTTGTGGCTCAGTGGTAGAGCGCTTGCCTAGCATGTATGAGGCACTGTATTCAATCCTCAGTACCACATAAAAATAAAATAAAGATATTTTGTCCACCTAAAACTAAAAAATAAATATTAAAAAAAAAGTCTGTGAGTGTAGCTCAGTGGTGTGTGTATGGCCCTGAATTAGATTAAACCACCACAAAACAAATAAACAAACAACAATAACAAAACCACATACAAATTAGTTGTATAAAGTTGAATGTAACTGATTATTGACTAGTGTTAGAACTATTGCAAGTTCAATTCATATTGATTATGTCTAGTAAAGATATATTGGTTTCCTTCTTTAATTAGCAAGTTAAAACATTTAACAGGTGTTCATTTTATCCATTTCATACTGTTATTAGATTTTTAAAAAATATTTATTTTTAGTTGTAGTTGGACACAATACCTTCATTTTGCTTATTTATTTTTATGTGGTGATGAGGATCAAACCCAGGGCCTTGCACGTGCTAGGCAAGTGCTCTACCACTGAGCCACAACCCCAGCCCTTGTTATTAGATTCATGATTCTATTCTTTTAATATAACAAACGGGGGTCCTAAGAACTGCAGAGACTTACCCAAGGTTGGGGTGTTAATCTGGGTCCTCTGAGAAGCAGAAGCCAAGATGGGACACTTATGCCACTGTTTCTGAATATTAAATGAGCAGTAGAATGCATTTTGACATATCATACATGGAGTATAACTTCCCATTCTGTGGTTATACATGATGTGGAGTTACACTGGTTGTGTACTCATACATGAACATGGGAAAGCTATGTCCTATTCATTCAACTGTTGTGACCTCTTTAAAGACAAGAAGACCAGGAATCTATAATGGGATTCTCCCAATTCCCAGTCCCAATGTGCTTGTGCTCCACCATCGATTGATGTGCCTGTTCATCTATCCATCAGGCCCTCAACTCAAAAGTGCAGAAGTGACATGGACTTTTTCATGATACCCACTATCTTGTGAGAAAGAAAAAGACTAGGAAATCGCTGAAAATTGGGTGGAAACTGGAGAGGAGCATCCAACCCAGGAAAGGTGCTCCAAAAGAATGACGTTTCAGCCATTTCAGGGAGGGACAAAGAGAAGAACCAGGGGTGGAGGACCAACACGTGGAAGGGAGAAGAAGCAGAGCACTTGAAGGGAAAACAGGGCCAGTACAGGTGGAATGCAAGGGGTGAATTTGAGGCGATAGGGACACAAAGGGCTTTGAAGCCAACTGAAGAAGAGAGGACATCAAAGGATTTGAAGCACACAACACCATCAGATTGGTGTCTGCTCTGGTCACCCTCAGACTAACCCTTGACTAGCTCTCAGTCTGACACCTTGGGCAAGCACAAGAAATAACTAACACAAAAGGGAGATAAAACTCTCTAGAAACAGCACTTCTTTATATTCATTTCTAGGCAGCTCTGACCTGACATTGGGGGACCCAGGGCAAGAGTACACAGAGAAGCCCGCATGCCATATGTCTAAATAGGAAGCCAACAGGCCATTAATGTGATGCGTTCTACTCTCCATCCTTGACAAATATTCTTTTATAGCAATCTGGAAAGCCATGTTTGAGTTTAGAAGTTTGGATTCTCTGGAGTCCTGTGTCAGAGGTAGCCATGGCTCACCCCTTCTCTTCCCAGCCTGTCTCCATCCTGCACTTCTAGGGCCCCCATAGCTGTGGGCCCTAGACCCCCGTCTTAGTTGCTCATGTCTTCCACAAACACTGTTTTCTTGCCATCCCTTGGGAAAGACATACTTGGGGAAGAGTCCCATATTGATCCTAAAAGAAAACTTGGGGCCATTTGGAAGAAATTTAAGGGTTCTGGGTCCACAAAAGATGGTCTAGATTCTAGAAGGTAGGGCGTGGGATATCTCCTTGGTCTTACAGATTCCTCATCCCATGGGAAGAACAGCAACCAGAGGAGGACCAAGAATCATCTAAGCATGGAACCCTGGCAGATCCCGTCTTATGTAAGGGTGTAAGGGCCTTTAGACTTCTTTTATCCCTAAAAGAAAATGGTTATGGTGCCCTTCAGGCAGTGGCTCATGGTTCCTGCAGGGTTTTTCCACTGGAGACCCGATGGAGCACCCTGGTTGGGAATTTACATCACTCATCAAATTCTTTGGCTTTATCTTGTACTTCAAAGTGCTGGGCTCAACTCTACTCCTCTTTTACATGCTGTTGTGACCATGAAATCCCAGTGGGGCCACCCCTGCTTGGTGCTGTCTGGGCCGGATGGTGGGGAGTGATGTGGAGGAGGAGGGAGTCACCACACCACTGCCTTCGGAGGGTCCGTCTGGTCTCCTTCATGTTTCCCTTTAACATTTGTTTACGTGCATTCTGCGTTAGTCCTTTTCCTTCCTTGGGCCTGGCAGTTCTATTTTTGAAGGTCTGGGCAGGGACCAGGGCTACGCAAGTACAGCCAAATCAAACAGAGCTTTATCTGCCTCGCTTGGCTGCTGACCACTGCTTATCTTCCTGCTCCAACCTCCTCTCTCTCCCGGAAGAGTAGATCCTGTCTTCAGGCTCTGGGCCTCTCACCAGAGACAGAGAGAAAGGAGGAAAGTAGGGGAGAAAGAGAGAGAGAAAATGAGAGAGAGAGAGAGAGAGAGAGAGAGAGAGAGAGAGAGAGAGAGAGAGAGAGAGAAAGAGAGGTGAAGTCTGAGAAGAACTCCTTTGGGCCATGGAAACTGAGAGATTTAGTTATACTCCTAAAATTGAAATATTTTTCCTGGGTTCTCTCTTTGGGAACACTTATGTGTAGGATTAACTTATGACTCCATCTCAAACAAAAACAGTTCTGTAAGCCCAACACCCAATAAAGTCTGCATTTAGTTTCTCCTCACATTTCCGCCCCACCTGGCAGGTTGGGTCCCTCTGGCTCCTGGTGTGTGTTCTGTGGTGCTCTGCAGGCTGGCCCCTTTCTGTGTCTCCACTTCTGAGAGGTGTCTGGCTCTGTCCACTGGCCTCTGACTGATGTACACAGTTTGCATGTACCTCAGCTCCAGTGCCTGGTTGCAAATACTGACTCACTCCCTGTTCTTAACTTATAAACTAGTTATCATGCTGGGTAAATGTGAGCTGTGCTTTGGGAGCTGTGAGGTCCCCAAGGGGACCCTGGCTTTGGCCAGCATTCCTGTGTAGTAAACCCCACAGAGCAGAGAGACTCAGGGGGACCAGGAATTTAGCATTAGTTATTGCAATCAGCACCCAACACATCAGTTCTCAGACTCTTCCGTCCTTCATTTTACAAAGAGAGAAGTAATTTCCCCAGATCATACTTAAAACAGAGTTTTAAAGCTGATGTTTTTATGGCAGAAACATCAGGTTGCATTGGGTAATGGATCTTCTTTAGTTGACCTTATGGAGTTACGTTCTCAGCCTCTGTCCTAGGGTAAGAGAAGAGTTGGTAAAAGCAGAAACCCCACTCCCAGGAAAAGCAACCAGTTCTCAAAGCCTGGAAAGAGAAGATTGATTGACATTCTGTCAGACACAGGGGAAGGGAGGGAAGAGCTTCAGGCCTGAGGGTTGGTGTGGAAGTAGAACTCAAGTGATGGTATGGTGGGTAAAGTCTCTAAGCACAGGCAGGGGCAGGTGTTTCGGTGACTTCTTGCTGAGCACTTCCGGTTGATTCCTAGCTCAGACCTCCAGAATGCGGCAGGCATGCTGTGGGGAGCAGCTTCCTGGTCTTTTATCCACACAGAGCTCTACCCAGTTCCTTATCGGACTCTATATGCTTTCCTCCCAACTATGCCCTCTGGGAATCACAATTCATCATTCCCTATATCCAATATATCTCTCCCTGCATGGTCCTTGTGTCTTTTTGCTCTGATGGAGACCTGGTTCCTCCCTGAGGACACTGATCCCACTAGGACCCTCTCATGTGGGGACACTTTTCTACTCTCTGGGCTTGTCCCACTGAGCCTGGAGGAGGTGCAGAGTCTTCCTTTCTTTATATTGACACTTATTCTCCCCAAACTCCCCAGCTTTTAGTTTGACTTAAGCAGAGGCTTTATGAGGTGTCCCTTGAGTCATTTATAGACCCCTTGGGTCTTTCCCTCTCATTCCTTGCAGTTTCAGCCCCTGGTTTACTGTCAATCTCAACACCGACTGACCACCTGCGGATTCTCCGTACATTCTGACCTTGAATTTCTCTCCTCACTCTTCTTGGCCTGCACTGAACTTCAGTCACATGCTAAGTGGGCATACCTCAGACCCTGTCGTCACCAATGAAAGCACTCTCTCCATAATCCACTGGATCTCAGCTGAAAGCTGCACCTCTTCCCAACACTTTCTCCCTCTAGTACCTACCCTTTAACTGCATAGGGATCGCAATCCATCCATTCTACCATCTTTTCATGGGTTCTCCCTATTCCCCCCGATTACTCAACTTTCTTCCAGCCCTAGGTTTATTATTAGAATCCCTCCTTTGCCATTACACTACATTTTCTAGCTCCCCTATGTTCATGATCTGGGAAACTCCACTCTGGTTACATCCAAATCCCTTCCTCCTTTGTGCCTCAACTGAACCTGGCTGAAGATGCCCAGCATGCAGAGTAGGCTCATCAGGTGGGTCTTGGTGCTTCCTAGCAAGCCCAGGGCATTCACTGCCCCCCTCCCATACCCATCCTTTCCTCATTCCTTCAATGCCTTCTTCACCATGCTGACTCTTAGCTGGTAGCTCGCTGTGGGAACAACCAAGAAATGGGAAACAATAAGAAGAGAAAGACACATACTTTCACCATCTCATTGCTATTCCTCCCTCACTTATGCCTCACCTCTCAGTCTTCCTTCCTGTTTCTGTGGAAGAAAAGTCCACTGAAGACTAAGTGCTGATATTTCTGTGCCGGCAACCCTTGTTTTATCGCCTTAAACTTCATCACACTTCACAGATACTGTGCTTCTTCCAAATTTGAAGGTTCATGGTAACCCTGTGTTACACAAACCTATTGGCACCTTTTTTTACAGCAGTGTGTGCTCACTTTGTGTCACAATTTGTAATATTTCAAAAATTTCATTATTATTAGATCCGTTATGGTGATCTATAGCCAGTGATCTTTAATGTTATTATGGTAACTCTTTGGGGGCATGGAGGAGTTGCACCCATATAAGATCACAAATCCCATCTGTGAATGTTGTGTGTTCTGACTGCTCCACCGTCTAGCCATGCCCCCATCTCTCTCCCCATCCTCAGATCTCCCTGTTCCCTGATAGACACAGTTATTGAGCTAGGAAAATTAATAACCCTACAATGGTCTCTGGTATTCAAGTGAAAGGAGGAGTCACTTTAAACCAATAGCTAAAAATGTTGAAGCCTAGCAGGAAACCCATGTTGAAAACCAAGCTAGGCCAAAAGCTAGGCCTTTTGTGCCAGTTACTGAAGCTGTAAATGTAAAGGAGAAGCTTTTGGGGTTTTTTTTTTGTTTGTTTTGAGAAAAATGAAAAAGATGGCTTATTGCTTTGCTAGCAAATGAGAAACACAGAGGACTCCTGTCCCAGAGGCTATGATGTTGCCCATCCAGGGGAAAAGGGTTTTTTTTTTTTTTAAAGAGGTGATTCAAAGGCTACATTTCAGGCGTTCTCTGTGCAGAGTTGTACTTCACTGGTTAATTTGGCAGTTAGTCATTTCTTAGATCTTCTGGTGCCATCCCCAAGACTGAATTGCTTTGTTCTAGTGGTGGGTGTGTGCTCAAAGACAAGGAACTCTGCCTAGGATGGGGAAGAAAGGTGATTCTGTTTCCCCTGAGATTCAGGGAGGAGGGGAAGGTGAGGGAGGGGGAGAAATTAGGGAGGAGAAGGAAAAGTTCTTGAAGGAAATTAAAAGTGCCTCTCTAGTGAACACACGACTGATAAGAAAATGAAACACTCTCATGCTGCTATTGGAGACATTTAAGTGCTCTGGAAAGATCAAAGCGTCCATAACGTTCCCCTAAGCCAACGCCTAATCAGAGCAATTCTATGAAGACTGAGAGAGGCCAAGAAGCTGTAGAAGAAAATGTCAAAGCTAGCAGAGGTGGATTCAGGAGGTTTACGGAAAAAAATCCAGCTCCCTAAGACAAAAGTGCCCGGTGATGGATCAGTTGCCGCAAGGTAGTCAGAGGATCTAGTGAAGGTAATTCGTGAAGTTGGCTTCACCGAACAACATTTTTTTTTAATGTAAATGAAAGAATCTTAGACTAAAAGATGCCATCTAGGACTTTCACAGCTATGGAGAAGGCTTCCAAACTTCAGAGTACAGTCAGGCTCTTGTTGAGTGACTGGTGACTTTAAGTTGAAACCAATGCTCATTCAACTATCCTGAAAATCCTAGGGTCCCTAAGATTGATACTAAATCTACTCTGCCTGTGCTCTATAAATGTAAAAAACTAAGCCTGGATGACAGCACATGAATTTACAACGTGGTTTATTGAATATTCTAAGTCTGCTATTGAGACCTACTGCTCAGGGGGAAAAAATTAAATTCCTTTAAAAATACTACTGCTCATTGGCAATTCACCTAAGTCATGCAAGGGCTCTGATGGAAATGTGCAATGAGATTAATATTTTCACGCCTCCTCACCCAACATTCATTCTGAAGTTCATGAATGAAGGAGTAATTTTGACTTTTAAGTCTTATTATATATAAGAAATACATTTTATGAAGCTATAGCTGCCGTAGATAGCAATTCCTCTGGTAGATCTGGGAAAACTAAAATGAAAACCTTCTGGAAAGAATTCATTGTTTAGATGCCATTAAGAACATTCCTGATTCATGGGAGGAGGTCCAAATAAAAACATTAACAGGAGTTTGGAAGAAGTGGATTTCAACTCTCATGGTTGATTTTCACGGACTCAAGACTTCAGTGGAAGGAATAACTGCAGATGTGTTGTGCACAGCAAGACAACTAGAATTAGAAGCGGAACCTGGAGATGTGACTGAATAGCTACAAGCCCGGGATTGAACTTGAACAGATGAGGAGTTGCATGTGATGGTTGAGTGAAACTGTGATATCTTGAGACAGAATCCTGGAGCAGACACTGTGTATGTTGTTGAAATGACATCAAAGGATTTAGAATATTATGTAAACGTAGTTGATAAAGTAGTGGCAGGACTTGAGAAGATTGTTTCCAATTTTGAAAGACATTCTACTGTGGGTACAATGGTATCAAACAGCATCGCATGTTACAGAGAAATATTTTGTGAAAGGAAGAGTCAATTGACATGGCAAACTTCATTGTTATTTTAAGAAATAAACACAGCCACCCCAATCTTTAGCAACCACCAATTATACTGGTGATGAGTCAGCAGCCAGTGACATTGAGGAAGAATCTTTCATCAGCAAGAAGACAGGACTCACTGAAGGCTCAGATGATCATGGACATATTTTAGAAACGAAGTATTTTTAAATTAAGATGTGTACATAATGTTTTAGACATAAAGCTATTGCACAATTAATAGACTATAATATTGTGTAAACATAACTTTTCGGGGCACTTGGAAACCAAAAATGTACCATCTTGCTTTATTGCAATACATGTTTTTATTGTGGTGATACAGAACAGAACCCCCAATATCTCAGAGATATGCCCAGAAATGGTGTCACTTTGTTTGTTATAATCAATATCCCCTCCCTTCTGGGTCATTCTGATTGCCCAGAAACCTGCTGTAACAATTCCCATTTTGATCAACTTTCCATTGACCCTCTACCTCCAACTCACTTCTTTGCTCCTCTTCCAGCCAATCTTCAAGTGAGCCTCTACTTTCCTCTCCCATAATGTCCTCCCATTATTTTTCCATTATCTTTTACAACTTTTTAAAACAGTAATAAGCATTTTTCAAAAAGTGAGTGGGTCTGGCTCCATGACACCCATTTAATCACCACTGAGATTAGGACATCCCTCCCACACTGCCAGCTCCCAAGAAGACTCCCAGTTGACCCTTCGAATTAATACCTGCTCAGTCCCTACACCAAAGTTTCCTCTGGCCTCCAGATGAACACTTTAGGGGAAGTGGCAGCATCATAAAGAATCAGCAGATATCCTTTGGAATACAGAAGAACTCCCTCATCCACAAATGAGAAATCACATGGCCCTCAGATATTTTTATAAAGAACAGACAGTGGCCCTGCAGGATCCCAGCATGGTCAGGTGTGTGTATGGGTGGGCCCCATGTGCTCTGAAGACACCCTGAAGGAAGTATGTCCAAATGGGAACGTTGAGTATTTATGGGTGGTGGAACTCTTGGAGTCATTATTTAATTGGGTGATTTTTCAGCAGTGGGTAGGTTTTTCTATGGCTTGTGCCAGCAAGGAAACACTTGTGGTTTATTGGGTTCTCCTTAATATTTAGTTTTTCCAAAATGTACATTTGGAAGCCTACCTTGGATTAATCATTGAAATAAAATAAGCAAACTCTATTATTTGTTGGATATATTAGGTCATTTGGTATTGAAATGAAAAAAAATCACATTTTTTTGATTCATGACCCATTACCTCTACATCTAACAGAATAAATTCCCACAGATATTTTACACCCTTAGCTTTATAAAAAGTAAATTCTTATATTGAAATACCATTCCAAATATTTTATTTATATATCTATTATTCATGTTACCCTATTTTTGTGTTATTCTTCTTTTTACTTCATTCTTCTTTTTAAAATAGAGTTCTTTGTTACCAGTTATATTAGACATTACACGACTGTTTTCACAGTTAGCTAGGCCTACTCATAGTTTTCCATCTTCACTAAATACCATTCCTGATATTCCATTTATTTATCTATTTTGGGTTCACTTTTGTATATTTTGAAAAAATATTCACTAATTACTCTTTTATCAATATTATCTTTTCAGGGAAAAATTTTATAAGCTCTTGTTTATCTAATAACATTTGACTTCACTCAAAAACATTCTTTTGTCAGGTATTGAATTCTTCTAGTAGCAAAATATTTTTTCCATGAAAACTTAAAGACTGGCTATGTTACTGACCCATCTTGGAGACAGGAAGTCTGGTGCCAGTAAGCTTATGGTTTTCTGGTGGTGAATCTCTTGTTATTATTTTGCTTTCCGCTGGAAAACTTCTCAGGGATTTTCCTTTTAATGGAGTCCAGAATGTAACAGTTGCATTTTTTGGTACCTGCTGATTTTCCCAATCCTTCCTGTACTCTCCGAGACCTTTTAACAACATGATGAAATTTCCTTAACTGGCAAAATGTATTGTTTCCTTATTTGATCATATCATTGAGTACATACACTTCTATGTATCTAACAAATTCAATGTTCTGAAGCTTCTAAGAGTGGAAATCTGCTTTGAATAGAGCAAGGATCTAGGTAATTGCCTATGCTTCTATCAGTTCACTGGAAAAGATCTAGCTGAAATGGATGATGTGTAAAAGAAGAGCCACACATAACGTGGTTGTGATGGTTTTCTGGCAGGGGAGGAAGAGGTCCTTGGAGAGTTAGCATTGGTTGAGAGACATACAGAATATGGTCCTTTTATGGTGAAGCCCACAATTCTTGCCTAAATACAGTACAAGCTTGAAGCTCATGAAAATCTCAACAGGCTTTTCTAATGAATGTTGTCCAGGAACTGATGTTGAAGGCAGCTGAAACCAGAATTCCTAACTCGTGTGTGTGTGTGTGTGTGTGTGTGTGTGTGTGTACACACACACACACACTTCAAAGTCACACCCCAATACTCACCTCCTTTAGCCACACCCTTCCTGTCTACATTACCACCAGGTTAATCCCTACAAGGGGATTAATACACTGATTAGGTGAAGGTGCTCCTAACCCAATTATTTCACCTCTAAACTTTCTTGAATGGTCTCACACATGAGCTTTGGGGGGACACCTAATATCTAACCCATAACAACCACAAAATCATGACTTGCTGCTGTGTCTCCTCTCGTAAATGTTGTATTTTTGCTGCTCAGATAATGCTTTTTGTTTTCTTAGAATTTAGTATTGCAAAATAGTAGGAAATGTCATTTTTTCCTTCAGAAGTTGTAAGCTTTCTGCAAGAACCATGCGGGTGCATCGCCCAGGTCTTCCTCTGAGAGAAAAAAAAACAACAACAACTTACCCATCAGTACAAAGAGCTAGAGAAAGTCATCCCCCAGCTGCGGTATTTAGCTGAAGCCATGCTCTTCCTAGGTAAGGCCTGCCCCACAACGATAGGGCAGAGGTCCCAGGGCCTGGCTATTTCTGCCCATCTGGAGGACCTACTGAAGGCAATTTTTCACTGAAGCACCCCTGGGGCTGGCCAAGACTTCCTTGGGGTTGCATCAGAGTCTGAGGTCTTTCCTATCCAAACCTCCTTCCCTCCCTCTCCATTCCCCACATCACAATCCGAAGGCCTCCTCTGTCTGCGCCTGCTCCCTCTCCCCTGCGCCCCTCGCAGGCATGGTCTCTAAAGCCTTCCTAAATCCATCTTGGAGTTTGTTTCCCAGAAGAACTCAACTGAAAAACCAAGAAAATAATAGCTCCCTTGATTGCCTGGGATCTTAGTTACACTTTTAATTATATTGTCTCAAGCCATCGTATCCCAAAGTGTGCTTTGAAGAACACCTGTGCTATAAATGCTCTAAGGCACAAGATCCAGTTGGGAAGCTTTGCCTACTATCTTTTCTTTCCCATGATACTTTATAAAAACTTCAGTGTAAAACAGCTCTGAGGAATCTTGGAACAAAGGATATTTATCTTTTTTCAACCCAGTTTTTTTTAAAGCAATTTATTTGAACATGGATCTCCTTTTATGTGATATACCTATTAACTTATCATACAGTGTTAGTATGTCTAAAAACACCACATGGGGAACGCTAATCTGGGTGGTAGGCATTGTTTTTTTTTTTTTTTGGACATTCATCCTTATTATTTGCTTTTTATTGAGGTAGAATATATTTAATTGAAATGTATGTAAATATGCAATATGCACTAATCCTCTGTGTATAGTTTAATAAATGTTTCCATATGTTCACTGCATTTTTAACTACAATCCAGATCAACTTTTGGAACATTTCCATCACCTGAGAAGACACCCTTCCTTCTTCTTCTTCTTCTTTTTTTTTTTCAGTAAATATCCACCCTCTTGTATTTAAATCCATTTTAAATGAATTTCCTGATCTTTTCATTATCGAGTTTTAGTTGTTTTCCCTACAGTTTGGATATAAGTGTTTTATCAGGTTTATGGATTGTGAACGTCTTCTCCTAGTCTGTAGTTTGCATCTTCATGCTGTTTTTTGTTCATTTGTTTGTTTGGTACCCAGGAGTGAATTCAGGGACACTTAACCACTGAGCCACATCCTCAGGTCTTTTTTGTATTTTATTTAGAGACAGGGTCTCACTGAGTAGCTTAGGGCCTCACTAAGTTACTGAGGCTGGCTTTGAACTCCTGAACCTCCCGCCTTAGGCTCCTGAGCTGCTGGAATTACAGGTGTGTGCCACTGTGCCTGGCTCTTCATGCTTTTAATGGTTATATTTTGATGAGCAGAAGTTCTCTTTTTTTATTAGTTGTTCAAAACATTACAAAGCTCTTGACATGTCATATTTCATACATCTGATTCAAGTGGGTTATGAACTCCCATTTTTCCCCCGTATACAGATTGCAGAATCACATCGGTTACACATCCACGTTTTGACATACTGCCATACTATTGTCTGTTGTATTCTGCTGTCTTTCCTATCCTCTACTATCCCCCCTCCCCTCCCCTCCCATCTTCTCTCTCTACCCCATCTGGTGTACTTCATTTCTCTCCCTTGTTTGATCCAGCTATTCCCCTTCTTGGACTATTCCCTAAAGACCTTAAAAGAGCGTACTATAGGGATACTGCTACATCGATGTTCATAGCAGCACAATTCTCAATAGCTAGACTGTGGAACCAACCTAGATGCCCTTCAATAGATGAATGGATTTAAAAAAATGTGGCATTTATACACAATGGAGTACTTCTCAGCACTAAAAAATGACAAAATCATGGCATTTGCAGGGAAATGGATGGCACTAGAGCAGATTATGCTAAGTGAAGCTAGCCAATCCCTAAAAAATAAATGCCAAATGTCATCTTTGATATAAGGAGAGCAACTAAGAGCAGAAGTTCTTAATTGTATTGAAGTACAGTTTATTAAATATTCCTTTGTGGGTCATATTTTTGTATCTAATTTAAGAAATATTTGCCAGTGGTAACCATTGTTCTCATTTGTTTCAATTTACCTCTTTTTGAACTTCTTACAAGTGGAATCATCCAGTAGGTATTCTTTTTCATCTGGATATTGCACAACAAAATTTCTCCAACGTTCGTCTATGTTACGTGTACCTACATTTTGTTCTTTTTTATTGCTAGGTAGTATTTCATTGTATGGATGTCCCATGCTTTGTTTTTCCATTCATTTGTTGATAGACATTTGGATTGTTTCCTGTATTGGTGTTATGATATTTAGGCTGTTATGATATTCTTATACATTCTTCTTTGGTGGTCATAGGCACACCTTTGACCAACAAACATTTCTTGGTTATACGCCTATGGGTCACATTGCTGAGTCATAGTGCGTATGTATGCTTAGCTTTATTTGATACTGATAGAAATATTTTCCAAAGAGGTTTATCTACTAATTTACACTCTCATTAGAGATGGACAAGTGTTCCAATTGCTCCACATTCCTTGCAAACTCTTGATATTGCCCATCATTTTGATTTTATCCATCCTGGTCGGGATGCAGTGGTTTTGGTGGTTCCAGTTTTTATTTCCCTGATGAGTAACAACATTGAGCACCTTTTTGTAATGTCATTGAATCTTTCTTTCAGTAACCTCTTTTGGGAAGTGTCTGTGCAAGTGTTTTGGCCATTTTTTAATGGGTTTATCTTTTTATGATTGATTTTTAGAAGTCTTTTAAACACTTTGGCTACAAGCACATTTCTAGTTTTTCTTTCTTTCTTCTTTTCTTTTTTTCAATGCTCTTGATGGTACTTTTGATGAAAAGTCCTTAACTTTACTGTAGTCTGATTTATCAAATCTTATTTTGTGGTTAGCCTTTTGGTGTCTAACTTAAGAAATCTTTGCCTACTCCAAGATTATGAAGAATTTTATTCATTTTTTTCTAGAAGTTTTAGTCTTTTTTCTGTGACATTGGAACTATGATTAATCTCAAATTAATTTTTATGTGCAGTGTGAAGTAGAGGCCAAGGTTTATATTTTTCCTTGTAGACCTACAATTGCTCTGGCTATTTATTGAAAAGACTCTCATTTACTCTACTGAAATAAGGTCATAATCCAAGGGATCATAAGTATTTTTGGGCTTTGCATTTTTTCCATTGGTCTTTCTATTTATCCTTCCATTAATACCACACTCTGTTAATTACTGTAGCTTTGAGATTGATTAATAAACTTTGAAATTTGGTAGTACCTGCCTTTCAAGTTTGTTCTTCAAACATTCTTGGTTAATCCTTAATGCTTCTATGTAAAATTTAAAATAAACTTCTCAAAGTTGTAAAAAGTCTGATATAAATTTGATTTTGATTGCACTGACTCTATAGATCTATTTAGGGATTATTAACATCATAAGTATATTAAATATTTCAATTCATGACCAGAGTATATGTCTGTATTGTATTTATTTAGGTCTTTAATTTCTTTTAGCAACATTTTACAGAGTTTTAGTATAAAATTCCTGCATATCTTTTGTGTTTTGATTTTATTATAAATGACTTTAATTTTTTTTCTCTTTCAATTTTTGGTTTATAGCATATAGAAATAAAATTAATTTTTTTTGAAATTGAACCCAGAGGTGCTTTACCACTGAGCTTTTTATTTTTATTTTGAGACAGACTCTTGCTAAGTTGCTGAGAGTCTTGCTAATTTGCTGTATCTGGCCTTGGACTTGTAGTCCTTCTGAGTCACTGGGATTATAGGTGTGTGCCATCAGGCCTGGCTTAATACAGCTGATTTTTTAATATTAACCTTCTGTCTAATGACCTTATTAAATTCAACAACTAATTCTAATAATCAGTGAATTTTTGGGACTTTCTACACATACAATCCTGTCATCTGCTAATTGAGAGAGTTTTACTTCTTTCTCTTGCCTTTGTTAAATAGAAGTGCTGCCAGTCAGTATCCTTGTCTTTTCCTCAACAATAATGGTTAGAAAGTGCTCTGATGATAAAAGCATTTATTTTATGCAAGGTAAAGTAATTGCCTCTGACCCCCTGCAATCCCGTACTGAGTCAGCAATTGAATGAGAACTCTGAGGTCCCTGCCAAGCATTGCATTAGCATCTTGGATATAGTTAGGGCCTTTGTCTCCCAGCAAGGGAGGAAAGGGAAGATATTTACTGTTACCAGTGTTATAGATGGGGAAACTGGGTCACAGCGTTAAATCAAAACAAAACTGGGCCCAGAGTCCAAATATCCCGGCTGTTGATACCACTGCCCCTTCCCCCTGGGCCAGGCTGTCCTGAGGCTATATACAAATCGGACTGTGCTGGGGTTTTTATTTGGATTCAGGCCTAATCTGTGAATGGGTCTTTGGAGTTGAAATGGCCTTCTTATTTGTGGCAGTCTCCATTTCAGTGGTGTGCAAAAGTCCTGTGCATAAAGTCTTCTCTCCATCAACACTTGCAGGAATGTAGATTCCACTCGGCCTCTCTGGACCAATTGTAGGATGGGGACATCAATCTTTGCCCTGAGTCCTTTGCAGTAATTTCTGTTGTCAGATCCACAAGAGGGCTTCTTGCTGGTCCTTGGCTGAACTCACAGAGTAAATTCTTTTGCAATATAATAGTACCCATACCTTTGTTTCTGTGATGATTTAATAGATTGCTTATGAAATTTAATAAAAATCAGACATCTCATCATTGGTATCTCTCCAAAATATCTCCATTGGCCCCATTCATGATGGTGGGTGTGGGGGGAGCAGGGGCAGGGAGGTTAATTTTACTCTAGCAAGCCGAATTGAGTCAGAGAGAACCGTCAGAAGACAGCTTTTATGTCTTCTGTCCATTTCCAGACTAAAGGGAGAGCAAGTGTCTAGGAGTCATCCATCTTCTCTGTTGGCTCTACCTTGGACATCTCTGATTTAATCACTTCTCAGCATCCCCACTGCCAAGACCCCCATTGCCAGACCTGCTCATCTCTCCCCAGGGTCCCGTAATGGAATAGCCTCCTAACTCTTGACACTGTTTTCCTTCTACACACATTCAGTATGAGTGACTGTACTCAAAGTCCCCTGATGATTTCCCATCTCACTCCCAGCGGGCAGAGTGAAATTCCTTACTGGAGCCAGGGCCCCTGAGGGGAGCATCTCCTGGGGGTGCACTCACTGTGCTGTCCTCTGGCTGTTCTCAAACACCCTATGCCTGTTCCCACCTCCAGCATAGGCTGGGTCATCTGCCTGATTCAGTGCTCACTCCCCAGGTCCTCCAGTCTCTGCTCATAAGTCATCTCTCTGGTTGGCCACTGCCTCGTTTAAAATAACCCCTCTCCTTTCTTTATCTCCCCTTACCTAGCTTCATTTTGACCATAGCAATTATATGGATTTGTGTTGTTGCTTATTGTGCATCTCCCTGTTCTAGCATGCAAGCTCCTCAAGGTAGGGACTTGTCTACTGAATTTATCTCTGCCTGGGTATCTAGGACAGGACAATGTTGGGTGTTGAATAAATATGTGTTGAATGAATAGACGATGAATCATGGGTGATATCTAGGGGCTGTGGCAATCATCAATCGTGGTTCAGGCAAGGGAGTCTGCATTAGAGTGAAAGAAAATGGTGAGATGGCCCAGTGGGGATCAGAGGCGGACTGATCAGAGACTCTGATCAGGCGGATCAGAGACTCCAGGGCGGGTGATGACTCAGAACAGGTCAGCAGATACTGTTGACTGGGTGACCTGTAAGTGGGTTCAGGAAGTTAGCTCAGGCTGGTATTGTTTTATCTGTATAATTGTCTCCCTATTATGGTTTTTTTGAAGCTCTTGCCTGTGTTGTATCCTTAACGCTGAATACAAAATGTCTGCCACAGAGACCATGCTCCCTAAAATAATTGTTAAGTGAATAAATGATGAACTGAATGAGCAATTGGTGTTTTGCAGGCAATAACAGTTTTATTTGTTGGACTTTGTCTTCACCAAAATTCTTATACTGAATTCTTAACCCCCAGTACCTCAGAGGCTGACTGTATTCACAGATATGGTGCTAAAATGAGGTGCTTCGGGTGGGCCTTAATCCAGTACAACTGGTGTCCTTATAAAAAGAAAAGATTAGAATAAAGACACATAAAGTTGTCTAACCTAGAGGGATTAGTTTGCAGATACCCAAATTCTTAAAGATTGAGTCCTTTATATAAAAGGGGGTAGTATTTGCATATTACCTTCACATATCTTCCTGTATACTTTAAATCATCTCTAGATTATTTATAATATCTAATGCAATGTAAATGCTCTGTTAATAGTTGCTATACTATATTGTTTAGGACTTAATGGCAAGAGAACTATCTATATATGTTCAGTAGAGATGCAGTTTTCTTCAAATATTTTGATTGGCATTTGGTTGAATTTATGGATGCTGACTTCTTGGATTTCAAGGACAAACTGTACAGAGAGAAGTCCATGTGAAGACCCAGAGAAAAGACAGCCCTCTGTGGCTAAGGAGGGAGCCCTCAGAGGAAACCCAATTTTGTGACATCCTGGTCTCAGACTTTCAGCCTCTTGCACTACCAAAAAAGAGTGTTAAGCCATCCCAATCTGTAGTATGCTACAATGGCGACCTGAGCAAACCAGTATACCAATCTAGGGCTGGAAAGGTCACAGTTATGAAGCCACTTTTTCTCCACATCTATCTCCATCCCAAGTGGCCCTCCTATTTCCCAGGACCTCTTGGGAGTCTGAGGAGGATGTCTCACCCTGTTCTAGGCTAAGTGTCAAAGGCTGTTCCCTCTCCTCTTCTGCTCTGCGGGCTGGGATGATGTCTCACAGGGCAGCCAACCCTGAAGTCATGAGGACTGGAAGGAATGGCTTTTTCCAACTTTTGTTGCTGCTCGGATGGCTGCTGCCATCTCTTCTGCTCATTCGGTCTGGCTACAGGCTCCTGGTGCCTGATGGGATACCCTTTGACTACCCACTCCTATCTTTTCCCCAGATATACACACCACGATGAGGTTTTATTCTATGTCTACACATGTAAGCGCGTGCGCACACACACACACACACACACACACACACACACGCTCATCCTATTTTATGGAAATGTAATTTTGTTTTACACGGCTTTTATATAAAAGGGGTGACACTGTTGTTTCTTAGAACCCCTTTTCTTTTTGTTCAAATGGGAAACTCCTTTCTTCTTCTTGATTGCCACCTACCATTTCTCAGATATACCATGATTTAATCATTTCTTTGTTAGTAGTCCTTGTTTCCATTTTTTAAAATTGCAACAGTGCTTCAGGAAATACCCGCATGAGTGTGATTTGGGGTACACATGCTACCATGTCTCTAAGATTTCAAACCTTCAAGCGAAACTCCTAGGTAGAAGGTAGAACTATGCAATAACTTTCTACAGTGATGGGAATGTTCAATCCTGCACTGCTCAATGTGGCCACCACTGGTCACCTGTGGGTTTTGAGTGCTTGAAATGTAGCTAGTACAATGAATAACAGAAATTCTAATTTTGTTTGAATCCTAATTTATTTAAACAGTCACACATGGCCAGCAACCGGTATATTGATTAGCACAGGTCAAAGCAAACACCCATTTCAAATTTTAATGAACACAGCTAACATGTACTCCAGGTGGCCTTTATGAGCATCCGTTCTCACAAATGGCACCTGTTTTCCCATACTCTCACCAACACTATTTGATTTTTGGATGAGAAATTTTTGTGTGTGTATTGGTAAAGGTGAGCACATTTTTGCTTAGCCATTTATGTTCCTCTTCTGTGACTTGCCTATTCATGTCCCTTGTATTCCAGTGGATTGACTTTCTTTTGTTGGTATCTAGGGGCATCTCCTGCCTCCTAGGTATGTAGTTGATCCTGCTGCACATGATGTAGATATATTGTTCATCTTCAGTGGGAACCAGCATGGCCTTCACACCCCAGTCACCAGGAACGCCATGCAGTGGGCACTGTTGATCTGGAAAACCAGCAAGTACCCCTCAACATGAGCCTTTCATAGAGCCAATATGGCCTCTTTGCAAAAGGACAGTCTTTCATGTCCTGTCCTTGTCTTCCCAGCACTTTGCAGTCAGGCTTGACCCCTTGAGTGACTCGATTAGCATAGACTCAAGCAGACCCCTTCTCCTAGTGAATGAATGAGGATAAGCACTGTAACTCGGATGCTCTCCAAAGTGGTGTGTGCTGTTTTGTCGGACAGTGAATGAAGCAGACCTGCAACAGTGAAGCAACAGTCCTGGGGTGATGCCTTTTGGCCCAGGGCCCAGGAGATTCTGCATGAGTGAGGGTAGCTTAGATGGCCCCCAGAGGACCTTTCTAGTTCCAACACTGAGTCCACATCCTTCCTTGCTTTGTCCCAGAAGAGACCAGGAGACTTGGATTTGTGTCCAGAACTGAATTGTATGACCTTAGGAAGGTCTCTGAGTCTGATTTTCCTCATTTGTATTATGAGGTCACTAATAAATGCATGATCTTAACCCCCTCAGGATTGTTGCTAGGTGTGTGTGATACTGGAAAGGCCCTAGCAAATGCCAGGGAACTGTCTTGATGTCTAACAGCCACCTCTCCCATGTTCTGGCTTACGTGCCAGGAGTCTGGCTCTATCTCCACAAAAGAATTAAAACCAGATGAAGCCTCATGTGTTAGTTGGGTGTTCATTGTGTGACCAAAATACCTGACGAGACCAACTTAGAGGAGGAAAAGTTTATTCTGGATTCATGGTTTCCAGGATTGCATCTCTGGTCAGCTGACTCCATTGCTGTGAGACCAAGGTAAGGCACAGCATCATGGTCAAAGGGCAGCGACAGACGAAAACTACTCACTTCAGGACAACCGGAAGCAGAGGGGAAAGGGCAGGGACTTGAGGGAAGAGGAACACTTCCAGAACATGCCCCCAGTGTCCTGCCTCTTCCAGCCCCGCCCCACCCACCTCCAGTTACTCTGGGGGGACACCTCATGTTTGAACCATAATAACTTATTTTCCCAAGGAGTTTCTAAGAACTAACGTGCTCCCTTTGTTGACCCCCAAGTTTCTCCCCAGCAATGGCTTATCTCTCTTTCACAAGTTGGGGGCCAACTGCAGAGGGTAACCTGGGCATCTGCAATCCTTCTGCCCATTCCAGGTACATGGGTTTCTTCTCTGAGGCTCAGTGGCAATTTTGTGACTTTCGGTAGAATCAGAAATGATCCACACCAGGCAGTTCAGGGGGATCTGGAGACAAGCAGAGGCCCAGAAGCCATTCATTATTTCAGTGCTGTATCTAGATAGTTCTCAGAGTAAAGGAATGGCTGTATTCCTAAATTCCTAAATGCAACTCAAAAGTCACATTCCCTTTACCTATCCTTCTTACCCCACCCCTCATCCAGATTGCCTGGTTCTTCGTCCCTTTGTCCAGGGTTAGATATTAGACTCCTCTGTGGGGTAAGCTCAATTTTAATGTCAAAAATATTTGGTATGAAGAGCTGAGGTCTGTCAGTGACTAACTGGAGGATTCAGGCAAGTCACTTAACCTCTTTGACCCTTAATTTTCTCATCTTTGAAATGGAGCTGTTGATTCCTACAGCCTGTGATTGCCCTGAGAAGTAAATGAGATCATTAATATAAACAAGCAATCATTAACATAAACTCTTAGCAAAGTACTTGTCACTTGGGGAGTTGTTCATCTTTTTCTTATTACCAATGCGATCATTATTGCGCAACAAATGTTTATTGAGTGGTGGATATGAAGATGAATAAAACCATTGTGTGCTGTTGAGAGGCTCATAATCTGATAGGAGAAGAGGCACAGGCGTTGACAATGTGGATGTGAGCACAAAAGAAACAGAGATTCATTCTGTTTTCCAGGCAGCAGGACAGTTGTAGAAAGAGCCTCCTTCATCTGGGCTGCTGTAGATTTAGAATAAAGCTGTGGCTTCTATTATAATGGGCCCAGCCCCATGGCAGCTTCTGGCTGGGGCAACAAAACAATAGGATCAGAATCAGCACTCATCCTGCTCATCTTCCCAGGAAGTACCCCAGAAAGGGCCTGGTGGTGCCCTGGTCTCCCATTCCCTCTCTTGAGCTGCGTGCATACAGCTCAACCCCCAGAGCTGGCTTTCTGGGTTTAGACCCTCACTCTGGATCTGGCCTTCAGTTCTTGACGGATCCCTCAAAACTAAAATGAGAGCTCCCATTCATTCTCGAATACTCCACCTTAATTTCCAGTCCCTTGGCTTCATGGCTCATCACCAAAGCCCCACCTGAACCCTGGTTCAGAAAACAGCAGCCCTTCTCATGAAGAATTAGAAGGAAGTCCTGCAAGGAATGGTCCCAACCTGGGTGCAGTGCAGCATTCATGTTGGACAACAAGTGTCTTCTCAGTTTCCAGGCCATCTTGACGCATATGGGACTGGGGTGGTAGCTATAAGTCTGTCAGCTCATCCTTGACAGAATGGAAAAATTCTGCCATCATGGGAAAATCAACAGTGCCCAGAAGTGGCCAGAATGGCACCTGGATTCAGTCCTCTCTCCCCTTTGGGCATCATTTCCTCATTGCTAGAGGAGGAGAATCTGGGATGTGCGGTGGGACAAGTGGAGAGGCAGTGGGACAGGTGAAGTGAGTTTTCTTTTCTTTTCTTTTTTTTTTTTTTTGAGAAAGAGAGAGAAAACTTTTTAATATTTATTTTTTAGTTTTTGGTGGACACAACATTTTTGCCTTATTTTTATGTGGTGCTGAGGATCGAACCCGGGCCACACGCAGGCCAGGAGAGCGTGCTACCGCTTGAGCCACATCCCCAGCCCCTGAAGTGAGTTTTCAAGGAGATGGAGGAGGTGTTAGGAGGAGCACTGAAGATTTTGTATAAGAAACAAAATTTCCATAACAGGATAATTTTTAAAAAATAATCTACAGTCTGGCTAGGGCACAAGCATTGGCTAAAATCAACATTAACCAATTCATGGGCAGTCTTGGAGGCAACAGAAAATTGTGCTGCAGTTATTGCTCAATGAATAGCACTGAATTGCTGCACATTGAGTCTTCAGATGGACCATCTTCAGCATGCTCTGTAAGGAAACAGCATTTTCCCTCAGATTTTCCTTTTTTTTAATTTTTATTTTTGTCTCAAGCTTTGCTAAAATTCTTAGTTTTTGGATAGGTTAATTATTGTAAAACTTTCTATTGAGTTAATGGAGAATTAGAAATAATTGAATTAAAAACACTTTCATTGAGTACAAAAACAGTGAGACTGATTAATTTAATTGTCCTCTTTGTTTTCTAGTCATTGAAATCATGTTCTCCTTTTAATTAACCTTCTGGGTTGGGTTTTTTTTTTAAGCTCTAAATAAGACATTTATCAATGGTTTGTTGATGAGCAAACACATATTGAAACCTGGAGGGTGAAGGCCAGATGGTGTCCATGCAGGTCCTATCCATCCAGTGGGAAGGCTCTGAGGCTCTCCATGCATGTTAATGAGGAGACCCTAGGGTGACCTGTGTGTGCCCTACATCTCCCAGTAGTTGGGAGACCATTGTCATCAGTTCATGGAGGTACAAAGTAACAAGGAGGGAAGAACTCAGGAAAGATCCAAGGGGACTTCCTTTGGTCGAATCTGACCATCTCTCATTCTGGTTCTCAGCCTCCTGCTGAGACCCAGCACCTGCTGTTAGCACAGCAAACATTGCTCTATCTCTTGAGGCTAACTCTTTGTAACCAAGCTCATGGAGGCTGAGGTAGAGACCAAAATGAAATCCTTAAGCACTAAGGGATCTAAAGACTTCTCTCTCTCTCTCTATCTAAATTGCCTTGGAAGCCCAGTGACCAGGAGAAGAGCGTCTTTAATCTTGGAAGCAGAGCCATACATATGCATGCAAAGGTTTACTGACATCAGGCCAGAGGTAGATGAGGGGAAAAGCTGTGATCACAGGTTTGGCAGGTCTCTGAAAAGGTAGGGCTATTTCCTTTTCATTTCCATTGTTTGGCATAGGGTGGGTGGTCAAAAAAATTTTTGTTAAATCAATGGCTATGTTCCCCAAAGGGTGATCCAGATCCTAAGTGCTCAGAAGGGAACCATCAGCCCCTCCAGGAATGATTAAGGGATGGGAGGTTGGTCACCCCTCCCCACCTAATGCCTGTACTTCCTGAAATGAGGTGGCATAACGGAGGGAAGAAGTTAAGGGCTCAGTTCCAAGTGACAAATACTAAATCAGGAGATTCTCATTGAGAGACGGGCAGTGTGCAGGGTTCAGGGGGCAGAGTCTTCACTCTGGGGGACCTCACAATCCCATGAGTTATTGGTCTATCTGTGTTGAGGAAAAATCTCCCAAATCTGCTAAGGCCAGGCTGTGTGGCTCACAACAGACCAGAGACCACACTCACAGGCTTTCCAGCCCCGGACTACCCAGGCTTCATTCACCACAAGTCCACTTGTGCTGGACACACATTGGACACAGTGTTGGGGCTTTCTGTCCAGCCAAGATGGATGTGCCTTCTTGACCACTAAAATATTTTCTTTATCAAGTGACAGGACACTCTGAGATTGAGCCTTAATCTTTCTGCCTCTTGGAAGCAGAGAGAAAAGTATAAGTAATCCAAAAAGTCTTTATTTGGCTCTACCAGTAGAATCAGAAGCATCTTTGTAGCTGATTTATTCCTTGATTATAGAGGATGACTTTGTAATGCCTCTTGTCACCCAGGGTATGTTGAATACCTGTTCATTCTTCTTGGGACAAGCACTGATGAAATAAAAAAACATCAAGGACTGTGTCACTGGCTATATTTCTGTTCAATAACATAAAAATCTCTATAAATTTATATTGAAATTTGTTTACAGCAAAGAAATTGGCTAAAATGGGCTTGGGGTTGCCTCTGGAATAGAGGAGGGAATACTGGAAAATGGACTCCAAATCAAGAAAAGGATTGCCCTGATAGGGGTTTTATTTCCTGAAAACAATAGTGTGCCTTTGAGTAGATTATTCATAAGTGTCTTTGCTTAGAATTATCAACTCAGAAATTGCTCTGGATGCTTGCCTTAGGGTCAGGAGACTTGTCACCTGGGAGAACTGCTGAAGCTCAGGGGAAGGCCTAGTAGTTACCCTCATCTGGTGATATTGTCTTCAAGCAAGACCACCTGAGACGGAAAGTCCTCTCTGCAAGATGTTTTCCTAGTGGCCTAGTATAGTAGCAAAGGTAATGCTGGCTGCTATAACAGGCACACCCTGAATTCACAGTGCCTTACCACCTCACAGTCTACTGATGATGTTTCTGGCTAGGGTTCCTTCCAGGTGGTCATTTCAGGATCCAGGCTCCTTCCATCTCGTGTCTCTGCCTTTCTGTGAATCCTTGGTGTCTACTGCATTCAGCCAAGGGTGGAGAGAGGCACTAGGGAGAAGACACAGGTCTGTCTTACCTACTTTGGGATGAAAGTGCCACCTGTTCCTTCTATGCACCTGCTACAGCTGAGCACATGTGCACGGTGCTGCTAAGGTGTGAGGAGGCCGGGAGATGCAGTCCCCAGCAGCGCTCTACATGATGGGCGGGAAACACAGGTGTGCCCCACCTAGACACACTTGGCATAGAAAAATAGGGAGGAGGATGACCTCAGAAGGCCATGTGGGGAAAGAACGTTTGCCTAAGAATTATTGCTATAATTTGGACCCGAAGTGTCCCCCAAAGACCCATGTTTAGCCTTCAGCCCACGGTGCACTAGGAGGTGGTGGAACCTTTGAGAAGTGGAGCCAAGTGGGAGGTTGTCAGTTAAATGGGGGTGTTCCCTTGAAGGGGATAATGGCACCCCAGCTCTAATCTCTTCTCCTCTCTTCTCCTGGCTGTAAGGTAAGCAGCTTGGCTCTGCCACTCACGGCCACCATGACAGGCTGCCTTGCCACAGGCCCAGATGCAATGGGGAAAAAACAATTATGGGCTGAAAGCTCTGAAATCATCAGTCTTTGAAAGTCAATCTTCTCAGGTGATTTTTATAGTGCTGGAAAACAGGCTAACACAATTATCATTCTAGGCGTGAAGTGCCCTGAAGCAAAACCTTTGAGACCCTAAATGAAGGGTACAGGAGTCTTAAGGCTTGTTTGATTCACTCTTCCACCCACCTCTCTGTCCCTAAGCCAGGGATGATCTTTGGGGGAGCAACGGTGTCTCCCTTAGAAGGGAAACCATCTGTTTTTCCCTTCTCCAACCATCTACAAAGTATGAGAACCTCCCTCTTCCTTTTTCCTGGCAACAAACCATGCAGAACTGGTGACGGACTGTTGTATCCTTTTACCAACAGACATTGTTCCAGTATTGACCGTGTCCCGTGGACTATCACATGCAGGAAAAGAGTTTTCTCTACACCCTTGAATTCTGATACTGGGTTACTTACTGTGGCATCATGCAACTCAAGCCCTCATAACTTCCCCCATCTGTAAAATAAAGTTCTATAAATTCCAACTCAGTGGTTTTGACCCAGCGGTGATTTTGTTCCCCCAGGGGACATTTAGTAATGTCTGGAGACTTTTTTTTTTTTTGATTGTCATGATTCAGGTGCTGTTGGCACCTAGTGGGTAGCCAGGTGTGCTGCTAAATATCCTATAAGGCACAGGACAATAAAAGATGTATCTGGCCCCAAATGTCAAAGAGTGCTGAAGTTGAGAAATCATTCTTAGCTCTGAATTTCTATGATTCTTGCCAAATGGAGATTAAGTCAGTCTGAATTTGGGATGTTGGAAATAACTTGATGTCTCTGAGTTTGGCAAATGTCTCTTTTTCTCACATAAGGATCTGCCACGAGACTTCCCTGACGTTGTTGCAGGAACCCAGCAGTGACATATGTGTCATCCGTACAGATGGTACATTGTGGGAGTAACTGCAAGTTCTTCTTAAAGTCTAGCTTAATTACTCCCTGGTGCAGAAGTTCATCCTCCATGAGTATGACTTAGGGCAGTGATTCAAGACTGTGAAGTCAGTGCACTTGGATTTTTGGTCCACAGAAGCTAGACTTTGACCCCTAAGTCTTGGTAGGGAAGGTGGTTTGCATAGTTCCGCACCCATTTTTTTTTCCTTGTCCCCTGTGTCTGAGGATCTGTATCTGTGAGATAGAGGCAAAGGAGTATATCACGTCCATTCCTACTTTCATTCATTCAGTCAGCATTTACCAAGCATCAGCTACAGATGTAATTCACAGGCCAGGTGTTCTGCTCCATGTGCTGGCCATAAAGCAGTGGATAAGATCATAATTAATCAAGATGTAGTTGATTTCAATAGTGAAGAACCCTCTCTCTATAGAAATCAGTTTATTTTGCTCTAATATCATCTAAGGGAAACTTCCCAGATAATCTAGTGGAGAGATTACTATATGTTTGCTCTAGAAAATCAAGAGGCATCCTCTGGAAAGCCCGGGGCTGCCAGACATTCTCCTCTGGAGCCTCTCTGCTCCCCCTGCCTGAGAGCCGGACTGTTTTCTGTAGTCAGTCTGCTGCCCAAGGGTGTTAGGCATTCCATCCCGGGGGTCAGAAGAGGAAGGGGCCTCCTGGGGAGGGGAGGCAGGGGGGGAAAGAAAAGTACTGAGGCCTGGCCAATTCCTCCCAGGCTTGTAAAATTCCAGAGCTGAGTCCAAGCTCCCAAAATAGAAGCGGACAGAGCACACTTCCTGGCCTCCGAGGGGGGGGCCCCCCCAGGTGTGGAACGAAGCTGTTGGTTCGCAGGGTCTGGGAGGGTGTATGTGTCAGGGTGGGTGGTGGTGGAGAGAGGCCTGGGTGATCAGAGGTGAGTGAGACCCCGGGGGAGGGACAACACCCAGTTTGGTGACCACAGCCACAGGAGCCACGAGGACTCCACACCCCATCCTCCGCGGTCACTTCTTTCTTTAGAAAGAGGTATTTTGCTTTTTGTGGACTTGGGAAGACAGCAAGTGACAACGCGGTCATGGGCCGGCCGTGCAGGACTCGTGCGACACAGGCCACAAGTATTTGTGGACGTGGGTGGGGGGCGGACGCTTGGTGACCACCAGCAGCCAGCAAGTGGGGAAGCACACACCTGCCTTGATGTCTGTGTTCTCAACACAGCAGTTCATTGTGTCCTCCAGAGAGAGGTCCTCAGTTCATCGGCAGTGTGTCGAAATTTCACAGCTCCACAATCAGCCCTTTGTAGAGTGTTTTCACAATTTTTTAAGTTCGGTAAACATGAATATTTTTTCCCCCTTAATGGTCTCTCATGAAGATATCAGACGCAGTTAAATAAAAAGAAGCATTAGATTAAAAAAACAAGGCAGCCCACGCAGAACCAATTCAGTTCCTGCTGGTGGGTAGGAGGCCACATTAACCTCCATCAACTGGGCATTGATGAGTTTCCCAGCTGCACGCTGGGGTTTTGCAAAGGACTTGCTGTGTGGACCTGGGACTGGGTCTTCCTCCCACCGGGCCTCAGTTTCCTCCTTTGTTTGTTCATTCCACAAACATGATTCTAATGAAATGTGCTGAAAGAAAGAAAAGAAAGCAATCAAACCAACAAACTCTCTGAGCACCATCTTTGGGGGCAGGAGGTGCTTCAGGTATTTAATGAGAAGTCCCTCTAGCGCTCTGTTCCCTGCACCTCAACTGCAGTTCAGAGGAACAGCCAGCCAAGGCCTGGCTCCTGGGGGGCCAGCGCTGGATTCCACGGAGCAGTTTCCATTCCCTCCTCTGGGCTCCCTTTGAACACACAAAGGTACGGCCTTCAATGCCTGGCATGGTATTGCCTCTCAGCAGACCTTTCAGGACGTGCCAGCTGCATTGAGCACATGTATTTGAGCCGTGGGTGTGTGTGTGGGGGGGGACTGTCACAGACTACACCTGGGATGCCATTCTGTTGACAGTGACCATGGGGCTGAGGGTTTCTCTGGACAGAGCCATGATCTTGCCAGGGGTATTGAGTCAGGTCTAGGACCTATATTGCCCTCTATAAGATTTCTTGGCCCCTTGTAAATGAAGTCCCTTTTTGTCTCAATCCTTCTCAAAATTAAATAAAGCTTGTGCTTTTAGCCTGTACACTTCTTCAAGTCGAATTAGTGTGGCTCAGAAACGTGCCAGCACGGAGAGGGTATGTACCAGGCAAGCTGCCAGTTCCTTATTCCCACTTAACAATCAGATGAGTTATGTTTTTCCTCCATCCTAATGTTGAGGAGGCTGAAACAGAGACGTGGGGCAGCTCCTCCAAGGCCAAGCAGCTCGCAGGAGCTGGACTGGGATTCGAACCTGGGCTGAGAGCAGCGCCCACACTCTCTCCCCTGATTCTGCTGCTTTCCCCTTCTGCCCTAGAGCCCTTTCCTCCCGATCCTGAAGGTTCCTCTGGGCATCCAGGGGAGTCCCTGAGGGATCCCCTTTCCGAGGGAAGCCCTCCAAATGCCACCGCTCATCATTTGACCACAACAGCCTATAGTCAGGCTGTGCCCTGTTGGGCTTGGCAGACCCTGTGCCAACAGAACCACTTTTGATACTAGTGATGTTAACATATCATAAGTTGATGTAATTATTATTGTTCCTTCGGTCTTGATTTCCTCTCGCCAGACATGATGTCTAAACAGGAAAGACCAGCCTTCCTGTTTGCAGATCAGCGACTTTCAGGAGCTGGCTTATGGAATTCCTCCCTGTGGCCCCCTCCCCTTCTTGCGGTTTCCGAAGATTCCTTTTCAGTCTTGAAGATGACTGGGAAATACCAATAATAGTCCCTGTGGAAGGAAGGAAAACCGCAGCAGGCTGAGTATGTGGACGCCGCTGCCGCCAAGAGATGGGCTTTGTTCCAGAGACCCCTCCTTCCTGCCCGCCGCATGGGTTATTCTCCATCCCTAGGGAGCATGGCGGTTCCTGACCCTCAGCACACCGATGCAGTCACAGGGGTCTGAGGACGAGTGTCCTGGCACCCCGTGGCCATCTGTTGGATCTGGTGCTTCACAGGGCATCTGCCAGCTCAAATTAAGGATACTGGGGGTGGGTGGCGAGGGCTCTGGCCTGGCGTCCACTGTCTGGGTTCTAGGGCAGGTCAGAGTCCTTCCCCATTAGCTCCACACCAGGCAGCTCTAATTAATTTTATTCCATTTAACTGCACTTACTGAGCAACTATCGTATAACAGACTGCTTGCCATGGGGCCTCTGAGAAAGATGAACATGAGAGTTCTTCTCCTGGGAAGGCTGAGGACACAGTGGAGAGACCCACATAGACACACGGCTAAGCCCGACCAAAGGCCAGGGCTGGGGAGAAAGGAATGGAGGCCAACAGATCCCTGGGGACCCTCAGTCCTGGTACGAGGTGGAGCCGGTCATCAGGCAGAGGGCATTCCTAAGAGGTAGACCCTGGCTCCGGGGTCCTTTATCGGGGGCTGTGGGGAGGGGTCCAGATGATTCCACTGCTCCCCTGTGAATACCTCAGCGGTGGGTACCTCGAATCTGTGTGCCCCTTCTGGGTGTTCTCTGCTGGTGGGGCCACACCGGGGTGGGGTGGAGGGATCCAACAAGAAGGGAGGGAAGGAAAGTCACTTTTCCCCTCCTGTCCCCAAGTCTCATCCTAGAGAGATGAGGTAATGTCTGTAACTGCTCCGGGGAGGGGAGGGGACATGCACAGCCAGGCGTCCATCCGACTCCCTCCCAGCTCTAGGAGGGGGCCTTGAAACCTCTCGCTGGGATGGATTCTCCTGCAGTAAAGCTGTGAGGGACAGAGGGGATGGGATCAATATTTATGAGGCCTTCAGGAAACTTGGGAGCTTCATCTATCAAAGCCACCCCCTGACCTTGTTCTGGCTTCTCTCGCTCTGGCTGTCCGTATTGCTATCCACCAGAGCCTGGGCCTTGGGAGACCAGGAAGGAGAGGCCAGAGAGAAGGGGGAGGCCTGGGCCAAGCCCCTCCTGGGCAGTGCACGGGGCAGAGGGGGCCTGAGTGGAAGGAAGGGGCCTGTGGGGCTAGGCTGGTGCCAGCCATGCTCTAACTTGGAGCTGGACAATGACTGTGGTTGGCCAGGGTGAGGGGAAGTGGAGCTTCTGCTCTGTGTTCTCTTGCTGTTCAGACCAGTCAGGGCTGCTTTACGGCATGGCTTCCTCAGAAGAGAAACAGGAAAATGTCTGGACTTTTAAAGGATGCATTTAGAACTTCTGCTCCCTTCTGTTGCTCAGGGAAGGTCCCAAGCCTGTCCAGAGGTGAAGGAAGGGAGAAGGCCTTGGCTCTTGCAGGTCCAGGAGCACCTATGGATGGGAGGAAGGAGCAGTGGAGGCCACCCTTGGAGACTACCTGCATCGTCTGGGATGGCCATGAGGCCCTCCATGTCTGTCCTTCCACACGGGGAGGGTTCAGCCCAGGAGCCACAAACATCTCCCCTGAGGCCACAAGCTTTGATATCCTGTCACTCCACAGAATCTGAGATATCCCAAACCCTGAATTCCAACCCAGGCACGGACTCTGGGTGATTTTCCATTATGTTGGCCAGTTTTTTTTAATCAGTATAACAAAATACCTGGAGTGATCAACTTCAAGAGAGGAAAGAATTGTTTTGTCTCAGGGTTTAGGAAGCTGCAGTCCATGGTGACTTGGTGCTGTTGGTTTGGGGGTGTGGTGAGGCAGAACATCATGGTGGGAGCATGTGATGGAAAAATCCTGTTCACCCTATGGAAGCTGGAGGGAGAGAGAGAGAGAGAGAGAGAAAGGGTCTCATATCCCTTTCTAGTACATACCCCAATGACCTAATGTCCTCTGACCAGGCCCCACCTCCTAAAGGTTCTGCCACTTCCCAACTGTGCACGCTGGTGACCAAGCTTTTAGTGTCTGGGATTTTCAGGGACACTCGGGGTCCAAACCATGACAGCCAGGAAAGAGTGGCAGGTTGCCTTGACCCAAGTGGCTGTTGTCCCATTCCTGCTCTCTTAACTAGCTCCTCTTGCTGACCATGGTCAGTGCCTGAGATTGAGGTCATTCTGCTGTGTGGGGGAGGAGAAGGCCCCTCTGAGTCAGTTCAGAGGGTGGATTTCAGACCAGTGTGTGAAAGTTCAGAAGGCAGACCTTACATCCATTTACAAATAAACTCTTCAAGAATGGAGGAGGCTGATTTCTAAGATGGGGATTCCCCCATTCCTAGACGTGTCAAAGTCAAAGCTGGAGCATCCCCACCTGAAGAAGAGTAGCAATTTCTACACAGAGAGGCTATCATCTTTAGACTCCCCAGGTTCCTTGCACCTTGAATCACCCTTCCTTCTAACCATCTGGACCCTACTGGGTGACAATTATCATTCTGTAAGTGTGGTGATCCTCATTTTAGGGAACCACCCCTATTTGCCTGTGTGCTCACTGCTGAGAAATGGGGGCAGGTGGACTGAATTCGGGGAGACCCTAGCTACCTGAACAACAAATTCAACACCCACTAGTCAGTTGGGTCGTGTGGCTTTGAGCATTCCTACTGTAATATATGCCTGGGTGGAATTTGTAAAGCAAGGAAAGATCTTGTTCAGAGACGTTAAAGTCTTTCTGCTTGGCCTGTCACCTGGGATGAAAGTGGAAAGGACATAGTTCAGAGTGCTCCTTGAGAAACTTGGAATCCTTTACCTCTCAGGTTGGCATTTACCACTGTCCCCAGCCACAAGACTGGGCTCAGCTTTCCCCATTCTCCAAGGAGCCCATTCCTGGGGCTTGGCCCACAGGAGCCTTTTCCTTCCACGCTTTCTCCTGGGTTCTCACAGCCACCCTGGCTAGGCTGAGCAGCCAGGCCTGGAGGCCAGAGGGTCTTAACATGATCTGCACCCTGTGCTGGTCCTGCTGACTTCCCGGGGTCCCTTGGCTATTGGGTTCCAACGATTGGCTGGCCTCTGCTCCTGGCTTACTGCCAAGGCCATTTATCCTGTCCCTGCAGGAAGGATGAAACCAAGGGTCCAGATGAAGTACTGTTCCTGCTCACACAGGAACAGGGAAAGAAAAATCTCCCTCATTATTGGCCAAGGTCAGGGTCAAATGAGGGTACTTAACATGTAAAAGATGTAGCTGTAGGTCAATCAGCCTTAACCTTTTCCTTTCTGAACCTCATAAATGTTTGTCTTTATTTTCAGTAGCACACAACTCTTGGCAAAATTAGCAAAGGCGTGAGGAAATTCGCTCTTATCAGATTTTCTAGCACATTCCAAGTTCTTCTCTGCTTCCAGTTGTGCTGCCCGTCACCAGTCTGCAGGTGCATGCAGGCCAGGCTGCGGTGCGGGCTGCTGGCTCTCCCTGCCACCTGGCATGTTCACCTGGGGGGGATGATTACTCCAATCCTTGGATTGCACTTCTGGGATGACCTGTGGGGTGTTTGGTGGATGTGGTGTGTGTACTATAAAGTGTGGCGTGTGTGTGGTATGTAGTGGTGTGTGGGTGAGTATGTATGTGATGGGTGATACTTTTTGTGGTGTGTATGGTTTTTTGTGTGTTGTATGTGTGTATGATATAAGCATGTGCATGATGGATGTGTATGTGGGTGAGTGCAGTGTGGGTATGTAGTGTGATATATATATGTTTTGTAATGATTGTGCAAGTAGTGTGTGTTGCAAGTGTGTGTTATATGGATAGTGTGTGTTGTATGTATATAGTATGTGTGTCATGTGTATATATGATGGTTGTGTATTATGTGTATGTTGTATGTTTTTTGTGTAAAAGTGGAGCTATGTTGTATGTGTATATGTGGTATATGTGTTGTGGTGTGTTTGTTTGTGTGTGTGTGTGTGTGTGTGTGTGTTACTCCTGCAGAGTCATCTGCAAGAATAACAGAAGGAATGTAGGTGGAGGTGGTGAGCTGTGTTCCCAGCCAGACGCCTCCATCTGTTAAAAGGCTGTTCTTGTGTTTTCTGTTTGTTTTAGTTTGTTTTTGTGAGCTTGAGCCTCACAGGGGTTTCCTCCCGAGGCCGAGGCGGCTGAGGATGTGGTGCCAGTAGGGTTTCTAGAGGTGAGAGAGGCCCTGGACAGACTCAGGGTGAGATGGCCCAAGCCCAGACTAGCTGGGTGTTGGCCGAGTGTGAATTCCAGCAGCCAGGCTCACAGCCCTGTGCCACTTCTGACGTCAGATGACAGGGACATGCTAGATGCCTTTGACTCAATTGGATTTGGAAGGCTGCAGAAGGTTTTGGGGTGCTGGAAAAGGGCTAGGCCTTGCATTTAAGCTTTGGTCTCTTGGTTTTTCCCTGGGAGACAGTAATTGAGGCCGGCATGGGGAGCTTCAGCTGTGGGCACCTCTCAGGGTCATGATCCTGTAGCGCCATCTGGGGGCAATGAGGAGAATGACTGCAGAGGCCCCAGAGGAGGCCAAGTGGGTTCTGCAGTATCCTCACATCTGCCATTGGTGGTCAGGGTCATCTTTCCCTGCACGAACCCCAGAGGACACTGCCCAGTTCCTTGGGGTCCACTAGTGGACAAGAAGAAAGCTCGTCCTGAAAGCCTAGGCTTCCTTTGGGAATACGATGCCTGGGATCCCAGGGGGACCCTAAGATACCATTTCCCACTCTTCCTGCCCCACTGTTTGTCAGAACACACTTTTAAAAAGGTAACAATGATTTAAAGATCCCTAGAATATTGAACCGAGGAGACGGCAAATGCTGACCCCTAGCCCAGGGAATCTTCCCATTGCTGTCCCCCCTCCCACCTGTAGGCACAGGGTGCAACAGGCAGAGAGGGCAACAGGCAGCAGAGGAACTTCCAACCTGAAGGGAGGAAGGAAGATCCAAAATAAAGCCAAGAGCTGACTCTGTGGAGGGGACTGTGAGCATAAGGAGAGCCCAAAACCCAGCAGTGTCACTGAGCAGGTCACTGTCAAAATCCCCACACTGCCTCCGGGGCCAGAGAGAAATGAGGCTTGTTGAAGCTGGAAGGGCCACATGCTACTACAGCCTAAGTGAAACAAAGAAGTGACTTTTGCAGGAAGTACCACATCTGAATTTAGTGTTCTGCTCTCCTACGTGGCCCTGGCCTGGCCTTGTCGTTGATGCTCCTGACCACAAACTCTGGAGAGCCAGCTCCTGACCTCCCTGTACATCTTGCCTCCAGGACTTTGCTTTTGCTGCCTCTGCTTCCTGCAGCAGCGACCACCTTCCTCTCTACTGGAGCAAGATGTGCAAAAACTTCCTGCACACAGCTAGGGGCCCCTGGAGCCGTGTGTGAGCTTGCCCGCCCCTGCTGTAGCCAAGCACCAGGGACTGGATGATTGAAACAGGGTTCACAGTTCCGAAGGCTGGAAGTCCAAGTCAAGGTGTTAGCAGGGAGGGTTCCTCCTGAGAGAAGGGGGGAGAAGGTGTCTCTCCTTAGCTTGTGGCTATCTTCTCCCTGTATCTCAGCACATGGTGTTCTCCCTGGTTTGCATGTCTGTCTCCATGACTTCCCTTTTCATAAGAGCATAGTCATATTGAATCAGGGCCCAAACAAGGTCACATTCTGAGGTACTGGCTGTTAGGACTTCAACCTAGGAATTTGGCAGGTGGAGGCACGATTCTGTACCAATCCATGGTTCTGGTATGGACAGTCGTTGTACTTTTCCTTCTGTTAAATGGAATCTGAGGGCTGAAGGGAATGGAATTCTGAACAGAAATTCTGAAGTGGAAGATGGATTGGAAGTGTACAGAGACAGGGAGACAGTTGGTGGATGTGGGAAGTGGAGGTGGAGGAGGCAGCCTCTGTAGGAACAGAAACTTAGGAGAAATATCAGAACTGTAGGCTAAGAGTTTGGGAGACCTTGTGCACCTGCAGCCCCAGCTACTGAGGAGGCTGAGGCAAGAGGATCCCTAGAGCCCAGGAGTTCAAGGTCAGCCTGGGCAACATAATAAAACCCCATCTCTTCAAAAATAAAAGTATTTGGGAGGGAGTTTCACTGTTGGGGTGTGAAGAAAACTTTTCTTTCGTGTACTTGGGAAACCTTAGCATGGATTACCTTATTTGTACCTAGACTGAACTTTGCTATATTAGGGAGACTGTGCGAAGATATTCAGGCTGGCTCAAGGGCATGAGCAGGGACTGCTAAGGGGCTCAAGAGAAGCCCCAGCAAATTTAAATCCTCCTGACCTTCAAGAACTGACTCATGTCTTTTCTTTGCACATCTCAGCTTGTGTTATTCTGACACAAAAACCAAATTACAATAAATTATATGATGTACATTATTTCCACACCACTTCTTTAGGAGAAGTTATTTTGCAAGCCTTATAACTTGAGTGTATGTTTGTCTTACTTCTCCAGTGGTACTTGTATGTGCACATGAAATGACGGGCATCCAGGGGACAAACCTGAGACTTGATTTTGTTTCTCCCCACTCCACCTCATTGTGCTTCATATACCACATTGCACACAGGGGCTTGTAAAACAGGACTTCTGGAAGACAGTGCCCATTATCATTCCTTTCTACCAGCAGTAGCACAGTACTGGACATTGTGTTAGTCAGTTTTCTGTCACTGTGATGGAATTCCTGAGATATTCAACTTACAAAGAGGAAAGTTTCATTTTGGCTAAGATTTTCAGAGGTTTCAGTCCATGGCCAGTAGGTCCTGTCACTTTGAGCCTGTGGTTGCACAGTACATCATGGTAGGAGCACATAATGGAGGAGGATTGTTCATCTCATTGCAGCAAAGAAACAAAGAGAGAGACAGGAAGGAACTGGGATCCTAATATCTGCTTCACTGGCACGCCCCCCAAGACCTAACTTCCTCCCACTAGGCCTCACCTCCTGGAGGTTCTACCATTTTCCAGCAGCATCACAGACTGGTGACGGAGCCTTCAACCCATGGGCCTTTGGAAGCCATTTAAGAGCCAACGTATAGCAGACATGTGTACTCAGGTTCCCAGCACACTTATTGAGTGGTCAGGATGTAAATGGAAGTGAAACCCACATACTATACTTCTTCTGTTTAGCAAAGGCTCACACTAATCTTCAGATTTCACCCTTCTCAAAAAGGCTGGCCACACCCCTGGAATTCACTAGAAGGGCCCAAAAGGTCTGCTGTTGCACTCTTTGGTCTCGGATCCTCAGGAAATGCTGAGGCATTTGGCCCCAAGGGTATAGCTGATCCGGGTTGCTCTGAACGTCTGTTTCCTTTAGACACCTCGGGAAAGAAATGGAATTTTCCCTGGACTCTTTGAGAGTCCCTTCCCACTTCCTAAATTCTGTTTGAAGCAGATGATAATGGTTTCAGGGATGAAGCGTTGGAGATAGGAACAACGAGTTCACAATCCCCAGACCTGATGACACAGGCTTTGAGTCAGGGCCACGCTGGGAGGACAAATGGGCCATACAGATGGAGGGAAACTGGAAAGGCGTGAATCTGGACCT
The DNA here is from genome assembly GCF_048772815.1 of Callospermophilus lateralis. Classification (NCBI taxonomy): domain Eukaryota; kingdom Metazoa; phylum Chordata; class Mammalia; order Rodentia; family Sciuridae; genus Callospermophilus; species Callospermophilus lateralis. Next base: position 61,201,426 of record NC_135317.1, on the reverse strand, counting down.
GGAACAGGGCCACGTGGTGAGTTGAGGGATGTGGAGGACAGCCGGGGTTACCAGGTAGGGCAGGGCACTCAGGGTGGGGAAGGAACCTCTTTGAGGCTGTTCCATGAACCAGGTCTTGTGAGCTTCTGGCCATGGGAGCAACGGTGCTGCCAGGGGGCTCATGAGCAATGATGACGAACGCTGTTCCTTGCCACACTGGGGCTTGGTGCTGCTGAGAACAGTGGCCTCAGAGAATGCCATGACTGGAGTGCTGGCCAAGAAAGAGCACTCCTCATACTTGCTATCGATGGTAAGACAGGCTCTGTTTAAGGGGGGCTGTTGTGGTAGGTCTTGGAGAGCACTGCAATGGAGCCTTGCAGAGTGTGTGTGTTGGGGTGCGCAGAGACTGAAATTCTACTACCCCAGCAAGGACGGATGAATGGAGATTCATAGCCAAGAAGCAGGGAGAGTATCAGTGGATGGAAAATTACTAAGATAAGGAGAGTTTTTGCTAGAAAGATGCAACAGACTTCTTGCTGATGGCGGGCCAGAGTGAGGAACCATTGAGGATCAGATACCCAGTGGGAGGTTTGGGAAAGATTTTTCTCTAAACTGACTTAGCAGGATTGCTCAGACTGGATTCTACCAGACAAAGAGGGAAGCCCAAGGTCAAGCCCACTGAGCAGAGGATTCAGAAGGGCCTGGGAAAAGCCTTGTTGAGAGGCAAGAGTCTTTGTCACTGCCCATATTCCAAACAGGTGGTGGTGGGCCCAGAGCCTGAAGGGAGAGAACCAGCTCTGCACATTAATGCCATTGGGAATGCAAAAATGCTTATGTATATTTTTAGGTGTTTTACACATTACATATTCATGCAGCATATAGCGACAATAAAAATAAGAAAACTTTTTGGCACTTTACAATTTACAAACTCTCACGTGTATATAGTAATTTATCCCTAATATGATGAGAGGAAGCTCCCCTAAGAGCCAGCAGAGAACACATGGAAGCATCTGTATGTACTTTAAATAAAATGGGTATCACCATTATCATTATCATTAGACCCATTTTGCAGATGAGGCAATTGAGGCTTGGAGTTTTGGAGCTGTCTAAAGAACGAGAAGGAAGAGGCAGACTGTGCAGTTCAGGTACCTCTACTATCATTATGACTACAAGCAGGTCCTGTTTATCGAACATGTACTTTATGCCAGGCTCACAACAGTCCTGCCAAGAAGAAACAGAGACTTGGCGAGGTAACTTGCTCTGGCAGTGATTATCGGAGCTGGGCTTTGAACCTGGGGCCTCTGATTCCAAGCCCCATGCTCTGTAGACTTTCTGGCTCTTCCTCTCCTCAAAACAGAGTGCACTCCAAACTCGTGCATGTGGGAGATTTCCTTTAATGCCATGAATGGGTGGGATAAATATATCCCTTACAGATAAACCAGGGTCAAGTCCAACTTTTTCTTGTGAGATCACCATCATAATTTGTCCTTGGACACACCTGAACCATTTTTTTTTAACTGGAGATCTTCTGTGTTTGAAATTTTAGGTGCATTTCAGGGAATCAAATCTGCTGGCCTCATTCTGCTCATGGGTTTACTCTGCTCAGCCTCCCAGTGCCTGGACTACACACTGTTTATGCCTTCAAATGCAGATTTAAAATACTCACATAATTCCAGAAAAACTCTTGCAATCAGCTCCAGAGTCTGTTAAGGTGTCTGCGGGGCTTTGGGTCTTTGAAGTACAGACTTTGGAGGCGCCCCATTCCCACCATGCTACCAGGGGATAAATGTTGCTTTGCTTTCTGCTGCTTCTTTTTTCCAGGATTGTATTTTAATGAAAAGAAACGGCAGTTGGCAACATCCCTGAAGCTTTTTAGTGGGGCTCCTATAATGAGGATTGCTAAAATTCTGGATAGGAAATATTTCCCTCTGTAGGCTCAGGATGCAGGATTTTAAACTTTTGTGATGTCTGTGGCCTTTTTCTCTCGAGCCAGCTGGGTTTGTCTCTTCAAAGATGTCAGCCCCAGCCCTGCCAAGTTTGGAGTTTATAGCTCCACTGTTAGGGACTTATGTGAGTATAAAAATAGGTCAATGTTTTTTCTTCCTTCTCTCTTAACGAACAGAAAAAGTGGTGTGTGTGTGTGTGTGTGTGTGTGTGTGTGCGCGCGCGCGCATGCATGTGTGCACGAGTTCACATCCATCAAAAACAGTTGAAACAATTTTAGCTCATTTTTCCCCCAAGAAGATTCACTCCAAGTCTGACTCAGATGGTGGAACACTTGAAGGAAAAAAAAAAGTTTTTTTTTTTCTTCCATAAAAGTTAAGTGTAATTAATGAGGAGGGAGTTGGTGGGAGAAAGAATTCCTCAGGGTTCACTGTGATGTCAATTATGCTGCTCCCTGACAAACACACATAAAACATGTAACAGATCCACTGCGTGTTCCCCTCCCCATCGGATTATTATGAGAAGTGAACATTTCTTTCCATTACGAATCTGGATGGCTCAGTTTTCCCAGTTGAAATTTTAAACAAGATGAAATTACACACGCACGCGCGCGCACACACACACACACACACACACACACATCTTTGAAATTACTGATGAAGAAAATTTCCTAAAAAACAAATTAAACAAGGAGTTAGTTCAGTCATGGATAAATTTACTATGTGCCAAAAGGGTTAGCTGTTGAAATGCTTTTTAACTGCAAAAGGGTTGTAGCCAGCTCCATAAAGCCTAGGAGGTTTTAATCTGTTTGTCTTTGGCCTCTATTTCTTCCAAGTTCAAAAATACGCTCACCGCTATGTTGACAGTCAAGGTCATAAGTGTATGCAGAGCTTTGAGAGTCACCTCTCACTTCTCCTCCTCCTCCCCACCATACTCATTTGCTCCCAAGGGTTCCCTCCTGGTTCTCTGGGGATCTTCTTCATCTTCACCCATTTTTTTCACCTGCCCCTAGAGATCTCCGTTTTTACTTGGGTCCTTAGCCATCTTCTGCCTCTTGGGTTTTTCCATGAGCATCTCAACCTTCTCCAGACTCCTCTGTCTCAGAACAGAATCTTCTCTCCACCCCATCCCTCCTTCCTAGATACCCTGTGTCTTTTCTGCCCTGCGTGGCCAAGTGGCTTGCTAGAGCAGTCTATGCTTGCTATCTCTACCATGTCACCCACTGATCTGTCATTCTCCAAAAAACTGCCATATGTTCTGAGCTCATCTGTGACTTCTGCCTACGACGGTCAATGGGGGCATTCCTCAGGTGTTACCTTAGGGGATTTCCACACTGCCCTTGACAAGGACCATTTGTCCATTTACCACCCGCCACACAGTTATTTTGATGAGTCTTAATTTCAACACCTGGGCTTTTGCGGCTCCTCTGTTCTTTAGTTCATGTCTTCCTTTGTATGGAGGACTCCCCAAGCTGTCTCTCCATCTGGGGCCTCTTTACTTGGCTCCAGAAGTCCACTGGCTTCTCATGGATGGGGGCCTCTGGTTCTAAGTGTCCACAGCCCTCCTTCACTCTGTGCTCAGCATATGGCTCCAGAATCATGGGGATTGTCCTCAACTCTCCCTCTCCTTTTGGCCAACTCCCTCTCCCTTTTGGGCAAAAAAAAAAAAAAAAAGGCCTGATGTCCTTAAAGGTTGTTCTACGCCTTCAGATTAGGAGGCCCCATGCTCCCCACCAGAGGTCAGGGTTCCCTCCAGCTCCATGCCCCATCCTGCCTGCTCCTGACCCTGACTGTAGCCCTTCCCTTTGAACTAGTAACCACATTAACTTAACGGGTGCTACTCTGAGCCAGGTGCTAAGCTGAGGGCCTCACAGGTGCCATCTCACTAAACCCTCACGACCCTGTGAGCTCAGAACTCATATTGTCCCAATCTCACAAGTGGGACAACTGAGGCTCAAAGTGGCTTTTGCTGGACCTTCCTGCAGCTGGCCTCTTAGCCTCCCTGGGCTGCTGTGGGGTCTTCCCAGCTTTTGGCCCCTCTGGGTGCTTCACTCTGCAAACCCAGGGCAGACGCTGCCCGTTCCTGTGCTCAGCCCTGGCTCCAGGACCCCTACCTGGGCCTGGAGTCCTGTGGTCCCACTTGCTGGAGCCTCTTTTCTCTGCCTTCATCTCTTTCTGGCTGAATTCCTGAGGGGGTGGGTGGAATCTATTAACTAAAATCCTCTGCTCCTGGGTAGTATCTTGGCAGCCTATCTCCCTCCGCTGCAGCAGGATTATTTCTTCAAAATACTAATTGGGTCGAGTCCTTTCAGCTTAAAACCCTTCAGTGATATCTCCTCGTTCTAAGGACAAAGTCTAAAATTTAGCTTGGAAATGATTATGGTGGTTACTCTAATCTCTGCTGGCCCCACCCCTGGGAAAGCCCCACGGGCACCATCTGTGGTCCAGCCCTGTGGCCGTCCCACCTTCCTGGCTCCTCTCTCTTTCCTTTAAAGATGTTTGGGTGTGACAGACAAGTGCTGGGCTGGCCACTGAGAGTAGAGATGAAATAGACAAACTAGCAAAGGGAAGGTTCCCTGGGGATGTGTGGGCATGGGTGACCCTCCAGAACAACGGGAATCAAGCTTGAGAAGCAGTACAGTGAAGTTACACCCCGCCCCTGCTGCTCCGGACTCTGGCTCCAACGCCTCCCTGGTCTGCCAGCCTAGCTTCTCTGCCATTGCCACCCGGGAGTGTTCAGGTGAGCATTTCCTCTCTGGAGCACCTCCCAGGCTTCCCTGCTGAAGGGTGCACACCTCTCAGGAACAGCCTTGGAAACCAAGGGGCAGATTCAGAATTTTATCCTAAAAGCATTTGGGTCCCATTTAAAGATTTTTTAAGTTGGAGGATGACATGAGTGGATTTGTTTTTGAATATGTCCTCTGACTGCTCTGTAGAGGAGGAATTAGAAGACAACAGTAGTCCTCCACACATCCAAGCAAAAACCTGGAGCACACTGGAGTCCCAAGGCAGCTTACAAAACACCCAGGCCTGGGGCACACCCTAGAACCTGGTGGGGAGAGGGCATGTTGGGTAATTCCTCTAAGACTGGCATTGACTGACCCTGCATCATTCCACCTCTGCACCTCTCTTGCAGGGACACTAACACCATGACCCGGCTTTCTGGGAGGGGCTCTGTATATGCTACTGAGACACAGACTCCCCTCTTGGGGGGGGGGGCGTGATTCTTAGAGTGAGGGCTGGACTATCTGAGGTCAGCTTGCATTACCCATCCCCACCCTCAGTCTCCTCTGTAGAAAGAAGCAAAACCAGGAGCAAATCCCAGATCCCTTCCCTGTCTGGCTCCTCGGTTAAGTCTGCACATGAGAAGCACTCCAGAAAGAAGGCAGAGGAAAGGCCAGTATTCTCCAGAGACAGATGCTGCCAGATGTGGGATTTGGTATTTGGGAGGACTCCTGGAGCGCTTCAGAGACATCCTTTGCTGCTTCCTGGCAAACTCGCAGTGTGCAGTGCGCCTCCTGCTGGAGAGATGCTGTCAGGGCCTCTGGGGTGGTGGTTTCCCTGCCCTTGGTTTCCCTAGGTCTTACAGCAGGTCAGCTGTAGACCCTTCATTCTCCAAGCGGAAACTTTGAGCGCCTGTTTAGATATACAGAGTGTCTTAAAGCCTGCTCGGAGAGCAGGGGCCCTATGGTATTTTTCTAGCACAGAGCCACAGTGCTTTAGCAGTGAGAAAGGAACCAGGCCCATCCCAGCAAGGAGAACAACCTCTTTTCTCTCTGGGTGAGTCACAGGGAGAAGGAAGAAAGAGGCACTTCAGCAGGGGGGTGGAGGAGGGGTCAGAATGGGAAAGAATCAAATGAATCAAAGAATCATAAAAAACCCTCAGATTTGAATCACTTACTAGCTAGGCAAATTGCTTAACTTTTCTGAGTCTGAGTCTCCTTGTCTGTGAAATGGGGACGCGACCACTCTTTGCGAGCACTCAGTAAATGAGATGATGTGTGTAGTTTCCCTCACATGAAGGCTGGCAGATTGAAGGAGCCCAGTGAACGTCAGCCCTTTTCCTTCTTGGCAGAGGCAGCCCACATGCTTAACAAAGATGCTACCACCAGCCAGCAAGGAGGGTGAGGACACTCCTCTACTTTCAGGCTAAGACAATGGCTTCTCATTCTTCCCTCCTGTTCAGAAGGAAAATGGGTGAGGGAGGAAAGCACTGAGGGTTCCCTGCAGTGGGACACAGTCTCATGCTACACTAGCTCCTTGTGACCATGGATTTATCTCCCCAAACCAGTTCAAGGACAACAGATTTAAAAATAAAGGCTAAAATTAGAAAGTCTCTAGAAGAAAACACAGAGATATACTGATGACCTTGGGGATAGGGGAACATTTCTAGGCAGGACACAAGAAAACTCACCATAAAATAAACAAATGAATTGGATTTCATCAAAATTAAAAGTTTTTGCTCATTCGAGGTATTGTTAATAAAATGGAAGTCAAACTACAGACTGTGAGAAAATGACACTAGGACATAGATCCAGTGAAGATCTGTATCCAAAAAAAAAAACCATGCCTACCTGCAAATCAATAATAAAAAGAATCTAATTAAAGTGGGCACACTGCTTGAACACACACTCCATAAAAGAAGGTATAGAAGTGGCAACTAAGCATGTCAAAGGTACTCAATATATTAATCACTGGGGAAATGCAAATGAAAACCACCATGAGCCACAGCTTCAGTCCCAGGAGGGTGGCTAAAATGTTAAAGACTGACCACATCAAATGCTGGGGAGGATGTGGGGAGCAACCGGAACCTCAGACATAGCTGGTAGAAGTATAAAATGTTACAATCTTCTTAGAAAACTCTTTAATTTTTTTTTAATTTTTTATTTTTTAGTTGTAGAAGGACACAGTGCCTTTATTTATAAACTGTTTCTTTTGAAAGGAAAAATATACGCCTACCCTCTGACTCAACAATTTCACTCCTAGATACTGATCTGCATAATTATTTGTAAAAGAATGTATAAAGTAGCTGGATGCAGTGGTACACACCTGTAATCCCAGCAGCTCCAGTGTTCAAAGCAGCTCCAGAGTTCAAAGCCAGCCTAAGCAAAAGTGAGGCGCTAAGCCATTCAGTGAGACCCTGTCTCTAAATAAAACACAAAATAGGGCTGAGGACATGGCTCAGTGGTTGAGTGCCCCTGAGTTCAACCTCCAGTTAACACCTCCTCCTCCAGAAAGAATGTACATAGTAGTTTTATTTCTAACAGCTAAACCCTGAAAATAACCCCATAGGACACTGGATAAATCATGGTATATCCATAAAATTCAATAAAAAGGAACAAACACTGATATATGACAACAACCTGGAAGCACCTCAAAAAAATCCAGAAAGTAAAAGAAAACAGATGCAAAAAAAAAAAAAAAAAAAAAATCGGCTGAATGGTTCCATTTATGTGAAATTCTAGAACAGGCAAAATTCATCTATGTTGATAGAAATCACAACAGTGGTCTTCTGAGTCAGGGTAGGGGCAGTTGTCAGGAAAGGGAAAGAGGGAACTTTCTGGAGTGATGAAAATATTCTTTCTTGACCAAGGTAGTGATTACATGGACATAGACATTGAAGGGTATTCGGGGATATTTATAATTTGTTCATTTAACTGCTTTTTTTTTTTTTTTAACCAGCTTAGTGATTTATTTCTCAGATGTCTGGAGGTATTGCTTAGACTCCCAAAGAGGTGAGCTTTATCCCAGAGACAAAGAAGGGAATGCGCAGACCAGGAGAACTGGATGCAAACTTGTGGAGTTGAGGGAAACCTAGATGGTCCACTTTGACTAGCACCTCTCTGCACCACCCATGTGTCACTGTGCATTGATCTTACACTAGAAACTATGTTAATTGTTTCTACATATCTTTTAACCCTGGGGAAAACAGAATCCATAATCCAAAAATGAAGCTCTAAGGAGTTATACAACACACAGCTAGAACTGCAATTTGGCTCTTCTAGTCCAGAGCATTATCTAGGGCTGTCTCCGGGGAGGATGGCAGCCAGGGAACCCAAGGCTCATTTCAGGGCTGCAGCCTGAGCAAGGAGAGAGGCCATGCCTTCACCAGCCAGTGACTGCCCACTCTTGTTCCTGTCTTGGGTACCTAGGCTTGAGTGTCTTCCTTAGAAGCACCAGAGGGGAGTCCTAATTTCTTCTCCAATAAGCACTTGTTTTCACAGAGACCAGTGCACCACTGGTGACATTTTTTTTTTTTTTTTTTGCAAATCCCTCCAGGCTTGGCATGACCTGCAGACTTGGAAGATGCTGGCCCTATAACACAGCTGCAGCTGGAGAAAGCCCTGGGATCCAATTAACGGCCCAGGCCATTGGAAAAACCATGGAGGTGGCCTCAAGTGTTAGGCCCTGCGGGCTACTTGCACAGTGAACCCCGTCAGTGCAGCAGAAAAAGGTCCCAGCCTCAGGTCCTCCCAACACCTGCTTCCTGAAGGGCAGCCGGGCTCCCAAAGAGACATGATGTCATCAATTTTTTATCACGTCTCGGAGAGGCGACTTTCCTGGGGAGGAGACAGGGAAACAGTCCTGTGGAGGTGAACGGCCTGCGCTGGGAAAAGAAACATGGTTTCCAGCCTCTTGGATCAGGTCCCCAAGTTTCAGGAATAAAGCCACCTTGTCAGACTTGCCTGGACTCTGGTGCCTGAGAGGAATCTAGGAGCCTTAGCAAGTTCTTTCCATGGAATTTTCTGTAAAATAAAATCGTTTAATTTCTTAAAAGTTGAATCTAAATGGAAGCTATTGAGAAATAAAACATTTAATTGCAAAAGTCAAACAGATTAAAAATCCCTTTAATCTTAAGAAAAATAAAACCAAGCAAAACATATATCTTGTTTGCATACATATCCATCTGCTGAAGTAATTTTGTTTTCTTTGTGGATTCATTTTCAAATTCTGGCTAATCCTATCTATATTCGCTGCTGCCATGGACAGAAGTTATCATCTCAATTTTATGTAAGCACATATGTACTTTTGCCTATTTTAACAGTGGTTAATGAAATGCATGTACAGAGTTAAACATCAAATAATACAAAAGACCCATACTGAAAGTCTGCAGCCCTCTGCCCCTCCTCCTAATCTCCCTTGGTCCCCATCATAATCCTTTGTGTTTTTTTTCTTTGGTTGGGAGAGCAAGAAAAAACTCATTTTGCAAAAATAAGGTGTTCAGGGAGCATGTCCCATTAGTTCTACATGAATCGGTCTACTACATGTCTTCTATTCCTTCAACAACAACCCCCGAAATCTGCCTGCTTCTTAAAATTTTTGTTTTTAAATTGAAGAATAAGACCTTACAGATAAGTGAACAAATTAATGGGTGCAGATAAAATGCAACACCACTAAGTGCATACACCCAATGACCATCACTCATTTTATTTTCCATCAAGAAATGGAAAATAACCAGTATCTCACAAGTCCCCTCCAGCACTTTCCAAAGGGGACCATTATCTTCATTATCATAGATGGGTTTTGCCTTTTTGAAGTTTCTGAAAATCGAAGCACTCAGTGTATAATCATTATGCATCATTATGACTTTACATTTTTGTGAGATGCACTCATGTTTTTACAATTCGCCCTAATTGGTTTTCATTTCTGTCTAGTTTTCAATTACACAACTTATCCATTGTATGGATAATGAACACAAGGGATGTTTCCAACGCTGGCTCCTACATATAATGATTCTAAGATGTTTTATGTGTCTTTTGGTGCACATGCGAATGGTGTGCACACACCTGGTGTGTAAATATATATCTGTGAGTAAAACTGCAGCATGATAGGACATGTGTGAATTCAACTTCCATAGATAATGCAAACTGTTTTTAAAAGTGTGCCAATTCCTAGTAACACAGGAGAGTTTCAATTGTTCTTTGTCTTTTCCACTATTTGATACTGTCAGCCCCCTTAATTTTAGCCAGTCTGGTGGGTTTGTAGTGGTATGACAATATGTCATTTTATTTTATCTTAATTACTAGGAATTGAACTCAGGGGTGCTCCACCACGGAGCTACATCTCCAGCTCATTTTATTTTTATTTTTAAGTTGCCAGATTGGCCTTTAACGTGCAATCCTGCCTCAGGCTCTTGAGTGGCTGGGATTACAGGCCTGGTTATAATGTAATTTTAATTTGCATTTCTCTGATGACTAAGTGAACTTGAATATCTTTTCATTTCTGTGTTGGGCATTGAATATTCTTTTGTAAAATCTTCAATATCTTGCCCAGTTTTCTTTTCTGCTGTCTTTTCCTTATTGGCTTGTAAACATGTTTTCATATTTGCATTATGAGTCTTTTTCAGATAAATGTTTTACAAATATCTTCTCCCATGCTATGGTTTGCCTTTTCACTCATTGATGCTCTCTTCTAATTAATGGGTCCATCTCTCTTAATTTTATTCTCTTGGATCTTGGCTTTAGTTACTATTTTGCAGCTCTCCAATGCCTTTAAATAGATTCTAAAAATTAATTTCTCCAGCCTTTCTAGATGTTCCCCACGGAAGAACTAATCAGGACCCCTCAGATATTCACCATTAATCCATCTAGTGTTTTCTTCTGTCATTCTATGTTTTAAAATATGCATTTAGAATGTTATTTCTTGGTTTAACATTATAAACTCTTTATATTGATTGCTTATTGCAGTAGATGAACATGTAACTATCTTACATGTGCACACCACAGTCTCTTATCCTTCAAATAGAGCTATTTCATTGCATGATTTAAAACTTTAAGTCACACTCATTTTACTTTATATTAAGACTATTTGAAATACTATTTATTGCAGGTGCATGTGATTGGCAAGGACTTTTCAAAGTCCCTTGTATTTGGGGTGATGAGGGAGATTCTCTTTGAAGTTTTCAGCAGCCCCAATCACTATTCTAAATTTTCCAGAATAATATCAACTTCAAACCTGAAAAGCTCTGGGCATTCTTAGATTGCACTGCAGCAGTTCCTACTATTTTGGCATGACTCCAATGGACTGTGCACGATGAATGCTATAGTTTAGATCTTGAGTGTTCCCCAGAGATTCCCTCCCATATTTCCACAGTGATGCTCTTGGGAGGTGAGGGAAGCTTTGAGGGGCAGGGCCTACTGGGAAGTCTTCAGGTTACTAGAGGTGTACTCACCAAAGGGACTAGGGACCTCAGCCCCTTCTTCTTCTTCTCCTTTTTGCTTTCCAGCCATGAGGTGAGTAACCTTGATCCATCACATGCTCCCTGCCATGATGTGCTGCCTCACTACAGGCCCCAAAGCAATGGGGCTGACTGACCATGGACTGGAACCTCAAGAGACTGCAAGTGGAATTACACCTTTTCTCTTTATAAGCTGATTGTCTCAGGTATTTGCTATCATGACAGAAATCTGTTTACTGAGACCTGACTTTGAATGGCTGTGAAGTGAGTGAGGAACAACTGCCCAGCAAGAAGGGTCTCTCTGACCGCCCCTCCCCCAGGCTCTCACTTCTCAACACGGCTGTGCTCGACCCTCCTCTTGGCATATGAGTAGCAACTCTTACAGAGTGAGAAAGACTTGGGAAAATGGCCTCAAAAAGAAGTCCAGGTGCTGGTGATGGAAGAAATGACAAATGAAAAGAACAGAAGTTCTGGAATAAACTGGAGGGGCTTGTTGAATGCAATAGTGGCTAGGATGTATGGTGAGCAGGTCTCCTAGGAACTCTGCATAGAAGTGACAAAAGGTGCTTGCTTGTTGAACATATTTCATTAGGTAGATTACCTGGTAGTTATGTTCTTAAACATGAGGATCAGGAAAGGCTGTGAGATAGACCTCTTTCCTATGCCAAGACATATCTGTGTTCCGACTTACTGTTCTATGAATACATTTGCATTTGTAATTTTACGTGTCTGAGGTTTGGTGATGGTCACCCAAAGCAAGGGAGGGGGTCCCTGGTATAGCACTACTCCCTCCCAAGCCCCACTCCCCATCCAACACTAGCAACCTCCTTTCCTCAAGAGACTTGCCTTACAAGAGGTGCAGATGAGGACCCCTCTCAGCCTCATGGCTGCCCCTGCTCCTGCGGCTTGGGGAGAATGATGGTTGATGAGCACAGGTGACAGGTAGGACTGAGTTGGCCTTCTAACAATCTTTTTGACTTGTTTTTGTAACTGTTTCTGGCAGCAGAGATTTGGTTCTGTTTTACTGTATTTCTTAGAACCAGGTTCAAGAGGACTTTATCCCCTGCAGATTTACATGGGTTGTTTCCCTTCCTCACCTCTCTATCCCTCCATTCTAGCCCATCCATGCTTGGGACTTGAGTTGGTACTTAGAGCCTATGGTCTCCTCTCGCTTCACCCTGCCATTCTGCACCTCCGTGGACTTCCAATTCTCATGGCCTCTCCCTTCCTGGCCCCTCCCCACAGACTGATAGCAGCAGGTGCTGACGTAAGGGTGGACATCACAGTACATTAAGCACATCCTATGACCCAGGCATCATCCTGGATCTGGGATACACAGATGAACAAGACAAGGTCCTGCCATCAGGACCTCACGGTCCTGAGTGCCAAGCTCACACATATGAAACACACTGGCAAAAGTGTCACGTCTTAGTGACAGAAATCTATGGGGCCAGGATGAATGGGAAGTCACGCTCGGCTAGGAAATTTACCAAAAGACCAAGGTGGGGAGAAGGAATTCAGCGGAGGAGGACGCTCAGACAAGATGTGCTGGTGGGGGACTCTGGTGAAGGCCCGAAACTTCATGTGATCTGTTACGGCCAGTGACGGGGAGACATGGAAGATGTGTCACAGGGTTTGTAGTCCAGAGGGGTAGGTGGCCAGGCAGGCTCACAACTCTCAAAGGCAGGAAGTAGAAGGTGCTAGTTTAAAATGAACTGATAAAGCGCCAGGAGTTTTCACAGGAGAGAGGACTCTGGGTTGGAGGGATCCCCAGAGGCTTCATGACCTTGATTTTGAAGAACATGTATGGAAAGACCTGGGAAAACAGTCCAGAAAGGAAGAACAGGGTGTGGTGCTCGTGGCTTTCATAAGGACAAGTCCATCACTGGGTGCAGAGTGAGCTCTGTCTCGTGGATAAGAGGAGTTCCAAAGAAGCCAGGATGAGAACAGCCTGTGTGTACGTATAAATGCGTGTGTTAAAGAGGTGAGGACTGGGATGCACCGTGAGGGGAAGGGAGTGACACTTGGGAGTGCTGAGTCCTAAGCCCAAGAGCACTCCTTGAGCTGCAGTGATTGACACGACTGCAACATACGGTATGTCGGATGTGGAAGAGGCTGAAAGTGAAGCTAACAGGTAAATATGACACATGTTCTTTGGCTAAAAATTTTATTAATGCTTTTGTAGAAACATGCTTCTATATTAAGAAACACACACACACAAAAAAAGAATTAGAATGTGAAATACATGTAGATTCCTTTTAGGGCAAAAATTACAAATTCAAAGACACTGCAACTGCCCCCAGAGGCCATTCAGTGTGTTTCATCTCTTGTGGCCATAAGGAAAACTAAGGAAAAGATCTGAGAAGTCCTGACATTCTTAATTAATATAATTTTCCTAGTAACTGTGATGTCCACAGGCAAGAAAGCAGGCCCAGCAAGGGTGTACCATACTCAAAGTGACCCAACTAACCAGCAGCAGAATCAAAATTTGATCCAGGATCTGTGTATAAAGTCCATATTCTTCCTACAACAGCTTACGGAGTTGATGAATGAGGTGTTACCGGCAGGAAGGGAAGTTCAAGAGGTAGGTTGGTGCTAACATGGTAGGTCCCGAGCATCAGGCCGAAAGAGGAGTCACGTGCAAAATGGCATGGTTCACAAGGGTTAGACTCAGAGGAGTTGAAGGTTCCTTGGGACCATCTTTTATCCCCAAGATAAAATGTGACCTGCATCCAGCACTGTTGATGTTCCTAAAGCCAAAGAAGGAAAGAGGTCTCAGTTCTATTTAGTATTGTTTTGCAGAACACACAGTTATCAGAATCACAGACCAGACCATTCTTGAACTTCCACTGCGAAACCATGAAGCCACCTGTAACTTTTTCCAAGGTGCCCTTTCCATGACTAGGGGACATTCTGTAGTCTATACAACAGGAGAGAACAGTATTATTGGGTCTGAAAGGAAATCAATGGTGAATGGGAACCTCTAGGGGCAGTTGCAATTTTCCAGATATTATTTTCCACTTGGAGGTCAGTGAGACAAACATGGTGTTGACATGAGAGCCAAGAGATTGATGTTTTTATAGTAGGAACAAGACCTCCAGAAAGAGCCCCCAAATGGTCACTTTGTGCAAATACAAAGTCAAGCGTTCCTTACGGCCTGGGATGAATTGCAAGCTGTTCTTTGGACTAAGAGACGGTTGCTATCGATCGCAACTGAATGCGACTATCTTCTTTCTTTCCTTTTTCTTTCTTTAGGATGTACTGAGAGAGTTTATTGAGAAACCAGCCCACGTCTTGGAGATCTTCTGGCCACCTCAAGTACTGCTGCTTCTGTATGAATCCTCTGATTGACTGGTGTTTCATCAACTGGTACTGGGACAGGGACCCAACCACCACCATGATAAGGACACTGCTGAGGTCAGAGAGGCACCTGCTCTGGGCGTAACTGAAGGCTTCCAGGCACCACCCGTCCCTAAGGAAGTGTCTGCTCACAAGACAGATGATCTTTCTGCTGCTCCAGATGGCAGCTTGGATGTTGGTGATGTGGTTTTCCCCCGGGACAAAGTCTCTTTCTTCAAAGCACAGGTGAAATCTATTTCGGTCACTGTACTGAGTGTCCAGGTGTTTAAGCAAAGCATTCTGTACCCACTCAAAGTCTTTGCTACTGAAGCATAAATAGGCATCGTATCTGTACCTATCAGATTCTATTCTCTGCGGACGGTCATGGAACAGTAGTCTCTGGGCTGTCTTATAACAGATGAAACAAAATCCCCGGAACTTTGCGACTATGAGAACACTCACGAGGAACAGAGTCAAAGTGACAATGAATAAGATGTAAAGAGAAAACTTTAGGGACTTGAAGACTTCCTCTTCATCACAGTCTTCCATGGAAACGGAGTAGAGGGAAACCCCTAAGAGCGAGTTAGGATACATGCAGTTGATGTCTGCAGGAGATCCCAATAGAGTGACGTTGGTTTGATTGAGCCAACTGATAAAGGTGCGGAGTTCACACTCACAGATGAACTCGTTATGAGTTATGTCCAACATACTAAGGGATGCAAATAAACCAGGATCAGGAGACAGGAGATGGTTTCTGGATATATCCAGGATCTCTAAATTAGCAGGTAAACTGCCAGAAGGGAGAACTGTCAGCCTGTTGGAGTTGAGGCTCAGTCCCCTCAATGCTGTCAGATCGCTAAATACTCCAGGGGGAAGGAAATTAAGATAGTTATTATTCAGATACAGAATCTGGAGTTGGGAGAGCCCCTTAAAAACGTCCCAGCAGAACCCAGTTTCCCAGACAAGTTGCAACATATTTTCTCCAAGGAAAAGTTGTTTTAAGTTGCGATTCGCCGAAGGGGCGTGGCTTGGGCTGCAAGAGGAAAAGCGATTTTGATTTAAAATGAGAGTTTGGAGCTGAGATATCCGGAGAAGTTCGTAGAGGTCAGCCAGATTTTCTAGCTTGTTCTCTGCTAAGTGGATGAAGTTGGCTTTAAAGTTAACGTTTGGCAAAGTCACCAGTTTGTTGCCGCCTAAGAAGACGGTAAGTAAGTCTGGAATAAAAGAAATGGTTTTAAGAGCGTTGTCCCTGAGATCTAAGGTATGCAATTCTTTTAGGAATCTGAAGGTCTGGTCCTGAATTATTCCAATGTGATTCTTTTGGAGATCGATGTAGGCTACGCGACGTAGCCCCTCGAAGTTGGAATTATAGAGTTCCCCCAGAAGGTTACATGATATATTGAGTATTTGGAGGTTCTCAAGTCCATAAAAGGCTTTCTCTGCAATCCGGTTTATCTTGTTGTAGGAAAGGTCCAGAACTTTCAAGTCCTTGAGTGTCTTAAAGAGTCGGGGATTCAGGGAGAAGATGTACCCGTGGGACAGATCCAGGCGTTTTACTGAGCTTGTCTCCAGGCCGGTAAATGTGTTCTCGTCAGGGTCTTTGAGGTTTTGGAAGCCAAACCCAGAACCCATAATATGGTAGGTGAGAATCAAAGAGGAAATCTGGCTTCCCCTGATGGCGTTGCTGAAGTTTCCTGTGATAGCCACAGTCCAGCCGTTACTAGAAACATCAAGGGTTTCCAGCCGTATATTTCTGAATGGGTTCATGCATTTCTCCCAGTCCACTGAGACTCTGATGTACAGGTAAGTTGCTTTGAGTCTGAAAAGAGACAGCATTTTCCCTTGGAGCGGCTTGAGCTCCTCTTCACATAAGATGGATATCTGATTGAAGGAAAAATCTATGGACTTTAAGGAATTCAGCTCCTGAAACGAAGGATGAAGGTAAAGGCTCCCAATTTGATTATAGGACAGGTCTAAGCGAATTAAAGAAGTTAAATTTCTGAAATAACCATCTTGTAGTACAACATCAGAGAGACCACAGGCAAACAGTCTCAGTTCAAAGAGATGGGCCAGTCCCTGGAAAGCATCTGGATGCAAGAAGTCCACCTGACTTTTACCCAGATCCAAGATCCTAAGATTGGGCAGGTTTCTGAAGGCCTCTTTGTCGATAGACAAGGGAGTAAACTGGCTCCCCATCTCTAGCAGTTGGAGCTGCTCTAGGAGGGGGAAGGACGTGGCAGTGACTGTCCTGATGTAGTTGAAGCTTAACAGGAGCTTCTCTGTGGTGTTGAGGACCGGGGGAATCTCGGTGAGATTGCAGAAACGAAAGAAGGCTATCCGACCATCAGAGGAGCAGGAAGGAATTCCGGACACAGGACTTGCCATGAGCAACACTCCTAAGAGAAGGTCAAGGTGATCTGCCATGATCCTATGGGGGAAAAGGAGAATGAAAACACAGCATCTCAGCTTGAGGCACTGTACGTGGATCCTCAGAACTTGGCGGGTCTCCTCTAAGATGCGCCTGCTCCGGTGGACCCCTTTCTTCATGTGATGCCAGAACGTGACCCTGGTGGATACCGCCTGCTGTGGATGAAGCTGTTCTCTTCGTCTTTCTATCAGACGCTTAATATTGCCCTTCCTCCACACTAGGCACTATTCTAGGTATTCACTTAGGTTGGGATGTAGCTCAGAGGGAGGCCACGCTTGTCTGGCAGGTGCAAAACCCTGAGTTAGACCCCCAACATCACAACACAAAGGAACAGAAACAAACTTCGCCTGGTCTTTTTTGATCACGGTTCATTCATTTTTTTCATTCATTCATTCAAGATGTGCTGAGGGAAGTTGGAGAAAAGTTGTTTGCATCAGCCAGGGAGTCCGTTTCTAGCCTACAAAAGGCTCAGCTGATGGATGGAAAATAAATCCACTCATCTTTCCACCCTGACCTGACCTGCCTTCTAGCCCGTCTCAGGACCTGAGCTGATTCCATGCACAGCACACCTCATATAGGCATTGAGCATGTCATGGTTTGGATATGAGGTGTCCTTCCAAAGCTCCTGGATTAATATTCAGAGGTGAAATGATTCAATTTTGGGAGCTGTGACCAAATAGGTCCATCCTAGTGTGCATGGACTGACTGGGTGGTAGCTGTAGGCAGGTGGGACGTGGCTGGAGGAGGTGGGTCACTGGGGGCGTGCCTAGAAAGGTTCCTCTTCCCCTCTCTCCTTCTCTCTGCTTCCTGGTCACCATATCCTGAACAGTTTCCCTCTGCCACAGTCTTTTGCCATGATGTGCTGCCTCCATTTGCACCCAGAGCAACAGAGTCGGGTCACCACGGACTAAATCTCTGAAACCATGAGCCAAAATAAACCTTTCCCTCCTGTAAGTGGTTCTGGTCAGATATTTTGGTCACAGGGTGAAAAGCAGACAAACACAGTTACTTTATGTCATCTCTGCAAAGAGTCAGATCTGGTCAGTTCAATAAAAATTATTAAGCACCTACTGCATGCTTAGCATTTGTGACTGTCCAATAATTCATAAAACCCAATCCAGTTGCTTAAGTCCACTGGGGGAGTTCTGCAGCCATGCAGGTTGAGTGTTTGCTTAGCCTGGGCAGCATCAGTAAAAGTGCTCAGTAATGTGTCTGGTTTATGTTCCGCCTCTCGTGCTGGGTGCCATGAGAAGTACAGAGGAGATTCACAAGCCTCCTCCTTCTTGGGTGCCTGGAACATATTCAATTTGCTCTCAGTGTAACAAAAGCCCCGTGATGGAGGGTGCTGTGGTTTGGAAGTGTTAAAAGCTTGGTTATCAGCCTGTGGTGCAATTGGGAGGTAATGGGACCTTTAAGAAGTAGAGCCTAGAGGAGAAAGTTAGGTCATTGTGGGGGCATGCCCTTGAAAGGGATTGTGGGACCCTGGGCCCTTCTTCGGACTCTCATTTGCTTCCTGACCACCAGGAGGTGAGCAGCCTCCTCTGTCCTGTACTCCCTGCCATGATGCTACCACATGTCCAGAGAGACAGGGCCAAGAGATCATGGATTAAATTCTCTAAAACTGAATCAAAATAAACCTTTCCTCTCTATAAGTTGTTTACTCAGGTAATTTGTCACCATGATGAAAAGCTGATTAATACATCTGCAAAGAGTTATGCACTCAGAGGGCAAGAAAATGAACGGGAAAATAAAATAAATAAATAGGAAGGAAGCAAAGTTTATAAAAAGCAGAAATCCCACAAAATACCATCAGGGGCAACAGTTTTGACTTTAAAATAGATTATGGCCAGAATAGTCATGGAGCTACAGTTGGGCACTGAACCCCACTTGAATGGGGTTTTGCTTCCTGCTGGGAATAATTTGTGTTGGGGTTTCCAAAGAACCTGTGAAGCTATGGCACAAAAAAATATAGTAGACCAGAAGCAAGCCTTCATTCCTGGGCATCCCAAAATATCAAAATGAGGTATTTAATGGTTATTGGGAGAAACTTGGTGAGAATATTTATCATCACTCTTAATTTTCCTGCCATCTCTGCAAATGACCATATTATTTCCACCCAGAGACACAGGAAGACAACAACAGAATCACCCTCCTTCTCTTAAATATCACCCCACATCCAGTTCATCTGCAAATTCTGTAGGCTCCTCCTCCCAAGCTTATCCACTCCTCCATTCAGAGACTCCTTTCTTGCCTCTATTATTTCTAGTCTTTCCATTCTCCAAACAAAAATCTGAATAAAGTAAGGAAGAGATGTGAAGAAGTCTTATATTCAAGGATGAGAGAGCATATAGCACCATGGTCCTAGGGGTTCCAGGCATAGGGGCTTCTCATCTATCATTCTGAACTCTTCCTGACCTCAGGGCCTTTGCATAAGCTGCTTCCTCTACATGAATCTCCTCTCTGCTCTTCGAGTGGCTGGATCTCACATCAACATTTCCCCACAGAGCTTTCCCTCACACTCACTATTTGAAATAACTCCGCTACTCTCTCTTGAAAACGACTTTGTGTTTTCCCATCAAAGCTATTATCATAAACCCTTAATTTTCTAGCCTGTTTTTTTTTTCTTATTGTCCATCCCTCCTGCTAGCAAGCATTTTGAAAGATGAAGAATGGTGGGAGAGGGAGAGGGGAAGAGAGGGGGTAGAGATGGGGGGAGTAAAGCAACTGCATTTTACCTATAGAAGAGCAGTGGTTCTTAATGGGGACAGCTGTCCCTAGAGAGCATGGTGTAAACCTGCAGGCCATTTTGGTCGTCACAAAGATGGGGCCACTCAGACCCCCAGCAGGTAGAGTCCTGCAGCACATGGAACCAGCCAGTATCCACACAGATGTAGGGTGTCCCTGAAGGTGAGAGCCTTTCTCAAATCATCTCAGAAACCAACTTTTACATGCCAACAAACGCTTTGTAAAGTGTATTCACCATTTCAGAAAATCCCCTCTCAACTGCGTGGCTTCCCCGGGGAATCAGGACCAACACCCTACTCTGTCTCCACCTGTGTGCCTTCACAGTGACTGTGTTTATGTGTTTATGCATATTTATTTGTCTTTCATTTCAAAATGTCAAGTGCAAGAAAAAGAAAGCTTGAGAAGATCCAGTTGAACATTACCACTTCTCTTAAACACAAGCTGATTTTCTGTAAGAAGTAGGCAAGTTCATCCTACTCACTCCTCTTTCCTTCCAGTGTAGCAGTGGCCCACAGTTCACATGAGAAACACATATTAATTCATTATTACTTTCCTTTCTACTTCTTTCCTTTTATATCCCCAGTTAGGGCATTATATTAACTTCTTTAAAATTATATATGTAGGTAGTTTATGGTATAGCTATAAATTTCGTTTCAACATTCTATAAGAGGTCATTTCAAATATTTTTTATAAAGAAATGATTTGGGACTGACATCACGGAAGCCCAGGGATGTAAAGCTTCCAGATCTTTCTTCCCATGTTCCTTCCAGGTACCCTGATGGCTAAAACCAGGAATTCTTTGACTTATTCTTTCTACCTGTGATTGTTTCTTTTGCAGGTGATCAGATTAGGTGATAGAAACAAAGTAGCCCTTTCTCCCTCCCTCCCTTCTTTTCTTTCTTTAATACCAGGGATTGAACCCAGAGGCATTTAACCATGGAGCCATCCCTTTTTATTTTTTTATTCTGAGACAGGGTCTTACCAAATTGCTGAGGCTGGTTTTGAACGTGTGATCCTCCTGCCTCAGCCTCCTGAGCCACTGGGATTACAGGTATGAGCCACCATGCCTGGCTACATTAGCATTTCTTAATGAATTTCTTGTGGCTTTGAATGGGAACTAATGATCTTGGATTTATAGATAATACACAAAATGGAAAATGGAATAAAAGTTCCAAGTAATCTTAATAGTCAATATGAAGAATCACTGAAAGAAAATAGAAATCAATCAGAACAGATAAGGGTGCAGCAGAACCCCCAGGGGCAGATACCATCCTGTCTCCCTTGAAGGTTTGGGACCCTCATTCTCAGGCATCATGGGGGTTTTACTGTCTTTCCACTGTACCTGACGTCTTCAATTTTATACTTATCATTTATATCCTACATATTTTCCAAAAGCATCAATAATACCAAATATAAATTATGATGGATAAAAACTAAAAAGGGAAAACTAGCATCTACAGAAAAAAAAAGACAGATGTGTCAAGGGATAAGATGGAGACAGGTACTGCATGGGCCTCTGAATCCAGTTCCAAGTGTCCTGGTGTGCACATGGTGGGGCTCAGATTCCAGAAGCTGATAGAGTCTCGGAAGGCACAGATCAAGGGGTGGGGGGTAGGAACACCATCCCTTATTTAGTGGTACTCAGGGTGAAGATTCTGATAATGTACTTCAGAGGAGACAAGAACAAGGGGAAATCAGGCCTTGTGACCCAAAGACAAAAATGAAAAATCATGGGAAACAATCACATCTAGATTGAGTTTCATGTAAGCTTTTTCACATCCTCTGGTAGGAAGTGGATTCCAGCATGTCCTTCAAGACATGAGAACGTCAGTCTCATTGCCCACACCTGGATGCTATGGTGAGACACTGCTCGGCAGGAGACAATAGATTGTAATTCTCCATGTTTTAAGGTCATGGGCCCCTTTGAGAGCCTGCTGACAGCTTTAAGTCCTTGCCCTCCAAAACTGCACATTTACATCACAAACCAAAATTTGCACCCAGGTTTAGACAGTTCACTGATCTTCAGAGGCCTACCCATTTCAATGTCACATTGATAACCTTTACCATATATAAAAATAACCTTTACCATATATAAAAATAAACCAATGGTTTATTTTCTAGAATGGGTTGGAAAAAAGTTTTCTGGGAAGGGAGAGATGGTAAATATTTTAGGCTTTGCAGTCCAAACACAGACCACAGTTTGCTGACCTCTGTTCTAAGAAGAAAAGAGCACAGAACCTTTGATTTCACAAATGAGGATTTTAAGTGACTTAAGATAAACACGTTCTGATGTTGAACTACTGGTATTTGCAGAAAAGAGCCAGTGTAGTCCCCAAGTAGCTGTCAGTTTTGTAGCTGCTGCTTTATCCAAACATCAAAATGAATTCTCATCTTATGTAGCCAGACAGAGAAATCCCTGCAGAGACACAGGAGTGAGAACACCAGCTCAGGATAAGAGAGTTAAATTTTTAGTGTTTTTTTTTTTTTTTTTAATGGATGGGTCAATGCTGGCCCCCAAGCATATATACCAAACTAGGAGACTTGACCTTGAATCTGCTGGTAACAATGACGGAAAGACAATAGATAATTTCAAGACACTGAATTTTCAAATCCATAATAGGACAGCTAAAATTAAAGTTATTAAGTAAGGTGGATAAAGCCAGCTGAACAAGTATTTCAAAGAAAATTGTTTGAGCTTATGCTGTATTGCAAAAATTTCATGCTTACCTATTTTCTTATGAAATATAGAAAGGCATGAAATAACTACATTTTGACCTCTGAATCAGATCTCTATGGGTCCAATGCCTGAACAGGTGGGCAGAATAGTCAGGTGAGCTTAATTGAGGGGTCTGGAGAGGTGGTTTGTGCAGAAAAAGGTAGGAGGAAGGGTCACACAAGCAGATGTTCTGGAGTGGGAGCCAGAAGCTAAAATGGGTGGAAGTAAATTTCAACTGAGCCCCGAAATAGGGCTCAGAAGATGAAAAAAAAAAAAAAAACAGTGAAGTTGGTTCAGACCCAGTCAGACCTAAGAAAGATAAGAGTCCAAGAATGGAATCCATACAGCCAGAGAGGATTGGCACATAGGGAATCCAAGAGGTACCAAGAGACCTGAAACCCCTGAGTCCCCAAACCCTAAGAAAGTCAAGGCTGGAAGGGAGCCAAATGGGTGTGAGCAGGTGGTGTAGGGCCCAGAAGCAGCCAGGGAGCTGTGGCCACTTGCTTCTCCCCAGTACATGTGGTGGGCACCAAAGAGCCAGAAGAGCTTTGTAGCCATCAGTGTAGTGCGCCATCTAGTGGTTGTCAAGAGTAGAGGGAGAAAAGGAAGGGATGGGGAATAAAATTCTCTAGAAGATGGGGTGCTCCTACATCACTATCAGACGTCTGATAAGAAGCAGCTATAGAAATCAGTATGGAGGATCCCCAAAAGACTAGGAATGAAAGCACCTTATGACCCAGCTATCCCATTCCTTAGTATTGATCCAGAAGAATTAAAGTCAGGGCTGGGGATGTGGCTCAAGTGGTAGCGCGCTCGCCTGGCATGCGTGTGGCCTGGGTTCAATCCTCAGCACCACAAACAAACAAAGATGTTGTGTCCGCCGAAAACTAAAACATATATATTAAAAAAAATTCTCTCTCTTCCACTCTCACTCTCTCTTAAAAAAAAAGAAAATATGATATATATGTATATATGCATATGTACATATATGTACACACATAATGGTATTTTACACAGCCGTAATGAAGAACAAAGTTATGTAATTTATAAGAAGATGCATGGTACTGGAGAGCTTCATGTTAAATAAAGTAAGCCAGACTCAGTGAAGGGTTGTATGTTTTTTCTCATCTGTGAAGGGGAGAAAAGTGATGTTATAAAAACAAAAGGGAATGGGAGGGGAGGGGAAGGGGGATAGTAGGGGATAGGAAAGGTAGCAGAATACAACAGTCACTAATATGCCATTATGTAAAAATGTGAGTGTGTTACCCATGTGATTCTGCAATTTGTATTTGGGGTAAAAATGGGAGTTCATAACCCATTTGAGTCAAATGTATGATATATCATGAGCTTTGTAATGTTTTGAACAACCAATAAAAAAAAAAAAACAGAAGAGAAACCATTAGGATATAGAAAGGGGGCCAGGAGAGGGAGGAATGGAGGGTAAGTGAGGTACTGGAGAATGAAATTGATCAAATGATGTTCTGAGCATGTATGAATATGCCACAGTGAATCCCACTACTATGTCTCACTATTATGCATCAGCACTCTTTTAAAGACACATGTAAAATTTATTTCTGTGGTTAGTTCTATAAGTAGTATATACTGTACTTCTTAGAAGTCACTGCACTGTGTAAAATCACACAATAATAACCACAGGGCTTATGGGAAAAAATGGGACTATAGCACAACACTAAAAAACTTCATTAGTGGCACATTAAAAAAAAAAAAGACAGGACCCAAATAAAAACAGTAACACCATATTAACTAAGTTAAATGGTTAAGAAATACATCAATACTAGAATAGATATGGCACTTGACTTTGAAAAAGATGTGAAGGTTGTTTGTGGAAGCAGGCATCAGGAGGATTATAATTTATTAAGTTATTATGAAGTGGTGGAAAGAGAAGAGATATTTGGTATCCAAGGGAAACCCTGGATATGGATGCAAGGGACACAAAATACAATGGAGAACTCATGTAACCGACAGACTGTGGGGTATATGTTGTGTATTCTTCGATCCGCTTGGTGGTTTTCTGCTGTTACGTGAAAGAAACTGTTCATAAGCAAATGCAAAATTCACATTCTCCAATCACAGGTGGTCTTTTTGATGTTGTTGGTTTTCATTTGGGTGCTGGGGATGGAACCTAGGGCCTTGAGGATGCAAGCACTCCACCTCAAATTATTGGTACATTAGAGTACTGTTCCATCAGCAGAAGAGAAGCAGATCCTGTAAGTGATCCCACCCCCACGCTGGGTGATACAGTTGTGGGAACACATGGGATTGATTTGGGGATCAGCCTAGGAACCAGTGCAGATTTGCCCTTTGGGGCTCAGAGGCTTAGACAGAATGCGTCCCTTCTTGTAGCCTCAATGTTCTCATGTTTCCCTGAGGCCGAACAAGATTAGTGGCTCTCAGCCCTGGCTACACATTAGAATTACTTGCAGAGTCTCGAGACCAGTGAAGCCCAGGCTCCCCCAGACGCATTCAACTGAGACTCTCAAGATTGAGGTGCTGTCAAAAATCTGTACTCTTAGTAAGTGTGTGAATTTTATACAAACTCAAATTTGAGACACACTAGTGTAAAGCAATGATTCTTCAATGTGTCTATACCTTGGAATCACCAGGGGACTTTAAAAACATATAGGTGCCTTAATCCCTCTGAGGAAGGCTGGTCTCGTTGGTTTCCAGGTAACTCCAATCGCAGGAAGTCTGATTACCCTGTCCTCCGGGTGCGGCCCCGACTGTGCTTGAAAAACACTACAGACTCAAAAATTAAACACAGAATTTCCACATGACTCAGCAATTCCACTTCTGGGTCAATATCCCAAGGAATTGAAAGCTGAAACCCAAACAGATATTTATACACCATGTTCACGCCGTATGATTCACAATAGCCCCAAGGTGGAAACAATACAAAGGTCCATCCAGGATAAGTCAACAAAATTGGGGGTTTATATAAGAAAATAGGATCCAGCCTTAAGAGGGACTAAAATTCTGACAACATAGACGAATTTTGAAGATGTTATGCTAAGTGTAAGGAACCAGACACAAGGGAAAAAATAATGTATGATTTCACTTAAGTAGAACTCTCTTTTTTTCTCCCCCACCCTTTTTTGGGGGGAATTGGGAGTCAAATTTGGGACTTTGAGCATGCTAAATATGTGCTGTACCACTGAGCTACACCACTTAACCTGTATGAGGTTTCTAGAACGGACAAATCCACAGATACAGAAAGTAGACTGAGGTTGCCAGGGGCTAGCAGGAGGCGGGGGATGGGGTGTGATTGTTTCAGTTTGGGACCATGAACGATTTGATAGATGACGGTGGATGGACTTAATGTCACTGAACACTTCAAAATGGTTAAAATGACAAAGTCTATGCTATACATATTAATTAAAAAATTAAATTAAGCCAAATTCACTACTGATGCCAAACCTGATTCCTGGATATTTAGGTTGCTTGGGTCTGGCAGGAACTGAAAATTGCATTTTATAGCCATATCCCAGGTACTTGGATGCAAGCAGTTCTCAGGATGCCCTTCAGCTCAGAAACCCTGTGATTCTTGGAGAGGAAGAAGGGCTGATAAGAAATTTAGAGGGCTGTTGAGTATTGGGTTTGGATTACTAAGCCTGGAATAATGTGTATCTAGGGTTTTGAGGGGGAGAAAACAGGAACAGCACAATCAATGCAGGCCTCAAGATTCCTGCCAGCCACCGTTAATTAAGGTAATAAGACCAGAGGGAGAAGGGTCAGTCTCTCTTTCATTTGAAGTGAATCCATTTTGCTTTAATCCCAGCCATTAGTGCAGCAGGTTCCCTTTCTTCCCTTAATTGCCTGAACAACAGAACTGCTCGCCTAAGCTTCCCGAGGTACGGACCATGGTGAATCAGCAGCAAACATACATAGCCTACATTTTGGGGGTTCCCTGCTCCCTGGACACCACAGTTGGCCTGTGAATGCCTTGGGCTGAGCCAGAGCTGCTCCTATACTCATGTAATGCTTGGTCCCCAACAAATAATACTAGGAATAGGATCCTCAGCAGGGCCTCCTGTCTGAACTGAACCCAGGCTAACTGTGGTCATGTGGCAAGCTACAGAGAAATGTCTCTTCTGGCAGGTACCAGGTCAACCTCGGGCACCACCAGAGCACCAAGCTCAGAGGATTCAATATCTGAGAAAGATTTTGTAGATTTCCAAATGGGGACCTGGGAGAGTTCCTGAAAAGTTCATATAACAATAAAAAATATTGAACTAATTCCTCATGTAGGTATGGAATGCAGGTTTGGCCCTGAGAAGGCTGAAGGGCAGTGGACCAGGGGAAATCTCTCAAGGCAAATACCTTCTCTAGATGCACCATAATAAAGCCTCCCACTGAACAAGCCAACAGGTTGGAACAAGTCCAAAACCTTATTAGGGCCCCAGTCCCTCCAGCCTCTGACTCTAGTTTCATTAAAACAGCTGGGTGACTGCATGCCCTCAGCCTCAGAGTTTGCTCCCCAGGTACAATTCTAGCTTCTGCCACTAACCACCATGGTTTCAAGGCTGTACTGATGTGACTTTGTTTTCATTCAACACCACCTCCGTTTATTCTACAGGGACTCTTCCTGGTCTGAGTTATGTCAATCACTGCACTAGATACTGGGCACCCTTGCCCACCAGGAGTGTACAGTCTCTACAGGTTGTGGAATAGTGATGCCCACAGTGTGTTCCCCCCCGCCAGCAACAAGAGCATCTAGAGAGCAACACAAATGCTTGGATTCCACCCCAACCTCCTGCATCAGAAGCTTTGGGGTCGGGGCCTGGCACTGTGATTTTGATGCATGCTCACATCTGAGAACCACTAGGCTAGAGTCTGGAGGGAAGACGGAATTGTACAGTCGGCCTTCTGTTTCCTCCAGCTCCGCATTAGTGGATTCCACCAACCGTAGACCAAAAACATTTGGAGGAAAAAAACCAGAACCTACACTGACTATGTTCAGATGGTTTTCTTATTGTCATTCCCTAAATAATATAGTATGACAACTCTTTACACAGCACTGACAATATATCAGGCATTTTGATTAATACAAGATTATTAGAAGTATGTGGGAGGTGTCTGTAGGTTATATGCAAATACTACAACGTTTTATACAAGACACTTGGGCATCTGATGTGTTTGGCTTCTGTGGGTGGTCCTGGAACCAACTGCCTGTGGATATTGAGTGAAGACTGAATGCTAATCACTGTAATATCATACAGTGGGAAGCTTTAGATTCCTCTTATCATTGTAGACAACATTTTACAAATGAGGAGACTGAGGCTCAGAGAAGTTAAGTAACTTACTTAAGAGCGCACAGTTTCATCTGCTGTGCATCACCCTCTATGCCTAACGTCCTCCTGTATGGCAGTACAAGCTGTTTTGTGCAGTGGTCCTGCCTCAGCCCACCTCACAGTCATCATCTGCTCATCTTGTGATCGAATCCTTTAATCATAAAACACTCTGGCCCTGGCTCCCAGGAGGCTACCCTCCCAGCCCTTGTCCTCTTCAATGTCCATACAAAGGTCCATTTTATCTCT
Organism: Callospermophilus lateralis; assembly: GCF_048772815.1. Lineage (NCBI taxonomy): Eukaryota > Metazoa > Chordata > Mammalia > Rodentia > Sciuridae > Callospermophilus > Callospermophilus lateralis. The sequence goes on along the minus strand of NC_135317.1, from coordinate 61,173,543 downwards.
ATGTAATTTCTTGTTGGCATAGTTCCTCCTTTGAAACGTTGAGATCTCTCAACACAGCCGTCTCCTCTCAGCTCTCTCATGTCTTTATTTGAACTATGGCACCTTCCTGATGGCCTTAGAACTTCCCTGGAGTGGGAGCAGTGGCACATATCTGTAATCTCAGCAACTGGGGAGGCTGAGGCAGGAGGATCGCAAGTTCAAAGCCAGCCTTAGCAACTTAGTGAGGCCCTAAGCAACTCAGTGAGACCCTGTCTCTAAATAAAAAACAAAAAGCGCTGGAGATGTGGCTCAGTGGTTCAGCCCCTCTGGGTTCGATCCCTGGTACAAAAACAAAAACTACAAAAAAAAAGAAACAAGCGCCCTGGATCCTACGTGGATGGAGGTTGAGTTCTGGCAGTAAGATCCAGATGACGAGTGTTGGTGCCCTCACAAAAGTGCAGTGCTCAAGTGTGCCTTCCACACAACTTCACCAAGCCTCTTCTTTCTCTCACTCCCTAGGAGTGATCCACACTGTCAGCCCATCCCGGAAGCAGCTGGCTTTGCCTCCTAGGTTTGCAGCCCAGGGAGGCCCCGCTCCAGCTCCTGACTGGGAGGGAGCGTGCTGCTGCCCTCTACTGGCCACTCGTGTGGCTGCTGTGTTGGGACAGCAATGCCCGCTAGAGAGCTCGGTAGCAGTCCTGGGGCAGCACCCTGCAACGCCACTGGGAGGGGCACTCAAGTCCAGCAGAGGAGGCTGGGCCTCCGCACTTCACACTAAGGTTAATGTGGTGAGAGAGGGCGGCTCCCTCATGCAAACCTGAGTGCAAAAGGCGCTCACCCCATGCCTGGGGAAAGGCGACTTCATGCAAGCAAAATGGAAAGCACGCTCCACGCCCACACTTAGACCCATCACGCCCGAGCAGCGGCAAGCATTAGCATCTTCTGTGAGCACCAAGGACGAGCACAGCAGGGTAAAAGTCTGGCGACTGCCTGCAGTTCTATAAACAGGACTCGGAGATCAGCACATTAAGTTTCTGGGCACTGGAGCACGCTCGGGAGAATGGCTGATTTATTTACTGACGCTAGCTGGTCTCATTAGGTTCTGTTTGCATCTCTAAGTGTTTACGATGATTCTATAACACAAAACATGACTATTAAGTCTAGCCCAGTGAGAAATGTCCCTTTTATGTTTAGTCTTTGTTCCATGAGCACTGGGTGTCTCCCCACCCTCTGTCCAAGCTGAATTCCCTCCGGAGTTGTACGCAGTGCAGGGTTCCCTGAGCGCAGACCATCCACTAAATCTCCTCTAGAAATTTGTCTACAACTGTCATCAAACTCCCCGGCTTCTATTGAGAGTCCCACCTGTGTCCCTGTTTGTGAATTAGAATTCCTTTGCTTGTTCTGTTTGGTTTGCTGCCATCACTAGCACTCGGAGGTATAATGTTGGCAAATATCTGCTAAATGAATGAATTTGCTTGTGTTCTGCCTGGGGGGTGGGGGGCCTCCCTTCCTCTTCCTGGACCTGCAGAGATGGCTGCCCAGGTGCTGACAGTTGTGTGCTGGTTCTCTGGGTCCCCTGGATGGACTGATCTAGGCCCATTCAGGGCAGCCCCATCTCACTTGGACCATCACTTGGAGGGATTACCTGTTTGTATCATATCATCTGCTTCTGAAAGTGAGCTTGTTCCTTGCTTCTTCCCCTGAACACACCCTGAGATATCCTTTTCTGCATCTGCAGCATTTCCCCTAAATGCATAGCATATACACTACAACCTTTCCAAATCCCTTTAAACTGGCCAAACACTGCCTCAAACTCATTGTTGGTCATGGACCCTTGTTTCTGTCTTCAGTACATATATCCTTAAAATCAAATAAGTGGCTTCCCTAAGTCCCCACAGGAAGAAGCTTCAAGGATGGCATCAATGCAGTTGGTGGCCAATGCTATGAATTTCACCTCCGGTATCTCTGGCAGTGATTCCCCTGCCTTACCATTCTGCCGCCTCGTCTCTGCTGCCAGGCCTCACTGCCTCCTGCCTGGACCACTAAAGCAACCACCTCCCAGAGTGGGTGATAGGGTTTGGATCTTGAATGTTCCCCAAAGGCCCCTCTGTTGAAAGCTTGGTTTCCAGCCTGTGGCACTGTGGGGAGGTGGTGGAATGGGGTTTAGCAGGAGAAGATTAGGTCCCTGAAGGGGATATTGAGATCCCAGCAATTTCCTGTCTCTCTCTTTCCCTCCCAGTTACTGTGAGTTGAAAACTTCTCCATTACCATGCACTCTTGCCATGATGTGCTGCCTCACCACAGGCCCAAAGCAACTCGGCCAATCAACCATGGGCTGAAATCTCAAAAACTGTATGCCAAAGAAAACTTTTTTTTTTTATTAAATTCATTGTCTCAGGTATTTTGTGACAGTAACAGATTGACTAACATCATGTGTAACTCTGACATATGCATCCCTCCCTGAGGGAGCTTCCCAGAGCACAACTCCTACCAGAAAAGTCTCCCCTGGCTCTTTAGGCTCTCAAAATTAGAACTCTGCAGAATGACTTTGGGGTCCTCCTCCTGCAACCATACCCTAAATCTGGAATGGTTACTTAGAGGAGATACTTAGGGCCTGCACTCTCATTTTACAGAGGGAGAAACTCAACCCAGCCTACCTTCCTGGCTGTGTCTAGACTGCCTTCCCGTTGCTGCCTTGTTTCCCAGATATAATTTGCCATTCTCGGAATTTGACCTCCACCCCGACTTCTCTGCTTGGGCTGGTCTCTGGGTTTGGAATGCCTATGCATGCCTCCTCAGCTCAGCCCATCCCAACATTCCTTGCCAGGGCTGCCTCTGAGGCCAGGTCTTCCACGAAACAGCCCTCCCATTTCTCCAGGCATTCTTTGTCTCTGGCCCTTGATATTCTGAGTACATCTCCATGACAGCATTTTTATTACATTATGCCTTTCCCACTAGATTGTAAATCTGGAGGGCAGGAACTCAATTTTATTCACGTGGGATCCCCTGCAGTACTTGGCACAACTTAAGCACCCCAGCAATTTTTTTCTCATTCATATTTTGAAGAAGACGTATTTTCATCAGAAGCACTGACCTCCTCATCCTAGCATGAGGCACTTCTAAGTTCTTTTCATTCTAGAGGCAGAGGGTCCCCAGGTTGTTTCAAGGCTTCAGTTCGTGATTCTGTAGGAATCTCGTCACTCTGATGGTGTGTGTGCAGGTGGGGTGGGGGGAGAATGAATCAGGAGAAAGAGCTTTTGTTTTCCTAAGAGAGAACGGGAAAGCTAATTAAGAGGAAGAAACAGAAAACATTACGCAGGTGGTTTTCTGTGTCCTACAGCGATTGTCTTTTTGGATGTGATTCTATTAAGTGGAATGCTTATCAGAGAAGATCAAGGCCATTTTGTAAATCGAGGCACATAGGACGTCAGGGTGGAAGGGATTTTGAAAAATCTCTGGCCCAGCCTCTCGTTCAGAAGGTGGATGTCTGAGTCACTCAGTCCAAAGGGCATCTTTCTTTCTTATAACTCCAGGGAGGGGAAAAAATTTCACTGTGGTGACGGGGAAGCTTTCCCCCAGGACCCAGAAGTCTCTTTCGTGACATTTCTGTGGTCGTTTGATTGCTGAGGATCAAGCACAAGGACAAGACAATTCCACCGTCTCTACTCTCCAGTGAGCAGAGAACTTGCTGACGAAAGGCTCTTGTGAGTTTCTGGGGGAACATAGAGCTAAGGTCACCATCAGAGCTTGACATTTCTAAGCAATAGGACGAGGTAAATCACGGTGCTGTTAGGAGACACTGTGCAATTGCTGGGTCTCAGATTTAGGACGAGAGTGTCCCGAGAGTTGAAGATTTGAACAGTTTTGCTTTTCCTCATTTTATAGATGACTTAAATGGATGCTCACCAAGGTTAAGCTCATGCCTAAGGTCTCACATCTATTAAATCATGGAGCTAGGATTTGAATCCAGTTGAAATCTTGTCCTTGTGATTTTTAAACAAAGTCAAAATTAAATCTACTGCGAAAACATGCAGAGCCTCAACGGGTGCTTTGCAGGAGAATCTCCTAGAGATCTTGTTGAAATGGAAATGTTGATCCATCAGCTTTGGGTGGGGTCACAGAGCCTGCATTTCTAACAAGCTCGTGGGTGGTGATCACGCTGCTGCTCCACTGACCACAGAGTGGAAAGGACCTTAAGAGATGTGCTATCAAGAGATGTGCTATCAGTCTAGGTGCTTACTGCTTTCCTGCCCACTTGGGCTGCCTCACGCTGCCTAATCAATTTTGAGAAGAAATCTTCACTCCCCAGCCCCTTCTCATCCCTGAAGAAGCATCAGATAGTACCTCTAAGAGGACTCATTTGGGGTTTCAGAAGAGGGGGAGCCAGAAGTGTCCCACCGTTTTACTAGGAGCTAAGGAAACAGGAGGGTTTGGGGTCGATTTCTCTGGTTCAGGAGAAACACTTCTCCTGGAGACCAGCAGGGGGCGCACAGAGGGCAGAATCAGGGTGGGAGAGGCTGGGCTGGGTCCTCTGGGAAGCTTATTATATTGCTTGCATAATGAGGTGAGATTGGAGATTAAAATGACAACTAAGCTAGTAGCTGGATTCAGATCCTAGCTCCACCATGTAACAGATGTGTGAGCTTGAGCAAGTGCTGAAACCCTCTGTGCATCAGTCTAAATCATCTGTAAAATAATAGTTTCTCCTTCCTCCAGCAACATTACGAGCAGACTACCGAGGGCCCTCCAGTGTCCAAACCAGAGAACCCAATTATCCACGTAATCCTCTAATATTTCTAACTTGCTTAAGTAGAAAGCCATCATTTATGCACCTACCCCTCAGCAGAAAGGCATTCCTTTTAAAACCACTGAAGGGGAACAGTGCGAGAAGGAAGTGGGTTTCTTAACATGCTAGGGTGATTTGGTGTTTTTCTTTTGAGTACTCATGGGAAATTATGTACCAGCTTCCTCTGTTTTCTTTAATATCATCTCGTGGTGGTCCCCAGCACCATAAAACAACAAAAACAGCAGCCACCAAGGGAGTGATAATCTGAAAACAGTATGTTGAGAACTGAAATGGGTTAGGCACAGGGTGGCTTCCCTTTTGTCTGCTTATTATAAACTCATTAGCACAGTTTTAAAGGCATCTGATTAAAATAAATAATTTCATCTGGATGATTTTTGAAAAGTGAACAACTCGCATAACACATCCAAAATTCTCAGGGAGGAAGAGCTCACCTAGGAATTGAACATTCTTACCTGTCTCCCCGTTCAGTCTGTGCTCAAATTCTCAATTAGAAAATTAACATGGCAGGCTCTGACAGCCTCCCCGAATGCAACTCAGCTAAACCTGGTGTATTGATGGGCGAAGTAAATTGCCAGGAGAGCTAGGCAACTGCAAGGTCAGGGAGCTGGAGAGCGGAGAGCTGGGAAGTCCAATATAGCATCTCCTGAAAGTAATGACACAGACAATCTGCTCGGAGCAGCAAAAAAATAATTTGGACTGTGATGTAAATTGAAAGAGGTTGGGGCAGGGTGGGAGGTGTGAACAGGGAATAGAAATCCTATTCAACTGTGATCAGTTATACACAGAGAATGGAAATGGGAAGAGAAATTATAAAACACTTGAGAACCATCCTGGGAATCTGTAGTCTGCATTTCTCTTAAGCTCCTTAGGTACGTAAAATCATGTTGGCTCTGCAGCTGATGCAGATGCCTCAGTTGCAAGGTGAGCCCCCAGAGAGGTGAAGAAGAGGGGAGGACCTCTGTGAGTCTCTGGACACCGAAGAGAAAAGATGATTTCAATGGTTGTGCCTGAGTGACTGTGAGCAGGAGCCAGCCCATGTGGGAGCACAGGTCCCTTCCATGGGCCCAGGGCACTGTCCTCCCTAGGAAGTTTATTATGTGTGAATCTGCCTGGGCAGGCTGCCTGTGGTGGCTGTGCTCCACGCTGACTCAGGGCTCCAACTTGCTAGTGGTGTTTACTCCCAGGATACATGCAATCATGACAGAAGCCCTGGGCTGGGTAATAGTCAATCTGGGTCCTCCTTTGGTCTTCCCACTGGGGCATCCCAGACAAGTTTAACTTTTGTGTCCTCAGTTTCTCCATATGTATGTATAGTAGCAAATCTGAACTGGTAGTGTTTTCACATCCTTGTGAACTCTAAAATTGCCTAAGGAAACTTGCTGAGTATCATGACAGAAATCACAGACCACAGCCAATCCTCCCCGGAGCAGAATATTCATCTCCATGTTGGCAAATTTGCAAACCTGTTACCAAGGATCTTGAAAAAAAAATAGTGGAAAATAACATTATCAATGTACCTATAACATATATCCTGGCCTTCAATAGCAACTTCTTCCTTCCTTAAAAATGCACTCTTAAAGGGGACTACATCTGTGGCTAGATAATATTCTGAGGTTAGAAAACTTGTTTTCCCCCTTCTTGTATTTCCACCTTCCGATGCTCACCTGCACCTCTCTAGAAGATCCCCTGGTCATTGCTCTTGGGCAGGCAAGTAGCAGGACTGTACTCAGAAGTACCATGCAGGTTTTTCTGGCTTTGATTTCCTAAACAAAGCTGTAGGGAGAGGACACAGAGTCATTGATAGGAGGCACAGTAAGAAAGGGGGGTGGGGGGTTGCTAGGTAGAAGCAGAGAGGCAAGGGAGAAACCGGAAAGCAAAGGAGGTCTGCAGGTCCCCAGGAGGACAGCACTGTGACTTGACCCCAAAAAGTTAGCCTTGTGTTCTTTAAGCAGTAGAGACCAACTGGAACCGAAGGGGTCCCTGAGTAGACAGGGACAAGAGCCCCCTTGTGTGGATCAGAGAACTGGGCAGTAAACGCCTCCCAGCTCTGCCCCGAGGTCTTGGCAATGAGTGAAATCTGGCAATTGTGATACAAACTGAGGCAGTTTCTCTGGCTCCCAGCCCAGGGAGATGAAGACTCCAAACAAATATTAAGTCAGTATCTAGGAAATAAAGAAAAAGTTGTGGGTTTTTTTGCACATCTAAGTATGTTCATATTAGAGATGAATACCATCGATTTGTTTAACATGTTGACCAAGAAAATAAAAGCCTTGAAAATCACAGGGACTCAGTTACACCTCTGAGCAAGATGAGAGGGAATCTCAGATCACAAAACACTCACAGATGAAAACGGCATTAGATTTTGCCTTTATTGTGGTTGTTTGAGTTCAAATCTTGGCAGCGTTTCCCCTGTCTCCAAATTGGAGTGATGAGGAAGAGCAAATGAGATGGAATACACAGCTCAGATTTGCAGGGTTCTTGCAATACTTTGCACATGGTAGATTATTTGATAGCTATTAAATTATTTATTGACTACTAAAGCTGGTCTGACACACAACAAAACTGGGTCTGGAGAATTAGTGGCTTGGCAACTCTGAACAAGCCACGTTGTCAGAGTTGTCTATGAATCTTGTAGAAGTATCAGGAACATTAACATTAATTTACAATAAAATACCAACTTACTAATTTTGAGTTTAGCATGGTGGTTTAAGTGCATGAACCTGAAGACAGACAGGCTGAGTCTGAACCTTGGTTCGCCATTTACCTTCCCCAGGTACTTGGGACAGTGTCTGGCTCCGAGTAAATGCTATGTGTGTGTTTGATGCTATGACTGGTGTTATTAATCTGTGTAAAGGATAGAATGACCACTACCACCATTATGAGAGAAAGTCAAGCGTGGGGACCTCTGAGAGAAGTTTATAATGTTAATAATGATATTTTCATTTTGGCATTGCAACATCCAGTGGTTTAGATTTAGTGATCGATTCCATGACTTTGGAAATTCACCAGAAAGTTCTATGAGATACTTGCATGGGAAACAAACAAAAAAAAACATTAAATAAAATATAATCTATACGAACAGGAGAATTTACCCACATTCCTTCAGCATAAACAGGTTCCTTTCGTCCTGCACGCAAGCTAGACATCAGTCTCTTACAAAACAGTCAGAAATTCATTTCTTGACCCAACTACTTCCCCTTTTTATGCAAAATAATCTATTCTTTATTTCATGGCCAGGTTCCTCAGACATGAAGCCCAAGTCTCTCCCCAGTGTTTCCATTTCCTACTAACTAGCCTCTTTTTAACCCCTGAACTCTGGCTTTCCTACAAGGGTGCCCCCTTGAAGCTTGCTTTCTTCCTTTCTTTTCTGAACCTCCTTGGTTTGTTTGTTTGTTTGTTTGTTTGTTAGCATCAGACAGCTCTGGCCCACTATTTCTTCTTAGGCTATCTTCTCTTGGCTTCCATGATTTCCCTTCTATCTTTCCACCATTCTATTTCTCACCAGTTCTTTTCCCATCTCCTACTCCCTTTAGCTTGGACATTTTCCCCTCCAGGGGTTTCTCAGCTGTAGGCTTCTTCCCTCAGTGACCACATTTTGCTCTCACAAGTTGGACCATGCCCACTCCTTCCCCAAGATCTCTCTCTCTAGCCTTGACCTCTCCTGGTTTCAAAGGACATCCATCTGGATGTCCTCTTATACCAGACTCAACTAGGCCCCCAGATGATAAAACATTTTGCATTTTGAAAATCCTACAAGAGATAAAAACATTTTTTTTTTTTTTTGCATGGAACTCAGAGACAGATAAGTGGACTTCTCCTAGGCCAGGAATCTGATCCCTGTGGGACACTGCCCCTACCTGCAGTGTCCTTTACTCTTTTTATAGAATTAGTTAATCACCAAATCCTACTCCCCCACCCCTTTCAAATGTCTGTAGATTTTTCCTTACTTTGGTATTTTCATCACCCCAGTGTTGTTTTTAGTCTTCCATTTCATACATGTTTATTGGAAAACCATCTCCTGGGAACAAAGCTAGCTGATGGTATGACACCCAGGATAAACCCTTGGCTGCCATCAAGGAGTTCACAGTCACCATCGCCATGTCACTGCAGCTACAGGAGGGTATGTTAATTGCTGTTGGAGGATGTGCCTGGGATGTTCTGGACCACTGAGGACTCACAGCCCTGCCCCAGGGGACCTGCACACACAGGGGCTACACACAAGGGGTCCCAAGGATCCAGTGTTAGTTAGGTAGGAACAGCAGTGCACAGTCCTGGCAGAGGCTTCTAAGTAGCACGGTCAAAGGGCAAGAGAGAATCCAGGCTGGGGTGTTGCTTGGAGCTGGGGTGGCTCTGAAGACCAACTGTTTGTTCAAGGTGCGAGTTGAACCTGCACAGGATATGTTGAGGCCAGATCAAAAAGAATCTAGAATTCCATTCTGAGGGCGGTAGAGGGTTTTGAGAACTACCACTGCATTAAACTCACACTCCTCAAGAGCTCTGGGAATGGGCTCCACCTAATTGATCCAATCTTAGATCTTCAATAACACATCTCACATCCTCTGCTCCAAGTAAGTGGGAGCTTTAATCTTCCCTCTATGTGGCTGGTGTTCAATCAAGGCTCATTTACCAAATGCCTCCTGTGTGCCAGATACTACCTTTGGCTCAGAGGATCCCCAGATGTGACACAGCTCTGCCTTGTAACAGGGACTCAGAGAGGCTGATTTGGCTAAAAGCAGTGGCTCTTTACGTCCTTCAGATGTCCTATAGGTAATGACAAACAGGATAAAGCTTGGCATCCCTGCCTGACTATGTATCTGTCTCCTTTATTATCTTCAATTTTGTGATCTGCTCAGCTCTGCACATTGGCATGATAATCATTTAAGGATGTTCATCTAAAAAAAAAATAACGTAAGATTTATTAGCCCTAAATTTACCTAACTTACCTCATCCTTCTTTAAGACTGGGGCAAGATTTGCAGCATCCTGTTTCAGAACCCTGGAGTAGTACTCACAAGTCTTTAGCAGTTGCCCTACATCTTCCAGATCACCCCAGAATGAGACTCTTCCCTCCCCAAGCATAGGCAATCATCTCATGGAAAATAATTCTTCCTTCCAAGATCACAGGACTAATAGACATCCTGAGTGGCAAGTGGCAATTGTCACATGATCAGGACTTCCCTGGAGCTACTTCACAGAGTAAGAATTGACAGAACAAATCAACCAGACCACAGTTTGACCAAGACTGCTTATTTCTGCATACCCCTCACACATCCCCCCAGTTCTTCGTCTATTTAAACTTAAAGCTCCTGTCAACAACCAAAGACAGGGCTGAGATGCTGGATCTTGCTTTGCCTTACCAATATGGCCATATTGATTAAAGATCTCCTCCTATTTTTCATTATTATCTTTTCTGTCTGGTTTTTGGGGCAAGTGGCTGAACCTCAGAGTTTGTTTGCTGGGACCTTCAAAATCAGATGTCTAGCCTAGGACTCCCTAAAAGCCTCTGTGAGTGGGTCAAAGACCCCCTCAGCTCCAGGATGGTAAGAGATTCAACAGGAGTCTATGCAAGGAGCAATGGGAGGACGAGGGAGAAGCTCTCCAGCTCTGTGAGAAATTTGGAGTGGGGGCCAGCCAGGGAAGCCTTCATTGCAGAAGGAAGCATTGGCATGCTTTAAAAATCTAGAGGAGCCCCTAGCAGAGCATCCTGCACACAGGAAAGCAAGCAAAAGCAGGGGAAAAGGTAGGAAAAAATGGTGTGGTCAGAATCCTACAGGAAGGTCAGTAGGTTGTATGCCTGAAAAGAGTGACCAGAGCTGGAGTTCAGAGTGCAGCTTGTGGACAGCAAGTGCCTTTGCTTGTCCTGAGTTTCTTACTACTCTGTCTAGTCTTTGTGGTTTCTAAACTGAGCTCAAGACCAAATAGTTCCTGAAAGTCTTCTCTGCCTTTTCTAAGCATACACGGGCTTTATCTTTGAACTAGAGGACGATACCACATAATTTTGTACTTAATTGCTCTCTAATTATCTCACAGGTGCTGGTTTTATCTTCCCATCTACACCTGGAGGCTTCAGAATAATAGAAACCATACTCCAAACTTGTGTTTGCCCCACAGAGCTGAATACATCATAGGTCGTGGTTCACAAATTAGGGACTATGAAGCCAGAACTTCAAACCACTCAAAGATTTGGAGAACTGACTGAAGATTCAGAGATTCAGGCAGATTCAGAGATCTGCTTTCTGCATTCTTTTCCACAAGTTGAGGAAGCCACATCAATGTTTATAATAGCACAGTTCACAATAGCTAGATTGTGGAACGGTTGTGCTGTGAACTAATAAATACAATCAATAAGAGTGTAAATTATAGATTATAGATTAGTAAAAAATATAGACTATAGACATAAGATTTTGATAAGTGAGATAAGACAATTATAAAGCAAGAACTGTCATAGGCAAGCCTAAGACTCCATTTTGCTGCCTTCTATAAAACACTGTTACAAGAGCTGTTTCTGAGAAACTGAAATGAAAGCTGTTTGTTTTCTTATAAAAATTGCTTTTCTTCACTTTGTACCCCACAAATTGTAACCTACTCAGGATGTAGCGGTGGTCAAGGTGAGCTATATACTGGGTTTGAATGACCTTGTGGGTCACGTGACTTTGAAGTAGATTCTCTGCCCACCGACCCCTGCCCAAATTCAGGATGTGACTGTCCAGCACTTGCTTGAACCCAGGACTGTGGTCAACTGAACTGCAAAGCTAATGCTTTTTTTTTTTTTTTTTTTTTTGCTTCTGTTTATCACTTGCTTGCTGACTGGAAAATTCCAGTCTTGCCTAGAGCTCACAGGTCCCACTTATTAATGTTTTAATTTCTATGATTGGCTAGCTTACGTGACAATAAACAAATCACTGAGTTGTGGTTTTTGTGCTTATATTCTCTTTGGATGGACCAGGAAGATGCTGTCCACCCACAGAGCTTCAGTCTCTGTGGTGGGTGACAGCTCCTGGCCAGGTAAATAAAGCTCTCTTTTGATTTGAAATTCGGACTTAGAGTGCTTTCTGAGGTGTCTTCCCATAACAGAACCAATCCTTCAATAGACGAATGGATAAAGAAACTGTGGTATATATACACAATGGAATATTACTCAGCATTAAAAGAGAATAAAGTCATGACATTTGCAGATAAATGGATGGAGTTGGAGAATATCATGCTAAGGGAAGTAAGCCAATCCCAAAAAAACAAGGGCCAAATGTTCTCTCTGATAAGTGGATACTGATTCATAATGGGTGTGGTAGGGGGAGCATGGGAGGAATGGAGGAAATTTGGATAGGGCAAAGGGGAGGGAGGGGTAAGGAGAGGGCAAGGGGGTAGGAAAAATGGTGGAATGAGATGGACATAATTACCCTAGGTACATGTAAGAAGACAACGAATGGTATGACTCTTTCTTTGTGTACAACCAGAGAAATAAAAAATTGTGCTCCATGTATGTACTATGAATTGAAATGCATTCTGCTGTCATGTATAACAAATTAGAACAAATAATTAATTTTAAAAAAGAATGAAACCATCACATCTGGAATCAGTAACTGGACATTCCAGGGTTTCCTTGCTATCCAAGTCTGTGAACAAATAGACCAATTCTGATTTCATCGCTGGGCAGTCACACTTCCAGATGTGTGGAAATCAACAAAGAAGTCTCTGTGATGCACATGCCTTCCCCAGGAGGTGTCTTCCCTCCTCAAACCAAACTGAAAACCCGACAGGATCGGATTTGCATTCTGACAATGGAATCAGAAAGTTTCCTGCTCTGCTCAAAGAATAAATGTCCAAAGCAGTGATCCTGTGCCACTGTTTAGGATGGAAATAAGTGCCTGTTAGGATAATTAAGCCTGTGGGTACCATCACAATTTTGTTAAAATATAGCCTGGTTTTGTACTGCTTGGTAATTAGCTTTGGCCTGGGCCCTTCCTCTGGGACACCTCTGGAACCTCTCCACAATGTGATAACGGAAGGATTAGCATCTAGCCCCACAGAACTTTTTCCAGGGCTCTGCTCCAGGGCTTTCCTTCTGACTGGCTGTGCATGGCACTCTGGGAATTTCTTGGCCATTGTTTTCTTTCCCAGAGAAAAAGGTGAAATGAGTCAAAGTGTCCAGGAGATCTTGGATGGACTGTTCAGATCCTGAGTAAATGCAGAGAAAAGTGATCAAACTAAACTCATCTGGCAAGAGTCTGATTACGCCTGCTTGGCAGCTAGCATCATCAGGTAACCAACCCCCTCTTCCAGGCACCGAGCAGCAGGACAGCATTACAAACACACTTGATGTCCAAACAAGGCATTGCATTGATTGGGTTATTGCTCAGCAACAGTATCTGAAGGTCAGTGGGGTCAAGCTGTTCAGAGTTGACTATATTGGACGGATGTGTCCCAAATACTAGGTATCCATATGGCTAACCCACACCTGGGAGAAAACCACCATTATAGATTTCCCCTGAATGAGGCCTCAAGTAGTGTTCTTGGAAGCATCTCACCCACAGGACAGTCAATCAACCAAACCACAATGTGGTTCCAAACCCTCCCCATAAAATGTCTTTTCAATTGTGGTTTTACAGACGCAGAGCCACTGGGCTATTATCATCACAGGCTGACATTTTTCTTTTTCTTTTTTCCAACATAAAAAAGGTCAACAATTTTTTCTGTGGAGTGTTTGCCAGGCTGCTCCACCTGGCACTATGGGGCAAGGTGTTTAAAGCCTTTTGTGGAGCATCTCAGTGACTTTCTGGGATCTCCATGGCCCTACTAGCAGTGGCTATGTGTCTTTCCTTTCCAAGAGGGCAAGGAGAAAGCTAACTCAGAACAAGCCACCTGCTCCTTCCACAGGGTGGGGACTAGGATAAAAATGTAAAAGCCTGCCAAGAAAGAATGACTCTGTTCCAAGGCAAGTATGAGAATGCCTTAGTTATACTGCCAAGGTTTCTTCCTGTCCTGCCTGTTGGGCACAGGGATCCACGTGTCACTCTCCCCTCCCCACCTAGAGTCAAGGGACCCCCACCTTCCTCAGCACCGCCATACTGAGAGTGCCATGCAGGTATGGGATGATCGAAGAGGGAAACGAGTTGGAAACTACCCAGGCCAGCTCCTGGGGGAGGCCGGAGGAGGGGCAGAGGCCCCCCGACAGCCAAAGGCGTCGGCTTTCCCACCCCGCGCGGGACTCGGGCCCCACTTTGGTCTCTTGCAGCTGCGGACGCTCCCGGAGCGTGTCTAGCCTCGGCTCCCTCCTTCAGCCTCCGTTCGCTCCTCCAGCCTCGGTTCCCTCCTCCAGCCTCAGCTCGCTCCTCCCAGCAGCAATGCACGGGGCTTGGGAAGGCCCCGCAGGTCCCGGGAGGCCCCGCCCACCACCAAGCCCCGCCCACCGACCGCAACACGCCCTTTGGCCTGCCATCGCCCCCTCTGCCCGTCCCCTCGGGCTTCCGTGGCAGTGACCCTGGGGGATTGGACAAGGTGTCCACGTGTCGAGGGAAAACACAAAATGATCCAAAGTTTGTGGCGCAGGGAACTGGCCGCTGTGAGTATCCTGCATCCAGGGGAAGGGCCGCCGGAGAGGAGGCAGAAGTCCTGCAGGGACCTTTGTAGATCCCAAATATATCTGTCCACCGAGATCATCCAGGTCAGCACTGCCCCTTTTCTTTCCGTAGTACAGAGAAGCAAAACCCAACACTTCAGCAAACCCCTGAAGTCTTGTCCAAAGACCTGAGGTGTCCAAAGTCCCAATGCCTTGCTCTTTCCGCTGCGCAACTTCAGGGCAAATTCTGATGATCTTCATGACAGGTTCTGGTCAGCCCATGCTACTGTGTTTGTGAGCTGGGGTGATTTGAGGAAGGAAGTTCTCATTTTGGAGAATGCAAGAGAGGACAGACCCTTTGTGTCCTATGAGCCTGGTGTTCCTCTGTCCTAACTTCTCTTTCCTTTTCCTGCCCTTCCTCTGCTGCTGGGATTTGCTGCACTTTCAGGAAAAGGGGCTTGTCAAAGGAAAGAAAGGACTCCCCGGAGGCTGTCGCAACCCAAAGGTTAGAAAGAGAAGTTGAATCAGAAAGCGATGGAATGGCTTTCCCGGGTGAAATCCAGTTCAAGGACAGAAATGGCACTGTCTTGAGTAAGACTGGGGAAAGGGGGAACAGGTGGGGCAGACAGGACCCTCCCCTCTAACCTGCCTTTGGGAGCTGGGGTAATCACAGAGTGACTCCCATTCCCCACTCACTGCCTGGGGGGATCCTGGTGATGTGATCAGCTCCGTGGGAAAGATAGGTGTAAAACAAAGCCTGGCACTTAATTACAGAGTAAGGATCTCATTACAGAGTCTTCTCAGCTCCCCTCCTTGGCTGGCAGCTTGAAACTGAGTGACAAATTGCCTCAAGTAGCTCTCAAAGGGTTGCATGCAGAGAGGATGAAACTACCTCCTTCCTCTCCCAACCTCCTATGAGGAGCTGTGAGATGAAGAGGATGCTTACATTCCGGTGATGTGCAGGGTAGAGGAGCCAGGTCTGTAAGGGCACCCAGAGAATAGTGAGAGCTGGGAGCCACAGCTGCCAGAACCTGACCTAAATGACACCTTGCTGGGCCAGTCGAGTGTTCCTGTTTTTGTCTATGGAACCAAGGGCAAGATCGGGGAGAGTTTGATACAGGCCACCATTTACCCCCTTCATAGGAGAACACTGCCAGATCAGCATGGCCAGGCTTATCATAGGAGTGCTGCGACTATGTGGGAGAGGGAGGAGCATTCTAGGAAGTGTTATGGCCTACCAGGGTCACCCAAAGCCCTTGGCAAGTGTGGCACCTGACTTTGGATACTGATTCCAATTACTGGGCTTCAGAGACTCATGTCAGAATTAGAAGGACCCTTAGATCCTATCTACCTGGCATGTCTCATCTCATAAGGTCTCTGGGGGAGATGGCAACTTCCATCTGAAGAGCCAGGACAGCTTAAGGTTTTCTCCTGTGTGACCCTGGAGGTGAGCTTCTGTTATCTTTCTTCTGTGGGTTCAGGGGAGGGCGCTGGTGACCACAGCTTTGCTTATCAGGGACAATAAGGGTTCTTGATGTTTTCACCACTAAAATCCAGAGTTGTTCCTACATCAGCAGAGCACAACCTGGTGCTCATGCGAAGATCCCACTCAGAGGTTCATGTCACTCTCCTGTTTTAAACCTTCAGCAGCTTCCTTATGCACGGATAAAATCCAGATTCCAGATCAAAGCCTTAGAATCTGGCCCCTGACAGTTTCTCAACGTTTGTGTCCCCTCAACTCCCACTCCCAGCCCCCGCCTCACCAGCTGCCTTTTGCTTGCTTAGGATCTTTGCACATGTGGCTTCCATGGACTGGAACGCTCTTTCCCCATGATTTTTCCTGGCTCACTCCTATCCAGCCTTTCACATCCCCTCTAGTGTCAAGGCTTCAAAGAGAAGTTCCCTAAACTTTCTACAGATGGTCCCTGATTTATGGTAGATCTTTTGGTGATTTTTTTTTCTTTTTTGAGTTCAGAATGGTTCACAGATAATTTGCATTCAGTAGAAGCTATACTTTGAGAATTGAATTTGTATGTTTTCCTGGATTATCCATATATGGTATAATGTTCTTTCACAGTGCTGGGCTATGGCAGGAAACCACAGCTCCCAGTCAGCCATGTGATCGCAAGGGCAAGCAACCAATAACCTACGGTGTTCTGGGTTCCTAAGCTCTGATGTTCAGTACTTTGGATGTATTAAATGCATTTCCCACTTATGATATTTCAATGTGTGATGGGTTTATTGGGACATAGCACCATTATAAGTCAGGGAGCATTTATGTATAAATTAGATCCCTCCTTGTAACCTGTTCTCTTTACAACTCTCACTTAGATTTATAACTTTGTATTGATGCATTTATGGCTCAAGGTCAGTCTCTTCTTCAAAGTTATAGATTTAATAGACTGTAAGCCTTATAAGGGAGGAGCCAAATTTGATTTGCTCACCTCAATTCTAGTATCTGATAAGTGTTTCCCAATACATATTTGTTAGGGAATGAATGATACTAGCAATCTTCATTTTAAAGGATACAAATAAAACTCAATGAGTTTGTGACATAAGCATCAGTAACTATTTCTATTCAAAAGTTACAAGCAAAACAAGATTCGGGAAAATACAAATATCAAGGTTTATTAGGTACTTCCCAAAGCAAAGCATTCATTCAATAATCATATATTAATCTTCCACTATATATCTTGTGCTTCTTGCCAGGAATACCAATCTGATTAAGATCTAACTTTCTCTATCAAGGAGCCTTCAGCCCATTGGGGGAGTTGACATATAAACAAATGGTTATTTGATAAATGTTACAGTGACATAGAGATCTAACTTTGCCTGGAAACCCTCATGTCTGGGACCAGATGCTGCAGATGCTATAGGCAAAAACTGGTAATATGACTCAGGAGGCTGAAGCAGGAAGATTACAAGTTCAAGATCAGCCTCAGCAACTAAACCAGGCCCTCAGCTGCTTAGGGAAATAAAAATAACAAGGCAAAATAAAAAATAACAAGGCCTGGAGATGTAGCTCAGTGGTAAAGTGCCCCTGGTTTTAATCTCTAGCATCAGAAAAAAAAAAGATGATAATTTCCTCAGCTGGGCAGGGCAGAGGAAATTGGAAATCTGGGCAGGGAAAGAATAAAGAAATGTGGCTTGTTCTGGGAACTGCTGGTGGTTTGGAAAATGCATGGATCAAGAAGTAGGTAGGCAGAGGAAATCACAAGTCATTGTAAACGTGCTGAGATGAGGAGTTTGGAGTTTGCTCTGGCTCCATGTGGGGGTTGGGGAGTCACTGGATTGTGCAGAGCAATGCAGGGGGACAACATAGCTTCATATATGAATATTAGAGGTGTGGCCCTAAGGGTGGTGAGCAGAATGAATGGAGTAGGGGATGGGTGGTTAATATAAACCCAGTGAGGAGGCTACTGCAATAGTCAAGCAAAGGTAATGAGTCTAAACTAGAGCAGAGGCATTCATCATTTCTGTCAGTATATATTTCTTGATGCTTTTACTATGCTAGGTAGTAGGACAGACTATTAACCACTAACATCTATCAAGTGCTTACCACAGTCCCTTTTGTTTTCTAAGCACATACATGCACTAACTGATTTAATCCTCAGCACAATCTTATGAATCAGTACTATTATCACTCTTGTTTTACAAATGGGGAAACTAAAGGAGAAGAGGTTATATAACTGGCATAGACTATGTAGCTAGTAAATGACAAGGACAGGATTTGAACTCAGGTACTTAGACTCAAGAATCCATGATCTCAACCACTATCTTTATATTGATATTGTGGTAAAGAACAAGCTGGACAAAGTCCCTGGCCTCATGGAACTTGCATTTTGGCACTGGAGATGTAGAAGAGAAGACAGATTTTGGTTGTAGAATCAGAAGAATTCAATCCCTGCAGAGTAAGAGATGGCAAGATGATTTCACAAGATCCTGGCTTCGTGACTGGGGGATGGTTGTGTCAGTCATGGTGTTAGGAAATACAGGGTTGGAATGGACTTGGATGGATGAGTTCTGTTTGGAGAGACAAGAAAAGATCACTGTATGAATTTCAAGGTAGTAGTGAGAATCAGTGTCAACGGTTCCAGAAGTCAAGTATCTAAAGAAGTGACATTTTTTCATTAGATATGATAAATTTCAGGTGTGAGATCAGAATTTTGAGGTGGTCCCCACGATTCATATGTTCTAGTACTCTCACCCTGTATCATACCCTTCCCTCAACTACCATGAAATAGTTACTCCCTTAGTTAGGTGATGTTATATAAGACCCCAGCTGAGCAGACTGTCTAGAAATTCACCTGCAGATTTTACAGAAGCAGACAGCCTTGCTGCGGATGGCACACAGATCGGGGGCATGTGGGTAGCTGAGAGCAGGCACTGGTCACCAATCAGCAAGAAAACAGGGACATCAGTTGTACAATTAACAAGGAACTGAATTATTTCACCTACAGACTCTGAAAAGAATGCAGCCCGGCGAGTACCTGATTTCTGCCTTATGTCAACCTTGAGAGGAGAACCCAGATACCCAATGCCTGAATTCCTGACCCACAGAAAGTGTGAGATAACAAATGTTCGAGATAATAAATGCCTATTGTTTTGAGCCACTAAATCTCTGGTATTCACTACCCAACAGTATAAAACAAATGCAGCAGGTGGCCAATGACCCGAGGGTTGAGAGGGCTGGTTATTGAGAGAAGCTTTCTGGGACCCTGCGGTCCCTCTGCCTGGACTGACTCCCTCCCTCATGTTACTGCCTGACAGATTTGGTCAACTCAATCACCCTGGGCTGCCCATAGCATGTTATTTCCGCCACTGGCTGTACTTTCCACCTGCTGTCCAATTTGATCTTGTGCATTGCCCCAGCCAGGCCTTGGGCGCTGAGGAGGCAGGACTCTTACCACAGTTTCCTCATCTCCACCTTTATGTTCTCAGCCCTTGACTCTGGTTATGACACTTGTCAAATGCTCAATAACGCTGGCTGAAAGAGTGAACCTCCTGTCACTTCTTTATGCTCACTACAACCAAGCTTTGGGGATATAGGGAGTGGACTTCCTCTGTGGCATCTTTGGGCTTATGGAGTTCTGTGGTGCCACTGTCCTTTTAGGTAATTAGAAAACCCTAGAAAGCCCCATGGGTGACTGTCGTTGTCCGTTCTCCAGGGCCAGGTGGCTACATACCATTGAAAAGGAGCCCAAGGAGAGGGCACCTGAGATGGCCTCATCTAGGGACAGTCTTGGAGATCCCAGGAGTGAAATGTTTCCCATAGCCTCTTGGTCTGGTATTTTATAGCTCTTCAGGATGTCAATTATTTGAGGGCATGAAACAGTCGGAGGACTCAGAGATATGATAAAACCTGTGTAATTTGAGTTTTATTACTAAACTGCCAAGGAGGTTCACCTTTGCCCAACACTTTAGGTTAGGAAGGACAATTGCTTACCTTCTGCTAAGGTGAATCAAATTTATCCATTCGTTCAGTGCTAGATTTCAGACTTCTGTCCTTTTGGATCTTTGAATCTTAATTGTCTTTTTCTTCTGCTTCTCTCCTCCTCCTCTTCCTCCACTCCTCCTCCTCCTTCTTCTCCTTTCCTTTTTCCTTCCTTCCACCTCCTGTCTCTCTCTGTCAAAACAAAGTCTTTCATTTCCGGGAGTTTGGTGCAGGCACACCTGCGTGACCAGAGGCATTCTTTGGTCTGCCTCCTCCCCTTTGATTCTAGGTACACTCTGGCTCTTTCTTCCTGGACATTTCTGTTTCCATTCTCCTTACCCCACCCGCTCCAAAGATGTAGTCAATGAATGCCTAGCAGTTGCAATAATGGAAGTTCAGCTCCAGGGCTCACCAATCAGTTTTGGGCACAGCTGCAGGACTGCTAAGATGGCATTGTAAGGTTGTGCATTCTTTTGACTTTCCAGGCATCCAGGGTTGTGAACCAGAGGGAGGCGTGTGTTGGCAGGGAGTGCAGACACTTTTCTTTTAGCAAGGTTTAATTGTGCTTCTGGTAACTCCAAGAATGAGAAACAGAGGTATTCTCCTTTTACTTCCTCTTCCCTTCATGTCAGGGACATGAATTATTCTTTTCTTTATCTTGACCTTTGGTATACTTGCTCTTCGTTTGTGTCGGACATGTCTCTGAAAATACTGAGGGAGGCCTAGCGAGACCCCTGAAACACACACCGCCAACCCTCATGTTCCCGTCAAGGAGCAGTAACAAGATGAAAACATGGCTCCCTGCAGGCAAAGGCAGAGTCTGGAAAACATAATTGGAGTGCAGGTGGGCCCTGGCAGGGTGTTGGAAGGAGCCTCCCCCTTAGATCAGACTCAGAAGCCTTATGGTGGGGATAATCTGCCCACCATGACCAGTGACCTCCTGGCTGTGCACCCTCTCATTTGCTGTGGCTAATGGGGACATGGTGGGAGAAGGGGGTGGAAACAGACTTCATGACCCTCACTTCACTCACACTTGACTCTCAATAATCAAATTGCAAAATAAACTTAGGTGTTATTGCAATTTGGGTTCCTCAAAAAACATACTGTGGGAATTTTTTTTTGTTTGTTTGTTTTTGTTTTGGTTTTTGGTTTTGGGGTTTTTTTTTTTTTTTTAGATATTTGGCCTAGAAACAGTCTAACTCCATTGCTGGCCACTTGGCCACTTCTACTAAGCTGTTTCCTCTCTTGGTTTTTTTGTGACACAATGGTTACTTCTGACCTTTTCATTACAGCTCCTCATGAGACTCAGAAACCTTTTCTGTTTTTTTGTGCTGCTGGGGATTGAACTCATGGCCTTGTGCATGTAAGGCAAGCACTCTACCAACTGAGCTATATCCCCGGTCCCAGAAATCTTATTCTCTCTCTTCAGATATCTCTCTCTCTCTCTCTCTCTCATTTGGGAATTGAACCCAGAGTGTTTTCCAGTGAACTATACCACCAGCCCTTTTTATTTTTTATTTTGAGACAGGGTCTTGCTGAGTTGCTGGCCTTGAACTTGCAACCTTCCTGACTCTGCCTCCTGAATCTCTGGGATTCTAGGTGTGTGACACTGTGGTTGGCTCTCCAGTTTTTAAGCTCCACTCCCACCTCTGTGACCAGGTGGTCCCTGTCTTGAAGTCTTGCAGATGGGCCTTGTTGACGCTACCTGGAATGAATACTTCACCTCCTACAGTTAACAGATACAGAGGATGATCTGGACTTCCTCTGAGGTTTCTCTTATGCCACTTCTTTATCTCTTGTCTCATCAGTGCTGCTCTGATCCAAGTCCTCCTCTCTTCGTTCACCCACTTATCATCTGTGGCTTGAATCCCCACTCAATGGCAATGTGAGTTTGAGACCCTATTAGATCTGCATTCCAAGCCCAGATTCTCTTACTTCTGAACCTTGTGACCTTGGGTGAGATTTTTAATCTCTCTAAACCCTAGCTTTAGATCTATAAAATGGAATGAATAATGTCTACCTTCTCAGGCTATCACTAGGATTAAACTAATACCACACATGTGCATTAGTCAGAGATCTCCAGAGAAACAGTAAGGAGAGATAGATAGATAGACAGACAGATAGATACATAGATAGATAGATAGATAGATAGATAGATGATAGATAGATAGATGGATGGGGATTTATTAGGGAAATAGGCTAATTAATGCTGGTAAATTCCACAATGCACCATATGCAGGCTAGAAAACCAGGGAAACCGGTAGTATGGCATAGCCCAAGGTCAAATGCCTAGGAGCCATGGAGCAGATGATCTAACTTCCTGTCCAAGTCCAAAGGCCTGAGAACTGATGTAAGTACTGGAGTTCAAGGGGCCAAAAACCCTGGAATTCTGATATCCAAGGAGAGGAGAATATGTGTGTCCCAGCTGCAGGAGAGATGGGGAAGTCGGGAGGGAAAGAGAAAGAGAAATTGCTTTTCTTTTAAAATTTTTGTTTTGAGTCTTTAGCCAATTGGATGGTGCTCATCTACATTAGGTGAAGATGGATTTTCCTATTCAGTCCACTAATTTAAATGCCATTCTCTTCCATACATATCCTTATGGATATACCTAGAAATAATGCTTTGCCAGTTATATATCCCTTAATCCAGTCAAATTGACACCTGAGATTGACCATCTCGGTATGTAGAGCATCTAGCAGAGGTCTGCATACATATCTCCTAGCTCCATCTTCCCTGACCTTCTAACTGGTCTCTTCAGTGTCTCTCTGCTTCTCTTCAACTCCTTCCCCATGAGCAGTCAGAGTGACCTTTTAAAGCATAATTCAGATCATGTTATCCCTCTATTCAAAGCCTTCCAATGGCTTCAACTAGACTGTGGGATACAATAAAAACTCCTTTGCACAGCACACAGAGCCCTATGCAGATAATTCCTGCTTTCTCCAAGCTCACCTCCTGCTCCTCTCCCCACCCTCATTGGGCTCAGGCCACACTGGAGATCTTTCTGTTCCAGCCTTTGTCTCTGCAGGATCCTGTGCCCAGATCCCCCCACCCCCCACCCCAGGGCAGCTCCTTCTCACCCTGAGGCCCCAGCTCAAACCCTAACTCCTCAGGGAATCCTGTCCTACCCACTTATCTAAAGCACAGTCCTTTGCTTTCCTCCTCTGGCCTTATTTTCTGATCAGTATCTTATTTATTCCCCTTTCCTGCCCCTTATCACTATCTGAAATTAACTATGTATTCCTGGGTTTACTTGTTGGGCATATGTTTTTCCCACTCAGTCTTTAAACTCCTTGTCCATTGTGTTTGGCCCACAGTTGGCCCATGGTTGGTGTTCAATAATAATTTGTTGAGTACATTAATACTCACCAAGGTTGGGTGAGTGGGACCTTTCACACCTCGATCATTGGCCTCTTACCTGGCTCTAGTCCAACTCTGAAGCAGTCAGTCAAACTTGCTTTTCTTCTTTTAAAATATTTTATTAGTTGTGGATGGACCTTTATTTATTTCCACTGTTCTTAGCATTTTTATTTTTGCAAGCATTAGTTCTTTGGGGGATTTTAGATATCTTAATAATCTAGTGAACCATCCGCATAGAAAAATACCCCTAAATTTAGGCTTCATGATCCTGGCAACTTCTTTTTTTAATAATTAATTATTTTATTTATATATGACAGCTGAATGCATTACATTTCTTATTACACATATAGAGTACAATTTTTCATATCTCTGGTTGTATACAAAGTATATTCACACCAGTTTGTGCCTTCATACATGTACTTTGGATAATAATGTCCATCACATTCCACCATCATTTATAACCTCCTGCCCCCTTCCTTACCCTCCCACCCCTCTGCACTATATAGAGTTCGTCTAATCCTCCCATGCTCCCTCTCCCTACTGCACTATGAATCAGCCTCCTTATATCAGAAAAAACATTTGACATTTGGGTTTTGGGGATTGGCTAACTTAGCATTATCTTCTCTAACTTCGTCCATTTACCTTCAAATGCCATGATTTTATTCTCTTTTATTGCTGAGTATATTCCATTGTATATGTAAGCCACATTTTTTTATCCATTCATCATTGAAGGGCATCTAAGTTGGTTCCACAGTTTAGCTATATTGTGAATTGTGCTGCTATAAAACACTGATGGTGGCCGTGTCCCTGTAGTATGCTGTTTTTAAGTCCTTTGAGTATAGACCAAGGAGAGGGATAACTGGGTCAAATGGTGGTTCCAATCCCAATTTTCCAAGGAATCGCCATACTGTTTTCCATATTGGCTGCACCAATTTGCAGAGTTACCAGCAGTGTATGAGTATACCTTTTCCCTGCTCCTCACCAACACTTATTGTTGTTTGTCTTCATATTAGCTGCCATTCTGACTGGAGTGGGATGAAATCTTAGAGTGGTTTTGATTTGCATTTCTCTAGTTGCTAGAGATGATGAGCATTTTTTCATATATTTGTTAATTGTATATCCTCTTCTGAGAGTGTCTGTTCATGTCTTTGGCCCATTTATTAATTGAGTTATTTTTTTTTTTGGTATTTAACCTTTTGAGTTCTTTAATCTCTAGAGTTTAGTGCTCCATCTGATGTGTGAACCTTTTTTTATTTATATGTGGTGCTGAGAATCTCTCATACATGCTAGGCAAGCACTCTACCACTAAGTCACAACCCCAGCCCCTCAAACTTTCTTAAAACCTTCTGTCTTCATGTCACTTCTCATGGATAATGTCCCATTGTCCATTGCATCTAAAATTACTCTCTTTTTAATTTTATTTAAAATAACTTGTTTCTCCATTTCGAAGTCGACATCTGTTTACTGTAGAGAGATTACAAAATTCAGTAAAGAAAGAAAGGGAAAGAAATCACCCACAGTTATTCCATCTAGTTATAAGCATTGCTAACTTCTCTCTGAGATTCTTTCCAAGCTACTTGCTATGAATATTTTAGATGCAATCATCATGTTGTTAAGAAATGATTCTTTTCTGATTATAAAAGCATACATTCAACTGTAGAGTATTATAGGAAATGAAAACGTAAAGCAAAAAATTTACCCAGATTCCTCTGCATTCTTGCTTTCTCTTTGTTCTGACACAGGTTCTGATACAGTCCATACTTGGCATACTATCCATCAGAAATGTACCCAATTTTATTTCACTCTTTCTGCCCTAGCTCTCCTTCCTGGATAGCAAGCTATAGCAGGCAGTAGTACCATGTTGGCTCTTAAAACAGATTATGGTGCCAGAATTCCTTGATGTGATTGCCAAGTTATGCTGCTTACTAGCTGTAGGACTTTGGATGAGTTACTTAGCCTCTCTGGGCCTCAGTTTCCTCATCTGTTAAGTGGGAAGAATAGTACTAACCTCACAGAGTTTGTAGCACTCCTTATGTTGCAGTGTCTAGCACTTCAGAAGTATTAGCTATTATTACCCTTCTATTTCTTTCCATGCCACCTCATTTTGTATCCCCCACTCAGTAAACTAAAGCCAGACAGTTGGAAAAATTAGCAATTGAATTGTCACCATGCACCTAAGGCTTATCAAGGTAAATGTCTATTATAAAGAAGTGTTTCCTCATGACAACAGAAGATACTGTTACTTGGAAAATAAAATTCATTTTTATCTTACTTTCTCATACTCTCTCAAGTTCTCTTTATATGACATAGATGCACTTTGTATTGCTGTCAATATCACACTACATATATTACTTTTAAAGAAGAGTTAACATATGACTACTCACTTGTCTTGGTGATAATATGAATAGGGCTTGATAACATATTTCCTTTATGGTATTTTATTACTTAAAAAAAACAACATCAAGGGAGCAGTGGGTGTAACTCAGTGGTAGAGCATACACAAGGGTCTGAGTTCAATCCTGAGTACTTAAAAGAAAAAGTCAAAGCCAAAAATTTTATACCAATGAAGAGATGTAGAAGAATCATGATTCAAGCTCAACATTATTATTATGTGGCTGTATTTAACATCTTTTTTAAAACGGAAAGCAGGAAAGAAGGATTGTTTAGTAAATCTCCTGGCATAGCCTTCTCCCTTCTACCATGTTGATTGTGTGCTATTGTTTGTAACTGCTGGAACAGAACTACAGCAGTTATTGTTTTCCTTGTCTGTCAAGCATGGCAAGAGATACCACTGCAGTTATGGAGTGATGCATCTGGCTCAAAGCCACACCCCCTGGTGCTGGGAAAGATGCTTTAGCAGAAGTGAACATAGGGAGGTGACTGCATGGCCAAGCTTTGCTCCGGGTCGACACATAATTAGATTGGATTACTAAGATTGGGATGTAAATCCAGCAAGAAAGAATCTGCAAATGCTTTTAGATGTACTTTCACCAGTCTTATGTTTTAAATTTATCTCTTGGTTGAATGGAACATATGTTCATGTAATTTTTTTCCCACAAAAGTTATTTTTTTCCATGCCCATTTATAAGAACATTTTAATGCTGTCTCTACATATCACAATTTGTCCGGGAATCAAATGATTGAACCTTTACTTTCTTCACTCAATACTGTCTTGATAGGACCCTCCCCCTGCCTCAATATCTAGCATCACTGAGAAGTAGGTAACATAAAATCTGTTCCTTCATTTATAATGAAAATAAAATTTTCTTTATGTAGATGCTCCTGGGACTTTCTTGCGGTTCTTTATAATTAAAAATAATTTCAAAAAGGGTTTCTAGAAATGAATTAACTCATTGATTTTTTTCCTGAAATTCAGACCATGCCTTTATTCTTCTTACTCAGATTTATTATCAGTTATATAATATGTTCTTTAATTACATCTTTGATTATTTCTTCTATTTGTTGTAAGGCCTTCTTTAGGAACACTTATAATTCCTATGTTGGGTCACATGGGAATGTCATACCATTCTCTTTCATCTCTGCTGCTTGGGAAATAAAATTCAGTCTTCTCTTGCTTTCTCACTCACACGGTCTCTAGCTCTCTTGACATCTGCCTGTATACCTGCTATTGTCTTTCTCATAGCTTCCATGTATTTGTTCTTTTCCTTTACTTTCCAGAGTGTGTTTTGAATTTGTCCCCTGCATAATGGTTTATAGAGCATGGTCAATTCTGCTTTGTACATTCCCAACCTATCACTACAAAACATTATTAAGTAAAACATGTGAAAGAATAATACATATGCTGGCATGGTGGTGCACACCTATAATCCCAGTGACTCAGGAGGCTGAGGCAGGAGTGTTGCTAGTTCAAAGCCAACCTCAGCAACTTATCAAGGTTCTAAGCAGCTTATCAAAGCCCTGTCTCAAAACAAAACAAAACAAAACAAAAATCAAAAGGGCTGGGGATGTGGCTCAGTGTTTAAGCACCCTGGGTTCAATTCCTGGTACCAAACAAACAAACAAACAAACCTCTTAAAAGTACAGATACTCCTGTAACCTCAATATCGTGATTACATCAAAGAAATTTAATAATTCCTTAATATCTGAATTCAGTCCACATTCAGAATTCCTTAATGGCTGCCAAAATGCCTTTTCCCCACTCCAAGCCAGTATACAATGAAGTATCCCAGTGACCTTTGGTTGTTTTGCCTCCAGTCTCTTCATAGAGAGTATCTGCTCCTGCCACCACCACACCTCACTATGTTATTAATTCTAGACTGTTCCACTTTCTGGATTAGTCTGATCATTTCCTCTTGGTGCACTTACCTTGTTCCTTCATCCCTGCATTTTCTACAAAGTGGAAGCCCCATAATGAGTTTGATTCATGTTACTGCATGGATCAGTAGTTCATAATTTTAATAGATGAATCATATTCCAGTGGGTGAATGCACCACTGTTTGTTTAGTCATTCTCCAGCTGAGGGACGTTTGGATTATTTGTGGTGGTTGGTGGTAAGGGATAAAGCTATTCAAATGTTCACCTACAGGTTTTTTGGAAGCATAGGTTTTTATTTCACTTAGCTAATAAATGCCTAGAAGTGGGCTGCTGGGTTGTAATTTAGTGAATGTTTAGCTTTATATAAATTGTTTTCCCAAACTTACTAGGTTGTAGTCTCTCCAAGAGCTCTGATTGTCCCACATCTCCCTGTGTACATGGACTGGGCAGTCTGATTTAGCCTCTCTAATCTATAAGTAGTGTTTCCACATGGCAGATTTTTCTTTTTAAAAAAGTCACATTTGTTTTTTAAAAATATTTTTTTAGTTGTAGATCAGTCTGATCTGGATTAGTCTGATCATTTCTTCATTTTATTTATTTTTATGTGGGGCTGAGGATTGAACCCAGTGCCTTCCACATGCTAGCTGAGCACTCTACCACTGAGCTACAACCCAGCCCCAACACATGGCAGTTTTAATTGGCCTATTCTTAATTAGATCAGTGGTACTGAACATATTTTCATATGCTTATTTGCTATCTGTGTATTTTTTTTAGTAAACTGTTCAAATATTTTGCCTGGTTTTTAATTATATTTTATTTCTTATTTTTAAATTTTGAGAGTTACTTATGTATTATGGACCAAAGGTCTTTGTCAGATAGGTTATTTCAAATATTTTCTACAAGTCTATGACTTGTGATTTCAATTTATTATTAATAGTATCATTTGCACAGTGAAAATGTTTAATAACAGTGAAGTCCATTTTGTAAATATTTTTCTTATAGAGATTGTTATTGTGTTGTATCCAAGCACTCTTGCCCTAACACAGATTGTTATTTTTTGTGTTGTAGCTAAACATTCTTGCCCTAACAAGGTCACAAGGATTTTCTCTAATGTTTTCCTCCAAAATTCTTATAGTTTTACCTTTTACATTTATGCCTACATTTTCAGATGAAATTGGTCTAAGATATGAGGAATAGGCAAAGTTTGTAGAGTCATTACAACACAATTTGTTGAAAAGATCTTGCTTTCTGTCTTCATACCTTTGAAAAAGATAATTAATTTATCATGTATTCAAGGCCCTATTTTGGAACTCGGATCCACTGATGTATGTACCTGTTCACAAATGGCATACTTTCTCCATCACTGCAGCCTTAAAGGAAGCCTTGAAATCAGGTAGTGTTAGTCCACCAACGTTGCTTTTGTGTTTCAAAATTGTTTGGCTATTTTGTTTCTTTACCTTTCTATGTACATTTTAGAATCAATTTGTCAATATCTACCATATATACTATTAGGATTTAGATTGAAATTGTATTGAATCTATAAATCAGCTTGAGAAGAATTGACATCTTAATAACATTGAATTTTACAGTTCATGAATGTGCGATATATCTTCAGCCCTTTTTATATTTCATTTTGAGATAGGGTCTCACTAACTTGCCAAAGCTGGCCTCAAACTTGTCATTTTCGTGCCTCAGCCTCCTGAGTTGCTAGGATTACAGTTGTGTGCCACCACATCCAGCTCTCTCATCCTTCCTCCCTCCCTCCCTTCCTTTCTTTTCTTGATACTATTGTAAATGGTAGTTTAATTTTTTAAAAAATTTCCATTGTTCATTGCTAATATACAGAAATAATATTGATCTTTGTGTATTTATCTTATATTCTGTATTCTGCAACCTTGGTGAACTGTTGTTTAAATAAAGACAACTATGTATCTTTAAGAAAAAGAAAAACAAAGTAGAAAGTAGAAGCAGGTTTGAAGGTGTGGTTACATTCTGCGCAAACATTTTTGGCAAGAATATTTGTGTTAATCAGCTTATTGTCACTGTGACCAAAAGACTAAAAGATCTGATAAGAACAACTTAGAGGGGGAAAGTTTATTTTGGCTGATAGTCTTAGAGGTTCAGTCCATGGTTGGCTGACTCCATAGTTCTGGGCCCCAGATGAGTGAGGCAGAGCATTGTGTGGAAGGGCCTGGAGGAGGAAAGCTGTTCAGTTCATGGCAGCCAGGAAGTGGGGGGGGGGGGATAGAGAGAGAGAGAGAGGAGAAAGAGAGAGGTGGGGGGGGACTGGTTGGTTAAGGTGCTAAGTACACAATATAAACCCCAAAGGCATGATCACAGTGACCTACTTCTCCCAGCCACATCCTACCTGCCTACAGTTACCACCCAGTTAATCCTTTTGGTGGCTTAACTCACTGATTAGGTTACAGTCTCATAGTCTAATCACTTCCCCTGTGAACATTCTTGCATTGTCTCACACATGAGCTTTTGGGGGTACAAGTGATATCCAAGCTATAGCAATACTTCATAGTGTTGCTATATTCTTTGTACTGCCCCCTATTCCAATATCAGTGATATTAAGTTTGATCACCTGGTGCAGGTAGGAACTGTTGGGCCTTTTATTGTAAAAGCTCTATTTTCCCCCTTGAGATTAACAGATGATCTTTGCGGAGATATTTGCTACTAATGTGAATTTTAAATCTGCTACTGCATGCTTATATTTTTTCTTACCTTCCTTTATGTGCAATAATATCTGCTGTCTTTTCATCACAGGTCATTTCCCCTTTTGCTCTGCATTATGCAGGCCCTCTCTTTTTGCCTCCTTGAGAGAATGCCAAGTCCTGATCTCAATTTTCCCTTTGGTTTTGGTGGAAAATCACTTCCAGAGATCTGAAGGTCAAGTCTTCCGCATGATGTCTCCTTGCACGACAGCATGTTTTCCCTGGGCCTGCCTTGAGTTTGGGTGTACTCCTCAGAGCCCCAGGGATTCTCCCACATCTGGTGTATGACTACAGATGGGCGTGTTGTTCACTGTGTGTTCCTTCACTGGCCAAATTCCCTTTCCAGATCCATCTTTGGACACCAAGTCAGGGAGCAGAGTCCTTGGCCCAGTCCCCGCGTCTAGCAGTGGCACTCTCCTCCATCCCTTGGTCTGAAAGGATCTCTTCTGCAGTCCCTCGGGCTGCTTGTCTGACATTCCCAAATACAGAATCTAGAGTTCACCAGTACCAGAGTCCTTCCTGATGTGTCTTCCTGTCCTCCCAGCTCTCGCTGACTGCCTCACTACTTTTAGAGGTTGATGGAGAAAGAGAGAAGCACTGTCAAGGGAGAGTGCTTTGCCTCCTTCTGTAAGAAGCTGCTCTGCTTTCTGCCTGTGCAGTTTTCTGGTCAATACAGATTTTGAGATTAGGAATCAGGTCAGGCCATAGGGGAAGGGGTGAGAGTCCTTCTGTCTCTGTTGAAGCATATATTCTCATGTCTGCCTCGGATTGGCCTTCTCCATCCAGGTCTACAAACTCTGTTCTAGTGAGGGGCCACCCTCCTCCATCTTCGTCAATATTGCAGGAGCGTTCTGTCAGCAGCTGACACCCAGGTTAACCTGGATTACTTCTGTCTGACTGCGAAGGCCCCAGGAAAGTCCAGTTTCATTTCATGTCCATTCTGTTTCCACCACTCCTGGGCCCTTTCCAGGATAACATCGTGGCTGTATTTCAAACACCAGGTTTATCCTTACTTTCATTCAGTTTGTCCTTTTGCCCTGGGAGTGCCTTTCTTCTACCAGTCTACATCCTCCAAGTGTCCCTCACCTCCTCTGTGAGTGTTGGGTTCATGACAGGATGATCCTCTTCCTTCAGAATAATAAGGAGTGTCTGAAGCATACCTTTTGGCCCCCCGCTCTAGGTCCACTTTGTCTCTGCTTCATGGTGTCAGTTTTGTCTGTTGGGCTGACCTAAAGCTCTCTGGGGATGAGGATCTTCTCTTCAAGGTCTCTTAGCACTTCCAGAGCACGGGGGAGGGTTCAACTCCAAAGGATTGAGTGTTTGTGCATGTGACTTATGGAGGGGTCCTCTAGGAGAGAAGGCAGCAAGGGACTCACTGAACTTGAGATAGGATGGAGATAGGATGGGGTTCCTGAACTCCAGTGATGCTCATTCCATGACCAGCCAGCTGTGCCCCCTACAGTCAACACTTGCATTAGGTTCCTCAAATTACCTGTCCAGGTGCCCTGACACACCCTCTCAGGCTCACAGCTCTTAGGTTAGGCAAGTTTTGACTTTGTAAAGCTTTGATTTGGTTATCTGTAAAGTAAAAAAGAGGCATGCCCTCCTCCCAAGGTTAGTGTGAGTATTAAATGCATTGATATGTGTGAAAATCTGTTTTGACACATATGAACCACTTGGAAGTACTTGACTCTAAATCTATAGTACTGACCCTTAGTCTATCCTACAATTAACTACATAAACCGCTCATATAACTCCCCCGTTTAAAAAATCTCCTCCTTTTTCCATCTTTGTGTTCTCCCTGATCTTTTAATTTCTTATTTTTGGGGGGTTATTTCAGACACTCTGTACTGCTGAATTGAAATGGCGTATTTTTCTGGCTCCCATACTCTGTTTCCTTGATGTTCTGGATCGTTGGGGTATATTAAGAATTCTAATCTTTTCGTATTTTCTGCTCCGGAGTGTCTTCCTGTCAACAGTCCTCGCCTTTGTCCTCATTTATTCATTCATCCGCCCATTGACTCATTCATTCATTTGGTCATTCACTGACTCATCGATCCATCCATCCATCCATCCATCCAAACACTCACTGGTTTATGTTTGGTAACTTTGTAAGTGAAAATGAACAGCTTAGAATGGGTTAGCGTGCCTCATGTGCATGCCTATGTGTGGGTGCATGTAATTACAGCCACCTATGTGTCAAAGTTCAATGTGAAATGGAAAAAAGAAGATAAAGGAGAGTGAGCAGGGTTTTAGTGGGCACTCTTACTTGGCAATAAAAGACAAGACTACGATTACAAAAATACACTTTTATTATATGGAAATTGTATTCATGGTTCCTTCTCATAATATCAGGGGAATTCCCACTCAATTCCCTCAAATTTTGCTAAACCCACCATGGTTCCTAGACCCCTCATGTCCCTTGGGTTCACTGAGAGGGAACACAGGTGCTGGGGATGTTGGGTCACAGCCAGGTGGAAGCAGATGAAAGACTGTTGGCTTCTCAAATAATGACACCGGTGATCTACTTAACATGGAGAATAATCATTTGGGTTGGGATTAAATTGGAGAGTTTGGTGGAGAAGGTGAGAAAGAGAAAACATTCTTAGCCATGATGGTTTAGGTACAGAGGATAAGACTGAGAGGAAACACTATAAAACACCATATCCTTGGAGGGACGGTGAGCCCATGCTGGATGAACAAGGCACCCAAAGATTTTTCATTCACAGTCCACAGATTTAGACCAGTTCAGCTGCTGATTGAGCTCAGCTGCTGATTAGAAGTAAAAAGAGGGAGGTGGTCGACACAGCCACGGAACTCTAGGTGTCAGGTGGCTTTAGGATACAGAAGTTGCATATAAGAAATATAGATAATTTCATTATGCATCCCTCAAGGAATGAGGGATGAGCAGAGAAAATTTCCCTGTGGATGTAAACTTAGCACGTTCTTTCTTATTGCTCATAGTCCTTTCAGATCATTAGCTCTGGATTCACAAGCTCACCTAGGTCTCCTTGGGCCCCTTCTTATCTGGATGGACACAGGACCTGTCAAGTGGCAGCTAGTCCCCAGTTCTAATGTCTCAGAGGCCAGCCATGAGAAGATAATTCCCAATGATCTGAATGTTCCCATGTTGAAACCTAATCATCAAGGCAATAGTACTAACAACTGGAGCCTTAGGAAAGTAAATAGGGCATGGGGGCTTAGAATGGGATTAGTGCCCTTTTTAACAGGCTTGGGGGAACCTGTTTGCCTTTCTGCCACATAATGATGCTGAAAGAAGGCACCATTTATGAAGAATGGGTCCTCACTAAACAATCTGCAGGCACCTTGATCTTGGATTTCCCAGCTTCCAGAACTGTAAGCAATAAATTTCTATTGTTTATAAATTATCCAGTCTCAGGTAATTTGGCACAGTAGTCTAAATAGACTAGGACACAATCTCTTTTCCTTTGGCGGGGGAGTAAAGACCATGTCAATAGAGATTAAGAGTTACCTATAGTGTGTCCAGACATTTTCCTGTGGGTGGTCCTTATATGGTCCATTGAGTCTTGGGCTTTCTCTCTTGGGAGCCCCTTACTGACCGTGAGGACAGACATCTTCCTTGGTCTATTGGTTGCTGTGGCAGGATGAGTTCTGATACCCAGGTGTTGCCACCTGGGAGCCGCTTGGGCTATGGGGCTAAGCTAAGTGGAGCTCTAGAGAGTTGAGCTGTTCAGGAACAGCTGGGGAGTGGGGAAGCTGGCAGTCCACCAGCCCTCTGTTCCTCTCCTCCCACATCCTCCCTCTTCTCCAGTCTGGTCCTCAAAACTTAACTTTTACTTCTCTTCCTTGGAGTATGGCCCAGGCAGTTTAGCATACACAAATCCTGAAATTCTTGCTACTACCAGCAAAGAAATTCTTAAGATGCAAAATCCATAACTCTCCAAGGAGAGAATTAATAAAGGATCTGACTACATTAAAACAGTAAACTTCCATTTTCATATTCTTCTATTTCATCATAAATAAGAAAAAACACAACTCAAAGACTGGGAGACTGTATTAGTAATGTATATTGCTGACAAATCTTGGTATTCAGAATACATAAATTATGGCTGCAAAGATAGAGTCAAACAACACAATAAAAAATGGGCAAAGAATATGAATATGCAATTCCCAGGAGAGAAAGCTTCAATGGCCAATAAACTCATGAAAATTTGCTCAACTCAGTAGTAATCAGAGAAATGCACTGGAAAAAAAATGACAAATGTTCCATCCCTACTCCTGTTTTCTTTATGAAGGGAGATTTTTCCTAAATATTTATGACTTCATGTCTTCTACCCTTTTTTCTCCAACGGAGACAGAATGACTTATCTGGCTGGGGGGCTTTTGGCTCATGTTTTTCTATGGGGTGAACTGCAACTAAAAACAACCTTGAATGCAAGGAACTTCATTTTTTTCTCTTTTCCTCTTCCTCTTTCTGTTAAGTCCTTTGTCTTATTTCCAAGTTGGCCAGGACTTGAGAAAGAAGTAGCCCTATTGGTTGGGCTCTCCTCTGAGCCTACCCATCAATTGGCAAAACATGGAAAAAAAGAATCTAATGATGCCAAACGTTGTCAAGAAAGGGGAGTGACAGGACCTCTAATATGCTGCTGATGAAAGAATAAATTGATTCACTATTGTGGACGGTAATGGAGAACCATTAAATTTGAAGATGTGGATTCCCTAGGTATCTTTAAGAAGATGCTGTTGTCCACATCAACATGTGTGTTCATTCAGCAATGTTTATAAAAATAAAAAATCAGAAACATCCAAAATTTCTATCAATAGGCAAAATGAATAGATAATTTGTGAAATATTGATATAATAGAGTGCTAAGTATATGGTAATATACAGCCACATCCCCATCCTAAATCTTTGAGGCCAGGCATGTTTTGATATTCTAAGTTGTTCTGAATTAAGAAACATCACATGGGGTTGTAGGGGAAAAAACATGTTTAAATACATTAATATTTCTAAGTGAAATATATGAATAATGACTTAAAAGGAGGTCAGTTTAGGTTTTCGGGCCAAATGAGTTTGCCACAGTTTGAAAAATTTCTGTTTCTCAGAACTTTTTTGGATTTGGAATGAGAGTGAGCACTCGAGTGTGAAAACATGTACGAGGTGGAGGGTGTTACTCTCTGGTAGCATGCTTGCCTCCCATGCACAAGGACCTGGGAAGCATCCTAGCACCAAAAAAAAAAAAAAAAAAAAAATCATAGGAAATAGGAAATAAAAAGGAAAAAAAGACTATAAAACATAGGAATAAAATCTATCAAATCCAGGTTATGATAGCCTTCAGGGAGAAAAATAAGGAGTATATTACAAATTGTTTTTGTAATGCCTTTTCCTTTTTAAAAATGAGATGTTGAGGTCTGATAAAGTTTAGTGGTACATACATGAGTATATATTATTCTCTACATTTTGTTTGTTTTTAAACATGTCATGATAAGAAGTATTGAATCTTCATATCTTCCGTGTCAAAGAGAGGAAATGAATTTTTCAGTCACTCAGCTATTGGTGATGGTAGAGCTGGAATTTGCATTCTGTTTGTTTTTTTTTTTTTTTTACTTGATTCTACAAAAAGGATGAGATATTAACCTCTCAGAAATGAATGACTCAATGCATCAATAAATTAAAGATCAGTTATTTTCTCAGAAAAAAAAAACTACAGTGTAAATAACTACAATAAGAAACCGGCACAGATTCAAACTATAGCAGACAGCCCAGAGACATCAGGAAAGGATGAACTACCCCCAAATTCCTAGTGGCAAAGAAATCTCCGTCTTCATCCCCATTTGTTTCTCTGTAAAATCACCTCACTTGACTTCTCTGAACTTCAGTTATGCTCACTCTTCACTCCTGTCTCCTGAGTGGTGAGTGTGTGGGCTCACCTTCCCAATCTTTGCAGATTCCCTAGTGCTTTTTTGCTTCTACCCCTCAGAACAGTTTGTAGGAGCACGAAGCTGGGAGCAAAAGTCATGCTTTCAGGGAACCCCCTTTACCACACCCAAACATTTTGATGCAGTTAATAAAAGAATAAAATGAGCATTCAGGACCGGTAAGGTAGAAGAAATACATTGCATACACATTATATGGAAGGCTTTTGTGCCAGGTGCTCTATGTACCATTACATCTTCAGAACACTAAAGACGTGAATAGGGTTTACTATGGGGAGAAACTAGGGGATACATGGCTAGTAATGGGCAGAAGAAGAGAACTTGGTCTATGCAGCCCAAGGATGAACTTTCTATTAGACTTCAGATGGGGAGCTAAAGGAGGTGAGAAGATGGCTCAAGAGAAGTTGTGTGAGTCTGAGTTTTCTGACAGGCTGGAGACCCCAGGTTTTGTACTTCGCTCCAGTGGAATGGGCTCTTTCTCCCTCCTGGCACTCAGCATATTCTCCATCCTTCAGACTTTGGACCAGGGACTACCTTGGAGCATTGTAAGATAACCTTTGAGGACACAGTGACCCTTTCCTAGCAGGTAAAATACTAAAAGGAAGCAAAACTCATAAAGGACTGAGAGATACTGAAAAATGTCCCCCAGCATTGGGTACACATTAAATGAAGAACTGCAATCAGGCATAACAGAAACTTGAAAAACAGTGGTTCCAATGAATTAGTAGTTTTATTATGTTTTTCTCTCTTGATGCAGGAATCTCAGAAATAGCCATGTGAGGGTATGGTTCAAGGACTCAAGGATGTCAGGGCCAACCCTCAACTGGCTCTTGGCATTTCTCCAGAAGCAGATGTTGAGATGAGGACTGTAGTTACTTCTAGGTAGTACCTTCTTCTGAAAGGTCAAGGTCAAAAGGAAGCTCCCAGCCAAATACATCTGCTGGTAAGGTTTTTTTTCTTTCTTTGAAGTCAATTCAGTGATTTCTACTTAGGTCTCATTGGCCAGAATGGGCACTTGTCTAACCCTATCTTCAAAGGGGACCTGGGAAATGAACTGGTGGTATTTGTGGATTTCATCTGGGTCTTCCAGTAAAATTGGGCTTCTGTTAGTGAAGAAGAGAGGGAATGCCAATATTGGATAGCCCAAAAGTACCAGGATCCTCCTGATAGGGAGGGAGAAAGAGCTTTTGCACTTGAACATTAAGAGTATATTACCAAGTAGTCCGTAAAAAAGGAACTTTAAATTTTTAAAATGCATTTGAATTTTACATTTAATTCTGTATCTGCTTGTAAAATAAAATCAATGCTTCACATTAGTTATTGGTTAAAGGGCTTAACTCTTTACCCCCCAAACTCTCAAGCAAAATTCATGCTCTATGAAAACATCTCATATTGAGCCTCTTATTTCTTTCACACCCAACAAATCCTCATGCATCCTGGGGTGAGAGGAATAGCACATTTAAGAAGCTCAACCTAGAGTGATAGGGTGGCAGGAAATGAGGTAGGGATTTCAACTTATTCCTTTCTCGGAAACAGATGTTGATGTATCTTCAGAACATCTTGCATAATCCTGGCAGGCTCTTCTCCAGCTCATGCACGTTGAGCCATTTTTTTTTTTCTCTCTTGATCATCCTCCATTCTCTGGATGCTGATTTAAGCCATGGAAAGAGCCAAGAGCTTTTTTTTTTTTTTTTTTTTTTTTTTTTTTTAACTTTACTTTTTTGTGAACACAGGGCCTTTGGTCGGGTTCTCCAGGAGCAGATGCTGAGAAGGGACTTATGTTTATATGTAAGTGATTTATGTATTAAAAAGTACATGAAAGAAAATGGCAAGCAACAGGGAAAGCTATGGGCTGATCTTATAAGAAAGCTCTGGGATGCTTTACACCTCTGTAATTGTCCTGACCAAAAGAGTGCTGCGTAGGACCTGTTAGAAACAAAGACACACTAGACCCCGGAAGAAGCCTGCAGACTAGGAAGAGAGATCCTAAGGGATCCCTGGGAATCCCAACTGACCCTTACAGCCTCCTCGACACACACAGTGGTGGCACAACCCTGTTCCCCTTGCAATTTTCAGCCCTGTCACTCACAGACCATGAGAAGAGGGGATCTTCCCTATTAATTGTGGCCAGGATCCTTTGGTTCAGTTCACCCTGCAGTCTGGGTAAAACTCAGATCCTTCCTCACCAATGTCTGAGCACAGAGAGAACTTTCACTGCGTGTATTGTTAAGTAGACAATATTGCCAAATGTTGCCTGAAGGAAAAAGAAAATAGAACTCTGAAATCCGATGCAACTCTGGTTTCTCTTTGCAGTGACAAATTCAGCCTCTTTCTGACCAACGTGTTGGTGAGATGCTGATCTGCCTGGGAGACCACAAATGAATCAATGCAGGACAAGAAGAGGCAAAATATCAACTTGGTCCTCCACTTAATGTGGACCTGCTGCTGCAGCTGCAATGCTCCTTCAACCACCGCTGTGTGTGTCAGCATGTGGCCTTTCTATTCATGATAGACTTCCATCACTATAACAAATACCTAAGCTAATCAAATTACAAAGAGAAAAGTTTTGTTTTCGCTCACAGTTTTAGAGGTTTCAGTCTATGATCAGTTGAGGCCTCTAGCAGCACATTATGGTGGGAGAATATGATGGAATAAGACTGCTGGCCTCCTGACTAGGAAGTGAAAGAGAAGAGGAAGTGACCTGATAACCCCCAACCCCCTTTAAGGCATTCCCCCAAAGGCCTAAGACTTCTCACCATGCTCCACCTCTTCAAGGTTCTTCAATCTCCTAACACCGGCATGCTGGGGACCAAGCCTTTATAACATGGGCCTTTGGGGACATTCAAGATCCAACCCATAACAGTAAGGAAGCCACCACCTAAACTGAGACCATATCCCGTAAACTTCCTCCTATGAGCTTTTAAATTCTAGTCTTTTTCTGACAAATTTCTGGCTAATTTTAGCTAGTGGCTTAAAATTAAATCACAATGTTTATACACGTATGGATTTATTGCAGCATTATTCATAATTCTGAAAGAATGGGGGAGGTGAGTGACCTAACAATGGGGAATTGGCTAAATCAATTATGATACATCTGTATCTTGGAATACACACACCCACGAAAGATCATGTTCTAGAATAATAATTAAAACACACACACACTTCATCTTTTACCCTTTATAGCTTTCTTTAAAGAAATGTAACCATTCTAAAAACAGAGCCAAATGTACTTGCAAAGGACTTTTTTCCTGCAAGTTTTGGATCCTCAGTGTCCGTATGTAAAGGAAAAGACCATCCCCCACTGGAATGAGGGGACCTTGTGCAGGTGTGAGGGTAGAATTACCATCCGCAGGAAAGTGGTGTGGCATCAACAGTTCAGAACACTCTAAAACTCTCTCCTCTCTTATTCTGAAAGTTCAACCAACCTTAACTCAAAGAACTCAATGAGGAAAATATAAACTTGTGAAATACTGTTATATGAAAAAATCATGTTGTAAAGAATTTGTACAGTAAGACCCCAATTTTATTATAAATAAAGATATATGTAAATGATAAAGCAGTCTGAAAAAATATGTATAATGAATAGCAATTACCAGAGTTTGGGAAGGGTGTGGGGGAGGGAGGAATGGAGAGAGGATGGTTAATAGGAATGGGGGTGTGGTTGGACAAGAAGAATGACTTCTAATGTTCTATGGAACAGTGGGATGGCTATGGTTGACAACAGTTAATTAACTATTTTAAAATAACTAATAGAGAGGAATTTGAAATCAAATGGCATAATTTTGGGGCATTCCCACCTCAAAGAAATGATATATATCTGAGGTAATAGATATGCCCGTTAAACCATGACTGATGGTACATATGTATTGAAATGCCACTAGCCAGATGTGGTGCCACATACTTGTAATCCCAGTGGCTCTGGAGGCTGCAACAGGAGGATCACAAGTTTGAAGCCAGCCTCAGCAATTTAGGGAGGCCCTAAGCAACTTAGTGAAACCCTGTCTCAAAAAATAAAAAGAGCTGGGGATATTGCTCAGTGGTTAAGTCCCTGGCTTCAATCCCTGGTACCAAAACAAATTTTTTTAAAAAAGAAAGAAATGCCATGATACCCCCTAAAATGCACAATTAGTATGCATCAATTAAATACATTTTAATAAAGACTTCACAATTGCACAAGTGTATATCCTTCTCTTACAGTTGTCATCTCTGTTCTTGAGGACTTACAGTAAATGGAAGAAAAGAAAAAAAAATATGAAAAGCCACATCAGGCCTCATGGCAGGCAGGAGTACTGATATGGAATGGTTAAGTGCATGGCTTTGGTGCCTAATAGGCCTGGGTTCAAATCCAGATACTGTCACTTATCTGATGAAACCTTGGGCAAGTTGTAGCCTCAATTTCTTCATCTGTGGATGTGTTAATATTGTGAAGTGCTTAACAAGTGGCTGGCATATAGCAAGTGTTCAGTAAATGAGATTTTTTCTTAATTATCTTTATTGGGGTACAATTTGCACACAGCAAAATGCACTGGGTCTCACCAATTATGCAGCTGTA
This sequence comes from Callospermophilus lateralis, assembly GCF_048772815.1. Classification (NCBI taxonomy): domain Eukaryota; kingdom Metazoa; phylum Chordata; class Mammalia; order Rodentia; family Sciuridae; genus Callospermophilus; species Callospermophilus lateralis. The sequence continues at coordinate 61,132,946 of NC_135317.1, read as the reverse complement.
ACTGATCATCACCATAGATTAGATTTACCTTTTCTATTGCTTCAATCAGTGGAATAGTAAGTATGTGCTTCTTTTACTTGGCCTAATATTTTTGAGATTCACCTATGTTGTTACATGTATGACTAAGTTTACTCCTAAGGGCCCCAAACTGACCACACTGCAACTGTCCATCAGCAGGTAAAAGGTCTGTAATTAAGAATTAACCAAAAAGAGATCTGGTCTTTGCTTTTAGCTACTAGGAGTTCATCCCTACATCCCTAAAATGTCCTGATACAAGAGTGTTATTGCTTGCCTGGTGCCCTTGGTCACCAAACAGTCTGGCTGTGATTTATGATGGGCCTTTGGGATATACCATGTCAGTTCTGCTTTCTGGAAAATGGTGTAGACTCAAGGTCAACCACACAGTCAGTATGTGTTTGAGCTCCAATAAAAACTCAGGGCACCAAAGCTCAGATGAGCTTCCTGAATTGACAATACTGTTTATATTGCCACTCACTGATGCTGGGAAGGTAACATGTCTGCAAGGATATGAAGACTTCATATTTGAAACTCTTCCAAATTCTGCCTTATGCATTAAATCTTTGGTTCATTCTAATTTGTATCTTTTCACTGTAATAAAACTATGCAAATATAATGCCTTCCTGAGTTCTATGAATTAATTGTTCTAATGATTTTCAAGCCTGAGAGTGCTTGTGGAGATTCCAGCTGACATAAGTGAAGGTGGCCATAGGGATCCTCAAATTTGTTGTGTTTGGCATGCGAAGTAAGGGTCATCTTGTGGAGACTGTTTCCCCCAGATTTTGCACTTTCATCAAACTCATTGCAAATGGATGAAGAAACATTGGCACGTACAGTGGAATATTTGACTCAGAGATTTAAAAAGAAGCAAGCTACTGATGCATGTGACACATAGATGAATCTCAGAAGCAGTATGCTGAGAAAGAGTGGTTTTTAATGTAGCAATTCAGCAACACATGACCAGGAACCCCATGGGTTGATTGCATAATAAATGATGTGTGTTTACGGGGAGGGACTCACAATGGCTTGCGTGTGAGGGTATATCGGAAGGAAGTGGAACTTGGGCAGGACTTGGAAGATAGAGATATGAGGAGGGGGAAGGATGCTTTCTTTTTAGGCACATAGAAAGTTCCTTGGGAAGACAAGGATGGCAGGAAAGGTGGCCACCTGTTGGGAGCCAATAGGAAGATGCATCCACTCAGTAAGGCATACTGAGGCCCCAGAGCTTTCAGAGCTTTCTGGAGGGGTTTGCTATGGTGAAGGCGAGTTGGGAAGAATTTGTTTCTATCATTGTACCAGACTGGAGAGGTGGGAGACAAAAATCTACTGACTCTCTAATGTAGAATAATTAGAGTGGTGGTTGCCAAAAGTTTATTTCCTCTGAATACAGCAGTCAGCAATCAGTATAAATTTCAATATCCAATGAAGTGCTTTCAAAAAATTTTTGACAATGACCCAAATCAAAAATCACATTTACTATCAAATACACATACACACACATGAAAGTTTCATGAAACAATATTTCCTCTTATTATATGCAATGTACTCTGAAATATTCGGTTCACTTCACTTCTATTCTATTCTATTCTATTCATTTGTTCTTAAAATAATGCTGGTCAGAGCCACTCAATTTGTCCCCTGATTTATCATCATCCCCTTTCACCTTTTTGTGGGGCTGCCATGCCTGTGGGGGACAGGAGGGCACTTCCATTTCTGCAGACCTCCTGGAGGGGCTGTACCCATGGGTGAAACAGAAAGCCTGGATTGGGATGAGGGAGCAGGTGTGGGAACTGGCTGACCTCCTGCTACAGATTGAATGCTTGTGTTCCCCCCGACCCAAATTCATATGCTGAAACTTAAATCTCCATTTTTATAGTACTAGGAGGTGAGGTCTTTGAGAAGTGATAAGGTCATAAGGGAAAAACTCACATGAATGGGATTAGTGCCCCTATATAGAAGACTCAGGAGGCTCCCTTGTCCATTCCACCATGTGAAATTAGAGATGATGCTATCTGTAAGAGGGGCCCTCACCAGATACTGGGTCTCTGGAGTCTTGATCTTGGACTTCCAGTCTCCAGAACTGTGAGAAATAAATGTCTACTGCATATAAATCTCCCTATAGGTAGCATTTTTCTAGAGCAGCCTAACTGGACTAAGACAATCTGCTTGCCTATTCAGAAGGGCTGGCAATCCTGCCCAGGCTCAGAGTAGTAAGATCAAGTATTTGAGGGTATCTTGGGAACAAGTATATGCTATTTAAGGAAAAGAGATAACATCCCTGTTACTGCTCCTCTCACACAGAGGTTTGGCACCCACTGCAGGTGATGCTTATCACAAAGTGGGCAAGGAGGTGGCATGGCATCGACAACCTGAAATGTTCTGAACACACATTCTGAGCTAGGAGATGCTACACCTAGATACATACATGGCATCTAATCTCACCAAAATATTCCTAATGGGAAATTGGTATCCTCATCTGATGGGTGGGTAAACAGAGGCCTGGAGAGGAGGTCTGATGGGTGAGTTAAGAGGTCTGCCCATGGTCACAAGAGTGGAGAGATTCCAGATCTCTGACTAGAGCTTCCTACTCCCTGTGCCCCTGCCTCCTCCTCCTCCTCCTCCTCCTCCTTCTTGGTACTGGGGATTGAACCATTGAGCTGCTACATCCCCAGTCCTTTTTTAATTTTGTTTTTTATTTTGAGATAGAGACTTGCTAAATATCTGAGAGGTTCAGGAAATGATTGAGGCTGGCCTTGAACTTGTAACCTTTCTGCCTCAGCCTCACTGGGATTATAGGTGTGTGCCACTGTGCCCAGCTATCCCTGTTTCCCTACACACTTCTGCCCCCAATATGCAGCCCTGGGACTCCAAAGGCCAGGCCCAGCACTTTTAAGGGGCAGTTTGGGCCACAGATGCCATAATGGTGCACATCCTAAGTAAGTCCTAGAGAGTCTCACAAAGTCCTAGAGATCATTCATGTATGCAGTTCTTATTCTTCCTTTGGAAGCTTGATTTCCAAAATTATAAAAATGACAATTGCAAATGTAGGGCATGCCCAGTGAGGCTTTGTGTATGCATCACTTCAAGCCCTTGAGACAGGCACTGTCATTCTGCCTCCTGCACCAGGGAGGAGGGATAACTTCCCCATGATCACATCCACAACAAAGAGCAGAGTGAGGGCCTGACCCTTGGGCTTCCAATTCTGTCAACCATTGTGTTTTGGGGAATTGAGAAACAAGAAATGGGGAAATGGGAGGGAGAAGGTAGTTGCTCAAGTCTGAGGACATCCGAATACTTTCAAACAATCCCAAGAACAGAAGAGAAACACACAAGGGAAAACAGAGCAGAATGCCAGCCAAGCCAATGTGTGTGCCACGCGACAAAGACCCCAGCTCCTCGACAAAGTGTTTCCATGTGTTCAAGATGGCCGTGTATAAAAATGGCTCCTACAAACAAGAAGATAAAAAGACTTCCTTACCCCCCTCCCAAATAATGGCAGTTCCCCAGAGCCCCAGCCCAGCAGATCTACCGGAGACCAGCCTTTGTTGTGGGTTCTCACTCCGGGCAGCTTATTTATTAATTTTTTTTTATAAAGACTCTGTTTTTATCTAGTGAAGGGTGAAGACTGCACAGCCAGTCTTGGGGGCTCTGACAGCTCAGTGGACCAGGAAAGAATCTCCATCCACCCTGTCTTGGCGGGAGTGGTGAGGTCGCTGGAAGCCGCAAGCCAGGGGAGGAGAATGGAGGAAAGGGCGGGCAGCTGGGGAGACAGCAGAGGCTTTATAAATAACTCTGTCCTCCCTCTGCCTTGGAATCATAGCACCGTGACAGGCTGTGAAATTAAATGAAGAGCAGGCAGGGCCCTGGAGAAACTGAAGCAACAGGAGGGACAGGGGGAGCAGGCAGGTGATAAACTGGAGACTCTGGTTAATGATAATGCAGGTAAACAGGCAGCCTCTGGGAGGAGTCCAGAAATCCCAGGGTGGGCACGTGTATGTGTGTGTGTGTGTAGGCACAATGTGCGTGTGCGCATATGTGTATGTGAGAGAGAGAGAGAGAGAGGACAACTCAGGATATCCTTTATATTTTCAGTCTTTGTATTTCTTAACCTAATCAAACTGGTTCTTTCCTACATAGAGGTTTGCATGGTCCTTACACTCTCCCTGCCAATCCATCTCTCCCCTCATCCTCAAGGATTACTACAGACTATTTTTCAGGAATGATTTACTCAACTTTATCACCTGCACCTCACTGGCCAGGAGTGGAAGGATGATCTTACAGCCAGATCCTGAAGAAGGGGCCCCAGCAATGACTATATGGATTCTTCTAGGAAGAGGAACATTCCCCTCTGCAGAGCCCAAGAGTCTCTCACTGATCTGCCTCAGGAAATCAAGATACGACACATATATGCTCACCCAGATTTGTGCCCAGAAGTGGAGAAATGGGTCCTGGCACTGGCTGGGATAGAGAGCTCTGTTTGAGGGCAGGGGATGCACTTTTTTTTCAGTGAGGTTAAGTATCTTCTTCACTGTGACTATTTCCTTGATTCCAGCCTCCTTTGAAGTGCCCCCTCTCTGTCAAACCATCTTGATTAAACTTCCTGTCTCTCTGTCTCTGGCCACTCCATTCCACAGTAACCTACCTATGACCCAGGCCAGCCATACGAACTGCTAAGAATGCTCCCAGAATCCTAGGCCCAAGGCCCAATTTCAGGCATCCCAAAAAGCTGGTATGATCACTTGCTCCAAAACCAAAACAGAAAAGATAATGGTGAAAAGCAGGAAAAGAACTTTAACCAATATGGTGATGTTAGGAAATTCAAGTGAGATCCAGCATCTCAGCCTGGTCTTGGAGTTTATAGGTTTAAATAGAAGAAATGGGATGGGGGTGAAAGGAGTGCATAACTGAGCAGTCCTGGTCAAACTGTGGTCTGACTGATTATTCTCTCAGTTCTGGTTCTGCAAGGTGGTCCCAGAGAAGTCCTTATTGCTTCAGGAGCAATTTCCACTTGCTGCCCAGGATGTTTTTCTATCAGACCCTTCATCCTGGAAGGGGATGATGACTGGAGACTTCTAGGCACCACCTCAGAGTTCTGATGGTATGAAAGCTGATTATGGAATGTCCTTGCAAATCTTGTCTCAGTCTTGAAGGGGGATGAGATAGGTTAGGAAAACAGGGCTAAAAAACCAAAACACTTTTGTGTTACTAGTTTTTAGATGAACACTCTTTAAATGAGTAATAGTTCTATGTGCAGAGCTGAGTACATCACAACATTGAAGGCAATGAAAGAGACATACAAATGAAAGTAGAGTTGCCAGCGTGTGTGTGTGTGTGTGTGTGTGTGTGTGTGTGTGTGTGTAGTTACTGGAGACTGGACCACCCCGGGTTAGCTAGGCAAGTGCTCTATCACTAAGCTATACCTTAAGTCAAGGTGCCAAGCTTTTATCCTGCTTTCAGTTACATATTGGACATCTGCAAGCCTATATATGGAGAGTCATCACTTTTAGCAAAAGAAGATTCTCTAAGTCCTTGTTTTAAGAGGAATTGTCAAGCCCTTTCAAATCCACGCATCATTAATGGAGCCCAGCACTGAACTAGGCACCAGGAAAGGTTAAAGTCTGAGATTTTATCCTGTCTTCAAGAGACGTGCAGTCTTCTTGGTGATATAAGAATGACCATGAGACAAAGAGAGACATATATTTAATGTCTCTGAATGGGACAAGTGAATTCTGAGCATATTTGACCCAAGGACATTATTACCAAAGATATGCACATATACTTTCTCCCACAATCCCTCAGTGGTCAAGTTGCATAGCCACAACAGGATGGAGTTAAGACCTATGGCCTGTGTGGATCTCAACAAGAGCTCTCAAAGTAACCTCCGTTGTTAGTATCAAGTGAGTTCAACTCACAAGATAAACTAGTATCTTTTGCCCAGCAGCCACAGCAGCCTCATCAATTTGATGCTATTAGTGTCACTCAAATCGAGTCCAGCCTTTCTTTGCATGATTTTGAGATGTGTCATGATTTGAGGAGTGTCAGTCAGCTTTCTGTTACTATAGCAAATATTTGAGATAATTGATTTATAAAAATAAAAGTTTTAATTTGGGGTTTTCTGACCATGGCCCTATTGATTGGGGGGCCTGTTTTAGTCAGCTTTCTCACTGCTGTGACTAAAGGGCCTGACAAAAACAACTGCAGAGGAGGAAAAGTTTATTTGGGAGCTCACAGTTTCAGAGGTCTCAGTCCATAAAGAGCAGACTCCATCCCTCGGGGTTCAAGATGAGGCTGAATATCATGGGAGAAGAGTGTAACAGAGGAAACCAGCTCATGTAGTGAAGCAGAGAGAAAAATCTCCACTTGCCAGATACAAATATATACCCCAATGCCATGCCCCCAGTACCCATATCCTCCAGCTATACACCCACCTGCCTTCAGTTAATTACCCAAAAGGTAATTAATTCACTGATTGGGTTAAGGCTCCCATAACCCAATCATTTCTTCTCTGAACCTTCTTATGTGTCTCACACATGAGTTTTTGGGGGACACCCCAAACCATAACATTCTGCCCCGGCCCCCAAAAGCTCATACTCATCTGACAATTCCAAATACATTTAATCCATTCCCATGAGTTCTCATAGTCTCAACAGTTCCAAGAATGCTCAAGGTTCAAGTCCAAAGTCTTCTCTGAAGCTCAAGGCAATTTCCCATTGTGAGCTCATATAAAATTAAAAGCAATTTACTAGTATCCAATATGTAAAGGTACAGAGTAAACATTTCCATTTACAAAAATTGGAGCATAGAGGACCAAAGCAAAACCAAAATCCAGCTGGGCAAACAAGTCCTGTAGTTCTATGTCTGGCATCTGGAGTGCATGGTATGATGTCCTCTGCGGCTTTCCTAGGATGATGTCCCACATTACTTGAATTTCTTAATTTCTGCAGCTTTAGCTTCCTCCTCACATCTCCATGCTTTGCCCTCTCAGGGCTGCCCTCAGGGACTCTGACCCTGCTGCACTTTTCCTGGCCTCTCAGGCCTTCCTTTGAAATCTTGGTGGAAGCCCCCATGAACCCTTAATTCCCAGCACCATGTGGTTGACACCAAGGTCTGCCACAATCTTGAGCAGTAGCCATGCCTCCAGGGATCCTGGCTGCAGCAGCTTCTGAGTGTCTGGGTGGCTGAGCATGTTGAAAAAACTTCCCAGGCCCCCTTCTGCAAGAAGGATTCCCCACTGGCCTCTTCTCAAGAGAATTTTTACTTTAACTTCCTTGAGCCTGAGGTGGGTGTGGTCTTGCCATTTCCAGAGATGCCCCCAAGCCATCCTTCTTATAGTCTCTGGGCAAAATCTTCAGGATTCCTTTATTGGCAATACTGTCTTTAACAACTGCAACTTCCTTAGCTCCAGTTGTACTCAGCCTTTCAAGTCCAAGTTTTTCAAATCTTTCTGCTCTGCTTTCTGTTCCTGAATATCACAATAAACTTGGCTAAAAGCCACCAGCAATACCCATGCCACTTCCTGAATGCTATGCTGCTTAGACATTTCTTCTGCCAGATTAAGAAGTTCATTGTTTTTAAAATCAGCCTCACAGAAAGTCTCAGGACACAGGCATAATGCAGACAGCTTCTCAGCCAGAACATAACAGGAATGGCCTCTAGTCCAAATTCCAATAGAGTCCTCCTCTGAACCCTCTTGAGCCCTTTCTTCACCATCCTTGGTCCTATTGGCATTCTGGTCTCCTGAGCTCCCACCAGAATTGGCCAATAAGCTTTGCTTACAGCAATTTAAAGCCTTTGCACATGGCACTACTAAGCATCTCAAAATTCCTCCCACCAATTCCAAAAAACTCAAAAAGCTTCTGAACCACATGGTTAGGTTAATCACAGCAAAGACCCCACTTTTTGGTACCAATTTGTGTTTTAGTCAGCTTTTTTGCTGCTTCAACTAAAGATCTGACCAGAACAATTTTAGGAAAGGGAAAGTTTGTTTAGGGGATTATGATTTCAGAGGTCTCAATCCACAGACAGCAGGCTCCATTCTTCTGGGCTCTAGATGAGGCTGACAATATGGAAGAAGAATGTGGCAAAGGGAAGCAACTCATATGAGGATCAGAAAGCAGAGAGACTCCACTCACCAGATGCAAATATATACCCCAAAGCCACACTCCTAATGCCCCACCTACTCCAGCAACACCCCCCAACTGCCTTTAGTTACCACTCATTTACATCAGGTAATTAACTTCCTGATTGGGTTAAGGCTCTCATAACCCAATCATTTTTTTCCCCTCTGGACCTTCTTGCATTGTCTCACATGTGAGCTTTTTGGGGACACGGCACATCCAAACCATAGCAGGGCCTGTGACAAGGCAACACATCCTGGCAGGGCAGAGCAAAGTCACTCACCTCAAGATTGAACAGTGAAATGAAATAAGAGAGGTGTAACTGGGGTCCCATTATCTCCTTTGAAGGCACACCATCCCCCACAATGATTTGATGATTTCTTGTTAGGCTCCTCCTCTTGAAGACTCCACTACTTTCCAGTAGCGCCATAGGCTGGGACCCAGGCCTTTAGTAATACATGCACATTTAGGGGACACTCAGATCCAAACCATAGCAGCAGAGTTGGTTTTGTCTTATTGTTCAGTGCCTTCCTTTGCTTGTTTAAGTACATTTTCTCTGGGGGAAGTCCAGATGACAATCCTTAAGCAACACTGTCCTCCACAGTGTCCCTTCTAGGGATGCAAATATCATTCAACTCCCTGAGATTGAGGTTTCAGTTCTCTCTTCTGGAATTCTCTTGCAGGGAGAGGCATGGTCAGGTTTGGTTTTTCCTTCAGGCTGGGAGCCAGTTGTTATAGAATTATGGAAATCTGTGCCAGAGAACACGCTGCCCACTTTTAGAAATCTGTCTAAACTACATGGATTCAGCCAGAGTCCATTTATACATTGCTAAATAAGAGTTCCACACATACATAGAACTTTAACATCCTCAGATAAATAGCTCTGCAAGGAGAAAATGCAAATTATGACTTAAAGTCAGCCTCTTCTTCTGTGCACTGCATACTAATGTGGCTTTACCCTTTAGCTAGGACAATGTAGCTACTACCTCTTTTACACAGATATATGCCCTGCATGAAGTTGTTTCCTGAGACTGTTAGAAAAATAAATAGACTATTAGTTATTTGGTTTTATCTTTGGAAACTCTGCAGGGACAACAGAGTTAGATGTTAAGTTTTTAACCGGGTCTTGGATTGACCACACTTTAGAACATCACTTTGAGCAGGACCAAAAAAACCTAAAGCAAGTCCAGAGAAAGGGTTTGGGCAGTCAGATGAGCTAGAAGGTGCTGAATTTGTGCCAGAGATTTTATAATCAGGGTTTTGCAATCTATACCTCATAACAAGAAAAGAATGCACCTAGGTAGAGAGAAAGTGTAATAAATCAGTCAGAACTTCAAAGAACTAAATGTGGAAGGCATAAAGCAACACACACTAGGGGACAAGAGGAAAGTTAGTCACAGAAATTGATCACTAGGAAGGTTCAATTGTAGGATAATGTGAGCTGAAAATGCCACCAAATGTCTGTGAACCCTAAGAGCAGGTAGATCCCTGAATATCACAAGGCAGCCAACACCTTACAAGGGTAATTCTTTCTGCACAGGAGGGGATAAACCACCTGAGAAAATAAAGTCTGAAATAATTAGTGAAGAAATAAAAGATAAAGTCAGAAAAATAGTTTTAAATGCAGAGCATCTGATAGATCCACCCACACAGGAACTGGAGTTGAACAGTTAAAAAATGGCTCCAATTCTTTTTTCTTTTTTTGGGGGGGTGGGTGGGTACCAGGGATTGGACTCAGGGACACTTGACCACTGAGCCACATCCCCAGTCCTATTTTGTATTTTATTAGAGACAGGGTCTCACTGAGTTGTTTAGCGCCTCACTAAATTGCTGAGGTTGGCTTTGAACTCGTGATCCTCCTGCCTATGCCTCAGGAGCCACTGGGATTACAGGTGTGTGTGGCCAATTCTTTATTTAAGGGAAAGCATCAAAGGCAGGGATAAAGGTTTCAGGGGTGGAGTCTTGCTTCATGCTGTCTTGCAGTCAACAGGTTGATTGGCATCTTGGCAGGCCACACCCATCTCAGAAAGGCTATGTGGCTACAGCAGGTCACCCCATCTGCTGTGCTGTGTGGGACCTTTGGCAGAGCTGGGTGGGAGGTCACATGTACTTGGGCCATCTTACAGCAAGCTTGCCACTGTAAATTCCCAGATACCAGGCTTCCCACTCAATGGGCTTCCATGCCGATCTGGTCCACACATAGTCCATGGATAACTTTCAACACCTGAAGCTTTCAGGAGAGAATGAGGTAGCATCAAGAGGTTGATGGGTTTTAAACAGTTGCCTATTGATTCTGCTGAATTGATTAGAATCTTCCTCAGTCTTAAAAAGAAAAAAAAAAGAGAGGTTTAAAGGTGGGAAAGAGCTCAGGAGATAGGAGTGTGGGGCACGAAAGGTAAACAAAATTGGAGCAAAATAAGAGGAATGTAAAGCTGGAGAAAAAAAAAGAGTGAATGAAAAATTGGATCTCAAAGCCAATAATAGAATAAGTATTGTCTGTGTGCACACGTGTGTATGTGTGCATGCGCGCGCGTGCATGCATGCACCACACACACTTTATGTGGAACCATATGGAATAGGTATATTTTTCCCTTTTCCTTATGTTAAGGACAAATAAAAACTCTGATGGTTTATATAAAGCACAGGAAGACTACGGTGGAGGGAAAAATGCACTGTGAGACCTGAGGAAGGACACAGTGACAACATTTCTTTTTTTTATTAAATTATTTATTTATTCTAATTTGTTATGCATGATGGCAGAATGCAATTCATTTCATATTATACATATAGAGCATAATTTTTCAAGTCACTGATTGTACACAAAGTATTTTCACACCATTCTCAGTGACAACATTTCTGGATGGAGTTGTTTTTGGTTCCAATCTGAAGCTGAAGAAGCCAGTAATAGATACAACAACCAACATCAAACAAACAAAAACCCAATCCAGTGAGGGCAGGAGGAAGGAGGCAGCCTACTATGACAGCATACTTTTCCTTCCAAATACTGCAGAAAAAAACTGTGACCCCCCAACCCCACCCATGCTAGCAAAGGCCTGGTAGGGATCATAGACATTCACCCTCATGAGGTTATAATAAGGTGCTCCAACACTCATTTGAGGGCAGTGTTAGAAAAAAACAAATAAACAGCAGGACTTTCATCTCTGACAATTTGGTAACAAAGATCAACCTCTATGGCGTAAGCAGAGATCACATTACAATGAGGAACTCCTCACTCATTGGGTTTGGGGTGCCCTCCTTGAGTGTCAGTAGAGGTTGAGTGGACATTTTTGACTTCTATATGACCTAGTAGTAACAAGACATGACCAGCCTGCCAGGGTGGTGACTCAGAAAGTCAATTAAAGTAGAAGATTTAAGTGAGATTTACTCTTATAATATGAACACATCTGATTTTCAATGAAAAAAACAAAGAAGCTCACTTGTTACCAATAACCAGGAATATCTCATACTGTGTGAAAAATGATAATCAACAGAGGTCAATGCTAAGACGACAGAAATGTTAGAACTATCTGATAACAATTTTAAAGCAGTTATGACAAAATTGCTTCCATCAACAAGTAGGAACACATTTGAAACATAAAATAATAAAAAAGCCTTAGCAAAGAAATAGAGAATATAAAGAATCAAATGGAAAATTTGCAACTTAAAAATACCATGACCAGTGGAGAGTCTAGCAGAATGTAGAAGACAGAGGAAAGAATCAGTGAACTAAGAGAAAAAAACACTGGAAATTATACAATCTGAAAAACAGAAAGAAAATAAACTTTAAAAAATAACAAAATCACAGGAAACTAAATTTGTGTCATTGAAGTACCAGGACAGAAGAAAGATAATGGGTCTAAAGAATATAGTTTTTTCCTAAAAAAAAAAAAAATTTAAAGGCAGAAAACTTCCCAAATTTTGCAAGCAACATAAACCTACAGATTCAGGAATCTGAGAAAATCCAAAAGAGAATAAAAATTAAAAATTCCACACCCAGAAACATAATAACTTAACTTCAGAAAACTAAGACAAAGAAAAAAATCTTGGAAGCAGCCATTTTACCTGTAGTAGAAAAACAATTAAAATGACAGCAGATTTCTCATAAGAAACCATGGAAGTCAGAAGGAAGTAGGATAGTATTTTTCAAGTGCTGAAACAAAAGAATTGTCAACCCAGAATTTGATATCCAGCAAATATATCATTCAAGAATAAAATGGAAATAAAGATATTATCAGATGAAGAAAATCTAATTTCCCACTGCCCTAAGAGAATAGATAAAGAAAATTCTCTAAACATAAAGGAAATGATGAAAGAAATTTTGGAGAATATAGAGGGAAGCAAAAATGGGGGTAAATATATTATATTTTCCTGATGAGTTTTTAAAATTATGTTTGACAGTTGAAATAAAATTGCAATATCCTTTAATGTGGTTCTAAGTGAACACAGAGTAAATCTTTACAACAATCAGTGTGAGGGAGGAAGAGAGAAGGAACATAAAGGGGAGTAAGAGTTCTATACATTACTAGAAATGAAAGACACCACAAGACTGAAAAGTTATGGATATATAATATAATGCAATACCTAGAACAACTACTAAAAGCAATATAAAGAGTTACTTTAAAAAGTCAAAATTGAGATGAAATTATTTAAAAGATGTTCATGTACCTAACAGAAAGGCAGGAAAAAGAAAAATGAGAAACAGAAAGCATAAAATTAAATGGCATATCTAAGACCTAATGTATCAATAAACATATATAAATGGTTCAAATATACCAATTAAAAAACAAAGATTGGCACAGTGAATGAGAAAAAAATATTAGCTATTATTCAACTCTATGCTTCTATAAGAAACTCATGTCAAATATAATGACATGGGCAAATTGAATGTTAAGAGGGTGGGAAAATATATAATATAAATATTAATCAAAAGGAAGCAGGCATGATTATATTAATTTCAGATAAAGTGGACTTCAGAGTAAAGAAAATTATCAGAAACAGAGGAACTATATAATGGACATATGTCAATCCACCAAGGAGATGTATCAAACTAAATGTATATGCACCAAACATCAGAGCTGCAGATTTGTCAAGCAATACAGAAGAACTGGAAGGAAAAAAAGGTAAATGAAAATGATAGTTGGACATATAAATGATTCTCTTTCAACAATTATAAAATAACTAGACAAAAATTATCAAGGCTATGGAATTCAATGATCCTATTAACCAACAAGATTTAATGCATATTATAGAACACTTCACATTACAATAACAGCTTGACATACATTTTTGCCCTTCAGAAAATGAATAAAGAAATGGATAAAGAAAATGTGATATACAATGGAATTTTACTCAGCAATAAAAGAGAAAAAAATCATGGCATTTGCAGGTAAATGGGTGGAGTTGGAGAATATAATGCTAAGTGAAATTAGCCAATCCCAAATGTTTTTTCTGATATAAGGAGGCTGATTCATAGTGGGGTTGGGAGGGAGATCATGGGAGGATTAGATGAACTCTAGATAGGCCAAAGGGGAAGGAGGGAGAGGGAGGAGGCATGGGGGTAAAAAGATGGTGGAATGAGATGGACATCATTACCCTTCATACATTCTATGTATGAAGACATGAATTGGTGTGAATATACTTTGTATACAACCAGAGATATGAAAAATTCTTCTGTATATGTGTAATATGAGTTATAATGCATTCTGCTTTCATATGTAACAAATTAGAATAAAAAATAAATTTAAAAAATGGATCTGAAAAAAAAGATAGGCCATAATATAACTTCAGCAATTCTTCATACAAAGTGAGATCTCTAATTCATGCATTTATCTCAGTGTATACACATATATACATACATTAATATAAACATGTATATAGAATGTGCCATATATAATCTTTCACTAAATCTTATAGTTTATGTATTACTTAACACCATATTTTTAATCATTTCCTTATGGTCATCTGATTTTTCTTAAACTTGATTTTAATTATTGAATTTGGGTAATATTAATTCTTGAAAAATAGCTGTTGTTTTATTATTCAGTGTATACTAGATATTTATTGGTAAAGCAGGTCCAAATTCTTGGTTGCTTATAAAGATAACAATCAGTTTCTCCCTGCTGTGGCATATCTATTAAGGGGTTCCTGAGACTTCTGTTCCATATTATCCTGAATCCATGATGCATGCTAATAAAGGAGTCAAGATCTCTAACTCTGCATATCACAATAATAGACAAAAGGAAAACATGAAAAATTACACATATAGTTTTTAAAACTTACACTAAGAAGTAACATGCAGGTTATTTTAACTGGTCAGTCATATAAAAAGTCCTTATATATGTGACTGTGGGTAACTACATGTGGTCATACCCACATAAAGGTGACAATATTTCTGGAGTCAGATGAAAAACAAAATACTCATGGATAACCCTGAAAATCAAACCAAGTGACTTCAAGTTCTCAAAAATTCAGTTTCTTCTCTAGCTCAAAAATAGTGCCTTCTGAAAGTAAATAATTTAAAAGTCTTATTCAGTCACAACATGAAGTTCAATTTACAAAATTTCTGAGTGACACATATCTTCAGCTGATGATGTTGTGGATAGTCTCTCACTACAATACATGTATGTCTTAGAGCACCCATAAAGAAAACAACTGAAAAGATACATGGCGTGTGAGTGTAACTCAGTGGTACAGCATTTGCTTAGCATGTGAGAGGCCATGGCTCAATTCCAAGCACCAATAAATAAATAATAGAAATAATAACTATTATATTATATTATATTATATTATAATAATATTTAAATTTAATTAATTAAATAATCCAATCGAATGACATATTATTAGATTATATTATAGAAAGATGAGATTCAAACATCTGCTTTCCACAGGAATTATATTAAATTAATTACTTAATATATTTATTTATTTTTAGTAATTTTATATTGATATATTATTTTTTTATTGGTTGTTCAAAACATTACAAAGCTCTTGACATATCATATTTCATACATTAGATTCAACATACTTATCAAAATATAATGATTATGATTATGCACGTAAGATGTGATTATAACTAATTTTATTTTTATTAATTTCTGTTTTATTGTTTTGTGTCTTAAAAAGGTACAATCAGGAAAAATATAAATACTTTTTCTTACAGTGCATTCAACTTCTACATAAAAGTAAAAATGTGGTTTTTCTTTCTTTCTTTCTTTCTTTCTTTTTTACCTTTATAGATATTTGATTTAGTTCAATGTACAGAAAAACCATTGTCTACTTTTATGGATACTTTCTAAAATGAGTGAAAAATACTATTGATTTTGTTATTAGACTAAAAATTGCTTTTGTAAAGAAACATATAACTAAAGATTTCAAGTACTATAAATGGACCAATACAATTTAACTGCTAACATATAATTTCAGAAAAATCTCTTGGAGTCCTCTGGGAATATATGGGGAATATTTGTGTAATTTTACTGAAGAAAAAATAAATTGTGTGACAATCCTAAAAAAAAAAAAAAAAAAAAAAAACAAAGTGAGATCTCTAACCTCAATGGAATGAAAGGAGAAATCAAGAGCAGAGAGATAAGAGGAAAATATTTGAATACTTGAAAACTAGACAATATACTTCTGTACAATCTATGGGCAAAGAAAAAAGTCTCATATTGAACTGAATGAAAATGAAAATACAATGAATCAATTGTGGGACAATCTAAGGCAGTGCCAAGAGGCAAAATTATAGCATTAAGTGTACATTAGAAAAGAGAAAAAGTCTCAAATATATAATCAAAGGCCCATTTTAAGAGCCTAGGAAAGGTAAAACAAAACAAACAGAAGAAATAAAATGATAAAGAGCAGAAATCAATGACAATGGAAACAGAAAAGGTGTTGATGAAGAGAGAGTGAACAGAACCTAATAGATAAACTAGAAATAGAGCCACAGTCATTTTGGAAAACCATGTGGCAGTTTCTTTAAAAATTAAACAAGCAACAGTCACATGACCCAGAAATTGCACGCCTGAGCATTTATCCCCGCAAAAAAATGATGGCTTCTTTATGTTCATATAAAAGCCTGTACATAAACATCTATAGCAATTTTATTCATAATAGCCCAAGAATTGAAAACAACTCAGATGTCCTTCAACAAGTAGGTAAATGGTTAAGCAAACTGTGGTTCATCTGTATCATGGAAGACCAGTCATACTTGAGCGTGTGGAAAGTACGCCTTTGGATTTTCCTGAGCAGCACTTGTGTGTAGGAAGGTCCTTCCAGGGTGTGTGTTGCCTGAGGACATCCCAACCGTCTCCTTTAGTGGATAGGATGGCTTCCTCCCTCCATGTCTGGGTACTTCCTTTGCTCCTTGTGGCTTCCCTACTCACAAGGTCTTTGACTCTCTGAGTCTTCCCTGCTCATCCACCTACTGAGCAGCCCTGGCAAAAGGCCATGCCTGAAGACATTCAGAACTAAACATTTTATAATGAGATCAGGCATATCCTAGAAAAGTTACAGATAATGGGGGGGAAGAGGAAGATAGATTTTTTGCCAAGATCTCCCTAGAATAGGGTGCTCCTGCACACCTTATTTGTTATCCCCTTCCTAAAGAATGTGGGTATCCACTCAACCAGGCAGTGGGAGAAGAAAGATCAGGAAGGATGCTGATTAAGGTGGGTTGTGGGGGCTAAGGGTCAGCAAGAGCCAAGCAAGGAAGGGGTGGGTCATGAATTGCCCTGGCTAGAGGACCTGGAGCTTTCTCTTGTTTTACTTTTTCTAGCCTCGAAACAATTTATGAGTTTTTCACTGTTGGAGAACAAATAGAAATATGACTCATGCTTCACAATTTATACAGCCAATTTCATAGGTATTTGCCAGTGCTATCATGTGTCTGACAGGTACATATATTTTTTCCCCTCTAAGAGATTGTTTGGTGTAAACAGATAGGAACTACTTAAACATAATAAGGACTATTACTAAAAACAAAGAGCACACATTTTACTAAATGGGAAAAATGCTGAAGTCATTTCTATTAGTTAGAGAACAAGAGACTACCTGTTGTCACCACAATGGGTCAACCCAGCTTTGGGGACTTTAATACAGTGAGACAGAAAAATGCATTGATTGGAATAAATACTGAAAAAAGAAGACAAGACTATCTTTACAGCTGATTGGGAGTATGTTCAGACAACTTCATAGATTTTAATAAAATAATATTAAAATTATTAAGATAATTTAGAAGAAGATAGGTGGATAAATACGTAAATATAGGGCTTTGATTTATAATAACAATAAACGTATGGAAAGAAAATAGAAAAATATCCCTTTCATAATAGAAATGAATACCATACAATTTGTAGGATGTATTTAATAAGAAAAGATATACTGTTTATACAAATAAAATGACAAAATTGTATTGAAGGACATAAAAACCTCCCTCGACAAATGGAGATGTACAAGCTGTATTTTCCTATAGAAATACTTACTGTCATAAAAATGACAGTCCCTAAAAAACTACTATATAAATTGGAGACACTAAGATATAAATTTAATGCTATTATAGTTAGAAACTTACTTCTAAGGACTAGACAAAGTAATTCTAAGTTTTTTGTGGATAAAATAATTTTAAATGTCAAGTGTTTAGAGAATAACAGTGGAGAAAACACAAATGAGAAAGGACAGCTCTATTTGACAATAAAATTTAAGACCAGCTACCTGTCCCAAACAGCATGGCACAGGATCTGACCAATGTGTCAAGGGAAAAGATTAGCGAGCACAGAAGGAGATGAATAGGGAAAAGTGGTAGCATTCACAGTCAGAGAGAAGGGGTGATTTATCACTCACAGCGGGATGCCTGGTTATCCAGCTCTAAGAAAATTATGTAGCCAATTTCATGTATTTTTTTATTCTAAAAGATTATTAGTATATGAATTATTAATATATAAATAGATAGAAACTACTTATAATAGACTATTCACTAAAAAGCAAGATCAAACTTTTTACTAAATGAAAAAAATGCTTAAGTTTTTTCTGTTGTCTTCACTATGGATCTGCACTGCTTTGGGAGACTTAATACAGCAAGACAGGGAAATGATTTATTGGAATAAACATTGAAAACAAGATTAAAAAAAAATTCCTTCCAAAATAAAGGAGACTCTACCTTAATCATATACAAAAAGAAATTCTGGGTTCATTAAAGATTTTCATGTCAAAATAAAATGCTAAGATATTAGAATAGAATTTAAAGGTATATATATTATATATAATATATAAATATTAATGTAAATATAATTAATACATATATTAATATAAATATAATATATATAAATGTATTTTTTGTGGGGGGGAGAGGGGAATGTTTTAAAACAAGTAGCAATCCCAGAGGTCATCAAGAAAGGGTAGATATACATTGACTACAAGAAAACTAAACATTTTATATAAAAAAAAAAAAATCTATGAATGAACCGAGGAAAGGGATGGCTGGGTCAAATGGTGGTTCCATTCCCAGTTTTCCAAGGAATCTCCATACTGCTTTCCATATTGGCTGCACCAATTTGCAGTCTGACCAGCAATGTATGAGTATACCTTTTTCCCCACATCCTCGCCAACATTTATTGTTGTTTGTATTCTTTTTTTTTTTTTTAAGAGAGAGTGGGAGAGAGAGAGAGAGAGAGAGAGAGAGAGAGAGAGAGAGAGAGAGGGAGGGAGGGAGAGAGAATTTTTTAATATTTATTATTTAGTTCTCGGCGGACACAACATCTTTGTTTGTATGTGGTGCTGAGGATCGAACCCGGGCCGCACCCACACCAGGCGAGCATGCTACTGCTTGAGCCACGTCCCCAGCCCCTGTTTGTATTCTTAATAGCTGCCATTCTGACTGGAGTGAGATGAATTCTTAGAGTAGTTTTGATTTGCATTTTTCTAATTGCTAGAGATAATGAACATTTTTTTCATATATTTGTGGATTGTATAACCTCTTCTGAGAAGTGTCTGTTCAGGTCCTTGGCCCATTTGTTTATTGAGTTATTTGTTTTTTGGTGCTTATCTTTTTGAGTTCTTTATATACCCTAGAAATTAGTGCTCTATCTGATGTGTGAGGGGTAAAAATTTGCTCCCAGGATGTAGGCTCTCTGTTCACCTCACAGATTATTTCTTTTGCTGACAAGAAACTTTTTAGTTTGATTCCATCTCATTTATTGATTCTTGGTTTTAATTCTTGCGGTTTATACCCCAAAGACTTAAAAACAGCATACTACAGGGACACAGCCACATCAATGTTTATAGCAGCACAATTCACAATAGCTAAACTGTGGAGCCAACCTAAATGCCTTTCAGTGGATGAATGAATAAAGAAAATGTGGTATATATACACAATGGAATTTTACTTGGCAATAAAAGAGAATAAAATCATGGCATTTGCAGGTAAATGGATGGCATTGGAGAAGATAATGCTAAGTGAAGTGAGCCAATCCCCAAAAAACAAATGCTGAATGTTTTCTCTGATATTAGGAGGCTGACTCATAGTGGGGTAGGGAGGGGGAACATGGGAGGAATAGATGAATTCTAGATATGGCAGAGGGAAAGGGAGGGGGCAGGGGGTTAGCAATGATGGTGGAATGTGATAGACATCATCATTCAAAGTACATGTATGAAGACATGAATTGGATGTCAACATACTTTATATACAACCAGAGATATGAAAATTGTGCTGTATACATGTAATAAGATTTTTAATGCATTCTGCTGTCATTTTTTTAAAAATCAGTAAAAAGGACAGGGGTTGTAGCTCAGTGGTAGAGTACTCACCTCGCATGTGGAAGGCACTGGTTTGATCCTCAGCACCACATAAAAAATAAAATAATGGTAAAAAAATTTTAAAAATCCATGAATGAAATCAAAGAGCAAATAATAGACTAGGAAATATATCTTCAGTATATAACACATAATGGTTCATATCTTTTAAACCATTGAAAGAGTATCTATACATTAAATGTAGTTTTAAAGACAATAAAATGTAGACGAAAATAATAAAAGAATGTGAACTGCCAATTTGCAGAACAGGCAATCCAAGCATTTAATAAATGCATGAAAAGAGCCCAATCTTGCTGTCAGAGACAATAGAATAAACAAATGTGCTAATAGTTCCAACTAAGGTTTTAAGGGTGACCAACTTTTTCCAGTTGCCCAGGACTCCAAGTTTTGAAACCTGTCAGTTTGGGATGAACTGGGATGGTTGCTTTTTGGGGAATGAGGGAAAGCCTAGATAATGGACCAAGAATTTACCCCATAGATTATCCCAAATACTTTTAAAAATACCTTTATTGTATTTATTTATTTTTATGTGGTGCTGAGCATCAAACCCAGTGACTCACATGTGCTAGACAAGCGCTCTATCACTAAGCCACCACCCTAGCCCCCCAAAATATTTTCAGATAGAGCCTGAGTTCCCTTTAATCAGCAGTTTTGTGATTCTCACCATTAAGGGATTAAGGTGGGACTCCCGAGCATGACAGTAACAATTATAGCCAGTAAAGAAAATTATGTGAAATGGCTGAAAAGTTCATTCACAAAGGTAGCCAAAGGCTCATGAAGGGCTGGCACTCAGTTCTGCATGGCTTGCCAAGCGGTGTGCCCTGGTGTGGGGCTGGGCCTGTCTGGACTTGGCACTGACTGGCCTGGGATCTGTGGGGAGCGCCACAGTGTGTCAAGCCCAGGCACACAACATCATGGCAGTCGGAGGGCATGCCCCTGTGTGGTCCAAGGTAAAATTTCTAAGAAGTACCTGCCAGGTGGGGCTGGTGGTTGGTAGGGCTTGAAGGCATCTGCGGGGCTGTCTTTCAGATTTATCCTTCCTGGAGCCTTTGTTGAGGGAGGGCTAGGCTCCTCTTGATTACCCAACTGGCTCTGCCACGTGCCGCTGCCCTCTCAGTCTTGCTGACTTGTTCTCTATGCAGCCAGCTCCACTGAGGCCCTTTCCCACTCCTGTTCCAGTAGCTCTCCTTCCCTAAGACCAGGCCTCGGCAATTGCTCCTGTCGAGTCTCTGAGAACCTTCCCTGGCTCACAATGGGGGCCTTTAACTCTCTACCCAAGGGATCTGGGGCTGAGCATCGAGTCTCAGAATGTGTTTCTTAGATGGCCCCCCAAACCCACCCCACAAGCCCTTCTTACAATGTGTTGTTGGTGTTCCAGCCACTGGAAGGGGAGGGCGAGGTCCATGTTCTTGAGTTTGGGAGGGCTTGAATCTTTGGATAAAGTGACAGTACCTGAGGATCATCCTAAAAGGTAATATGGCTTCTATCTAGTTTCCTTGGGCTACCTGCTCTTGGAACGGGACATCATGCTATGAGGAAGTCCAGGATGTGTGGAGAGGCCACAGGTAGATCTTCTGGCTGAGGCTCCAGGCAAGGTCTGTGCCGAACACCCATAATTATAGAAGACTTTGAGATGGCTCCTGCCTCGTTATGCTCTGTGAGGACCAACCAGCTGAGCTCAATCAACCCTCAGAACAGTGTGAGATGATAATAAAAATGTTGTTAGTGTTCTAAGCTACTGATGTTTGGAGTGGCGGGTTAAAGAACAGTAGATAACCAGTGACATAATTCTGGCATCTGGGCACTGAGGTCGAGCTCCTGTTATGAGCTTCTCTGACCCATGGCTTTCCTGGTGATCAGTCATTTGTTCACCTAGTGTTAGTTGAGCACCAACCTCATGCCAGGTTCTGCACTCAGCACTGGGGTACCTAGGGCATGAACAAAGAGGTTTGGTGTCTGCTTTTAACAAACTCGGTCTGTTTCAAGGAGACCCTCATCCTCCTTCCTGGGTCGGGGAAGAGGAACCTGGTTCTACCTGGCTTATTCCTTCATTTTCCCTCATCCAGTTTGCTCCCAGCAATGTCCTATTTCCTGCCACTTAGGGACTGAGTTCTGGATGCTATTATTGACTTCCTGGGAGAACAGAGGAAGGGTCCCTTGAGGGATAAATGGACTTGAATAAAAGGAGTGTCAATCTATGTCAAACTGAGAGGCCTCTGAAAACAGAACTCACTCAGGTTGTAGGGGCCAGTTAGGTGATTGTGATGGCAATTGGCATTGGTGGGGGACATTCAGTGTGGTGCTGTTTATGTGGCCTTTGGTCCTTCCTCTAGAGAAACACCTCTTAGGAGATAAATCATATTTCAGATATGACTGTTAAAAATATAGCAATAGTTGCATGCATTTGGCACATGCTTATAACCCCAGCTACTCTGAAAGCAGAGACAGGAGGATTGCAAGTTCAAAGCTACGTATGGTAGTGATGCTCCCAGAGCCATACTCTGAGGTTGGCTCAAAGATCTGTGTCTTAATCAGTTTTGTGCTGCTATAACAAATATCTGAGACTGGGTAACTTATAATGAATGACAATTTGTTTCTCACAGTTCTGACATCTGGGAAGTCTAAGGTCAAGTCACTGGCAGATATGGTGTCTGGTGACACCCTGTCTCTACTTCCAAGATGGCACCTTGAAGGCAGCAACTTCCAGAGGGTTTGAATACTGTGTCTTCACATGGAAGAAAGCAGAAAGGCAAAAGAGATGAGCTCCTTTTATCCAGTTCTGCTCTAAGGGCACCTAATCCCATTCATGACCGAAGACCCCGATGACTCACTCATCTCCCAAGGGCTCACCGTCCAACAATGTTATGTAGGGGATCAAGTTTCCACATGAGTTTTTGAGGAGACAAAAAAAATTTAAAAAATCAAACCAGCCGTTTAAACTAAACCATCAGGGGAAACTTCTTTCTCTGCTGCAGAGACTTGCAGGCACTCAAGGGATACACTGCGCTGAGGAAGCAGAGGAAGCAAGTGGGACTTTAGGCTCTTGGGGTAGTAGGAAGCTAAAAGGTCCTAGGTTCCCAGATGGAGCTTGTTATCTAGGGCCTCAGGGAGGTTTGGAGGAATGGGTCAGTTAGGGCTGCCCCAGCACAGGATCATAAACGGAGTGGCTTAACACCAGAAATATATTGATTCAGAGTCCAGAGTCTGGGATTAGTCAGCCAGGTTGGTTCCTTCCTGGGGCTGGAAGGTAGAATCTGTTCATGCCTCTCTCCCCTAGCTTCTGGTCGTTGTTGGTGATCCTTTGCATTCCTTGACTTGCAGAAGCATCATCTTGATCTCGGCCTTCATGTTCAGATGGTGTTCTCCCTGTGGGCCTGTTGGTGCTCCCAAGTTCCCCTCTTTCAAAGGACAGAAATCCTAGTGGACAGGGGCCATCATAATGACCTCGCTTTCTGAAGTGCTAGGGTTAGGAGTTAAACAAGTGAGCTTGTGAGGGACATAATTTACCCCATAATAGGAAGAAAGCACAAAAAAGCCCCTCTAGTTTTTCCTTCTAGTAATCTGCCCAACAACCCAGCAAGAAAAGTACTCATTTTTCCCCCTAAATCCTTATTATAATTTTTTTTAAACAAACAACAGAGCTGAAAGAATTCTACAGTGAGCCCCACAAATTGTCACCACCTAGATTCTACCCTTGGTATTTTATTATATTTACTTCGTCTCCTAATCTATCCATCTATTTAGTCATCTCTCAACCCATTCATGGACTCATGTTTTATTTCAGAGTATTTTGTGTGTTTCAGAGTAAATTAAAACATCAGTATGCTTCCCCCTACACTGAGCATGTAATAATTAACTAGAGTTCAACATTGTAACAGATCTTTCTTTTAAGGTGAAATGTACATACAGTGAAATGCCTAAATCTTAAATAAATATTTTCATTTGTTCTAATTAGTTATACATGATAGTAGGATACATTTATGTACTTTGATAAATCATACATAAATGGAGTATAATTTCTCATTTTTCTTATTGTACATGTTGTAGAATCACATTGGTTATGCAGTCATATGTATATATAAGGTAATAATGCATGTTTTTTTCTACTATCCTTCCTACCTCAAATTCCCCTCCCATCCCTTCACTTCCCTCTAATCTGAAGTAATTCTATTGTTTCTTAGCCCACCCCCACCCCACTGCCCCTTATTGTGAACTGCATCCACATATCAAATAAAACTTTTGGCTTTTGGTTTTGGGGGATTGGTTTATTTCACTTAGCATGATATTCTCCAGCTCCATCCATATAGCAGCAAATGCCATAATTTCATTCTTCATTAAGGCTGACTAATATTCCATCATATATATGTACCACATTTTTTTATCTTCATCTATTGAAGGGCACCTAGGTTGGTTCCATAGTTTAGTTACTGTGAGTTGAGCTGCTAGAAACATTGATGTGGCTGCATCACTATAATATGCTGATTTTAGTCCTTTGGGTATAAACAGAAACGTGGGATAGCTGGGTCAAGTGGTGGTTCCATTTCAAGTTTTGTGAGGAATCTCCTCCATACCACTTTCCATAATGGTTGCACCAATTTGCAGTCTCAGCAGCAATGTATGAGTGTACATTTCCCCCACATCATTGCCAATATTTATTGTTGTTTGTATTCTTGGAAATTGCCATTCTGACTGGAATGAGATGAAATCTTAGAGTAGTTTTGATTTGCATTTCTTTAATTGTTAAAGATGTTGAATATTTTTCATATACTTGTTGATCAAGTGTATTTCTTCTTCTGTGAAGTATTTGTTCAGTTCCTTAGCCCATTTATTGATTGGGTTATTTGTTTTGTTGGTGTTGTTTTTTGAGTTCTTTTGTATATCCTGGAGATTAGTGCTCTATCTGATGTACATGTGGTAAAGATTTTCTTCCATTCTGTTGGCTCTCTCTTCACATTATTGATTGTTTTCTTTGCTGAGAGGAAGCTTTTTACTTTGAATCCATCCCATTTATTGATTCTTTTTTGTTTTTACATTTATTCATCCTTGATTTGACTTCTTGGGTTTTAGGAGTCTTGTTAAGGAATTTAGATCATGAGCTGACATGGTGAAGATTTGAGCCTACTTTTTCTTCAGTTAGGCGCAAAGTCTCGGGTCTAGTGCCCAAGTCTTTTATCCACTTTGAGTTGAGTTTTGTGCAGGGTAACAGAATTTCATTTTGTTGCATTTGGATTTCTCATTTTCCCAGCACCATTTTTTGAATAGGCTATGTTTTCTCCTGTGAATGTTTTTGGCGCCTTTGTCTAGTATGAGATAACTGTATTTATGTGGGTTTGTCTCTGTGTCTTCTATTCTGTAACATTGGTATGCATTCTGTTTTTGTGCCAATACCATGCCATTTTTGCTACTAGGACTCTGTAGTATAGTTTAAGGTCTGATATTGTGATGCCTCCTGCTTCATTCTTCTTGCTAAGGATTGCTTTGACTATTCTGGGTCTTTTATTGTTCCAAATAAATTTCATGATTGCCTTTTCTACTTCTATGAAGAATAACATTTGATTTAAATTGGAACTACATTAAATCTGTATAATGCTTTTGGTAGTATGGCCATTTTGACAATATTAATTCTGCTTATCCAGGAGCATGGGAGGTCTCTCCATCTTCTAAGGTCTTCTTCAATTTCTTTCTTTAATTTTCTTTAGTTTTAATTGTAGAGGCCTTTCACCTCTTTTGTTAGATTGATTCCCAACTATTTTATTTTTGAAGGTATTATGAATGGGATAGTTTTCCTAGTTTCTTTTTCAGTAGATTTGTCACTATATAGCAACATGTTTAATTTATGAGTGCTGATTTTATAACCTGATACTTTGCTAAATTCATTTATGGGTTTTAAATTTTTTTGGTGGATTTTTTTTCTCTCTTATAAATATAGAATCATGTCACTGGCAAATATTGATACTTTGAGTTCTTTTCCTATTTGTATCCCTTTTATTTCTTTCTCCTGTGTAATTGCTCTGGCTAGAGTTTCAAGGACAATGTTGAATAGAAGTGGTGAAAGAGGGTATCCTTGTCTTGTTCCAGTTTTTAGGGGGAATGCATTTGATTTTTCCCCATTTAGAATTATTTTGGCCTTGGATTTAGCTCATATAGCTTTTATGATGTTGAGGGTTTTTTTCTACTATTCTTAGTTTTTCTAGTGTTTTGAACATGCAGAGATACTGTATGCTGTCAAATGCTTCTTCTGCATCTGTGAGCTAATCATATGATTCTTGTTTTTAAGTCTATGGATGTAATAAATTACATTTATTGATTTCCATATGTTGAACCAACATTGCATCCTGGGGATGAACCCTACTTGATCATGGTGTACTATGTTTTTAATATGTTTTTGTATGTGATTTGCCAGTATTTTATTAAGAATTTTTGCATCAATGTTTGTCAAGGATATTGGTATGAAATCTTATTTCCTTTGATATCAGAGTGATACTATTTTCATGGAATGAGTTTGGAAGGATTCCCCATTTTCTACTTCCTGGAATACTTTGAGGAATATTTATGTTAATTCTTGTAGTACTTGGCTGAGAATCCATCTGGTCCTGGACTTTTCTGTCTTTCTTTTTTTGTCTTTTGGCAGGGAGGGTACCAGGGATTGAAATCAGTATTACTCAGACACTGAGTCATATCCCCAACCCTATTTTGTATTTTATTTAGAGACAGGTTCTCACTGAATTGCTTAGTGCCTCCCTTTTGCTGAGGCTGGCTTTGAACTCATGATCTTCTTGCTTCAGTCACTCAAGCCACTGAGATTACAGGAGTGTGTCACTGTGCCTGGCTGGGCTTTTCTTGATTTGTAGGCTTTTGATGACTTTTCCTATTTTATTACTTGTAATTGATTGTTTAAATCATATATGTCCTCCTGATTCTGTTTGGGTAGGTCATATATCTTTAGGAATTTGATACTGTCTTCAGGATTTTCTATTTTATTGGGGTATAAATTTTCAAAATAGCTTCTAATTATCGTCTCTATTTTAGTTGTGTCCATTGTGATATTTCCTTTTTCATCACATATTTTAGTAATTTGAGTTTTCTCTTCATTAGCATGGCTAGGATTTTATCAATTTTATTTTATTTTTCAAAGAACCAACTTTTTGATTTGTAATTTTTTTGAATAGTTTTTGTTTCAATTTCATTGATGTCAGCTCTGATTTTATTTATTTCCTATCTTCTACTGTTTTGGTGTTGATTTGTTCTATTTTTTCTATGGCTTTAAGTTGTAATGTTAGGTCATTTATTTATTGAGTTTTTGTTCTATTTTTTCTATGGCTTTAAGTTGTAATGTTAGGTCATTTATTTATTGACTTTTTGTTCTATTAATGAATGAGCTCATTAATGCAATGAACTTTCCTCTTAGTACTGCTTTTATGGTGTCCCAGATATTTTGATATATTGTATCACTATTCTCATTTATCCCTAAATATTTTTTTTATTTCATCCCTGATTTCTTCTGTTTTCCATTCATCATTCAATAGCATTTTATTTAGTCTTCAGGTGTTAGAGTAGCTTCTATTTTTATTCTATCATTGATTTCTAGTTTCATTCCATTATGATCTGACAGGATACAGGGTATTATCTCTATTTTTTGTATTTGCTAAGAGTTGCTTTATGGCATAAGATATAGTCTATTTTAGAGAATCCATGTACCACTGAGAGGAAAATGTATTCACTCATTGATGGATGAAAAATTCTGTATATGTCTGTTAAGTCTAAAATATCAGTTATATTATTTAGTTCTAGAGTTTCTTCATTTAGTTTTTGTTTGGAAGAACTATCCAGTGGTGAGAGAGGTTTGCTAAGGAAGCCAGTATTATTGTATTGTGGTCTATTTGATTCTTGAAGTTGAGAAGGGCTTGTTTGATGTACATAAATGCTCCATTGTTTGGGCCACAAATATTTATGACTGTTATGTCTTATTGATGTATAATTCCCTTAAGAGTATGAAATGTCCTTCTTTGTTCCTTTTAATTAACTTTGTCTTGAAGTTCACTTTATCTGATATGATGATAGAAACCCCTGTTTCTATCATCCCCATGTGAGTGATATGTTTTTTCCCATCCTTTCATCTTCAGTCTGTTGGTGTCTTTGCCTATGAGGTGAGTCTCTTGGAGATAGCATATTGTTAGGTCTTGTTTTTGGATTGCCAGTCTGTGTCTTTTGCTTGATGAGTTTAGGCCATTAATGTTCAAGATTATTACTGAGATATAATTTGTGTTCCTGGTCATTTTGATTTATTTCTGTTTTTTAATTTGACTTAATTTCTCCTTTGATTTACTATTCTTTTAGCATTATTCCTCTCTGATGGTTTTTACTTTTTTTTTCACTTCATCCTCATGGAATATTTTGTTCACAATGTTCTGTAATGCAGGCTTTCTAGTTGTGAATTCTCTTAACTTTTGTTTATAATGGAAGGTTTTTATTTCATCTTCAAATCTGAAACTTAATTTTGCTGGATATAAAATTCTTGGTTGGTATCCATTTTCTTTCAGAGTTTTGAATATATTATTTCAGGACTTCTAGATTTGATGATCTGGTTTGAGATATCAGTTGAGATCCAAATTGGTCTCCCCCTATACATAATTTGATTTTTTTCCCTCATGGCCTCCAAGATTTTATCCTTATTCTCTGTGTTAGTCATTCTCATTCTAATGCATTTTGGTATGAGTCTGCTGTAATTTTATACATTTGGGGTTCTGTAAGACTCTTGTATTTGATTTTCCATTTCATTCTTTAGGTTTGGGAAATTTTCTGATATTCTATCATTAAAAAGATTGTGCATTCCTCTGGGTTGTATCTCTGCTTCTTCATATATCCTGAAAACTCTTATATTTGGTCTGTTCATGGTTTCTTACCATCATCTCTACAGGGTTAACCCTATTTTCAAGATTATATATTGTGTGTTTGTTGCCTGAGGTTCTGTCTTCCAAGTGGCATAGTCTGTTGGTAATGCTTTCTATTAAATTGATAATTTGGTTTATTGATTCCTTCTTGTTTTCATAATCTCTAACTCTTTATTGAAGTGATCTTTCACTTCTTATGTTTTTTCTTTGATTTCACTCTTTATACTATCCTTTACATTGCAGATCATTTTAACTATGTACATTATAAGATCCTTCTCTGACATTTCTTCTACTGTGTTGTCAGTGGATTCTGTTATTAGAGCACCTTGGTTTGTTTGGGGTGCTTCATTCCCTTGTTTTTTTCATGTTATTCATGTGTTTTTCCCAGCTAGCAGTATGGATCTGAGCAGAACAGATACAATCCTGCAGACTTAAAGTGCCCCTGAAGGTTACCAGTACCTTGCCTTTAGGTGGGGGGAGACCAATATCAACAGCACCCCATGTAAACAACATACAGACCCAAACCCACTAGATCCTATTAAGATTTCCACAGTTTTCTCACAATAAACAGAATTGAGGAGTTCAATTATTGTCTACACTGTATGCAGTAAATTTGCTAAAAGGTTTTACAATTTCAAATATTGGACAAAGAGAGAACAGAAGTGGTGCAGGACTTATAATGTCCATGAAGGAGGAGGAAAGAAGCCAGAAGCAAAAATCTATAGGAAGAGTGGAAGAAGAATTGATAGAGGCTGACCATTAGTGGGAGAAAGTGAGAGAATTCAGGAAAACAACAAATGAGAGGAAAAGTACAAATCATAAAAAAATTAAAATATAAAAATACACAACAAAAATGCAAAGCACCTTTCATACATCACAGTCCTCAAAAACTGATGCATGAAAAATACCAGGTTTCAAATATGGTAGAGATGCTAGAAAAGAGGGAAAAAATATTAAGACAAAAAACAAAAAAACTCAGTGGAAAATTGAACAACTGTCTGCAACAGCCCTCAAAGTTTTTTTGGTCCTGCCTCTGACTCTTCATGGGATTGCCAGGCCCAGATTGGCCCAGCAAGACCCAGTCACTATCCCACGGATCTGGGTTTCAGATATCCCAGGCTTGGTCACATTGCAGTCCCAAGATCTCAATGCCCTTTCAATTTGCAGAGAGATCACCAGGGATATGCAAACACAGAGGAGCGACCCTAAAAAGAAGCTGCAAGATGGCGGTCACCAGCACTCCCAACAGGAAGACTCTAGGAACAGCCAACTCCACAGGCACCCTGATACTGGACCTCCAGGTCCCAGCTGGTATCCCCAAACAGAGGCGGCTGCACCCCAAGATGGCAGTGGAGGCAAACCAGCTGGTCCATCCCCCAAGATGGAAGTGGCAGTGCCCAACCAAACCTGCAGGCACTCTGGCAGTGGACCTCTGGGCGGCAGCAGCAGCGGTAGTGGGGGCGGGTCAGCAGCAGCTGGCAGCAGGTCCTTGGCAGTGGCACCAGTTGGAACTGGATGGGGGAAGCAGGACCTGTGGCAGCCTCTCCCAGAGAAAAGAACTCTGTGCGAAGACAGTGGCGTCTGCCTTAAGTACATATTTATTGAGGTTTGAAGAATGCAAATAGTTATGTAATTCAAACCCCTGGAAAGTTCCCTCTTGCACTTTCTCAGTCAGTTCCTGCTCCCACTTTCCAGAGGCAACCACTGTTCTTATTTTTCCACCATACGTTAGTTTTATCTGTTTTAGAAGTTCATAAAAATTGAATCATACAGAACACACGCATTTAAGACTTTTTTTTTTACTGAACATACTGTCTGTCAGCAAGATTTATACGTTGAAGGAATGCTATTGCACATATCAGGACTTCATTCCTTTTTAATTCTGCCCTTAGTGAATAGTATAGTCTCCCTCAGATCCAAGGGTCTAGTATCTGGACCCCCACAGATACCAAAGTCGGCCAATGCTCAATACCCTCATATAAAATCTTGCAGCATTTGCATGAAACCTATGTACTTTAGACCATCTCTAGATTACTGGTAATATCTAATGCAATGTAAATGCTATATACATAGTTTTTATATTGTATAGTTTCAGGAATAATGACAAGGAAAATTGTACTTGTTCAATACAATGCAAATATTTTTTCTAAATATTTTTTATCCAGGATTGATTGAATTCTTGAATGCAAAAACTGCATATTGATGGAGGGCCAACCATATCTCATTGTATGGACACACTACACTTCCCTTGATAAGCTCTTGGGTTTCTTCCAGCATTTGGCTATTAAGATTAATAATGTGTTTGCCTCTGTATTTTACTGATGAGGAAAGCCAGGCTCATGGAGAAGCAGTGATTTGTTGAAGGTCAAATAGTTAGTGAAGGGCAGAACCAAAATTCAAATCCAGCCATATCTGCCTAAATGCTTCCCGGTCACCATGAGGTAAGCAGCTTCCTCTGTCATGATATGCTGTGCAGCCATAGGCCCAGAGTGACAGGGCCACGCAATCATAGACTGAAACCTCTGCAATCATGAGCCAAAATAAACCTTTTTTCATGATAAGCCACTTTTTCCGAAGTAGTTTGAAACAGTGACAAAAAAACTAACACAAGAGAGAACATCTGGATGACTCTGCAAGGGATCTTCTTGTCTTCCCAAACCTTCCTTTCTAGTTGGTGAGAAAAGAGATAAGAAGGGGATCTTCCTGGACAGACATGTGTATTCCCTCACCCTACATCTGCCTTTATAGGATAGCGGGGTATTTAGCCATGTTTCCATGTCCCTCTCTTATTCTTATACCCTTTGCATTGTGCTCCTGGATATCACACCTGATGGCCCATCCTTTATGTGTCTGTCGGAGGAAGAACAGAAAGGCTCAGCTATGTGGGTGTAAGTCACAGAGATTCCGGAGTCCTTGAACTTCTGGGTGTGGGATCCTTATTCAAGGAGATTGTGGGAAGATACCCCTTTTGCAGAGGGCCAATGATATGAAATCTGGGCTGATCCCCAAACACTCTCTGACAGTTTACACAAATGTCTTCCTATTGGTAATGCGTTCTTAGAAGCACATGGTTACTCATTCATTCATTCACTCATAGAGCATAACTGGGCACCATGAGTACAGATGTGATAGAAGCAGACCTGGCCCTGCCACCCAGCAACTTCTAGTCTAGAGGGAGAGGACATGAGTCGGGTCAAGGTCACTCACAGGGGAGTACAGCTTCTGGAGCAGAACCCAGGAAGGGTGCTTGCTTAGTGATGCCTAAATTGAAACTTGAAAACTGAACAGAATTATCCAGACAGTGGAGAAAATGGAGCAAGACAGTCCCAGTCAGAGGGAGTCCCAAGGGCAGGGGTCATTCGAAGACCAAAGAGAAGTGGAGTTTGGGAAGAGTGTGGAGTGTGAGGAAGGCAGATGAGGGCAGGCCTATCTGGAGAGAGACCTGCTGCAGGAAGGAGACGGTCATATTCCTTCTGAGGGTGATAGAAGGTCCTGGGGCAGGTACTGAAGGGCTGTTTCTGTAACTGACTGGGAGGTTCCACTCAGTGAGGGGACACAGCCACAGATGGCTGGCATTCAGCTGGCCTGGCAGCCTGGACTCCCAGCAGGCCCTGGTAGGCACCTGTCCAGCCTGGCTGGCTCCCGGTGCTGGCTCGCTCCCCTGGAGAGTCAGCCTGAGGAGCAGAGGCTGTTTGGATTGTTTCTTCATCCAGGGGCACCTGAGCCCAGAGCCAGACCTGACCTCAGAGCCTGCAATGCAGAAACAAGCAGAACTCTAAGAGGTTCTGACTTCACTGACATCTGATGACTTTGAGGGGGTTTGCCAGAGGCAGTGTCCCCGTGACCCAGCATGACACAGTGTTCCCTCCCTGGAACATAATGTTCCTTTAGACTTTTGATTATGACGGAGGGCTGATGGGGATACCAGTTCAGCTCGACTCTGCTAGGACCACTGCCTAGCCCTCCCTTGTGCCCTACCCCACACCCACAGCCCTGTTCATCCCAGAAGGTGAGCTGGGCACAAGCACTTGGAGGGCAAGTGGCTCTGCTTCTGTGAGCAGCAAATGATCCTTTCCTGGGACAGGCAGACAGGGCTATAAAGAGCAGAGTGCTGGGGCCAGGGGATCCCAGGTTTCACCTCGCTACTCCAGTGACTCTCAAATGTCACTCAGTCACCATGCTCACATGCTGGAACATGCTGTTACTTGCTGATATTTTCTTTATATCTATTCATTTAGAATTAAATACGCTGATTTTAAAGGAAATCATTTTATTATTCTATAATGAAAAAAATTCATCTTCAATAAATGAAAGGTAAAAATAAATGACTAATTATTAAAATGAGGTTGCTTGAATACCACATAAAACCATCCCATGTTCCACTAGAGGGTAGATGTAGCCAGCTTTGGGTTTTTGTGTGGATCCAAGAGCATTTGGGTGAAGCCTCTGGCACAGCCAGGGGTAAGGACCCCAGGCTCCCATCATGCAGCTGACCTGAAGATACAGGTGTTCACAGGTGTGGGGCAGGATGGGGTTCCCTAAAGAGGAAGTGGTCAGCTGGTGGGAACATCTGCTCAGGAAAGGCCTCTTAGATACCCAGGACAGTGGAGGTGATGCAGGAGCTGAGGCAGGAGCTGAGGCAGGAGCTGGGGGCTCCAGTGCTAGCAAGGGGCCAGAGGATATTTGGAGAGGCTGGTACAAGGGAGTGGGAGACCTGTGTCCTGGGGTGTTCCCTTTATCTCAGGGAATGAGAAGTTTCAGAAGGGTTCAGATTTTGGAAGAATTATTTTGAGGAGAGATTGGGAACAGAGGAGGCAGTCACCAGGCTCCTGATTGGAATGAGGGGCAAGAGGGGATTGGATAGGCCCAAGTCCTGCACAGTGAGTGGCTGGGTAGAGACTAAACTAGATTTTCTAGCTCCCACCCAAGCTCCAGGGTTGTAAGAGGCCAGTCATGGTAGCAGGGATGGGGAAGGAAGGGTGACAAGGAACCTCTGAAGAGGGCAGTTCCTATAGGAACAATTTACCTTGTAGTGTCAGAAAATACACAAAACCCCACCTCATTCTCACCACACACAATGGCAATCTACGATTCCTCCTCCTGTGGCCATCTGTGCTATGGGCTGCTCCGCACCTATTCCCATTCCTTGTCCCTCCCCACTTTCCCAGACCATTGGTTCGATGCTCAAGGGCTCAGCCCAGGCTGTCTGCTCCTCACACACTCTCTGGGTCATCTTGTCTTTACCTGGCTGAGCTTTGCCTGCTTGTGACAAGCTCTAGGGCCTAAGTGGCTCCACTTCTGTGAGCAGCAAATAAACCGAGCAGATGGAGATGATGCCAATCTTCACATCCAACCCAGCCTTGCTGCTGTGTTTCACACCCATTGTCTGTGTGTTCACTTCCAAGTCCTGCAGTTTCTTCAAACTCAATGTGCAGCACTATCTCCTCCCCTGACACCCAAGACCCATTTCTACAAAGTATGGTGACTGATGCCCATCACCCACCTGCTTAAGCTGTGCACTAGGAAAAAACTCCTGATCCCTCCCTCTTGCTCCCCCAGGTACATCAGTGCTGCCTCTGATTATCCTTTTAGTCCAGCCCCTCCCCCACCCACCTGCTTCAGGTCACATGCTTCTGAACACACCTTTTCTTTAGTCCCCCTTCTGCAGCTAAGATTACCCTCTAGGGCTCTCTGCTGCCCTGGAGAGGCAAGGTCTTTGCAGTCGGCAATAGGCTTGAGGTCCCTGAGACAAGTGCTTCCCCTGCCCTGGCACGAGTTGTATGGCTGCATTTGCCCAAGGTTTGTCTTTTCCTCCTCATCCTAAGTGTCCCGAGGCCTGTCTGGGTCACTCTTGTTCAACCTGAATCCCCTAGGTCTTGCACAATGCCTGGCACAAAGGTGGGCACTCTATAAATATAGTCAAGTAGATAGATGGCCTGGGAGGACTGGTCAGAGATAATTCAGTCCTTGACATCATTGTCCGTGCTTCTGGGCCAGGCCTGTATTGTGTTCCTTTTTCTTGGAGTTCTTGGGGACCCAGCCTGAGCCACAGCCTTCTGAAGAAAGAAGTATAGCCCAAGTCTTACCAATTTAAAAGGGAATTTTAAAAATCACTATTAGGACATTTAATGCTGGCAAACAAGGGTCTGAAGTCAGGCAAATGTGAATTCAAGTACAACAGCACAACCCTGATCTAGTCTCAGGACCTTCAGTGACATCAGTGGATCATCGCACGTGGGACTGTTGAGGAGCCTTCAGTGCACTGGAGAGTCAGCCTGGGATATAACTTCTTCCTCTCAATTTCTCTTCCTTAGCCCTTTGCAGATATAGTACTCTGCTCAGACCTTTAAAATACTGCAAATGCTCGCTTTAAAACAAAGAAGCTGGTTTATACCATCTCCAGCACTTCTTGCTGACTGGCATCCATGTGGGGCGCATCCCCACCCTTCTACCCATCCCTGGGCTCTACCATAAAAGGACATAGTTTGCGAGTCCTGGGGCTGGCTTAGCCTTACACCTGGTTGCCCAGGTGAAGCCAGGATGGGGCAGAGGTGTTGCTTAGCAGATATGTGATACTTTAAATTCATTTCTCCATCATCATCCTCATCTCCCAGACCTGACAGCCTGCTCCCTGTTCCAGAGGTCTTCCAGAGGCTCAGAAATCATGTTCTGCCCCCTTGTGCTGCATTGTGCTCCTGGGACCTCTGTAGATAGTGAAGGAAGAAGCAGAGAATATCAGAGCCAGAGGGGATGTTATGAGCCATCTGCTCACCCTTGACCTGTGGATGGGGAAACTGAGGTCCAGAGAGCTGAGCCAGGTTGGGGGTCATCTTCTCAACTTCCACACTTTGTATTTTTCTTGCTGACCCCCAGCTCCTTTCAGAAGCCCTGAACTGCCCTGATATGTAGAGTCAGCGGGAAGGGAAATCAGTAGACACAGACAGGCTGGACTCTATCTGACCTCCGAGAAGCATGGCAGGAGGGGGCTGTGCCCCTCCCTCCAGCATCCCATCAGCATTCAGAGGCAGCCCTGACTTGTGGATGAGGCAAGGAGAGAGCGAGGGACTTGGCAGAGAACCAGCTTCCTTGCCCAGCTGGCGCATGAGTCATGCAGAATGAGCTGCTTCAGAGATCAGATGGGAATGGGGACTGACCGGAATGCTGAGCAGGTGTGTTGGCAGAGGGGCAGCAGTGGGAGCCCAGGGTGCTTCTGTCCGCTAGATTAAGTCAGCCTGGGGGAGGGGGGGTGAGGGCTCTCTTCTCCTGCCAGATTCACCCTCTTCCCCACATAACCACCTCCCCTCCTTTTCTCCTCTAGGGTCCCCCTCTCCACCTCTCCTCCTTCCTCCCATCCCCCATTCTCCCTCCCTTCCCCAAACTGGACTGTCCAGGTAACATTGGATAGGGATTCCAGAGCCAATGTTCTTTGTGGATTTTTCTGATTCTGCTCTTCAGAATGGGTTTCTTCCTTTTAGGGGGGAGTACACAGTTTCTGCTTCTTCCTTTGCCTGTATAAAAAGATTTGGGTGCTGCCCCCTACTTTCCTAAGGGAGACAGGGGTTTCTCTGAATTCCTGTGCTGAGGCAGGGTTAGGGAGGAAAGGGGCAGTGGGGAGCCTTCTGGAGTTGAAGCTAATGGAAGGAGAGGAGCAGAGCAATATAGGTGATCTGGGAGGGAAGGGGTCAGGATGGGGCTGGATCAGACTCTGGCCAGAAGGTGAATGTACAGAGAATGGAGTCACTTAGTAGTGCAGCTCCTCAAATGGTGGGGGTACTCTGTGCATGTTGAGTGACAGCTTGACAGAAGTCAGAATCCACTGGTAGTCAGAAGTCCAGGCTCCTGGCTCAGGGCTCAATCCAGTCCTACCAGCTCTGGGCTCCCCATGGCTGATACTATGACTGCAGATCCCCCTGGCCCTCTGTTTTTAAAACCATTCCATGGCTCTTTGCCCTGCCCAGGAGAGGGATAATGTGGCCAGTCTGTTTTTGCTGCCTATGGGAACCCTGTATTACCTGGAGTTGGTTTGGGGCTCCTGCCTTCTCTGCTGAGAGGCAGCAGGAATCCTCCCATGACAAACTCTATGCTAGGTGGGCCCAGTTTCTGCCCCTTTAGGAC
Organism: Callospermophilus lateralis; assembly: GCF_048772815.1. Classification (NCBI taxonomy): domain Eukaryota; kingdom Metazoa; phylum Chordata; class Mammalia; order Rodentia; family Sciuridae; genus Callospermophilus; species Callospermophilus lateralis. The sequence goes on along the minus strand of NC_135317.1, from coordinate 61,096,003 downwards.
TCAGGAACAGCAACATTCAACCTGACTTTGATGCCAGTTGTCTGGGTATGTGCTAACACTCTGAGCACACAGCAGGCCTGGCAGAAGGAAGAGGTGCTGCTCCCGGTGAGCTGGGACCCACAGCCTTCTGAGGGCAGAGGAGTGAACTCAGGCCAGAAATACTGCTCAAGCAAAGTTAGAAATTAGGAATCCTAAATCCAGGATTCAGCTAAAGATATCCAGCCTCATCCAACTTGCTTATTGGACAAGGGCAGGGGACGGCAACCCCCAGAGGGAGAGACTGGCTTAGTGTTACACATTTTGTGAGAAACTCAAGCCTAGAAACAAGTCTCCTGGTTTTCCTGAATGATGCCCTTTGTCTGGTAAATAAAGAAATTGGAGAAATGGCGGAGACAGAGGTGCCTTGGGGGTCTTCAGAAAGACTCCAGGCTGAAGGTGGAAGGTGGGGGCAGCACTGGCAAAGGCCGAGGGACAGTTCAGGCCATGGAGCAGATGCATAGTCTAAAGGAACATTGATTTTTCTGATATTATTATTTTAGTATTTATTTTTTAGGCCCATGAAATATTAACCTTATGTACCCTTGGGTGGTTGAATGAGTTGAAAGAGATAACCGACATGGAAGCTTGATTGGCTCTGCAAATGTTAGTCCTTATTAGCAGAGGCCTGTGTTTCTAGCACCTTGGCTTTACAGAGACTGATAAGATGACAGAGCTGGAAGGGATCCACAGAGACCACCAGCTGCCTCTCAGTCAGTCTCCTGAAGGGTGAGCCTCAACTCTTGGTGTGTCCTTTTTAAGAAAAAAAATATATGCAAAACTACAAATACAAATATTTATATAGAATGAGAAATCACAACAAAATAACACATTTTTAAAAAATCTGACAACATAGACATCACACCAAAAAAAATCCCAGTAAGCTAACAACATATTTTTTAAATGAATATGGATCGGTTGTACATTCTTTGATCTCTTCATAGGATGATAATTTTGTATTATCATTTACTATAGAGAGAATAAAAAGATAAGTCTGTCTTTCCTGTAAGCATGGTGACCTTAATTAATTAATTTATTTTTTTTATCGTTGGTAGTTTGAAATCATTTCTTTCAGCTTCTTTAGTGCTGATGATGCCATGTCTGAGCTGTCCTCTGTTCGGTGGTCAAGCTCCTGGTTGGGGCCTTCCCTCCCTCCCATGGTATGGAGAGCAGAGGAATCCCCCAGTCATCAACGGATCCTACAATGTCAGCAAAAGCCAAGCCTGGGAAACATCTCTTGCCAAAAGTCAAGGATGTTAACAACCTTGATACTTGGCTCTGATGCTAACAGTTACCAGACATTCAAAGACAATGGACTTCCTGGGTGCAGCAGGATGTTCCTAGCACTGCAACCATAGGATAGCTGCAAAAATGTTTCTAGTTCTGTAACTTTTTAGTGCACAAAGAAGCCTCTTAATAACTCACAGGCCTTGAACAATTTATAAAGCCCCTATTGTTTAACTTCCTGATTATGATGCCCTATATAATAAACTTGTGGAGCTAGTTCTGGGTCACTGTTCCTCCATCAGAATGCAGTGTCCCACCTGGTCCCAATTTACTTGAAAAAAATCTGTGTTTGTTTTCATCTCCTATCACCCCTACTGGAGATCGTTTGTTGATGCCATGCGGGTTGCAGCACTGTGGCTCATCAGTTGGCCCTCAGTGGCTGCTTCAGCTTGACCACATCCTGGCCCACCTGGGTCCCTGCCATTGCCCACCTCTGCTAGTCCAGTCCTGGGGTGAAGTCAGGGTAACTATGAGGCCTGGTCATTGTGGCTCTGAGTGGGAGGCTAAGACAGGTCCTGATCTGATCCTTCCTTTGGGAGTGAAGTGTGTGCAGCCCTGGTGAGTGAGGTCTTCCAGAAGCCTATGAGTGCCCATCCATTGGAGGTGGACCATGACCACAGTCCTAGGACCCTGATGGGGGATGGTGTGTGACCCCAGCTGGGACAGAGCACCCTATTAATGGTTACCGAGGTCTCCTAGCCATACCCTGAAGAGAACACATGAGTGTGGGGCCATGAAATGTGGGCGCTGGTGTTCTAATAATCAGCTTCACTCTGATCCCCAACTAGCATTCCCCAGAGGGATCCTGGGATGCTCTGTAATAGGAGGATCCTGTCGTGTCCTAGTTTGTTTTGGTTATTATAATAAAATACCATAGATTGGGTCATAAACAACCAATATTTATTTCTCACTCTGGGAGTCTCAGATCAGGATGCCAGTGTGGTGGGGTTCTGGGGAGGGTGCTCTTCCACAGTGCGGATAGCTGACTTCCCGTGTCCTCCCACGGTGGAAAGAGGGTGAGAGAGCTCTCTGGTCTCTTCCTCATTCACGGGGGCCCCACGCTCATGATCTAATCGCCTTGCAAAGGCCCACCTCTTAGCACATCGTATTGAGGATTAAATGCCAACATGTGAATTTTGCGGTGGACACAGCATTCAGTCCATGGCATGTGGGAAACCATATTACCATTACCAGTGAAAACTCTGAGCTGGGTGCCGTGGTGCACTCCTGTAGTCCCAGTGGCTTGGGAGACTGAGGCAGGCAGATTGCGAGTTCAAAGCCAGCCTCAGCAAAAGCAAGGCACTAAGCAACTCAGTGAGACCCTGTCTCTAAATAAAATACAAAATAGGGCTGGGGATGTGGCTCAGTGATCAAGTGCCTCTGAGTTCAATCCTGGTACCAAAAACAAAAACCTCTGAGAAATCCCTCAGTATGGAAACCAACCATTGGCATCCTGGAACTTTCCCCAAATTTAACTTAGCACCCCTATTTTGCCTAACATCTATTACCAATCTGCATTTAGGGAAACACTGCCATGCAGACATTTTCTCAGATAAAAGTGAGGGTAATGATTGTCCAAGACCCTCAGAAAGAACCCCACAGGAGACCTCATGATTTGGTTCCCTCAACAGGAAATAAATCCATATGAGGACATGCAGTAAAGGGTTAGGATGAGCTGTATGCACACTTGACATGGGTTTAGGTGGCACTTAATTCCAGGTAACTCTTTCAACTTGGTTTAAGATAATCTAGCTGGTCCATACTAGATGCTTGGGTAAATTCAGTTGAGAGGACCAATTGTTGAGGTTAGGAGCACTTTTCCGAGTTTATAAAATTGAAGATAATCTTCGAAATCACTAATAAAAACCAAATGGCTCCGAACACAGGGTAATACATACAGCTTCAGGTTTACTCCTGAGATTGTGGATGAACCATCACTTAAAGGAAAGGAAGTCAGTAACACCATGTCCCTGATATGCCCCTTTCAGTTCACAAGGTCAAGCCAAGCCCAAACTGTGAGAGCCAGCCCGGGCCAGAATGCCTAGATAAGCATTATCGAGAAGGAAGCTGACTTTCTCTTGTGTTCCGGGAACTAGGGCAAGCTAATGCTGTGTGTGGAAAGCTGCTTTCTTGCATGCATGCCAGGACAGCTGCTCCTCAGGATGCTGGTCATACAAGAAATGAAGCAAACTAGGCAAATTAATGATGTTTTGTAGCCTAACCTACAAACCCCTCTTTCTGCGGTAGCTGGCGCAGACTGGAGCACGTGGGAAGAGAAGTGCTCCTTCAGGTGGCCGCCCCTGGACAAAGTGAACGAAACACTGCAAGGGAGAGGAGGAAGCTCTATCTTCTGGTGAAGCACTGTCGGCACCATGAGCAACAGAGGTGTACCTGTCCAACGGTTGTCATTGGACTCTCCTGCAAAGCACCTGTTCAGCCCCTCTCTGCTGGACCCTCCCTGTAGCATTCTCCAATAAACCTTATGACTCACCTTCCATCTCTGGGTATCTTCTTGGTTTCTCTTAATCTTCTCCCACTGCCCTAGCACAACTGGGCTGTTGATATTACAACCAGGTGGCTGAGTTGGATCTGTCCACAGCGCAAGTGGGCAGGTATGGAAGATAAACCGTTACATGTCAACTTGTGGCTTTGGAGGCAAAAATGACTGCAGAAGTATTTACATGTGGCTAACTGGAGAGGGGCAGGGTAGGATTGGTGTAGAATCTGTGGAAAGCCACTTATGCAGATGGGAGACATGGATGATGTGACAGACACTGATCAGACACCATATGTTGTTATGATGTCAACTTCTCAGAATCTTGCTGAAAATATTATTCAACTCTTGACTTCCCTTAAGAATAAGACAAGTACCTCTTTCAAACACTTGCTTCTGTGATCAACATTTGCATTAGGCACTTGATTTAATCTTCACAACAAACCTATAAAGTAGGTAGCATTCTCCCCATCTTCTGGATGAAGAAACCGAAGTTCAGAGAGGTTAAGTCATGAATACAAACTCAGGCAGCTAGAGGACGGTGGAGCTGGGCATACAAATTCAGGTTTTCTCATTCCAAAGCCTGTGTTTTCTTCATTTCACTGCAAACTAAATGACAAAGGCTACTCTAGGGGTGACTCTATAGCATATGACTCTATAGCATCCACTCTGAGTCTAGAACTTACACCCATTGAGGAAGAGAAAATGAGCCCATTGGGATGCAGCTCACTCCTTAGGAATTCAGGATTTAGAGCTAAAGTTTTAAATATAGAGGACAGAACTCATGGGTCCATGGATTTGGATAAGAAACATTTGCATCTCATTTTCACTAACCTCTAATGGCATGTAGCATTTCTTTTGCTGACCATGTAGGCAGTAAACCACAATATAGCTGTCCCTGTGACTGACTCGGTCATCCAAGAAACTACCAATATTTTTTATTTCATGTGACAGGGTTTACAGACATCCCCAACATTATTTCTGCAACTGATCACCACCTTGCATTTATGGTAGTTGTTAGACCTACAGGAGACCTTGTTATTTAATGTTGCTCATTAAAAAATAGCACCATTACATTATGTATTAGTTTTTAAAAATGTTGTGATAACTGGCCTTCAGTATAATTCATTGGCTTTATTTTATTTTATGCATTTAAAAATATTCTTCTGAGCAAGATTCTCTCTATCTCATATGACTGTTAAAGGGGTCCAGATTGAAAAAGGGTCTAGATGTCCTGATGAAGCATGAACAAAAGCCCAATCCAACTGGTACCATGTACTAGATGTAAGACATCAGGTAAGTCCCATAGGCACATGAAATGCCTCTCTTAAATCAGGGTTTCTTAACAGTGGCCCACTGTTGACACATGGGCTGCTTAATTCTTTGTTGGGATGTCAGAATGTGGGTGGGCACTGTCCTGGTGGATGTTAGCAGTATCCTTGACTTCTACTTGCTAGATAGAACCAACCCCCAGATGTGACATCCCAAAACATGTTGTCACATGTCCCCAAGGTGGGGGGCAAGATAGTAGAGAACTGCTGTGCTAGATGCACAGTGTGACATTAGAAGATTCTTTTGGCATTAACTGTGATAATGCCTCAATGCCTGATGAGTCAATCAAGGAGGCCTCTATCCTGCTTGTTAGGCACCATATTTTAGTAAATCCAGTGTCAAGAGGGGCCGGCCACAAGAAACTTCCCCTCCAGAGTGTTAGCCCTCATAGTGGTGATTCTGACAGGGAGTCTGCGGGTGCCCAGCCTCGGAGAACTCATACTGGGGTGGGAAAAGAGGGGTCCCATGGATGTCTGAGGGTGCTATCTGACCTGAAAAATGGGTCCGGGGTCCAGATGGGCAGGGGCTATGGAAAATGCCTAATCCAGCCTCAGACAATTCTCACTTCCTTTAAAGTCCAGAAGAACAAGGTCGGCTGGACATCCTGGTGCCCTGACGTACGACACAGCACTGCTGCAGCACCTAAAAGAAAGGGGCCTTTCTTTTTAAATTTTATTTGTTCTTCTTAGTTATACATGACGGTAGAATGTATTCTGACATATCATACATACATGGAAGGGGCCCTTTCTTGATTTTTTTTTGGGGGGGGGGCTGGAGGAGGTATCAGGGATTGAACTCAGGGGCATTTGACCACTGAGCCACATCCCAAGCCCTATTTTTGTATTTTATTTAGAGACAGGGTCTCACTGAGTTGCTTAGCACCTCACAGTTGCTGAGGCTGGCTTTGAACTCGCAATCCTTCTGCCTCAGCCTCCTGAGCTGCTGGGATTACAGGTGTGCGTCACTAAGCTGGGGCCCTTCTGGATTTCTTTGAAGGGGAAATACCATCGTGCATCACGTCATGACATTTTGGTCAAGGAAGGATCAGCTATACCATGGTGGTCCCAGAAGATATAATGGAGCTGAAGAATTTCTATTCCCAAGTAGTGTCATTTTGCTTTTGTAATGTCATAGTGAAAATCACAAATTTGTGGTGTTGCTGGTGTAAACAGCCTACTGAGCTGCCAGTTGTATAAAAGCATAACACATAATTATGTGTAGTACATAGTACTTGATAATGACAATAAATGACTATGGCACTGGTTTATGTATTTACTATATTTTTTCTTCTTATTTTAGAGTGGACTTCTACTTAGAAAAAAAGGGTTTACTATAAAATTATATACCTTGTTGTATCAGCAGCTGCCTCACACATCTCATGTTACCGTGTCTCTCAATGGCATCAAGAGGTTCCGTCTAATGGTTGCCCTGTGCCATCTAGGTCTGTGTGAGTGCACCCTGTGGTGTTGGCACGGTGACTCAATCACCTACCAGTCCATTTCTTAGAATTTATTGTCATCTCTAAGCAATGCATGTCTGTAACAGAATATTGAGAGCGGCTACTGGTTTGAGTATTTCCTCTGCACCACACCCCCTTCTGAGTGGCCTGTGACATCATTGTTTCGTCATAGATGACGTCTGTCATCATAAATCCTTATAACAAACAAAGAAGTCAGAAAGATGTGAGTCTTGACACCCAACTCAAGTCTTCATACATGTACTTTGTATAATGATGTCCATCACATACCTTATATAACAAACAGAGATATGAAAAATTGTGGTACATATGTGTAGCAAAAGTTATAATGCAAAAAAGTACATGTATAATGGATAAATTGGCATGAACATACTTTATATACAGAGATACGAAAAATTGTGCTCTATATGTGTAATAAGAATTGTAATGCATTCCACTGTTTTGTGCATTTAAAAAATAATAATAATAAATAAATAAATAAGTGAAATAAAAAAGAAAGAAAGATGTGAGTCTTAAAAGTCAATGATCTTGCCTGACTTTGCTTCTGTAAGTAACAGAGATGAAGTTTAAATCTAGGTCTGATTTCAGTACCAAGTATTCAACCAGGAGGCAGCACTGCCCAGGTGCCCAGAAAACTCAAAGCTGATCTTGCTACATCAACATTAGGAACCATGGAGGCCAGAACACTCCAGAGAAACCAGAGTGCTTGCCTGAGACAATGTTTGACAAAAATGAAGTAGACGGTGGATTCTGTGACCTGTGGACTTGTGAATTCAGTGTGGATGTTAGATAAGCATCTGGATCAATTATTAAACATATGGCTGTCAGCCTTTAGATGCTGAAAGGGTGGTTGATAAAAATCACTCTAAGACCATAAGTGAACAAAGAACGGGTCATGTCAGACTAGCTTCATTCTTTATGGTTCTGTGCTTCTGATGGCGTGAGGGGTGCTATTGCAGGGGACTCTGCAGATGGCTCTCCACAGGGTGTCTGTCCACATTCATCACAATGTTTGTGAGGACAGGTTTAGAAATGTGAGCTGGATGACCGCAGGTTAGGCTGCTTTCTGGTGGGTTAAGACCTGTCCCCAAAAGATCTGTTGACTTAAAATGGGCTTAGAGGGAGTCTTGATGGCAAACTGGAGATGACTTAATGGTCAGAGTGGAAAATGTCACCATGAGATACCTGTGGAGGAGGGCAAAGCACCACCAACTAAGTGGACTCTAGCTATGTCTGGTATATGGAGGAAGGCAACCAAGTATTGCAGAATTGTGTGGACTTAATAATGACAATAGCTAATACCTCTAAAAACAAACCTGTGTCAGGCATGGTTCTACTCCCTGGACATGAATGAGCTCCTTGAGTTCCTCCTGACAACATTATAAAGTTGATTTCATTATTTTCCGTATTTCACAGTTGAGGAAACTGAAGCAGGTGGCTGGGAGCAGAGTCCCATTTAGCTCTAAGATTCTACCAGAAGGTAGGTAAAGAGTGGCTAATATGTGTACAAATAGAAGTTGATCACTGTGTGCTAAGTGGCTCAGCAGTCCCGTTCTCTGGGAGGCTTTACTTGATTCCCAGGTGGGCTTATTGGCCTCTCCCAGGTACTCATAAGGCACCTAGTACAGGTGTTGTATCTCCACGTGTTGATGGTTTCCTGTTGTGGGTGTCTGCCTACCCACTGTAGGCTCATCTTATTCATCCACAGCCCCTCAGCATCAAGCACCGTTGATAATCCATGGGCTTTCCTTATATGTTTTTGAGGGAATTGGAAAGGATTTAAGGAGTTGTAAAGTATGAAAACACCTTGGAGCCATGGAGCCTGAGGGTTAACAAGGGTGTACATGGCCTGTGTGACAAAATTGCAACCCAAGGGAGGAAAGACATAGGAGGCTTATCATACCCAAGAATGTGATACTGGAGGAACCTGTGGAAAGTCTTTCCCTGAATCCTGGATGATGTATAGAAGTGGGGACTGTAGTCAGAGACTCACCTGTTCACATTTGTCTCCAGTCCCAGGAGCCAAGAAGTCTATGAAGGTAGAGTTTCAAGATCTGAAAACTGGACAGCTTTCCTTTTCCTTTTAAATTACAGGAATGAAAAGACATGGGGGGAACCTGAATATAGTGGATTAGTAAGCGATCACAGTCAGTCTTAAAAGGCTTTATGGTGTATGATTTCCACTATGTAACTTTCTGGAAGAGGCAAGACCAAAGAGAAAGTAAAAAGGCCAGTAGTTTCTAGGATTGGGATGTGTGGGAAGACAGATGCATAGTTTGAGCACAGAGGATTTTTAGGGCAGTGAAATCATTCGGTGTGATATTATAATGTTAGACACATATCATTATATACTCGTCAGAATCTACAGAATGAACACAAAGAGGCAACCCTGATGTAAACTTTAGAGTTTAGCTAATATTGTATCAAATGTTGTTTAATAAATTATAACAATTATACAACACTAATGTAAGATATTAATAATGGAGATTCTCCCATACCCTCTCTCGGGGTGGGTATGGAAGCTCTACTTTCTGAGCAATAGTTGTCTAAACCTAAAAATGCTCTAAAAAATGAAGTTGCTGCATATGCACCAATAGGAATGAGTGAAGTCACCTCCTTACCCCCTGGGATAAATATAAAAACAGACAATGCCAATATTATCATCCTATAACTTGCTTCCTTTCCATTTCCTCTCCCCACGAATACTCAGTAGGTGAGCATGCTTCCTAGAACGGGAAATGCAACACAATTATAAAGAATTTGCGGGCTAAATCGATCTAATAGATTTCTTTGGGCTTTTAGCTGTTCTAAGTCATTACACTAAAATGGACTCCAGGAGGGTTACCATTAACACCTGCTCCTCCTGGCCACGGTCAAGTGAACTAGGGTTCACAGAAGTGCCATAGGAGACCAGAATTGCTTATGGTCTGCTGTCTCTTGTCTCCTATCCAAATTGAGGGCACCTGCAGAGTATCTGAAGTGTGGACCCCTTTCTAAGGGCGTGCTGGGATGAGGGCTAGTCCCAAGCAGCAGGTACCTCAGGGGACAAGAATCAGGATGAGCGTCAGATGGGTATTGGGGTGGGGGTTAGAAGACAAACAGGAGAGGTCAATTGCTGAGAGAGATTGAGGGAAGGACTGAAGAGAATTTCTCCCCAGTCAAGAGTTGAAAGAGACCTTTTAAATCTTTTGCTCCTTTCTCTCACTGTACAATTGAAGAAACCAGGGTCTGGGAGCACCTCCCACCCCTGTGTATTAGTCAGCTTTTTGTCACTATAACAAAATTGCCTGACAAAAACAACTTAGAGAAGTAAAGGTTTATTTTGGCTCATGGTTTCAGAGGATTCAGTCCATTGTCAACCAGTTCCAAGGCAGAAACATTGTGGCAGAAGGGTGTGGTAGCTCATAACAGCTAGAAAGCAGGGAAAGAGAGAGAGGAGGGGGCCAGAGAGAAGACAAACCCTCCCAGGGCATTGCCAGTGATCTACTTCTTCCAACTTCTCCCCCTCCCCGCAAGGAATGTATTCATCTATCAGTTGATTAATCCACTGATGAAATTAGAGTCCTCATTGCCCCAAATCCCCTTGCTGCATTGGTGCACTGGGTTGCTTGGCTTTTTTTTTTTTTTTTTTTTGGTAGGGGGTGGGGGATTGGCACCACTGGGGATTTAACCCAGGGCCTGTTAGGCAAGTGCTCTGGCACTCAGCTAGACCCCCAGCCCAATCTTGCTGCGTTGGGGACTATGTTTTCTACATGAGCTTTTAGGGGACATTCCAGATCCAAATCATTCATTAACACCCTGAGATCCTAACTCCTAGGGTCACACTCAGTGAAACTGAATTGACTTGCAAAATAGTTCTCAAACCTGCTCACTCCTCCCCATCTCACCCTAGCAACTTTTCTTCTTCCCACTTGCAAAGGTTTCCCCTTTTCCCTAAGGGAAACCATTTACCTCCCTAGCTTGAACTCCTGGCCCTTTATGAACTGGCCCTCACTGACCTCTGCAGTTCCATCTCTCTGCCCCTCTGCCCAACCACCTCCCCCCTTTTCCTTTTCTCCACCCCTAACCCCAATCCTAGGCTCTGGAAGTGCAGAACCAGTGTTCATCTCCCAAACCCAGTCTCCTCTCTTCACCCCTGGGACAGGGCATGCAATGTGCACCCCCTGAACTCATTCAGCACCCGCCTACAATGAGGCCTCCTGCAGCTCCCAGGCCATAGCTGCACGTTTCCCAGTCCTTATTGCCTCCTAGACTGAAGAGCACAGACAGCCTGGCATGGAATATGTGCTTATGAAATATTTATTGATGAAAACAGGGTCTATAAATACTTATCAGCTCCAAGCAGAAAATATTAGACTCGATTCCCTAAATCCCATCTCCCTTGCCCAAACTCTTTATGTATCTGCTAGTGCTTAGGTTTCTTTTTCTAGTGGCCTTGAGTGACTAGCAGCTCAGTGTTCTGTGAGCTACCAAGTGGCTTGAAGCTCATGGATGAGGTATCACCACCACAGTGAGGTGGGTTTGTGGCTCCCATTTAGTTAGCTGGGCTACTCCTTTGGCCACTTAAAATAATGTATTGCAGGTACCCGGGGACTGGTTTCCAGCCCAGCGTGGGCTGCTTTACTTCCTGCTATGGCAGTTAAACCCCTTGTTGATGCACACACTCTGCATTAAGTTTTATGATTTCAATACCACCGTGCTTGGTACTCACGCTCCCTGATAAGTGACTGTCACTCTCCAGGGCCCTATTTTACCTGCTAGAATAGGCATCTTGACCGCAGACTTTCCCAGTTATCACCTTGAAAATGTACAGGCATTAACTTTTATGCTTTAAATCCAAAATAGACAATAAAATTAGGGAAGCAGGTTAGTGATAATCTACAGGGCTGCCTGTGGAGATGAGTCCTTCAGGGTCCTTGAGGGAATTTCCGAGGCTGTCCCGCCTCCCTGAGCAGAACTTTGTGTAGCGTTCAGAGATGGGATGTGCTGGGAAGGTGGGCACATGCCTAAAGGGTAAAGATTGAAAATTTCCATTTGCTCAAAATCTTAGCATACAGCAGCCAAGGATGGGCACTTAAACAGGGGCTCCCAGGGGAACAGGTATAATTCATTCCAGTCTGCTTCAGGCAACCCCAAGCAAGTTTTACTTGCAAATACCTTGGATCCTGAAGTGTTCAAGGCAGGTCAGAAGCACCTGGGTTTGCATGTGGCCATTTATCACTCACTTGACACCTTCCTCCCACTCACAAGGGGGACAATAATTGCCATGCACCAGATATCCACTGTGTACTGGGTACTTGACTTAACATTAGCCATCATCCTCCCCACAGTCCAGAGAGGAAGACAAAGGCAAACCATCTCCAAATTCTACATTTAGGATTTGAGGCCCAGGGAGGTCAATGCCTTGACCAAGTACACAGCCAGGTAGGGAAGGAGGCAGATTTTGAAGTCAGGTGATGTCTGTCTCCTTCCTTCCAAAGCCCACACTCTCACATGGTGCTGTGCAGCCTCTGTGAGGAACAGCTAGAGGAAGGGAAACTGTATGCTGTTGGGCTTGGACTTGGGAGGAAGGAGTGGGAGAATGCTGAGGTCCAGGAGCCTCCTCTGCATTTGACCCACCTGCACCTGCAGTGAGGCTCTGTACCAGCATCTCTGCAAGAATAGACAGCAGCCTGCCAGCTGCTGGGCCAGGTGAAATTGGGTGGGAAAGGGCCTAAAGATTCCACACCAGCAAATCACAACCTTGAAATTAAAAAAAGCTACATGGAAATGAAGTGTGAAGATACCCGTGACTTCTGATGTGCTCCTGAGAGGGAGCAAGGCAGCCAGAAAACACATGCTCTGCTCTTCCTTGGAATGAACACTCGGGCGGACACCTTGGGCTGGCATGTCACAGCACCCTGGGCTTCTCAGCTGTGTGTGCCAGGCAGCCCTCCCCTGAGGCAGAGGGCATTTGTGTTTGGCATGGTTCTCTCACACAGTGCATGGCTAGGGCACCAAGTCACCATACAGCCAGATCTGTCTGCACTCAGAAGGTGGCAGGAGAAAAGTGATTCTGTTACATTGCACCCAGGGCCTCTGGGACTTTTAATAGAAATGAAAGCCAGGATCATGACATGCTTGGAATACCATGTGGATTCTTTCTTGCCACATATGCTCACAGTAGTGAGAACAACAGCTCTGTAAATATTTGTAGCGGAATCTCTGGTGTGTCTACAGAGTACAGGGATGGCAGGGAGTGTCCTGGGGATTTGGTTGCAATCAAGATGCTCTGCCTTCCCGCCAGACTCTGTGCTTAGAACTATGTTGCCACGAATACCTTGAAGTCTCTGGCACTGTGGCATTTTTTTCCCCCAGGGCTAGGGCTGGCAAGGCAATCCTGTGCTTGGTGGCTGTCCACTGCTGCTACGTTTTCTGGAAGAAGGCAAGGGAGGCCACAGAGATAGCTTTGCATGCCTCCTTCTGTGTGTCCCATGGAACATGGAACACTCACCTAGTGGTCTCAGAGAGACAGCTACATCTAGGGGGCATGGGAGGGAGGACAGGTGTGAGAATAGAGAAGAGCCCAGCTCTGGCTCACGGGTGGAGGCTGTCCACACAGGGTTCATTTCCCTTGTTCCCACCTGGCCCACACTATCAGGCCACGTGATGCCTAACACCCACCCACCCTTGTGAATACCGGCTCCTTCAAATAAATGGGACCAGTGGTATGAAGCTGTGCCGGGGCAGGGTGAGGCTGTTACCCCATCTCTAATTACCGGCACTGTAACCATGTGCTCAACGCCATTGTCACTGCTGATGGCACCTCCTCCAAGGGTGGGCTCTGCATTAGGTGATAGCTAGGCAAGCCCTTTCCAGGTGTCCTCTTGGTCAGCCTCAAGTTCTTTTTTTTTTTTTTAATTTATTTTTTACTGGGAGTTGGACACAATACCTTTATTTTATTTATTTATTTTTATGTGGTGCTGAGGATTGAACCCAGGACCTCACACGTGCAAGGTAAGCGCTCTATGCCTGAGCCACAACCCCAGACCAGCCTCCAGTTCTTAAGCCCACATTTTCTTCCCATCACCCATGATCACTGCCACCAGCTTCCTGCCCACCCGACTCCACTCCACTATTAAAGTCACGCTTCAAACTGACATTTTCTTCTTAATTTTTAATCAGTCTGTGTCAAGAAAAAACCAGGACCCGATCAAGCTTCCAGACCTCACTGCTCTGTCGGCACAGCAATTTTATGGATCAGAGTTTTGTTTATATTTGTCTAAAACCCGGAGGAGGAAAGGAATCAACTCCACAAACCAACATATATTTGAAGAGACACTTTCGGAGTCAGGGCATTATTTTTGTTTGTTTGCTATGTATCAATCAATCAGTTTCATAGGAACAACACCCAGTGGGCACTGTTGAGACCCCTGCAGCAGGACTGTAGGGATGGCAGGCAGGCGAGGCAGCTCAAGGCCCCAGAAGCAAGAGAGGAGGGAGGTCTTGGGGCTGGGAGGAGCCTCCTGATTCTGCAGGACAAAATAATGTAGGGAAATAAAGAATTCACTTTCTTTGGAGGAAGAATATGTTTACAGAAACAATTTCTGTTTTGGAAAATAAAAATATGTCTAAGTTTTGGAGTAAGGGCAACAACATAACAGTCACCCAGAATGAAACTCATGACTCGGTCAACTGTTGGATGGAGTCTTTTTAAAAGTCCCAAACCAAACATTACCTTAGTTACTTTCTCCACCATGAGATGTATTTGAACACATTCTGATCATATGTAAAGTCACGCGACTTAGCCAACACCAGGGATCCATGTGCCATACCACGAACACAAATACTGATGCTCCATCACCAAACGCTGATGCTTTGATGCTCCGTGGCACAGAGTACGAGAGCTCCCCTCCTTGAAGAAATTGCCAGAAAGTAGAGTCTGCTTGCCTTTCCTTCCCTTTCTGATGGGGACCGCCACATCCTTCTCTGAGCAGAGCTTTCCCGGCTGAAGGAAGATGGTCCGAATGTCATCCGAGAGCCTTTCTGTTGGAAGTTGGTCCCTTACTGAGGGCACAGGGGAGGTGTGCTCCTCTTCTGGTAGCTCAACATGGACTTTCTGCAGAGGCTGACCCATCCAGCTTTGGAGTCCAGCAACAGTTTGAAGCAGATTTGAGAAGCAAATTTACAAAATGTGACATGCTTTCAGAGGGGGCAGGGAGTACTCAGAGGCCAACAGGATGTGTGATGCAGTGGGTACGCATGGAACTGCCCCAGGTTCCGCAGGACTGAGCACACTCAACACCTCCCTTCAGGACAGCACAGGGGTCTGCCCTCTGCGCTCCGTTCCCCACTGGTCTTGTCAAATCCTCGAGTGTCCTTTAAAAGCACTGCCCCTGCAGTTTGTTAGCCTCACTGTTGAGTTCGAGATGTATGATGTGCATCACTGTCCCCATGTAGACAGATTAGAAAATGTCCCTCATGCCCTCAATCTCTGTCTGTCTGTGGCTTTCCCTCCAAGGCTGAAGATTCCTTTCCCCAAGGGGCAGTAGAATTTTGAGGAGTTCACCCAGTTAGGGATCTTCTTCCATTAGAGGAATCTCTGTTAAAGAAGACACGCTTATGAGCTTAGTATAACCAAAAACACCATAGCAATTTGGAATTTTGACAATTCCAGAAATCAGTGAGGAGAAGAAAGGTCAAATAAGCCAACTCTTTGGTATAACATCTATTTGCTGGAAAGCAATTGTGATCCTATTCCCAGTTCATTAAAAAAATAAAATAAAGTGTTGGACTTTAGTGACAGATTCAAGTTCAGAATGGCAGTGTGGTTGTGGGAACCCAAGAGGCCTCTGTTTCTGTGTTGCTAATACCGTAAAATAGAATTCATAGTTGCAAAGTTGGGCTGGTGCTTTCTTCCCCTGGGAAACAGCTCCCTAAATAATTGATACATTTTCCCTCCCTTTCCATGAGCTGTACTCTGCCCTTCCTTGCAACAGGTGCATGAGCACCTTTTATCTCACATGGGGTAAAAGTAACTTCTATATTACTTCTCTGGGGCTGGGACACTGTCAGGGCCCTGACATTTCTCTTTGCCTGGGTGTGTTATCCTGTTCCTAAGCTCTGCTTTTAGAAGCCCTGCCTAACTAAGGGATAAAAAAGGAAAACATCCTGTATCACATACCTGCTATAAAACTAAAGCAGGGTCACTGTAGCCTTTCAACTCTGGGTGGCTTGATGCCCTTTGGGTCTCCTAAAATTTCCATTAGTGGACCTATTATTTGCAAAATGATAGTCATTCCTTACAATGACTGGCCTTGGCCAAAGCCTCTACTTATTACAGAAAGCAGAAAGCAATGGGAGCTGAGTGGAAGGCAAATGACTCAGCCCTGCGCTAGGGAGCCGGGCTGTGTGCAGCAAGGAGCTGGCTTAACGATGCTGGGTGTGAGGTGTTTACAGGTGCAGTTCAGCCTTGGGGCAAATACTTACCATCTGCAATGTCGATGCCCGGGCTGGTGGATGCCACTTCCCCCGCGGTGCTAGTAATTGAGTCAGGGTTGTCCGAGGTGGGGCGGGTGCCCCCTTGGCACATGGGAGGTGAATATAGACTCTGGAGCAGCTCGGAAGAGCCCGATGTGCTGTCACAGGTTTCTGACTCTCCTGGTCCTGTATCCGTGTCCCCAGAGCCAGGATATGCTGGGGGGCTCTGGTCGTCCACAGGTATAGGGCATCCCTGGCCCACTGAGGCCAGGTACCCAGGGCCTAAGGCACTCAAGCCACCACTCACAGCCTCATCATAGGACGGGAGCATGACGGGCACTCCATCCACTACCACGAAGTCAGGGTCACTGCTGGAACTCCTGGGAGGCCCCCTGTGTGGAGGAAATGGTGTCAATAAGTCAGAAGGCTACTCCAGTGCTCCCCACCAGAGCTGGGATGCTTGGGGCTCCCAGTGGGTGCTAGAGACCAGCATGGATGGTGGTGCAGAAGAACCAGCCTAATTTCTGGGTCTGCTCTGGCAGACAGTGAAGCCCACCATGGCCATGCTTGAGAGGGAAGAGGTTTTGCTCTTGTCACTCTTGTGTCCTCCTGCCTCAGTGCTTCCTGTTGCCTCTGAGATCTATTACCTCCTGTACTTCTTTCCTCCCTAATTTGGCCTCTGGGTTTGGGCTATGAACTTGTGTGTGGAAGGGAAGGAACCATGTGTCCCATTCTAGCAGAATATCCCAAAATGCCTCTGCTGTATCTCCCGGGATGGTGTTGAAAGCACAGTGGCACCGTGAAACCTCCAGGGAATGGTGGACCCTAAGTGCCCCGTGGAAGATGACTTGTCTGTGCCTGATATTTTTTTTTGTTTGTTTTGTTTTCTGGTATAGTATAAAAACCACTCATTTTTAGATAAGACAGAATAACAACAAAATGAAAAAGTCTGACTAGGAGCATGCTCTGACCTGACTTCCTCATTCAAGTTGCGTGGGTTCATAGGCCACCTCCTGACTCCTCCAGCATGGTAGCTTATGCACAGCCTGTGTTGCTGGCATGAGGGTTCCGGTGGTGGCTGGGAAGCCAATTTGTCACCTTACAGGCATGCTCATGTAGGGGCACTTGTGTTGCTCTGGGCCTGGCCCCTGTGTATCTCATCACTCTGCATGGTCAGCACAGCTGGGCTCAAGCCCAGGTGGTGTCTGACACCAACCCCGGGCTCCATCGGACCACTGCACTCTGTTCCTGGCTCCAGAAGGAACCCGGCGTGGTAAGTGGTGGACAGAGCTTACTGATTCTGCTGAAAGCTAGAGCTCTGAGCTGCATTGAGGTCAGATAGTGACATGTCAGGAAGGAAAGGTGACCCATTTGGGCAGGAGGAGCCTGAGTCCCCAAGTGCTGATGGCTCCAAATCCCAAAGATATGAAAGGTCTGGACATGGCACCTGAGGTAGAGGACAGTATCAGACTGCACTTTTCTCTAATGATTGAAGGATGGTCTGGAGTCCACTATGAGAAACATCTTGCAAAGGCCTATGGCTCATGGTGGTGAGCTCCTTGCTCTATAGTTCTTCAAGGCTACCCGGAGAGGGTGGAAGATTGTCAAAGCCCATGCTCCCTAGAGGGTGGCAGGCAGGAGGGAAGGATATTTGGAATCTGATGTTGCCTCTCTTAGAGCCACTAGTTAGTGCATCCTGGACAAAGGACCTCCTCTTCTCACTCAGGTCTCCTCACTGTCCCTTTCACCTCCAGGTCATCCTGTCCAGGACAGGCCTCTCTGTATTTTCCATTTACCACCCTAATGGTCTGTGTTCAGGCAGCGCCCCCCATGACCTGTCAGCTTCCCTTCTGCTAAGCCCCAACCAGGCTGCTCAGCTGCCATATGCCCTGTCATCAAACACCTCCACAGTGTCTGTATTCCTGGGACATGGGGAACAATCTTCATTCTTGACTTGCCCTTGAGAATCTTACCATCCATTTGGACAGATGGAATCCAATTTTCCAAAACTAGAGAATAATACAAAATGGAAATACTCAAGGGATTTAGAACATCAAGTGAAAGAGTTTTGAGAACATTTTTGAAACATCTTAATATTTAGTCGATATCCTGGAAACTTCTTCCAAGCATAAGTAGAAAAATAGCTTCTGCGGGCCATTTTAAAGTACTCTAATGTACTATAAATCACAGCCGTGAATTTAGCCTCCTCTTTGTGATCCTTCGGCCTTTCTGAGATACCGTAATTGCTCAGTGATAGAATATGGTTCCTGGATTAATAAATAATAATGATGCAGACTCAGAATGGATGGCAGATTTGAGCGGAAGGAAGTTTCTGGCACTTCAGGATGGGCTTGGTGATGGCACCAGGGTGGCACAGACACATCTTTTGGTATGGAAAGGGCTGCAGGTGACCCTATACCTAGCACACTTTCATGGCTAGGGAAAGTGGCATGCCTATAAGATGTGACCCTGCAGGGCTTCTGCTGCTAAATCACTGTTATGACTTGGATCCATCCCAAAAGCTCGTGTGTTGAGGACCAGCTGATAGCGCTACTACGAGGTTGTGGAGACTTTAAGAAGTAGGATCTAGTGGTAGGAATCAGATATTGCACACGGGCCCTTGAAAGGATCTTGGGACTTGAGCCTCTCTCCGTGCCCTTCTCTCTGCTTTCTGGCTAATGTGACTTGTGCAGCCTTGCTCCACTGTGTGTTCTCTGAAGTGACGTTCTGCCTTGCCTCGGGCCCACAGTGATAGAACCAGCCGACCATGAACTAAAATCTCTGAAACCCTGTGTCCAATATAAATCTTTTCTCCTTCGAAGTTGTTTATCTCAGGTATTTCATCATAGTGACCACAAAGCTGACTAACACATCCTGACTTAGCATTGCTAAGGGAAGTGAGGTGTCCTGCCCTGGAGGGGTGGGGCTAAGGGAAAGGGAGTGAATGTTGTCCCCAATAAGCTGCCCCTTTCCCCATAGGGAGTTGTGAGAGATACACTGGGTTTTCCTGGAGGGAAGAGAAAGAGGTGGCTGGTTCCAGGAGCCTCCTCCTTCCCTCAGCAAAATTCCCCCTTTCAGGGGTGGTTTGCATGATCCTGGGAGCTAGATTGTTCTTAGTCGGGAAAGTGCCCTGTTCTGAAGCATTAGGTCCTAAATCATTATGAAAACTACAGGGGTGAAGACACCAGGCTGAGCTTATTTGTGTAGACAACAGGGGCAGTGGGTGGGGCACGGGGTCGGGGCATAGAGATCCACCCTCCAAATATCCCATTCAGCAGGCTCAGATTAGACTCCAGGCAGAGGCTCACTAGTCCCTTCCTGATTGCCCATCACATCTGTTCTCCGTCCTGAGACTGCCCATTGCACACACAACTGACTTCGGTTGGACACACACCTCAAACCTTGTCACCTTGTCCTCTGTACATGTCTCATCCTCCAGGGCCACATGAAGGTGGGAGTGGTGCCCTGTGGGGCAGTGGGCACCATGCAGCCCTCATTTGTTCCCTTCTCCAGCCCTCACAATGCTCACCCCAGAATGTTCTCCTGGGGGAAGGACAAATGAGGCCTGTGGTGCTCTGGCCCCGATACCCCAAAACATTTCTGGAAGATGTTTCTCTCTCTTCCCTGTTCCACCCAAGGATCTTGGCTTTACACTTGTCACATGCTCTCTCTGCTGCACTGACCTGGGTGGGAAGTGGGCCTTGAACTTGGTCTGGAACATCCTGGCCAAGATGACAAGCAGCAGCACCAGCAGCACACTGGTTGCCGTGAATGCCACGATCTTCCATGTGGTCAGAAGGGTCTCGTGGGTGCTGGGCCATGTTTGCTCTGCCGTGAGAGAACAGAACCATGCAAGAGGTTTGTGCTGTGGGTGCCAAATTCCCGTAGGTTCTGTTGATGGATTCATCTGGCACATGAGACACCCAGAGAGTAACTATTGGCCCCTTGGGGCTCACAGTGACACCGTGCACCTGGCACAGTGCCTATAAATCACATTAGGATTCACACCACACTAAAACCCATCTTGCAGCATGGGCTCTGTGAGGTTGAAGACAGACCTTCCCGTTCATATTCTACACCTGGCCTGAGAGCCTGGCATAATCTGAATAATGGGCCTCCTTGTGCAGAGAGTGGCAGGGGTCCTCTTTCTGAAGGAAGTTGTTCTGAAATGGACCAAGAGCTGGGGGAGGGAGGAGTGGGACTATAGACCTTGGTAATGTTCTGGGACATGTTATTGGGTGGGGTAAGGGGTGGTGGCATAAAGCCAAAAAAGGAGGATTAAGGGGACATGCCTGACCAAAGCCCTCAGCCTCACTTTATCCATCTTCCTGAAAGTAAGATTCAGTCAGAACAGACCCTTCCAGAACAGAGCTTCAGCCTTTTGCCACAAGCTACCCGGTCCCCTGTCTCCTCCTCCCTCTTCTCATCATGCTCGGTGGCCGTCCTCTTACTCTGTGCACCTCTCCCTTTGCTGGTTCACATGGACACCTGTGTGCCTCCAGATTCCCAGTATTAATAAAGCATGTCCCTCACATGCTGTGTCCAGGGCAGCAGCATGAAGCCATCATTGTGGCTTGGAGCAGTGGCCATGGCCATGGTCTGGAAAATGCTGGAAAGAGTGGGCAGGGCAGGGCAGGGCAGGAGATTGACATGCCAGTATCCAGGCCTTTGTCATGTGGTCACTACCTTGGTGGGCTGAGTGGTGAAGCTAGTTCCCAAGTAACTTGTCACTAAGTTAGGAAAGCACTGGAACTTGAAAATGGCCTCCATTTGTGTAAGTGAGAAAAAGTCTAAGCATCCATAGTATCATTCATATTCTCATATCCATTTTTTACTGGAAGAGAAAGGTGGATCACTGAGTCCCAGGGCAGGGTGCAGGATTCTGGTCACACCCCAGGCCTGTATCCTTGCCAAGGATGGGAGAAAACTGTCCCGAGGCCGAGGTCCTTTCATAGATGCCAAGGGACTAGGGACCCTGTCCAGAGGACCAGCATTTTAACCTGGGAATGGACAGGTTAGTACTCCCGACCCTCGGAACAGGGCCTGGAATCATCTGGCACAGGACAGCCCAGCCCCACATACAGGCAACACGTTTCCACAGCCTGTTCCTGATGCTGTGGGAGGGGAGCAGACACAAGCGACCCGGGAGGGCCTGCCGCTCCTCCTCGGAGGACCCACCTGATTTGATGCAGTACACTTGATAGGAAGGGAACCACTCTCCGTACTGGCAGGTGATGTACTTGTAGTCACTGGTGAGGCTGTAGCCAGGATCACAGTAAAACTCCACCACAGTTCCATGGTTGTAGCGCTCACAAGGCCGCGGGTGGCAGATGAAATCTCCGTGACTCACCATTGGAGGTAGTGGACAAACTTGGGCAGTGGGGGAGAATAAGAGTTTCAGAACCAGAGGTTCACCCTGTCGGAAGCCCTTCAGACACACACTGGTCCAGGAGAGCATGCGGCTTAAAGATGTGCTTCTGCATTCATCACCAGGACACTGAGATGGGCCAGCATTGGCCCCTTCTTTTGTATTGTCACATAAGGTCAAATGGAAGCCTGCTAGAATATTCTGAGCACATGCTGCTTTCACATGGTGTTGTAAAGCACACCGTAAAAGAGAGGCTCATTTTACAATGCAAAGAGTGTGCCTATTTAATAGATGGTATTAGCTACTCTATTAATAATGCATGCTATTATGTGCCAGACAGCCTAGTAAATAAAATTAAGATATTTGTGGACAAAAATCTTTACCGAAAGGCACAGCTATGCCAAGTCTGCTTTTCTGCAACCACAGTAGAGATTTGGAACTGTTTGAAACACAGGGCTGTGGTCCTAACCGGATCCTCCAGTGTCATCTTGGGGTCTGGCTGATGACAAACATGGAGCAATTTTTCTACCTCTGCTTGTGGATCCAGGCCACACACACCCTTCCCATAATGGGGAATGAGACACCTTGGGTTCTAGGTTTGCTTCTGCCACCAACACACTGTGTGACTTTAAACAGTTCACTTAATATCCAGAAGCCTTGATTGTTCTCCTCTGCAAAATAGAAGCTTATTCTGTGCTAGATGAAGTTTGAGGGTTTTCTGACTCTAATATTCCACGAGATTAGGGGAAAAGCAAAGCTGGTTTTGGTTTCCTATCTCAAGATTGCATTCTGGGCTGCAAGGAAAGAATGGCTCTATCTCTGGAACCAGAAAGACAGTTTTAGCAGTTTGGTCCTTATTCATCTCCTACTACAGAGAGCTCTCTTTCATGGAGAAGGACTAAGAAATAAATAGCATTCTTCAGGAAATAATAAAACCATGAATTCTACCAATGGCAGCCTAAAACCCACACCTGTGGAAACCTCTAAGAACTTAGAGCAAAAACAAAACAAAACAAAAAAACACACAAATCCAAAAGAGAGTTAACTTTCAAGTCCCTTGCTAGGGGCAACCAAATGCCCTAGACAGTGTAGATCCCTGGGTACTGCCCATCACTTACTGGCTGATTTTGCAGGGAGAGCCACCACCCCACATTGGCT
This sequence comes from Callospermophilus lateralis, assembly GCF_048772815.1. Lineage (NCBI taxonomy): Eukaryota > Metazoa > Chordata > Mammalia > Rodentia > Sciuridae > Callospermophilus > Callospermophilus lateralis. Next base: position 61,073,392 of record NC_135317.1, on the reverse strand, counting down.
TCCCTGTGAAGGGCACAGGAAAAAGCATATAGTAGGACTCACTGGCAGCACATGCCCACTGAGGCTGGGTGTCAAGATGGGACCCATCATGGAGGCATCCCAAGGCATGTGGATGGATACAGGCTCACTCTCGCTTGCTCGCTCTCATTCTCCCCCTCTTTCCCTCCCTCCCAGGAAACAGTGCTGCACTGTAGACCTATTCTGTCTCTTTTAGAGATGAGGAAACAGAAGCTCAAAGTAGCAACCAGAGGAGTGAGTGGGAGCCCAGGCTTGCTCTGGACAGGAGTAGGTCTTAATTCTGGCTGAACTACTCTCTAGTCAAGAGACACCAAGTCCCTTCTCATCTCTGAGCTTCAGGGTTCTGATCTGTAAAACAAGAGTCCCTGGGGGCTGTTCTAAGGAATGCCAGTAAAGCCTTCATTCAGAGCCAACATATATGAATCTGTAGGGCCAGCCAAGACCCAAGTCTCTAAAGAGAGGGAACATCATGAGGTAGTGGCTTATATGGGTGATGGGAGAGAGGAGAACCCAACAGGGGCACCCTAAGATCAGCAGCTGCAGGAGGCCACTGCCACCATTGGGTGGGTGGGATGAAGGGGTCTTCATTGCAGGGATCCTCAGTAGAAGTTGGAACCCCAGAGGTCTATTCTGCAGGAGCTAGAGCCAAGGACACTCAGACACTGCAGGAGATGTCTCCAGGCAGAAAGAGTGGAGGAAAAGACCTAGTTTTTCCACCTGCCACCCTCCGGCCTCCCTCTGGGCAGAGCTGGTGGGAAGCCAGGTGACCAGGGAGCCTAGGAAATGAGGTCTTCAGCGGGAACTATGCCTGTAACATGGTGTTGTGTAGGGAAGGCCCAGGGACAGACCTGAGGCCCACAGCCCAGGGTGTGCTCAATAAACGTTGGTTGCCAGGTGGGTTGCTAGAAGGGCCCCACGGGTGAGCACTGGTAGCCATGATTAGAAGCTCTGACTTTGAAGGCTGGGGAGCTTTTGCTGCCCCAGGGGTGTGCCCTGGGCTGGCCGGTGCCCTTTACCATGCTGTCCATGGCATGGAGTCACATCACCTCTGCGTTTCCATTTACACAAATGGGGGTTCTTTTCAGATTCAATATCTCCAGGGTGTTCTGGGAAGATCCAAGGAGGTAAAGAAGGCAACAGCCGAGGAAGAGGGACAGAGAAAAAGGCACTTGCAATGGTAGCTGGTCTGAGAGGTCCAGGGGTGAGTCAGCAAGGGCTCCTCCCTATCCACTGGCCCTCCTCTATGCCATTTTTCCTCCACTCAATTCTTGTAAGAACACAGGGAAGGGTACCCCAGTGACCTCTAGGGATGACAGGCTCATCTGGTTGCCTGAGGTCCCCAGAACACCCGCAAGCCAGTGGAGTCCAGCTGTATGCTAGTGGAAGTCATTTCTATGGGCGTGGGTATACTAAGTGTCCACCAGCAGATAAATGGATTTAAAAAAGAAAGGCCACACACACACACACACACACACACACACACACACACACAAACACACATATGCCATGGAGTATTATTTATCCTTGAAAAATAAAGAAATCCAGCCATTTGTGACCATAGGGAGGACATTAAGCTAAATGAAAAAAGCCAGACACAGAAAGAAAAATACTGGACGATGCGTGATCTTACCAATATGTAGAATCCAAAAAAGTTAAGTTCATAGAAACAGAATAGAGTGGTGGTTACCAGGCGTAGGGAGGTGGAGGAAGTGGGCAGATATTGCTCAAAGGGCGTATCTGTTTCGGTTAGGGAGGGTGAACAAATCTGGATCAAGGGACCATGGTTAGCAATGCTGTGTTGTATCCTGGAAATTGGCTGAGGGTAGATCTCAGGTGTTCTCACCACAGACATAAAGAGGTAACTGGGTGAGGAGGACAGGTAACTTGCTCGGCTACAGTCATCATTTTGCTCTGTATACATACATCAAAACATCGTGTGCTACACCTTGATTATGCATGAATTCGATGAAAATTACAGCATCCAGAGCACTGAGGCTCTCCTCCTAGCAGGCTCTCCAAAAAGTCCCCAAGGGCCCTGGTAGGTTTAGAAAATTACCAGAACTGTTTTCAAGGCCCAGAAAACCTCATGAAAGAGGCTCTGTGAATATATGCATGTTTGTTATCAGCAGCAATTTTTCTCACTTGGCCTCAAGGATACAAGACTGTTCAAACCATAACATCAACCCCAAGGCAAGCAGTCCCGGGATGTGCTAAAGATTGCTGTACTGTACGATCCATCATTTAATAAGACAAAGGGAGGCTGGGCTGTGGAATTACCCAAATTTGTGTTCAAATCAGTGCTCTACCCTTGATGAGCTGTGAGGTGTTCGGCAGCTTGTTTAACTTCCTAGGTCTTCACTTTCCCATCAGAGAAACCGTTCCCAACTCACTAGGTTGTTGTGAAGATTATAAGCTGTATTAAAATCATGTCCCTGTGCCACCCTTCCCATGACTGCCTCTGCCAGGCTTCCTATGCAGTTAGAATCCCTGGGTAGTAACAGGGTAGTCCCAAAGAGAACCTGGTTGCATCTAACTGCCATGTTTTCTTGGAGGCCAGGTAAAATCCATCCATTGCGGAGTCTTTCCTTCTGAGACTGTCATGATCCCTTGTAATGGAGATGCATTCGCCTCTAAGTGGAAACATTTGTCTTCACACCTTGCACCTGGCAGACCATTAGCTTCTCTGTTAAAGGAAACCCCTGAGAGGTGCAATCAGGGCAGAGGGTGGGGAAGTGTTTCTCTAACTTGGAAGGAAACAACAACAAAAGCACAATTAATTATAAAACTTGTTGAAACTTATCTAAAAATCCTGAGGGACTTCCACTCCCAACACAGCCTCCCCTTGTAGCTAAACTGAGTTCTGGTACCCCGTCCTCTCTGCCCCTTCTCTAAGAGGCAGACAATGCCACATGACGGAAGGCACACACAGAAGCCTCCAAAACAGGGCACGGTGGCCTCATGGTCAGCATTTGAAATAACCCACATGTTCCTAGACTGCTGGTGAGTAAAAGCGCAAAGCTACCCCTGAGAATTCCCTTCCGATCATCCTGTGACTCAGATCCTATCGGCCACTAGTTCTAAGCAAGCCATACCTGCCAGAACCTGTGGGAGGCATGAACAAAAATTCTTCTGTACCTCTATTTTTAACATATTTCTCACAGCTTTAGAGATTATTAGCAGCAGTTATTGCTTTTATGAGGTTTGCAGTCTAGACATTCTATGGTTCCAGGCAGAGTCCAAGCGAGGCTCCGCTGCAGTTTGGCCAGAAATGGACAATAATTATTGTCTACCAGGTGTCAACGCTCTGCTCCTTGTTTGATGACAGAGGATTATAGCTCCTTTCAGAATAGCAGGAAAATGCCTCTCTATACACACGATGGAGAATACAGTTTTTACCATATTTAGTCTCTCATGGAGCTCGATGGAGGTAGGCTAGTGCAGGACTGAGATGCAGAGGCCTGGAACCCTCAATATGCCAGTGTTGGCTAAGAAGGACCTGAACTGGGCTGGACAGGTAAGCCAGAGGCCTGCTGTCAGACCATGGTTTCCCCTAATAAGCTCTCTATTTCTTTCCAACCTCCTGAAAATTTCCCAGGCAGCTCTTCTGCCTCTAAACGCCATCATTTCCTCACTCCTTGCCTGGTTCCTCCTGGTCAGATTGAAAGCAGCATGAACACCAGACCCTCAGGAAGCTTTCCCTGCACACTCAGGCAATGCTCTTAGAATTCCTTAGATGCTGCATTTTACTTGCTTATACAAAAAAAAAAAAAAAAAAAAAAAAAAAAAAAATCCCCAGCTTACGGTGAGGCCATGTCATGATAAAGACTTGGTAAACAGAAAGTATCTTAAGGAAAATGCATTTAAGAAACCCAACCTGCCAAACACTCAAGCTGAGCAATACAGCACGTGGTACAGTATCTGTTGCTCCCCTTTGTGAACACACAGCTGATGGAACTGCAGCTTGAAGTTGCTGCCCAGCATCAGAAGATCTTACTGTCTACTGTCAGTCCAGAAAAAGAATAGAATTCAAAATTTGAAGTACAGTTTCTACTGAATGCATATTGTTTTTCCACTACAGTAAAGCTGAAAAATCATTTTTTTTGGGGGGGGTACTGGAGATTAAACCCAGAGATGTTTTACCACTAAGCCACATTCCTACCCCTTTTTGTCTTTTGAGACAGGGTCTCACTAAGTTGCTTAGGACCTTGCTAAGTTGTTGAGGCTGGCCTCTAACTCACCACCCCCCCCCCCGCCCGCTGCCTCAGCCTCCACAGTTGCTGGGATTACAGGCATGCACCCTAGTGCCCAGCCATAAAGCTGAAAAATCTTTAAGTCAAAACCATCCTAACTAAGTCAAGAACCATCCATATGTGTATAAATCTGTGACCTCACTGAGAGGGATATCTTTTAATTTTTGTCACTTCTATAGTATCCAGCACTATTCTTGGTAAACACTTTTTAAGTGAGTGAATGAAAACTTCATAGTCTTCATGATAAACCATAGTCCCTCCTCTGTCTACCACTCTCCCATTGTTGATGAGCTGTAATTTCTATGCTGTACCTGGTCCCATTTTTTTTTAATGCAAAAAGAAGTTGAGAAATAACAACAGATTACCAATTTCTTTACCTCATGGCTACATGGGCAAGGACCTGTGTGCATTTTGAGGATGTCCTAGTGATACGAGCCAGAGCTTTGCCAGCCTCCAACTCTGAGAACTAGTACAATAAAGAGGTCAGTGTTCTAACATCTACAAAACAATGCCAGTCAGTTCTTCCCGTGAGATCTAAAAGTTGTGCAGAGCATAGGGCAAAACGTACATGATAAAAATGGAATGTTTAATGCAAACATCCTGTATTCCATGGAACAACACTCACAACACAGACGTGGTGGTACTAGTAGAGCAAGAGGCAATGTGTGTGGGGTGGACTTACATCCATGCAAAAATAAAGCACAGTTATTGCAAATCTGGGACTTGGAAAATAAGGGACAAGGAAAGGATGTTCAAGATTTCTTCCTTAAAAAAAATACATAAAGATGAAGATAAACCCAGCAACTTGGGAGGCTGAGGCAGAAGGATCCCGCAATAAAAGCTAGGCTCAGCAGATTAGCAAGGCACTTAGCAACTCAGAGAGACCCTGTCTCTAAATAGGAGAAGAAGGAGACAGTGGAGGAGGTTGAGGAAGAGGAGGGGGGAGGAGGGGGATGAGGAAGGGGAGAGGAAGGAAGGAAGGGAGGGAGGAAGGGAGGGAGGGAGGGAAAAAAGGGCTGAGGATGTGGCTCAGTGACTAAGCATCCCTGGTTTAATCCCTGGTACAAAAAAAAAAAAATAAAGATGAAGATATATAGTGCTCTTTTGTCTTGGTTAGGAAAAAAACCCAAAACCATTTTATTCTGTTATCTATCTATATCCATTTACAACATATATGTAAAGACTTGGGGAGCAGTTTTAGGCTCACAGCAATGTTGAGCAGAAGGTGCCAAGATTTTCCATATGCCTTCTTCCCTAACACATGCACAGCCTTCTAAATCAACATCCCTCCCCTGAGAATTTGTTACCAGTAACAAACTTGTATTAACACCTCATCATTGTCTTGAGCCCATGGTTTATATTAGGGCTCACTCTTGCTGTTGTTCGTTCTGTGGGTTTGGACCAATGTACAATGCCACATCTTCACCTTCACAGCATCGCACAGAGTAGTTTCACTGTCCACACACTCTTTGTGCTCTGCCTCATCATCCTTCCATCTGCTGGTGACCACTGTTTTTTTTTTTGTTTGTTTGTTTGTTTTTTTACTGTTGCCATAGTTTTTCCTTTTCCAAAATGTCATATAGATGGAATCACACATATATAGTCTTTTCAGATTGGTTTCTTTCATTTAGAATATGCATTTAAAGATCTTGTGTTGAGTGGGAGAAAATCTTGGGCAGCTACTTCTCGGATAGGGGATTAATAAACAGAATATACAATAAACGCAAAAAGCTGAACACCAAAAAAGCAAACAAACAAAACAAAAACAAAAACAAAAACAAAACAAACAAAAAAAGACAAACAAAAAAAGACACAGAAATTTCTTAAAACAAACAAAATGGCCAACAAACAAATATAAAAAAATGTACAATATCTCTAGGATTCAAGGAAAAGCAAATCAGAACTGCACTAAGATTTCATCTTGCTCCAGTCATAATGGCAACAATCAAACAATCAAGAACACAAGCAACAGTAAGTAAAGGGAACACTTGTACTTTGTTGGTGGGACTGCAGACTAGTACAATCACTCTGGGAAGTAATATGGAGATTCCTCAAAAAACTAGGGATGGAACCACCATATGACCCAGTTATCCAACTCCTTGGTATTTTCCCAAGAGATCTAAAATCACCATACTAAAGCAATACAACCACCTCAATGTTCACAACAGCACAATTCACAATAGCTGAATTATGGAATCAATCCAGATGCCAATCAATAGATGAATGGATTAAGAAATTGTGATACACACACACACACACACACACACACACACACACACACACACTCAGCCATAAAACACAATGAAATTATGGCATTTGCTGGTAAGTGGATGGAAAGAAGAATATCATGCTAAACGAAATAAGCCAAATCTAGAAATTCAAAGGTCAAATGTGGAAGCTAGAGAAAATAAAGGAAAGGGGAGAAAAGGATAGGATAATATAAAAAAAAAACAATCAAAATACAAATTAATGAATGAGTGAAAAGAAGTCATGTAGAATAGAGGAAGGAGAATGAAAGAGGGGAGTGAGCATGGGAGGGAAAGGGGAAAATCAATTCCCACGCATGTATGAGTTTGTCAGGATAAACCCAACTACAACGTACGTTTATAAAGTCCTAAAAGAAAAAGAAAAAAGACTCTCTGTCTTTGCATGGTTTCGTAGCTCACTTCTTCTTAGTGTTGAATACTATTCCACTGTCTGAAGGTATCAGTTTGTTTATCCATTCACCTATACTGAAAGTCACTTTGAAGTTTTGGCAATTATGAATAAAGCTGCTATAAACATCTGTGGGCAGGTTTTCATGTGGACACAAGTTTTCAGCTTCTTTGAGTAAATTCCAAAGAGCACAATTGCTATTGGATTGGCTATCCTATTTAGTTTTGTAAAAAACCACCCAAATGTCTTCCAAAGTGGCTATACCAGTTTTCATTGCCACCAGAAATAAGAGCTCATGTTGCTCTGCATACTCATCTGCATTTGGTGTGTCCGTGTCCAGGATTTTGGCCATTCTAATAGGTAGTGTAGTTGCATCTTGTTGAGGTTTTAATTTGTGTTTCCCAATGACACCTGACACAGCATATTTACATATGTTCATTTGCCATCTGTATCTCTTCTTTGGCGAGATACCTATTAAAGGTCTTTAGACCATTTTACAATCAGGTTATTAGTGTTCTTCTTGTAGAGTTTTAAGAGTTCTTTCTATATTTTGGATGAGAGTCTCCTTTATTTGATGTGCCCTTTGCAAATGTTTTCTACCCATTTGTGGTTTGTCTTCTTATTCTCTTGATGCTAACTCTCACAGAACAGAATTTTTAAATTTTAACAAAGTCTAGCTGATTTATTTCTTTCATGGATCATGCCCTCAAAGTTGTTTCTAAAAAGACACCATGATACCCAAGGTCATCTAGATTTTTCTCCCATGTTATATTCTAGGAACTTTATAGTTTTGCATTTTACACTTAGGCCTATGATCCATTTTTAGTTCATATCTGTGAAGAGGACAAGTTGTGTATCTATATAGATTTTCCCCCGCTTTGGCACTTGGATGTTGAGATGTTTTAGCACCACATATTGTAAAGACTGTATGTGCTTCCTGTGTCGCCTTTGCTTCTTTGTCTCTGTTGATTATATTTATGTGGGTCTGTTTCTGGGCCCTCTATCCTGTTCAATTATCTATTATTTCACCAATATCACACTGTCTTGACTGCTGTAGCCTTGTAGTATTTGCTTTTTTTTTTTTTTTTTTGGTATTGGGGGATTGAACCCAGGAACACTTAACCACTGAGCAACATCCCCAGCCCTTTTAAATATTTTATTTAGCGACAGGATCTTACTGCATTGCTTAGGGCCTGATAAGTTGCTGAGCCTGGCTTTGAACTCTCGATCATTCTGCCTCAGCCTCAAGAGCTGCTGGGATTACCCATGTGTGCCACCATGCCCGGCTTTATGGTAAGTCTTGAGGTCAGGCAATGTCCTTTGAAGTTGTTCTTCTCCTTCAATATTGTGTTGGCTGTTCTGGTTCTTTTGCTTTTCCATATAAGCTTTAGAATCAGTTTATAAATCCCCCAAATAATAATAATAGGATCGCACTGAGTCTATGAATCAAGTTGGGAAGAACTAACATCTGGATAAAATTATGTAGTTCTTTGATTTCTTTCATGCAAGTTTTATGGTTTTCTTCATATAAATCTTGTACACAATTTGTTAGATTGATACTTAAGCATTTTATTTGGGGAAAGGAAATGTAAACATTACTGTTTTGAGTTTCAAATTCCACTCGTTCACACCTGGTCCATAGGAAAATGGTAGACTTTTGCTTATTAATCTGTGTCTTGCAGCCATGCTATAATAACTTATTAATGATAGAAGTTTTTTTTTTAAAGAATTTTGCTTGATCAATTCTTCTGGATTTTCCACATAGATGATTATGTCATCCATGGACAAAGACAGTTTTATTTATTTTCCCAATCTATACAAGTTTTATTTCCTTTTCTTGACTTACTGTGGTAGTTAGGACTTCCAGAATGAGGTTGAAAAGAATTGGTGGGAAAGAACCTCCTTGCTTTGTTCCTAATCATAGTAGGAAATCTCCTAGTTTCTTATCAAGTATGATGTTAGTTGTAGGATTTCTGTAGATATTCTTCATCAAGTTGAAGTTTCCCCCTATTCCCACTTTATTGAGTTTTGAATCATGAATCAGTGTCAGATTTTCACTGGATTCTTTTTCTGAATCTGTGGATAAGATCAAGTGCTTTCTTTTTTTAACCTATTGATTTGATGGACTACTTAATTGATTTTTAAGTGCTGAACCAGCCTTGCATATCTGAATAAATCCTATTTGGTCATGGTATAATTCTTTATATATTGTTGGATTCGATTTGCTAATATTTTGTTGAGGATTTTTGCATCTATATCCATGAAAGATATTGATCTCATAATGTCTTTGTCAGGTTTTAGTTTTAGGGTAATGCTGGCTTCACAGAATAAGTTAGGAAGTATTCCCTCTGTTTCTGCCCCCTCACTGTTTCCTCATTTATCAAAGAGAGAAAACAATAGTCACTCACTAGAGCAAAGTTGGAGTTTATATCAGAATATTGCCTGGCTTGTTTTCAGGGATGGGGACCTGCAACCCCAGCTTAGCCAAAAAGTGAGGTTTGGAAAGAGGAAAGCATTTTTCTGATTGCCTGGGATCTCCAAATTCCTCACACTCCATGAAGGCCTAGACATAAATGTCTAAACCTGCTGATCCTCTCCACATTCCCTGGAAAAATATGATCTAATTAAGTTTGAGTTGGGAGAGTGTCTCTCTAGCCAGGTGCTCCCCATGAGGAGCAGACCAGTCACAGGGACTCCTGCAATAGATTCTTTTCTATGGTTATCGCGACGTGAAGACACCAGGACTCTCTTGGGGAGGTGAATGCAGCCTTGCTCTCAGACCAGGAAGCTGATAATCCAGAAGGATTTAAGGATGCACCACTGGGCTTCCTGTCTCACTCTTGGCAGTCCTGCCTAGCTTCTTCTGGGAGATGGACTGCACCGTCTTCTGGATAGATGTGGCTTTCCTGTGACGTGGTCCTCCAACCTCCCTTTGCCCTCACAAGGGACTCAGAGCAACCATCTCCTATCAAAATCACCCCTTCCATATCACCAGCCCCTGAATCTTTTTTTTTTTTCTAAAGACTGGTGACTCCCAGTCTCTGGGAGTGCTATTCTCTAGACCAATAGGGATGGGACAGCTCAGAGGGCCCCCCAGGGTCAAGCCACTTTGTGTTTGGGGGAGTATTGGAAGAGACACCCATGCTGTCCCCACTACCAGTCTGTTGTCTGGAGCATTTTCATTTGCTTACAGGCAAATAACTTTCAAACTACTTCCCTCCTGTTCTATGTATACCAAGCTCTCATCTCCACTGTCTGAGCTCAGAGATCAACTAATTCTACTGTCTGAAGCAAAATAAACCTACAAAGAAAGCCTGATGCATTTCCAAGTAGGAAAATTTAAAAGGTTCCTCCATGATTTCTTCCTATTTTTGCATTATTAGCATGAGAGTACCCCCTTGTGCATAAAAAAAAGCCAATTATACTTGGACTGTCTGCATTTTAGACTTTCTAGCTTCTTCACTCTTCTATCTAGGTACATGGATTATACTCTTTCACTCATTTTAAAATTAATTTATGTAACAAGTATTTTTTGGAGAACCAGAGAAGCTAGGTTCTATTTGGTTCTTTCTTCAGATGATAGGTAAGCAAATGAATATTTATGTGTCTGGGTGAGCCCTCTGCTCTATCTTCTGAAAAAAAAAATTATTACCACACTCTCATATACTGGATGGAAATCCCAAGCTGCACATCTCCCAAGAGGGTATAAAAGACACGTAGATCAAAAGGAGCCAGGTGTTCTTTTATCCACAGTAAGATCCAAAATGTACACAGTACTGGCAAACCAGGTCTACATTTTGGACTAGAAAATCAGAGGTAAAATGTTTAAGAATCTTAAGGGCCAGGCCTCCCTGCTTCCTCTAGATGGGTCATGTGCACACCATGCTGGAGAAACTGAAGATTCTCTTGACATGCAAGGAGGCTGGGTGGTGGGATCATGAGGTCAGTGCCAGTGGGGAGCAACAGAAAAGAGAAAAGGACCAGGAGGAGAGAGAGGTTGCAGACAGAAGTTTCCATCAGGAGAGGATAGGTCATATGTGGATATCCTGTGGATAATGCAAAGCCCCCCTCCCCACCTGAGTCTTCAACCCCGACAAGAATGGATTCTACTACTTCCTGGTGGTTAAAATCCACTTGAATGTGGTGGAGGGATTGTTTCCTCATGGAGAATGGTCAGAAGATGCTTTCTCTTGCCCCTCCCACAGTTCTAGGCAGGTAACAAAGTGCCTGCAACAGCAAATGTGGTGGTCAGAGCTGGAAGAAACTGCCCATCTATCTAAGCAGTAGACTGATTTCAAACTAAGGAACTGCTCATGTTATATCAGATCACAAATTCTCTACCACAGTGGAGATTAATGGGAGTCAGAAGAGAAATTAACATTATTGGGGGTGGGGGTGCAAGAATATACTTTAAATGAGCTGTTCTGGGAAGTACCCCAAAGAGGTGACTTTTAGACTGAAATCTAGAGCAGCCCTATTCCTCATGGGGACCTAGACCATTACCTATGCATCAGTTATGTGCTGCAGAGTCTGTGACAAAATAAGGAATAAATTTGGCCTTGTCACAACATCTGTGTGTGTTTTTGATTCCTATTTATTTAAATGTAATTTGACAATAGTTAAACCTAATAATTAAAAATGGGGCTTGTATTATGTCTTCATCATTTTTTTTTCTAGAATCCATTTTTATTGTCTATTATACAAGCATTGAGCTGCAGCATATTGGAAAACACCACCCAATCCTGGTCCTTTCTCTAGCTTGGTGAGAAGCACTGATTCCATCACAGATGCCCATGTGAATGCATGGCCACAATGACCAGGACCCAGTCAAGGGCAGTGCTATAAGTGAGAACATGTCAGGTAGAGGGGGTGGCACCCATGAAGGAAGGTTGGAAGCACTGAAGGGGGGCCCCGGGTGGTGGTTGTGAGTGACAGGAGAAGGTAGGGCGGCACAGGACCAGGGTCGGGAGGCAGATAGGACAGCATGTGTGAGCTCCGTGGTACCAGGGCAAGAAGTTGGGATTTTATCAGAAATGTGAAGGAGTATTTCAAAGAGCAAGGATTGATGTATTTTAAAAATGCAGCTCTGTCCACTGTGTGCACACACTATTGGAGAGCAGGCACAGATCTGTTAGGAGGCAGCTGCTGTGCCCTGGAGAGATGACAGTCAACACAATGGCAAACAGGGCAGTAGGACATAGCTTTACATATTCTACTCTAGGACTTCTTTACATTTCTACTCTAGGACTTCTTGTTAGATTGATTTGGAAGAATCAAAGATAACTCCCAGATCCCTGACCTGGCTTGACTGGGGTGCCTGCCATTTACCAAGTTAGGTGTTTGCTTTGTGGGAGGAAAGTGGTACCGAGTTTGGCTTTGGACTTGTTAGGTTTGAGCTGTCAGTAAGAGTCATACAAGTGTCAATCAGGCAGTTGGAGAAAAGGTCTGGGATAAATTTAGAACTCAGGAGTCATGAGCACGGAGATAAAATCTGCAGCCACACAGCTACATGAGCTCATGTAAAAGAAATGGCAGCAAGAAAAGAAAGGGTCCCAGTCCCAATGCTGAGACATCAGAGAGGGCAAAAGAAATGGGCAGAGTAAATCAGGGTGTTTCACAATGCCAACAGCTGAGACTGTGGCTCCTAGCAAGCTGATAAATATGGGAAGAGAAGAGTGACTATTGGATATCATGGAAATCACTGGTGACTCTGAGAAAAACAACTTCTGTAAAGTCATAGAGGAGAATCCATTTGGAGTGAGTTGAGGAGTGAATGGGTGTAGGAGCTGTGGGTGACTTTTTGGAGAAGTCTATTGCAAAGTAATAGTCCACTATATGCAGTTGGTATAAGGAGTAACAGATGTGAATCTGCTCTGCTTAAGAGCAAGGCAGGAATTCTTTAGATATTAGTGTACATTATTACAGTCAGCACTCTCCCTTGCTGCCACATTAGTGCTGCATTTGAAGAGTGTCTTAATGACTTGGGTCAGTGGTTCTTTAGTCCTGGCTGTGTATTAGAATCACATGGGGAACTTTGTTTCATTGGTCAGGGCTGGGTTCTGACCATGGATATGTCTTAAGAGGTTCCTGGGTGATTGTAATGGGTAGTCAGAGTTGAGAATCACTATCTCATAGTTGCAATAGAGATCTGGGAAAAATCAGCTCCCCTTGTTCTCCATCTGCTGAGGATGGCTGGCTTACAACATTCAGTGGCGCTGGTGTGGTGTTTGAATTACACTGCATTGGTATCTGATCTGAAGGCCTTGTTATCTGAACTGCTATCCAGTGAACCATTAGCTTGGCCTCAGCTAGAAACTTGCTAGATGTGTGTAAGCTCTAGCTGTACTCCAGACTACCAAATCAGAAACTTTCTGTTAGCAGGATTCCCAGGCGATTCACAAGCACAGTCCCATTTGGGAAGGGCTGTCCCACACCACTAGGAAAGTTTGTAGCTGAGCTCAAGGGGAAAAGTGAGAATCCTGGCTCTTAATGGCAGAATCTTGACCTCAGTTGGCTTTGAAGAGCAAGGGGAAATGGTGGTAGAGACAATGATTCTGTGTGTTGAAGGCAAGGACATCATCCCAAGGCAGCCTAGCATATCATCAGCATGACTCTAAGAGGGACCAGGAATATAGGGACTGTTTAATTCTAACATGAACAGAATCACCCAACCTCTGTCCTCAGAAGTTCTGCTCACTTTGAATAGTCAAAGCTGGCAATGTATCCAGCTCTCCCCAGTCTGATCTAAGTTTGGGTAATGATTCCAGGAAGCTGCATGGGACTTTCCATGTCAAAGTCAAAGTTGTTTCCAAGGCTACATCTAAAACTTTGCTTTTAGCTCAGGAAAAATCAATAAACATTATACAGCACATTACGTTTTCCATTTTTTTTTGTTATAACAACATAGATGGCCGATAAATGTGTCCACCAAAGGAAGCAAATGATTATGAGGCTGGAGCTTTGCTTGTTTCCAGGCCAGATGGAACATGGTGTTTACCTGCTCAGAGATGTGCTGACAAATCAAATAAGATCAGTATTACCCAGGGGCCCTGAGGGAGGGGCTCTGACCTGCCCTCACAGTGTCCCACAGTAGAGTGACCCTGAAGAAACACAGAATGCATCCGATGACCACTGTGAAATTTCAGTGTGAAACACAGACACACACACCATACACAAATTGAGCTTTACATAGGAAGCATGTCTGGTGGTATAGCCATCAAAAGCCATGGAGGAGCACGCAGGTGAGCGAACAGGTGCAAACCCATGATGTACTGTCTTTGCAGCAAAAACTGACACTGAAATGAAAAGTTGGCATGTGTTTCTGTGTTCTGATGAGGCTGCTCTTCTTTCCCTGCAATGACTGGAGGACTGGCTACATCAAGGACAGCCTGGACCACACCAGGTAAGAATAAATCACAAGACATCCATGGAATCAAAGTGCTCTGAAGACAGTGAATCTTTTCCCATACAAATCCTCCTGTGGTTAGAATTCTAATGGCAATCAGGGCATCTTCATTTCTTTAAGGGAGAGAAAACAGGACACAAGATTAAAAGGGGGTATGTCCCACAAGGTAAGATAAAAAGCCCAAAGGTAAAGGAGCATTTAGAGTTGGTTTTTTCTGCCTCTTTCTGGAACCAGCAAATCTTTCCACCCTCAGAGAGGATGCTGGAGTTCAGTGTTGCCAGTGTATCTTGGTGATTCTCAATCTCTCCCTTCACAAACTAGACCAAGGTAGCACCCAGATAGATTCATGTATGGGATTTTCTGAACCTCAAGTTTTTATCCTCTATTTTTTTTTCTAAAAGTTTTTGGAAATTTGTGAAATTCTTATTCTTGTCTAATAGCAAATCCTAGCAGATGAGGAGATACATAATTCAGTAGTTAGTTAATAATAGTGGGGAGTAACTAATCATGTGTTGTTCCTAGCTCTGTGTGTGGTGCGGTGTGTGTATGTTTGTACATGTGCATACATGCTTTTAGGTATGATTCTAGATTATATATAGAAAATAGGAATATTTTATGTTGGTAAAAGTGCTTCAAATATTTGCCCAATATTATTTTTTTAATTTTAAACATCAGAAATTTATTGGTTGCTCGAAACATTACATTGATCTCTGCCCTAGGTTCAAATTCTGGCTCAAGTGCTGAGTAGCTATGTGACCTGGGCATTTTACTTTTTAAATTTTTATTTTCCTTCTGAGTTTTAGTTTTCATCATCTGTAAAACAGGAATGGTGATGCCTACTTGCAGGGCATTTATAACAATTAGAAATAATATCTGTAAATCAACAAACACCAAGTACCTGGTACAAAAGTAGATGCTCAATTTAAAAAAAAAGAGGAGATAGTTACTATTTTTAGCTACAATATGCACCAATGAGATAAAAAGCAAGCTGTAATCACAATGGTAACATTTAACAAGCATCTACTATGAGGGCAGCATACATACCTATTTCACTTGATCCTAGCAACAATCTTGCAGAGCAGGTGTTGTTACTGCCTCATTTGTGCAGAAAAGGAAATTGAAGCTCAGAAAGGTGAAATTATTTCCCCAAGGTCACCTGGCGAGTAAATAGCAGAGCTGGGACTGGACCATATGTGAGGCTGGCTCTGAATCATTCACTGTAGTCTTTCACTGAGACTTGCCATGGGGTTTTAAGTGTACATCAAGGAAATGGACTGTAGGGCCTCTCAACGGCCAGATTTTGGAGCAATGATTTCTTTATTTGCTAAGATATGTATTATGCACAGTGGGGTTAGTTTAGAAAAGCCATGAGGCTTATAGAGATGTGAAGAGATGGAGGGATCCTGATAGATGGAGAAGGAGAACTCATTTTTTGGCTCAGTGGACATAAGCAAGGCATCATATATGGGGCTAGAGGACAGGCTGGCTCAGGAAGGGGGTGTGGGCAGTTCAAAGGATGGTTGTCAGCTAGGGTTTGCAAAGACTTGAAGATAGTCCTTTTAACCTGGAAGCAAGAAGCACAGGGAATTCAGAGGAGAAGGAGACTTCTTCCCAAGGCTGGGAGAGCATGGAATTGTGCCTTCCCCCCATCACAAATTCTTATGTTGAAGTCCTAATGCCAGGTCCCATGAATATGACCTTATTTGGAGACAGGGTACCTTGCAGATGGAGAAAATGAGGTCATACTATCCTATATGACAGGGGTCCTTGAAAGAAAGGCAGAGAGACACAGAGAGGAAATGTCCACATGAAGATACAGACCTAGGGAGGGTTCATGTGACGACAGAGGAAAAGATCAGAGTGATACAGCTACAAGCCAAGGCACACTAAGGGCCGTGGCCACTACCAGGAGCTAGAAGGAGGCCAGGAGGGATTCTACCTGGAGCCTTAGAGGAAGCACAGTCCTGCTGACTTTAGACTTCTACCCTCTAGATCCAGCAGACAATAAATTTGTATATTTTATTTTATTAGGCATATTAATTGTATAGAATAGTATGTTTCATTGTGCCATATTCACACATGTTTACAACATCATTTGATTAATTTTATTCCCAGGACCTCCTCTTGCCCATCCCTCCACCGGATCACCTTCCTCTACCCTTACTGTCTCCCTCCTATTTTCATATAATTCCCCCCTTTTTTTCCTCCAAAAACTTTTGGATAAATATAGTCTCTTTAACAAATGGTGATGGGAAAACTGGATATCATATGTGAAAGATCCCTCTAGATCCCTCTCTCTCACCTCGCTGTTTGAAGCCACCTACTTCATAATAGTCTGTTACAGTCACCCCTGTAAGCAAATATAGCATGAATCCACCCTTGGTCCAGAAAGTGGAGCCCAGCCTTTGGGCCAGGTCCACTGGGAAGCAGGAGGGTTTCCTAGGTAATGTCAGAATGTCCATCTGGAATAACAAGAAGTCCTCCTAATTGAAATAAGAAACAGCATGTCCCTTAAAGTGGTTAACTTGTGGGCGAGGAAAAAACTGAATCCCAGGCCTTGAACCCCAAGCACTCCTCATGGAGATACTAGTTATTCTCTCTGGGAGGTGCTAGTCAAAATCAGGCTGTTTTTTTTTCTTTATGCTCTAGGGAGAGTAAAATCACCCACAGATAATGCAAAGGCCCACAATGTCTTTTAAAACATCAAGCAATATGGCTGGGTAAGTTTCCTCTCCCAGGCTATTTTAGGCATGGTTGTCTATAGAATTCTTGGCTTCCTATCTTCCCACAAATTTACTTTTCTCCCCATCTCCAAAAAAAAAAAAAATTCTGTCAGAATAAGACACTTATGGTATGAAAATACAGACTTATGTAGGCACCGTTGTTCCCTTGTGATAGCTTGAGATAAGGACTAGTTTTAAAATCTGAATTTCAATATAATTGGCTGCATCTTAAAAATATCCAACCATTTTTTCCAACTTCTTAATGGATGGATCATATTAAATCCCTTCCCTTGGGTGGAAGAGGCAGAGTTAGAAAATGCATTTGGTTCTCACCCATCGAGGAGCAAACCGACCAGAATGTGATCAAAGTCCTAGACTTTTCTTCAGAAACCATTTTTGAGGAGACAGATGAGCTCTGGTAAAGCACTGTCTTCCTTAAACACTTTAGAGGAATCTAGGCACAGTTTAGAATCAGGTATGACCTTTCTGCAAAACCAAAACAAATAAAAAAGAAACCTCCTCGTGTACAAAAAGTGAAAAAGATTGCACACACAGGCATTGTGGGAAGAGGTTTTATGAAAAAAAAAAAAAGATGAATGACAGAAGACACAAAGATGGGCATGGACAGGCACTGCTGTTTGACTTGCCCATCACCCTAGATGTCTAGCTTCTTTGAGAAAAGAGACAGGTAATTTGGGAGAAGGAAAGTGGGAGATGGGCAGGTGAAGGAAACTAGAAAAGGACCTGTAAGAATGACCCCAGACCACTTTGTAGATACGCCGAGTGACTCGAAGTGACTGAGGGGATTTATCATCTTCTGCATGGCACCTGATCATAAGAGGTTTTATTGCTCTGAAATACAAGTCGCCTAACTTCCCAGAGAGGGAAGGAGGAAATAAATCCTGCCTAGAGGGGGAATGAGATGATATCCTAGAGTTTAAGGACAAATACAATTTCCCATTTGTCATGTTCATCTATTTTCTGAGCAGAATGAAGTCATCCTGGGGGTACAAGCGAGGGGCTCAAACCACTGGTCATGGCTTTGTGGTTGCTTAATGCTGCCCTTCTTTCAGCGGCTTGACATTTAAACATCATAAGAAAAAAACTTCAGCTTCCATGTCTGGATTTTCAAAAAATAAGAAGGGACTGCAGGACAAAACCAAATATATTTTGGTGAGAACCATGAATCTAGTAAAGGATCATGTTCCATAGTCCCTATGCCAAACAGAGCAGCCTCCCAGGTGGACGCAACCCTGCTCATCAGGTGAGAGTGGAGGGAGGGGCCTGCCTGGATGTGGGCACAACCCTGGGGGGATCCCAGCTCTGAGAGTGTGCAGGAATGCTGGGGGCGGGTTATGGGGTCCTCCTCTGGTGACCTCTTTCTTTCTTGATTTGGTGGGAGTCACTGTTCAAACCAATGGAGCTGTCAGCTCTGTTTGCCCCTTTGGTGGGGAGAAGAGAACCACGAGTTTTGCTCTTTCGACCTCAGCAGAAATTTCTGCACTTAAGTGCAGTTTAAAAAATAAAAAATGATTCTGGAATCCAGGAGACAGGGAGGATTGATGGTCACATGCTTCCAATGAGACAAAAGGAAAGCAAGGCCCTGTGGGCAGGGACCTGCATAGGGGCTGCATAGGCTGGTGGACAGCAGATCCGGAGAGAGAGGATGAGGAAGAGTTCAGGACAGGCAGGTCAAAAGTCATAATGACCAGGAGAAAAAGGGCCTAGAAAGTAATAGCAGCAAAGCCTGGAAACTTGGGTCTACTTCAAAAAGAACAAAGGAAGGAAGCCTCTTGGAAGTGTTTTCTGATTCAATAGAAGAAAGGAGGAGGAGGAGAAGGAGGAGGAAGAAAGCAAGGTGAGGAAGCTTCTTCCTTGATGTTACAGTACAGTCTACACATGAGTACAAGAGTGATGTGTGACCAAGAAGAGGAATGCCACTGGGCAATTAGTCTTTATAAAAAAAGAAAGAAAGAAAGAAAAAATTACACACACTTGTGTGGCATGCAAGCTACTATTTTCTTGTAATCACTCTGCTGTCATATAAGAACAGTACATGAAAATGGTATTAGGATAATTTACTATTGCTTGTGAACAATAAATTAACAGGATTGCTTGCTATTTTGCATTTCCTGCTAATAAAATACCCCTCCAGGGTCACAGGCAAGGTGACTGGAACACAAACAGCGTCAGCTACAGAAATTTTCATTGCCAGGGAACAAAATAGGCAAAAGGGATGTTACCCACTGACAATGTGTCCAGATCAGAGAATGCATTTCCATTCACAAACTGACCTCTCCGTGTTTCAGACTGGGCTTGGCTAGCTAATGTTGCTAACACAGGAAACCAACAAAGCCCAAGATTTCCTCTTTCACAAGTCCAGGAACACTCATTTGTCTTCAAAGCAAACAGGAAATTCTTTTGTTTTCAAGAATAAGATCTAAAAATCCCATCAGGTTTTGGCTGATGTAAGCTGGGTTCCTACTCAGGGTTGTAAATTAGCCATCTACTTCCACACCTGAAGGTTGGGAGTCTGAAGAGATGTTGGAATTTTTATGCAACCCTAGCAAATCATTTCAATTCTCTGGTCTTGGGTTCTTGAGAAGACAGAACTAAGAGAATGATTTTCAGATGTCACACTGGCAAACTCTTCCTTTCAATAAATCTTGAGTGGGAACATGCTATATAAATATGTAAAACAGAGTTATTGGGGCTGGGGTCAGCCGGGAGGAAAGCTAACCTGGGGCCTTCTTTGCTGGGCCTCAGAGCCTTGAGGACATTAGCCCCAAACCACCTGATGGAGCATTTCCTAATCTTGCATACACCTCTAACATCAGCTAAAGCAGAGAGAAAGTGATAGTTAGGGGCAAGCAGATAAATCAGAAGGCCTCCTTCCACCTTCCCATGAAAAGAGGCCCCGCTGCTCTGTAGTTTCAAGAGGAGAGAGAAGGCATTCACTGCTCTTCACTTTCTGCTGATGCAATTTCAATTGGATCCTGCTGCTGGCAGGATCATGGGTGAGTCTGCAGGGAGCCTGAAAGGCTGGCAGAGGTTAATGGAGACCATGCCCCTGGCCAGTTGGTCTACTGAGAAGGGTGAGAAGCTGGGGGGGAGGGGGGTGTTGGGTGACCAGTTGGTCACTGCTATTATCACTACAGCTGAGGTGAGCATGACTTGAATTCCTAATAAGCAGATGCCCCACGGCACTCAGTACAATGCTGGTTGACAACAGAACCTTACTAGGCAAAAGGGAGAGATGGAAAAAAGAAAAAAAGAATTACGGTCTTGTTCATTATGGTATGCAGTACAGCTTGGGTAAAATCATATAGTGTGTGTGTGTGTGTGTGTGTGTGAGTGTGTGTATGTGTATGTATGTATATATATATATATATATATATATATATATATATATATATATATATATATATATATGATTTCTTCCAAAACGTGAGCATGCTAAAAATCCACGGGGAACATTAATGAACAAACGAGTTGCCTCTGGTGGCTAAGTAGAGTACTCAGGTGGTCTCTCCACGGAGGGCAGCACAGTGCCGAGGAAAGAACCCAGCCTGAGGTTGGGTCAGAGAAGCTTTTGAATCTTGCTCTGGGTCTTCCTCCCACAGGCCAAGGGTTGCTACTGGGCCTGTTTCCTTTCTGTAAAGAGAGAATCATTATTCCCAGAATTGTCTTGAGGCTGAATACAGAGGACAAGTGAAGTGCCTGCTACCAGGATGACCCTCCATAGGCATCTGTTCTTATCTCTCTGTTTCCTCCCAGTGATGGAAAGCTCATGGTCGACCATGAATATGAGCTGCAGGGCCATTATGTCAACTGCCATCAAGAGGAGGAACAACCTAGCACCCCAGCCGTTCACTTTGCTACCTGCCTTGCAGAGCCAGCCAAGTCCGGCAGACTCTCTGGGAAGAGTTCTGGTAAGAGCAGTGAAAAGAATGTGTCTGCCAGGAGGGCATTTCTGAGGTCAGCTCTTCCAACTCCTTCCCTTTCCACTTGAGGAAACAGAGCCAGGGTCAGAACCCAGACCATAGTGCTCAGTAGGTGCTCTAGGTCCTGCAGGGCCATGGGAGTGATGTCAGTAGAAGGCTTGGGCTCAGGAAGTGTACGGCTGGCTGACAAGGGGGTAGCCTTGGGAAAGGAAGGGAAGCTCTCTGAAACCCGGTCTCATCTGCAGCTGGCATCAGTCATGTTCTCATGACTGTTGGGGTGAGAGATCACACAATAAAGGCACCTGCACAGTGTCCACAGATGTCAAGTGGATTGAAGGAAGCTTTAGTTATACCACACACCAGGGCTGAGAATTCATGGAGGAAAGAGGCACTTTCTGTCATGGAGTTGCTCATGGGACAAGGAAGTTCAAAATACTGCTTTCCCCTGTTCAAGAACACAGGTGAGGAAGGGAAAGGGGACAGAGTGGTGTGTGCCTCCCCATGCAAGGCAGCCGATTGGTGCCAGAGCCTTAGGCTGTATGTGCCAACCTCGATGGGCACTCCCAGGCCACACAAGGCCCAGGCTCAGCTCTGGTGCTGCTGACTCATCTCCATAAAGGAGATGCTGAGGTGTGACAGGGTAGGCAGGGGAAAGTAAATCTGGGATGTCTAAGGCCTTCCATACTCTGTATTCTATGATTAGCAAATCAAAGTCAGTGTCATGAGATCCCTGCTATGATTGCTCTTCTGTCATTTCTCTCTTTTTACTTAAGATCCGATGGACCAAGGCACGTATGCATCCAAGGCTTTCTTATTTGGATCACTGGGCAGGAAGAGGAGACTCCAAGATTCCCTTACTTGTCTAGCGAAAGGTGGCAAGAGGGCATAAATGTCATCAGGAGATCCCCAACCCTGGTTTGGGGAAGTGACCTAGTAACAATGAATCTCCTCATGGACAATAATTTATAGCCACCTTTTTGGGAATAGGCCCAAGACTCCTTTTGGTGCTTTGAATTTTCCATTTGGGAAATGGGAACCTCCCACCTGTGGAAGGGGGTGGGTCAGTCTGGACGGAAGCTTTGAGTATTATCCCCTGCAGCTTGCCCCCATGGGAGCTCTCTCTGCTTTCCTAAGGTCAGCAGGGCCCCTCATCTGATGAGGCCCAGATTGTCTGCTGTGTCCTTCCTGTTCCCTATGAAGGATTTGCTTTGAAGTCCAGAGGTGACTCCCAGTAAAGTCAGGATTCCTGGAGGGAGAAATCATGGCAGGCACCTCTTATGCCAGGAGCCTCTTGTACCTGAACGTATTTTGACTCGGGAACAAAGTATACTGCAAACTACAGCTCAGGAGCTGGGAGCCCTCTACATCCAAGCTGGCTTCGAGTTTTGATCGCAAATTGGAAACTTTGAAGTTATTTCTTATTTGGCCAAACAGGGTTCTTCAGTTTCTTATGTCTCTTCCATTTCTTATAAAAGGACACAGACCTAAAAGGATCCCTGGGCACTAGTAGGTTCTCGGGAAATCACACTGCTGCATTCTGTGTGATTGAATCTGACACTGTCTCATTAAACCTTCATCTCTGTCCATGTGAGCTCTGAGGTGAGTGAGAATGGGGGGGTCACTTTGGGTTTCTGAGTTTGAAGACTGGTTAGATTAAAAAAAAAAAAAAAGTTTCAGATGTTCAGCTCCTTAATGGGGTTGGCTTTGCTTGTTCCTGGAAAAAATGCCAGCCCTGGGGCTGAAAAAGCCTCTGGAAAATGTCAACTTTGGGGAAGTCACTGCCCAAGTCATTACAAGGCAAGTGTTAGGCACCTGTAGTTCCTGAAATGATCTTCTCCCCTATTTGGAAAAGCAGATGAAAAAACACATCAGACTCCCCAGGAGCCAGCCCCACACTGCAAAAGGTGACTCACCAATGCAGCCCTCCCAGTACTTTCTATACCAGGAAGACCTCACTTGAGAACACCTTCTCAGAAGCCTCAGAGTAGGTTACCCCTACCTCTGGAGACCCTGGATACCTTACAGATAGAATATTCTGAATATACCTGCCAGGAGAGTGAGATGTCATGAACAGCATTATGAGCTATAAGAGCCCTTGCAGGGCAGACACCTTGTATAACTCATTTACCACTGTGTGCTCTGGATCTTGCAAAATCCTCAACATTGATGCCTTAAAAAAATTGGCTGAATGAGTACATGGCTCTCACAGGCACTTATGTGAAAGAGCATATTGCACTGATTTTGGTTACTTTCTTTCCAAAGTCTAATCTCACTGAACATTTGATTGATCCTTTCTGGATTTGATCCCCCACTCTCTTGTTGTTTCTGAAGATCTATTGAAACGACCTCTGGTTGGGGAACTAAGTCCTTTGTTAGGGAAACAAAAGAGACTTTAAATAGATGGAAGCTACCAGCAAGGACTCCAAATGCCAAGTTTTGGCTTCAATCACCTGTTCTTTTGACCCCTTGTCTTGCCTCACAGATGCATGGTCACGTGATCTCTGTTGTTGTTGACATGCCATTTGAGCAAACTGCCACCAGGAATTTCTTGAACTAGATAACTAGCACCTCTGTGTCACCACCAGGCCATTGGAAAACCTTCCTCTTATGAAGAAAGAGCCCTTTTCTGTGGTTATGCATCACCTAACTACAGTGTCTTGGGGATCCTGGACAGTTGGCACCTCTTCTTCCTAGTCCACCTCAGGTGTGCACATGTCTTTCCTTGTAACCTTATCTGCTGTGTGGCTATATTTCCTTGCTTTATGACCCTCAACATCCTACATTTCTATCCTTCAACTTTTGGACCAGTGTCCTTCACACACATATCTGCTGCCTGGGCTGATGAGCTCTCCAATTTCAAAATGCACAATCCTTCCATATGAGTTAATCAAGTGGAGCCAGAAAGTATGCTACGATTTGGTCTCCAGGGAAAATAAACAAAAAATGCCACAAATCTCTGGACAGAAATTTTCACTTTGCACTTGTAATATCACCTACTAGAACTGTCCTTCTACTCTCTCCAAAGTGCAGATGCTCTCACATGCTCCTTGGTAAAAGTATCTGTGTGTGTGCATGATCTGTTCTCTAGATTATGGAATTTGTCTTCTCATTTTCCCCTGTAGACTGTAAACTCTGCAGAGTAAAGAATTATGCCATTTTCTTTCTTTGAAATTCTGCAGTGCCCATTTTAGTTTTGCTCTGGTCCTTGCAGGTGTTCAATAAACCCTGATGGCAAGGTGAACTAAGTTCTGAGCACTTAGAAGAAATTGCCCATACTCATTATCTAGGTTCTTTTAAAAATTATTGGATTCAATGCATGGAAATGAGACAGGGAGAGGTGATATCCTCAGAGATGAAGAGGGCCTGAGAAGGGAAAGGATTAAGATACACCCAGATGAGAAAAAGCATGTATACCCACAGAAAGATGGGCCAACATAAAAGGATGCACAAAGTTCCTTTCAGGTCCAAAATATTGCAGCCAACATTCTTGTTCAAGGTTTGGTGATTTCAGGTGCTTTATCCATTACACACTATGGAGGTACACATGTGCTCCAGAAGGGATTCCCGCTCATAAGATGAGCATAATAGTACCGGCTCAAAAATACATGACCTCTATACTGGTCCTTGGAACTCTTCCTACCTTCGATGATACTACCAAGTTCTTTTCTTCCAAATGATCATGATCAACTCCTCCCAAAGCTAACCTTCAAAAATAGGACTGTTTACATATGAGTGTGACAGGTCAAGGGTTGGCTCTCCATTCCATTAGGGAGAGGGGGTGCCATGTGGCAGAAAAAGCTACACCTGAGAGCTAGGGGGTCAGAGCAAGTTATGCCATCCTCTAAGGTGTCAGTGTCCCCATCTGTAAAAGGAGACTAACCATCTCTGCCCAGCTCACTAGCTGAAGTGAAGCACCACACTGTAACATGGGGACTCACAGGCATTTTCAGGGGGCAGCAGTAAGAGCTGGCAGCCACCTGGTGGGCGGTAGGGCCTCCCTTTGGACTCATGGTCCCCTGTACCTGGGATTTCTTGAGGAGGACCACAGCCTAGAATGATAAATTCCTTCCTATGTAATAAAGCTTTAATTTTTTTTTTTTTTTTTAGTTTTTGAAAAACCAAATCACCTCCCTGTTGGATTGTAAAGTCAGAATAAGTTAATCAGACTCAGATTTATATCAAGAGTTTTGAAGTGACAAAGACTCATGCTCAAGTTCTAGCTCCCTCACTATTCGCTGACTTTACTGAGCCATTAGAAACCTTGGTTTGGTCATCAGCAAGGTGGGGTTAGTAGCAGTGAACAGACACTTTGGTCAAGAGTCTGGCACATATATAGTCACCTATTATGGTTTAGATATGAGGTGTCCCCCAAAAGCTCATGTGTGAGACAATGAAAGAACACTCAGAGGCAAAATGATTGGGTTGAGAGGTAGAACCTAATCAATGGCTTAATCCACTGATTAACTGGGCTATAACTGTAGGCAGGTAGGATATGGCTGGAGGAGGTGGGTCACTGGGGTCATGCCTTTGGGGTTTATGTTTTGTCCCTGATGAGTGAAGCTCTCTCTGATTCCTGATTGCCCTGTCCTGAGCAGCTTTCCTCTGTCATGATGTTCTGCCTTGCCTCAGGCTCTGAGCAATGGAGTTGGCCATCTGGACAGAGACCTCGGAAACCATGAGCCCCAATTAACCTCCCCTGCTCTATGTTGTTCTTTTTAGGTCCTTTGGTCACAGTGGCAAAAAAAAAAAAAAACTGACTAAAAATCATCTCTCAAAAATAAAGGCAATTATCTTTATGTTTCAGTATTTCCTTCCCTTATCTGTTCCATCTTATATAAACACAGCTAAGAACATGCAAGTAACTAACAATGCACCTGAACAACCAAAATTAGTGTCACAATGTACATGCCCCAAAGCCTGGGCACCTTATTCATTCAGAATTATGCCTAGATCCTCACTTGTTTATATGGTGACTTATCCTCAACTCTAAAAACATCAATTGATTGGCCACTTGCTATGTGTCAGAAACCTCACTAAATATGTCAGATTTGTTATACTGAATCCTCACAATCTCATGGGGTAAGTAGATCACCACCCCATTTTACAGATGAGGAAATGTAAATGGAGGCCAATAGAGGCAAAACCACTTGTTCTAGGGCAAAGTGACTAAGCAAGAGACCCAGGATGTGAAGCCAGCCAGCCTGATGGCCAACAGTCTTAACTGATATATCCATGATCAGCCTAGGGATCCCATACCCTGGCTCACAGCAGGCAAGGCAACGAGTTGGGCATGGAGAAAAGATGCTACCACATGCTCCCTGAGAATGACAGGTACCCTGGTAGCTGATGCATTAGTATAGAAGAGGAAGGGGAAAGGATAAAAACCTCATAAAGACCTGCACATCACTCACTATAGGAGCACCCTAACATATTTTAAAGCCCCCAATAACATCATGATTCTACAGCACAGTGCAATCATTTTTACTATGCCATCAAGAAAAATCAAATCATGCAAATTGTGGGTTTAGGAAAACAGGAAGGTGGGGGAGAGTGTGGGTGATATATTAAAGGGGTAGATTCCCTAGAAACAGTTCATCTCTTTTGAAACCCTGCAATAAAATTACATAAATAAGGCACTGAGGTTGAAAAAGATGATACACAATTTGAAGAAAGAATTAAAGAAGTGCTAATACCTAGGCACAACTGGATGATGTTCTCATGAATCTTTGCCTCTTATTTTTTTAATCCATTGTTTATGCTTTTTATTGTTGTTGTTACTGTTGTTTTGAGGGGGAGACTGGATCTCTGCTGGGTCTCTGTTTCCCAGACTAAACTTGAACTCTGACCTTAAGTGATCCTCTTCCCCCAGCTTCTCAAGATGCTGGGACTATATGCATGTGCCATCACACCAGGCTCATTGTTTGCCTTCACCCAGTTTCTATCTAGTTTTCCTTTGGTCCACTCTGTTATCTCTCAGTTTAGAGTCATGGCTTTTGTACCTTTGGCAGTGGTGCATCTAAAAGGGCTCACAAATTAAATTCATCAGATAATTTAAAGAGACGTGTATTGAAAATCAAGATGTGAACATTATTTAAAAGAAAAACCAACTGAGGGAAAAAGGCATTCAAGTGGCCTTCCTGGCACAGGTGATATCAGGTTGGATCTTCAGCATCTCTCTGCAGCCCAGAGCTGAGGCTGAAGTGGAAAAGGGCATGTGTTAAGCAAGCAGACTCATTTTCAACCAGAAGCTGCTCACAGCTTCAGTTTACAACCCTAGATCGTTACCTCTTGAAGTTAAGATTTTGTTTTATGTCTCTCCATATCATATTCTCTAGGCCCCATAAAAACTGCTTTCTAAGTCCCCAAATGAAGCTTATCAAAACCTGACTGCTTGAAACACATTTAAGCCAAATTTGAAAAAATTTAAAATGGGCATTTCAAATAGATAAAATCATAATAATGATATCTTTAAACTACCCCTTTCTCTCCCTGGTCATCTGGGTAGAAAAAAGCCTCCAGGAACTAGAGGACAGGCTCCCTTCTTCATGTGCCTACCCTGACCCATCATCAGTAGCCAGACAAGAGAAAGGCTAGTCCACTAGTAACAAAGGGGATGACCTTGTCTCTTCAGGCAAGGATGGCCAGATTCAGCAAACAGAAGTACAAGACATTCAGTTATATTTGAATTGCAGATAAGCCAAAGCAGGATTTTTTTTTTTAACCTTAAGTTCCATGCAACATTTCAGGACATGCTCCTATTAAAAATTATTTATTGTTTCTCTGAAATTCAAATTTAACTGGGTGTCCTCTATTTTATCTACCACCTCTACCATGGATTCCTGACAATTCATTAGAGGATTTGGGACAGGTGAGAGGTGAGGGAAGCAGGAGCTCTAATGACCAGCCTAGGGATAGGGCAAAAAAATGGCCCAGGCTTGGCACTCTCCCTGCCACCCACGGTTCCCTCCACTGGTTCCCTTCACTCTCCCTGCTGCCCACCACTCCCTCTCCCTCCAAGGAGGCTCCAGGGCCCCAAGTCCATCCTTTCCTTTAGGAATAAATGCTTTCTCTGATTCCTCTGAGCATCGCCCTCCAGACATACTTCCCACTCTTACCTCCTCCCACAGAGCTGCACACTATAAAGCTGCTGTAAACCTGTAAGAACTGGTTTGCTTCCACATTTTGTTGCTTCTTTATTTGTTTCTTTTCCAACCAAGGTTCCAAATAGATTTAGAGGGGCTCTTGATGGGAGGTTTCCTTTTCTTTTTTCTATTTTTTTCTTTTCCAATGGAGGTCCCTTCCCATCCACTTATTCACATGCCAAGAATCACATCGGGCATAATTTCAAGGTGGGTGTTAAAGCAAGGGCTGAACCAGTATGTCCAACTTGTCTAGCACAAGACTTTTATGGACCCCATGACACTGCCTTGATCCTGGCAGTGGATGCCCTTCCCCCTCACTATCTTATACTGCTGATTAGTGGTCTTTAGTGATGCGCACTCTGTAATCATATAGATTTAATAAACAAGGAAGAAAGAGCTCTTGCTTTCAGGCTTCCAAGGATGTGCTTGCAGCAAAACATTTATAGCTAAGCTATAAAATGCATGGAAATATGGAGGAAACATTGACACAACAATAAAACGAGGGGTGAGATTAATGATGCCATAATGCAATATGTTTTCATTTGGTGCAGAGAAAATTAATTTTTGAAGACATTTCATTTAACTTTGCAATATTCTGCAGTTTAACCTTTGATGCTTGCAACTTTTTCTTTCACCCACTCTCCTCCCCTGTGAGCCTGAGGATGGGGGAAGCAAATTTTACGTCTAACGGGAAGTATGGTTTCATGGCAGGTGGTCTCTGCTCTGGACAGAAGCAAGAAAAGTGGACTCAGGGAACAAAGGTAATTGCTGGCCATCATTTGCAGTTCTTCATTTCCCATCGAAATGTCCACTTTCATAATTCAAAATGCAACTCCAAAAGGCTAAGATGTGTTACCTTCCAGAGCAAGGCACCGGGGTGGGCTGGATGACCAGATAAGGTTGTGCAAGCACTCGAGATACTCAGACCCCTCGAGTTTAAATCCAGGGAAGCAGCGATAGGCGATGACAGTCCCCACTGGGAAGGAAGTCTGGAACTCAGAGATGTTCACATAGCCATTAGAAGAGGCTAGAGGTCTCAGACAGCCTGTGAAATGTGAAAGAAGAGAAGGAAAGTTTCACTTGGTCATCTTTGTACATCCAAGAGTCAAACAGCACACTGGGACTCTTCAGGGTTGGCCCACTGCACAGAAGAAAGAATAAAACAGCATTGCCTCTGTTTTAGTCAGCTTTTTTTGCCACTGTGACCAAAAGACCTACAAGAACAAATAGAGGAGGAAAAGTTTATTTTGAGGCTCACAGTTTCATAGGTCTTAGTCCATAGACAGTCAATTTCATTCATTCAGAACATCATGGCAGAAAAGTGTGATGAAAGAAAGTGGCTCAAAACATGGCACCAGGAAGCAGAGAGAGCGAGCATTCGCGATCCTCTCACCATAGAGAAAATATCAACCCACAAGGGCACGCCCCCAAGGACCCACCTCCTCCACACCTTATCTGCCTATAGTTACCACCCACATAATCCCTACTAGGGGATTAATGCACAGAGTAGGTTAAGACTTTCATAACCCAATAAGCTCACCTCTAAACTTTCTTGCATTGTCTCACACATGAGCTTTTGGGGGACATCACTTATTTACCCCATAATAGCCTCTGAAGAAGGAAGTACTTTGTTTTTTAACATACAGACTCCTTGTTCTATTAACCTCTTCTACTTCTAATTCAGATATTTGCTTGTATATTTGCAAGTGAGACTAAAGAGTCAAATAAGTAGTTACAAAAGAGGGTAAGGGATGGTAGCTGAATGTGTGATATGGATTGGCACACCCCTAGTCCAGTGGTTCTGGCCCTCAGTGCACGCCGACATAATTTGAGGGGATTTTCAAAGACACTAATGCCCAGGCTCCATGCCCTGGTCTGAGGATCACTGTATTTTATTAAAGCTCCCCAAGTCATCCAAAGGTGCTGTCAGGGCTGAGATCCACTGAAGAGCCCTTGGAGAGAGGCTCCAAAAGTTTTAGTGATGTGGTGGGGTCTTGGGAAAGTTAAGCTCAAAAATTGATTCCATGGGTACAGATTATGGAAGGGAAACTTCCTTTAGTGGGTATCACTAAACTTTTGGAAATTCAGTTGTGTTTTACATGAAACAGGTGAAGAATTCTGCAGGATAGGTTTTTCAAACTTGAGAAAGACCCAAAGGCCTGGTGCAACACAGACTGTTGGGCCAGCCTCCTGGGCTTCTGTTTCTGTAGGTCTAGGTTGAAGCCTGAGGATTTCACTGCTAATGGTCCAAGTACCTCTGTAGCTGCTGCTCTGGGGAACACACAAGGAGAAACACTGTCAGTAACGAGTCAGTGCATCAAGCGCAGAATTCTGTGTGCTATCACAGTAGAACTGGCACCTGGATCCCACATTCCTACTTCTGTAAAGAATTAGCTGCCTTCTGGTCTAGAAGCCTGTGGCAGCCCAGTATAACATTGCCAATGGCACAGAATTCTGTTGTGTGTGGCATCCGCTGTGATCATGGAATTTCTTTTTAACTTCAGTAGTTTCACTGGAGGAAATAATGACACTGCAGAGCTGGTGTTCTTCCAGGGGAGAACTAATTGTGTGTGAAGTTGAGGATGTGTAATGAAAATACCTACTCCCCCTTCCAGTCACCAAGTACAGATCGTATGCATCACATGCACATGGCAGATGGCAGAACCTTTCTACAAACTGACTGTGTTGGATAGTGTTAAGTGTCTGGAAGGAATGTCTCAGCAAATGGCTTTGGTGGACACCTTCGTGTATGGTGCCTGTGCATCACAGTGAGTATGGTTAAGACAAGTGAGGTACAGGAATGCAGGATTTTAGGGAAGCATTCACTCCCAGGATGGTGCAGTTCCTGTGTCCTGGGGACCCCAAGTTCTGCATTACCCACAGACTCCATTGTGACCCAGCTAATATTTAGGATGAACCAGACTCAAAAGGTGGTGGAGTTCAGCCATTCTTTAGAGAGTCTCATGGCTCATGGCTTTAGATTGCTTTTGACCTCCACCTCCACCCTGTAGCTGAAAACTAAAAATGTTCACAGCAAAGTGTGTGTGTGTGTGTGTGTGTGTGTGTGTGTGTAATAAACATAATCAATAATTGAGGGGAAAAAAAAAGATAAGCACAGTCGGACACTGTGTTCCCAGTGACTCGGGAGGCTGACAGGAGGATTGTGAATTCTAGAACAGCCTGGGCAACTTAACAAGATCCTGTCTCAAAATAAAAAGGGCAGGGGATGTGGCTCAGTGGCACAGCATCCTTGGGTTTAATCCTCAGTACCAAAAGCAAACAGACAAATAAATAATTAAGGTAAGCACATTAATATGAACAACTAAATGCGTAAGAACCTTTATGCATAGTTCAACTGAATTGCCAAGAATGACTATGCTCACTCTCCTCCTAGGAAGGGGTTGCTGTTCTAACCTACCCACATGGATAAACTGGTTTCTCCCAAATAAAAACTAGCTGTGACCCGTGGAAAGCAGGAGGCATCCAGACACTATTCTCCAAAACATAAAATCCCACAAAAAAATGGAGTTTGAGCAGCCTCTCACCTCACCCCCGGAGGAGATGGCAGGGGTTAAAATTCATGCATTTAATCAGAGTTGAGAGGGGAAGACATGCTCACTCTTGGTTGGAGTCAGACTGTCCTAAATATAACAGTAAAAAACTGGCTTCAACTCAATAGTTCAATGTGATTTCCATTTGCACTTCTAGATAATAGAGAGAAGCCTCTTCAGGCTTTAGCCCCTGGATCCATAGGTGCAAATAAAAGTTATAGTATGAAATGTCATTCTAAGGACCAATTATATTCCCCCAGGGGGCTTGGAGAGGTGTCAGGCTGTCTGTGGTAACTGATTCCTCATTCCCTATCCTGTGTTAAATGAATGGTTGGGAGGAGGCTGGTGCAGATTCAGCTGGCAGAACCTCTCCACAGGCAGGGAGTTGCAGGGTGGCATGGGGCCACAGCACGGGCCACCAGGACACATCCTTGGTGGGATGAAGCCTCTGAGGAAAAATTAAAACAAGGTTGCGATGTATATGTTGTCCCAAGAGACAAAACTCTCTTGGGAAGCCAGTCTAGGGCTGGGAATGTAACTCAGAGAGAGGGAGCACTTTCCTGGCATGCACGAGGCTCTGGTTTGTTACATAACACCACAAAATACACACACACACACACACACACACATAAGAGTAGTCAGTCAGTCGGCTCTCTATTGTTGCAGACTTAGAATAGTCCTGTCTTGACTGGAGATTGACTAAGGGGTGACGGGATGGGAAGCCATGGTGGCCAGACAGAGACATGGAGAAGCAAGTATCTGAACTCAAAATGACACCCCAAGAGGTAAACCATGGGGTATGTTTAGAAAGTCATTAAGGGAAAAAGGAATTCCTAAAGAAGATATAGTACTTAGTGACCCAGAATGGAACAGAAAGAGTAGGAGAGAAAAAACTCATAGTGGCTGGAGTCTGAGGTGATCTTCAGCACGGCTCTGACAGTGCTGCAGACCAACCACCCATCAGCAGATAATGGAGTGTGTTGAATAAGTAGCCCAGGAAGGAGCCAGCTGCTTATTTTGTAGACAGCCTCTGAGCATGTAAATAAGTCACATGTCCCCTTTAGAAATGTGATGCAGAACAGGCCAGCACATCGGGCAGTTTCTGAGGGAAGGGCAGGGAGTATGGCTGACTCTGTCCTCCTACTTCCAGAAGCTCCTTTCCTCACGGGGTCATGACTCTTAAGCTCCAGTGTAAGGAAACAATTTATTTCCCACGATGAGTTGCACAAAGCAATATTGGAGTCTGCCAGTTGTGATTTCCAAGCACAAAGTTAACATTCGTCTCAACTTGAACATGCTAGAGCTTTTGGAGCAAATGAGATCGCTTTCTTTCTCCATCAAATTATGAATTATGCATTGGCTTTTTGGTCCTTTGGTCCAAGTCACATGTTAAAAAATAAAATCAGAATTAACGTGAAATGCAAAGGCTTATTTTCACAAACAGGGTCCTTTTATGTTAGCCCAGGCAAATTTGAAAAAAAAAAATATGGGAAGATGAATATTCACCGTGTGGTTTGAATGAAATTTGAATTTGATGATATTTGTGCTCTTCATGCATTATAAAAAGGGATAACATTATTAAGAGAAAATAGCTTTCTGTAAGATGGGCTTTAACTGTATTCTCACCACCGCTGAAATAAGTGTAAATGCCCCACTGTTTCCATTCAGTATATAATAGTTCATCATTGTGTTCACAGCCCAGTTACAAGTTCTTCAACTATATGATTTTCTAGATTAGGGGACCACATGACATGCTAAAGAATAAGGGGCTTCCCACCTACACTGTGAAGGTGGGTATATGGAGCTGCACCTCTACAAGCACTGAAGATGGATATCCCGAGAGCAGTGAAGACACAAAGGACATGTGTGGGGTGGACGGCTTCGCATTCTGCTCCATCATCTCTCTCACTCTATCAAAGAACATGTACAATAGAGTCTGAGAGAAGAACAGCCGGCGATGGTGGCCTCCTTCCCGTACCTTGACAGATGGGCAGGTTATCCCACGTTCCATCATCACGACATAATGAAACCATGTTGTAGAGGTCGGGGTAGCGGATCTTGAATCCTTCATGACAGGTGATGATTAACTTATCTCCATGTCTATACGTCTTGTTATGAATCTCAGCATCTTCAATTTGAGGGATACGGCAATCTGCAATTTTGGTGAAAAAGGTATACATTATGCCTGGAACTTAAAATGGCTAGCAGTTTCACAAGAAAGCTCTTATTTTCAGGCCTGGTCTTGACCTATACAATTTCTGGCACATGATACCTTACTTGTTACTAGGCTCAGGTGCCTGATGACAAGCATCATAACCTGCTTCCTTGGAGTAACAGGAAGAGAGAGTTCATGAAGAGAGACCCAGGCATAAAGGGAATCATTTCCTGCTGGACACTTTACCCTGATCTTATGAACAATATTGATCTTATGAACAATTTTGGAGATAAATGAAAAAAGACAAGATTTGGGGATTAACCTGAACAATCCATCTGGTTATATATTTGCTGGTTTATGAACAACAGATGACATGATGCAGACTGTCAGACTGGTCACCCATCAGGCCACCTTTTCCCTGGGGCCCAGCCCGATGAGAAAACACGGTGTGTGGAACAGCACACATCAAGCTGCGGCCGAGTTTGCCAATAAAACTTCCTGTCCGCCTTATCTGTTGCTAAAAAGATAAAAAATAGAGCAGCACATATTCTTGCCAATCTCACAAAGGCTCAGAGTAAGCAGCTGCACTACCTCCTAAAAATGGAGTAGAGCAAAGTGCCCGTGTCCAGGAAGAGAAGATGCAAGCAAATCTGGGGGTCAGAAGGATGCTGAGGAAGAACAAGGAGTCCACACACCAAACTGATAAAAAGATAAAATAAAATCAGTGGATGACAACTATCCAATTCTAACTGTGTCTACTTCTAATTTACCATATAGGCCATTGTGTTCCTTGCTGCCAAGTTGGTATCCTGTTCTCCCTACCCTTACTGACCCTAAATACTGCCCAACTAATCCCATCTGGTTTAAGTCACACTGATCATGATATGGGTCTCTCCATCTCTTCTGGGCACATTTCTGCTTAATGGTTCTGATTTCATGCATATTTCTCTTTTATTTTCTTTCTCTTTTTGTGGTGCTGGGGATGGAACCCAGGGCCTCAAGCCAGCAAGGCATGTGCTCTACCCTTGGGCTACACCCCATCTTGACAATGCTTCTGATTTTAGATGCATATGTGCTTGGAATTGTGATCTCTAGATGGGTTCTCTTCCAAATTAGTTGGTGCTTAATTTTTTTAAAACAGGCAACCAAGGATAACATTTTGTCAATCACAGACACTTCCTCCAAAAATTCTTCCATGCTACAAAAAGATTACTGGTTTCTCAGCCACTCTCCAAAGCCTACTGAATCCACAATATGTATGGAATAGTATTAATAGGATCCTTGATCTTCAAGTTGCTCTAAGCTTTAAACAGTTAGTTCTGAAACTCTGGATACTGGGAGCCCTGACGAAGGTGAAAGGAAGGAAAGGAGCAATGGCTGGCTGGTGGATGGTACTGGTGGTTGTGAACTTTGGCAGCTTTGAAAAGAGCATATCCCAGTAGTAATATGGGGTGGGGGCTGGGCATACTGGGAGGGGCTGGGAATTGAACAAAACAGACTCCAGAAAATAAGATGTCAGTGATAGGAAAGAGGCAAGCAGAAGGGGCCTCCCTGTGGGAGAGGGTCTGACAACAGGGCATGAAGGACAGAGGCCATTCACTGCCCTGGGCAGGCCATCTGAAGTCAAGTGCACCTAAGTTGTGCCTGTATCTCAGCCTTTGTCACCACGATTAGCTTGAGAGCAGGACCTGTGTCCCACTTCCTCTGATGTTCCTTCTCTGCTTCCAGACCTGTGCACACAATAAAGGGGAGCAGGGTCATCCAAACCTATGCCCAAGAACCCTGTGAGCACACAGCCCTCGGGGAGCCTGGTTAACAGGTTTTCAGCCCGGCCCAGCCACTCAGCTTTCCCCTGAGGAACCCTATCATCAGGTTGTCGCACAGCCCATGGCTTTCAACATAGAGTCTCAGCTGGAGAACTGTCTTCTGGTTTCAATTTTACCTCTCATTTTTTTTGTGCTACAGGCCATGGAAAGGGTTTTCTAACTGTTCACATTTAACCAATAGTTTTTCTGCTAGAATAGCTAAACTCCCTCCAAATCAGCCCCAGAATAATCTTGACTGGAGTCACAAGATAATTGACGACTCTCTGCACACCACAGCTGCCTTCTTTTAATGGAAGAATCTGAATTATATTTTTTTCAATGGCACTATGCAGAAGTCATTCACAGCAAATAAAAACACATTTATCGAGGCATCTGTCTGTAAAATCTTGGCAATAAATAGAATCTGTAGCAGTAATTTATACGTTTTTCATGATGGACTTAAAATTTGCTCAAGAATTAACTGGTATACTCAGAGGTAACCAGTTATAGAGAGTAAAATAGTGGACAGAATGTCCATTTAGACATTATAGACATGTGGATACTGGCTGACCAGGTGCAGAAGTGCCCAAGCCTTGATCCCAAGGCTGATTTATCAGTTTGTGGTATTTAAACAAGAAGGCTTGGAATTTCTAATCAGAATTCCAAGTTTCCACACACAGGAGTTGGGTTTAGTGCAGAGCATATGACACAGGGTTTGAAGGGAATTTGCAGACTCACAAATTCCAGCAATTCTGTAGACTACTCAAAGAGAAGTCTCCATAGGAAGTAGGGCAGGGATCGTTTACTAGGTGGGGGAGCTATGTACCAGCTGGGGAATGAGAAGTTAAGAGTCCAAGTTCCACAAAAGTGGAAAAGTCAGGAGGGCTGCATCTTAGGAGTAAGGACAAAACTGACATAGGCTGGCTCTAACAGAAACCTAAAGTTTGACAGAAGAAAAGATAATTCACATTCTCTTCAATTTTTTACATGTGAAGTCTGGCATCGATTCCCCTCACTAAAGGAGGATAGGGTTGGAAGAAGAGGCATCTGGATGAGTATCGTCTGCTGAGTTGTCCGAGACAGCAAATAACCACAGATCTTATTTTAATGGAAAGAAAGAATCCAGAACCTGTGGTATCTGAAAAGAAATGTGTGATCTTTATCAATGCACAAGTTTCAAATAGAGATGCAGATGTTCCTCCACTTACGATGGGGCTATGTCCAGCTAAACCCCTGTTAAGTCAAAAACATTGTAAGTCAACATGTATTTAATCTAACTCACCTACTGAGCACCCTAGGTGAGCCACAGTACACTGGGGAGCATCAATCATTTTCCCTCAGTCACCTGACTGGGAACTGTGGCTTACTGCAGCCCAGCACCAAAGAGTATCATATTGCCTAATGCAAAGCTTCACGTTTCAAAATTTGGATTACAGTTTTTATGGAATGGATATCACTTTCACATCATCCTAAAGTTGAAAAATCATAAGTTGAACCATTAGTAAGTTGGAGACTGTTTGTTACACAACTTTCTATAGCATAAGTTCATCAACAGAATTTTTTAAAGAAACTTCAAACATATTTTTACCAAGGATTATGAAAACTATCAACAATTAGAACTTAGGTACAGGTGGCATAAATGTACACTTCTCATACATAACCTAAGGGATACCAATGGCTCCCCTTCTGGAAACCATCTTTCACCAGCCCACCACTGCCATTATTTTTATACCCTGTTCCTCATATCAATGGGGATTCAATATAATGAATACATAAAAGAAGGAGTGAACGATCCTAAGGCAGTATTACACATTTATACCTAAGTACAAATTAATTTATCAGCTTAGTTAGTAGAGAGTAGAGTCCTAAGGGATGGGTCAGGCATAGTAAAATTTCAAGAATATGTACCATAACTTGGATTACTTTTCTTTAAAATGGGAGTTACATGTGAAAATGAATTTGACTCCTTGAAAATACCAAGTTCTCACATTATTGCTCCCCAAAACTAATATTGGAAACACACACAGATCCACAATCTACTTTAGTATATTAAAGCCTCTGAAGATATTGCCATAAAGAATTCTACTTAATTTTGCCTAAACCAGTATTCAGAAAATTTATTTATTCATCCAGCTGCTCATTCATTCATCCATTCAATGAGTTACTGAGCACGTACTCTAGGCCCAGCGTGTTCTAGGTGCTGCAGACAGAGAACTCTTATTACTCTTATGATTTGCATGGAGGGAGATTGCTAACTGAAAAACTAAGAGACGAATGAGCTAGGAAACAGCAAGCAAGGCTCACTGCTATGACGAACACATAACAAGGTGATAGGATAGGGACTGACTCGGAGACTCATTTAATTTCGGCAGACAGGCAAGGGGCCTCTGAGGAAATGACATTTATTAAGCTGAGACCTGAATGACAACAAAGATCCAATTACGTGGGGAACTGGGAGAAGCACATTTCAGGCAGTGGAACAGCTAGTACAAAGGCCAAGAAAGAGCTTGGTGTCCTGAAAAAACAAAAGAAGATCTGTGTGTTTGGAATATAGCGATCAAGATGGAGCAGGAAAGGAAGGATTTGCAGGTAGGGCAGGGAATGGGGGTCCTATTATAGTGTGATGGGGAGCTCCTGGTGCTTGGCAAACCTGGGTCATGACACAATCTGATCTACGTCCTCAAAGGGTTTGCCATAGGTGCAGTGAAGGATTAACCTGCCCAAAAAGAGGTGGGGCTTTTGCCTTCAGCTCCAGGGAGGTAACCACTAAAACCCTGTAATGTCCTGCCTGGATGAGTGTCTTTGCTTACCCAGAGGCTTTGGGCCATTCTACATAATCTATGCCAACAATGTGGTTGACACTGGGGACCTTGGACCCCGTAGAATCACCTCAGCTCTTGGAGGGACTGGAGACTAGGATGAACCACACAGTGGTCTACCATGCCTACATGACTAATTCCCAGTAAACACTGGAAACCAAGGCTTGGACAAGTCTCCCTGGTGGAGGGTTGTTCATATTCCATGTATATTGTCATATGTTGTTGCCTGAACAAATAGGCACTCTCTGCACAGCTCTACTGGGAAAGGACGACTAGAAGCTCACCCTGCTTATGCACCTCTTCCCTTGGTTGATTTTAATCCATATCTTTTCATTGTAATCAACTTTAATCATGAGTATATTGGCTTTTCAGAGTTTTGAGTCCTACTGAATTAGTGAACCTGAGGTGGGCTTGAAGACCTCCAAACTTGATGTCAGAAGTGAGGGTGTTCTTGTGGACTCCTGAACTTCGTTCCACAGGATCCTTTCTTGACTCAACATCTACTAACATCTCCAGAATTACTTGTCCATATCAGTGCTGTTCCACACCCCTCCTAGTGTAAAGAACTATCATTCCAATACAACTCAAGAGAATATTATCAGAACATCACCATTTTTTAGAATTAGGTTGCAGAAGCTGAAAGGAATCAACCAAGGCAAATTAAGTCACCATAACCATAATGTCAGGCAGAGAAATGGAGAGGCTGAGCATTAATGCTGTTTGGGAAGGCACTGAACTGGAGAGAGAGGGTGCTTCATAGAAAAAGAAGCCCTACCACATGAGGTGGTTTTGCTTCATAAGCAAGGCGGATCCAGGTTGTTTCTTTCTTTTTAAAAGGACATTGATTTTAATGGAATCTGAAGAAGCATCAGACCAAGACACTCAATATATTGGGGCTCCCAGCTAAATGTTAATGTGGAATTTTTAGTAGGACCCAGCTTAAAACCACTGAGAAAAAGTCACCTGAATGAGAGTTGGTCAAAGTCATTAGGGTAAGCATGCATCTTATGCTTACTATTTTCCTTTGGTCTACAGAAGGAAAATATTTGTGGTTGACAAAGGCAATTAGCATGCTTGTGTTTTGTTATTTAAGTGTTTTTTAAATACTTAACACTTGGATGGTAATTCTTTGTGGGTTCTTAGCTACCCGTACTCTGAAGGACTGAGACTGCTACACATTCTTCTAAGCATACATGGAACATTTACAAAGTTTGACCACACCTGGGCCATAAAGAAAATCTCAAAAAATTGCAAATGACTGAAACTTTAGAGCATGTTTTCTGGCCACAGTAAAATAAGAAAAAAATAACAATAATAGAAATTTTCTAGAAGTTTGGAAACTGAAAAATACTTTTCTAAATAATCCATGGGTCCAAAGAGAAATAATAATAAATATAGAAAATATTTTGGCCAGGTGCAGTGGTGCATGCCTGTAATCCCAGCCATTCCAGAGACTGAGGCAGAAGGATCACAAGTTTGAGGTCAGCCTTGGCAAATTAACAAGATCCTGTCTCAAAAATAAAAAGTATGAAGGGCTGGGGATGTACCTCAGTTGTATAGTGCCTGGTAACACTAAATAAATAAATAAATAATCAAATTAATTTTTTAAAATAAATATTTTAAATAGAATAACAATGAAAATACTGCACATTGAAATGTATGCTATGCAGATAAAACTATAGCTACAATCCTTTAAATATACACATCAGAGGGCTAGGGATGAGGCTCAAGCGGTAGCGCACTCACCTGGCATGCACGGGGCGCTGGGTTCAATACTCAGCACCACATACAAATAAAATAAAGATGTTGTGTCCACCGAAAACTGAAAATTAAATATTAAAAAATTCTCTCTCTCTCTTCTCTCGCTCTCTCTTTAAAAAAAAATACACATTAGAAAAAGAAATATCTAAAAATTAAGAATGTATATTTTACAGTTGATTAGGTCAACTTTGTTAATCATTTTATTCAAGTTTTTTATATCCTTATTATTTTTTCCCTCCTGCTTGTTCTGTAAATTATTAAAAGAGGAGTGCTTAAAGCTCTTCCTGTGATTGTGCATTTCTCCTTAAAAGTTCTATTGATTTTTTGCTTTGTAAATTTTGAGGAGTATTATTAGGTGCACACAAATTTAGCGTTATCACCAAATACTCAAATTAAAAGTTCTTATACAAAAGTTTTAAAAAAAAGGATAGGCAATTAAACCCAAAGAAAGTTCAAGGAAGTAAAATAAAGAGTGAGTATGAAAGAAATAGGAAAGACACACAGGAGAGGATTGACAAAACCATAAGTTGACTTTGTGACATCAATGAAATTGAGTAAAACTGATCAAGAAACCAAGAGGGACGGCACATATAACAATGAAAGAATAATAAGCAACATCAAAACATATTCTGTTTTAAAAAATAAAAAGGATATTACAAAAAACTTTAAGTCAAGAAATCAGAAAATTTTGGTGGAGTTGGAGTTCTAATATAAACAAATAAAAACTATATAACTGACCAAGATAGACACGATAAGAAACAGAAAGTAGTCATACTTCAGAAAAATCTAAAATAAATTGAATTCAAAATGGAAAGCCTTCCCACAAAGAAAACTCCAGGCCTAGGTGACTTCCCCATAAATTTCATCAAGTATTTGCAGAAGAAATTGCAGCAATCTCACAGAAATTCTTTTTTAGCGTTCTCTTCTGAAGGCCCACACCAACCTGCTTAAGAGGTTGATGATGCAATCTGGCAAGAACATTATAGAAAGGGAAAATTTGAGGCCAATCCATTCAGCAACATAAAAGCAAAACTTGAAAACAAGACATTAGCAAACACAATCGAGCAATAAATTTAAAAATATGTCACAAGTAAGATGGGTTTACTTCAAGAATCCTAGGTTGATTTAACATTTGACAACCAACTAATATGAATCACAACAGAATAAATAAAATCAAGAATTAATAAATTGGATGGACTCAAACTCAAAAGCTTCTTCTCAACAA
Organism: Callospermophilus lateralis; assembly: GCF_048772815.1. NCBI lineage: Eukaryota > Metazoa > Chordata > Mammalia > Rodentia > Sciuridae > Callospermophilus > Callospermophilus lateralis. The sequence continues at coordinate 61,031,939 of NC_135317.1, read as the reverse complement.
AAGAAACAATCAATGAGGTGAACAGAGAGCTTACATTTTAGAATCAAATTTTTGCCACACACACATCAGATAGAGCACTATTCTCCAGGATATATAAATAACTCAAAAAACTTAACACCAAACAAACAACCCAATCAATAAATGGGCTAAGGAGCAGAACAGACACTTCTCAGAAGAAGATATACACTCGGTCAACAAATATATTAAAAAATGTTCAACATCTCTAGCAATTAGAGAAATGCAAATCAAAACTATCCTAAGATTTCATATTATGCCAGTCAGAATGGCAGTTATCAAGAATACAGACAACAATAAATGTTGACAAGGATGTTGGGGGGAAAAGGCATAATCATACATTTCTAGTGGGACTGCAAATTGGTGCAACCAATCTGGAAAGCAGTATGGAGATTACTTAGAAAACCTGGAATGGAACCATCATTTGTCCCAGCTATCCCACTCCTGCTCAATACCCAAAGGACTTAAAAATCAGCATACTATAGTAATGAAGCCACATCAATGTTCATAGCAATACAATTCACAATAGTTAAACTGTGGAAGCAACCTAGATGCCCTTCAACAGATAAAGAAACTGTGGTATATATTCACAATGGAATATTACTCAGCATTAAAAGAGAATAAACTATGGCATTTTCAGATAAATGGACAGAGTTGGAGAATATCATGCTAAGCAAAGTAAGCCAATCCCCAAAACCAAAGGCCAATGTTCTCTCTGATAAGTGAATGCTGATCCATAACAGGGAGGGGAAAGACTTGAGAAAAATGGAGGAACTTTGACTGGGCACAGGGAGGGAGGAGAAGGAGGGTGCATGAGGGCAGGCAAGATGGTGGAATGAGATGGACATCATTACCCTAGGTACATGTATGACTGCACATATGGTGTAACGCTACATCATGTCAACCACAGAAATGTAAAGTTGTGCTGCAACTGTGTACAATGAATCATAACTGCATTCTGCTGTCATATATACCTAATTAAAATAAATTAATTAAAAAAAGAATGTCAAACAGAACCAAGGAGAAAATTACCATCTTAATAGATGTGAAAAAGCATTTGATGAAATTCAATATTTGTTCATGATCATTAAAATTTAAAAGAACTCTCAAAATAGGAATGGAAAGAAACATCCTTAATATAATAAAAGATATCTTTTTTAAAAAATCTATCTCAATAATATGGAAGGCATCCCATTTAAGACTGGGACTAACACAGTGAGGTTCACTCTTGCTCCTTGTATTCAGCATTATACAGAGTTCCTAACCAAAGCAGGAGTGCAAGAAAAGGAAACAAAAGGTCAGGAAAAAAACAAAAGTTGTACTTTTCACACATCACACAACTACATATGTGATAAAACCCCAAAGAATTCAGTCAAATTGGCAATGAGTTTATCATACATGAATTCTACATATGACCAATTTTTATTTTGGGGGTACTAGGGATTGAAATAGGGGTGCTCAACCATTGAGTCATATCCCCAGCCCTTTTTTGTATTTTATTTAGAGACAGGTTCTCACTGAATTGCTTAGGGCCTCGCTAAATTGTGGAAGCGGGCTTTGAACTCGTGATCCTCCTGTTTCAGCCTCCCAAACTGCTGGGATTACAGGCATGAGCCACCATGCCCAGCTCATATATGACCTATTTTAAAAACAAAATATAAAATAATTATCCTCAAAAACAATTTTTTTTATTTCTAGGCATAAATCTAATAAAAACATCTATATAAGATATGTATACAGAAAACCTCCATCTTACGACAAGACAAAATCATCATTCTAATGACGAGTGCCGGATTGTATGATAGACATTGTGAGCTATGTCACTAGACATGTTTGAGATTTAAATGTGAAAGGCAAAATGGTAAGGTTCTAAGAAGACTACATAAGAGAAAGTCTTTGTCAGAGTAGAAAAACATCTTTTTTTAACAAGACAAAATAAATCTTTAAAAGCTCCAGCATAAAGAAAAAGATGTATTAATTTCACTACATTAAAACTAAAATCTGTTCATCAAATGGCACTAATGATAAAAGAAGTAAAAACCTAAGCCACAGGACAGATCTTCAACATTTACACAATCAACAAAGAACTTGCATCCAGTATATATAAAAACTCCTAAAAATCAAAAAGGAAAAGACAACTAATAAGTAGGCAACTGAATTAAAGAGGCACTTCCAAGAGAGAATAAAAGCTGGCCATTAAACACTACCCACCAGGGAAATGTACATTAAATCCAGAAGTACCACCCGATGGCTAAAATACTGACAACACCAAGTGTTGGCAAGGAGCAAACTCTGCTCTTGGGAGTGTCAATCAGTACAACCTCTTTGGGAAACTGGCACTACCTATTAACACTGGACATACACATATCCTATGCCTCAGCAGTTCCATTCTGGTGTAGCCAAGAGAAATGAGAGCATATACATACACCAGCAGGTATGTTCAAGTATGTTCAGAGTGATACTATGAAGCCAATTGGAAATGCTCTAAATTTCCATTAACATTGGAAAGTTCAAATTATGCTATATTTATATATTAGAACACTAAGCAGGCTGGGGATATAGCTCTGTTGTAGAGTACTTGCCTAGCCCTGAATTAGATTTCTGGCACCAAAATAAGTAAATAAATAAATAAATAATAAAAATAGAAATGATCAGAGTAGTCAGAAGTGGTGGTGCATTCCTGAAATCCCAGTGGCATGGGAAGCTAAGGCAGGAGACTCATGAGCCTCAGCAACTTAGCAAGGCTCTATCTCTTTAAAAAAAAAAAAAAAAAAAGTGCTGGGACGTGGCTCAATGGTTGAATGCCCCTGGGTTCAATCTCTGGTACCAAGAAAAAAAAAAAAAGTGCATATTACTGCAGGCCAATAATATGTATTGATTTCATAAGCATAAAGTAAATCAGACATAAAATAATCTCTATGCTATAATCCCATGCATATTAACTCAAAAATAAGGCAAAAGTAAACTTGAAATAGCATCACGTTTATGAGCACATGTTCTCAAGCCAGGTGATTACAACAGGAAGTGAGTGCTAGCTCTCAGGAAGAGGAGGGGGCAGTGATGGGGAGTGGTCTTCTGGGGAGCCGGCAGTGTCCCATTTCTTGGATAAAGGTGACATTGGTATTGCTTTGCAATGGTTCATTGGACTGTTTGGTTTTATGAACTTTCTAGTGTAAGTATTATATTTCATTATTTTTACAGTGTGTGTGTGTGTGTGTGTGTGTGTGTGTGTGTGTGTTGTACTAGGGATTGAACCTACAGCCTCGCATATGCTAGGCAAGCGGCAAGCTCTATACCACTGAGCTAAACCCCCCAATGCTATTCCATTAATTTTTAAAAGGCTAAAACAACAACAGAAAAATTAATCCAAAAGGGAAAACAAGGAAATTCACTGAAAATGTAACCATCTCTCCCAATTCCATTGGAGCCTTTGGGTCTGGCAATTAGAGTGCTTAACAGAATATTAGGGAATGAATGACTAAATATATTGGAGTGGCACTGAAATTCTTAAAGGCATTTAAAAACATTAATTATCTGTCAAAATATTTCAAGAAGGCCATTTGACTTCTAAATGTAGATTATGTAGATTGGTGGGAAAAACTGGGTTTGGCTTAGAATTTCACTCTAGAGGAAAAATCTTTCTGATTTCCTGCTTTTCTCTTGATAAACACAATTTTTATTTTTAAAGAAAGTTTGAGGTCACTTTCCTTTTTTTTTTTTTTTTTTTTTTTTGCAAAGTAGCCTTATGTTGCACAACAAAGAAGTGATAGAAAGCAATGTGTGGCCAGAAGTGAGCCCACTCTCATGGGCTGAGGACTTGCAGAGCTCCTACCCCACTTCCTGATGCTCTGCTTGTGGAGTGCCCATGGCAAATATCTCAAGATGCTGCTGAGGCCCGCCTGCAGGTGCTTGCTAAATTTAGATTCCTAGTGCATAAAAAGCTTTGAGCTTGGCATCTGGAAGTGTGCTTCATTCACACACCCCTGGGGCAATTCCCGTGAAGTCAAACATCAAGATGCACCCTCTGATGGGATATGCAAGGCCAGTCCCTCTGATTATGTAGACTGAAGACAGCAGTCAAAATGTAAAGGTTGGCTCGAAATTTAACAACTCCCAGCCCATCTCTGAGGAGCTGTGTCAGCCAAGTGTAATTAGATTCAAATCTGAGCAGGCTGGGGAGGGGGGAACTCTGCACACTGAAGTCTGTGGCTCTTGAGACTCAGCGTGGGCCTCGGAGGAGGTCTGAATTAATACCTAACAGACTCACAAGATGCTGACCGGGGAGCCAGGATCAGCCCTGAACTGCTGCAGACTGTCAAGAGAGAAGATGAATTCCACTTGAGATAGGGTTGGAAAGACTTCCGTGGGGGTAGCCCTGCATTTTTCATCAGCAGTCAACCTAATTCTGGGCTGTTTCAGCTGTGAATTTGTGAAAAACCATTTTCTGGGGAATCTCTGCAGTCAGCTTGGTGTCCAAGGTTGCTACCAATCATTGCGTGACCTTTACACACAATCTGAGAAGGATCTGAGCATGTGCTCATGTTGTTGTTGTTCTCCGTTTGCCTAATAACTCTCTAAAAATTCTCTTTAAAGCCACCCCCACCTCCAGGGCTTGGGTATAGACAGGGCAGGATCTTAGCACTCCTGTGATGTGGAAGAGCCTGTGCCACAGCGGGTTAAGGAGTGACGCTGCTCTAATTTGAACGTTCCCTCTGCACTTACAGGGCTGGTTGCGTAGACTTGAGAACCCTGCCTGTGGCGGTCCAGCTGTCATCCTGCAATAATGATAACTGATCATTTCTGTCACTTATCTTTACTGCATCTGCCCCAGTCTGACCTGACCTTATTTCCTCTGGATATTTTTTCAAGTCATGACCACATTTAAGTTAAAGAAATCTTTTTTAAAAGCAAAAACCAAAATCACACTGAAGGGAGGGAGGATAGGCATACATAACTTCTGCTAACCACAGCATAAGAAATGTCAGTGACCCTGAGGGCAGGCAGAGGCACCCTTCTGCTCTTTCCCCACCTTAGAAGACAGAAAATGAGAAGAGAATATCTTAAGGGAAGATAGGCAAATATTTGCCCTTGTGGGCAGAGTCTGTCGTTTTTGATAACTCCTATCTACAGCAACAAGAAAGAAATTTTAGATGATAGAAAACACACATGAGAAGAGAAGGGTGCTAAATAAAATATTTTTAAAGCATCCATCTGTTTTGGCGAAGCTTCTGGAGCTGGGAGACGATTTGCCTTAATATATGAGTACCTGTAAAAAGGACTAAGACTACCCTGCTTTTGAAAAATGCCTGCACCCCACAGTTTTGATGAATAAAGGAGTTAGCTGCCAACTTTATTGCCAGCTCTAGTTGGGTCAAGTTGGATCTTTTAATTGAAAACGTATAATGTAATAATAATACTTAAACTCACATTGCACCTTTTCCCCAGGAAGCTTCTTAACATCAAATTATTCATCTTTTATAGCAATTCTGGTCAGGTCTATGGGAGCTAATATATTTTAGTAAGTACTTTACTGCTTCATGAATGAATGAGACTTTTTTCTCTTTCATGGAAGGAACTAGTAAAAAGAAGGGTTAAGCAAGGAGACACCACTGTGGCGAGGACAGCTCTCCTCCTGGGTTCTACGCCACCGTTAGCTGCAATCAGGTAGGTAACTGAATAGGGTTCCTGGGTGCTGTTGGAATTGCCCTGAGAGCTCTTAGAAATAACCCTGCCTGGGCTTCCACTACACAGAGTCTCTTGTAATGGGTTCCTGGAACTTTTATTTTTAAAAGTTCTACACATGATTCTGACCTGGAAGGAGATCTAAATACACATTTTCAACAAGTTTTGATGCAGGCCATCTTTGGAATACATTTCAAGGAAACGTGCCCTGCACAAACAGGTTGTTACCAAGCATGTCGACAGCAGGCCACCTCCCAAAGGGGGTGCAGTCCTGGGGTGATTTTGCTAGGTGTCACTTACTTCATCGTCTCTCTTCCTTACCTATAGAACTTGGTTCCTCTTCCCAGGAAAAATCATCCTTGGTTAGGAGATGAACATCCTGGAAAGCACACATCTGAATCTGAATCCCAACTCTTCCATTACCTATGAGACCATGAGGAATCTAGCCTCCCTGCCCCTTCACTTTCCTGTCTATAAAATAAGGAACTTGGGGCTGGGGATATGGCTCAAGCGGTAGCGTGCTCACCTGGCATGCGTGTGGCCCGGGTTCGATCCTCAGGACCACATACAAACAAAGATGTTGTGTCTGCGAAAGCTTAAAAAAATAAATAAAACTTACTTCTCTCTCTCTCTCTGTCTCCCTCTCTCTCTATCTCTCTTAAAAAAAAATAAGGAACTAGAACCTACTTTTTAGGGTTGCTATGGTAATTAAAGAAGATATTGTATAATAAGCAGAGGTACTCGGTCTATATGCTAGACACCTCCTTAAAACAATGCAGTCTTGTTGGGGGGAAAAAAAGGGAATGTGCAGACATGTTGGGGATGGTAGGGTTCAGGAATGGTGCCCAGAGAGGCTGTGGCTTTACTGACGGGGGGGCAAAAGGCATGTTCCGAACTAATGTTTAGCTGTTCCTCCTCATTCAACCCCTGCCTCCCTGAATCCCTGTTCATCTATATCAGCATCCCCAAATACATGACCTAACAAGGGCCACTCAATTCACCATAATGCCCTACAGATAACTCTGACTCATCTGCACTGACACTATTAACTATGGCTAGAACAATTATAAAGTATGTACTAAGCCAATCAGGAGTATGGGATTAAAAAAATACATATGAGCCTTCCTTGTGTGTGAATGATTTTTCCAAAATTTTCCTAACTGATGGCTGGAGCCTACACCTTAACTGGAATGCAGAGACCTGAATCCTCCTGGGGCCTTGGTTCAGGTTGCATAATAAATGAGCTGGCTCCTCCTAGTCCCTCCTAGCACATTTAGGGCTAAACCAGGCACGCAGACCCATACAATAGAAGCCTCCCACTCCAAGGATTTCTCAGTCCTTTTCTTGGAATTACTATACAGCTTATGGAGTTGGGAAGAAGCTCATCTAAAAAGTGATCAACTCCCTGCCACCCCATGATGATCAAATAACAGAAGGCCTTCATCTTTGGGTAATATTCAGGAAGGCTATTCTGGTTTTCTTTGTTACCTAATGTCTCTGCATTGCCTGGGTTTTAAGCACTGGGTATCTTTGACCATAGGTTTTAACAGGGAGGTGTATTTGGAAGCAACAAGTAAACTTTTAATTAAATACAATTTTATGTATGCATGGTCTGCACGCAAGAGGAAAAGGTGAATTTATTTTTAAAAACCTTAAATCCATATTATATTACTTTTGGTATACATATATTTAAAAATGTATACATGCACACATATATATCTTGAAAATAAAAGGAAAGATAGCAAGTATTTGAAGAGTAAGACACCATCTTACTCATCCTTTACAATTTCCATGAGGAAAAGCATAATAGATACTTTTAAAATGCTTGTCAGTTTAAATTATTTAAATCGTTTCATAAAAGAAATATACACTAAGTCACAATAATTGCAGACATATCATTGCTAGAAGCTCCCTCCCAAGGTAAACTCAATAATGATGTCAGGAGAATCTGAAACTAGTTCCTAATGAACTCAATGAAATAGAAGTTCTATGCCTTATGGAAATTTGGGGCTAGAATTAATTCTTGATTCATGTCTATTCCAAGTTCAGCCTTGTCCTCTGAGATACATAACCAACCACTTTGGCATCCCAATTAGTTAAACACAGTACATTTTTTAGAACTTTAAATGTGTCCACATTAAGTAAAAGCAAAATGTATATTAAGTTGTTTTGACCAATGGACTTAGGGTAATTTCCAGGAGTAAATGAATAGCTTGACACCACCAATACATTTCAGGATAATTGCTAGAAATAAATGTCTCCCGTGTCAATCTGCTCTGCTTGTCACAGTTCTTTCTTTCCTTAAATGAATCACATCTAACACATAACTGATAACTAGTAATTGATTTAATCCTCTGAGTAATGTATATCTTCTGTATCACAAATATAGTTTTGGTACAAGATATGTACTGCACTTTTTATTGAGTAATGTGAAAATGAGTGCTGAGTTGGCAGCCTAATCATAAATAGCCCTAATGTTATCTGAGTTGCTCTCTTGCATTTACAAAAATGGTGATAAACTGGATTGTAACTGACTATTTCTTTTAATGCTGAGATTAATCTATCCCCTGCCCCAGCCCTCACTGAACACTCTTGCTTTTCCATTATCATGCAGGTTCAGCCAGAAGCAGAGAGAGAAGAGACTGAGGTGAGCACTTTACCTTCTTGCACACAGATGGGTCTATCGCTTGGGATCCAGCCCAGGGTTCCGTTAAGATGTTTCATACACAGTCTCTTTGTAGAGCCCTTCAGCTTGAATCCGTCTTGGCAGTGAAATCGGGTTACAGAGCTTTCAAAGAAAACCCCTCCGCTGGGAGTCCTGAAGCCATTCTCTGGGACTCCTGGGTCAGCACACACATGAAGGTCATCGAACCCTACATTGGCAGGGAAGAAAAGGTCTTTGAATACATTCTTCTGATGACAAGGGTCTTCCTCCTAATTTAGTATACCCTAAATATAAATGGCAGATACTACATTAATTCATACACCTTGGACCACTCAACCACACCAACAACAGAGCCAAGAGCATAAATATTTCAGTGCTGTCTCACTGGCTAGGAGAGGCCAAGGATTCGGAAGTATCTTCTGTGTGCATAATGCTCCATATGAACCCTCAAAGGTAAGGAATGGAAACTTCTGAGCTCTACAAAGGCATAATACTCTGTTTTCTTTCAAAATCAATGGAAAAATCCTTATTGAACAGATACCAAGAACCAGCCTGCATCCCAAACTGGACACCATTAACATTTGGCAAAGGATGGGGGCTGGGGATTTAGCTCAGTTGGTACAGTGCTTGCCTCACATGAACAAGGCCCTGGGTTCAGTCCCTAGCAACATACACACACACACACAGAGAGAGAGAGAGAGAGAGAGAGAGAGAGCGAGAGAGAGCGAGCCACGCAAAGATTTGGTAGAGGAGTCTCACCCCAGGCCTGGGCTCTTGGAGAATTTACAAGTGGAATGAGCAATGGGAACATGAGGTGAAGGGATAATTCTATAAACTGGGTTGACTACTATGCTGACCCCCATTTTCTTTCTTTTTAAAAGCAAATCACCTGCAGCCCTGCCTGGCTTAAGCCAATAAAACATGCTACAGTCCTCAGCAAACAACCTGCTCCCTGCAGGAGAAATGCAAACCTAAAAGGCTCCTCCTTGCCCATAAGAACACAAATTACCCTGAACAGGAGGATTTTTGTGACCCTTACATGGGCCAGATTTCAGAACTCAGGGAGATAGGATAATTGGAAGTAAAGCCCCTTAGCCATAAAATCTGTAAGAACAAGTTCCAATTAGAACCGGTCAGCATGGGCCAAAGTGATCCAGAGTTATCTTGGATCTTTAGCATGTAATTATAATAGTAAAACCTCCCCTCTGTGGGAGTAAGACCATGTGCAATGGGGACTTGAAAGTCTGATGCAATCCTGCTATCAGTCAAAAGGCAGAGGTGGACCTGGTTGGGACTGTATGAAAACTTACAGGATCCCCCAGAAAAACTGGAGGGCATGAGAGGTGCACCATTCCTCTCTTCTGAGAGGACCCACTCTCTTCCTTGAGAGTGTTCCTCTTTTCTTTTTCCTATCCCTTCTAATAAACTCATGCCAGCTACTACACTTGACAAATCTGACATCTTTCCAGCATGATCACAAGAACTATTAACTGAGACTGTGACTGCTTTGGCTCTATGGAAGGCCTTGCCTAGAAACACCTGGTTCCAGCAGCTGCTCCGATATAAGACTTATAAGGAATCTGATCCTATTTAATATCCTGTTCTTTCAAAAAATCCTCAGCTGAGACTAAATTTTCCCCACTCCAACCCGTGTGTGCTGGTGTAAGACTCACTTGCTTTCCTCCTCACCTGGCATCATGACTCTAGACACCATGCAACAGGAGACATGGAGATGACAGGATGTCCAGAAGTCACTGGATGAGGAATTGTGGAATGAGTGAATGGCCAAAAAGGAAGGCAGGAGAAAAGACAGCATCCATATCTGTCACTCACAAGTATTAAACAGGAGCAGGTGTCATATCTTATCAAACTGAGGACAGGTTTACAAAGGAGACATCATCCAGCCTTCTCAGCAGCTGCTCCCACCATATCTGGATTGAGCACCCCAGTAGTGTAAGTTGTGTTCCAGCCCAACAGAGAGGTATTGGAAAGTCATTAAATAATGGCTTCATGTTTATATTTTGAGGGAAAGTGCTTCCTAAATGATGAGTGCCAACGATTTCCTCCAGTCTCTGCAGAGATGGGCAAACTCATGGTGCATCCTTTAAAGTGGTGGTACTGAGGTGGCCAAATCAGCAACAATGATTTCACCACAGCCTAGAAAGCCAAAAAGCACATTTGTTCAGAGCCCCGAAACCTGAGTGGTCTGAACATTTCTGGCAGACTTAGTGGGAAAGTCGTTCTCACTCATGCTATTAAGTCAGATACAACCAGTCTCTGCTTTGCAATGTGGAGGTGGGGTATATGTATCAGTCAATGGGGGGCCATGGAAGGGCTGTATCAGAGGATGGGGTAGACCTCTGGAAGATCTCCAGCTGAATCCTTAGGATGAGCAGATATGGTCCAGCCAGACAGAAAAAAGGGCACCATGGGTATAGGTCAGAAGATATGCTGTGGGGAAGTTACTAAGAACATTTCAGGAAAGAGATGATTCTACAAGGCTGTAGGTGGGGCCCTGTAGATAATGGAAGGCAAAGAGTTGGAGGTTATGTGTTAGCTCAGAGTTTATACTTGATGCATGGGAGGGAGATATGGGGGACAAGTATGGAGTTTTGTACAGGAACATGATTAGATCAGATTATTGTAGAACAATCTCTCTGGTACCCATGTGGAGAACTGATAGATATAGACCAGGCAGGGGATGGGAAATCATCTGAATTGACTCCCAGGCCATAAGCTTCAACTCGCAATCATGGGGCGATTTTGTTAAAAGTCAGACGAGCTAAACCAGGCTCTCTTTGGGTGGAAGGGGGTCAACGGCCTGCAGTTTTACAGAGTTCTTCATATGACTCTTGGACAGCAAGGTCAGCACCTGTCTGAGAGTCAGTACCTACTGCCGCCATCCAGGGGAGAACTTGTGAACCAGAGGAAAGTGAAGCAGTGGAATGGACAGGGCCTTGAAAGACATGAAGAACACAGTCACAAACCCTGGTGGTCAGTTGGATGGGGACTTGATCAGGGGAGAGAATTAGAAGAGAGACATTTAAGACAGTCTATAATCAGGATGGCAGGACAGGATGATGAGGGAACCTTGGGAGAAGGATAAGGAGGTCTAGGGAGAAGGATAAGAAGCTCAGGGGGGCACAGGGAGTCCAAGTTTTGGGGAACACCCAGATAGTGTCTGGCTATCAGCTGGAGAATGAGCCTAAAGGTCCTCAGTACCCTGAGCTGCATTTATGCACAGGTGGTGGTTGAAGGCCTAGGTGGGTACAGCATGAGATAGCTCCTGGGACTAGCACAGCATGGGAGCAGGAGCAGCTGAGGACACATAATTAAGGGGCACCCAAGGAAGACATGGAGAATCAAGGGCCATCCAGAAGGAAGACCCGACTTTTGTCCCAGAAACAAGAGAAAGCATTTCAGGAAGGAATGGGATGCTGAGTCAGATGTCACCCACTGGTCAGGTAAGCAAAGGTCAAGAGCACCCACTGGCTAAAGACAGAACACTGGAACCACTCTTCAGGCAGCTTAAAGAACAGGGAAGAACTGACCACAGAGTGGAAGCCTGTCTGCCAATATTCAAAGAGGTGAGTCCACAGTAAGTGAGCTCAATGTGAATGGAAGAACAAAGAGAGGCGGGTACCCACAAAGTAGAGCCAAGGGACAGTTTTATTGTTGTTGTATTAAAATTTTAAGATGAAAGAGACTTGAACATGTCTCTACACAGCAGGGAGAGAAACAATGGAGAACGAAAGAGAGATAGTGGTCAAGGATAAGTGAAGGGGAAGCCAATGGAGTAAACTGCCCACCCCCAAACATGAGAGGGGAGAGGACCCAAGCCTGGAGGTGGACTTGTCTTATGCCAAAATAGAAAGAGAAGTCAGAACCTCTACTGAGAGAAGGATGCTACCCAAACCATGCATGGTATGGGACTCAGCTAAAACAGCACCTCTTCCAGAGAACCTTCTCTTCCCTTTCAAAGTCTAAACAGGAGGGTTCTTTTCCCCTCAAGACACACTGTGCTCACCTCTCTCAGGGTATTCCTCATTCTGACTATGACCACTGGTCCACTTAGCTATCTCTCGCACTGGGCTGAGAACTCCTGCAGGGGGAGACAAGACGTTATTTTTCACCTCCTCAGCACCTAATGGTGTGTATAGTACATACCGGTCACTCTGCAGGTGCTGCTAATGCAGGATAGATGAGCGAGTGGCTGCAGGGTGTACGGATAGATGATGGATAGATGGATGAATGGGAAGATGGGTGAAATGGATAGATGGCTTATGAACGGATCAATCAGGAGCTGCATGCCAATTACTTTGTTGGACCCCACCCAGCCCCACCCCACCAAGCAGTAGCATTTATGGCCCAAGAGTCCAAAAAGCTTATATATTCCACCAACACAAGAGATATGAAATATTCTCCTACAGCAAAACACATTCCCTCTTAATACTCTTCCATTTTCCTTTCTTCTCCCAGTCTGAGTGAGCTGTTTCCTTAATTTTCTATAATCTTCTCCCAATCACCTCAGCCCTCTTACTCCCTTACTAATATGGGGTCCAGAGGTCGGTCTGTGCTAGGACTTTGGTTGAGACACCTGTACCCCCCACCCCACCCATAACACATACTTTTTTGCCATCCATCCCCTGCCAATAGTCAGCCCTGCTGACTGCCACATTCTCCCAGATAGCCACACCCTCTGTCCTTGGCCACAGAGCTGCCCTGTCTCAGAGGACAAATAATTCAAAGAGAACTGAAGACCCATCAGAAAAATGACAGAATCCATCAGGGAAATGACTCCTCTGGTAATAAATAAATGATGAGTGCTTCATGAAAATTATAATGTGAGAGCAACAGAATCTCCTTGTGAAACCAATCATTATTTCTTCCTATTAAAGAACATTCCCATCTACATTAGCTTTTGTTTAACTGTGGCCAACTTCTGAGCATGTTTCTGTGTCTGGCCCGGTGTTAATGATCAATGCTGCTGGCCACCAGATCCATTTGTTGTCATAGAAGAGAGGAACAAGAAGTAGTGGAAAGAGAGCAACCAGTAGACTGGATAGTACAAGAAGAGAATATTCTTCATTTTGGACAACTAATCCCATTGAGCAAGATAGTAATTTTCTAGGGCCTTCCAGAGATCAGATTACACTTTTCAAATTATTCCCCAGGAGATCAATTTCCAGCCTGGGTCATTTCTCTGTAGAGTGGTATTGTTAGTGTCCTTCTATAATGATGATAATCAGCTCCATCTGACAGTATATCCATTAAGAAGTGGGCTGGTGTTGGTGTTAGAGAAGAGGAGTGGAGAACAGTTTGTATTGCAGGCCCACTCAAATAATCTTTACCTAAGAACCTCTATTCTTGAAGTCTCAATCTATATCCTGTCCATTCTTCAAATTCTGCTTATGTTTGGGAACTAAGTAGCCACAGCCTGGAGAAGAGAAAAGTGCACGCAGAATGATTTCCAACATGTTTGTGCTGGGGAGGAGTGAGAGGAAAAGGGAGCATTCCTTATTGATCAGTCTTCAATGGTGGCATACCCTGGCACTTCCTGCAACATCCAACTCAGAGGGCAACATGTGCATATATATAAGAGGTTATCTTCATGATGGCTAAATTTTATGCATCTCCTTGACTGGGCCATAGGTGCCCAGATATTTGGTACAATATCATTCTGGGCATGTCTCTGAGGGTGCTTCTGGCTGAGATCAGCATTAGACTCTGTAATAGTTTGCTCCACCTAACACGGGCCCTCACTTAATGGGTGGGGACCTGAATAGAACAAAGCACTAAGTAGGAAAAAAATCCCTTTTCTACATATGACTATCTTCAAGCTGGGATAGAGGTCTTCTCCTGTCTTTAGACTTGGACTCAGATCAGAACTTATGTTATTGACTCCTCTGGGTCTCAGATCTTTGAACTTGGACTTGAACTATACCAGGAGACATAGGTAGGTAGATATAGATAATATAGATATAGATAATAATCTTCTCATTAATTCTTTTTTTTTTTTTTTTTTTTTTTTTTTTGGAGAATCCAGATGTACACAGTTTTCCTAAAAGTATTTAGGCACTTAAAACATGTGACTGGTACAAATGCTATCTTTCCCCATCTCTGGAGGATGCTATTTCTCTTAGGTTCCTTGAATTTGGGTAAGCAGTTCACCAGGTGAGGGCAATGCCTGGGCCCTGGGGTCTGGACAGCCCAGGTGCAGCATCCCAGCCTAACGTCCCTCTGGTACTAAAATAAGAGGTGGCTTGCTCGGCCAGCATCTCCCTCTTGGGTGCTGACATGATCATTGTTGTCACTGATTTTCTTGGCCAGCATTATGAGCCTAGGTCCAAGGCAAGGGCAGAATTGCAATTTGGACTCTGGTCCTCAATGGAGGCCAAATTTCTTTTTCTTTTCTCCTAATGAAAATCTGTATGAGGAACTGGGATTTCAGCTGTCCCCCTCTTCCTATACAAAGACATGCATCAGACCCTAAGTCTGATTATGAGGTCTTGACACTTCTCGTTTGGTTACTTTTGAGTTACTGAAACCTACCAGACAGTTTTACTGTGAGCAATGTAAGAAGTCTTTGAAAAGAATCATAAAAATGAAAGAGGTGTGAAAAGCAATCTTTGGGGCTATTATAACTGAAAAGTCATATTCTAGAAAGGAAGAGTGTATCAAATGTAGCCAAATCAATTTAGAACTAGGGCTGGGTTTCCATTTCTCTGTAAACTGCTATATGAGTCTTTGGGGAAGAAACAGGATATAGACACAAAAATTGATTTTGTATGCATTTTCTTAGTGAGAGGGCTAGTGAAAAAGGGCCATCCCTGCAGAAGCTTAAACAGATATATTTGCAAATATTAAACAGAATTGAGAGCAATCACCAAGGCTTGCTCTCACCTCAAAACACTTACTGCAGACTCACACAGTTGGCATTAAAATCACCTTCAAGTCCACCTGGTCTGACCCCTTTGACTGGAGAGGTTGAGAAGCTGGTCCAGTCACCTCAACAGCTAATTGCAGAGCTGAGACTAAAACCTGAGTCTTTGACTCTCAGTTCCGCCAGCTCTTACCATTAGCAACATTGTCTCTACTTAGCCTTCTATTCTCATATTTCAGTTTGTGATGACTCAGTTGTTCACGATGCTATCAACTCTTTGAGGGAAAGAACATTATTAAAAAATATTTTTGTCCCTGAATCTATCAAAGCAGGGCTGAGCAAATAGCAATGCTGAAATGTTTAATGATTAAATATTAAAAAATCTACAAGGTGTCAAAGTTGACACTCACCAGCATTTATCTCAGTGTGATAAAGCCAGGGAACATGACTTGTCATCCAACACATCCAAGAATCCAAGCAATTGGTTATAAAACATCTAGAGACCACAAAGTGGTTCTACCGTCCATTCCTGGTAATGAAAATGTTCTTGGGGAAAGCAAAACCTAATCCCAGATCATAACCCCTGTTGCACGAAACAGTCCTAGAAAATAGGGTTCATAATCCCTCCATAGTCAATAAAGAGAAAGAGGTGGTAGGTTTGAGGAAGTCTTCAATCACTGAAAAGCTTCCCTGCCAATGCAGAGAAATTAAATTAAAATTCTAATTCCAGCTTCACATGGCTAAAGTCTGTCTTTTCCTCATCACCAGCAATAAAGATGAAGTTTCTTGTAGACCATCAACTAATAAACCATTTTTGTGCTTCAAAAAACTTTAGGTATATTAGGGACCCTGTGTCCCACTAGAGAAAAATGTCCAAAAAAACCCTTTTCTGCTTAATGAGCTGCTGAAAATTTAATATTTGGGCTTAAAATTTTAGTAATTGAGTAAAGAGATCGAGAGAACAACCAAAATGAATCAGCATAATTTCCCAGGGATCTGTGGATGAGCGGGTCTCTTATCCATTCCCTTACTGCCAACACATACCTTGTCCTGTACCACCTTCAGTTTCTCTTCTATCTCAAAAGTCCCTAACTCTTAGAACTACCTGAATTTATTTTTCTAAGTGAACACATGTGTTGACATCCTGTCTTGATCAGGGTAAGAAAAATATACAGAAACAATTTGAGGTACAACAGTATATTTGAGGTATAACAAGAGATCAGCAATGAAAAGAAGAAGAAGAAAAAAGAAACATTAAAGAAATCATATTAAGTTAAACCTATTAAGCACATAAGCCAAATCCAATGTCAATATTTTAAAATATGAGGCTCCTGGATATTGGTGATTAGATAACACAAAACTACCTGGCATGCCAAAGCTACCAGCCACCTTGCAGCCAACCATACATACCATACATGCCGTGCCCACCAGGTTCCTGACATGGCTTTAAGGTGTGGGTCTGCACTGACAGCAGCAGGAGCACTCCTGCTGTGTCATATTCTAGAAAGCTCTGCATGTTCTGGAGGTCTGTCCTGAGCCAAGCTCAGGCTCAGGCATTCAGAGGATCCTCTTCTCTAATGATAGTTTAGGAGCTATCAAACAGCGCCCAGAAAATACCAGAAGGCCTGATGCTAAACTGGGTTGCCCAGGAATGCCTTGGCCCTTGTAGAGATGGAGCTGGAAGAAAGCCCAGGCAAACCAGCTCGCCTATGAAGGAGAGGCCAGTGTGGACCCGAGGAGACCTTGCAAGAATAAGAGGAGGTCCCGGGACCAGCATGCAGTAGAAACAGCAGGAGACACAACACACTATTAAAAACACAACTGAAATCTGAGGGAAATGTGATTTGCTTGATAAAATTTCATTATAGTGCATATTTCCATAACAATATCATTATTAATTGTTTCTCCACTGACTGACCGTCTGTGTTCCAGCCTAAACAATCTTTGTGTTTGGCAAAATTTCAGCTTTGTTTTTTAAAAAGAAAAGGGAAGAAGGGGAGATAGACATTTAAACAAATAGGTGAGGAAAGAAAAATGATAATCTATTTATGTATTTACTTTGTCCACAAACAGTGTTGGGCATTGCAGGGAAAGGAGCTGTCAGGCATTCATTCAGTAACGGGAAGCAGGATGTCCCCAACAGCTTACATCTAGGACGTTGTGTAGCTTTTGATCTGCAAGTTGTGATGCTATAGTAAGTCTTAAAAATCAGTTTTCAGGGTCACAACCAGCACTGTTTAGAAATTAAGTGAAATAGAAAGGGAACGTCAGAGTGCCTCCTACTCTGGGTGAGCACTGTATGGTGCAATTTTCTGTTTTATTTGTGCACAGACGCTTGTCGGCAATGTAAACTCTATTTCTTTCAGTGGATCACAAAGTGTTTGAAAAACACTGCTTTTCATATGCTCCACTTTGTCGTGATATTTGAAAACATATTTACTTGAAATAATGTGCCTGGTGCTTAAGGGCATAGGTTCTGAAGCGAGACTGTGTTTTGAATCCCATCTCTGCCATTTCCTAGCTGTACAACCCTGGGCAAGTTACTTACCTTTTCCGAAAGTCTCAGGTTTCCTTACCTATGTAATGGGCATTGTAAGAACAATGCCTACCTCCATGGCTACTGTGAAATTCACATGAGATGGAAATACGTGTGAGGCAGTAAGTGGCAGATGGCAGGTACAGGATCAATGTCTGCAAGCTATCATGTTTTTAACATTCAACCTATTCCCCAAACAGCAAGAACAGAGGCAGTCGTGTTAATTTCCTAGAGCCACCTTAATCTCTGAAAAGTGTTCACGCCTATCCTTTTTCCTAACTTGCCCTCGAATCAAATGTCTTTGATAATGACTGTTGAACTTAGACACACAAAAATACTTCTAAAGGGAGTCCATCTCTTGGCCAAACGATGAAGCCAAGAAACAGGAAATGGCAACACTCAAACCTCCAGAAAAGAACTCACTCTGATTTCTCCAAGAGCCTGGCATGAAGGGGAAATCTGAGGGCTAGCGGTCTTCAGCACCCAGACAGCTCTGGGCTTTGTTCTAAGAGACGACAGCCACATCTGCCAGTGGTCTCTCTTGGGGTGAGCAATCAAGTTCCAAAGTACCCCCTAGGTCAGCCCAGGCGTGTGTGTGTGTGTGTGTGTGTGTGTGTATTTGTGTGTGTCCAGGTATCAGCAAATCAAACCAAACCAAACCAAAACAACAGAAACACCAAGGATTCTAAGATATATGAACAAAGAGCTCAGAACAAAAGAAGTTTAAAATATATGTTCCAGTAAGAGACAATTCACATGCACAAAAATCAACAACACAGAAACTCAAAGGAAACTCAAATTGCAACAAAGGAAACCAAAGTTTCCTTAATTAATTTTCTTGTTTGTGAACTTAGTGCTACTTCATTCCATAATTCAGTGTATTATCAGTTACATATTTAAGAGCTATCTGGAGAGGGAATGAAGGGAAGCTGATCACTGTTGCTATTTATTAGGCTAAACAGACTTCTCACTGCAAAAGCAGTATCCCTTGGGAAATACAGCAAAGGAACATGAGGAAGCAAGACTGGGCTAGTTACTATAGCAATATTTCTGCCACACTAATAGCATGATATGCTATTTATTATAGCAGATTTATACTAATGAGACACCACTTAAACCTACTCTTCTGAAAAAAAAAACAACAACAATGAGTTTAAGGGATGTAGAATTCATCTACATGGGTTGAAAGCTTAGTATGTGGATTCCATTTCCCAGAAACTACAGGAACACTGCACCCATGTTATAAACATAATATCAACTCTGAATGTTTGGATGCTAATCAAGTTAGGTAACTTTTCCCTAGAAATAGTGAGAATGTTTTAATGTTTCACAAAATATCCACAGATGAATATAACATCCACTATGTCTGAGTAAGTGTAAACGTTGCAAAAATAAGTCTTAATGGCATAATTTAGACTTGATTAAAATGGATAAAGACCACAGATGTGGAAGTCATAGCAGTCCCCATTTGATGCCAGAACTGATATTTTCCCCCTCTTGATTTAATTCACTTTGATTACCCAATTATTCCTAAATCCTTTCACTCAGTTTCAGCTCCAATAAAACTGATAACAATGCTAACTCGTAATGTGATTTTATTCCAGTCTCATGATACTGCTCCATAAAAACATGCCCAGCAACATAACAAAATTATTCCAGACTGTGGTATTATAACACAGAAAAACAGAATCAACCTTTATCTTTTTGAAACAAAGCAAGCACACGGAACCAATCATGAAAAAAAAAAAAATCTGAGGATTCCTCTTGTCTTTAGGAAGATGGTGGAAGGGAAATTTTGCAATTGATGAAAATTTTTTTAAGATTATCAATTGTGAAAAGATTTGAATGAGGCTGGATACATTTTTAAAAAATTGATTGATGTGGTTAAAGGTGTGGCTCTTTTCTAAAACAAATTCTTAGCAAGTATAATTCGGATTGCCTGTCCAGCTAGCTCTGTGACTCTTGACAAGTAACTTGGTCTTCCTGGGTTTTAATATCTTATCACTCAATGAGGCAAGTGGGTACTTTCTCAGGTCCTTTCTACTTCTATATTCCACAATTTCTAATCTCTTCTTGATAAAATTGGTTACAACTTTCAGAGCACAAGTAGACTGAAGCAGCCCAGAAGATAGTTCACAAGTACTTAAAAAAAAAAAAAAAAAACAACTTTCTAGAATGTAATCTAAAAATGCCCATGGCAAATTTTTATCTTTTTAAATAATCAAATTTACTTTCTTTTCTGTGTGCAACAGCTTTAGAGCAATACTAAAATATGTTTCCCACATGTACACCACTTCACAGTTTACAAAGCATTGTACATACTCTGTCTCATTTCATCCCCATGAGATCAATATAACAGTTTGATGGGATTAGTTCTCACAGTCACTTTATGAAAATCCAACTGTTAACTGCAACAACTTTCAAACGACCTTTTATAGCCATACCGTGTATTCTCTCCCCTCTACAGTTCATTCACAAACTAGAGTCCAGGTCATAGGTGAGGATTTTAATCTCTCTCTACATTCTCAAGTGCCCCTAGGACATTTTTTTTGGGGGGGGGGGCAGTCGGCCACTGTGACAAAGTAACTGAGATAGTCAACTTATAGGTAGGAAAGGTTTATTTTGGCTTGTAGTTTGGGAGGTTTCAGACCATGGTTGGCTAACCCATCAGTTTGGGTCTCTGGTGAAGTAGTACATCATGGCAGGTAGTACAGTGGAGCAAACTTGCTCACCTTTTGGCAGCAAGGAAGCAAAAGAAAGAGAGGAGGGGTCCAAAGTCCCAGTTTCTTCTTCATGGGCATGTCCTCACTTCTCCCACTAGTCCCTTCCTCTTAAAGGCTCCACTACCTCCCAATAGCGCCACAGACTGGAAACCAAGCCATTAACACCTGGATTGGGGGTCATGCCATATCCAAACTATAGCAGATTGTGAAGTAAAAGATGGAAGAGAAATTTCTGCTGACTTAGGACAATAAGTGGAAGACAACTGTCCTTTCTCACCACCAGGTTACATACTAATGGGTAAACCTATGTGCTTGCTGAGGCAAGTAATAAAGAGATGAGGGCTACGTTTCTTTGATTGTTTTTTAATTCTTGTTTGTTTTTAAGAAAGCTTAAAGAAATTTCTTGCCTCTGCCACCTATATAAATTTACCATAAAATAACTTGCCCAGATGTTCCAATGCCCACTGTCTCCCTATGATTCAAATGTCTTAGGTTGAAGCAACAAATATTAAGATGCTACCAGCAGATCTTTTATCTAAATATGTCAGGATAATTTATTTAAATAATAATTTATGTTAAAATCCAAATTTTATCACCTATCTCCCTTGTAGGGCTATTTAAGTTAAATTAGATCTTTATAAGAATATTATGAAAATTAAGAAATAATGTGTAAAAACACAATAAACAAACTTTGTCCAGAAATTACAGAATATTATTATTAGAAAGAATCTTCAAACTAATCTAAATAATTTTCCCTATTTCATAGATAAGAAAACTGATATCAAAAAAGTGTAAATGACTATGTAAGTTCACACAGCTTTGACTGACTCAGAGAAGAGGGATTAGAACACCGGGCCAAGTCCCTAACCTAGGCCCATGGTCCCTAATGCAAATCCATTCCCACCCCAAGGGCAGAAGGACACACCTCAGCAATACTTGAACCCTTGCTGCAATAGGCATCTTGACCTAATGGCACTTATTCCTTGGACCACTGACAAGATTGATCTCCAGGAAAAGGTACAGGTATCATGAAATATAAAGGATAGCATCTAAATGGGATGAAATATAAAGAATTTCCTTCTGAGGATGACAGCATGAATTTGTTGAAACACATTTGCAAAAAGTATGCCAACAGATTCTATCAAAAAATTGAGGGAACATCATTCTTTGGATCCACAGAGTTGTTTTTCTTTCTCTTTCAACAAACCACCTCAAAGTGTTACAGGGTAAGACACTGAAAACAAACAATACAAACTTGTTGCAACCCAACAACAAGGGTGCAAGGTAAAAATCAACATAAAGAAATAGCAGAGCATACACACAGTCCCCAACCATCTTGAAGATCTCTGCCACCCCAGACGGCAGATCAACCTCCTGTTTTGGATGGAATCAAAGTATTCTTTTCATACCCCACACTGTGCTGTCAGCCTGTTTCATGTTGTTTGCCTTTGTTAGCAGAAGAAAGCCCAGTCTGGGGGAAGCAGTGGAGAGCCTATGCAGGGGTTTTGAAATGGACAGTGGAACCTGTGCAGGTTCTGCACACGGGCCAGTGGGCTGGGCTTGGAGTGCCATCCAGGGCTGGAAAATGGGCTGAAGCCAGAAGGAGTGTCACAAGGGGCAGCCTGAGTCTTCCCAGAAAGCAGTGCCCAGGTTGTTAGTTTGATTATAATTTAATTTAGAGAAATACAGGAATGTCACATTTCTCCACCAGAAGACTCATTCTTGATATATAAGTTTTGTGTGAACAGGAAGGAAAGACCCCAGTAGCTCTTCTAGAATGTACAAGGCCTTCATAGAAGTCATTCCTAAAGACAAGATGTCTTCCACCAAAAGACTGTCTTTTTGGACAACTTCCTGATGTACCTTTGACTAGTAGAGTTTGCTGACCTTGCTTTATCATCCATAAAACATGGGTAATTTGGTTTCTTCCGGGTAACTTCTCTTGCTTAAAGAGTGTCACATCAACTCCACTAGAGTTTCCTTGCTGAGTTCTGTCATTTGGTGTACACTAAGATCTCTAGGGCTATGGCTGGATACCACCAGGGCATGGCTGGGATTAATGGTGGGCCTCCCCGTGGTCCACAGATGATTAGCTGGGATGGGGCTGGAAAAGACTGCCCATATAATATTTGACCAAGTTCCATAATTGTGCAAAGCCATCCCTCACCTTCAGATAGACATCTCTGGATAGTGCCTTTAACCAAACAGAGAGGTCAGTGAATCTGTATCCTGCTCTCTATAAGAGCCAGCCTCTGAAGCCCAGTGCTATGATTCCTACATAAGAACAGCTTAACCCTGTGACCTTGGGCTGAAGCAAGGGAGTGGACTCTCTGTTCTTCTTTTACTGGAAATTCTTGGACAAAAGTTCATAGCACCTCTATTTCCAAACATGTTTGTCAGCTATAACTTTCCCAAGAGCTCCTGTACCAGAGGTACCTGAGCTAAAATAGCAGCTAATGATAAATTCATATGATAAAATGCTCTGAAGTCATTAAATTATGTTTTTGAAGATTTCCTAATCAGTAAATGTTAATGACTATGGGACAATTCCTTACATCAACTTTAAAAAATGTACATAGCAGGACGTTTCTTGAATATGGAAAAAGAATGCATGTAAATGAAAAGAGAGAGGAGAGAGAGAGAGAGAGAGAGGGAGGGAGGGAGGGAGGGAGGGAGGGAGGGAGGGAGGGAGAGAGAGAATGAAAAGAAACGCACCTAAATTTTAACTGTGCTACTTGGGATTGAAAGTTAATTAGTGATTTTTATATTCTTTATACTTTTCTGATTTTTCCAAATTCTCTACAATGAACACTTAGAATCAAGAAAGAAATTTCATTTTTTAAATGAGCTGTGATAGAACAGGACTGTTAAACCGAGAGTGGGTAAGAAAAGTGGGCTTCCACATAAACACACAGTCTCAAGACTCAAAACAAGACAAAACAAAAAGTCAGGTTTAGAGGTGTGTGGCACAGAGGACTATGTCTTCTCTGGTGGGTATTAAATTCCACAGAGGTAACTGCAAATAACACAATGTCTCTTCAGTGGTTCCCCTCAATCATCTTCCTGCCTGAGGAACAGTGTCACCTCTGAGCCACCCAAGGCTCTGAAGGTTTGCAGCAATTGTCTAAAGTTTGGCAACAACTAGAATATGACCAGAGTGTTTCATAGCTCTCCTTCCCAAGAGGGTTGCCTGCATGATGAGAATAAACTGCACTGGGCAGGTCTCATGAGATCATGAGAGCAAGAGAGAAACAGCACAGATGGGTGCTGGGAATGAGCAGCCATCTGGGTGGTATTGATAATGAACTGCTGCATCCTCGCTGAAGTCACTTAATTTCCCAAACACTTGTGTTATAAATATGCTGTCAGTGGAGTTAGTTGCTTTGTGGAGAATGGGGGTGAATCAAAAATGGGTTGATGAAATACCACCAGTTCCCCAAACAAATATCCTCTCCGATCTTAGCTGAAACACTACCTAGAAGATATGGGGAAACACTACAAATGACATCAAATGTTCTCTAGACAATCTGTGCTGCTATGGAGCAGCTTTGCTTCATCAATCAATCAATCAATCATAATCCCTAAAGGGTATTGAAGCACTGGCCCTTTTTACTTGCTGATTTCTATCCTAATTTATGGTTTAAATGGCATTTTTAGGTAGATGGATGTGAAGGGTGTTTGTGAGCAGTCAAATATGAAAATAAATTGAAGATGAATGCAAAGGAAGATTGCAAGGAAATTCTTAAATTTGCTCATAAATAGACTCAGGATTTTTTTGTTATTTGCTTTACTTGCAAAATACTATAATCTCCACACCTCTCACACTGGAGCAGGTAAGTGCTCCTATTTCTGGTGTCAAAATGCAGACAGCACTATAATTACAAACCAGAAAGAAAAAAAATTCTGCGCCAATGATGTAGGCAAACGTGGGGCTCTCAGTAGATTCCTGTCTACTTCCTCTTACTTATTAAGAGAGGCATAGAACTTTCCACTCTAGGATTCAGCTGTTTGCTAATTTGCTGTAAGCTCCATTCACTTCCTGATTTCATCTCTTTGATTTTATTCCAGTGAGAAGCCACAGGTAGTGCCTCCACCTGTAAGGGCTTATTAATTAGCAGCCAACAGGGTGAAGCAGAAGTCATGTGCTCTATTTGCAGGGCTAATGGTTCAGTTCATGAATGGTTGCTCAAAATATTTTATACCAGCCAATCTGAAAGAACATATGATTCTGGTTAAATTTAAGGACTCTTGGATCCTGCAGGCCCACACAGCCATACCTAGAGCTGCCATGTAAATGAGATTGCCATAATTTCAAAGTTCGATGGGAAGAAAATGAAGCAGCTGCTGTTTAATTTTTTATGGAGCCTACAATTTGTCTCATTAGCTGGCAAATAGGATAGGCTGGGAACTGAATGCAGCCTGGGCCTCAACTTCAAATGAGAGCAAAAAGGGATCAGATTAAATCACTCACTCAGGCTTTCTGGGGATGGGGTGAGACTGGCTGATGCAGGAGATAGAGCACCTGACTCCCCAAATCCTGGCTGCTAGACAGTTCCATCACCTCAGTAACACACATCACCTTCAGCAACTTTAGAAGCTTCCAGAGCCTAGTTAACTAATATAAAAAGCAAGGGATCTGGAACTAACCTTCTCTCAGAGCTGTGGGGCCCCCAGAGGCAAGGATGCCTGAGGGCTTAGAAAATTCTGCAGTGCTATCCAAATGCAATTTAGGAATGACCTGGATGAGTAAACCAAGGTTCAAGGGCAGCAGATTTGACTATAATCACAGAGGTGCAACTGTGAATCTGGGCTCCCTTATTCAGAGATTCAAGGAAACTATACATTTTCCCCATCTCTACTCATGGTATTATCCACCAGTCAGGGGGGGGCAGCTGGAGAAATGCAGGATGAGAGCTAGTGTTTCCTGGGTCATTTTCAACTTAGAAACTGGGTAACGTGACCTGGTGACAAGTCATGGTAACTTGCTTATGGGTGTCCAGACACCATGTAGATACCTTGGTAGGGAGACAGGCAAGAAGCAAATAAAAAATAGAGCTAGGCTATATTGGCCTGCTGTTATCCCTGGTTGCTCTGAGGCTTCCTCTACATCCATGAAATTTCTTACACTGTGGAAGTGTCTTTGTGGGTCCCAACAGTTTATGCTAACACGGTGACTCATGGTGTTCCTATATAATTTATGCTAAAGAGATGACTCAGGGTCTTGGAGCTTTAAGTCAAGTGGTATCAGCCCACCATCATCAAGTGAGGAAAGCGGGGATGGGGATTGGGTTCAGCCACTTGGCTAATGATTTAATCAGTCATGCCTACATAATTAAACCCTAACAGAAACTGGGGACAAAGCTCAGGTGAGCTTCTCTGGTTAGCAATACACATTGATATACCAGGGAAGTAATGTATCCCCAGGACATGTATCCCCAGGACATGGGAGATTTGCATTTGGGACCTTCCCTGATCTTACCCTGTGTATCTCTTATTTTGACTGGTCCTGATTTGTGTCCTTTATAACAAAACTTGTAAGTGTGTACTTTCCTCAGTTAGTGAGTTATTCTAGCAAATTATGAAGCCTGATGGGCTAGTGGGAACCCCAGAATTTTTAGCCAGTTGGCTAGAAATACAGATGGTCCGGAAACCATGTAGATGTGGGTGGTGCCTGAAGGGAAGGCAGTCTTGCAAGAGGCTGTATCCATAACCTGTGAAATTTGTGCTGACTATGGAATTGGTGCATGAATTGCATTGCAAAACCTAGCAACAGAAGTGGCAGGAGCATAGTGTTAGGAATCGACCTAGATGCCCTTCAACAGATGAATGGATAAAGAAACTGTGATATATATATATATATATATATATATATATACATACACACACACACACACACACACACACACACAAAGGAATATTACTCTGCATTAAAAGAGAATAAAATTATGGCATTTGCAGGTAAATGGATGGAGTTGGAGAATATCATGCTAAGCAAAATAAGCCAATACCAAAAAACTAAAGGCTGAATGCTTTCTCTGATAAGTGGATGCTAATCTATAATGGGAGGGGAGCAAGGGAAGCAAGGAGGAACTTTGGATCTGTCAAAAGGGAGGGAGATGATGGGAGGGAGTAATGAGGGTAGAAAAGATGGTGGAATGAGATGGACATCATTACCCTAAGTACATGTATGATTGCACAAATGGTGTGACTACTTCGTGTAGAACCAGAGAAGTGAAAAATCGTGCTCCATTTACATACTATAAAATCAAAGTGCATTCTGTTGTCATGTATAACTAATTAGAACAACAACAACAACAACAAAAGATGTGATGAGTGATCTAAATCTGGATTTGGATCAGAATGCTTGGGGTTTGTTATGGTTTGAATGTAAGGTGTTCTCCAAAAGCTCACGTTTGAGACAATGCAAGAAGGTTCAGAGGAGAAGAATAGGTTGTGAGAGTCTTAATTTCATCAGTGAATTAATCCCTTGATAAGGATTAACTAAAAATTGAGTGGTAATTGAAGTGGTGGTAGGATGTGGCTGGAGGAGGTGAGAACCTGGGAGTGGCTTTGTGGTATACATTTGTATCAGGCAAGAAGAGACCTCTCTCTCTGCTTTCTGATCATCCTGTGAGCTGCTTCTCTCTGCTACACTCTTCTGCCATGATGTTCTGCCTTCTATGAACAAAGATCCCTAAAACTGTCAGCCCTCTTAAAAACATTTCCTCCTCTATGGTTGTTCTGATCGGGTCTTTCAGTGGCAGCAGTGAAAAAGCTAATACAGGGTTGAATTCTGGCTTCACCATCTCTGAGCTTTGTGACTTTATGTCAGTTACCAAACCTTTTCATTTCCCTAAAACCCTGTCTCCTGGCTGTCAAAATGGGGAAAACAGTACCTACCTCATAAAGCGATGGGGACTAAATTAAATATCCACATTTTAGATATTAACAGAGGGGATGGAACAGAGCTGAAAGTGACCAGTGGGTCTACCACTTGTTTCAAGTCTTAGATTCAGGGTGGGGCCCTTGGGGTGGTGATGTTGCTGGGGCCTATAGAGCTGAAGGAAAATGAATGGGGCAGACAGATCTTGAAGGAAGAAAGATGATCCAGATATGCTTCAGAAATCTCCTCTGAGCAGAGTGACAAGGTCTCTATCTGCTGAGAACTTTCTTTTCTAGAACATGGATTGTTTCCGGACTTGTTCAGATAGAAAAGGAGACGCTGAAGGAGTGAGGCTCTGGGACCACCACTTGTTTTATGTTTTCTATTTTGGAGTGCAAAATAAAAATCATTTTGAAAAAAAATATTCTGTTGTTATTTGTTTAAAAAAAATTAAAGAATGCATCTGATTACAAGGGCAGCTCCTCCCTGGAAAGTGATACCGAGTTTTGAGAAATTAATGTCCAAGTTGAAGTGACCCAGCCTTTGGAGGAACAGACTGCAATGAGAAGTCCTGATTGGGAGGAAGGAGATGCTAGATATATACAATCTCATCTCAAAAGTCTATACTTACAGTAGCAGGTTTTCCAAAGGTCAGAGAAAAAAATAGGGCTGATTCTATAGTGAGAATCTGATAGAAAAGGAGACTCAAAAGCATTGAGAAACTGGGAAACCCAGGGTAAGCAACTCCAGGTGTCAATCCTGCATATAAAGGCAGGAAGAAAAGGTGCTAGAATGACCAGGGATGCATAGATAGGTGTGGCATGGGCTTGCAAGTAGAGTGACAGCATAGAATGATAAGTGAAACCCAAAATGACCTGCAAAAATGTCAAGATCCAAAATAAGGTAAAGTGGATGGGGAAAGAAAGGGGCTTCATCCATGCACTGATACAGCTCAAATGGAACCAGCATAAATGGGAGAATATCTCTCCCTCCTTTTTATACCATTCTCCCGAAGGCACCAAAATACCAACACTTTGCATCCTACGGCTTATGAAATTCTATTGGATGCAGCCTCTTAGAGCTGCCTCCATAGTCCCAGCCATATTGAAATCTGGAGGAAGGACAGTGGTAGTGGCAGTAGGGGACAGGAAATGGGGAGCCAGGTGAGACACCATGCAGTATTGGGACCATCTATGCCCTGATACTGCCATTGGAGAAGCCATCAACCTCATCCTTCCTCTTCTCTGAGGATGAGTCTGTCTCAATTCCTCACTCCCCCATTCAAATAGACTTCTGCCACATCCAAGATGTACCTTCCAGGTCAGTGCCATGCCCAGTGGAGGACAAATATGAGGCCAGGGCTTATGGCCACATATTCTGAGTCTCAGAGAAGTTAAATCAGTTGTCCAGAGTTAGGAGGTCACAGGGCCAGGATCTGAATCTGGTTCATCTGGCCACCTATATCTCCCAACACAGTCTCCACCTCTCAAGGTCTTGAACTGTAGAATCTGGTTGACCAAAGCAGAAGAGGGAGGGCAGGTGAGGCAGGGAGATGTGCCTATGGAGAGGAGGTGGGCCTGAGGAAGATGAGGAATGGACTGTGTAAGGGCACAGGGAGGAAGCCCTCCAAGGGAACCAGCAGAGTCTTTGGAGTCTCTCATACCTCAATTTGGTTCTGAAAAGATTTTGTCCTGAAATTCTATTTAGTTTTTCAGAAAGTACCTGAGAAACTTGGGGAAGTGGTCTTTACAAATAGCTCACACTTCTTTATTTCCTGAAGGATATTATTTTTTAAAAAACACTCATATCAATGTTTCCCATGAGGCCAACAATCCCATTTGCTCCAGACTTGCCTGGCTGTGACTATGCCAAGTTTCCTGGACTTCACCAAGAGCTCTTTCCTACTCAGCCTTCTTGATGTAAGATCAGAGAGTGCAGCAAGCTCTGCCCTCTCACCAGGCTGGGTTAATAACCTCCCCAATGAGATGGCTCTTACTCCACTGCAGGTTCATGCACATCCACCTAGAACAAAACTCTGGAAATTCACCCACAAGCCAACATGTGCAGCAACAGGGAGCACATCTGGTTTTCACTGGTAGGAGGGAATAAACCTGCTCTTTCAACACCACCAACTTCTTTCCTAGGGAAAGTTCTCTTCTTGCTGATTTTGATCTATGGTTCTTTCTGTTTTGTCAATAAAATCAAAAAAAATCACACTGACATTTCCAACTATCAAAGAAAATAAAGGCACAATATGCTTTTAGAGATGCCCCTTGACTTTTTCACTGAAGAAGTACTGATGGGAAAGATAAGGACTTCCAGCTGATTAGACATCATCCCGAGTTCAGTTCTGCCACTTAATTAGCAAGGTGGTCTTGATTGGACAAGGTTCTTTCCTCCTATGACTCCATTTTTCTCATGAGCAAATCCAGGTGAATACTCGCTGAGTTGTGAAAATTAAATGAAGAACAGAATGAGAATCAAGGTCATGCCTGACACACAGATGCTTTCCTAGCCTCCAATGGCTTCCCTTTTTCCCCTCCTCATCCAGGAGAGATTTTAAATAAATAAATAATCTTTTTTTTTTTTTTTTTTTGAAGTTCCATTTCTGTCCTTAAAAAAACATGTGAGTGCAGGGAAAGCTATTTTCATCTCCTCTCTATGTCTCCATCATCTCAATAAATTTCACACATTTACAAGAGACAGCAGTGTCTCACTTGGTATCTGTCCTGTCCTGTTTGTAGTGTCATAAGCAGGGGAGGGAAGGTGAGAATGGGCTGGCATTTAAGAAGCCCTGTGCCTGTGAGTGAAAATGCACTCAGGACATAGAACAAGACTCGGGCATGGGAGCCCCTCTTATTTTATACCTAGGTTGGCTGTGCCCTTCTGGTGTCTGGGTCCCCCATGAACATCTAGATGGACAGATATCCCCACAGACATGGACACAGCTGTCCTCTTGCAGAGACAACAGGTTTGCCTGCTAACATAAACATCTCCCTTGGTTGGAATAAACCAATGGGTGGCAAACATGCAGGGAGAATTCTAAAAATAAAGGAAGCTGTTGAATGTAGCCTTTAACTCCTTGCAACTCACCCAAGGGAGAAGGAAGCTCTCTCTTTAGTCTGTGGGCCTGGGAACACTACCTTCATACAAAGAATCTTTGTATAAAATCTGGTCAATTTTCTATCTCCACAAGTAAAGACTGTACTTCAGTTAGAAATTTATGAAATGAAAAATATCCTTTTTTCCCACTTAAGTTTACCGACCTGTTGAATTCTGTTTGAGAACCTTCACCGACAAGGCAAGTTTCTAAAAGTTCATGTTCTATTTATCTTTGCCACCTCAGTGTCAAACACAATGCTGCATGTTGCATAAGAAAGACTTCTTTTTTCCTTTTTAATAAAAATAGGACTTTGTGCCAAGTGCTGGAAAACTGTCAAGGCTCCTGCCCTCTAGAAGCTAAAATCTGTACACAAATAACTGTGATACAAGATAAGAGGCGGCAAACACCATATGCAGATTACAAGGGTGTCTGGCTTGGGTGAGGTTGTGCATATGTGTGTACATGTGAGGCAGGAAGCAGAGGACACAGAGACAGGCGCTGTGTATTTTCCAGATCATTCTGAAATTATCAGTCACAAATCTGTCTCCTTCACTAGAGTTAGATTTTCATGGACAGAGACCATGTTTTATTTATGTTTGTATAACGGAACAATATTTTGAAAATATTAAACTGATGTATTTTTCATTCCCTTATAATCGTGTTCCCTGCAGCCTTCACATAATTACAGATAGAACTTCCCCTGGGAAGAGGAACATAGCACCAAGGGAGGCCACAGAGAGAAGGAAGGTATGGTGGAGAAAGGCTGTCACCTGCCCCCACAAGGCAGAAGAAGATACAGCCCTGCTACCCTCCTCCTTCTGTAGTGGGGCTACAGGGAAGTTCCATGTACCTGTTCGTCTTGTGCTGGGCACTGATCCTCAAGATGAGGAGGGGAAGGAAGGAGAAGAGAAAGGAAAGGAAGAAAGGGGAAAAAAGAAGGAAGAAGATAAAAGCTGAGAGTGCTTGTTTTCTGCATTCTTTTAAGATTCTGGGTGCAGAGAACCATTGTGCAAATGTCTCAGCACCAATTTGAGATGTCCACAGCAGAAAGAAAGTGGTGATGCATATGGCTCTGATTGACAAGGGCCTAAGACAGCACCCATGAGGGTCCTTGGCTTCCATGGCCTGAAGGGATCCAGTGGAAGACATGTAAGACACAGAGTCAGCAGGCCTGCCTTAAGGTTGCTGTGGAGAGACGAAAAAGGGCCCCATAGCTAAGCTGCAGGGAGGACCACTGCTATATTTTAGATGCAGTTTGTCCCCCCCAGATATTCATGCGTTGGAGGCTTGGATCCCAGGGAACCTTTAAGAGTGGGGCTTAGGAGGAAGTTCTCCCGTCAACTGGGGGCATGCCCTTGGAAGGGATGGTGGGACTTCAGTGTCTCATTCTGACTTCCTGCCTGGTGATATGATTTCCTTCTTCTGCACATATACTCACCATGATGCCATCCACCATGAGACCCTCACCAGAGGTTGAACACATGGGGCTGCCCAATCCAGGGTTTTCAGCTTCCAAAACTGTGATCCAAATAGACCTCTTTTCTTTAAAAGTACCCAAACTCATATATGTTATTAAAGTAATACAACCACCCAGGCAAGGGGCAAAGTAGATAATGAGTCTGAAACTCAGTGAAAAGGGACCAGTTGGTAGGTGGCCATGCCAAGAGATCTTAAAACCAAGAGTCATGCTGGCTGAGGATTCCAGCCCTGAATGCCAACAGCCTAGAGAGAAGCTCTAAACCTGGAATTAATTTGCTCAAATGATTAGCAAAAGAGTCTGAGCTTACCCAAAGCAACTAATTCAGCATAAGGGAGATACACTTAAAGGGTCTTTTACCATCTGTGGATTTGGGGCTTCAGTGCCACATGAAAAGTTATAGTAAGTAAAGGATGCAAATTTTTTATTCATATTTTTTGGCACATCTATTTGCAATGTGTAAGTTTCAGCTTTCCCCCATCCCACCACATCCCATTTGTGATTCCAATTCCTAATACAGCCTCTGGAACAGGGTGAGTACACAACAAATGCTTATGAAGGTAAACTGAGCTTAGATACATAGGAAGCAAGTGACAGCTTACAGATGGTCAGGAAAAAAAAAGTGAAACACAGAATCAAAGCTATAAGAACGATACAGAGGAACAGCTTTCTTGGGCCATTCAGTGCACGGGCACATGGCTACAGACTGTCACTGACATAGAATCACATAGGGTGACTATTGATAATAAAATATAAGACATCAAGATTTCTCCATTAAATAAAGTAAAGAAATACATGTTTTAGAAGGACCCCATCTATATCATTATTTTTTATTTACTTTTTTGCAGTGCTGGAAATTATTAAACCTAGAGTCTCACCCATGCTAGCAACCACTCAACCACTGAGCTATGCTCAGCCCCAAAATGATTATTTTTAAAGGATTAAAACTTAGCTTATGAAAAATTAATTTCCTGGAATGTACCACTTCTCCAAAGATGCTGGATCAATAAAACACAACTGCACTTTGCCTTTCTCCTCTGGAAATGAACCCATAGTGCAGATATTTCCCTTTTCAGACTCCACCTCCAGGAGACCTTTAAAGGACATCTGGCTCTAACAAGGCAGCAAAACTTCTTTAGGGTGGCCTATAGACTTCCTCTAGGTTAGCAAGATGCCACCTGCCTCAGCACTTGGGAAAGCCGGAGTGAACAGGTCTCCATATGAATGGGTAAAGAGGCAATGGGCACTCATGGGGAGAACCAGCGGGCATGGCCCCTGTAGCTGCATTTGCTGTTCTCCACACAGGGTCCTTGTAAACACATCCCCTCATTCCCCAGCCCCACCCAGGATCAAGGTACTGCCCTCCTGTGGGTGCTTCTCTTGGGTGTCGATCTCCATGGCACCCACTCCACAATGCACTTAAGATAAACCTATGACTCCTCAGACTTCGTGTTTCCAAGAAACCTAGGCATTTGGAAATCTGAGTGATTCCATGCCCAACCAAGCCTGGAATAAAAGTCCAGTCCGGTCTCATTATGTGGCTTAGCATCGGGGTTCTCTTCTTTACTGTCTTCCCCAAAAGGCAAGAAAAACCTCCTGTGTGCTGAAGGCTTTATTTAAATAAGTGAACAGAAACATCACGAAATAAAAGAATTCGCAAATATCATCATCATTTGATTGAGTTTAGCCATAAGAAAAAACTCAGAAAAAACCCTCAGTCGTGGGCTGGGGATTACCTTAGTTGTAGAGCCCGTGCCTAGCATGCGCAAGGCCCTGAGTTTCGTCCCCAGCAACAACAACAACAAAAAAGACATGCTTCTTTTTCTTGTCTCCCTATCACCCAAGAATGATGAGGAGATGAATAATGAACATTCAGGTAGTTTTATGAATTTTTAAGGAAAGACAACCCATAACAAGCTTCAAGGTGCACAATCTCTTTTCTACCGGGTTCAACTCATCCCGACTTACATACATCACAGACAGCAAGAGAAAGTGGCTTTCCTATTATATGGTTCAAACCTGACTGTGTGACTCCCTGCACTTGGGACCAGAAGGCTGAGTGCTCCAGGAGAATGGCTCCAGATCCTGTTTACTCCATGGTTCTGATAATTCTGTCTGGTACTCTCTGTCTGGTACCCTGGGGATGAGTGCCGTCCACATGGACCTATCAAAGGGAATTGTTGCCACCTCAGAGATTCAATAAGCTGCACATTAACATTCAAGATCTTCTTGGTCAAACTCTCCATCATTGGCGAAGCACCAGCCTGCTAAAAATATATCTTCTTGAGGGGTAATTTCATGTTTGGAGCTGGTCCACGGGGAAGAGTACAGGCGAGGAGAGTTCTCAGGGGCCATCTCCAACCCCTTTATACACAAAGGCAATCTTTCCTCCGTGCTCAAGATTGGAGGGAAACAGAGCACGACAGGTGTAATGCCATCTGCCATTAGTAATTAGTGGTCTCCAAAAAAATGTTATTTTAAAAACTTGGCATTTTTCACCTCTGCTCCTGGACATGATGATCACAATGTCACAAAATGTCTAAGCATGACCACTAGCAACACATCTTAGCTTGACTGTGCATATTTTGTGAACAACTGTTAGGTACTGGGTCTCACTTAGTCCTTCCTACTGAGTCTCTACATTCTCTATTTTAGGGATAAGGAAGAAGAGATGTTAAGTGACTTGCTCATGGTCTCACAGTAAGTGGGTCAGGACTCAGACCCACCAGCCCCTTTCCTACTCTGGCCATTCAGTAGACAAACAGGGTTGCTCTGAATAGAGAATCCATCTTCTGTCCTTTAGAAGTTCCCAGTTCCTCTGAGACTTATTTAGAGATTCCTCCCTGTCAAAATGTTCCTGTGTTTATTTTTCCCACCTGACTGTCCACACCATTCAAGGACTCCAGGCACCTGCTTGGGTGATGAGAAAACAATAAATGCTACCACTACTAAGTTCTTCAACTTTCTCCTAAGTCCCTCATTATTTCTCCCAGTGCTGACCCCAGGAGTGTCTACAGGGTTCACTGGGTGCTTGCCTTGTTTATCCATCACGGCCAGGCCCAAATGCTGACAGCTATACCTCAGAGGCTCCTAGACCAGCTGGCTCCATCAGGGATTCTACCACCTGGGGTCAGATTGGGCTCCCTGGTCTACTTCCTGGTTTTAGAGATATCTCACCTACCACTACTCTACAAACTTGATTCTGCTAGGAGTTTGATGACCTTAAGCACCATCCTACACTCACAAGGCTTCAAATCCACATGTCACTGGACAGCCTAGTGCCAAAAAGACAAAACTCAGGCCCTGTATTCAGTTCTGACCACTAACTTTCGTGGTCTAAAGTTGACAATGCTGTCCTAGAACTCAGTGCACCCCTCTCCACAAGTCTTCCCTTCCTTTCCAGCTCACTGTACTATGGGGCAATCTTCAACTTCATTCAACAGCCTATCAATGAATATAAAGAAAGTGAAAAAAGGGAGTCCTTAAGTCCAGTTCTGTATTTATACTCAGGGAGGTTAAAATTCACATGCTGATAACACTGTGGGAGTATCTATCACTTTCATGACCCAAGGTATCCTGTTCTGGATGAATAATGAATAAGAATATAACTGTGGATTGTCCTGACTTAAAAACTTATTTTGGAAGAGGGGGTACTGGAGATTTAACCTAAGGGCGCTTTACCACTGTACCAGATTTTCCCCAGCACATTTTTGTTTTCTTTTCTTTTTTTTTTTTTTTTTGAGACAGGGGTCTCTAAATTGCTTTGAGATGAGGCTGGTCTTGAACTTGGAATCCTTCTGTCTCAGACTCCCAAGTTGCTGGGATTACAAGTGTGCACTACCACACCCAGCAAAGTTTATAATCTCATTCCAAAAAAAGAAAAAAATGGAAATATCTTTGCTTAAAATTGTCCTGTCTTTTCCCATGTGTTCACACTCCAAGTCCAAGCTCAATTTCCTTTGTCCCAAAACCTCAACTTTCCCCTCTTCAGTGTTCCCTGGTACTTCATCTACATTTCTCTATTTTATAGTCACTGTGTTCTATGCTCACCTCTTACTCTTAGCTTCAAGAAGGCATACACTCCTGGTTTAGCGTTGCATCCCTAAAGTCCTTACCCCGGGCCTTTCACATGGTGGAGCTCCATGAAAGTTGATGTAATGAATGGATGGATAGATGGATGGATGGACGGAGAGATGGCAGAACAGAGGATGGATGATGGAGGAGGGAAGAAAGGAAGGACCGTTTCCTTTCTTCATGCATGCTACAACAACTTACTCTCTTCTATATATACATATATATATATATATATTTTTTTTTTTTTTTTTCGAAAAAGCAACTCAC
Organism: Callospermophilus lateralis; assembly: GCF_048772815.1. Classification (NCBI taxonomy): domain Eukaryota; kingdom Metazoa; phylum Chordata; class Mammalia; order Rodentia; family Sciuridae; genus Callospermophilus; species Callospermophilus lateralis. Next base: position 60,995,631 of record NC_135317.1, on the reverse strand, counting down.
ATTCATCCTCATTATCACACTCATTCAATTCCTAAGCACGTCCTCAGCTGGGGAGGTTTTGCAATTTCTCCACTGCCACCACTAAATTAAAAGCACACTGGCATACTGTAGCAAGGGAAAGCTATAAAAGGTCCAAAACTTGAAGGGTTGGATTTCTGACTAAACCACAATCCACATATCACTGTTCTCCCTTCATATTTAAGAAATAAAAGTTTTCTGTTTGGAAAATTCCCCAGGCCTTCGTTCTCTCACCTGCTTAATATGCTTTCCAAGTACTGCTGAAATATTCTTTATTCTTTCCTAGGACCCTCATTACCTATTTTCATCAAATTTTAAGTCTTAACCAAGGAGACTCAAAAAACAACAAATGAGAAAATAAAGTCCACACTAACAAAAATAAAACAGGTTAGTCGACAGCAAAAGGAATATCTGCCAATAACAACACCATTTGTCTTAGTTACTGCTTTTAACTTTCTCTTTCTCCTGGCATTAATAGAAACAAAACTGCGTGTCTCCAGCCTCATGCAGCTAATGTACAGTTAGCGCCCCAGGCAACAGGAGCCACGGAGTTCAAGTACAGTGAAGACAAATTCAAGCAAACAGATTGTAGACACAATTGATTGCAGCGTTTAGTCTCGTGGTACTATTCACCATAGTTGGCGAGTTTCATGTAAAAACAGAGTGTTCTCTGGTGGGACAGTCCCCATGGAGCAAGCTAAAGCATGTATGTCACAGAAGTACTTACCCATTAGAAGCAAAAGATGGAAGGATGGCCTGGAAAAGGACCAGAATGAGGAGCAATGTCACATGGTGAGGGGTGATCTTTGTTCTAAAAAATGCCTGGTACCTACACACCACATCTGCCACACCCTCCCCCTGAGATTGTCATAACCACTGCCAGAGGTACACTGCTGTCTCACTGACTGACGGCCTTCGAGGGCATCTCTCCACACAGGCCCGACTAAGCCTTTTAATGAATCCACCCCAAGGTCACCTACTAACTCATTTGCTTACACTTCAACATCAGATCTGCACTCTTTTCCCTGATGGCATTAGAGATTCTAACTGCTCATTTCAGTGACAAATGCCAATAATCCAAAGAGCAATAATGGCAACTTTGTCTCAACGTGGTGGTGTTTTAGAGTTCATAAGTTGCTTTCACATTCCCATATCATAGACAGACTGACTCCTTAGCATCACCTGGAGCTACTGAGGTCTCAAATGCAAGCTTTTACTTTTTTATTTAATCTTTCTATTCCAAGCCAGCTGTGAAACCTTGTATGCCAACAAAGCTCTGTCATTTCCAGCAAAAACACAGCTGAACCTGTGTCCCCTTGTGGTTGGGGTTGAATACTAAAGGGCCTCCGAAGAACAAATGCAAGCATGGCCTTACAATGACCATCATGCCACATGGCCTACTTAAAAGCCCATGGTTGATTTCCAAGGCCTTTGATACTACCTTCACAAGGCAGAAAAAATGAGGTTCTCAGGGCATACCACTTTAAACTGCAGCTCTCCTGACAAACTCACACACTGAGCGAGGCCTCAACTCACATGACCTTGTGTGCCCCTTCTAACCTGGCTGGAAAGACTCCATCTGACCAGGGCATCTGCTCCCACAAGCAAGGCTCAGGCTGAGGACCCCCAGGAGCTTGCACCCCAGCTTGGCAGTGACAACCCAGAGATGCTAAAGCAGGCACATATCTCATCTGTATTCCCCAAGAAACCACCCCACAAACCCACCCAAAAGCAACATCAAAGTGCCAATGAGGTTGGCCAGGTGCAGTGGCACACACCTGTAATCCCTGCAGCTTGGGAGGTTGAGGCAGGAGGACTGCAAGTTCAAAACCAGCCTTAGCAACTTAATGAGGTACTAAGCAACTCAGTGAGACTCTGTCTCTAAAAAAATACAAAAAAGGGCTGGGGATGTGACTCAGTGTTAAGTGCCCCTGACTTCAAACCACAGTACCAAAAAAAAAAAAAATGTCCTGGTTGTACCAAAAACAAAAGCAGGAGTTGACTACAAGATAGCTACTTATCAGATAATGCAGCAAGCAAGTCCTTCATTAGTTCTAAAGGACCACTGTAACATTCCAGCTTCTCATGCCCTCATCTCCTGACCTTCTGCCTGCCTTCTGCTTCATGGAATCCCAATATGACTATTCTAGAGGGTGTCCTTGAACACATGCAGAGAAAGCTGAGTAACAGGGCAAAGAGCCACCTGTGTGTCACTCATTACAAGCCCTCCCACACTCCAGCTTCTGAATTCTAGTCTTCTTGGGCAAAAGCCAACTGCGAAGTGAAACAGCAGTCAGGGTGGTGTGTCAGGAACGCTGTATGTGGCCATAAAATACATATGATGCGGTTCATAAACTATTTGGAGCAAGGTATTAGGAAGCATGGCTGGGCTACTTCAAAGCAACTTATTTTACAGGTACTCATATATACATGTATCTACAGAAGACATTATGTGTATAAAGGACATATCTATATTAAGGCATGGTACCTGAATTCCAATAAGCATCAGAGGGATTAAATTACTTCAGTGAGCTCTCTTGCAAAAATTGGATATTTACTGCTGCTGATATCTGTAACAACTTCAAGGCCTGAACATTATCTACCACCGGCCTTCCTAGTTCATTGCAGGGAGATACACAGGTTTCTTAGGATCTGTCCATTTAAACTTGAGGTTGTTAATTATTTTTTATGCTGCAATACAGATCTGAGACTTTAAAATATATATCCCAGGCATCAAAAAATGACCTAAGTTGTAGTGAGTCATTCTGTAATCCTTGGTGATCAGGTGTAGTCATAGAAGATAGAACCTCCATGGATATCCCTCTCTTTCAGGATGTGTATTATCATTTAGATATGAGGTGCCCCCAAAGCTCCTGTTAGTGCAGGAATATTTAGAGCCGAAATGATTGGATTATCGGAACTGTAACCTTATCAGTCCATCCTAGTTTGAGTGGGCTAACAAGGTTGTCACTGTAGGTAGGCGGGGCATGACTAGAGGAGGTGGGTCACTGGGGTGGAGCCCTGGAAGGACGTATCTTTCCTGCACAGGGGAGCAGTTTTCCTCCACTGTGCCCTTTGAGGATGCTCCATATCACCTTAGACCCAGAGCAATGAAATTGGTTCATGGACTGAAATTCTTAAACCATGAGCTCAAAATAAACTTTCCTCCTCTAAATTGTCCTTGTCAGGTATTTTGGTCAGAATCCTGAAAAGCTGACTAACACAGTCTGTGTAATGAGGAAACAGAACCAGGGGTTAAAGCCTCCTCCCAAGGCTTCAGTCTGAAGCTTGATCCTTCCCTCTTTTGCCCCTGTCCTTTGTATCCCCCTCCAGCTAAAGGTATATTGAGGGGGAGGGGAGCATCCTAAGAGTGCCTTATATTGGTCATCTCATGCCATGTTCCCACCCCAATGCTCATCCATAGCCAATTGCCCCTGGCATCCAAGTGGACATTACCCAACGTCAGACCACCAAAGTCACCTTGTCTACAATGCTGTCCTGGGAAGGGGGCTTAGCCTTTGTACTAGGGCAGGATCAGCCAAAGGATCTCAGCCAGCTTACTATCCTTGGGCCTCTTCTTTCATAGCTGGGTACACTCTTCCTTCCTTGTCTCCATAAAAGAATCCTGTCCCTCCCAGATACCAACTCTAACCTCAGTTATTTTATGGGGAGTACACCTTGGTTCACACACACAAAAAGGCACACCCTCTCTCTGTGGAGAGGCAACACCCTGGGGCAGGGATTAAGGCTTGAACTTTTGGAACTTCAGCCTGGACTCCAATGCTCTGTGCTCTGAATCACTAAACCTCCCCTGCCTGTGTCCTCCTCTGTAAACTGGGTCTAGGCACTTCCTTACTGGGCAAGCAGGAGGATTCAAACAGAATACACATGTAAACCACATAGTGTCTGGCCCTACTATGCAGGCAATTAATAAAATTATTCCAAAACAATCTGAAACGAAATTAGGGCTTCCAGTTGAACTGAGTGCAGCAGATTGAACCTTCGATTATTTTTTTCTCCTTCCCAAAACTCCACTGACCTAAGAAGAAAGGATTAAAAAACAGCATAATCCCCCAACAACATAGAAAACAGGAGAAGCAACAAAACACTTTGTTGCAAAACATTTCTCTGCTTTTATTAGAAAATGGGGAGTGGATAAAGATGTAAGCAAGAAAGAATAAAAGTAAATCATAGAAAGTAAGCTCAGAAAGTCACAGAACCCCAGAACAGTGGGGAAACTGGAATCACCAGAGATGGAGTGGGTGTGGGGCTGAAAGCAGAGACTGGCTGAAATGTGTTCAGGGGAATTAGACCCCTGCTCCTCTCTTCTAGATGGGGCCTCTGGGTGACCTCCCTTTGACCCACCACAGAAGAAGAGAAGCTGTTGACACTTTGGAAGCTCCAGATTTGGAGAAAATGAACAGACTCAGAGAAAAGATCTCCAGATGTGGACAATCAGAGACCATTCCTCACTCCACCCACCCCAATGAAATGGCTGAATTTTAGTCCAATCAATCTTCAGTCTTGTGTCAGTCTTAACTACAATGGTCAAGGAAGCCCTCAGCTTGAAAGATAAGTATGAAGAAATATGAAACAAATGCAGGAAGAAAATATCACAATGATATCCTCAGTAATGTAAGAGAATATAATGCATCCATACATTCTATTTTAGAAAGAAACCGATTAAGAGTTCTTAGTAATTAAAAGATAGTAGTTGAAAAGCTTCAACAAAAAATTTGGAAGTTACAGAAATTTCTCTAAAAAGAGAACCAAAAAGGCAGAAATAAAAAAAAATAGAAAAGATAAGAGCATTTAAGGATCAATCTAGAAACTACAGCCTCCCACTTAAGGAAAACCCAGAAAGAAGAGAACAAAGAAGAGGAGAAAATAATCAAAGAAATAACATGAGAAAAAACCTCAGAAATTAAAATAATGAGCATCCAAACTGACAAGACCACAATAAATGAACACACTTCCATACCACTTGGAAATTTCCAGAGAACTGGAAATAAGGAGAAGATCCTACATGTGGAAAGACAGAGAGAGAAGAGACCAAGTCATTTATAGAAGACTGGGAATCAGAGCGACATCATACTTCTCATCAACAATATTAGAAGGTGATACCTTCAAAATTCTGAGGGAAGAGATTTTTAACTTAAAATTCTATGATTCACCATGCTATCAGCTAAGTGTGAAAAGTAGCAGGGGAAAAATAAATTGGAACTGTCAAATCCCCAAATATTTTCCTCACACCCCCTTTACTCAGGAAGCTGTTAAAAGATACGTACCATCAATATCAGGGCATAATTCAAAAAATGGGGAGACTCAAGATTCAGGAAATAGGGAAGTCAACACAGGAGACTGTCCAGAAAATCAGAATAACTGGGCAGCGGATTTAGAGAAAAGCCAGTTCCAATTGGGATGGTGATCAGAGGGCACCAGAGAGGAGGTTTACAGAAGGAGAAAAATTTTAAAAAGTGATGAATTATTGGTTGCATCTGTCCACATGGAAAATGACAGTCAGCAAGAAAGATTTCAGATTCTTTTGGAGATACAGGAAAGAATTAGAGAGAAAATACAGCAAAACAAAACAATAATAAAATGATTGTTAATTCTTGGGAGGGAAAAAGCTGTTAAAAAAAGGAAATGTTATCTTAGTGTGTTTTTTGCCTTAACAGTGAACAGTACTTACAAAGTCATAATGTAAACAATGACTACTGGTTTAAACAAAATTTTGAGAGACAATTGACGGAATGATGAATAAGAATTGGAGAAGGTAACTGCCATTATTCTCCATATTTTGAAATCTATGGGTAATGTCTAATATTTTTAGCATCTGTTATAGTTTGGAGGTGAGATGTCCCCCAAAAGCTCATGTGTGAGACAATGTAAGAAGATTCAAAAGAGAAATGATTGGGTTGTGAGAGTCTTAAAGCAATCAGTGAATTAATCTGGATGAGCGGTCATCATCGAAGTGGTGGGGTGTGACTGGAACTCATGCTCCCACTCACAGCTAGGGGAAGTTGAATAGTTAAGCAATGCAATCAAATATGTTTTGAAACAGCTGTCTTAGTCCATCTGTGTTGTTCTAATATAACACAACAGACTGGGAATTGTATATACAGGAGGCTGGTAAGTCCAAGGGGTAGTATCTAGTTGTTGAGAGCCACAGCGGAGTCTGGCATTTTGCCAGAAGGAATGGTTGAGAGGTGACACCAGTGAGCCATTAAGATGATGATAATTAAGTTAAGCTGTGTATAATTGCTGTGACTGGATGATGCTGGATTGAAACAGGCTGTGTATTCAGTTGTATATAGACCCCTGCTGTCCGGCAATAGGGCGGCTCCTGCTGCCTAGGCGCCGCTACTTTGGAGTTCTTGCAGAGTTCCCATTGAGTTCTCGCAGAGCCCTTCCCGATGAGTTCTCCTGGAGCCCGGTTGAGGGCGGGGAGAGTTCCCGGGGGAGAGTTCCCCGGAAGCACGCGTGGAGTGCGGGTGAGAGTTCGGGCAATAAAGTAGGTCCTGTTTGAACCTACAAGTGCCTCGTGGCGGCTCGGTTATTTTGTGCCCAGCCAGACTGCGGCATCTAGTGAGTGTCTTCTTGATGTATCATTCCATGGCAGAAAGCAGAAGGGCAAGAGGGCACCAGAAAGCACACCTGGGGAATTGAGGCATGGCTTTGGGGTATATATTTTTATCTGGCAAGTGGAAACCTCTCTCTGCTTCCTGATCATCACGTGAGCTGCTTCCCTCTGCCACACTCCTCTGCCGTGATGTTCAGCCTCGCCTTGAGCCCTGAGGAATGGAGTCTGCTATCTATGGATTGAGACCTCTGAAACTATGAGTCCCCAAATAAACTCTTCCTTCTCTACAATTGTTCTGGTCAGATCTTTTAGTCACAGCAGCAAAAAAAAAAAAAAAAAAAAGTTAACTAAGACAGCATCTAAAATTTATAAATCAAGAAATACCAGTATAAGCAAACAATCTAGGAACATGGAGGTAGACTTGTGGTCATGAGTTTTGAAAGTGGCTGCCTCTAAGGAGGTAGAACTGGGAGAACACGGCTGGGAACTGCTCTTTCCCTTATTTAATATCTGCCTAGAAGTCACATTCCTGTGCTTTCTAGAATTCTTGCCTGTATCTTATTTAGCATGTAAAAATTTGATAAATAGACCCCTGGATCTGTGTGAATATGCTTCATCCCGTGGGAGCATCTTAGTGACTGTAACAGAGACCTTTATTCTTACTTTTTTTAAACAAAGGACTTGAGACAAAATTCACACAGCTAATGTTTCAAGCACACATGGAACCCAATTCTTCTGCCTTCAAATCTAATGCTAATTCTAACTCACCAATTCCTATCACCATGTCTGACACAATAGAAAGATTCAAAGAATATTTGGTGTGTGATTATTATGCCCCACAGCTTATAAAGGCCGCCCACATTGCATTGCCAGAAACCCTACCTGCAGAGCTTGCAGCCTGATGAGCTTTGGTTGCTGAGATAGCTAGAAAGGACACACCAGCAGCCTTTAAAGAGTTTCCTTCCTCCAGTCCTGCTCCCTGCCAACCTATCTCCAGAGGGCAGCCAGCTCACTTTCTTAAAAGTACTCTTCACATTTTATTGTTATTAATGTGCTTTATCATACTGTGCACTGGATGAGGACAGGGGCTGTATCTCTCAAAGTCATCACAAATTGCTTAGTGCTCAAATATTAGTGGGATCCACAAATGAATGAATGACACCTCCCAGATCCCACCCCCAGACTGTGTTGAGCAATTGAAACCTCAAATGTCTAAATTTAGCTTGAGGGGTAAGAGAGAGAGAGAGAGAAATAAAAATCCAAGCAATGAACTCCTCCTGTAATAGGGGTGGTGGTGGGGGAGGTAAAGGGTGCTCCTGCTGCAACTGGGTGTTAATAGGGAAACTCTCCTGCAACCTTAACACCACCTGAGTAAGCCATCTGCTCTGGAGGCAGCAATTAGGACACTGTGGCCCCATGTGACCACAGTCACATGCCTGCGTCTGTGAGCTACGAACAAATCGTCAGGACACACTTTTCTCTTCCTCACTAGTGTCAGCTGTACAGTACCTGCTACAAAAGCAGTTTACAGAATCATTGCTCGGGGTAGTTTTTGTCTCCAAAAGGAAGGGCTATAGTTTTTAGCACAAACAGAGGCAAAAACAAGGGCGGCTCAGAATGAGAAAATGAGGCCAAAGCACACCAAAGTCCTTAAGAAAGACATCAGGAGCCCTTCAGAGGCTGCCTGACTGGAGGCCACCAGGGCCTCTTTCTCAAGCAGGATTCAATCTGTTCTACTCCAGGGCTCTGGACTCCTAGAGAACACCGGAACTATTTTTCATTTCTTTAAAAAGGTGAATGGAAATAGTACATGTACCCAGGACAGATCCACATAGGTCAATGTAAAAATTCATATTTCTTTGACTGAACTGGAAATACAGTGTGGTGAAAAGTCTTAGCTCACATAGAACTCAGTGAAATTTACGTATACATATCTCTCTCCCCAGAAATGAAGGAATGAATTAACTATTGCCTCATAAATGCAGTTGGTCTCTTTTAAAACAAGTTAGTGGACTGAAAATGATAAAAGGATCTATCTTGACGGCTGAGGCTGTGAGCCCTGGGTCTCAGGAATATCCAGGTCCTTTGCTTTGAAATCAGATCCAGTAGGCTGCACGAACAGTTGAAAAAGAGAGACAAACAGGGAAGCAGTAAACTGAGTCAGGAGAGAGGCAAGGTGCACACTGAAGAAGACTTTATGTGCTGTCCTTTGAAACTCATGCTCCCACCCGCAGCTAGGGGAACTTGAATGGTTAAGCAATGCAATCAAATATGTTTTGAAACAGCTGTCTTAGTCCATTTGTGTTGTTCTAATACAACACAACAGACTGGGAATTGTATAAATAAAGATGTATTTCTTACAGGAGGCTGGGAAGTCCAAGGGGTGGTATCTAGTGTCTTCTTGCTGTATCATTCCATGGCAGAAAGCAGAAGGGCAAGAGGGCACCAGAAAGCCAACAGGGAGCCAAACTCACTTTCAATACAAGCCCACTCTCTCAATAATTAACCCACTTCTACGATAATAATGATATTCATCAATTCATAACCTTCTGTTAGGCCTGATCTCCCAGCACTATTGCACTGAGGACTGTTTCCAACACATGAGCTTTAGGGGCCACACTCAAAGTATATCATCCCTATTAGCTGCAAGGAAGGTGGGTCAGATGGGCTCTACTGGAGGTCGAGAATCCACTAAGAAACTTTTTCAATGGTCCCAGAGTAGATGGATGAGAGTCTGGATGAGAGCAGTAGAGACAGGGGGAGAGACAATCCCTAAAACATTTATGGTGAAGAAACGCCAGTATAGACTGGTATGGAGATACAGGATGACTCCCAGGCCTCTGATTGGGAGGACAAGGCAGATGATAATGCCATCACTGAGGTGGGGAATGTGGATACAGAAGCAATTGGAGGCAAGAATATAACTCAGTTTAGATCAGTTGAGGAATGTGGGGGACAAGTCGGTAGAGACATCAGGTAGGGACACCTTCATGTCCTTATCAGGGCCAGGAAAAATCAGAACAGGTGAAATATGTGTTAGTCAGCTTTTTGTCACTGGGACCAAAATACCTGACAAGAAAAACTTGGAGGAGAAAAAGTTTCTTTTGGCTCATGTTCTCAAAAGGTTTAGTCCATGGTGGGCCAACTCCATTGCTCAGGGCCTAAGGTGAGGCAGAACATCATGGTGGATGGGTGTAGTAGAGGGAGACTACTCGGCTCCTGGAGGCTGGAAAGCAGAGAAAAAGAAAAGGGGAAGGGGCTACAGGGAAGATGAATTCTTCCAGGGTACATACCCAGTGGTCCACCTCCTTCCTCCAAGCATGCCCCACCTCGTCTACAGTTACCACCCAGTTAATCCAGTTAAACCAGGATGGACTGAATAGGTTACAGCTCTCACAATCCAATCATTTCACCTCTGAGCATTCCTGCATTAACACAGGAGCTTTTGGGGGTCACCTCATTATCCAAACCATAACAAAACATATCCAGTTCCAGGGAGTAATTCAAATCGTCAGAGTAGATGAGGTCACACGAGTAGACTGTGTAGCATGAGACATGAAGAGAGCCAAGAACTCTGGGGAGAGAGCAGAAGGCAAAAGTGAAGGAGAGGGCAGAGTCCTGGCTCTGTGGTACAGCACCTGCTGAGCACGTGTAAAAATAAAGGTTTTGTGTCCACCTACAATTAAAAAGAAAAAAAATTTTTAAAGTGAAGAAAACTCTGAAGGAATGATTAGAGGAAGAAAAAAAACAGAAAAGAGTAATATCCTAGAAGTCATAGAAGAATGTTTAGAGAAAAAGTCAAATGCTGCAAAGAGCCTAAAGAAGATGAGAAGTGACAAGACCCACCATGTGCTTAGATTTGGCATTCGCGTGTCTTTGGAGGTGACATTTACCAGGATAATTTCAGTGGAGTGGTGGGGGTGGAACCATATTGCTGTGGGTTGAGCAGTGAGTTGGAGATGCGGAAAGACTAAATACAGGCCATTACCTCTGGGAGTGTGTGGAGGGAGGAAAGCTGTATGGCAGGGCCAGGAGCAAGGGAGGAAAGCAGGCTGGAAAGAAGGAACCAGGAGGGACAGTGGAGAGTGGATGGGAAGGACTTCCCAACCTACTATCTCCCATGCTGCCTGCCCTGCTTCTGAAGCTCGGTAGCATCTCTCACGGCCAGATCCCTCCCAGATCTGAGGTAGAATTGGACGAGTCATGACCACGGAGTTATCAAACCTAGCCAGCTACCCGTCAGAATCTCATGACGGCTTTTAAATGTCTAGCTCCCACACCCCCCCAGTGAATGCTGAGGCATTCAGACACCACTAACCGAACAAGCTTCATGAACTGTACGCCGAGTCCCCATAGGATGCAGAAGCCTGGTGTCACAGTTCTCCTAGATTGGGTTAGTCTCAAGGTCTACCCACATATGTGTCCTCATGCAGCACAGAGCTGCTTCCAACAGTCCTGAGGGTGGCAGGCACTAATCTGTTGAAGTGAGGGGAACAGGACTCATTCTGCCAGCCCTCCTCTGACAGCAGCAACACCCAGCTTCACTCCTCCACTCTTCCTTATCCCCCAGGTAGAACTGCAGGTAATGGAGCTCCTGCAATCATTTGCTCAATCATCTTCCCTGAAGAGGACTACACATAGCCAGACCCTGGAAGGGTATCTGGGCTTGTGTGCTAGACCTAGGACCCTGAGAAAAGACTTACACCACCAGGAAGTAAAAGACACCTGGTTTGCCTGAGAACAGGAGTCACAAGTGCATGTTCATGACTTCTTCCCTGGAGACAGTTCAGACCTCATGCCCTGTCTCCCTAAACAGATGGAAATCAGTCAGGGGCAGAAGGAACAGATGGTGTCTTGGGAATGCCATGACCTCATGAGGCCTCTGCTTGGAATGCAGATCCACGACAGTGAGCATTCTGCACTGTGTGGCTGTTAACTAAAAACTAGCTTTGTGTTAAAGAAGGGGCAGGAAAAGTGTCCAGGAGAAGGGATCCTTTGAGAGTCATGTGCCACCACCAAAAGTAATAACGAAGGGGCTATCAACACCCAGTCCTTTAAGTCCCCACCAATCTGAAGATGGCTTCTGTCAACAGGTCATAATATTCAGCCTGCTCTGACCACTGGCCACTGGGTCTAGAAGGTTCCAGGCAAAAGATGAGGGCAGGGCCAGGTGAGTTCTCCATGTCTCAGTCCTGTGACCTACTTAGCAAGGAAGTTGGGGAGAGAGTCCACAGCCAACAGGCCCCCAGTGAGACAGAATGTGAAAGGCTGCCATGCTCCCTGAAAGAACAGTTCTTAAATTGCCATTGTTTCTGAAACACAATAAGCACCCAGGCAAAACTGACTTTTAGAAAAAGACATTCTTGACCTCATACATCAACCCCGGGTGCTACCCATATTCTTTAATGTGGTTTGCATACAGATGCTACCTGTTCTAAGACAGGGAATAAAAGCATCTTTGATTGCTAAAATATACATCGTTGATATGCAAAGTCCTAAAGCTGACTTCCTCATCTTGAAGCAGAAACTGTAATAATCTGTTCTTTAAGGAAGTGTTTTTTATTGTTGTTGCTGTTGCTGTAAATGTCTTGTCAAGTCCAAAGGTAACAAGCACAGTGACAGTACTGGGCCTACCTGGCACCTCTGTCTCAGGGAGTGTCTGGTCGTTCTGTCAGAACCCCACTAGATCACAGAAGCCCGAAAAGCAGAACCAGATGCCTTTCGGGGGTACTTGGCAGGCCACAGGCGCTGCTGCAATTAGCAAGCTGGATCATGATTCAGCATCAGACTTGGGCAGCCTCCACCAGAGCGTAGCGGACAGCTTAAAAATAGCAAAGCTGCGGCTGCATCTCACCAACCCAGGCTATACAAGAGGCAGGGCAGCTGCTATCAGCAGATCCTGGAGAGGGTCCCACCACCCACCACCCCTGTAGGGCTTCCGGATGTGCCTTCCAGCTGCGTGGGAAGCAGAAGGGACTGGCTCCCATCACGTTCCCCACGCTTAACATCAGAAGCAAAAGTGCCAGTGGTTCCTGGATCCACTGACAGGCACCCCAGTGCTTGAGGGTTCAGATCTTCTTTTTTAAAATGAAAATTAAAATTGAGACTGTCCCCCTCATATCCCAGGCACAACTACTACACATGCAGCTCACCCACAGTGGGCTCTCAAAGCCTCTCCTCCCCAGGTCATAATGCCCTAGGGTAGTTCTCAGCCTGAAGGAAGGAGGGAGAGAGTAGGTCTTTGTAGCCGAGAGGCCTGGGTGCAAACCATTTCAATCATCTGCCAACAGACACCACCTTGACTCCTGCACCCCATCACTGACCCTGTCATGGCCAAGTCAAGAAACTTCCCAGAACCTCAGAGTCAGGAGTGAAAGAAAGCTAGAGAACACTCACTAGCTGGTGATGGCCAGAGTAAACGAGGTGATATGAAAAGCACCATAGAGGGATCCCAGCACAGATGAGCCTGGAGAAATCAGCACCCTTGCCTTCCTCAGCTCTCAGAGTCAGGCCTGAGGTCTGCCCTGGTGGACCAAAGCCATGGTGAAACCATGGCCAGAGGACAGACAGGTACCTGAGGCACACAGAATGCAGGAGTCACGGAGGACCCTCAGAATCCTGCAATTTGCCAAGTTTTCATTTCCATCATATTCTCTGGGTCAATGATACTTTCTAAATGAAACTGCAATGTCCTCAGAACTGATGTTGTCTTTAAAAGTGTTCTTTCTACCCAATAATCCAGAAGGAGATTTAAAATAATGGAGAGGTTTGCCATTTTTCTGAGAACGCTAGTATTGAATAGATGTCACTTGTCCCCAAATTAATCTACAAAATTAACTAAATGATTTTAAATTTATTCAGAAGAATAATTTCATGGGACAAACTGAGAGCATTTTGGAAAAGAAGAATAATGAGTGGGGATTTGCTCTATCAGATTTTAAAGGGTACAGTAGCAAAATCATATGGTACTGGTACAAGGAAAGACATCAAATCAATAGAATATAATGGAAGGTGCAAAAACACACAGATATCTATAGTGTTAGTATATTATGAGGGTGGTATTTCAAAACAGTGGGGAAATGATGGACTACTCAATAAATAATATTGGTACAACTGGGTAACAATAAATATATCCTCCTGTCTCCAAATGTACCCTAATGAACATTCAAATTAATCAATTGTTTAAATATAACAAAATCAAGTGTAGAAAATATATTTGGATATTTAAATAACCTTAGGTTGGCAACAAACTTTTGAAGCATGCCACCAACTATAGAGGAAAAGGTTAATAGAATTATCACAAATGCAATTAATGGCAAATGAAAACTACAAGAATCTCTGTGGTATCAGAGAACAGGTGCATATTTGGAAAGAGTTTTACAAGTGAATGAGAAACAGATCAAAACTTCAATAGAAAAAAAATGACAAAGAATACAAGTCAATGATTCAAAGCAAGAAACAACCATGGCCAAAAGACATGAAGGCATTCCACTCTGGTCCCAGAGCCTTCTTTCAGGTTCTTGACTATTCTGTTCTTATCTCCTGACACAGGACCTTTGCACAAGCTGCTCCCTCCACTAGGAACACCCTCTCCCTTGATCTTTTCTAGTTTAAGTCCCTCAGCTCTCTACACAAAACCAACCTCCCCAGCAAAGGGTATTCTCTTGAACATTGCCTCAACCCAGACCAAGTGAGATTTCCCCCCGCCCTCTTATAAGCACTTTCAATCCAAAGTAGTTTTCCTCCATAGCACACATTTATTTTTCTGATGAGCAGACTATTTGTCTCCCCTACTGGACAAGCTGCCTCGAACTTGCTGGCCATTGCATCTACAGTGAAATGGTTAAGTCACAGGATAGGTATAAAATGGAAGGTCATCTGTGAAGTGAGTTAAAATGAAGTCATAAAAGATGAATTCTTAAAATATTACAAAAGACATCATAATATATTTTTAAGTGATAAAAGCAGAATACAAAATAATATATATGTACCATGTGGGGGATATGCATATGATATGATAGACCCACATCACATATTTAAAAGGATAAGGATGACATTTATTTTCTTAATTTTATTTATCTACTTTTTCTAAAAAAATTACATCAACAGATACACACACACACACACACACACACACACACACACACATATGTATATAACTATTTAATAAGATTAAAGATTCAAACCAGCTATGGTTTTCCTCTCTAACCTAAGGGAGTCCCTGTGCATTGCTACCGGAACCACAGTGGCTTCCCTTCCCATACATTCTCCCTGACCCTTCCTCTCCACCCCTCCATCTCCATTTCCATGAACAGAGAGAAAGAAAACCTGGCCCAGTTCCAAGACACATGTCAATCTTTGCTTAGCCACTTCCAAGCCCCATTTCACCCATCTTCAGAAAATAAAAACCAAATGTATGAGACAATAAATGTATGGGTTTTAAGAAAAAAACCCTAGATGTCCTTCAAAAGGCCAGACTTCCCCCAAATGGTTAAAAATGGAATGAGTTACAATTTTCTGGAACTCTGTCCCTACTTAGCCTCAAGAACTATCTTCTCAATAAATATATGTGGACAGCTTGACCACCTAAGAAAGTGGAGGAAGGACATATGCAGATTTCTCTACTGAACAGCAAAGATCCGCCTTACCATATTTCAAAGAGAGAAGTGTGTTTTATGTGCTTGGCGTACATGGTTTGTGAGATAAGCAAGAGCAAGGAGGTAAAAGGGAGGGCTGTCACAGTGGGGTAGAAATGGGACCTCGCTTCTCAGGGGAAATTCTCAAATAACCAAAAAGATTAACGAGGGGACTGTCCAAGGGCCCCACCTGCCTGGCACTGTTAACACAGGGAAAGCTGGAGTTGCACTTTCCTGGCGGCTTCCTTTCTTGAGAATAAAACTGGCCTGCTTATTTGTAGCTAAGGGAAGAGCGAGTCTTAATACACTGAAGGAATTGCTCGAGATTTGTTCATCCCTGAGAAAAGCTCAGCCTTGAAGGGCTGCCAAGGACAAGGCTCAGTGTAGGCTCCGTAGGGTCAGTGGGCCCGGAATGAGGCTCCAACTTCAATCCTAGAGAAATGCACAACTACGTCCCATCTTCTCCAGACCCCGGGGGCCTTCCTTTAATCAGGACGGACACTTTTCAATGGAGGCTGGGCATGTTCTCCCTACAACAAAGCTGGCCAGTCTTACCATCCAGGAGGACAGCATGTACCCAGGGAGGACAGACAGATTGCTTCTTCAAATCCGTCTGGACAATTTTCCTGGGTTCAGAACATTCAGCACTCTTTCTCATGTTCAAGGCTAGGAGTTGGGAGGTTCAAAGAAAAACAGATTCTGTGGAAATAACCACAATTTCCTGTCTATTGTTTCTTCCCTTTGGTTTATAACTTCCCTTTCTCTCTCCTCTTCTACAGTTTATTTCTCTTGTTTAAGAAAAAAAAAATGAAGTTAATACAAGTAATTGGTTATTAAATCCACACAGACACAACTTCTTCCCCCGAGTATAGAAAGAAATGTGACTGGATGTTCAGGTATAATGCCAGGGAGGTTAATTTACATTGAAGTAGTGCTCACAAACCAATAATGAAAATGCTGTTCCCAAAGTCCAAAATGAGCTTCTAATACAAGATTATTTTTGGTCCTCCACCCCCTCCCTTCTGCAGAGTTCCACACACCGACCACCCTCCCCTGAAGCCCTCATGTCCCAGATTTTGGTAACAGTGTACTGTCCTGGCTCCCCACCAATCTCCCTGAACATTTCTTGGGTCTTCTATAAGAGAGATTCAAGGATATGTCTAAGATGCTGTGATTTTTTTTTTTTTAACAGATGGAGCTAGGATTCAAATCCAGGTCCTGGATTTGGCTTTTCCCTGGCATTCGAGGGTGTCCCACACCAGGGTCCTGGTCCCTCAGTCTCCTCTCTAGACCACTGAACACTGATGGTGATGACTACTTCCCATGAGATGACTTCTACATCTGCATTTATAACCCCAATTTCTCCTTTTCCACTTTCATTCCCAAATGCCTGCAAGGTAATTTCACCTCCATGTCAAAATTTAAATACCTTAAGACCCAACTCATCATCTTTCTAAAATAAGCCTCCTGCCTGACATTCCCATTACAATTAACAATCCCACTTTTCTATTCCATACCCACATGAGACACCTCTGACTGCAATTTCTTCCTTGGTTTTCCCTGCTATCCTCTTGTTGTCGTCCTTTGAAATGTGCACCCTGGCTTTCTCTGCCAACAGCACCTCCTCAGGGCCCTCAGCACCTCTCCCCTGAAGGACTTCCTCCGGGTAACCCACATCCACCATCTCCCCTCCAATTTACCATGCCAACCACAGCAACCAGACTGGTCACCCCAGACAGGGTTCTCAACCCACCTGACCTGTGGACATTCTGAGCTGGACTCTTCTTTTTTCTCGGGGGATGTTGTAAACTGTTTAATAGCATCTCTGGTCTCTTCCCTCCACCAGTAGCATAGTCCCTCCCAAACCCACCCCACTTGCCCCAGTTATGTCTTCAGACATTGCCAAATGTCCCAGGGGGTAAAAATCACCCCAGTTGAGGAACATAGCCCTAAAGCATGGCTCAAACACACACCTCCTTTCATAGACTCTCAGTGGTTTGCCACAGTGGTCTCCCAATGACTTTGTAAAAAGGGAATACTTTTCAAAGAATTAGAAAATGATTTTCCTATTTATGATTTCTTTTTCCTTGAGGTATTGGACTAGGGTTCAAGATGTACTGGATGAAAAAAAAAAAAAAAACAGTCCGTGGAGAAAAAGCAGACAGGGTGGCTAGTAAATCTGTCCCTGTCCTGACATCAAGATTCCCTCCGCTGAGCACCCCTGGAGGCAGTGAGGAAGAAGCCTTGAATACTTCAGGGGAGCCAGAGTGAGACAGCTTATGTTGGAGCCACAGCCTAGTTCTAGAACCCTTTACCTGTCCTTTAACCCCTCCCTACTCAAGTTTTCATCCGAAAACGTGTTAAATTTTGGATCTGGAATGTCTCCCAAAGGCTCACGTATTAAAGGCTTGGTCCCCAACACAGCAATGGGCAGGGGTAGGGCTCTGGGGTGATAACTGTTTCATGGGGACTCTGATCTCATGAATGGATTAATCCATTGTGGAGTTCATAACTGAATGGACGACTAGAAGGTGGTAGAAACTGTAGGAGGTGGGGACACAATGGAGGAAGTAGGTCACTGGGGGAGTTCTCTCAAAGTGTACTTCTTGTCTCTGTCCCCATCCTTGCTCTCTCTTTGCTTCCCAGACACTGAGAGATAAGGGGCTCTGCTCTACCACATGCTCCCCACAGTGACATTCTGACTCACCAAAGGCCCAAAGTGATGGGCCAAGTGACTTAGAAACTTCTGAAACTGAGCCAAGATAAATCTTTCCTCCTTTCAGCTGATTTTCTCAGGTACTTCATGACAGTGACAGAAAGCTAACTAATACAAAATGGGAATAAAACAATACCTGATTCACAGGGATGTTTGGAGTGAATTAATATGTATAAACCACCTGAAAGTGCCTGGTATGAAGCAAGTAATGATAAGCATTAGCCAACATCATTACCATTTATTAATATTATTGTTAACACTTCCAGCCATATTGCCTATCTATCCTCAAAGCAGCTAGTCAAATTACTCTTCTTTTTTATCTCTCAGTCAACTTACTATTCTTTTTTTATCTCAATTCAGAAAGATTTATTTCTTTGCTAAGCTAGTAAAATTAATTGATTATTAAAAATCACATGTGAAATGAGAATTTAAAAAATAAAGATAATTGATCATAACTTTTATGGAAAACTTTTTTGATAAAGCAATTTTTACTTTATTCTCCTTTGTTATATATGACAGCAGAATGCATTTCAATTCATATTACAGATATAGAACACAGGTTTTCATATCTCTGGTGTACACAACATAGAGTCACACCATTCATGTCTTCATACATGTACTTAGGGTAATGATGTCCATCTCATTCCACCGTCTTTCCTACTCCCATCTCTCCCTTCCCTCCCTCCCCTTTGCCCTATCTAGAGTTCATCTTTTCCTCCCATGCTCCGCCCCCCATCCCCATTATGAATCAGCCTCCTTATATCAGAGAAAACATTATTGGTGTTTTGGGATTGGCTAACTTCACTTAGTTTTATATTCTCCAACTCCATCCATTTACCTGCAAATGCCATGATTTTATCCTCAACTTACTCTTAATTATAAAAAAATACCTGAGATGATCAACTTAAAAAGGAGGAAAGGTTCATCTTGGATTATGATTTTAGAGATTTTAGTCCACAGTCAGTTGGTTCTGTTGCTTTGGATGGCCCATAGTGAGCATCATGGTAGGGAGAACATGAAGCAGAGCTGTTCATCTCATGGTGGCCATGAAGCAAAAGAAAGAGAGAAAAAGGCTAGGGTCCGCATATCTCCTTTAAGGGTACACCCCCAATGACTTAACTTCCTCCCACTAGGCCCACCTCTTAAAGGTTCCAACATCTCTCAGTAGCATCTCAGGCTGGGGACCAAGTTTTAACACACGGGCTTCTGAGGAACACTTATTCAAACCCTATCAAGGCCAAAGTAAGCCCTTCCCTGCCCCAGCAACACCTCTGTTCATACTCTTCCTTCTAGAATCCTCTACTGTACATTCCCTCCTGTTGAAATTCTACATATCTTTCAAGGCCTAACTCAAATGTCACCTCTGTCACAAATTCTTCCCTCTTTAAGTCAGAAACCATCTTTCCTACTCCTGAACCCCAAAACACTTGGATATGCAGCCAGCATCTTCTATCACAATTATTGATGATAGAATTATTTCCTAATGAAATACCTCAAGCCCCACACCACGGCAGAAGTCCTATCTTAGGAATCATCACTGTATTCTCAGCAGAGTCTGACAGGTTGCCCTTCCTACAGGAAATACTCAGTGACTCTAATGTGAATGTATACATGAAATAATTAAGGCACTATTTTTTAATGCTATGACTTCTTATCTGACATAAACATTTTAAAAAGCATATGAATACTCAACTTCTGCTGGACTGAGCTAGACATTCTTGCTGATATATACAGTCATTCTTCAGTCTCCATGGGGGATTGGTTCCAGGTAGGACCATATCCCGCCTCCCACCTCCTGCTGCCAGATACCAAAATCTGCAGATGATCAAGTTCCTTTTATAAAATGGTGTAGTATTTGCATGCAACTTATGCATATCATCCGGTATACTCTAAACTACCTCTAGATTACTTAGAATACCTAATATAGTGCAAATGCTGGGTAAATAGTTGTATTGTTTAGAGAAGAATCACAAGAAAAATGACTATATATAGCCAGCTTAGGTGCAATTTTTTCAAATATTTTTTCACATATTTTCAATCCACAGTTGGTTGAACCCACCGATGTGGAATTTATGATTACGGAGGGCCAAATGTAATTGTTACAGAAAAGTTTTCTCATTTTCTCAGTTATTGGTTACAAGGTATTAAGCATGATAAATACTATTTCTCTCCTTTTTAGAGACATGGTGTTGAATTAACATTCTCACAAAAATCATAATCTGCTTTATCCTAATTTTGCTTCTGGTTGGCTTTGATGATGTCACCATGGTAAGGCATAGTAAAAGCTAATAGTTCTGCGTCTGAGTTTCCATGTGGGCAAACCCAGCTCCAGGAAAACAGCTCATACTATACAGTGTCCATGAAACAACAGGCTCCTACCTACCCAACAGGGTACCCCAAAAAAAGGTCCTGGGAGTTTGGGCCTCTGTGCCCTGGAGCTAAAGAAATTAGCTAAGGCCCGGACACAGTGGGAAATAAATCCCTTAAATAGCAAAGTGCTTAAGCTATCTCTCAGGAAAAACCCTAGAGCCCACTGAAGGACAGTTTGGACATGCACAGAAGAAATCAGCTCAACCAGTCAATGATCCTTGGACATGACAAGCTCAAAATCCCCTGTGCTGAACATGATAACTCCATCCCCCAAAGATACAGGCAAGCTTTGAAGAGGCTTGATGGCATTCTATGCCTTGCAAAAGAACTTTGAAACCTCCCTTTCTTCCCATCCAGTCAACAAGCAGCCTCTTTCCTCCCCCTTCCTACAAATCCCTCTGCTACCAACCAGTCGGCAGATCTGAGTTTATATCTCCTAACCTCTTTTGTCAGATCCCTTGCAATGAAGCTCTTTGTTTTTATAAAACCTGAGGCCACAGTTTGCCTTGGATGTGCACCAGACAGCAAGCTCTTGCTTAGTGCCACTCACATTACCCAGTGTGCTTGCAGAGATGGCTGTCAACAATGTTCCGACATCAGAAAAGACACCAGCCTTGGGCCTGCCCACTTGCCTGGGCAACTGACCATTTAATGCCCCTCAGCCAAGCAAGACTGAGACAGATGAGAAAATAATGACACTGGAACAAACAGAGTGACCTTCCCAGGGAGATGGACTGTGAAAGACAAGCGCATACTAAATTCCACAAAGAAGTTCAAAGATTATCTGAGTGTTCCCTGTGACTAGGGGACACCTTCTGAAGCTAGAAGAAGGGCATTTGTATTAAAGAAGTACTTAGCAACTCATATGCATATGAAATTACATTACTCAAGAAGTGGGGAGGAGGGCCTTCTTCAAGAAGGTTTTGGACAAAGTGATGGAGAATAAGATTCATCAGAGATAAGGAATGACACCAGTAATGATGGCTGGCATTCACTGAGCTTGTTTTAGGGCCAGGCCATCAAATGCTTTTCCATGTGTTATCTTATTTGACCCACAACCCTCAGGAAGTGGGTCCTATTCTGATTCCCTTGTTCAAAGAAGATGAAGGATGTTACCAAGAAGCCCCATCCAAGAGCACATACCAGGGTCTCGGGTCCCAGTTCCAGCTCTGCCACTAAGCTGCTCCTTATCCCGCTTTCAGGGCCTCATTTTCTCACCAGGCTCTCCAGCTCAAATACCTCATCCCAGACTAGGAGAACCACAGCTCTAAAACAGCAGGGACATTTGTTACCTTTCTAATATTCATTATTGGACAAAAAAATAATGGTTTTCATATGCAACTAAACCATCCGTTTATAACATTGGAAACAGCAGCATAATCACAGTTATGAAGTCTATAATGCTTCAATATGTCATAAGAACATGCTGAATTACAGAGATAACTGAGACAAAAGCATCGCCTTTGCCTGTTTATTAGAATATTTCTCATTCTGTCCACATTTTCAGGGAGAAAAATAAAGATAAGTATTTTCCACTCATAATTTTCTAGAAACTCAGGCTTTTTGGATCCTGCCTATCATTCATCTCAGACTCTCCTACCCTGCTACACACATGCCTTGCCTATAATAGAGGCTCTGGTACAAGTTTGCAAATTACTCCACCTGTTCTATATCTATTTCTTCCTTTAATATTTATATAGAAACTACTTAACAGCGGGAGTTTTTGGTCTGCTGTTGTGTTGTTTTGTTTTGTTTTGTAATTCTGGAGATTGAATCCAGGGGCACGCTACCATTGAACTACATCACCAGTCCTTTTAATTTTATTTTGAGACAGAGTCTTTACTCATTTGCCCAGGCTGGCCTTGAACCTACCTACGATCCTCCAGCCTCAACTCTTCAAGTAACTGGGATTACAGGCACTCACAGCAGAGGAGTTTTCTACATTGCAGTGTATGCAATTGCCAGGCAGGTGAAGGGTTAAATTAAAGGAGGCGCTCTCTGACAGCTGCCAGTCCAGATAGATTTGCCAGCCAGCACTGTCTGCTTCTCCTCTTCTCTGTATCTTCTTTCTCCAGTATATCATGAACTTTTACCTAAACGCAGGGAAGCCCAAAACCTTCACAGAAGGGCACTGGTTCATAAGTAGGAAAAAATCACTTCCAAATCTCTCAAAAACTGTTTCCTGCATGATCTCTATCCAGAGCATACCCACAGACTCACTCTAAAAAAGTTTGTTCTACATTTGTGATCTTTTCTAACCCCATTTGGGTTAATGAACCACCCATCTGAGACTCTGTTGAAAGCTACAGATCCTCTTCGGGGGAAATGCACAGACATGTTTGTACATGTCACGGGCGGGGTCAAGGAGGGTTCCGAGACCTGCAGAAGGTGGTCCATGTCCATGAGAACCTCTAGGATGTGCTGTATTCAGAGAGAACTATACTGCAGTTGACTCAGCCACTGCCCTGTGTGTCATTCTGCACAAAGCCCCTTCTTTAACAAAAGGGGCTGTAGGTCTCCCTTAGAACATGCCCCCAGCCCAACCTGGACACACAAATCATTCAGATGCCCCATCTGTTTTAAGTATCACAAGAAGAAGAATAAAAGAAGACAAAGGCAATGTTTTGACTAGGAGAGAAGAAAATGCCCCATAAAAGATAAATTTGAAATGACTTAAAAATACAATTGGAGACAGACTCCTATTACTATAGCTATTAACCCATCACTTCTCTGCAGGCCAAGTCCCCATATTAATTCAATATTTACCTGACCTAAAACAGGGGTAGGCCCACTGCATGGCCTGGAGAGCCACTTGCAATTGATTTTTAGTGGCCAGCAGCTGTAATCAAATAATGCGAGTGTCTAACAGTAGGTTGATTAGGTTAGAGCAAATGTTATGGCCCTGTAATTTGGGAAACTCTGCAAATTTGAACTTCCACATCTTCCTTGGAATCCACCATCAGTGTCTACATGCAGAGTAAACCTTAGGAAATGTTTGGTGAATGACTTAGTGAAATTCATGAATAAGTAAATGGCTTTCAGTCATTCTACCCACCACCAACACATATGCACACTGGCAGTTCTATGTAGCAATACCTTTGCTCATATTGCTTTTCCTTCTCTTTCTTCATCCAATTGCTTTAGAATGGAGCGCTGGTACCACTTCTTCATGGAAGCCCTCCCAGATTTCCCCCTGGCTGGGATAAGAGCTCTGAGTCCTCATAGCAGCTTGTACCAGAATTAACGTATGTCTTCCTTTGGTATCTTCTAAGAACTGGAGTGTGTCCCACAAAATTCATATATTGAAGCTTTAACCACCAATATGACTATAATTGGAGATATAGCCATTAAGAGGTAATAATGTTAATGAAGTCCTAAGGTGGGGCCCCAATCCCATTAGTTAGTATCCTCCTTAGAAGAGACATCAGAAATTTCTCTCTCCTGCTTCCTACCCTGAACACACACCAAGGGAAGTCCATGTGAAGATACATTGAGGAGGCAGCTGTCTGCAAGCCAGGAAGGAGCCCCCAGCAGAACCCAACTCTGACAGCACCTTAATTATAGACTCCCGACCTCCAAAACTACAAGAAAATAAATTTCTGTTGTTTAAGCCATCCAGTCTGTGGTATTTTTTTATGGTAGCCCAAGGTGACTTGGATAGTGTCTCAGACAGACTTGCACGCCTGGAGGGCCAGTGTTGTATCTTATTTGGTCCTTGCATATAATAAGTACTCAATAAGTTCTTGTTGAGTAAATAAAAGAGTGGATAAAGATATAAAGATGAAAAGACTCCCTCACTTTTTCATTCTTATGAGCAAGAGCCATGATTCTACCCTCATGGGAGTAAGTAAAAACTCCACATCCACAGTTCTGCCATTCACAAAAACAGAACAAGGCTCAAGAGCAAGCCAGATGTCATTGTCCTTCCTGCCCATTCCAGCAGCCACTGTTGCTATCTGACTTAGATGTCAGAAGAAAGAAGAGAAAGAGGGAGAATTCAAAATAATAAAATGTATCACTCAACAATATCTTTTATGAATGCAGCAGCAGGCCTTGGCTGTCAAACCCAGCTGCAGAGTCCTTCCACCCTTTGATCAAGCTACCAACATGCGACTGGGTCTGGGCACATGTGCTGTGCTTTGAGAGAAAGTCTAGTGCCTGTCCTCCTGGAACTTGTAATATCATTGTGGAGTCTGACATCAGGGTTTGTTCTCCTAGTCCTTCTCCCAGCATGCATTACGCAGTAGACAAATGTCGACAGAAATCTAGAACACAAAGAGCACAGTCCAATGGAAAAAAGATAATCAGTCATGGATGCTCTAAATAAGGAGCCTAATGATGCTGATACTAAAGATTCCAACAGTCAACATTTATCGAAATGTTACTACAGGCCATCCATATAGATATATTCAGTTATTTAATCCTTTCGACAGTTTTACAACATGGATGCATAACATTATCCCCATTTTACTGAGACAGAGACAAGTCATTTGCCACACACATCAAGTCATCAAGGAGGAGAGCTGGGATTCCATCCCAGGATGGGGGAATGTCTGACCCCAGACCTCTTGTTCTTAGTGACTACTTCAATTTGTCACACAGGTGACAGGAACCTTCTTTTTCTTCATCTTTTCAACAATCTGGCTAGAGTACATGCAGAGTTCTCGTGTGTTGGTAAAAGAATGCAAGGAGGGACAGCATGTTGAGCAAGTACACAGGAGGAAGCTGGTAGATCCATAGGCAGCTACTCAGCCAGGTTCCCTCAGCCTCTACCCCAGAAAGATCCTATGAGGGAGCAAGGGACTCCGTGCAAACCCAGGCCACTCCCATGGTTCCCTTGGCTCAATGCTCCATGACTCTGTTGCTCTGAGAGTTCTGAGAACAGATTTCGTGGAGCTGGAGAGGCTAGGGACCATCTGAGACATCACAGAAGTCTATGGAAGTGACAGAAGTTGCCTCATAGGAGAGAAGAAGGATCCAGATGGGAGAAAGGGGATGGAGAGGCATCCGGGCTCAGGGACAGCTGTGTTAAGGAGGAAAGAGCAATGCCATCTCTTGGAGCACAGGGTGTCAAGGGGACCAGAAGCACTAATTTGAAATTTGCCCCATCCTAGTTTTTCCAGGTCAATGGACCATCTTTAGAGCATCACCTTTCTTTTCCGACTCTGAGTTTGTGGTCTTTTTGTTCTCCAACTTTATGAAAGCATATATCTCTTAATCAGGAACTGTACTGAAAAAAAAAATCCTTCCAATTTAAATTGAAGGCCCAAGAAGCAACGGGCTTGGTTCAATCACTCTCCTTTCTGTACTCAGGGAGGCAGAAGGCAAAAATGGCCCTAGGCTGTAGAGAGATGCCTCTCTCCAGACAGGCAGGAATCACCATTTGGTATCTTTCAGATGATTTCTGACACTACATCCTGTATACCTGCACGTCTGGCTAATTTTCATGGAAGTTAGCTTATGTCACGTCACAACACTAACACAGCAGGCACTAAAGAAAATGCCACTGTGAGAAGACCAAGGCACTTCGGAGATGTGAGGTACCCAAGCTATACAGTCATGAAGGCAGAGATCAGCAATTGGTTCTGCCTTTGATTGGAGATCCTGGTAACCACAATGCATGGAGACACCTAGTAAAGAACAATTGGAACAGCAGCAGGAGCAACAGACCAACAGGAATCTGCCCTTGAGTGTGGCTGCAGTTCTCCACCCAAGATGCAAAGGCCGCTGCTACAGAGACAAGACAGTTTTAGATACTCTGTACATTTCTGGAGCTTCGGAATAACTAGGTCTTCCTTCATCTGGAGATGACAAAGGGCAGGATCTCTGTGGACTCATTTCCATGTAAATGAAAATGGCAAGAGTAGAATTTCAGCAAAAACACTCTCAAGGGTAGATAAATGCCCTGCTACCTCAGAAAGCCATACAAGACCCTCTGCTATTAAGCCAAAGCCCATAGATCAGGTTGCATTTGAAGAAACCCTTCTCCAAATCAGACCCTCGCATTTCAGGAGTCCATACATGACAAAGGTCTGAGGACAGTGAGGTGCTGAGTAGAGGCCTTAGTGAGGTGCACCCCCACACCCACACCCACACCAGGCTAACAGGCTGCTTTCCTGAAGTGCTCTGACACTAGAACACAGAGGATTTCCTATGATTTCCACAAAGGCTGAGGAATCCCTAGATCTCCAGCCCACAAATGCCAGAAGCAGCATCCAACATGCAAAGCTAAGAAGAAGATCCCTAAGAGTCAGACACCGTGCAGCTGAAGGTGAGAGGAGGCATTCCACAAAGACAGGCAGTCAGCCCTTCTGTGGCAATTCCTGATTCATCCCACTGTCCTACCTGAGCCAGTAGGGGCTGACCCACCATGCCCATACCCTTCCGACCTCATGTACCATGCCAGATGAGGGAGAGGCAAAGCTAGAGGCACCTGGAGCAATTCCTCCCTCCGAACCACTGCAAATCCTATAATGAATTGCTTGCTTGCCTCCCGTGTTTAATTTAGTTTTCCTGAGGCTTCTGTGAATGCACACACACACACACACACAAAAAAAAAAAAAAAAAAAAAAAAAGCCGACTGGGCTTGGGCCAACAGCTATTGAGAAGTTCCTCTCAATGGCACAAGGACCTTCTCCTTCTCCAGACGCAACTTATTCAGTGAACACGCCAGCAGCGGGGACCAAGCACAGACCGGCACATCCCATTTTGCAGCAAAACAGCTCCTCCAGCTGCCTGACATCATGTCCACACAAAATGAGCTTTCACGGGGTCAGGACCCACACGTTTACATGCTGCACAGAGCATCCCTCACCCTCCTTCTGTACTCAGGGAGGCAAAAGGCAAAAATGGCCCTAGGCACAGTAGAGAGATGCCTCTCTCCAGACAGGCAGGAATCACTGTTTTGTATTTATCAAATGCCTTCTGACATACCTCCTGTACACCTGCACATCTCACACCCCTGTGAAGTGCAAAGAAAGGAGCCTCATTGCCCTGGATTTACAGAGGAAGAAACCAAAGCATGGAGAGGTTAAGTGAATTGCTTCAGAGGTGACAGAGCTGGTCACAAGGGTAGGGTGACAGAACGATCACTCTCTGGCAATCTTACCTTTGAAGATAACTGATAGCTAGGGAATACTGAATCTTTGAAGGACCCGAGGAGAGGGTTGCTCTGGAATTTATAGCAGAAGGACCTGCATCCAGAGCACGGAGTACAAAAAAATTCCCAGGAGTCTAGGAGGACGGGGAAAGGAGCAGCAACAGATGAAGTGACCCATCACCACATCACCGCACTTAGACACTCAGGTGTCTAAGGAAACACAGACACACAGTCACCCAGGGACTCTGTTGAACTCAGGTTCTCCTCTTAGTTTTGTCCTCCCAGCAAAGACCAAGAAATTCCCCGGCTCGTCTGCAGTTGAGCTTCAGACATCTCTATGCTGATTCTCTATCCCACTAATCACAGCCTTTCTCCCTCCTGGCCCTGTTGACTTTCTGTGCAGTTGATATGGACACCTAGATAGAATTCAGATTACCCAAACATTATGCCAATAGTAACATTAAAAAAAAAAGTTTTCTGCCCCAAAATCATAGGAGCAATTAATAGCCAGAACCAAGCATGGTTGGTTTTTTTTAAAAAGTTGTTATTATCAGTACAGATTAGCACCACAACTCCTCAGCTCCTTGCCAGCTTCTCCTTCACTGTGGCTGCTTCCTGGGCTCTGTCCTCACATTCTCTTCTTTGCTCATTCCACACTCTCTTCTTGGAAAAGCCGGATCCCTCTTGCAGCCTTCCCAACACAGATGACACTCACATCTCCATCTCCAGCCCAATTTCTCTCCTGTGTACCAAACTGAGTTTTCAATGCCTAATGGACAGATGGTGCTCAAATATATGTCCTGCAGGCAAGGCAAGCCTCCTCATCCAAGATGAACTCATTAGCTTCTCCTCCAAACCACCACTGCTGGGGCTCTGCTAATAATGGCTCTTCCTCTTCCTCCAACCCCACGTCCAGCCAGCTGTCTGGCCTTAGATAATTCTCTTTGCATCTCTTTTCTCCATTTATTCCTCTCTAGTTAAAGCCCTTGGCATGTCCCTCCTGGGTTAATGCAATCGTTTCCTCACTGGCCCTCAAAAGAATATAAATTTTCAGAGGGCAGGACTCTGTTTTGTTTCCCATGGTATCCTCCACCTAGACTCTGATAAAGGCATGATAAATATTTAATGAGCAAAAATCTCTCTGCTTCTCCATCTTCCACATTGCTAAAAAGTTGCTTTCTAAAACAAAGAATGGATCACGTCATGCCCCTAAAGGCATATTTTGTAGGCTCCCAGTTGCTCAGTGTGTACCATTCAAGTTCATAAGCATTGTGGTTAGCTGGGCATGCGGGCCCAACTTGCCCTTCCTGTCTCTTCTTTCTGCTTAATCTGTCCTTTACTAAAGCTGCCCTGAGCTATTCCTTGTCTTCAGTACATATTCTTTCTCATTCTGAGTCTCTGTTGACTTTATCCTTTCTCCTGGAAAAAAAAACAAAAAACAAAAACTACCTCCCAACTTCTCTGCCTGGAGAATTATTTTATTATTCAAGACCTGGTTCAAATGTCATCTTTGTTGGTAAGCTTTCCCTTACTCCTCCCTTGTCCCAAGACTCTCCAAAATAAGTCTCTACCTACTAAACCATCTCATGGTGGTAGATCCTATGGGACTACTGGGACCCAGGATCAGTGGCTACCTGGTGAACGCCTGCAGCACACATCTATCTGGGCCTGTGCCACTTGGTATTCGTGTGTATTTATTATGCTAGGTCCTTGCAGGACAATGAAAGCTCTTGGCAGGGCTACCTTCCGCACCATGACTATAGCAAACATTCACTGTCAGTTTGTTTTACATGATATTGATACCTTATATAGTTATGATGATGCATCCCCCTTTTAATGCATTTTATCCTCACAACAGCCAAAGAAGGTCCCAGTATTGGCCCCTTTTCCCAGCTAATGAAACTGAAACAGCAAAGAGGTCACCATCACTCAGCCTGCTAATACAGTAGCAAGGAAAACTGGCTCTGCTCCCTATAAGACCATACATATCTTCCATTCTTTACCTCAAGAAATTAAAACATATCCATCAAGTTATTATTAAAAGTAAATGGTGTAGACCAGAAGGATGATAGGGAAAATATCTGGTCCTTCATTTACAATCCAAAGGGAAAAAAATCTGCATGAGCTGTTTAAAGGTCACATACCCATTCAGAACTGTACGGCTCTGCAAGCTTCTAAAAGACTATTTCCCCATTTTGTTTAAGTACAATTTAAACACAGAGGTCACCCCCATCAGCCATTGAATATGCTCTGTCATACCATAACCTAAATTTGCAGATGTGTCCCCCGCCAAAACAAAATTGTTAATTTAAAATGCATCCTTGAATTAGATCATTAGGACTCAGTTAGTTAACAGAAGCCAACTAAAAGGACCATTGAGAACCTCTCATAAGATTAATCCTCTAAAAAAGAAAAAAGAATAGCATTACCTTACATTAGGTAGAGAGAAGTGATGGGAGGGGAGGGGAGGGGATGGCGGAATAGGAAGGATAGTAGAATGAAATAGACATTATTATTACTGTGTGTGTATATGTCACTGCATGACCAATGTGATTCTGCAACCTGTACACTCAGAAAAATGAGAAATTATATCCCATCTGATTCAAATGTATGAATGTCAAGGTCATTGTACTGTCATGTGTAACTAATTAAAACAAATAAAAAATTTAAAAAAAAACAGATCACATTTCTACAAAATAAGCAGATCCCGTTGTTTACGTTATGGATAAAAATCAGAAACTTCTGAGTTTAAGTTTCAAAAAAGGTCTTCCTGTAGAGAACTTGAATTTGACAACCATAGTATTATGCACACACCAATGCTAAGAAGTCTACTGTAAGAATGTATTTTACCTTTTTCTTGATAGATTGTCCCTCTAACTGGTTCACCCAATTCAACCACATATATCTTTTATAAATGTAATTGAGCCCAAGAAATAAAGTCTTTTTGTATTTTGTTACTCTCAGAAAAAAAGAATATAGTGCACGAGTAACCTTCCTTATTCAGCTCTTCTTCCATGCTGGTAATTTCAGGAGATTAAAGACACTGATTTCAACAGAAACAGGAGACAGCCAAGTAGAACCTTTATTTCCAAAGATCCTCACCCTTACTCATCCTCTCTCTTGAACTTTAGTTCAATTTATTGGGATAATGATGACGTGATCAGTGATCAAGTTTACTGGGCTCTGCAACTCTTCTCACTTTTAAGAACCAAACTCCATTCCTGCAGCCTGGGAACACAGTCACATACACAGATTCATTCACACCCATGCCCACAGATAGGCCCTGACCCGCTGGGGCCTACACGTGCCTCTGCCCCACAGTGGAATCAGTGGAAGCTCACCCACTACAGAGCTCCCAAGTTTATTGTCATTTCCAAATAAATGTCAAGAATTATTTTTGTTTGACTTCTCTGATGTTTCTAGTTTACCTTCTTTAAGATTAATAAAGCAATTACAATACTCCCTATTAAGAAGCTATTCTAAAATGTACTTTTAATTCCAGTTTGTGAGCAACTCACTTAATTATTTCTATTTGTTTTTCTTCTTGAGTGGATAATTCCTTCTCTTAGAGTAGCCTAGTCATCTTTTTTCTTAAGAAGAAAAAAGATGGCTAAATTCTTCCCTAAAACACAGCATCTCAAGCTCATACCATCAAACACAGTACCCTGCACAGCAGAATGAGTGACTTTGAGATCTCATGAACAATCACGTCCGATTCTTACTTCAAACTTAATCTTGCAGGGAAATTATTATTCAGGCTCACAAGCCTCAGATATCATTTTTCTTTTACTTTTTAATATATACCAGCTAGATTATCATCTACATCATACAACTGAAAAGACATGTTTAAAGCCTGGCCAAGAATTGCAAAGAGGAAAGTCTTGCTAATAGGCCTAACTCCTACTCTAGCCTTGTATGACCATGTTCAGAACCTGGAAGAGCAACTTCACTGAGGATATCTCTTAAGATTGAGAGGGAGGGATGGAGGGAGAGAGAGAGGAAGAAGAAGGAGGAAGAGGAGGAGGAGGAGGAGGAGGGGAAGAAAATAGTCAAAATCTTCTATCTTAATGTGTTAAGAAAATTAAACATTAGACAAATAGTAACACTTCAAGCATATATTAGCTAACATATTGTTAGGGCTCGACCAGGTTGCATGGAAAAGCAGCAGTCCAGGAAAGATATCACCCTGGGAGCCATAAACAGCCCAGAGAATCATCAGAAAGGGATGGAAATATCAGTAATGGAGGGCCCAAGAGACCAACCATTTACTTACTCACACTTGGCCTCTCAGAGCAGGTAAGAATCAGGGCATGCTCTGTCTGACCACCTTCCTCAAACATCCCACAGGAACCACTTTCACAGGATTCTGGTCCCTTACCTTCCTCCATTCAGAGCCCAAGGGCAAGCACTCTGGCCTTCACTTTGCCCCAGGTTGTGCAATTTTGTTGTTCACTTGCTGGTATGCTTTCATTCTGGTCACAACACAAAGGAGTTCCCTTATATCAGAGGGGAGATGGCAAAAGTTTCAAAATATTTGATAACTGCAGTTTTAAGAGACATGTTTGAGTCAAACTTGATAACATGAGAGGGCGGGTATTTAGGGATTGGAATTTCCATGTGTGGGCATGCTAAAACAAAGACTGTAATAACAAAGATAGCCTGGGTCATGGTGTCTCAGTTAATAGCCAGATGACTGTGGACAAGTGGACTAATCTTTCCATGCCTCGGGTTCCTTTTCTATAAAGTAAGGATAAATAACAATATCTACCCGAGAAACTAAATGAGTTAACATAATTGAAGTGTGGAAAATGACACTAAGCATTTTCTAAATGTTTGCAATTAGTGTTATTAATGATTTGGAAACTTTTATCAATCACTCAGATATGGGCCAGTTTAAAATTATGTCACATCTTTTCCCAGTCTTCCCTGGTTAGCAATAGTTCTTATAAGAATAGACCAATAAATAGAAAAAAAATATTGTATATGATGCATCTTCTATATCTGTCCTAGAGGTTGTGGTGGGTCCTGTTGAAATGTGACTGTTTGTAAACAAATCAGCCTTTTTTTTTGTTTTTGCCCCCTTCTTCACTCAATTCAGAGGCATTAATTCCAGGGACCTATTCAGACCTATCATTGCTATGTATGACTTTTTCAATTATCAAATACCAAATGAGATTTCAAAACAAGGCAAAGATAAAGAGAAGCAGGCTGCAAAATCACTTTTCTCATTGGTTTCAATAAATAACACTAGATTTTAAGTTGAATTTAATATATATATATATATATATATATATATATATATATATATATATATATAAAATGTAATTTTGGGCAAGCCTTTTACATTTAAACTTTTGAGAAGACACTGACTCCTTCTTACTTGTATATTTCCTCTGGAGCAAGAACTGAGTCCCCTTTCTCTGTATATCCCCAGGGCATACAACTACAGATGAAAGGATAGATGAGGGGAAAAAAAAGACATCCTGCCTTTACTCAGAGTTCAGAACCCATCAATTCCTCTTATGAGGATAAGTTGCCAGTCCCCTTATGGATATCTGAAACCACGGATAGTACCAAACCCCATGTACACTGCACTATGTCTTTTCCTAAACATTCCTGTGATAACATTTAATTTATAAATTAGGCACAGTAAGAGACTAGTGGCAGTCACTATTAATAAAAGAGAGAAATTACAATGTTATACTATAATAAAAGTTATGTGAATGTCATGTCTCTCTCTCAAAATATCTTTTGTACTCTGTACAAAAGAATGATTCATATCAGGAAGGTCAGAGCAGGATGGCATGAGATTTCATCCCACTCCTCAGAATGGCATGCATTTTAAAATGTATGAATTGCTTATTTCTAGAATTTTCTATAGAATAGTTTCAGACTGCTCTGATGGCTGGTTACTGAAACCATGGAAAACAAAAGTGCAGGTAAGCAGGGACTTCTATTATCACAGAACCAAAGAATGCTAGTGATGGGGAAGAAATTGAGTCAAGGAGAAGTTACCTAACCTGCCAAAAACCGTGGAGCCATTTAGTGGCAAAAGCTCAACACACAGCTATATCCATTCTTTAAAGATTACGGACCCCTGGTTCTACACCAGAGCTTCCATCTGAAGCTTTGGAAATATGTCTCTGAAACCAAGAAAAGAATAACATAGGTGTTTTTCTTCATGTTCCTAATCAATATTTACTAGAAAAGGAGCTTTACCTACACTTGTCATTACTCTCAGGAATTAAAGAACCACTGATTCTCTGTCTTGCCTCTCAAGGTCTCTGAGATGAGAGATTTGCTCCTTGTTATATGAAATCCTTCTTTTGCCCCCAAAAGCTTTCATATTTCATCCTGTGGATAAACTGAAAGAGTTTCCATGCTGCTTACATGAAGGCAACCTTTTGTTGAAGAAATATGCTTTAGAGTTTCAGGAGCTGGGACTTTGTTTACAGACTGAGTTAAGCGCAGTTTAAATTCATGGATTTTTGCACTCTGTCATGTAAGAAAATTTTTCTCAATAAAACTCCAAGACACTCACATCTACAAACCATCAGTCAGTCAGAAGGCATTTGTTCCCACCAGTAGATACATAGCTCAATGCTGTGGCCCCATGACCCAAATGAGATCTCAAGAAGCTTAATCCAGCCACACTAGAACCATGACTCGGGAGTGCAGAGAGGGCAGCCAGACTAGTGGCTTGCCCCAAGTTGGAGGCTTGGAAGCAGAGAAAGTATAAACACAGCTCACCTGATATTATGCTCCTTCTCTACATTCTTCAGTGGGTCCCATAGTGCCTGCTACGTGGCATGCAAGTTCCTCATTGGGACTTCCAGGACCCTTATAATAAGGCTGAAACCTATTTTTCCTTCTACTCTACTATTCCCTATAAGTAGACTATGTTGTAGATTAACCCAACTAAACTATTTCCTGTAGAGTTCAGGCACATAACCACATCCCCATCAATGTACAAGATGCCTGCCCCTGAGATGTTCCAGTCATCTCATCCTAAGTGCTACTCCTTCTCTGGGACATTTCCTAATGTTTTCACCAACCTCCAACCTAGAAAACCTACAATTGGAGGTGGCCTCAACTACTATGAAACTTTTACACATTTGTAACCCACCCAAGAAATTATTTCCTAGATGGTATGGTAGTAATTTGGAAAATTTTTTTTCTTGCTTTCAACCAATATTAGCTGAGCATTTACTATGAATCAGATGCTGTGCTGGGTGCCTGGGACATAGAAATGAATTGAGTCAAAGTTCTTGTTCTCAGTGGGCTTATGGTCTAGTAGACGAGACGATACTATGATAGAAGATGATAACCTAGGGCAACGGGAGTCCAGGTAAGGGCAGAATTTAATGACCAGGGAAATAAGAAAGACAGCATGGCAAGAAAAATTTGTTTTCTGGGGATGGGGTGGGAAATGAAGTGTAAGGGAGGGGTCTTCTAGGTAAAAAGAACATGATGTACAATTCCTCCCTACTACTTCCTGAATTTACTGAGTACCTACAAGATCTCCATCTCTCACATCATTGTCATTAAGATAGATATCATAGTCCTCATTTTATAGATGAAGAAACTGAAGCTCCTAAGACCCAAGACCCCAAGCTATCAAGTATCAGAGCCCAGCTTGAGCTCCTGGTAACAGGAAATTCACCTTCAAGGAGCTAGCTCTTAGCTCCCATCCTCTAAACCTGGGTGACTATACAGGGAACCACTCAAAACCAGATATCTTCTGGAAAGGTTAACTGGGGCATAAGAAGAAAAGGTTCCAGAATGTGGAAACAGCCATGTCCTGTACCTCCCTATAAACCTAGTAAAAGTCCTCTCGGGGTATGTGGTTTTAATGGCCCCAAAGGAGGGCCCTTCTTCTTAACTCAGAAAAGACAACCTGAAGAGAGTTACCTAGAAGTCACTTCAAGTCAAGCCAAGCCCGTGAAAACTCTCAAAAGGCTCAGAAAATTGAATTTCTAGGGCAAAGCATTTTGGTTTTGATGGAGTTCTCCCCCCAGCCTTTTCCTTTTTCTCATTATTTTCTCAATTTCTCCCTTTCTAGTTCAAGCTCTTTCTGTAAAACTTGTATTGGGCACATGCTTTTCTCCCTCCTAGCTGAGACTATTGTGGTACTCCTTTTCCATTGAAAGCAATCAAAAATGAAAATCCACATTTCAGAACAGGGTCTATTAAATATGTACCTTTTGTGGATAAAAAAAAGAAAGCACTCTCTGAGGGCTGATTTTCAGTTCTGTGTATCACCAAAAGATTAGATATTGGGGTGAGACTTCTGCTCCCTCACAGGCCATTTGCATTTGGTAATTGAGAATGATGGCAAGGAATCAGAAGCAACTTACTTAAGGAATGTCTTAGTCTAAAGCATTGCTAATCAAAGAATGGTTTGGGGACCAGTAGGAACTGCTTCACCTGGAAGCTTATTAGAAATGTAGAATCTCAGTCCCCACCCCAGCTGACCAATGGAATCAGATCCCAGGTGACTTGTGTGCACATTAAATTTGGGGGAGCATAGGTCTAGAGCTAAAGTAACACTGCTTTTATTGTGATCCTGGACACCTCAGGTGGGTTTCTTTCCTAAGAAAGAAAATCTCTGTTTAGTGAACTCCATAGAATGTCCCCTACCACCCTTCTCTGTCCAAAGTATTTATTCATAGAGGAATTCTAAAATGATAAACATTCTTCAACAAATTATACTCTCTGCCCAAAGAAGTTCATGGTGAAACAAGGCTACTGGCCAGCCTTTCCCTAAAGGGAAAGATCTGAACTTGGGACGTAAAAGACAGCTCTTATTCACACTTTCTTTTCCAAGGGTCTGAATCTCTTTGCTTAATCTACTCCTCTCTGGGGGTTGGGGGGTGGGGGAAGAACCTCCCTATGGACTACACAGGTAAGTGGAGAGTCTGAAGGGCATGCTCTGCCCTGGGTCCTAAGGAAGTGTAATAAATACAAATGGGAGGAACCAAGATCATAATCTTTAAATCCAGGCTGTGCTCAGACCTCACACATCCAATAACAAGACATACATAGATAAATTCTGATTAATTAATCTGTCATCTATCTACATGAGAGACATCAACCAGGAAGAGGGTAAATCATGTGGACCTAGTTGGAAGGACTGAAAGTTAGAACTGAAAGGCAAGAGAAGAGGAGAGGGGGAAATGGCCCAGTCCTGCCCATTGGTGTCCTGTCCCTTGATTTCTACTTGCCAGTGAAGCAGAGGTAGTTAAGTGTTCAGGGCAGGGCAGAAGCTCTGACCAGAGCCCTGGCAGACTACACAGAAACTGGTCTGACCTCACACTGGACCTTGTCCTCTATGAAAAGGATGCCTGTCTCAGAGATATTTCTATTTTTAAAAAATTACTTCTTGATAAAACTAAACAAAACAAAACAAAAACCAGGTCCATATCCAAAGCAAATACTTTCTCCCTAATTCTGACAGATGTGCACATCACAACAAACACTTTAAGGTTCCAGGTATCTTTCACACATCTTAATGGAATGCCTGAATTAGGGACCAATTTGCTATTCTCCCCCCACCACTTTGGCTAATTTTTCATTCATTTTTTCCATCTTCATCTTTGGATTCTCTTAAACAGCAATATTTTCAAACACATGAATGGTTTATTTATACCAAGCAATACTTGTTTTTCAATCGGCAATAATTTAATCACATATTAATAGTATTTCGGGCTCTGGAAACACAGTTCTGTCCTTTTAACATCCACATCAGCACGCCCTCAGCAAAAATTTGGAATGAACAGCAATGATGGACAGCAGTAAGTAGGGGTGGCAGGGACACGCTTAGGCTCTGAAATTCAGACAGGAACTCCATTTGTCTTCCTCTACCACAACCAAAAGATAGCCCTGTCCCTCAAACCCAAGTATGTTATAGATTATCCGCCTACAGAGACTGAGGCTATCAATTTTATTTCAGCAAACTTCCACTTTATAGAAGAGCACTTGACTTGCTTCCCCCTGTAAATCAGACCTAGATGAACTAAGCAATCTTCCAGAAGAAAAAGCTCTGCATCCCCTTCCCACCCCCAACATGCAAACATGCTTGAACACACTACTTTCTGAAGAAGGAGAAAGTTAACTTTCAAATAAACCTGTCCTTCAGCCTGTCTGGCCATGTTTTCAGACCTTTTACATTTCCAAAGATGGATCTTGTAACTCTGACTAAATCCAGAGGATGAAACCTGACCTCTGTCTGTTGAGGGCATGCATAAGGGTCAAAGGTCCACAAATACACCACTTCCCCTCCCCCGCAACACATACTTCTTTCTCTCAAAGTGAGAATAATGGATCAGACTTTATTATTCTTTCTTCAGAGAAGCCAGGCTGGGCTGCTGCTGGGAAGCTCCAGACAGAATGTGGGTGTGTGAACCTGTGCGGGTTCCACAGAGGAATTTTCTGGGAACTCCAGGCGTTTTGAATAAAGGGTAGGTCTGAGGCTGGGGCACAGGAATCCTTGGGTTTCTCAGGCATCTCTGAAGTCTGGATGTACAGGGTGAGGGCGGGCATGTGCAGCGGGGCTGTCCTGCCAATGTGGCTCCCCTCCCTGCCCGGCCATGGCCATCCCAGGCCCTCTGGTCACAGCGGGGTCACTCACCACCCGTGAGCTGTGCAGGGCCAAAGCACAGCGCCAGCTGAAACCACAGGATCACTGCCAAGAGTCTCTGGGGGGACTGAGGCTGCTGCTGCTGCTGCTGCTCTAGAAATCCATCTCCATTGCTCGGGTTCATTCCATGATACATCTTTCATCCACAGAGGGCATCCAGCTTGCAAGAGTCTGCAACCACGAGCGGAACACGACAATACCCCGGGCTGCTGGAGCTCTGGGCCACGCTCCCACTCTTCGGCCCTGGGACCCGGCGCCTCAGCTGCGCGGGCTCCATCCCAGTTCACCCCCGCAAGACCCCCGCCCCCTTTCCCACGGCGAGATCTCCCCGCCGCCCCCAGCGCAGGGTACACTGAGTAACAGCCGCCGTGGGATGCTGCGCGTGCGGGAGGGATGGAGGAGGGGAGGGAGAGCAGGGGTTAGCGCACATTGGCTCTGCGCCGGTCCCCGGGATTCAGCGGCTGTGACCATGACAGGAAAGTCTAAAGCCTTCTAGCGTCTAGGGGCTGAGAAAACACTTTTCCCCGGGCCTAACCATTTCACTCTTAGGAATCTCACAATGTGGCACCGACTCCCCCCAGCTACTTCTCTGGTTTACCCTGGGATCGGGAGGGTCCTACTGCCCTAGTCCCCAATGAGATTGCGCTGTCAAAAAATTCCTCCCTTGGGGAGCAGAACAGGACACAAACTCCCCCTGCCCGGCCTGCGTGCGCCTCCCCGAACTGGAAAGCCCTTTCCGGGCTCCAGGTCTTACCTGTGGGTCTCATGCATGCAGCTTCCTTCCCTCCTCCGCCTCCTCCCCCCGCCAGTCTAACCCGCATCTGTGCGCGACCTCTGCTGCCGCCGCTGCGCGAGCGAGCAAGACGGAAGCCTCGGCGGCGGCGGCGGCAGCGGCGACGGCAGCACCCGGCTCCAGCGCCCCCCGCCTGCAGCCCGCGCGCTCCCTCCCCAGTATCCCCGGAGCCCGCGGGAGTGGGGGTGGCCTGGGGGGTACTGCAGCCGGCCGCGCGCCCCCGGGGAGGCTCCCGCGCGCCCGCTACCTGAGCTCGCGAGCGCGCGGCGGAGGCGCGGAAAGGGGGAGGGGGCGGAGACGGGGCGAGGGACGCGCGGCCGGGTGCGCGCGCTGGCGGCCGCGCGCCTCCACGAATGGAGCCGGCGCCGCGGCGGGGGAGGGGGTCCGGCGGAGGGCGGGGAGGGGGAAGGGGCCCGCCGCCGCCGCCGCGACCAATGGGAAGCTGGCGCGCCTGCACCTGTCGGGGCGCGAGTCGCTAGGCAGTAGCTCTCGCTCGCTCGCTCGCTTTCTCTCACACACACAGAGGCCTGTCGCGTGTCTCCAGGGGCTGGACCGCGGCCAGCTGCCCAGATGATGCGCGAGCCACTGTGCCCGCCGCGGCCTCCGCACGGCCTCTGGTGGCCCCAGCGCGCTGCGCTGCGCGTGAGAGCGCTAGCTCTTTAGACTGCGGCCGTGGAGGTGGCTCTATGCCGAGGAGTCCCGACACTGCCCTCCAGTCCCCACCCCAAGAGTCTCACTCCGACCGGGTTATAACTTGAAAGGGGCGGAGCAGAAGGCGTCAATTGCTAAAGCCTTTTCGTCCCCGGCCTTACACCCCACCCCACCCCCACCCACCTCCGCGGAGGTTCTGCGTGTCTCCTCAGAGCCAGTAGGACAACCCGAGGCCGCCGAGACACTCTGTTCCTCCCCCGCACCATGGTGTTTTCTCTTTTGCCAGCTGCAGGCGTTGTGAGCCAGGACTCAGCGCCTGTCTTGGGATACACTGATCTCTCCGGATCTTGGCTTAGGAGGCGCTCTCCCAGGGAGGCGGGACGTGCTGGGTGCCAAAGCAAAAGGTTGGGTACCTGGGGCTGTGAATCGGAACCTAAGAGTTCTGGGGGCTGTTTGTCCTCCTAGCCCCCAAAGGAGAGAGCTCTCCTGGCTGGCGATCCCTGCGCGCTTTGCTCAGCTAACAGCGGGTTCAGTGCTCACTCACCACTAGCCCTGGCCGCCTGCCGGTCCTTCCCAGGATAGGCCTCCCTCTGCAGGCTAGGCTCCTAGGGCCCTCGTTGCGGCCGCGAAGATTAAGGGGTGCGTGTGAGCTAATGAGGTGGTGCTGGCCGGCAGCACTTTAGAACCAGTGGCACTCGAATTATTCTGTAGCAATTTGTGGATATGAAAACCATGTTTCTGGTATAGCTACCAAATCATCCCGTGCTTCTATCGACTTTCTCAAAAATCTCACTGATGATAGTTGGGAAATTACAGCTTTTACCGTGTCGACTCTTACTGAGAGTAATTTTAACAAATTCTTGCAGGATAGATTAGCCTTTAGTAGATAAATCAAGCTCAGTATTTTCTTTTTCCGATTTGTAAAATTGAGATGACAGCTTTGCACAGAATAAGTTTAAAATTTTGGCTCTAGCACAAGTGCATTCCTGATAAAGCTTGTACTTCAGGGCTCCAAAATTTTAGTCGGGCGTTTTTCCATGTTTCCGATATTCTGAGATGGTCCTCTGCAGATTGAATAATTTTTCAATTTTTTTCTCAATGAATTTTCTACCTCATTTTAACAGATATCAAATCCACAAAGCTCAAAAATATTTGTTGACCAGGTGTGTGTTTTACAATCAAAAGAGATATATCTTAAGTACTAATAAAATGTCAAGATGGAAAGGAACATCCAAGTTTATCTGGTCCAAAATGGCATCTACGCTTGGTCTCCTCTCTGATGTTTCTAAAAAGTGGTCATCCAGCCTCATCCAATAATATTTTTAATTTTTAATTTTTTAAATTTGTTCTAATTAGTTATACATCACAGCAGAATTCATTTTGGTTCATTGTACACAAACGAAGCACCAATATTCTTAAGGAAGCTGAAATCTACCCTCCAGAAACTTGTACCTACTACTAGTTCTGCCTCTCTGGTCTTGATTCACACAGCTAAATGGAATGCCTCTAATTTTTTTTAATTAATTTTTATTGTAGGTTGTTCAAAACATTACATAGTTCTTGATATATCATATTTCACACTTTGATTCAAGTGGGATATGAACTCCCATTTTTACCCCGTATACAGATTGCAGAATCACATCAGTTGCACAACCATTGATTTACATATTGCCATTCTGGTGTCTGTTGTATTCTGCTGCCTTTCCTATCCTCTACTATCCCCCCTCCCCCCTCCCCTCTTCTCTCTCTACCCCCTCTACTGTAATTCATTTCTCCCCCTTATATTTTTCCCCCTTTCCCCTCACTTCCTCTTGTATGTAATTTTGTATACCCCTGAGGGTCTCCTTCCATTTACATGCAATTTCCCTTCTCTCTCCCTTTCCCTCCCACCTCTCATCCCTGTTTAATGTTAATCTTCTTCTCATGCTCTTCATGCCTACTCTGTTCTTAGTTACTCTCCTTATATCAAAGAAGACTTTTGGCATTTGTTTTTAAGGGATTGGCTAGCTTCACTTAGCATAATCTGCTCTAATGCCATCCATTTCCCTCCAAATTCTATGATTTTGTCATTTTTTAATGCAGAGTAATACTCCATTGTGTATAAATGCCACATTTTTTTTATCCATTTATCTATTGAAGGGCATCTAGGTTGGTTCCACAGTCTTGCTATTGTGAATTGTGCTGCTATGAACATGGATGTAGCAGTGTCCCTATAGTGTGCTCTTTTTAGGTCTTTAGGGAATAGACTGAGTAGGGGAATAGCTGGATCAAATGGTGGTTCCATTCCGAGCTTTCCAAGAAATCTCCATACTGCTTTCCAAATTGGCCGCACCAATTTGCAGTCCCACCAGGAATGCCTCTAATTGAAGACTATTTCATTCATTTGGAAATGGTGTTGCATTCACTCCAGTCTTTCCTTCTATGGGTTAAACAGCCATCTCTTTC
Organism: Callospermophilus lateralis; assembly: GCF_048772815.1. Taxonomy (NCBI): domain Eukaryota; kingdom Metazoa; phylum Chordata; class Mammalia; order Rodentia; family Sciuridae; genus Callospermophilus; species Callospermophilus lateralis. Next base: position 60,953,681 of record NC_135317.1, on the reverse strand, counting down.
AGTGTGACAATTCCCAGGGCCCTCATCAGCCCTTAACCTTTCTCTGGATGTGACCCAGTTCCTCATTGCCTAGTCACATTCATCATTCAACATTTGTATCAGAAAGGGCTCTATTTTTACTATGTAGGTTATTGACCAGTATGACTCAAGACCTCTATTTTAAATAGTTTACTTCCTTTAGTGCAACTGAAGACCAAAGTATCTAGAGGCCAGCTAAACTCAACATTTTAACAGTTTTCTGCATTATCCCCCTTTTCATTTTTCTTAAATCTGCCACAACAAAATACCACGGACTGGGTAGCTTAAACAACAGAAATTTATTTTCTCACAATTCTGAAGGGTGAAAGTCCAAGATCAAGCTGTTGATGGGGTTGTTCATTCTGGGGCTTCTCCTTGGCTTATAGATGACCATCTTCTCCCTGTGTGTCTGCATAGTGAGGTCTGTGTCCTAATCTCTTTTTATAAGGACACAAGTTATATTGGACTGGGGACTACCCTAGAGAGCCCATTTTAACTTCATTGCCTCTTTCTCTGTAAAGACCCTATCTCCAAATATAGTCACATTCTGAGGTACTGGAGGTAGGGCTTCAACATATGAATTTGGGAGGAAAGGATGAAATTCAGCCTATAACATCTCACAACAAAAATAAAGAGCTAATGTTATACTCATCTTATTCATCCTTAGGTGAGAACAGTGAAGACACAGGAGGTCAATCCATTAACTCAAGAGCACCCAGCCAGTAAGATCCTCAGTGAATCTAAGACAGTTTAACTCCATCTCTTATAGTTTCTCCACCATTCCACAGTTATTTTCATGACTATATTTTACCTCAAGAAATCTACAAAATAAGTTATTCACAATATATATATATATATATATACATATATACATTTAAATATTTTTGTTTTAGTTATACATGAACACATAGCTTTATTTTGTTTATTTTCATATGGTGCTGATCATCATGTGGATTCAATCATGTGGATTGAACCCAGTGCACTCTGCCACTGAGCCACAACCCCAGTCCCTTATTCACAATATATTTTGATATGTATTTTTCTCAACAAGAGGAAGGGAGAGAGGGTGGATGGAATGTGAGAGAGAGAATGACTTACTTCCTACTAAGCTCTTCTAGGATTTGACTATAAAACCACTACCAGTAGGTTCAGGAATTTAAGTGAAGTCTTGGAATCCTTCTCCCAAATATAAGAGAGCCCCAAGGGCTTATCTGGGGAAATTAGACATCCTACCCCTTCCCTCCACCCCTTCGACATGAGGTTCCCCATTGTTTTCACTCCCCTCCCCTATCATCTCCCTGCCCATCCCTTTGCACTAAGATAGATTTTTGAAATTTAATAAAGCATCTTCATGGCTTAGGCTGTGATTTCACTTTGAGTGGCCAACAATATTTTATTTCACATGTATTAATTGAGCACCTTTTAAGACCTGGATGTTATTCTAGGAGCTGGGGATGCAACAGTGAACAAACTCAAATATCTGTGCCCTACAAGAGCTAATATTCTAACTAGGGAAGACATATAGTGATAAAATAAACAAAACATTTCATATGTTAGATGGTATTAAGTGATGGACACAATAATAAATTAGGAAAGTGTAGAGGAAATGTATAGGAAAGTTGTGTAACAAAGTTTATCAAATATACAGCAACTATAATAGAAGTTTATTTCTTTCTCCTGCAAATGTCTTGTTCTAGCTAGCAGGACCTCTCTGCTCCACAAAGTCATTCAGGGACCCAAGTTTCCTCTGTGTCATTACTCTGCCCTTCCCTAAGGTATTGCCTACATTTGTGTAGTTGAAGCTGGGTCACTGGAATCTCTGGAGTTCAGCCTGAGGGAAAGTTGTTAAAAAGAAAAAAAAAAAAGATAATTTTGCTCTTTTAGGCTAATAAGGCAGAAGTTAATAAACTAGTTCTCTCACACTTCATTAGTGAGAACCAAACCACATGGTCATGCCTAGTTGCAAGGAAGCTGGGAAATGTAGTCTTTATTGGGCATCCAGGTGACCTGAAGGAAGAAGAGAATTTGTGGGGTTGGGAGCTAGCAATGTGTCTCACCTTGTGCGGAATATCAGAGACTGCAATTTTTAATAAAGTTTACTGGAAAGCCTTGCTTAGAATATAATATTTAAACAAAAACCTGAGGCAAGGAGCAAGTCCTGCAGTTTTCTGAGGGAAAAGCAAATGTAAGTGCCCGAAGCAGGATCATCCCTGTCAAAGTCGGAAAACAGGGAGGAAGTCAGAGAGGCTGGAGTGGAGTGAGTGATGGGAAGGACCAAGGGGGCTGAGGTCAGAGAGGTCACCTGAGTCCATCAGCCTAAAACACCTTGTCATTGGTCTGATTTTTACAGAGGGAGAAGAGATGCCATTGGAGGTTTGTGAGCAAAGAGGGACATGATAGAACTTAAACAGGAAGTAACCAAAAGGATTTATGTCCTTTATATCCTATCAACTATACTCATCACTGTACACCCTGAGGCCCTTTCTTCCTTTCTTCTCAACACCCCTCAACTCCTGTGCCCCTGAGACCTCAGAGTGTTAGCTTTGATGGCCCACTGCTTCACAATTCTCCCCAAATATCAAAGTGTAACATCACCCCCCAGCCCCACACCTTCTCATTTACATAGCACAGACTGTTAGGATGAGGAGCCTGCCTGACCATGCCTCTGAAAAGACCAAGACCGAGCTCAAGGGCCAAGAATAGCATTTATCTAGTTGGTCCACTATCGCTGAGCACAGAGCCTGGAACACAGTAGAGCAAACAAGATTTCCTTTTTTTTTTTTTTCTGAAATAGTTCACATGTGAAAGAAAGGAGATAGTACCCCCTTCTCTCTCCCTGTCTTAATCCATTTTCTGTTCCTATAATGGAACAGACTGGGTCATTTATAAACAAAAGAAGTTTATCTGGTTCATGATCCTAGATGTAGTGAAGTTCACGATAAAGGGGTTGCATCTATTGAGGGGAGGGATGCCTAATAGGGGTTAACTGCCAAACTAATTTGCCATTTTGTTGAAAATCAATCTTGAGCTCCCCTCCAGAGCTTCCCCAGGGGCTGGGATATTAGCTACCCACCACACATCTTTCCCTCTCCCTCCCTCCAGTGCTTCCCCTCCCTCTCTCTCTTTCTCCCTCCCTCCCTCTTCCCCCTCCCCCTTTCCCCCTCCCCTCCTCCCTCCCTCCCTCCCTCCCCCTGCCCCCTCCCTCTCCCCTCTTTCTCCCTCCTAAACCCATACCATATCCCTAGTGATGGTTGGTTGTTTCCCTGTAATAGTTAAGTTAGGTAAACTGCCATAACAGGTAAGCCAAAATAAATAATAACTCCAACATAGTAGGATTTTTTTTTCACTCTCATAGGACAGTATAGGGGAATAATGGTGAGGCAGGAAAGAGGACATTGGGAATTAGTGGAGTTGGGGGACAGCCACCATTCAGGAACCCAAGCAAAAGGCAACTCTGTTGTCTTTATCACATGGTTTCCAAGAGTTTCTGGTCTTTATCATTTCAGAATGTTATAAGATGGTGGGACACACTACAGTGACACTCAGATAGTTGAAACCCAGAGTTCTTTTTATTTATAATCCCAAATGAGAAATGGCTGTCAGGCAGGACCACACAGAGTACACCTGGGCACAGAGTGCAGAAGGTTGGACTGTAGGGGTTAACTTATGTATGGCAAATGAGTTGGGATTAACTGGGTCTCATGGGTTCCCTGCTCTTGTCTAATTTGAGTAATGTTGCAGGGCTCTAAGGCATAGGGGTTATACTTAGTTGTCTAATACCCAGCCCTGAGGTGATTAGGGCAAGTGTACAGTGATTTCATGTGAGAACCCCAAAAGAGAAATAGTTGAGATATAGACTTGATCGGCTATTTAAGAAGGGAACCTAACCAGCCTCTTACCATTTTTTTTAGAAAATATCAGCCAATAGGACAGGAGGATAGAGTATGGGCCTAAAGTGGCCCACATCTATCCTTTTTTTTTTTTTTTTTTTTTTTGTGGTGGAGGGAGGCAGTAACCAGGGATTGAGCTCACATCTATTCTGCCCACATTCCATTGGCAAGATGAAGTCACATGGCTAATTAGTTACAAGGTCTCACGCAGTGGCAAAGGGAGCTGGGAAATGTAGTCCCAGAGACAACTGATCCAACTATAGAAGGAAAGTTCAGATTTTAATGGGCAACTAGCAGGTCCCACCAAGAAACTGTAAATTAATCTGAACTCACATATTTCTTTGCTTCCCTGCACCCCTGGATTACTTTCATATCTGTTTCACCTGCTTGCACGGTAAGTTCCTTCAGGGCAAGGCCATGATGTTCTCTTGCTTTTGATTCTTTTCCCAGCAATTAATTCTGTATCCAGTGGGGTTCTTGATGGATAAGCTTCTCACTAAAATGAGCCTCAAGTTATTTCAATTTGCAAAGAGAGCTGCCACTTCAGAGCCTGGCATAAATATCTGATCCTTGGGAAATAATTTCAGTTGTTAAATTTAGATCTCTGGGGTGGTTGGGGGGAGAACAGCAATAGAAATATTATCTGGGCCTTTGGCTCTTTTATTTAATTCTGAAATGGATAAATATTTTTAATAAATTTGAGCTTTGGCCTTCTATAGAGCAATATTTGGTTCTTGGATGAAATCAAAAAGTGTTGCTAATGAGATGGTTTAACGTGGTCACCAGCTATGGTCAAATTTTCCATTTCAGTTGACTACAAGGTAAAGGTAAGCCAGTGCTTTGAGACACGTACAGTAGTTAATTACACTTAAAATGATATTTTTCTGACCTTTTTCTTTTGTCTCATTTCCTATCACCTTGACTTTTCTCTTGGTTTCTTAAAGATTCCTACCCTTAAAACCATTTTCAACTTGGCAGACATTTTCTTTAGGAAGGCTAATACCTAATGACACTAGGGGAAAGGGTAACAAGAAAACAAACTTCAGCTATGGGATCTCTTTACTCAACATTCATCCAGCATTTATGGAGTGCCTAAGAGATACCAAATAAAATGCAAATGCATAAAATGCAAATAGACATTAAACCAGCCTTCAAGAAGCTCAGTTACAACCCACGTTTTTTATACATACAACTTTTTTATTCACTTAACCCATTCATTCATCAAATATGCATTGAACCCTACTATATTCCAGGCTCTGCTCTGGGTGCTGAAAATACAGAATTGAACAAAACCAAGATTCTTGTCCTCCCAGGGTTTGTATTTGCATAGAGAAAGACAGACAATAATTTTCCCCACCCCTGACTCCTCCGATCCCAAGATGATTTTGTTTACCTGTGAAAGTCTATGAGAGTTTATTCTATTTCTTTAACAATTGCTATTGTCTACCAGGTATATTTAAGATGACAGAGTAGGTTCTAGAGCTTAATCTTTGCATTCACTACTCAGCCCGAGATAGGGTTAATAAATGCTTATATTAACTCAATGAATGAGTAATGAATGTGTCTTCACAGAAACATGACCAGTAATGCAGATGAAGCAGGTGAAGTCCCACTAGAAGCTCAAAGTGCTTCTTTCACTTTCATTGTCCAAATCAACAAAGCAGCCAGACGCTCAACAGGGCTCCTATCCACACTCCTACCCTGTTTCTCACTGGTTTGGGGTTGGGATGGCAGGGTACAAAAGCAAACTGTAGTTACAGTTTGTATTGTAGAATATACCACAAGTAAATTTTGCAGTGGGCTTACAGGTAGAACATCTTGTTAGGGTAACATCAAAGAGTTTTAGCTTTTTTCAAAAGACAATGGAGAGCTATCAAAGGATTTTGAATGAGGGGGTACCATGATCAGTTGTATCAGACACCAGTTCTTTTTTTTTTTTAGTACCAGGAATTGAACCTGGAGTGCTTAACCACTGAGCCACATCTCCAGTCCTTTGTATTTTTTATTTTGAAACAGGGTCTCACTAAGTTACTTAGGAACCCACTAAGTTGCTAATGCTGGCTTTGAACTTGGGATCCTCCTGCCTCAGGCTTCAGAGTCTCTGGGATTACAGGCATGCACCACCATACCCAGTTCAGACACCAGTCTTTTAAGAATGAAGCTAAGATGAAAGGAGTAGAGCAAAAAGGCCAACAGGCCAGCCAAAGAGTACTGAGGTGTACACAGGAGACATGGTAGTGGTCACAGGAGGCTCTGATGAGTGAAGGACTATCAGATTTCAGGGGCCAGAATGTGTTGAGGGTGAGGGAAGCCAAGAATACAGAGACAATGTCAAGATTTAGAGTCTAGGAGACTAAGCCATAAAGCACTAACAAAAAGAAAGAGTAGAAATGCAAAGACCTGGTGAGAACAGTTATGAATTTAATCTTTGATATGTTGAGTTCTAATTGCCAAAAGAAAATCCACAGGAGCTTTGCAGAGGACTCAGAGCAAAAGAAGAAGTGGGCCCAGGAGTTGCTCTAAGGCTGTCTGTTAAAGCCACAGAATATGTGGACCCCATTGAGGTCAGGGAGTGTGCAGTAAGAAGAGTCTGTAAAGAACTTTGGGGAACTGTACAATAAGGGAAAGGAGGAACAGAGAGAGGGGTGGGTGAGGTGGGGGCGGTGAGTGAAAAAGAACAAGACAAGTGCTTCTCAAACAGCAGGGGTAAGAGAATCACCCACAGATATTAATGCAGATTCTTAGGTCCCTCTTCTGAAAACCAGATTCAGTAGGCCTGGGGTAGGGCATAGAGAATTCCTATAATTTTATGTTGCTTTGGCATCCACTTGTATGGCATCCCTACAAGTTTAACTTTCTCGTATGATGAGCAGGGCTCAGCCACCCTTGATAATTCCCAGGTCTACATCACACCCAAATGGCTCAAGCCCACAGTCAGAAAGAACTTAAAGACATCTCTCCTGCTTAGCAAACCAGGCTCCTCACTTTCCTGATTCCCTGCAGCTTTCTTTAAGTGAACCATTCAGGTATTTGCCCTCAAGCCCCAAATGACCCACATCCTATTAATATATATAATATGAATATATTGCACGTATTAATATATTTATATATCAATATATGTGTTCTGTTAGTTCTCTCTTGCTCTTGCTGTCTGTCTCCTCTCCCTTGACTAACATTCTTGCCTTGAGTGACCCAAGAGAAAAGGACTACCCTCTGGAGTCACTGGGATTCCTTGCTCAGGATCCTTAAGCAAAAGAATTTGAATTTGTTTCTTTTTATGGTGGTGCCACTGAATTTGCATCTTCCATCTGAAGAACGAGGGGTTTAGGCTTGATTTTCCTTGGGACAACAGAGAACAAAAGGGTGGGCTCCCAGCAAGTGAGCAAAGGTCAGGCAGGCATCAACTGGACCCAGGTCACATGAGCCACAAGGGTGTCTGCCAGTGTAAACGAGGTTCCTGTATTAGAGACCCCCCCATAGCAGATTGGACAACCAGGCATTATGCTGTCTACCAGGTGAAAGAAGCATCCCTTGAAAGTCACACATATGCAACCACATCCAGCTCTCTTCTTTCTCCACTAGGGCAGGGTCACTAGAATGCCATGGTTTACATATATCCCCCAAAGGACCATGTGTTAGTCCCCCACCTGTGGCACTATTGGGAGATTATGGAAACCTTGAAAGGCAGAGTCTAACAGAAGGAAGTTAGGTCATTTGGGCCATGCCCTTGAAGGGATATTGGGACCCCAGTCCCTTCAGAGAGTCCATTCTCTTTCACTTCCTGGCTGTCATGAAGTGAGCAGCTTGCTCCACCATATGATACCCACCATGATGAGCTACCTTGCCACAGGCCAAAACCTACAGAATTGGTAGCCAAAACAAACTTTTTCTCTTCTCAAGTTGATTATCTCGTGTATTTTATTGCAGTAACAAAAAACTGACTAACATCTATATCTCAATTTAACTTGGGACTCAAAACATGGAGTCTAGGAACATGCAATTTAAAGCATACACCCTCTTCATTTTCTAGCAATGCATACCAAGTTATCCCAAAACTCAGTCTTAGAAAAACAAGTATTTTTGATCTTGCAGTTTCTATGCATCAGGAATCTGGCTCAGGCCCTCTCACAAGGTTGTAGTCTGTAGTTATCTGATGACTTAACTAGGGCTAGAAGATCTGGTTCCAACACAAGTGTCCTCATCACATAGCAGCTGGCTACCCCAGCAGCAGAGTAAGATATAGACCACAGTATTATTTATGACCCAGCCTCACAACACCTGTCATGTTCTCAAAACCTATTGCTCACACAATTGAGTCCTATTTAATGTAGGAGGAGGGTTCCCAAGAGTGACAGGAGAAAAAAATCATGAGGGCTACTTTAGATCTACCACATGTGTCTATAGTCTCATGTGATGTAAGTGGCCCTCTGAGAATGGGAAGGAGAAAGAATGAACAGAGGAGGCCAAGGGAGGGAAAAAATCCAGTCGATCAGAAGATGAATCTCAGTGACAAATAGAACCAAGAAATCAAGATGAGACTGAGAAAAGGCCATTGGATTTGGCCTCAGAGATATTAGCCTTAACCTTCTAAACTCTAAAGCAGCATCTCTAGAGAAACACAGCTTTTCTTTGCAACCCGTGATGAGAAATTTATATTTTACTCTATTACTTGGTATACAGTGCACCCATCTATAGAAAGATATTTCATAAATTAACATCTACCTCTATTAGAGGAAAGCAATTAATATTTCTTATTCTACAGTAAAATATTTCTTTAAAAAATGCTAGTTGAAAGTCACTAAGCTGATATTGTTAGTCATTAAAGCATTTTGACCTGAAGTTTGAAAAAGAATATGAATAGGTTCAGATATTAATGAAGATAATAATGTTGATGATGAAAACAGTGATGTCAAACACATATTAAGTGTTTAGACTACAAGCATACACTATGTGCTAAATGTGACACCATGAATATATCATTCATAACAATGAAATTATCTTATAATTACCCTTTACTGTAGTACTATTATTGTTATTATTGTTTTATTTCATTTTATCTTATTTTGGCGATGGAGATTGAACCCAGAGCCCTGTACATGCTAGGCTAGTGCTTTAACACTGAGTTACAATCCCAGCCCCTATAATGGCAAAGTTGAGTAATTAAGAAGCTAAGTGGCTTGCCCAAGTATATCTGGTCCAGATATGATGAAATGAATTTATTTTAAACTAATAGGAAAACTTCATAGTTTACCTTCAGAGCTCTGCTATCCAATACACAAGACCCTAGCTGCATGACTTATTTTAATTTTGATTAATTAAAACTAAATAAAATTAAAAATCCATTTCCCCCATCACACTAGCCACATTTCATGTGCCTAAAAGCCATAGGTGGCTAGTGGCCAGCATATTGGGCAGTGCATATATAGAGCATTTCCCTTCTTGCAGAAAGTTTTGTTGGACAGAGATGCTCTAGAGCTAAAGTACCAAGGGACATGGAGGATTGAAATCTCCTGAGCATAATTGTAAGGTGAGAGGAAGGAGTCAGGAGAGAGAAAGAAGGAAAAGGAGGAGAAGAAGGAGGAGGGAGATGGGAGAAGGGAGGGAGGAGGTAGAAGGGAGAAGAGAGGAAGAAGGAAGAAGGAGTTGTCAAGATAGGGGATACAGGAAAGGACAGTGGCCTAGGTTAAGATGGATATATAAAACCATAGTAGTGGCTTTAGCAAGGGACAAGGACAATCTCCAATGTGTAAGAAATAAAGAAAAAGATATGTGAAGGCCTAGAGGAAGGGTTTTACTGTTTAGGTAAGCGTTCTCCAAATGTTCATGTATTGAAGGGTTGGTCTCCAATCTGTGGCACTATTGGAAGATGGCGGAGCCTTTAGGAGGTGGGACCTAGTAGGAGGTAGTTCGTTCATGGGGGCATGCCCAGGAAGGGGCTATTGGGAGCCTAGCCCCTTCATCTTTGTTTCCCAGCAGCTTCCCGCATCACATTATTTCACCATGATGGGCTGTCTTGCCACAGGCATGGATTGAAACCTCTAAAACTGTGAGCCAGAATAGGCCCTTCCAGTTTTTAAGGTATTTATCCAGTATTTTGTTACAGTAATGGAAAGCTGACTCACACAAAAGGAAGGAGCTTGCTTTGATGATCTTGTCTAAAGGGTAGGGACTGAGAACAGGAGCAAAGAATGAGTGAGCAAAAGTGTGGCCAGGGGCTTGAGTCTGGTAGGAAAGATTATAATAACCACTCTAGTAGTTGCATATAGAAAAATGGGAGCATTAATACCCATCAGTGAGGGCTCAGCTATGGCCAGACACTTTTGAATTATTAGTACAGTAATTTATTTCATTCATTCAAAAAGTATTTACTAAGAGCCTACAGTGTGCTAGGTACACTGTATGTTCCTCTCTCTCGTGGAACTTGCTGAAGGAGGACTAGGTTAATCCAATTTTCATAGAACCCTGAAGTTAAATGAAACACACACCACCAAGGAGATGACCTCACATTCAAAAAGAGTTGTGAGAGTGAACAGTAAAAGAAAGAGCAGGAAAGGTGCCCTCTGAACCAAGACCTGAAGAGGGCACCATTCCATACAGAGGAGGATAGTTAATAACTTTCCCCAGCAATGTGACCATAAAAAGACCCAGATAGATGGACAAAGGGGCTTTCATAAGATTCCTATGGACAGATGTGATTCTGGGTACACTGGGAGAATCCCTCACAATCCCTGAGGTTCCACTATGTGGATGGCTCTAAGTGGAAACAACACTGGGAGCTGTCCCCTGAAAATTCCTCCATAGCATAATAAACCTGGTTAGAGGCTGAGACTGGAATTTTAGGAGACCTACCCTGCTGATAACATCAACAAAGCATTCACAATACATGGCATATTGCAATGTATGCACAGTCAGCAGTCACAGCAAACCATCCATCACCACACTTCTATTGCAGCTGTCTTCCCTCACCTATGCCTTTTCTGTAAAACAAATGGTCTTTGAAGTTAGGAACGCCAGGCTTGACTTTGGCAAAACAGAAAGATAAAAAATAGAGCTTTAAAAAGCTCACACAGTCTTGCTAAGTTTCAACAGAGCACAATCTTTAAAACGTTTTTTTTTTTTAATATTATAATGCTCATTTTATGTTGAAGTTGAAAAAGCAACTTCACATTGGGCATGCAACTATTTCTCCAAATTTCCACTGGGTAAAACTTGTAGAAGGTTTATATGTGTGTGTGATAGTATTTCAAAACAAATAACTTTTATCACACGGTTTTGTATTTCTGTGTCATTGTTGAGTGATCCAATAACTGCAATTCAGTCTTCTTTAGCTCCCTGTGAAACTGAACTCATTTCAGGCTCTGAACATACTTACTTCAAGTTCATAAGAATTGGTTAATTTCTGTCTCCTGCTTGTAGTTTTGTTCATATTATGTATATGAAAAACATTACAATCCTAAATGTAGACTATAATTTTGCAGCATTAGCAGGAAGGTTGAATGGTGGAAGGCCCAATGGTGGGGTAGGTATGAGCATCCAGGTACCAATCCTAAGTCCCCCGTCAATTACCAGCTTCACAATCTTGGCAATTCTCTTTCTGTGCCTCAGGAAAGAACAGGCCCTACACTTCACATTGTTGTGGGAAGGTTTACACGTAAAGCACTCAGCAGTGCTCCAACACATGCTCAACATGTATCAGCCATCGTTTTTACCCACATAACCTCTCGTACACATGGAATATTTGCACTGTGGGTAAGCGATTGTTTCCATGGCAACTTAACTTTCCTATTTCCAGATTCTTAACCCACTATTTTCTTTTTATCTTTAAAAGAGAAGTTTGTAGGCTATGATCTTCATTCTTAGAGCTGCATTAATAGAGTTTTCCCACTTATTGTCCTTATATTTGAATGTTTGTTTGGTTTGGTTGGTTTTACTATTTCGTGGCTCTGATATTTTTAATGAGTCCAAAGCACATTGTAGGCACATGCAGAGAGCAGCCCTGTTTTATATTTTCAGATACTGTTTTTTGGGGACATCTGTTTTGTTGTGTAGTGAGGAAAACATAGAGGGATACATAAAAGAAATAAAATCCTGTGAAATTGTACTATAAAGCTGAATTTTGGAAATTAATCATTTATCCTATCAACCAGACAATGATTTGAAAAAAATTTTCTTAGATATTATTTTCTTAGAAAAGGAAATTTTAAAGCAATAAATTTGTATAAAATAAAAATTACCTAGATGTTAAAAGTTTTCACTTACAACATGAGCATTGTCCAACAGAAATATACTGTGATGGAGCAGGAGGTGGACTAATGGGTGCTAGTCTACAGTGAGACAGGGGTATGAAATTCTGGGATGCTATTGCACAGAAAGGTGACTACAGATACCAATAATATACTGTAATTTCCAAAAGCTAGAAGAAAATATTTTAAAAGTTCCCCCATGAAGAAACAATAAATGAGGAGATAGATAGGTTTGCCCTGATTTAATCATCATGTATACATAATATTGAGACATTACATGATACCCCATTAATATGTACAATTTTTATGTGTCTATGTGTCAGTTAAAATAATTTAAAGATAACTCTCACAGAAAAGTAATGAAGATGCCATGATGTTTAGCTACATATATAATTTTTACTTCACTAGTAACTACACTAAAACAAGTATAGAAAATGTGAAATTAATTTTGATTATATACATTTTTTTAATCTCATGAATTCCAAATACCATCAGACCAATATGTAACAAGTATGTTAAGTTGGTATATTTTATAATTTTCATACTAAGTTTTTGAGATCCACTGTGCATTTTATACTTGTGCATCTATCAGTTTAAACTAGCCACATTCAAGTGCTCATACCACCTGTGGGTATCTAGCTGATATATCCCCTTTAATCCATCCAAGAATTAGGAGCTCTAGAATTTCAAGTCCCAGAATCAAAGTCTATTCTGAGGAAGGGCACGAAACACCTTTTAATTCCATAGATTAATTTGAATTGTGGGGTCAGAGCACATTTGGCCATATTTTCCAACACTCCAACAAATTAAGAAAATAGGTTCAGGTCATCATTTGGCAGAAGGCCACCTTCCGAGACATCCAATGAAACCCACAAAGGATTTTTCTGCCAAATAAAAATGAGACTGATTGTTCTCAGTATCAAGGGAATGCCTGGCAGCTTAGCATTTGCAAAACATCTCTTTCATCTGTCCCATGGAAGAGCTGACATGACTTCCAAGACGGGGATCCTTCAAGGGGTCTTAATCAGATGCTGAAGATGCAGGTGAGGGCTGTCCCTGCTCTGTGCAGCTGTCCTCTAAGGCTAGAGCTTCCTCACAAGGCCACTCAAGGAGGTTTTCTCTTCCAAGTTTCATCAGTTTGTTCCAGACATTCTGCTTGCTGTTCTCTGTGGGATCCATTCATTTTTACAGCTTCTTTTCACCTGATTTCCAAGATCACTGTCTTCAAGGTCACCCAGACTGCTAATTTTTATCACTGTCACTCATTATCAGCCAGAGAACCCAGGTTAGAAACCCTCTTTCTCCAAACCAAATCCATCTCCAGGTCATGGTCCCTTAACCTCTGAACTGCCCCTCAAATCCATCCCATCCAGTCTCCTTGGCATTGGTTTACATTTCCTTATTGCTCACCCAGATTGCCGTACCAGCCTCTTCACTTATCTGCCATGTTGTTGCCAGGTTGAACTTTCTAAAACACCAGATCCATGGGGTCACTTTTCTGGATTTTGCTGAATCCCCACTGTTACTTACACAGTGGATTCTAACCCTTTTGTATAAACAGAAGAACCCCAAATGTTTTTCAATGAGGTGATCTAACAATCTCTAGGGTAGAATCTAAAGTTTCTCTGAGCAAAGCAGGGGCAGAAGACTCACAGCCTTCCCTAAAGACTTCCAGTTCTCCCTGTTTCTGGGGCCCAAGGAAGCTCCAAGGAGTCTTAGAGCTCTTCTAGACCTAGCTGGAAATGCTGTCCCAGGGGAGGAAGCCCATACTCCTTGGCTTGGCATTCGAGGCCCTACAGAATCTCGGTAGGCCCAGACCCTCTTTCTTGTCACCCCTCCACTACCTCCACTACATACCTCCACTACACAAACCACACTCAACCTCAATATTCCAGGCCTTTTGGGGCTCCACGCTGGCCATGCAACTTCCTCAGCCAGCTGCGTCTTTCTGCTCAGCCCTGTCTGCTGAAATCCTCGTTATCCTCCCAGGTTTATCTCCAATGTCATCCTCTATGAAGACTTCACTTATGAACAATCAAGATAGAACAAATCCCTCTCTCCCCTGGGGACTCAGTTAAGGTGACCATTTAACCACTTATCACATCTGTACCTGGATGTTTTTTCTAGTGATGCTATCTTTCTAATCCTAGCCCAAAATTCTAATCAATAGCGCTATAAAGTTAAGACTATGTCCTTTACTCCATCACCATAGTGGTGAACGAGCCATACGTGATTTCATGACAAATTCTGAGAACCTTCAGAGAAAGCAAGAGGCCAAAGAGCTCAGAGCTGATATTTGAGCCTTTGGGTTCTAATTTTGGCTTTGTCTCAAACTAAGTCTTTGTTCAGCCCTATAGAACTATCATCTTTAGTGCTCTGGGCAAAATGATAATGATTCCAGTGGCTAATTTTATAAGGCAGCTACAACATGCCAGGTACTGCTCTAAGCATTTTTCATGGGTTAACTCATTTTGGTTTTACAGAACAAAGTCTGAGGCATTTTATAGGTTAAACCCTTCTTCAGTTTCACTTGGGACTGAAAGAGCCTTCACTGGTTCATCTTCTGCAGTGATGAGGATGCTGAGACTCATGGTGAGATGACTGCTCAGTGACTTGGTGAAAGCAGAGTTGGCTGGTGGCCAATCTCCTGGCTCTTGGCTGGGGGGAGATAGGGGGAATATGCCTTCACCCACTTAACACTGCTTCTCTGTGACAGGAAGTGGCCTGGGAATTGGCCAGAGCCACACTTCATGCAAAATGTTTTACAAAGCTTCACCAGAGACATATGTTGCTCAGCTATCAGCATAACTTAATTCATGCCCAAATATTTCCTAACTTACAAAAGCTAAGTAATTCTATTTCAATTTGGTTTAATGTTTTTAAATTTTTTATCTCCTTGTAAGAATTATAATCACATCGATTGATTGAATGAGTATGTGAGTGGCACCCACAGACATTGAGGATAGAAACTTCTTGTCCTCAGAGAAGTAATGGCTGCTAGGGAGACATTGTCCAGGTCGAGCACCTCACTGCTCCATCACTGCAGTTAGGGATGCAAAGAGGCTTCAAGAACATGGAGTCCATGGCCCTCTAATTTACTTCTGATAATGTGTATTTTGTGATCTGCATCTTAAAAGCATGTCTCAATTAATAGTGCATTTCCTGAGAAGCAGAAAAAGAAGTGAAGTTGAATTCAAAACTTCCACTATTGACCAAATGGCCTTTGGAAAAATCAGTTAATATAGCCAAGTCTCAGATTTATCCTGAGGAAAATGTTATCATTTCTATTGGGGTTGCTGTGAAACTCCAAGGAGATACGAGTGAAGAGAACTAGAGAGGGAAAATATTCATTTTTCTTCTTTAAGATCACATTTGAAGAATGTTATCTATAATTTTTCCTTTTAGGTCTCCTGCCCATTTGGGTTCTATAACAAAAAAAAGACTGAGATGCATATAAGTATTTCTCACAATACCAGAGGCAGAAAGAACAAGACCACCAAAGCCTTAGTAGACTTGGAGTCTGGTGGGGGCCCCTTTCTTGGTCCATAGACAGCCATCTTTTCACTGTATCCTTGCATGGCAGAACAGATGAGGGAGTTGCGTGGAATCGTTTTATAAGGGTAATATGGCTGTAGCCTGATGTATCTGCAGCCGTCTTGAGTTGTGACCACCAAGATGGCTCCTGAATGACCCTGCTTGGTTTTCTCCAAATATTTTCCCAGCACACTACAAATGATCAAACCATTCGAATAGTAATGTTGGGCTTTATAATCAGGGCCTGGTGACCTGATCATTAGGTATGAGCCTGATGTCCTTAAGATAAACCAGGTACATTCTGACTTGGATGAAGTCACTCTTGTTCTGTCCGCTTTATAAACCTCCTACTTCTGACCCAGATTATAGAGGTGCATTCATCTTGCTGTTGCAAGTGGGACCATACTTCTATCAGTAAGATCCCAATAAATTGTACTCTGTGAAATCCTGGATCTGACTACCTCTTTCTTCAGTCTCACAACATCCTGTGGCTAGTTCTCATGGTTCTGGAACAAGGGCACTAATCCCATTTGTGAAGGACTCACCCATGACCTAATCACCTTCCAAAGTCTCCCACCTCTTAATACCATTATCAATGGTTATTAAATTTCAACATAGAATTTTGGAGGGAAACAGACCATCAGACCATCGTAACCCCAGAGAAGGGAAATGACTTAACCAAGACCCGTAGTACAGTTTGGACAAAAAAGAGCCCAGGGGGTTATCCCCTTCTAGCAATTCTATTCCTATAACCATTCATCTTTTCCTAAGTTATAAATCTGTAGAAATTTTTGTCACCCCATATGTTAATTTGAGTTTTAAATTTTCACAGTAGCTTAGCAGAACATCAAAATAACATTTATTGAATGCATTATGGTGGCAAGCTTTCCATAGTTTCACCTCATCCTTCCAACAGCCCTATACTGCTGGTATTATCAGCCCCATTCCCCCAATGGCATGGCATCTTTCCAGAACATGAAGGCAAATTGCCCAAGATCACAGGAGTTGAAAGTGACAGAAGAGTCAAGCTCAAGTTTTCCTAACCAAATCCAATGCTTTTCCCATTAAGGGGGACGGGGGTGCCTCAGCAAGGACAAAGAATGGCACAAAATTGCAGAAAAATGACTAAACAAACAACAATAACTATGATTTCTGCATGGTATTCACGGATACTTTTCCAGAAATGTATACACAACATTCATGTTTTGACTAAAGCAGGAATTGCCATATTCGGGAAAAATCAGAATTGTCTTTTTCCTGTCTGAAGTTTTAAATGTAAACATTGAAGCATGTTTCGGCCTTGGTAATTCAAAAAGTAAAAGGGTGGTGCTGCATATTAATGTGCTTCCACAGCTGCTTAATTCACACATATCGTGACCCCCCACCCACCCACCCCATTCTACAGCATTCTTTTCTGAGGGTGACGACTTCGGTCAAAGCTTTCTTAAAATTCAAGGTATGCAAGTTCAAGTTCCTGCCTGAAACACAGGTGGGGCTCACTATTCGCCCTCAGCTTTAAAGGTCAGCTCTGATTTCCTACACACCTTCCTCCAACCAGCTCCTCTCAGCTCCCTGCCGCGGGCTTCGAGGAGCCGGCGGCGCCAGGCGCATTGTGAAGTGGCCAGAGCGTCACAGGCGATTGGGACCCCCCAGGATCCAAGGGTGGAGTGGGTGTCCGCAGCGCCTCCTGGACGCCGCGGGACGCTCACGCAGACACTGGGCGCGCTGGGAGGGAACATGGAGGGCTTCCGCCACTTCTCCCCGCGGCGCCACAGGAACCTCTGGGACACCTCGCCGCCGGCCGCAGAGAGCAGGTCCCCCATGCGGCTGGATGGGCCCGAATCCAAACCGGCCTCGGGCCCCTGGGGCTGCAGGTCGGATTCGCGGAGTGAGGCGGCAGAGTCCCAGCTGCCGCCCGGGTGTTCGTTCTCGCCGCGGCCTCGCAGGCGCTGGTACAACACCTCGCCGCCGGAAAGCCGCAGCCTGACTCGCTTGACCCGGAGGCCCCCAGACCGCGTCCGGAAGCACCGATTGGGCAGCCGGCGCCTAGATGAAGCCTGGGGGGAGGACGGGACCAAGCCCAGTTCGGCCTGGCAGCAGCAGCTCCACCTGCAACCCCAACAGACTCAGTCCTGCCAACGCTGTTCTTCCATCCAGACAGATTCGCCCCCGCGGTACCCCGGGGGAGCTTCCAATCCCCCGAGTGTGGCTTCTGGGGTCGGAAAGGCACCGAGTGAAGACCAGTGGGCAGTGCCGATCTGCAGCCACGTAGGTCGCTGGTCCTCTTCCTCTTTACACACAGACAAGTCCTCCGTGCCTTCCCAAGAGTTAAGGACCCAGTCGGCCTGTATGTACACCCCGCAAAGAGACTGTAACGATTTGATGGAGCCCTTAGCCAGTCAGTATCCCCAGCCCATGGTCTCCAGCAAAGACCCGCAGAACCAGATTCTCAAGTGCAAGCTGGAAGAGACGGTGATGTCCTCAAGGGACCAGAAGATCGTGTCCCTAGTGCTAAACCGGCTCCAGAAAGCCCAAAGAATGCGGGAGCTGCAGCAGCAGGCGGCAGTCGCTTGGGAGGAGCTGAAGCGCTCAGACCAGAAGGTCCAGATGACCCTGGAGAGAGAGCGCCGGCTGCTGCTGCAGCAGAGTCAAGAGCAGTGGCAGCAACGGAAGGAGCGCAAGGGTCGCCGGGGCCGCGAACATCACTACCGGCGGCGGGACGGCCACTCGAAGAACGCGATCCCGGAGGAGAGTTGGTGGGAGTCACAACTGCAGGACACCGAGAACCAGCGTCGAGCGAGGATGGAGAGGGCGCGCGTGGAGGCCGAGCACCGCAAGCAGTGCCAAGCTCAGCGCCTGCGAGAGCAGGAGAGGTTATTGCAGAGCTTGCGGGAACTGAACAACCTGCAGCTGCGGAAGAGGCTGGAGGAGGCCTGTCACAAAAGGCAGTTGCACTCGATGGACACCAAGAAGGTCCAGGAGACCAACCTGAGTTCCCTCGTCAATTATCAGGCCCGCAAGGTGCTCATGGACTGCCAAGCCAAGGCCGAGGAGCTCCTCAGAAAGCTGTCGCTGGAGCAGAATTCCATGCGGTCCCAAGAGATCCACCAGGGCCTGCTGAAGGGGCAGTACCGACAGCTGAAGGAAAAGGCCCAGAAGGAGGAAGAGCAGTTCCAACAGGTCAAGTGTCACGCCGCAGAGTCTGAGGAGCAGAGGCAGATGCACAAGAGGATCTTATTGGAGCTAGCGGAGCAGAAGAGCCAGCAGGATAGGAGTCACGCACACAGGACCCCCAGGGACAAGGCACAGCGCCTCCGGGAGCTCAACATCCTGCGGGAGAAGAATCATCACATTCTGAAGCTGAAAGCAGAAAAAGAGGAAAAGTGCCACATTGAGGGCATCAAGGAAGCCATTAAGAAAAAGGAGCAGAAAATGGAGCACTTCTCCCGCGGGAAAGATCCCACCTTGTCAGAGTTTCAGAAGGCCTCTCTCACCTCCAGGAGAGAGAATGGCCGAGGGCTTCCCATCAGCTGCTTTGATCAGAGGACATCAGAGGCCCAGCTGTGTGCCCATCAGCCGAGAGGGGCCTATTGAGAACTGAGGACTAAGAGCTTCAGCCCCAGCAGCCAGAGAGAGATGTGGCCAAGCGATTCGGGTTTATAATCTGATTATAATTATTGATTTTAAAAAGTATATAAAATAGCTGCAATTTCCTCTCATGAACTAGTTTATTGATTCACTTGGGTGGTTTAGAGGGTTGGGGAGAGAAATTTGGGGATGTGAAGAAAATTGCTTGGCTTTGTAAATTTTTATTTGAAGAGAAAATATTCATGTAGCTCTCAAAAAATCTTAGAGGCAGACATTAGGCATATCCTCCAGGAACCAGAGAATAATCTACATGTGGGGATACAGTTTGTGCCATGTCTTAGTCTTTTCCTATCCCAGAACTTACAAAAGAATAAAGTGTGAATGACCAGTCATAATTAAAATCTCCAAGAAAAAAAAAAGTGGGGTAGGAGAATTTCTGTGAATAAGTAGATTTGGGGATCTTAGATATTAAGACCCCTCTTGAGAGTTTATAGTGCACTTTAAATTTTTAAAGGCTCTGAAAAGACTTGCAGTAATGAAACATTTGTTTAATTAGTGTTTTGTAACAAACTATGGACATATCCCACACACATACACACACATTCCATGGAATGTGTTTTGTAGAATGTTCTATGAACTCTAGTTCCTCCCAGATTGAGAGCTGCTTTGGCCATCCCTCCCTGTGCTCCTGAACCTGATTATAATTCCAGCACAGTGTCTTGACTGTCCCATCTGAGAGATCACTGGTATATATTTGGTCTGATTTTTTTGTTGTTGTTTCTATCCAGTCTTATGCAACAAAATTCTATTGGAATCCTCCTTTTCCCCTCTATTTCTCCTCTGCTTCTTTTGAAGGAGGTATGTGATGTCATTTCCATCTACCCACATTGTGTTTAATTAACTTAACCAGGCTCTGAATGACTGACTAAGCATGACTCAGTAACATGACATTTTTAAAATAAGGAGCCAGCAGCTAAATAGAAATTAACCCATGCGCATCTCAAAGTCTCCATTGAAAAGCTCTGAATGTTTTTTCTTCAGAAAGACTCTAAGGTAACATTTGAGGGAAGGAGAAGAAGGATGAAGGGGAAACAGAGATAGAGACAGACAGGGACAGAATTAATAAGCCCCAGAAGAATTTTTTTGTTTTATTAGTATTTTTTTTTGTACCTGGGATTGAACCCAGGGTGCTTATTCACTGAGCTACATCCCCAGCCCATTTTATTTGTTTGTTTGTTTATTAGAGACAGTATCTTGCTAAGTTCCTTAGGGCCTCACTAAGTGGCTGAGGCTAACTTTGAACTTATGATCCTCCTGCCTCAGCCTCCTGAGCTACTGGGATTATAGGTATGTACCATGGTGCCAGTTTATTAGTAATTTTGAAATTACTAATATTAATTAGTTTTAATATTTGATTTAATATTAATTAAATTAAAGTTCACCTGACAAGGGACTTTGTGCAGAGGTCAATGTGTGACGTCCACTTTTTCCGCCTAGCTACTGGAAACCAGGTCATCTTCTCCATTATGTTTTCTTCCTCTACCCTAAGTCTCCTCTGCCTGATGCCCCGCCCCCCCGCCCCCCCCTCCCCGCCAAAGAGGCTTGCTGTAGAGCCCTCATTCCTTCGCTCAGAAATGTTCAGGGAGTCCCCTGCTAAAAAATGTGAGGGTTCACACATCATGTCTCAAACCCCAACCTTATTCTCTTCTACTTGCTCAGGGTAGTCAATTCCATCATCTAGAAAAGTATTGTATGCAATCCAGGTAGTCTAGGGTTAATGCTTAATATATTTCAGACAGACCTGGGCATGAATCCTAGTGCTCCCTCCATACAATTATGTGATATTTGGAAAGTTGCTTCCCTAAACCTCAGTTTCCTCATCTGTAACGTGGGAAATAATTCATACTTCAATGGCACATTCCATGGAATGATTAAATAACATAATAAGATATTTGGCATAATGCCCAGATTCTAATAATACCAGATAAATATAATGGTGGATTTTATTAATCATAATACTGACCCTTGTACCTTTGTCATTTTATTCTCCCCATCTTGATGCCTTTTCACCAGCTTCCTTGTTCCACCATATCCAAGCCTGTTTTTGTTGTTGTTGTTGTTTGTTTTTTTGTTTTTTTCCTGAGCTTAGTTCACATTCTGTTGCTTTTGTGAAATGTGAGACCTTTCCAGACACCCCCTCTTGAGTATCTCTCTGACAAACTGCATGTCTCATGAACACTTAATAGTTACTGCTTTGTGTAGCATATGCATTTTGCAATATACAGTTTGGTTTCCTAACTAGACTGCAAGCAACCTGAGGCTAGAGTCATTGTCTGGGACTTCTTTACATTTATGCTTAATATGGGTGGTCAATATACAGTCAAAAGCCTCTCATGGGGATGTTTTGAATCCACATCCACACAACCCATGATTTTTATCCTATATTTTTATCTCTTTGCTCCAAGAGACTTAACATTCTTTTTTCCAGTCCTCTGTGAATACTACTGGCAAAAATGATCTATACAAACTAACACTGACAGAAGCAGAGTAGGTTTTTCCCTATCCTTCCCTTAAATACGACAAGAAACATGAACACTGTGTATGAAAGGTGAGGATAAATCAGAGTGACTGGAGACCTCAGGACTTAAGGAATCACGCAGTAGTACATTTCCTAGGTTTTCTTTTTGCTTCACATATCCTAAACCTGGAGCTGAAAAAACTGACGACCCCCAAACACCAAGTACAGACTAAATCCCAATTCAAGCTTAATCTTTCCAGCCAATAGACTTGGGAAGGGCAACCTAACAAGGCAGAAATATTTTAGATGATAATCACTCTACTCCAATCAAACACCAAAGAAAAACCTTTGATCTCATCCTTATCTATGCCAGCAAAGACCCAGCCAGGGAGTCTAGATTTCTACCCTCACCAGGTTGTAACAAGGAACTCCCTTCTGCTCCCTAGCAATGTCAGCAGAGACCACACAAAGCCTAGACTCTCAACCACTAGCTCCACAGACACCTCCCCACACTCCTGCAGGGTGTCACAGGAAGCCTAGTGGAGAGTTAAAAGTTTTATTGGCATTAGTACACAAGTTGTCTAGGTTTCAACTGAAAATCCCTCCACCAGGAACCAAGAATATCTCAAATGGAATAAAAAAGAATCCATAAATGCTAACAGAAGAACAAGAAATGTTAGAATCACATAAAAAACATTTTAAAACATCCTTAGTAAAAAAAAAAATGTAACAAGTAATTGTGAACATACTTAAAACCAAAAAGACAATCTCAGGAAAGAAGCAAAATGTATAAAGAAGAGCCAAATGGCAAATATGGAACTGGAAAATATAATTTTGGATTGACTTCACAACAGAGTAGGAAACAAAAAAGAATCCGTGATTGGAAGATAAAGCCAAAAAGAAAAAATTCTGATCTGAGAAACAATAAATTATTGGAAAAAAAACAGCAGAGCCTCTTGGACCTGTGGGACTATAGCAAAAGATCTAACATTAATGGCACGGGAATCCCAGAAGGAAAGTAGGAAAAGGACAAGGATGGAAAAATCCTCAAGAAAATAATGACAAATTCAGTAAGGAAGTTAAGCAAACCCCCAAAAGGGTAAACCGTAAATTCAATGGATAATCCATAAAGAGTAATCCATAGAGATTCATGACATACCATAGTCAAGGTTCTAAAACTAACGACAAGGGAAAATTCTTGATCAACACAATAAAAATATAAACCATGGACTGAAAAATTTTTTTTCAAAAAAGTGGCTATATTAATATCAGAGAACTATTCAAAGAAAACTATCAGAGGCAAAGGAATGTAAACTTTATGATTCAATCCATCAAGAAGACATAGCAATTCTAAACATGTATATATCAAACAATAGAGTTACAAACTGCAAAAAGCAATAACTAACAGAACTGAAATGAGAAATAGACGAATCATCCATTTGTACAGTTGGAGACTTCAATATCCCCTCTCAACAACTGATACCCCTACTAAACAAAATTAAGAGGTATACAACTTAAGAATGCTCATCAACCAACATTTATAGATGTATCCAACAACAGCAGAATAAGCATTTCCCTACCCGCCCCAGTCTTCATGGAGCACATTCCAAGATAGAACATATCTTGTGCCCTACATCAAACTCTTCAAATTTGAAAGAATTGAAATCGTACAAAACAATATAATCAAATTATAAATCAATAATGGAATGATAACAGGAAAACCTTCAACACATGAAAACTAAACAGAACCCTTCTGTGTAATCCATAAGTCAAAGAGGAAGTCTCAAGGGAAATTTAAATATGCATTGCACTGCTGAGTACAGTGGTGCACAGCTGTAATCCCTGAGGCTCAGGAGGCTGAGACAGGAGGATCTTGAGTTCAAAGCCAGCTTCAGCAACAGTACTAAGCAACTCAGTGAGACCCTGTCTCTAAACAAAATACCAAATAGGCTGGGGATGTGGCTCAGTGGTTGAGTGCCTCTGAGTTCAATCCCTGGTACAAATATATATATATATATATATATATATATATATATATATATATATATATATATATATATATATATATATATATAATCACTGAATGGAAATAAAATAAAATGTGCAATATATGGGACATGGCTAAAACCATAGCAAGAGGAAAAATTATAGCATTAGCTACATACATTAGAAAAGAGGAAAAGTGTCAATTCAAAAATCCATGCTTCCACCTCAAGAACCTGGAAAAGAATAAAATAAATCCAAAACAAGCAGAAGAAAACAATAAGGACTAAAAATTAAAGTGAAAACAAAAATCAATAGAGAAAACTCTGTGAAACAAAGACCCTGTTCTTAGAAAGTTTTGATTAAATTGACAAACCTCTAGCAAAACTGACAAAAAAGATGATCCAAATTACCAATATATAATATATATTCATGAATGAATGAATCAGGTATATTATTACAGAATCCTCAGACAAAAAAAAAAAAAAAAGAATAAGGAATCAGGAGGATTTTAAATTCAAAGCCAGCCTCAGCCTCAGTCTTATAGAAGCCCTAAGCAACTTAGTGAGACCCTGTCTCTAAATAAAAAATTTTAAAAGGGCTGGGAATGGAGGGGTAGGCTGGAGTGTGGGGGAAGACTGAGGATGTAGCTGAGTGGCTAAACACCCTTGGGTTCAATTCCTGGTACAAATATACATACATAAACACTGTAAACAACTTTGCACACAGAAATTTGACAACTCAGAAGAATTAACCAATTCTTTGAAAAAGAACTAATTCTCACAACTTACCCATTATAAAATAGATCATTTAAATAGCCCCATAACTGTAATAAGATTAAGCTCATAATTGTAACCCCACTCCACAAAATCTCCAGCCCAGATAGTTTTGCTCAAGAATTTCACAAACAAAGGAGGATTAATACCAATTTTACACAGCCTTTTCCTGAGTAAGGAACACTTTCAAAATCATGTTATAAAGCTAGTATTATCCTAGCACCAAACCAAAGGTAAAGACAGCATGAAATAAAGAGAAACCAGACAAGTGTCCTTCATAAATGTAGGCATAAAAATCCTCAATAAATGTTAGCAAACTACATTCAGCAATATGTTAGAAACAATCATACACCACAACCAAATGGGGTCTATTCCAAGCAGCCAGGTGGATTCAAGATTCTAAAATCAATCACTATGTTAATGTCATTATATTAACAGGCTAAAAAAGAAAAATCACATGAGCATATCACTTGACACCCATTCATAAATAATACTTTTGGAAAAATGGAAATAGAAGATAAATTCTTTAACTTGATAAAGAGTATCAACCAAAATCCTACAGCTAACTTCATCATAGTGAGAGCCAAAATGTTTTTCCTCAAACCCAGAAACAAAGCAAGTATTTTTACCACTCTTATTCAACAGTGCCGGGAGGCAAAATAATAATAATAAATACAGATGGACGGGAAGAAATAAACCTATTCTTCTTTGATAGAAATATAATTTTTGTAGAAAATCCAAGAAATCGACATACATACTCTAGAAATAATGATTTCAGTAAGAGAAAGAGGATACAAGATCAATATACAAAAATCAATAGTATTTCTATGTACTATTGATAAATACATGTCACTAAAATTTTAAAAACACCATACTGTTTATAATCAGAAAAAATCTAGATGTTAATCTAACAAAACATGCATAAGACTTTTCTGTTGAAATGGAAGTAAAACTAAATAAATGGAGAGACATGCTGCTCATGGATTAGAAGGATCAACATAATAAAACTCAATTCTCCCCAAACCGAGATACAGATTTATTGTAATTCCTATCAAAATCCCAGCCAGATTTTTTTTTTTTTGTAGCTACAGACAAGATTATTCTAAAATTTATCTGGAAAGGCAAAGGAACTAGAATAGCTAAAATGATTTCAAAAAAGAAAAGAGGGAGGAATTGGTCTATTCGATGTCCTGACTTACTAGACAGCTACAGTAATCAAGATGGTGTGGTCTTAATAAACGACCAGACGCGTACGTCAAAGGAAATGTAAAAGGAGAGTCAGAAACAGAGACACAGAAATGAGTCTGACTATAAGTTTTGGCAAAGATGCAAAAGCAATTCAACAGAGAAGGATGATTATTTCTTGCAACAAATAATGCTGGAGCAAGTAGATGTGAGGGTTGGTGAAAGAAATTGAGTCTAAATCTCCCATCTTATACAAAAATTAGCTGAGGGGCTGGGGATGTGGCTCAAGTGGAAATGCGCTCGCCTGGGATGCATGGGACGCTGGGTTCGATCCTCAGCACCACATAAAAATAATATAAAAATGTTGCGTCCACCGAAAAACTGAAAAATAAACATTAAAAATTCTCTCTCTCTTTAAAAAAATTATCTGAAAATGGATCTTAGACTTAAATGTAAATTGTGATATTATAAAACTTTCAGGAGAAAATCTTCAGGATCTAGGGGGAGGGAATTCTTAAACTTGACACCAAAAGCACAATCCATAAATGAAAAATTGACAAAGTGGACTTAACTAAAATTAAAATCTTTGCTCTGTGAAGGAGTCTGTTAAGAGGATGGGATGACAAGCTACAGAGCAGGAAGATGCAAGTTGAAACCACAATGAGATATCATTATTCACCAACCAGAATGACTAAAATAAGAAAGAGTGACAACACCAAATGCTGGCAAGGATGCAGAGAAACTCATCACTCATATGTTGATGCTGGGAAAATAAAATGGCTTAAGCACTCTGAAAAGCCATGTGGTCGTTTCTTAAAAAAATAAAAAAATAAAGATGTAAAAGTGACACCACCCAGTAGTTGAACTTGTAGAATTTTTACCAGAGAAATTTATGTTGATTCATATTGAAACAAAAACCTGCATATGAATGTTTATAACTGCTTTATTCACAATAGCCTGAAAACAGGGTTAACTCAGATGTCCTTACATTGCTGTCCCTAAACAAACTGTGGTACAGCCTAACCACAGAATACTACACAGCAATGAAAAGAACCCAACTATTGTCACACACAATGATTTGGATGAATCTCCAGGGAATCATGCAGAGTGAAAAAAAAATTCAATCCTGAGGGATTACACAGTGTGTAGTTCTGTTTAAATATAGCATTATTGAAATGACAAAATTGTAGAAATGGAGAACATATTACAGACTATCAGGGACTACTGGTGGGCTAGAGATGGACAGATGTAGATATGACATATGGAATTGAAATGTGAAGGATGCTCTTGGTGATGGAAATGTTTCGTACCTTGACTTTATCCTGTCAATATCATGTATGATAGAGTACTATAGTTTACAAGAAGTGATTATGGGGGGAAAGAGGTAAAAGGCATGCAGGATCTCACTGAATCATTTCTTCACCCAGCATGTGAAACTACAATGATCTCAAAATAAAATGTTTATAAAAACAAAATAAAATTCCCATTACTAAAACTGCACAATGTACATTGTTTGGGAGAAAATGGCAAATAATAATAATAATGATAATAATAATAATAATAACAACAACATTTTATTCTTGAGAACTTCAAAAGTTAACTCCAGAAAAACTAGATTTGGTAGAAACTGAAGACAAAAATCAATCGTTGCTAAAATCGCAGGTAGTAACATTGGTTATTGACTAAAATGTAATCATGGAGTCAAACTTTCTTTATAACACTTAGACCTTGACCCAGGAAACATGAGCTGGGTAGAAATCATTCTCATAAAGGAAAGTCTACAAAGGCAGAGAGTATAATTGGTCACATTTTATATTGCCAAAAACACAGATCCATAAATGCAATTGATCTCAAAGCAACTAATCTTTTGTTAGTAGAAAAAAAAAGAGAAAAATTTGGAAACAGCAACTAGATACTTTAGAAAACTGATTACAGAACTGAATTGTCTTAAAGGAGTTTGTGTTGGAAAAGAGTCTCTCGACAAAAATATATTAACTTGGTGTTCTGACTTAAACATTTGTATTTAAGTTCATATCAGATCTAAACAAGGGGATCAATGCATCATACTCTCTGATAGCCAGACCTTATCAAAAGCTTATTATATGCCAGATATACGGAACCCACTAGGCTCTTTCACATTAGTTTATCTCCTTTAATCTGATGAACACTCAATGACATAAGTATTATGGTATTTCACAGATAAGGAACAAAGGCACAGAAGTGAGGTTGGACAAGATTTCTAAGATGCTGCTACTAGTGAGTAATATAGCTGGAATTTGAACCCAAGTCTCCTTGCCTCCCCAATGTCATTTTCATGGCTTTTTAGCAATTAAGAGGAAATAGGGCCCAGTGGTTAGGACTTAGGCTCTGTAGCCAGAGTGCCCATGTTCAAATCCAGGCTCCTCTGCCGAACTGACAAGCAACCTTAGGCAAGGTTCTTAATCAATTCATGCATGTTTCTTTATCCATGAAAAGAAAATAAAGTATATAACTCAAAAAGTTGTGGTTATTAAATGGATGAATACACGCAAGAAATGTCAAGTACCTGACACATGATAAGAATTCCGATTTAACTTTTGTTATGAAATATTGTCTTGAGTCTAATGCTGGACAAATTCTTATTGTTAAAAAATCTTTTTTTTTTTTTAAGTGTACTCAGAATTTGGGGAGAATCAATGGCAAATTAACCTAACTCTTGTCAAATGCTAAAATACACATCGTTTACAGTAGAATTTTAAAGACTGGCAACGATCGTTAAAATAGAAGACGTCGGGGCGGGGGCGGGGGTTATGGCTCAGCAGTAGAGTGCTCACCTAGCACGAGCGAGGCCCTGGGTTCCATCCTCAGCACCACATATACATAAATAAAATAAAGGTATTATGTCCAACTACAACTAAAAAATAAAAATGTAAAAAAAATGGAAGACATCAGGAGTTTCAAAGAAGTTACTTGACTTTAGGGTTTTCTAAGTGTTTCTCTAATGACTGAATAATTGAATTAATTCCACATCTGGCCCACTTTTATTAGCATTCTCCCTTCTTTCTGATCCTGTAGAGATTCTGCATTGAGAGGAAAACTACTAACTCCATTGAGCATTCTCAGGCCTTAATCTTTTCTAGGTCTGGAATGATACTGAAGTGATATGGAGCCATATTCTTTTCCTTTTGTGTTATTCTCGCATAATCAAGAGTTTTTCAATAGTAGGCTTAAAAAAAAATCTTTTGGCGACATCGTGCACTTGCCAATTTGATTGATTTTGTCTTTTTCAAAAATCAGAAAGTTCTGGGAATTTTCCAATTCTACGTCTAGTTACACAGGACCCATTTCCTTTTTAATAGCACTTGAAACAGAATAGTTCTATTTCCAGTTAATATTTCTGTGCTTCAAAAGGAGTTATTGTTTCACTCTGATATTGCAGATGTTCTAACTCAAAGGAGCTGATGGGTCGAATTTACTGGCAAATTTGTATTTTTTGAGGTTAAGCAGAGGCAAGCTAATTCTCGAAAAGATTTGCAGGGGACCACTCAAAAAAGTTCTGGATCTTATTTTCCTCATTGGCCTAATTGTCACTAGTGTTGGGTGGGTGATAGTCATTGCTAAAAGTCTTGGTTCTTTCACTGCCCTGTAGGTGACTAAAGGGGCAGCAGATTTAGGTTTCAGGGGTATCACAGTGAGGAAGTCTCCTCATGGATCCAGTCTGGGTCCATATACTTCTGGTGACTAACCACACTTCTTTATAATTATATCAAAAATATCTTCATTAGGCTTAGCTCAGAAATAGGTCCCTGTGTCAACCAAGCCTTGAGACTGACTGTGTCTATTGGGAATGGAAGATGGCCACCAAAAACCTCCAGTTTATGTGCATTCCATTTGCAATCCAAGAAAACACACTTTGTTTTGGCCTCCGACATGGAAAATCCCAGAAGAAGGCTTGGAGTAGGCCAACCTGGGTCACAGGTCTTCTCTGAGCCCTATGAATGACCATTAAGGCACTACAGCATACAGCATTATACTGGGTCCAACCTGCCAATTGGGCATTTTGGGGTTGTTAATTGAATAGTATAGAGTTGGCAAGGGTGTTCTTGGGATTCTAAAGAAAGGGTACCAGACCAGCTTCACATATATAAGATTGCCACTGGACAAATTATAAGATACAGAAAAGTATATGCCACAAGCAATAACTAGAATTTATTGAAGACTGCTTAAATGACAATGAAACATTTCCACTTTTTTCCTGGATTCTATACTCTTTCCCCTTTTTGTTAATGTAAAAACCAGTCCAAACTTCTCACAGAGCAAGAGACTAGTTTTTCTTTTCTTTTCTTTTTTTTTTTTCTGGTTCTGGGAACTGAACTCAAGATGTGCCCATGAGATGCAAACACTCTACCACTGAGCCACACCCCAGCCTGAAACTTGGTATCTTGAGGGCCAGCCTGATTCAAAACAGGTATCTCCTTCACATACCTCATGGTTTTTTTTGCATTTCTGGGATTATGGAATAAATAGTAGCCTCCACAGTGACACACACACACACACACACACACACACACACACACGCACACATGAGCACACACACAAATCAGTATGCACAAGGTAGAATTAGTCTGAGGACAATTACAAATAACACCACAGCAAGGAAGAGAAGATGACTCTGAGGTTCCCTAGTTTAGACTAGGGACTCTGGAAGGAGAAAATATTGGTCCAGGCTAATTGGGGCCCCATGATCCTGGTGGAAATGAACACAAATATATTCTGGAGACAAGCATGCTTAATTTAAACTCTCAGGTTTTCCACAAATTAAGATCAGTCAAATATGAGCTCACAAAGATCACTACACAAGGAAACAAATCATAATGAAAGATGATCAGCAGAAATAAAATAAACTAGGACCCATACAGACTTGAGCTATTAGAAGTATCAGAATTAAAATAAAAAATAACCAATATAGCATGTTTAAAAGAAGCAATGAAATTCTAAAAATGAATAAGTAGAAAGGAATAATATATATAACTAGACATATTTCAAAAAGAAATAGAGCTTTTAAAAGTAAAAATATGTTTTTTGCTATTTAAAAAAAAACCACAGAGGATAAGATAAATAGCATATTAAATACAACTGAAGAGAGAATTAGTGAATTTGATGATAGAGCTATTGGAATTTCCCAGAATGCAGCAATGTAGCACAGAGAAACACAATATGCCATGGGAAAAAAAGTTTAAGAAATATGGAAGATAAAGTGAGAAGCTACAATATCAAACCACAGTTCAGGAGGATGGAATAGAGAAAATGGAGGATAAGGCAAAATAAACGATTATTTTTAGAACTCATGGAAGTCAAGAGCGAGGACACAGGAAACACAACAATATCCCAACAAAACAAGTAAATCAAAGCTAGGCACATTGAAAATAGCTTGCTGAGCACTAAAACCAGACAGAAGATCTTCAAATCCCTGAAAAACAAAATGAATCACATACAAAGAAACAACAATCACAATGGCAGCAACTTTCTCAACAGCAAAAGCCAAAGTCAAGAGACAGTGGAATATTATCTCCTAAAAGCCAAGAGAAAATAACAGTCATCCTAATTTTGTCCACCCAGCAAAAATATCTTCACTCACTCGAGAGTGAAATATACACATTTTCAATGAAACAGAAACAGAGTTTACTACAAACAGACCCAAGCCAAAGGAACTTGTAAAAGATGTCTGTTTCCAGGAGGAGGGAAAATGATCCTGCAAAACCATCCTGTACTGCGGGGGAAAAAAAAAAAGTAAATAAGTAGGTTAAATGTTAACAGACATTGTTTCTTAAAAAATAAAATAAATAATAATATCTGATTTTCATGTTTTATTTATGGAAATAAAAACATTTAAAGCAACAAAATCAAATTACCAAAGGACAATAGTATGGAAGTTAAGAGAAGAAATGCTTCTGTGATTTGGCAAAAGTGTTGAGATACTCATATTAGAGTTTAGTAGGTTTGCATGGTAAATTTTCAGGAGAGACCATAAAAGAACAGAAATAGAATACAGTATAACTTCCAAACAAGTGAAAGGAGAAATGTAATAAGAAGCAAGCAAAAATGTAAAGTCTTAGTAGTCAAGAAGAGGAAATCGGGCATAGGAAAAATGTGGGTCAATAAGAAGCAAAAAGTGACAAGTACTAGAAAGGAATACAGATATGTCAGTCATCACAATGAATGAAAAATAACTAAACTCACCACATAATAGACCAAGATTGTCTCACTAGATATTTCTAAACTTTAGTCATGTGATATTCACAAGGGATACATTTAAACATAAGGACAGGGAAAGGTTGGAAGTAAAAGATAATATTAATCAAAAGAAAGCCTTCTGCTGTCAGGAAATAGAGACTTTAGTATAGAAGAGCATAGTATAGAGAGAGGATATTAATAACAAAATGTTCAATTCATCTGGAAGATGCAACGATTCTAAAAATCTTACATATCCATAAAGCACAATGGTAG
Source organism: Callospermophilus lateralis (assembly GCF_048772815.1). NCBI lineage: Eukaryota > Metazoa > Chordata > Mammalia > Rodentia > Sciuridae > Callospermophilus > Callospermophilus lateralis. The sequence continues at coordinate 60,921,460 of NC_135317.1, read as the reverse complement.
AACACATAGAGAAATCAAGGTCATCACTGGAATAAAATAAGTTCAAGATACCTCTTTTATTTTTTGATAGACAAAAAGTCAATTAGTAAGTTTGGTTTTTATACAAATATAGACCATATAACAATGGAATATTTACAAAAATTGACCTGGAATGGGCCATAAGAGAAATGTAAATAAAGACTATCAAAAAACAAGTATCATATGGACTGAGCTTTCAATTTACAATACAATCAAATTGGAACTCAAAAATATATACTTACAGGTGGCTCACAACTGTAATCCCAGCAGCTCAGGAGGCTGAGGTAGGAGTTTAAAGCCAGCTTCAGCAAAAGTGAGGTGCTAAGCAACTCATTGAGACCCTATCTCTAAATAAAATACAAAATAGGGCTGGGGATGTGGTTCAGTGGTTGAGTCCCCCTGAGTTCAATCCCCGTATATATATTTATAGATAGATAGATTTTTAAAATGCCACTTCTAAATACTTTATGGATTAAAAAATAATAACAATTTTAAAATATTTAGAACTAGACAATAATAAATTAATAAAAAGATATGAGAGGTCCAGTAGAGACTAAAATGGTAAAAGCATACTATAAAAGATATATGCCAAAGGATACACAAAGATGTAGAAACTTAGATGAAATAAAGACATTTCTTAAAAAAAACAAAAAAACAAAACTAACAGTCCCAAATTTACAGACTCAATAGCCCATAACTGCTAAAAGAAGTCAATCAGTTCTTTAATTTTCCAACAAAGAGAATCATCACGCACAGACATGAGGTATCAAGCCTAATCAATAGGCCATATGTATTATTCTACTCTTATGCAAACTCCTTGAGAAAAAAAAATGAGACCACCAATAGTCTCAGCTACTTGGGAGGATAAGGCAGGTGAATTGTAAGTTCAAGGCCAGCCTGGGCAACTTAGGGAGACCCTGCCGCAAAATAAAATAACAAAAAGGGCCAGGGATGTAGTTCAGTGGTAGAGTGCCCCTGGGTTCCATCTGTAGTACCAAAGCAAAACAATGAGGAAATAAAGAAAGAAAACTTATTCAATGAGTCCATTGTACCTTTGATACTAAAACTCAAAGAATACAATAGAGAAAATTCATAGGGAAACATTCATTCATGAACATAAAGACAATAATCCTACACAAATATTAGCAAAATGAATCCTGCTCTTTATGAAAAAAGATAATACATGACTAAGCTGAGTTTATTCCAGGAATGTAAAGCTTAACTTCAGAAAATCTGTAATTATCATTCACCTTATTAGCATATTAAAAGAACAAAAGCAATATGGTTATTTCAATAAGGAGAAAGCACATTTTATGAAATTCAAAATACCTATTTATGGTTTTGTTAAAAAAATTAACTAGCTCAGACTAGAAAGGGTTTTTTTTTTAATCTCATAAAAGGACTCTTAACAAAAAACCTACATTATTTTTGATGATGAAACTGCAAAGGCTTTTAAAATCGAGAAGAAAATACAAAAGAAGTAAAAGGTTTGGAAAGAGAAAAACCTTAAACCTGTTATTATTCACAGATATAATTTTCACATAAACTATTTTAAAAGTTTATACGTTAGTAATAGTGTGTTTTGTAATAGCCAAAAATGGGAAACAATTTGAGATCCATCAATGATGAATGGGTGACTACATTCAGGCTACACAATGGCTTCCATAGCAACAGTGGAGTCCAGACAGCAGAGGGCATGAATGACATGGATGAATCTCACAACCTTAATGTTAAGTGGAAGGTGCCAGACACAAAAGAGCACATGCTGTAAAATGTGAAGATAGGCTCGATTAATCTTTGCTGCAGACAGGAGGGTGGTTTACCCTTGGATGGGGGCTAGGACAGAAGGGCATGGTATGCACTATGGGATGAAGAGCCAGTCAGTGCTGGGTTTAAATGCTACTTTCCCAGTAGACTGACCTTCTGCAAGACTCAGTTTCCCCAACTGAAAAATGAGCATAATAAGAATACTTACCTCACTGGATTATCGTGAGGTGAATGAGATAATGTATATGAAGCAGCTTGTTCTGGAAAATGACATTAGCAGTGTTACTGTTCGTGGGCCCCTTCAGTAGGAGTCTAGAGCAACAACCCATGTGATCAAAACACAAGAAACAAATAGAGCTGAGCTCAGCAGGCAGTCTTGTGTTTCCTCTAAGGCTGCTATGGAGATCCCCACCCAAGATGTGGCTTGTCAGCCTGTACTGGTATTGCTTTGTTATTAAAACTCTCACCTAGCCAGGTGAGGTGGCCCATGCCTGCAATCCCAGCAGCTTTAGGAGTCTAAGGCAAGAGGATTGTGAGTTCAAAGCCAGCCTCAGCAATGGTGAGGCCAAAAAAATCCCTCTTATCAAGGTCACATGCATAGGGAGGGACTGAGTGCTTAGAAATGCTAAGTCAATTCTTACTTTAGTGCATTTATGCTTCCTACAAATCTCAGAACCAAAAAAAAAAAAAAAGTTTTCATTCTTACCTTTATGGTCAGGGTTGCTTGAGTCTGCAGACATTTTGACTTGGAGCTGAGAGGCTACGGAACCCATTGCCATGCCTCTCCATCCACTCTATTAGGAGCCAGTCAGGCAGCCCCCCACCTCCACTTCACCCTGCCCTGTGGATGCACAGACATTTATCATGAAATGAATGCAGCACCTGCTTCCCCCCTGCCCCAAATTTCCTGCTTTTTGTAAAAGCTTCTGAAATAGATTTTGGATTGCCTGGTTGTCCTACAATGCTTATTTTGCGAAGTGTTTCTTGAATAATTATTTATGCTTAGTGTTTGAAAAATAGCCTTGCTCAGAGAGAAGGAATATAATGTGCCTATTTCATATAACCAATATTAATGTGAGCACCCCTGAGCCAAACTGGAAGAGATGGAGAGGGGACACGTGAATGAGCAGCATTTGGGCTTTTGGCAGGGAGCCGCCAACGTGAGCAGCCAGACTCCCATAGAGTTTTACCAATCAGTGTTCACTGAGCGTCATTCATTAGACAGGGCAATTGAGGAACGCAGCAAATACACACAGGGGTGGGAATGCACACTCCAGGGGACATAAGAATGGACCGACTGTCCCAAGTATCTTCCCAGTGTGACTTTTGCTTCACCACAAGATGGATTTGAGGCTTTTAAAACAGTGTGAAAAATAGGCAATGTTCCTCCAATTCATGAAAGAAAGCAGGAAGGAGCCGGAAGTAGGCTGGGCCACGGTAGGGGTGCTACATAAAGCCCCAAATAGAAACAATGCCCCACAAGAAAAGCCACCCTACTCCTGCCCACAATAAAGAAGACACCATCCAGAACATTAATTTGGCCACGATTTAGCACAGTCAGAGATTCCTGGCAGAAAAAGCCCTGGCAGGAGTGATTTTTTTTTTTTTTTTTTTCAGGTTGAACAAAAAAAGAAACCTCTTTGGAGCAGACAGGATCGAAGATAATAGATGTGAAAGCACTTGAGGAAGTTAAAGGGATTACACAAGGGTAAGAGATCATTGTTATTAGTGGTGTGTTTTGCTATGAAAATGCCAGAATATTTCTTCTCGATCAATGATTTTGACACCACAATGGCCAATTGTGTCAGAGTGGGGAGGGCATCATCCCGTCTGGAGCCAGCAGGCCTGGGTCAAACACAGCTGTACTGCTGATTGACCTAACTACCAGTAAGCCCTTCTCTCTGGCCTCAGGCTTCCATATCTGTAAGTGGGGCATATCAACACCATGCTCCTAGAGTTGATGGGAAGTAATGAAGGTATAAGTGCCTATGGCATGGAGTCCCTCCAAACCAGCGACTGTTTAATGAGCTCTTCTTATTCTGCACCATACATTGCACAATGCTTTTGTGTCCACACTCTCCTTATTCTTTGCAAAAACCTACATGGTAAGAATTGTTATTTTCCATTTACAATGGGGATCCAGAGGAGCTGAGACTGTGTGATGGGATTTCGGGGTCCAAACCCAAATCCAGTGATTTCAGTCACAGGCTCTTCATTTTCTATCATGCTTCTTCAATAATTGTTGGTTGAATCCCAAATAGGTTGTCCATCTTTTGAAGGCAGGTACTGTTTGTATTTCCTGAACTCTCATCCCAGAGCATCTGTTCTGGTGCTAGCTGCCAGTAAATATTTACTGAAATGGAAATGTTTCAGCCTGGTGGAAAGGTCCCTGCTGGCCAGGTCAGACTCTCCGACAACTGTTTCATGAGCTCCATGTGACTCCCTGCTCCAGGTGGGATGACCTCCGCACAAGGGATACTCAGAGGCCATCGTACATGAAGCTTCTGAGGACAGCAGACCAAAGAACACACCCCACCCTGTGAAGAGGGAATCAGATCCAGATCCCTCCAGGTGGCTCGGCAGGTGTCTGAAGCCCTGGGGCATCATGCAGCCCTGCCACAAGAATGTCTCAAAGATTCAGAATCACTTATGAAGTAACAAGTGAGAGCACGTGGCTATTCTGTTCTGTAAATCTTGGCATGTTTTCAAAAGCTTGATGTAAAGACTGTATTGCAGAAAACACTGTACCACCAACAACTTCCAAATGGAAACTACTAAAGCGTACACAATGGAAAATGCACGTAGCATCTCAAATTAAGCCTTTCTAGCATACTGCCTCTTCATGCTTAAAGAGATGTGCAGAGCTTGATTTGATGTGGTACCCACATACAATCAAAGTGGAATTTTGGAAATGCTAGTTATCTCTGAGTCAATGAAAAATTAATACCATTGTAAATATTCTTTAGGATCCCTTCTTCACACACCAGAGATAATAATGTTCTGATTTTCACTTAAATGAAAGATTGGGCAATATTCCCTGAGGAACTGATTGGGGGATTCAATGAAGCTGCTCTTCTCAGGAAATCACAAATTTTCCTTTTCTCTCTTCCTTGGGTGTTTTCTTTAAAGCAAGTCTCTTCATGCATTTGTCACCCTAGGCAAGCACCTAGTTATGAGTTGGTTCCTTCAGGGTGCATGTAATATGAGAGGAGGACAATTATGACTATCATTCAAAACCCAAGGAAGGTCCCATGAATGAGCAGGAGAACACCAATTGTGTTGACAAACATGGGACACTAACAGAGGGAGCCACTCACCTAGTTGGCACTGCATTCTGAATTAAACCAAAACTCACTTCTGTTTTGATTAGTGTAATTTTTCAGGGATGATTTGCCAGGCCAAAGTGTTGAATGGATTGGAACTTATGTCCCATGGCATTTCCATTCTCTAACATGAAGCACCTCTTAATTTTAATTGACTGTGGTCTCTTTCAGATCTTAGACTCCTGCAAATTTGCTTCTGAAAGTACCTGTTGGTATAGTTTAGGTATAAAATGTCCTCCAAAGACCCATATGTTAAAATCTTGGTCCCTAAGGTGGCACTATTAGGAGATGGTAGAACCTTTGAGAGGTGGGGCCTAATGGGAGGTCTTTAGGTCACTGAGGGGAGGGTGCCATTCAAGAGGACTATGGGACCTCAGCCCTTTCCTTTTCTTCTTCTCTGGCTTGTGGTATAAGTGTCTTTGCTCTGCCACATGTTTTCATCATGGTATGCTGTGCTGTCAGAGGCCCAAAGAAATAGAGCAATTAATCATGGACTTAAATCTCCAAAACTATGAGCCAAAATAAACCTTTTCCCTTTATAAGTTGATATCTTGGTCATTCATTATAGTACGGAAAGCTGACTATCACTGTTCATGCACCAGGCAGTGGGTGCAGTCATCCTAGTTGATGTGTGGGCCATGGCCTGCCTCTCTCCTGCTCCTATTCTCCTGAAAGCCCAGATAAAAAGTGTCTGGCACTATCCAAATGAACCCCCAAAGTCCTTATCCCCCTACACTGCCACTGCTACTAGGTTCAGATTTTACATCCCAGGGAACTGTGTTCCCAGAATATGCAGAATGAATGTCTCTGTCCCCCAGGGACTATGATTTTTTATAGGAATACACATTCCTGTGGCTCATAGTCTTTCATGCAAGACAGATTCTTCAGCCTTTGCCTGCTGCCCGCTGCTCCCTCTCCTTCATCCAAGAGCCTGGTACAAATCCCCCTCAGCCATGCTCAGAGGCCCAGTTTGATTCAGATCTTGCAAACTGACTTCTCCCTTGGCCCAGCTCACCAGATAGTCTCAGACAGGTTCATTCTCAGTGAAGGCTCAGGAAGGACACCTACCACTGTGGTTTTTGCAAGAGTAAATATAGTATCTCCCCACAGATATTTCTTAATTACAAAGTAACTATACCAAGCAAAGAGATGCTATTTCACAAAGGAACATTACCAGAAAGAAATTTGGCAAATACCATCTTAACCAAATGATCAAAGTAAATATCACCAATCATGAGACAAAGGGACAGCAGGTGCCTCCTGATAGGCTCATAGAAAAGAGCACACCACTGCAGCATTACCACTGAAAACACATGACCCAAACGCAACCATGAAGAAACATACCAACCCAGATTGAGGGACATTCTAAACAATACCCTGCCTATACTATAAAAAATGTCAACATCAGGAATGTGGAAAAAAAAAAAGATTTGATTACAGTCTACATTTAGGTCTACATTTAGGGAAAACAAATAGGTATAACAACTGAACACACAGTCCTAGGTTTTCTATTGCTACAAAGGACGTTGTCAGGAAAAGGGGTGAAATCTGAAGAGAGTCTATGGGTTGGAAAATATTGCTAGTCTTATCAATATACATAGTAGAAGAGAGAGGGATAAAACAAATGTAGTGAAATGTTAACATTTGGGTGTATTCGAGTGAAAATGTTTTGTACTATTCTTATAAATGTCTCTGTGAATTGAAAACTATGTCAAAATTTGATTTAATTTTTTAAATTAAATTTGCTCAGATTGAGCAAATCTTTGAGATGTCTAAAGATATATTTGTTTGTTGTCAATCCAGGATCCATGGGGCATGTGGTTGCTATTTTCCGAGCAATAGCCAAGTCCAGATATAAGATCCCAGGTGGCTTCCCAGCACTTCAGTGAGCCAAAAAATCATCACATGAGCTCAGTTTGAGCCACTTCTGAACTTTTCAAATTGCTTAGAAAAAAATTGAGGAGGCCATGAGCATGGTGATGGATAGTAGTTATATTACTAAAAGAACACATGCCTAGCACACTCCCACCCAGCTCCCCCACCCCCAGGGAGTTCTACTTGCTTTTTTTTTGTACCAGGGATTGAACTCAGGGGCACTCGACCACTGAGCCACATTTCCAGCCCTATTTTATATTTTATCTAGAGATAGGGTATCAGTTGCTTAGCACCTCACCATTGCTGAGGCTAGCCTTGAACTCATGAACCTCCTGTCTCAGCCTCTTGAGTTGCTGGGATTACAGGCATGTGCCACCATGCCTGGCATCTACTTGGCTTCTGAGAGAGAGAATCTGGAAAGTCAAGATCCCAGTGCTCCACAGTGGTAAATTTCTCAGAGCCTGCTCCATGCTGGCTGAGCTAGACTCCGCCATGGGAGCTGATTTCTTATGGCCCTAAATATAATTCAGAAGTAGCCTGAAGCTACGGACACATCAGACAGCCTGAAGGCTCCCTTGCTGGCTTTGAAGCTCAGAGAAATCTAATTAAACTTTTCTCCACCTTCTCTCATTCATCAGAGCATGGACTGATGAAGAACAAGCAACGAAGGTCAGGTTCAAGCTTGGGTGTCTCCTGAGTGGCCGTGATGGAGTCAGATCCCAGTGAGGGAGCAGGCGAAGGTAGGAAGACCCTGAGATACTGGGAACCCTGAAGCTGATTTCTAGGAAGGACAGGCCCTTTTTTCCCCCTTTACATCAGAGACCACATGCTCCAAGTCCATTCATTTCTCCAAACCTGCTCAGTCACTGGTGAATCTAATACATAGAATCAAGGCAATATTCGATATCCATTTGAGGTAGGATAGAAGATATAAGGGCAGGTAGAAAGGAGACATGCAGGACAGAGCAAGAGTGGCCGTGATGTCAAGTCCAGATTTAAAGTCCACTCCTACATACTTTGATCACAAACTACCCACAGGTCCATGAATAAACTCTCTTGATCTGGACCTAAAGAAAAAACAGGCACAAGAATGTTTTTCTCAACAAATAGATATTTCTGTGATTTATATTTTTAGGATCTAATTATTTCATCTATAAGTCATGCTCTCGATCAAACCCTCAATGTGACACGAATGTAGTACTGTTTAAGTACACAAAGCAGAACAATGAAACCCCGATGAGGAAGTCAATAAACATTTTTCATCAAAAACAAAGAAATAAAGAAAGAAAACAACCCCTAGTAGGTAATGATTAACATGTCAAGTCACTAACACAAAGGACTAAAAATGCCCTCTTAGATCATGTCTTTGTGCTATAGATTTTACATACATAAATTCGCCTTGCTAAAGGGAAGCTAGCACGTTCCTCTCCAAAGCCGGCATGCTACCCTCTCAGAGTGTGTATTTTTGCTCTCTCTCAATAAAATCAATCTGTATCACTTTGACCTGTCCTTAAATTCCTTTCTGAGATGATGTCAAGGACCCTCATAGCCTGAAATGAGATCTACTTCTCTTTGGGGGACCTTCTTGGGACCTCTGTAGATACGAGGAGCATCTATTGTGTGCCAGCAATGTGCTAACTATCATAACAGATGATCTCCTTCAGTCCTTATAGAAACACATATCGCTAGTCTCTTTTAGAGTTGAGGATACTGAAACCAGGAAAGGCAAAGCAGTTACTTTCTAGGTGATCTTTGAGAAACTGGGAGAGCAATTAGGAAGTTCACAATCACAACAGGAAGCCAAACATACCACATGAAATATTAAATAGCAATAAAAGATCCGACGTTGATCTGATTTCTGTTGCTGAGACAAAATGAACATGATCAACTTAAAAAGGAGGAAAGGTTTATTTTGGTGTGTAGTTTCAGAAGTTTCAGTTCATGGTCACTTGGCCCATTTGCTTTGGGTCTGCAGCAGCCCAGTATATGATGGTGTGTATTCATGACAGAGGAGGTCTATTCGCTTCAGGGAGGCCAGGAAGCAAAGAAAGACAGGAAGTGGCCAGGGTACCAATATTCACTTCAAGGGCACACTTCCAATGACATAACTTATTGCAATAAGGCCACACCTCCTAAAGCTTCCCTTGTTTTTCAATAGTGCCATAGGCTGTCTACCAAGGCTATAACAAATGGACCTTTGGAAGATATATAATATCCAAGCCATAACAGAACTCTTAGGAAAAAGCATTCTCTATAGATATTTTTTTGATGACCTCATCAAATCTCAGGCTCCATTCATCTCCTCCTTGAGGGGATCCTTAGATCCTTAGTCACTATCTTAGTCCAGCCACTCTACTTTGAGCTGTTGACTGCCATCTTTTCTGGGATGCCTTCTGTGGAGCTCACACTCAACCTGGTCAACACCCAGCTCACCATTACTTCTCTCTTTTTACCAAATGAATTCACGTCTGGATGTCTCTATTTATTGCACTGTGACATCATTCTCTGAAGGGTTAAAGTTTGAAATCTTCAGGTTTTCCATTCCTGTTTCACTATATGCTCACCCATATATTTTTCCTCATCTCCCTTCCTCTTCTACGCTACCCCATCTCCTCACACACCTGTCTAAGATATCTGGACTCTTGGCAGAGAAATAGTATATCAATCCTTCCTGAGCCATCCCTTAGGGCACATTCTACAAATTGTCCAAGAAATAATTTTTGAAAGGTGATCAATCAGAAAAAAAAATCAAGTCCTGGACACTTACTTTGTTTAGGTCTGATTTTAATGGTTTATACTAATTTTTTTTTATTCCCAAATGAAATGGAATAGAGTTAATAAATTAGCATTTCTTTAGAATCTATTATGAACTGAAACTTGGACCAGTTACTTTCGTAAACATTATCTAACTTAATTATGATAACAATTTTTAAAGATAGATATTATAAAGCTCACTTGATACACAAGTTCACAATCAAGCTCAGCAGAGTTATAAGATGCTCAAGTCACACAGCTCCTAAGTTCATTTCTCCTTTATTACAATCTCTCCTTAAGTGATCTCCAGATTTAAAGCACTATCCTCAACCTAACCATGCCCAGATTCATATCTAGAGCTCAGTGTCAGACTCCACATGATCACCCACTCACATCTCCACTTAGATGGCCAGTTCACCTAGATGATTTAACAGGTCCAAACACAAGTCTTAGTTTTCCACTGTTCACTGAAATGGTTCCTCCCTGCTTCCCCATTTTTCTTACCAATTTAGTGAAACCATAGTTACTTGGACTAAAGACCCACAAGTTATTCTTTTTTTAAAAAATTTTGTATTAGTGTATTATAGTGGGGCTCATTTTGACACAATCATACATGAAATATAATTTGCTCCATTCCCGTCCCTGGTGCTTCCCCTTTCCCTCCCTTCCTCCCTTCCCATCTTCCCCTTTCTCTACTCTACTGGTATTTCTATTTATTTATTGTTTTTTTAATTGGTATTTTATGGATACATAAACAGTGAAATTTATGCAGTGTGTTCATATGTGTACATAGAAGAATTTGGTCAATTGCTTTCTACTGTTTCTCACTTTTCACAACTCTTCTCCCTCCTCCAGTCCCCTTCCTCTACACCACTGATCTCCCTTCTATTTTCATGGTAATTCCCCACCCCACATACACACTTTCCCCTTATTTTGCTCTAGTTTATGAATATGAGAGAAAAAAAATAAAAACTTGACTTTCTGTTTCTGGCTTATTTCTTAGCAGGGTGTTCTCCAATTCCACTCATTTACCAACAAATACCATAATTTCATTCTTCTTTCTGATTGAGTAAAACTCCATTATGTGTGTGTGTGTGTGTGTGTGTGTGTGTGTGTGTCTGCATACCACATATATACATATACATACATACCACATTTTCTTTATCCATTCATCTGTTGACGGACATCTGGGTTGGTTTCCTACTTCACTATTGTGAATTGTGCTGCTATAAACATTGATGTGCCTGTAACACTCTCATATGCTGATTTTAGTTCTTTTGGATTAATACCAAGGAGTAGGACAGCTGGGTCACATAGTGATTCCATTCCTATTTTTTTATTCATTCATTCATTTTATATTCGATAAATATTTACTGGACACCTACCATGTGCCAATCACTATTCTATGAGCTCAGAAACACTAACTGTACTGAAGAAGCAAAAAGGTATTTTCTTTTTTTGTATATTCACATGCTTTATTTTTAAAATTTTATTCAAATGTTATCTCTTTTATTGACTTTTTAAAAAAATAAATGACAGCAGAATGCATTACAATTCTTATTACACATATACAGCACAATTTTTCATATCTCTGGTTGTATATAAAGTATGTTGACACCAAATCGTGTCATCATACATGTACTTTGGATAATGATGTCTGTCATATTCCACCACCCTTGCTAATCCCCTGCCCCCTCCCTTTCCCTCCCAACCCTCTGCTTTGTCTAGAATTCATCTATTCCTCCCATGTTCCTCCTCCCTACCCCACTATGAGTCAGCCTCCTTATAGCAGAGAAAACATTTGGCATTTGTTTTTGAGGGATTGGCTAACTTCACTTAGCATTATCTTCTCCAATGCCATCCATTTACCTGCAAATGATTTGATTCTATTTTATTGCTGAGTAAAATTCCATTGTGTGTGTATATGTATATATATATATATATATATATATCTCACATTTTTTTTAAATCCATTCATCCACTGAAGGGCATCTAGGTTGGCTCCACAGTTTAGCTATTATGAATTGTGCTGCTATAAACATTGATGTGACTGTGTCCCTATAGTATGCTATTTTCAAGTCTTTGGGGTATAGACAAAGGAGAGGAATAGCTGGGTCAAACTGTGGTTTCATTCCCAGATTTCCAAGGGATCTCCACACTGCTTTCCAATTTGCATTCCCACCAGCAATGTATGAGTGTGCCTTTCTCCCCATATCCTTGTCAACACTTATTGTTGTTTGTCTTCATAATGGCTGCCATTCTGACTGGAGTGAGATGATATCTTAGATTAGTTTTGATTTGTATTTCTCTAATTGCTAGAGATGATGAACATTTTTTCTTATATTTGTTGATTGATTGTATATCCTCTTCTGAGAAGTGTCTTTTCAGGTCCTTGGCCCATTTGTTGATTGGGTTATTTGTTTTTTTGATTCTTAGCTTTTTGAGTTATTTATATACCCTAGAGATTAGTGCTCTATCTGATATGTGAGGGGTAAAAATTTGCTCCCAGGATGTAGGCTCTCTGTTCACCTCACAGATTTTCTTTACCACACATTTTCTTTATCCATTCATCTGTTGACAGGCATCTGGGTTGGTTTCACGACTTCACTATTATGAGTTGTGCTGCTATAACAGTGTAGCACTCTCATATGCTGATTTTAGTTCTTTTGGATTAATACTAAGGAATAGGACAGCTGGGTCACATGGTGGTTCCATTCCTGGTTTTGTTTTTTTTTTTTTTTTTTTTGAGGAATTGCCATACTGCTTCAAAAAGTGATTGTATTAATTTGCAGTCCCACCAATATTGTATGAATGTACTTCCCCCCCAAATCCTCACCAAAATTTATTATTTGTATTCTTGACGATTGCCATTTTAACTAGAGTGAGATGAAATCTTGATGTAGTTTTGATTTATACTTTCCTGATTGCTAGGAATGCTGAACATATTTTAAATATTCACTGGGAATTTGTATTTCTTCTTTTGAGAAATGCCTATTTAATTCTTTTGCCCATTTATTGATTTGTTCCTTTTTTCTTTTCTTTCTTTCTTTCTTTTTTTTTGGTTTTGTTTTCTGTTTTATGGTATTAAGTTTTTTTCTTTATATATTGTAGATATAATCCGAGAGTACTAACTAAAAAAGATTTTATCTCATTCTCTAGGCTCTCTCTTCATGTTTTTATTATTTCCTTTGCTTGATTTGCCTCTTTCCCTCCTCCACATACACTCAATCTATTAGGAAGTCTTGTGGGCTCTAGTTACGAAGTAGATCTTGGATTCCAATACTTTCCACATTTCCACAGCCAAAACTGTGGACCAAGCCCATAGGGTCTCTCAGCAGGTTGACTCCAGTGGTCTCTTCCAACTCTGCCTGTCTCTGTACTTGCTGTCCACCTTCCCTGACCATAACACATCCTCTCCCACATAGTGAGTGATTTTTTGAGAGAATTAATTAGACCCTGTTACCTTCCCTGCTCAAAACTGTTCAATGACTTCCCATCACCATGGTCCACATGGCCCGCTGAACTTTCCTGTCTCATCCCTACCACGCCTTCCACCTTCCAGTAACACAGGCTGAGTCAATTCCCTAAAACATATCCATCTCGTTCCTGCCTCCAGGAGCTTATCTTACCTGGGATATTCTTCTCCTAGATCTTCGCCTGGCTTCTTTCTTTACATGACTCAGATCTCTCACCTCCTCAGAAAAGCTTCCATTCTCACTTTGCTGATGTGGCTACTTGGGCCCCTTCATTCTCTATCCTATGATTCCATCCCATTTTCTTCTTACCACATATCCATCTGTGAAACTATTTTTTTAAAAATTACTTTATTTTCCAGAGAAATTTTAGGTTCACAGCAAAATTGAACCAAAAGTACAGAGAATTTCCATATCTCCCCCGACCCTCACTTCCCCCTACTATTAACATCTCCCACCAGAGGGGGACATTTGCAATTAATGAACCTACGTGATCTCATGATTATTACTCAGAGCCCACAGTTTACATAGAATGGATGACACATGTATAATGATGTGTATTCACCATGACACTATCATGCAGAATAGTTTCACTGCCCTAAAATTCCCCTGTGATGCACCTAGGAATCCCTCCCTCTATCTCCTCTAACCCCTGGCAGCCACCAATCCTTTTATTGTCTCTGTAGTTTTGACTTTTCTAGGATGTCATTTCATTGGAATTACAACCCATAGCCATGTGGACTGGCTTCTTTCATTTAGTAATACGCATGTCCTCTCATGGCTGAATAGCAGGTTCCTGGGGATGTATCATTTCATTCCATCCTTTGTGGCCAATTTAATCTAAGATAAGCTAACATTGGTGGTGGGGAAGCAGTACAGGTCTGAGGACTACATAATGTTCCCTTCAATCCTACCTTGAAAGACCAATGAATCTCACCCCATGAAACCATGAGTATTGCGTTATGGTCCAAACCCCTAATTTTTCTGGCTGCCTTCCCAAAAGGTATTCCCTTCTTCCTAAGATGAAAACTTTTGTTGTGTATCTATCTTCCTTAATTTGCCATGTCCTTTAGGCAAAGCTGGGCATATCCTTAGTCCCAAAAGTCTATATGTGTCTAAGTCAACATGATGGTCCTTTTCCCCTTTCCTGTGGCTTAGGCACAAATGTGGCATGCAATTCTGGACAAGGACACATGCTAGAGGTCTTCTATGCAAAATTATGACACTTGCCCAAAAGAGACACAAGGAAGGAAAATTTCTCCTCTTCTAAAGTAGTGATTGCTTCTTCATGTCTTTGAGTGTGACATCTGAAACTAAGGGAGTCACCTTGACCCAAGAACAAAGCTCACATTGTGAAGGGTGCAGAACAGAAGTAGGGAAAGAAGCTTGATGGCATGCTGAGCTGCTGAGTTAACCAGTCGCTGGAGTCCCTGCCTCCACATTTCTTTATGTGAAGGAATGCATCATCCTTGTCTGAACATTCTGAGTCAAGGTTTCTGTTCTTGCAGCCAAAAGCAGCCTCAAGGAGCCATCAACTCTTGAAGTCTTGTCAATCCATGTCCTGTCTTAGCCTCAGACCTGCATTAGTCACTAGTGAAAGCATGTTCCAAGTCAAGATTTTTACTGCTTTAAGCAATGAAGTGATTTGCATTTGGATTTCTTTAGTCTTGTACTTTTTTAAATATATGGAATCCTTCCAAACAGAAGGACAAAGTGAAATGCACAATTTTGACATATCTATTGCACTTTACTTTCTACAGAGCCTTCCATCTTTCCTTGAACAAGCCCTTCTTAATCACCTACTATGAGCTAAACAATGTTCAAAGTAAGGAAGATGCAACAGTGAACAAAACAGCCTAGATCTTTGTCCTCAAGAAGCTTATGAGAAAACAAGTACAAATTGTGGTGAATGGACAGGAAGAAAATTATCAAGGAATGGAAAACAAAACAAAACAACATAGGGAACTGGGGCAAGGAGACCTATTTGGGTGGGTAGCCAGGGAGGGCCTTCTGAGAAGGTAACATTTTTTTCTTTTTCATATGTAATTGCATCTAACTCCTTAAAATTTTATTGTAGTAAAATATACACAACATAACATAATAATATCACTTTAACCATTTTCAAGTGTACATTTAAATGATATTAAGTATGTTCATATTGTTGTTCAATCATCACCATCATCCACCTCCAGAACTTTTTTGTCTTTCCCAAACTGAAGTTCTATACCCATTAAACCCCAGTTCCCCAGACCGCCCCCCAGCCCCTGTAAACACCATTCTGTTGTCTGTCTATGTGCATTTAGATCTCCCATATAGACTTCTTTAGATATTCCATATCCATGGAATCACTTTTTCATGACTACCTTATTTCACTTAGCATAATGCCTGCAAAGTCCATCCATAGTACTGAAATGGTGCCCCCTTTCTCCAGGAAAAGTCTTAACTGGGCTTCTCCAGAAATCTTCACCATGGCTGATTTTAGTTCTGTCAGCAAAAGAGTCTCTACAATGTAGATAAACTTCCTATTTTTGTGTTGCCCTGTTTTACTTGGCTGCTAGCCTGGAAGAAATCGGCACTAAGGGCTGGGGTTGTTGCTCAGCAGTAGGGTGCTTGCCTTGCGCATGCGAGACACTGGGTTTGATCCTCAGCATCACATAAAAATAAATGAATAAAATAAAGGTATTGTGTCCAACTACAACACTAATATATATATATATATATATATATATATATGAAATCAGCACTCCAGGTGCTGGACACCCCCTTACTAGTTTTTCACAAACATATCCAGTATAGTAGTTTGTAGAAATATGCAAACAAGGCCTCTGGCCTTGAGCTGGGGCTTCACAGAGATGTCTACATTTCTAAGATAAGAGAAGTTACCAATTGGGCTCCTTGATGATAGCTGACGGGGGAGGAAAGAAAGGGAAGAAGAAGCTCTCCCCTTCCCAGGTGTTGTCCTTGAAGGGTTAACTTGCCCAAAACAGTGAAAGAAAAAAAAAACTGCTTTTATGTGAACTTCTGCAGACTGTGAACTTCTGAACCCCTCCCCTTAACTGCTGGGTATAAAATTCTGAAACTACCTGAACTCGGGGTTCAGGGGATTGATTGATTACAGCAGAAGCTGTGCCCTCTGAACCTGGCTGCATCCAAATAAAACTGTTTCCTGCTATCTTCGGTGCCTTGCCTTGTCTGTCCTTACAACAGTACAGCATATAACAGAATTTACTTCCTTTTTGAAAACTGAACAATATTCCAGAGTGTGTGTGTGTGTGTGTGTGTGTGTGTGTGTGTGTGTGTTACATTTTGCTTAACCAATCACCTATCAGGGAACACTTGGGTTAAAGAAGTGACATGTGAAATGATAGTTAAAGGACAAGAAGAACTAGCCACAAAAATTGCTGGGGGAGTGGTTTCCTAATGAATGAAACAACAAAGGCACAGCCCTGGGCAACTCCTAAGAATTACTTAAGCTCCAATTGCAATGTCAGTACATTAATCTCCAAAGTTTTCTCTCACTTCCCTGAGTTGCTGGTCACTCCCTGCCTGTACCTGCAAGGAACTTTGCTTGTATTTATCCCATCACACTGTTCTCTCCCCTACCAGGCTAACAAAACTTACAAAACCTTCTTAACAATGCTTTTTCTAACAGCTGCAAATAAACTGCAAAACTGGTGAATTTGAGCTGCCAACAAACTGTGAAAATGATGGATTTGAGTTTCCTTTTACTCTTAGTCCCATAAGGCAGAGGAGATAAGGAACAAGATGAAAAAGCAAATGCAGGCAGCAGAGGAAAATAAGCAAAGGGCTTGAGTCTGCTGCTAGTTAAGCCCTGATTTTAGAACCATTGCTTCCTGACACAGGAAGGGATATCGGAGATCACCTGGTACGATGTTTGCTTTGCCCTGGGGTGAAATGCTTCATGCACACTTCTGAGACAAATGCAATTTGTTGGGGGCAGAGTAGGCTCTCAGCCATCCTGAGAGATGGTTGAAGTGAACTCCATAAGTTCCTGGTTCCCCAACTGCTGGAGCATCTTATATCACTTGAAGATTGGATAGTGAGTTGATGGGCAAAGGGGTCCTTGCAGGATCCTGCAGCTTACCTCAACAAATGCTGCAAACAGCCCCTGTGAGAACTGCTGTACTCTGGGCCTTTTCTGGGAGGTAGGAGGGAATCAGCAGCATCCAATACTGCCCCTGAGATTCTGGATCTGAAAGAGAGGTAGAGTTAGTCTATCTCCAAAGGGTACCATCCCAATGGCAGAAGCAAGCTGGGAGAGGGTTGCTAGTGGTACTGGGGCCTCCTGGAGCATTCTGGTGGTAGGCAGAGGGACAACTGCAAGTGGTTCATCAAAACCCACCCTTGACTCCTCTCCTTGGGCCTTAGCTTGCCAGAGCTGCCTCTGTGCTTTACTTGAGCTTGATCCCCACAGCCCAAACCATCCTTCTCCAACTCTGTGCTGTGGCGAACTCCCAGACTCCTCCGTTCCCTTTAAAAGATATTTCCTTAACTTTACATGGGTCACCCTCTAAGTGGGGACAGAGTTAAATAATGCCAATGCTGAATTTTCAAAAAATAATGTCATTAAATTTGTGCTTATTAATAACTCACATAGAAATAAGAAGATATTTGGCATTCATTTTAGTACCTCATCCATTATCCGGAACCTATTATGTCCCTATAACTTGGCATTTTTGATGAGAAAGTACAGTGTAACACGGTCCTGGGCCTTTACAGAATCATTATCTTTCTTGGAATGACAAATATATGTAAAATGATGAGAAAAATCAATGTTATGGTGTATGGTCCTGAATCACTGTGCATAACTTATGGGCGACTATCCATCTCTGGGAAGGGCTCCCTTTCTATGAAATGGGGCTCCCTTGAGATATTTTTGAAGGTTAATTAGGTTACTATTCTTCCAAACATAGCTTTCCTTCCAAACACTGTAGCATATTAGAATATATTTGATCCACAAATGGTATTCTATAATCCTTATAGGAAATACCAAGTATAGACCCTGAGGATTTGGGAGTCATCTCTGTGACAGCTCATCACTTGAATCTGGAAAGATAAGGCTGCAGAGTCCCCACCTCTCTCCAGGTTTGGCCACCTTTCCTCTTTCCCACAGGATTTTCTATGTGCCAGTTCTGTGTCTCCCCAGACAGTGGTGGGCTGTGACTTTACCAGGCATGACCACTTCTTTCCCTGGAGCTGGACCTTGCAAACCTTACACCTTCATCCTATGGCCTACTGGGAATGTCCTTTTGGGTTTGTCCATCTGAGCCGCCTTCTCTTTGCAGTGGCCACTTGGATTTCTTCTTTTCCTTTCTTTTTATAAGAATCACCAAGTTTAGGAAAAATGGAAGTCATTCCTCTCCAAGAAATTATATACATGGATACCACTTCCCGCATGTGACCAGGGCAATATGAGCCAGTGATAAGTGCAAAGAAACCAGAAAAGGGAGACGTCGTTATGGGGTGAAGTGGGCTGAGAAGGCTGTAGGAGGCTGATCTGGTCCTTGGGGCATTAATATGATTGGAAAAGAAGGAAAGAGGGACCCCAGAAGAGTAAAGAGCTGGGCCCAACTGAGCAGGATACATGGGGCCAACTGAGCATGATTCCAGAAGGAGTGAGAGGAGGAGGTAAATAAAGTCCATCCAGCCACTAAAAGTGATATGATGGTTAGTTTTATGTGTCAACTTGGCTGACCTATGGCATGCCCAGATAGCTGGGTGTTTGTGAGGATGTTTCTGGAAGACCTTAGCATTTGAATCTGTAGACAGAGTAAAGAAGACAGCTCTCACCAGGGCAGAGACGCATCATCCAATTCATTGAGGGACCAGGTAAGACAAAAAGCCAGTGGGTGGGAAAATTATCTTCCTCTCCTTAAGCTGGGACATCCTATTGGTTCTGTTCCCCTAGAGAACCCTGGCTAATACAAATGAGCACCTACTATGTGTCAGGGCCTGGACAAGTAGCAGGGGATAAGACAAACACATCTCACTGCCCACTTCATGAGAATTCAATGGAGCTGATGTACTGGTGGGCAGAGGCACACAACAAATAGACAATAAGTACATTACCTAGTACTTCAAATTCAAGAAGTGCTAGGGAAGAGAGTAAAGCAGAGAAGGTACAAGAGTAGGCTGAAGGGACGAGAAGGATCATAATGTACATATAACTGGTAGGCCACAGGGACAAAGTAGTATTTGGGCAAAGATTTGAAGAAGTTCAAGGAGTGAACCATCTGAAGACCCAAAGGAAGACTAATACAGGCAGAAGGACTAACAAGTACAAAAGCTCTGAGGTGTAAGCCAATCTCCAGCTCTGCAGAATAGCAAAGAGGCCAACGTGGCTGGAGGGAAATAAGCAAGGGGGAAAACAGTAGATCAAGTTACAGTGGTAATGGGGAGACAGGTTGTACAAGGTCTTATGGGCCATCAAGAGGACTTCCCTTGCCTTTTGCTCTGAGGAGAGATTTAACAGGCTCTCCCTGGATACTAGGTTAGCACTAGGGAAGCAGCAAAGAGACAGATAGGAAGAATGATAAGTGATCATGTTGGCTGAGATCAGCAGTGTAGCTGTGAAAGTGAGAACTATTCAATGTTGGGCACATTTTTTCAGGTAATTTCAACAGATTGACTATATCCTAGGACACAGCCTGGGGTGTAAGAGACAGAAATCACTCAAGGAAGACTCCATGGTTTTTTACCTAAGTAACTGGAAAGAAGGAGACTCCATCAATGAGATAGTTAGATGCAGGTTGGGGAGAGAACTTGGTGAGTAGGGAGAGGACTTGGTGAGTAGGGAGAGGACTTGGTGAATGGGGGATGGGTTAACTTTAGAAAGCAGATTTTGCCCTCTGGGCAACTGGAAGGATTTTAGACTCCAGAGCAGATGAATCTGTGTTAACCTTGACATTTGTGTGGTAAAAAGGGAAATAGGGCAGTCAGTTATAAGAGGAACCTGAGCAGAGAAAGATAATAGACAAAGACAAGCTGAGAGACTCTGTCTTAATGTAGATATGGGAATGCAAAGAAATTGGGGGGAAAAAATCCATGTACAATGCAAATGTGCAAGGAAGTCATATTTGGGATTTAGTAAAATTAGATTCAATACTCTTCCATTCATGGACAGTCCTATGCCCTCCCTGAAATTTCCATGATTTCAACAGCTTACATCTGCAGGGCCATTTCTCATGCTATTCCTTTGAATTCCAGGGGCCATACCTTCTCTGGGACTCAAGTGGAATACATCTTTCTATTTTGGTTTTTCTCTCAAACCAAGGATGTATGAGAGTTGTTGTGCAATTAATTTTACTGAAGTTTTGTAGGGTCATGATGGTGGCCTAGTGGGTATAGAGAGTGACACTGCTACTATCAGAAAGCTTATAGACTTCTTGTCCTTAACAAGCTTCTCCAAAGAAATACAAATGGCCAGCAAATATGAAAAAATGTTCAATACATTAGCAATTAGGGAAATGCAAATCAAAACTATACTGAGATTTCACACCAGTCAGAATGGCAGTCATCAAGAATACAAATAATAATTTTTAAAAAATGCTGGAGAGGATGTGGAGAAGAAGGAACACTTTTACCCTGTTGGTGGGACTGTAATTTAGTACAACCACTTTGAAAACTAGTAGGAAAGATCCTCAAAACACTAGGTATGGAACCACCATACAATCTAGCTATACCACTTCTTGGTATTTACCCAGAGGAAGTAAAGTCATCTTAATCCAATGATTCATGTATACCTATGTTTATAGCAGCACAATTCACAATAGCCCATCTATGGAACCAGCTTAGGTGTCTATCAATGGATAAATGGGTAAAGAAAATGTGGTATATATACATAATAGAGTTTTATTCAGCCATAAATAAAAATCAAATTATGTCATTTGTAGGAAAATGAATGGAACTAGAGACCTTCATGTTAAGCAAAATAAGTCAAACTCAGAAAGTTAAGGGTTATATGTTTTCATTCATTTGTGGAAACTATAGAGGAAAAGGAAAAGAAAGATGGGAATGGATTTCATGAAAATTAAAGGGATATCAAGAATACAAGTAACAGTAAATGTTGGCAAGGATGGAGGCAAAAGAGTACACTCATACATTGCTGGTGGAACTGCAAATTGGTGCATCCACTCTGAGAATGGTATGGCAATTCCTCAGAAAACTTGAATGGAATCATCATTCAACCCAGTTATCCCATTCCTAGGTTTATACCCAAAGGACTTAAAATCAGCATACCACAGTGACACGGCCACATCAATGTTTATAGCAGCTCAATTAAGAATAGCTAAGTTATGAAACCAAACTAAGATCTCTTCAACAGATGTACAGATAAAGAAATGTGGTACATACACACAATGGAATATTCCTCAGCCATAAAGAAGAATGAAATTGTGGCATTTGCCAGTAAATGGATGGAACTGGAGAATATCATGCTAAATGAAATAAGCCAGGCCCCAAAAGTCAAAGGCTGAATATTCTTTCTGATACGTGAATGCTAACCCACAACAAGGGAGGGTTGGGAAGGGAAAAATAGAAGTTCATTGGATTAGACAAAGGGGAATGAAGGGAAGGGAGGGGAATGGAAATAGGAAAGATAGTAGAATGAATTGGATATAACTTGCCTTTGCTTACATATAAACACATGACCTGTGTAACTCCACATTATGGACAACCACAAGAATGGGATCCTAAATAGAATGGGTTGCACTTCATGTATGTATAACATGTCAAAATGCACTCTATTCTTCTCATGTATATCTAAAAACAACAAATAAGGACTTAAAAGGAAAAAATATAAAAATCAAAGGGAGATCAGTAGGGGAAAGGGACTAAGGTCATGAGTCTTCCATGGATCTGAGGCTGGTGGCCTCCAGGGTGTCAGGATTCAGGTTTTGCCATGTGTGGCTCTGGTGCCCAAGGTCTCTACATGGCACGGCTGGCTATTGAAAAGGGAAGGAGACATGTCTTACTCCTCCCTGAGAGGCTACTTCCCAGAAACTGCCCTGACCTGGCCACTCCCACCTATGCCCCCTGGGCCTCCCTGGTTGTGAAGAGTACTGGCATTTAGTACAGGAAGGCCTGTACCAGTGGAAAGTTAGGGGGTTTTTGTTTGTTTGACTAATTGATTGATTTTCCTCTAGTGTAATAAGGATAAAAGGAATAAGCCCCCCTTCTTGGAGCTATCTCATCTCCCAGGACCTTCTCTCCCCGCCAACTCCCTCAACACCCAGGGAGTCTTGTTTTCCAAGCAGACACACCCTGAAAGTGAGTTCCTAAACCACTCTTTCTTCCCTGAGAAGGGCTCCATGCCAGCCTCTTAAATGAAGGCTTTTCTCCCAATGTACCAAAAACAAACAAACAAAAAAAGCATTTGAAGGAAGGATATTGAAAGGAAATACATTGGAATGACACATATATTCAAATGACAAGACTTGGTGATAAAGAGAGAACATTTAGGTTTCTGCCTTTCATAACAAGAAAAATAAGAATTGTCCTATTGTAAATAGGGTGACTGGGGAAAAAAGCAAGAGTGTAAATAAAAGCAGGAGTGGGGGAAGGTGGGATGGGGTTGGGAAGAGAATGCAGATTAAGAGGACAGGATGACATGGGATTGGGCATGATACTTTAGAGGTAAGATGAGCATTAATGTATTCTAGGCTCTTGAAGACAGAAGAAAATATCAGGTAAAAAGTTAGGCTCAAGAATGAACATAAACCCTGTGAGCCTGAGTTTGCTCACCTCCAAAGTGGGGGTGGTGAGACAATGAGCACATGTTAAGGATGTAGATCAAGTATGGTAGGGCCCAGCGCACAACGGGCTGAGTAACTATTAGCTATTTTTGCTCTCATTAGTCCCAAGTCATCAGCAGGCAAGCAGCAGGCAGGATGTGCTCACCTACAGAGGGATGCTTCAGAAAGAAGGATGGGAAGTCCTTTCTTGGGGAGAGGAAGAAAACAAGAGTGTCTGATAGGCAGAAGATCCTGAGCAAGTGCAGGACTAAGGAGACCTTATGGGGAGGAAAGGGGAGGAAGTGGATATCACTTTCATCAAATGCGGCAGCCAGAAGGTAATGGGGACCAAGAAGGAGAATCATCATTGTATTCAATGAGCAAGAGCAAATCATCAGTCCACCCTGAGAAGAAATGCCATTGAAATATTGAAACCAGCAGCCAAGGTGTTCAAGAACAAAGAAGAGATGCGTGGGAACAAAATGAAGGGCAAGAGCAGGTACAGTGGCCTAACTGGCCACTGAAACACAAAAGATAGACTGGAGAAAGCCACAGAAACAAGACTGAGAGCTGCTCAGGTCTGTGGAAGAGGCAAACCAGCCCGGGATGGGACAACGAGGTTCTAGGCATGGCTGCCTCATCTCTAGGGAGACTCCACAGGGAAGGTTAGGAGATTGCCAAGCAGCAGGCTCCGGCTCACCTTCCAACCCTCTCTGCAATTCTCTGATTAGGACAGTCTTGAAGGGTGGTGGGCTAGTCTCCTCCTTTATGGATGGTCCTGTGCCCCATCCCTGTAGAGATGCTTCAGGAAAATGGATTTGAAATCGATTCTGCCTACCATGGTACCAGTAACTCATTCCCTTCCCAATTCCCTCACTATGTAGAGATTTGGAAATATGATGAAGCAACCTGGCCCAAGACTATATTATCTCTTTTCTTCTTTGTGTTATCTTCGGGGTGATGAATAAGAATCTGTCATACTATTTATGGCAAAATGCCACACACGCACTGTCTTTCACATTCAAATCTCGACTTAAATACCGTGAAACATGCATGCCCTCCTTAAAAGATGCCTCCCTGAAAGCACCCAATCCACCGTTATCTCTACATGACCAGGTGTATTCTGGGACCAGAAAATTCATTTTCCTATTTAAAACAATGAATGGGATTGAGATCCCGATTTATAATGGTAGCTGCTTTAGCCTGCCAACTCTAGATATTTTCATCTTTGATCCAGGCTGGTGTCTGCTTCAGAACAACAACAACAAAAAAGAACCAGCCAGGAGCAGACAGAGAGAAAAACACATTCCAAGTGGGAACTTTGGCCAAGAGGGAAAATCTTATCTAATCCCTGTGGCACTACCATGTGCTCCGCCAGCAGCCCCAGTCTGAGAACAGTTTTGAGGTCAAAGAGGAAGGCTGAAATGGCCTTGCCTCTGCTGTCACGACAGGTTGTCCCTGTCAAAAAGTTGTTCAGGATTGTCTTTATTTAGATTCTCTGAAAAGCAGATGCCAAGATGGCGAGAGATTTACAGGGGACCTGTCTGAAGGATGAAGGGAGGGGAGTAGGGAGAGGGAGGACAGCCTTCCAAATGTGATGCAGGTCTGGCCCTTGCTGAGGTGAGGAAAGGATTAACAATTGGGCTGGAAGGCTCTCAGACTTCAGCACTGTTCTCAGAGGGTTCAATGAGGTTGATGGGGAGCCGCTGAACCAGAGTGCTTACCAAAAGAAGCCCTATCCTCCAGGAATGGGCTGATTTATCACCTCTACCTTGCTTAGTCATTGACTGGACCCACTCTAGGGCTGCCTGACCTTCAATATGGTGGTGGGTCCAGCTGGAGTATTAGTCTCGTAGGATCTCCTGCAGTGGAGATCTGGTAGGACATTTCCATGACCACCCCAAGGAGACTTTGCAAAAAGCCTATGTCTAAAACTCTGATGATGATTCTTAAGAAAATATTCATGGCTCAGATTCCAATAGTAATGAATTCTACTCAAAGCAACAGCAATGAACTAAGGATGTTTCTGAAAGTCAAGGGCAAAACACATAGGGATGGAGAAGGGACTGGAGCTGACTCTAGGGCCAGCTGGGCCTCGCATTATGAATGGTTTTTCCTGCACTACTTACAACTCCACAGGTGTGGGGGTTTTCCTCACACCAACTAATTCTCTAACTGTCCAGATATACCAGGTGACTTGCATTTCAACTCAATTCTGATACTCATTATCTGGAGTTAGTGCAGACCCCACAAGTTAAGCCTCAGTACCACAGGACTTTCCCCACTTCAGATATCCGTCACAAGACTAGGACCTCGAACCAACTTCTGACCACTGGCTAAAAAGTTAGGGGCTTCCATGACCCGCACTTCTCACACTAATTTGTTACTATGTGCACAAAACTCAAGACAACACTTTACTTACACTTACTGGTTTATCATAAAGGATATAACTCAGAAACAGTCCAATGGAAGAGATGCATAGGGCAAGGCATGTGGAAAGTAGTGTGAACTTCCGTGACCTCTTTGGATGCACTGCTCCCCCAGCACCTCCATGTGCTTACTAACCTGGAAGCTCTCAACCCCATCACATATGAGTTTTTAATGGAGGTTCCATTATGTAGGCATAATTGACAATTAACTCCATCTCCAGCATCTCCTTTTCCCAGAGGTTGGGAGTGTGACTGAAAGTTGCAACCCTCTAACTATGGCTCCATCTTTTGGGTGGGAAGCCCCCATTTGGGGTTTCATTAGAATAAAAGATGCTCCTATCACCCAGGAAATCTCAAAGGATTTCAGAGCCCTGTGCCAGGAACTAGGGACAAGAAACAAATAAGTGTGTTTGGTTATATCACACATACACAGGTGGAGTTCCACTGAGTTTCTTAGCAGTAATCATCATCATCATCATCATCATCATCAATATAAACTCTAGAAAGAACAGAAATGGTTTCTCATACTTGTTGAATGTCATGTTTTAATGAGAGGAATAGGGTAATTAATCAGGAGGGGAGGGAAGGCTGGCAGGGCAGAGAGGCATAAGAAAAGAGCAAACAACCATGAGTTCCACTGAGTTAGCAAGCACTACATGGCTGCCTCTGAACTGGACACCTCATGTATTCATTATCTGAAATTTTTACCTCAGTCTTGCAAAAAAAATTTTTTAAAATAATTTTTTAAAAAATTTCAAATTAAGAAAACAGACTCACCTGAAGTCATTCTACAGGTAGCAGGGCCCAAATCTGTCCCAAGTCCACCAGACTCCAAAACATTTCCTCCCACATTTTCTGAAACCATTTCAAGCAGCTGTGGAACAACTCTATCTGGAGGAAACTCTCTGACCTGGAATTCAAGACCCAGGCATGAAATTTGAGACACATTTCCATGACCCGCTAGTCCTCTTGAACTGCACTCATTGTGGATTCCTTTTCCAAAAACTCAGCCAGGGCTCCAACCTTCCTCTCTCCCACCCCAACCTCCTACCCCCACCCTCCCCTGGCTTGCTTTCTAAGAGGAAAACTTAAGGCTTGTAGTTGGTTCACTGTAATATTAATTCAACCAATATTAATTGTGGCTCAGTGGTAGAGCACTTGCCACACATGCATGAGGCCCTGGGTTTAATCCCGGCACCACATAAAAAGAAAGAAAATAAAGGTACTGTGTCCATCTACAACTAAAAAAAAAAAAAATTACTTAAAAAATATTAGTTCAACCAGTTGATTACTATTTAGTCTTTTGTATATGCCAGGATCCTTTTAAACACTAACCAGTTCATCTTTACACTCTCTTTGTTCTTGCTCTGGATAGAGAACCATGCTGTGACTATACTTGATTTTCAATAAATATATATTGGCTAGCTCATCAATTCCGTGAACAGACACCTATCCAAATGCTGTTAAGTGCATTTGCAACACAGTGATTGCATCACAAAATCACCCTGGTTAGAAACCACCTTAAGCTAGAATGCTTCAATTATTAAACTGGTGTCTTTCAACTGAACTAGAACAAACTTAAGTACAGGGAGAAATGTAGAGTGAGCCACGATCACTTGTCTGCAGCTATGGAATCCAAAAAGCCCTCAGAACAGAAGTGTTTTCTTCCACAAAGTTTTAGGCAAGCTCCCTAGGTGGCAAACCTTGACCTGAACTGACGTGAGACTATTTATAGTCTTTATTTATCCTCCCAGTATGAATATTCATATGTTTCACTGCAGAAATATTAATGAGCTGATTGCAGATTGCTGCCCACATTCCACGTGTGGTGTTACATAATATGCAAGGAGCCGAGTTACCTTTCTTAAATTTGAAAAAATTCTGAATTAGAAACGTGCCTAACTCTAGGGATTTTGCATAAGGGATTAGAACTCCTGAATTCTGCATCAATCAGTATATTTGCAGATGCAAGTAACTGATCATCCAACTCAAATTGGCTTAAATAATAAAAAGAATGCATTGTCACATGTAACTAAGTCTAGAAATCAAATTGTTTGGCATTATCTCATCCAAACATACACAAAGTTATTGGAGTCCTAAGTTCTCTACTTCTATTTTTCTTGTCTCTGCTCTCCTCTGTCTGTTGAATTTATCCTATGTTATCTTTACTCAATGTAGCAAAATAGTTGCATAAGTGCCAGGCCTCACATAGGTACCCTACAAAAGAAAAGAAAACACCTGTGTCCTGGCATTCCAAGAAAAAGTTAAGTTCCCATGGCCACACTTGAATGACAGCACCCTGTATGTTAGGGGAGGGAGGGAGAGGCAAATTGGACCTGTTAGTTTTTTCTAGGTCAAGTATGCTATCTCTAGGGATAGCATAAAGTTAGTTGACCTAAAACCACAGGGACTTCCCAAAAAACATCAGGAGCAATTGGGAAGAGGACAGAGAAAGTGAATATTGAGGTGACAACAACTTCATCTGTCTTACTGTATATTCAACACACTACAGCCACATTAAAGAGACTCAACACATCCTGGTCTTTACTCAATTCAAATCTTATCCCAAGTGGTGAATAAGGGTTCTGCTTTCTTTACACCATTAATTTTTCTCCCTGTTTCATAATCCCATGTAGCTCCCTGTAGGCTTATCTTATAATATTTATATTCTGTTCTGCCTCCCATCACATTCATATACAAACCATCTATCTTACTGAATTCTAAGCTCCATTATACACGGTCTTGTTCCGCTCTGTGTCCCCCTCAGTACTTAGTATATATGTCTTGCAATGGTAAACAGTCAATATGTCCTGGTTGAATGGAGTCTATTTCCCATGTCAGATCATGGTGGCAGTGGAGAGAATTAAGCAAAGTAAAGATGGATGGAGAGAGAATGATGCTCTCTTTACATGTTTTTTGTTTCTTTGTTTGATATGGTGTTTTGTTGTTGTTTTGTTTTGTACCAGGGATGTTTAATGACTGAGCCACATCCCCAATGCTTTTTTATATTTTATTTTGAGACAGGGTTTCACTAAGTTGCTAAGGGCCTTGTTAAATTGTTGAGGCTAGCTTTGAACTTGGGATCCTCCTGCCTCAGCCTCCCAACTTGCTGGGATTATAGGCATGCACCACTGTGCCCAGCTCTTTAAATGTTTTTCATTGGGAAACAACACCTAAATGCACCACACTTATCACCTCAGCAGGGTGATTTAGGGAGCTAATTGAACTGCCTTGGAAACGCTGGTGATATGTTGGTTCGGAAACTGGAAATTCTTGAGCCAGGGCAGGCTTTAGAACTGATTGAAGTTCTCAGCCACTCAAGGGTGTCAATATAACCCCAGTTTCTTTCATCTCTGCTTTCCACATTGTCTTCCCAAGATTTACTTGCTCATGGTATCCACATGGCTGCAGCAGTTCTGGGCATATCATTTACATAGTAACCGTCTAGAGATAGAATTGCCTACCACATGAGATGAAAGGAGGCGGACGGGGTTGGAGTGTGCTGCATGCTGGTGGCCAGACAAGACACATGCTTGGGAAGAGGGACTGGTTGGTCAGCTTTTTCCTAGAAATTTCACGGTGTGTTGGTTTACTAGGGCTATTATAACAAAGTGCCATAAACTGGTGGCTTAACCAGAATTTACCAGCTCAGCATTCTGGAGACTAGAGGTTCAAAATCAAGGCATGTTGACAGAATTGGCCCATTCCAGAGTCTCTTCCAGGCTTCTCTGCATGGCTTGTAGACAACTCTATTCTCCTTACATTTCCTCCTGACATCTTTCTTCTGTGCATATCTGATTCTGTGTCCTCATTTCTCCTTTTTATAAGGGATGTCTCATGAAAGCTCATGTGTGAGACAATTGCAAGAAAGCTTAGAGGTGAAATTATTAGGTTATAAGAGACTTAAACCAATCTATGAATTAATTCCCTGATGGGGACAAACTGAGTGGTGACTAAAGACAGTGAGATGTGACTGGAAGAGATGGGTCATTGCAGTTGTGCCTTCAATATTTTGTACATGATGAGTGGAGTCAGTCTCTCTCCCACCCCCTCCCCTCCCCCTCCCCCTCCCCTCCCCCTCCCCCCTCCCCCCTCCCCTTCCCCCTCCCCTTCCCCCTCCCCTTCCCTTCCTCCTCTTCCTCCCCCTCCCCTCCTCCCCCCTCCCTCCCTCCTTCCTGGAACCATGTTCCCAGTTGCTTTCCTTCTCTATACTCTTCTGCCATGATGTTCTGCCTCACCTAGAGCCCCAAGGAATGGAGTCAGCCATCTATGGACTGAGATGTCTGAAACTGTGAGCCCCAAATAAACCTTTCCTCCTTAAAGTTGTTCTTGGAAGGTCTTTGGTTCACAGCAGCAAAAAAAAACAAAACAAAACAAAAAAAAACTGACTAAAACACCAGTTATACTGGATTAGGGATTCACCCCACTCTAGGATGACCTCACTGTAATGTAATTCTTTACGTACTCAAAATCTTCAATTACCATATCTCCAAGTAAGTTCATATCCTGAGATACTTGGGGCTAAGGCTTCAACATACGAATTTGGAGGGACCACAATTCAAACCACAGCATGTGAATGGGGAGTAGAGAGCTAAAAGAAACCTGGATTCTATTAGGAAGAAGATACGAGCAAACAAAAAAAATGGATGCTGGGCCAGCAATCCTAAAGGTCTCTATAATGATCCTTTTTTTAGGAGGAAAAAGCATAGATGAGGCTTTTCATTGCAGCCATTGTGTAAAATCACTTTCCCTCCCTCTAGCTTATGGAAGATGACAGATAGGAAAACAATAAGCCCTAGGAGAGAGTCTCTCATCACACTGTCACCCCCATCTGTGGTCCCACTGGGTAATCTCTCTATAGTAAGTCTGCAGAATTTAGCTCTTGAGCTCCTCCAATATTCTTTTGGATTTAATCCTTCTGATGTCTGCTAGGGGACAGGACTTCACAGAGAGAAGAAAGCCTCAAGGAGATTTGTGGTAGAAATTCCCAGAAAAGAAGACCCTGAGGCCTCCCCCAGTGCCCCAGGCATTTCTCTCAGCCCAGAATACTCAGCACACCAGATTAAAGACCACGTTTACAGCTTGGGTGGTGCTGGCTGCCCTCCTGGGGAAAGATGACCTCAATGGAAGTGTCCGTGGGACGCTTCAATCCCTGGCACCCCAAAACAAACAAACAAAAAAACGATAAAAATGACCCTCCAGACAAGGACTATCTCTCCTCAAACAGGGTTCTATGGGAGGAAATGAGGGTCTCAGGAGAAACCAGGCCATCTAAAGGTGCCCAGAACATTCAGAGGAGCTTTTAAAACCCAGCAGAAACAAAACTCTACCATGCAGACAGGTAATCCAAGACATCTAAGGCATCTTTTGCAGAAAAACACAGATCAGGTCTGACAAAGTCTTATTTTTTCCTGTTAAAGAGATCAAAATCCATTCTAGGCCAGGCATGGTGGAGCATGCCTGTAATCCCAGCCGCTCAGGAGGCTGATACGGGAGGATCACGAGTTCAAAGTCAGCCTCAGCAATATCAAGGTACTAAACAACTCACTGAGACCCTGTCTCTAAATAAAATGTAAAAATAGAGCTGAGGATGTGGCTCAATGGCCAAGTGCCCCTGAGTTCAATCCCTGGCACCCCAAAACAAAAAACAATAAAACAAAAACCAATTCTCAGGAAAACTTGTGTGAAAGACACAGTATATTTTGTTTTGTTTTAACAGCTTCATTGAGGTACAGTATGCTAAATTGTCCTTATTTGAAATGTACAATTTGCTAATGTTTGACATACATATCTAATTGGGACACCATCACCATAATCAAACTAATGAACATATATCTACCTCCCCACAGTCCTCTCCCCTTCTTGCCTACCACCATGCCTATCCCTAATCTCAGGCAACCACTGATCTCTGTCACGGTAGATTAGTTTTCTTTTTCTAGACTTCTATATAAATGAAATAGGAAAATATGTACTCTTTTGGGGGGTCTTCCTTTTATCATTCAGCAGAACTGAAGTTTATCTATGATGGTGTGTGCATCAATAATTGATTCCTTCTTATTGTTAAGAAGCAGTCCATTGTCTGCATATCTATTGACCTCAATTTTTTTATTCATTCACCTGTTGATGGACATTTGAATTGTCTATAATACATCAATTTGCTATGAAATGTAATGAGAATTTTCTGTTTGAACATGAGGCATGTAGTCAATGGTGGCTGCTATAGTTTGAATACATGTCCCCCAAAGCCCACATGTTAAAGGCATGTTCCCCACTATGGCACTCTTGGGAGGTAGTAGAACTTTTAAGAGGTAGGGCCAAATGGGAGGTCTTTAGGTCATTGGGGGTGTGTCTTTGAAAGGGGATTGTGAGACCATGGTCTCTTCCTCTACCTCTTTTTTATTTCCTGGTCATGAGGGGAGAGGTTTTGCTATGCCATGTGTTCCTACCATGATATACTACCACAGGCCCCAAGCAATGGAGTCAATCAATCTTGGACTAAAGCCTCTAAAATTGAGTCAAAAGAAATTTTTCTCTTTATAAACAGATTATATCAGCTATTTGTTATAGTAATGTAAAGCTAAAAAGTGGCATGTTTGGTGGGCATGATTTTACTTCCTTATGTGGATATGAAAGGCCAGCATAGAATGTTCAAAGCGATGGGTGGTTCTGGTAAGATCCTAGAGCAGGGTCCTCCTCAGGGGATTTTCCCTGGATTGGGCTTTACCCTTCTTCCTTCCCCAGCCTCCTTTTACAACCTAATTAGTAACTGTTGAGGGCCACAGTCGAGTTGGGATGACGCATGGCATTTTTGCCAGAAGTAGTGGTTGAGAGATGACACAAGCGAGCCATTAAGATGATGACTTTTGAGTTCTCCCGGAGTTCCCAGTTGAGTTCCGGTTGAGCTCTTGCGGGGATTCCTGAAGAGTTCGCGTTGGTTGGTGAAGTTCCGGTGGTGGGAGTTCCGGTTGGAGTGTGGTGTGTTCCTGGAGGAGCCGCGTGGGTGGTGTTCGGGAGAGTTCCCGGGGAGTGTGCTGATGGAGTTTGGAAATAAAGTTTGTTTCTGCTTAAGTGGCTCCTGATTTGTGCCCAGCCAGACTGCGGCAAGTAACTAAACTGGGACTTAGGGGAAATGACCAGACCGGGAAGAAGTGACATAAAAGGACCTTGGATTTAATTTCTTAAAATCAACTCTAACTCCTCCATGATCAGCAAACAAACCAGCTGGCCTATACAAAACCACCCTCAGAGCTAGGCAAGAGGGGCCACTGTCCTAGACTCTGTGATTGCCCTCCTTCAGCCACATCCTACCCACACCCACCCAGCACCCAAAGCGTAGGCCACCATCAGTCCTCACCCAACTCATGACCTCTGTGCCTGGAACCCTAGTACTGCTGGCTCAAATGACTTCAGCCTCTTTGGAGGACATCCTGGGGCTGACTCACAGATCTTAGCTGCCTGAAAAAGGTAGACAGTTGTGGGCTGAGAATGCTGCTGGAACTTGCACGTATTCACAGGTGGATCTTCATGTGTGTTTATTACTGGAGTTCTAGGCCAGAGGCTATGAGTCTATGAATCCCAACAAATTAGGTCAAGCCACTCATCCCAAAAACCAAATGGAAAAAGGAATGGTGAAAAGCGGGAAAGGAACCTGGATCAACATGGCCATACTGGGAAAGCAATAAGATCAAGTGTCTCAGTGCTGTCTTCAGGGCACTAACATGAGCTTTAAGTTTAAACAGAGGAAGAATTGGGGCAGGAGGCTAGAGGTATGCATAATTAAACAATCCTGGTCAAACTACAGTTTGGTTAATTATTATCTCATTTCTGGTTCTGAGAGGTAGCTCCAGAGAAGTCCTTATTACCCAAGGGGACGTCTCCATCTGCTTCGAAGGATGTTTATCTATCAGACTTATGATCCTGGAAGGAGGTACAATTCGATTTCCATGAAATGATTGCTCCTGTTTGGGAGTGCAATCTCATTATGAGATGATCTGCCTACAAGATTCCAGTGTCCCTGGAAGGTGTAAGGCAATGACTGGAATCTTCCAGGCACCACTCCAGGGGTTCCAGAACAGTACATTTTAGAAGCTGGCAGTTGAATGTTCCTGCACATCTTGAAAAACACTTTAGTTACTCATATCTTGGTATCTTCAGCCTTGAAGGAGGAGGATTACCAGTTTCGGATAAATACTCCTTAATGATTCACATATCTAGATGCAGAACTGAGCAGGAATTTGACCCAAAGTTTAAGGTAATCAAGGAAACAGATGCAAAATGAAGGCAGAGGTGCCAAGCTTCTATCCTGCTTTTAGTCATCCATCCAGCATCTGCAGGCCCTAGTGACAAAACAGTGCTTTTAGCAAAAGCATCCTCTAATTCCTTGTTAAATATAAACACAAGTTTCTTGTAATGTGTTTTGGAGTCAGGAGGGAGAAGAGAAGGGAACAGAGTATGGGCCAGGCCTGGGTGTTAGGGGCCAGCTCTTTCCAAGTTCCTAGCACAGAACTTGAAAGAGGTCAAGAATTTTAAATTCAAGCCTGGCTCATATACTCTTAGGAAGGCTTATTTCTCAAGTAGGAGGTTAGATCATATTTCACCTCGTACTGCTCTGGCATGATTCAGAACATGTACATCTGTAGACATTTGTACACTTTCCTTGGGCCCCTAAGATGCGAGTGATAGGCCAGGACCTCCCTCCTCCTGCTTCACATAGCTCTCAGGTTACCTGTTGGCTTTTGATGTTTTCTTTTCCCTTTAGGGGCTAGTCTTGATGTTCATTTTCATCTTTTTTCAACAACCTGCTATTGAGAGAAAGAAGTGTGAGTTGGGGGTGGGGCATGCACACAGCACAATCTGTCCCCAGCCTGTGCATCTGGAGGCCAGGCTCTGCTGCAACTCTGGAGTAATGAGCTGCTGTTTCTTGTCGAGATTATGGAAATTAGGGTAGATTGCTTTGAAGTCAGGCAGCTTGGTTTTTCCACTAAAAAGCTACCTTGAGCACGGCTGAAGAAGACTGATTGCAGAATGGCTCTAATTGTCCACCCCTCCCCATCTCAATATGACTTTGCACCTCCTCCCATCAAGAGATGGAGCCTGTCCCCATTCCCTGCTTGGATCAGGGACGCTGTGGTGACTTACTGGGACTGATAGGATGTGGCCGAATTGACAGGGTGCCAGGTCCAAACCTGGACCTCAAGAGGCTTTGTGTACTTTTACTCTCTCTCAGATCCTTGCTTCTGCCACAAAATAAGGCTGGGCTGGACTGCTCTATGCCCGGCCACAGACAGCAGGGCCTGGACCCTCCCAGCTGAGGGTCCACAAAGCCATCTGCCATCTGTCCACAGATATATGATTGAGCTCAGCTGAGGTGAGTTAAGCCCAGCCCAGGTCAGCAGAATCACTTACCCAACCTGTATGCAGAAATGTCAAAAAAAAAAAAAAAAAAACACAACAAATCCATACTTTCTCAAATTGTTTTTCATGTAATTTTACTAACCTGTACAATATTCTGTGAAATAACAAATGTTTCCATGTAAGTTTGGAAATTTCTAGGTTATCCTGGTTAAACCTGTTTCTTTCCTTTAGGACCTCTCAAAACTTTTAACACATATCTATCTAATACATATACCTATGCAATGCAGGCACAACTCATCAGATCTATAAGCAAAATCATGGTTTTTAAAAAAAGTTAAAGTCATTAATTAGGCCCTAAAATGTATATTGCCTGAAAAATGGATTAAAGTACATGATCATTTTTTGCTTCCTCAACCTTTTCCTATTGGTATGGTCCAGCTATCAAAATGAAGCAATATTATCAAAAACAGAGGCAAAAATAAGGTCAAAATGGATCATTTAGACTATATCAAGATTTAAAACTTTTGTGCATTAAGGAACAAGATCCATAAAGTAAAAAAGCAACCTAAAGAATGGGAGAAAATATTTGAGAGAAACATATTGGGAGAAACATATCTGATATGGATTTAACATCCAGAATATATAAGGAATTCCTATAACTCAATGGCAAAATTAAAAAAAAAAAAACAGATTTAAAAATAGACAAGGGACTTGAATAGATATTTCTCCAAAGAAGATATAAAAATGGTCAAAGGCATATAAAAAGTTTCCATGTGAGTTAGTTACAAATTATTTTGACTCACAATTTGGGAGGTTTTAGTCCATGGTCACTTGGCTCTGTTACCTTTGAATCTCTAGTGAAACACTACATCAATAGAGGGAGTATCTGGTGAAGTAAGCCTGACAGGAAGCAAAGAGAGAGAGAGGAAGTGGCTGCAGTCCCAATGTCTCCTTCAAGGGTGCTCCTCCGATGACCTAACTGGATTTCAGACGATCCCACATTCTAAATATTCCACCACCTCCCAACAGTGCCATATTGGGAGGTCATCACCATGGTGGTGACCATGCCTTAACACATGGGCCATTGGAGGACATTATCCAAACCCTATCAGATTCTCAACATCATGAGTCATTAGGGAAATGCAAATAAAATTGACGATGAGATATCACCTTACACCTGTTAGGTTGGCTAATATAAAAAAAATAAAAACAGAAAAATCACAAGTGTCAGCAAGGATGTTGAAAAATAGGGATCCATGCATATTGTTGGTGGGAATGTAAAAGGGTATAGCTACTGGTAAATAGTATGTCACGTCTTCAAATATTAAAAAAATAGAGTCACCATATGATCCAGTGGTTCCATTTCTGGGTATATATCCAAAAGAATCAAAAGCAGGACTAGAAGAGATATTTGTACCTTCATGTTCATAGAAACATTATTCCCAATAACTAAAAGGTGGAAGTGAACCAAGTGCCAATCAACTGATCTTGGATAAACAAAATGGGGTCTAACACATATAGAAATCCCATTCAGCTCAAAAAAGCAGGGATTATGATGTTTGAGGATGTTATGCTTAGCAAAATAAGCTAGACACAAAAAGACAAGAACTATATGATTTCCCCTATATAAAATACCTTAATGAGTTAAAATCACAGAGACCGAAAGGAGATAGTAAGAGGAAATTAAGAGTTAATGTGTAAAGTTGCAGTTGGAGACCAATGAAAATGTTCCCAATAATGTGAATATGCTTAACATTTCTGTACAGTAAAATAGATAAGATGGTAAATTGTATGTTATGTGTACCCGGAAACAATTGAGAAGAAAGAAATAAAAGAATTCAGTGATGCCAAATGAACTATGTCAGCATGTTATCTCAAAACATCCATCTGCACCCTGAAAAAGAAATTAATGTTTTTTGTGTCCCTACGTGCAAAATAAGAAACAAATGACTTTAAAGGGGTTGCAACGTTATCAGATCAAACTCAAGAAGTTACATATAAAGCCATGCAATTAATAACTAAAAGCCAAAATGCCTCAGTGGCATAATGGCTCATTTTATCCAGCTGCCAAAATTGTCAGCACTGTGTTTGGGACTGATGAAATAAAGGAAAAGGAGACACTTTTGAATAATGCTCTTGGTAAGTGCATCCTGTCATGGGGATGGGACCCAGCAAATTAATGAATCCAAATATTTCTGTTGCAAGTTGATGATCCACAGATGTTAATAACTGTGCTCAGTAATGGCATTGGTTAGAATCCCTGAAGAAAACAACTTAGACGAACTCTTTATTCGTTCTGCAAAGAAGTAACTAAACAAAGCACAGGTGATGGAATATCAAAACAGAACAGAAACATTGAAACACATATTATCAGAGTTCTATATAAATCTGTGCACTGATGATATAACCTTGATGACATGAAAAAGCAAAGTTATACATCAAGGCTTCGTTCCAAAAACCATGAAACACAAATAATACACAGCTTTGTTCACAGTGAAGTCCTTATGCAAATTTTGTATTGAATGATGCTAAAAAAATGGTGAATTTAATGAAATACAAGCTGAACATTCCCTCTGTTTCCACCTTTATGTAAATCAATGGCATCACAATACCCATTTCTGACCTTCACACTGAAGTACATTGGCTGGCCAGAATTGTGTCAGCAATTTATGAATAAAAGGAAGAATTAATAATTATTTTATGAGTCATTCACACTATGCAGATATACTAAAGAATAGCTAATGATTTTTAAAATAGTTTAAACTGATAATTTTTGAGCATCTGGTTGAAGTTAATTAAAAATTAAAAGAATTGCATAAAAATACATAAATGTGTATGGACAAAGTATACGCATTCGAAATGAAAATGTAACTTTGGATAAGTGGAGCTAATATGATTTACCACTAATATTAACTAGGACTAATATAGGAATCCTAAACATGATTAAAAACTAATGAAGGAGCATCTGTGTAGGATTAAGGAAAAGCTTTATCATTATTTAGAAATACTCAATATGATCAAGTCTGATTGCATGCTAGATCCATACACATTATCATAAGATATCATATCTGCTAATAAAAGAAAAAGGTAAGCTGCTGGATTTAAAGAATCATCTTACCCTTAAAATACAACTTAAAGAGATCAAATTATCGAAATTCTAATGGTGAAGAAGTTTCTGCCAGTTGAGGAATAAGAAATACTATTTTGCTTTTTGCTACCACATATGTGTCAAAGAAACTTTATTCCCAGGGCTGACTATTAAAATCCTAGTTGAAATTTATATGCAGCTACTTCAAATATAAAATCTGATATTAAAAAAGTAAAGTTTATGAAAACAAGCTCTTGCTTCTTGTTACAAATATTATTTTTGAAAAGCAAGACATTGTGTTTTATTTTCTAATCATGAGCATATAATATAAAGAAAAATGTAATATATGTAAATGTAAATCCCCTTCCGTTTGCTCCAGTGAGTCATAGAAATAGAGTATCATCATTTTCTGTGTGTGCAATGATGTCAAAACTGCTGGGAAGCAGTGTTTTAATATATTATCTGCAATGTGTATATTGAAAAGAGTACTACAGTACTTTGCTTGGCCCAAACTTACTCAATCATAGAACTTTTCTTTCATGTAGCACTGCTTAATGGCCTAGGGGACCCCAGTGCTCCATGGAACATAGCTTGCACACAGATGAGGAACCTGGTGTCCAGAGAGAAAGAAAACGAATTGCCCAAGGCCAAGGTTATGGGCAAAGCAAATTTCTTCTTACAAATCATTTGCTCTCTTAAACACCTTCTTCAAGGAGGCAATCAAAGTGGGATTTAGATAAATCCATGAACAAGTCTTTATTTTTTTTCTTAACGATGAGCTCTCATCATTTT
This sequence comes from Callospermophilus lateralis, assembly GCF_048772815.1. NCBI lineage: Eukaryota > Metazoa > Chordata > Mammalia > Rodentia > Sciuridae > Callospermophilus > Callospermophilus lateralis. The sequence continues at coordinate 60,882,835 of NC_135317.1, read as the reverse complement.
AACTTAAGCTCCATGGAAACTAGAGTTGCGTCTACTTTGTGATTTCCTGTCCTTTCTTTAGGACTGTCTAGCCTCATCTTTTATTATCAAGTTCATTATTTCTATGACTGGTTTAGATTTATACTTCCTTGTTTTTCAATCATTTGGCTAATTGGGTAATCAGTGATAGTATTTTTTCAAAGAATTCATTCATCTTAAGTTCATCCAGAAATTGGAAATATGGATAACAGCATTACAGCATTCTTGAAATCTAAGATTCCATAACCCTGAGATGCAAGGTGAGACCAGGGGCTTTAAGCTTCAAGTTTCCAATGCTTATTTTTAATTTTTTCCCCTTAGACTTCCTATAAAATTAAAACAGAATCACATATTGCACCTCTTGACCAGAAAGTGGAGTAACAAAAGGAAACTCATTGGGCCAATGTCCCAAAGGGAAGCCAAGGCAGGAAAGCCAGCCAGAGGGAGAAGCTGGGCTCAGATGTAGGAACAGCAAAGGTATCAACCCAACCCCCAGGGAGGTTGCAGAGGAGGGACAGCCTTTCAGAGTTGTCCCCAGCTAAACAAGAGTCACAGGCCTTTGTTCCCCTGCCTTACCCAGTCTTTGGATATAGACTAGCCCTGGGGGGTAGGGGAATAAACCTAGGCCAGGCAGCTCTCTTCTGCTAAGGGAGATTCTCAGGCCTCAGCTGTCAACTGGCGGCAGCTGAGTCAATAAATCCTTCATTCTTAGAGGGAGCATCGGGCAGTGAAGAACAGCACCCAGCACAGCCATGTAATTCCTCTTGACCTGAGTCCAACAGATCATCTCCTAATCAAGTAAGCACTAGTGAACGTTTGGACTCCCACACCATGGCCCAAGAAAACTGAGACCCGCCTTCCTCCCTAAGTAACGGAAAGTACCATCACCTGGGTCTAGCTTATGCCATTCAGTGTAGTCAGAATTCAGGGGTCCTGTGAAAATGGAATGCCTTATGTTGAATTGGCTGGTGTTACTTCCCTTGTCCCCTGCAATAGGACCTCATGTATTTCTAGAGATCCAGAGCTACCTGACTGGATCTGTTTCAGCTCCTTTTTCTAGAAACCATTGCATTCAATGGGCACAGCTATGGCCACCTCCAGAGTAATAGAACCTTCCACATGCAAAATAGCAGGCTATTCTCTGAATTCATGTACTGTAGATTACATGGACTCTGACAAAGACCCCATGTTAATGTTCATAAAAGCATTTTTCAAACCATAGCTCACTATTCTCTCTCCTTGCATTCACCCAAGAAAGATCCTAAACTTAAACTGTAATTCTTATTGTTTGGCACAAAAGTGCTTGTGTATGTGTCTACATATACATATGTATATACACACACACAAAGCTTGCATAGAATGAAAAGCGCAAATTTTAAGGGTACAACTTGGTGAATTTTTACATACACACCCACCTGCGTTATGATCATACTGACTGAGATATAGATCATGCTCAGCTTCCCTTATTGCCCACCCACCTCCCTCAATATACCTTACACTCAACTTTGTTGAGTAAAGAAGTAAATCATTTCTTATCCATTTTGCTATCGGTGGAGAGTAGAGTTGTTCCAAAGCATTTGGTTATTTTGAGTGAGATGATTATGAACATTCCAATTGGTTTGACTATTATAAATAAAGAGCTTATTCATATTATTTAAGGGACACAAGCATTCATTTTTACTGGGTATATATACGTAGGCATGAAATTGCTGAATTGTGAATTATATCAATGTTTAGTTTTAGTTATGACTGTCAATATTTTTTCCAAAGAGATTATAATGATTTAAATTCCCATTTATGAGGGCTAGGATTATGGCTCAGCAGTAGAGCACTTGCCTAGCATGTGTGAGACCCTGGTTCGATCCTCAGCACCATGTAAAAATAAATAAAATAAAGGTGTTGTGTCCAACTACAACTAAAAAATAAATATTTAATAAATAAATAAATAAATTCCCATTTATGAGAGTTCCAGTTTCTCCATATCATGACTGACACTTAACATTGCCAATTTTATGGTGGTTTTTAATTGGCATTTCTATAATAAGAAATGGTGTTGAGTCCATTTCCTTATCCTTTTGTGTGAAGTACTCCTGAAAATCTTTTGCCTATATTTTTTAAAAAGTTACATTGAATTACTTTGATTTTGAATTATAGAAGTTATTTAAATATTCTGCATGAGTTCTTAGTTAGATATCTATTCTATAAATACCACTACCAGTTTATGAATTATATTTTTTGGTCCTTTAATGCTAATGTTTTGAAGAACTCATTCTCAGCACCAGTCTTCTTTTTATGATTCATGCATTTTAAAAAATCTTGTTTGCCTACCCAAGATTGCAAAAAATATTCTATGTTGTCTCTCCAGAGACTGTATTGCTTTACTATTCATATTTCTATCTATGATCTATCTCAAATTATTTTTCTTTTTTTCCACAGTTTTATTGTTGCATTATAGCTGTACATAATGGTAGGACTTGTTGTAACATATTTGTTCATGCACAAAATATAACAATTTGGCCAATATCAACCTCAGTATTTTCCCTTCTCTCCCATCCTCACTCTTCCTCATCCCTTTCCTCTATTCCACTGATCTCTCTTCAATTTTCATGAGAAAATGGGCACATTGTGAGTTTGGTTTATTTTGCTTAATGTAATATTCTCAAGTTCCATCCATTTTCCTGCAAAAGACATAATTTCATTTTTCTTTTTGGCTGAGTAAAATTTCACTGTGTATATATACCAATTTTCTTTATCCATTCATCCATTGATGGACACTTGGACTCATTCCATAGTTTGGCTAATGTGAATTTTGCTGCTATAAACGTGGGTATGCATGTATCACTATAGTATGATGATTTAATTCTTTAAGATTAAAGAATTATGGTGGTTCCATAATTTTTCATATGGTAGTTCCATGCCTAGTCTTTTGAGAAACCTCCATACTGATTTCCATAGTGGTTGTACTAACTTACAATCCCACCAACAGTATAAAAGTGTTCCTTTTACTCCACATCCTCTCTAGCATTTATTTTTACTTGTATTTTTCATGACTGCCATTCTGACTGGTGTGGGATGAAATCTCAGTGTAGTTTTGATTTGCATTTCTCTAATTACTAACAATGTTGAATTTTTTTCAGATATTTATTGGCCTATTTATTTATTTATTTAGAATTTTTTAATTGATTTTTTAAAAATAAATGACAGTGAAATGCAATACAAACCTTATTACACATATAGAGCACAGTTTTTCATATGTCTGTTTGTATATGAAGTATGTTAGAGAAGTGCCAGTTCAATCATTTGCTCATTTATTAATTTGGGTTATTTGATTTTTTTGGAGTTCAGTTGTTTGAGTTCTTTATATGTTGTTGAGTTCTTTCATATGTCTGATTGTATATGAAGTATGTTAGAGAAGTGCCAATTCAATCATTTGCCCATTTATTAATTTGGGTTATTTGATTTTTTTGGAGTTCAGTTGTTTGAGTTCTTTATATATTCTAGATATGAATCTTCTGCCAGAAGAATAGCTAGAAAAATTCTTCTTCCATTCTGTAGGCATTTTCTTTGCATTCTTAATTGTTTCCTTTGTTGTGTGGAAGCTTTTAAATATGATGCCATCCCATTTATTAACTCTGGGCATTATTTCCTGAGCTCTAGGTGTCTGCCTGAGAAAGTTGTTGCCTATGCCTGTATGCTGGAATATTGACCCTACCTTTTCTTCCAGGAGCTGTATAGTTTCTGTTTTAATTCCCAGGTCTTTGATCCATTTTGAGTTGATTTTTGTGCAGAGTGAGAGATAAGGGACTAGTCTCATTATTCTACATATGGATAACTGGTTTTCCCAGCACCATTTTCTTTTATTATTATTAGAGGTTTTATGGTGAGGCATAGTGATTGGGTTCATCCCAGCAAACTCATACATGAATGGAAATCAATTAGATCGATGATCCTCCCCTTTTTCCACCCCTATTTCCCTGCACCCCTCCCTGTCGTTTTTTCCATTTATGTTTTTGGCACCTTTGTCAAGTATCCTATGACTGTAGATGTGTGTGTTTGTCTTAGTGTCTTCTATTCTGTACCATTGGTCCTTGTGTTTTTATGCCAGTAGCATGAATTTTTTGTTACTATAGCTTGGTGGTATAATTTGAAGTTGGGTATTGTGAGGACTCCAGCATCGTTTCTTTGGCTTAGAATTGTTTTGACTATTATGGGTCTTTTATTCTTCCAAATGAATTTTAAGACTATTTTTTTTTCTAGCTATGTGAAGAATGTCCTTGGTATTTTGATGGGGATTACATTGAATCTGTCTGTTGCATTTGGTAGCATGGACATTTTAACCATATGAATTCTGCTTATCATGGATGGTCTTTTCCTCTTCTTGTGTCTCCTTCAATTTCTTTCGTCAGTGTTCTGTAGTTTTTATTGTAGAGGTCTTTCACCTCCCTGGTTCGATTTTTTTCCCTGGGTTGTTTTTTTTTTTTTTTTTTTTTTTTTTTTTTTGTGTGTGTGTGTTTTTGTTTTTGAGGCTATTATTAATGGAATTATTTTCCTGATTTTTTTTTTCTCAGCAGATTCATTGTTGGTGTATGGGACAACTATTGATTTTTGTATGTTGATTTGGAAACCTGCTACTTTGCTGAATTTGTTTATTAGCTCTAGCAGTCTTTTTGTATAGCTTTCTGGATCTTCTAAGTATAGGCTCATATCATCTGCAAACAGTGTCAATTTGACTTCTTCCCTTTCTATTTTTTAATCCCTTTTATTTTCTTCTCTTGCCTAATTGCTCTGGCTAGAATTTCTAGTATGTATTAAATAGGAGTGCTGAGAGTAGACATCCTTCTTGTTCCAGATGTTAAAGAAAAGGCTTTCAGTTTTTCCCCATTGACTATGAAGTTGGCTTTGGATTTTTCACATATAGCCTTTATGATATTGAGGGAGGTTCCTTCGATCACTAGTTTCTTCACATTTTTATCATGAATGGCTGATGAATTTTTTCAAAGGTTTTTCTCTGTATCTATTGAGATGACTAAGTGATTTTTGCCATTAATTCTATTTATGTGATGAATTACATGTATTGGTTTGCATGTGCTGGGCTTTTCTTTTTGGAAGGCTTTTTATTACTGTTTCTATTTCACTGCTAGTTATTGGTCTATTTGGATTTTCTGTCCTTTTGATTCAGTTTGATGGGTCATATATGCCTTGAAATGTATCTATTTCTTCTAGGTTTTCCAATTTATTGGAGTATAAATTATCAAAACAGTCCCTAATGATCCTCTGGCTGCCTACAGTGAAGTCTCAGCTTAACCTCCTTCAAGCTGTGTGACTTTGGATGGGTTCCTTACCCTTTTGATTCATCATCCATGTAATGGAGACAATAAAAGTATAGCCTATAAGATTCTTTGAAAGACTAAATTACATAACAGACAAAAGTTCCTGGCATAATGCCTTGTGCTGTAGTTTGGATCTGAAGCGATCCTAATAGCACCTATGTCCCATGCAGGGCCATCCCTGCCTCTTATCTGTGTCCCCTTCCTCTTCCTAAGGTGCCATTCTGGCCATCACTCACTCTGGTATCTCAGTGAACTGTTGGCTCCTTCTGGTTTCCTTTCATCTCCTCAGTTGTCTAGACCTCAGGGACCCAGTGTTTCTTCTCCCTCATTTCAGCTCCCTGTGGCTCATATGTTCAAAGACCCAACAGACCCCCTGATTCCTCCCTCTCCTGCCCACCAGTGCGCCAAATCACAGCCTCAGATATGCCCTCCACTCCCACCAAAGTTAATATTTTGAATCCTTCCCTAGTGCTGCCCGAATAAAGGGCAGACTCGCAGACTCCTTGGCCGGTGTCCAAGGCCTCCCAGGATGCCCTCAGCTTACCTTTCTTATCAATTTCCCACTGTCCTCCTCTCCACCCAAAATAGACCCCGCCTGTGTCCTTAGCCTGCCTCAACCTTTTCATCCCTCTGCCTTTTGTCCACACAGAGCCCTCCTCCTGGGAATCCCTGACCCATCTCCTTCCTGTCCTTCCACGCATGCAGCCTTTTCTTGGAATCTCTTCCTCAGCTCAACTAATGGGTTGGGATCTTTTTTTATCATTAAACCATTATAATACTAAATTTATATCCCCATCAAAATACCAAGGACATTCTTCACATAGCTAGAAAAAGATAAAATAAGGTTTATCATGAATTAAAAGTGTTATTATGGAGTAGAATCCACTATCCTCTATCCAAGATCAACACACAAGCCACACAGAGTAGGTTCACAATGAACATCAGTCAGTTTGATCAATAGAAAAGAAACAATGGCTGCTGAGGTGCACCCCAATCTCTGTAGTCATTAAGTCAAGGAACCATCAACAAAGGGCCTTGGAGTTCATAGGTAAGGGGAATTTTATTAGGAGGGCACAGTGGGTCGGAGACTTTGAACATTTAACTTGAAATACCAGAATTGACACCTTAAGATTGGTATAATGGAAGGAGAATAAAAGAGTTCAGGCCACTGACCCTTTCTACTGGCCACCATCACTACACAGCAAATGATCATAGCAAACGATTCCTTAGTGGGCTTACAGTGGCCCTCATCAGTATTGTGTCACTTATATCTCCCCTTCCTTTGTGGGGAGGGCCCTGGAAGGCCTGAGGATGCGTCTCAGTGAACCTGCCCACACCTAGGGTCTGATTCTGCAAACCCAATGGGCACAACCCTTTCTTGGGCCCACCTGCGAATAAAATTGTGTCCTGCCACATTTTATGAATAAAATCATCTGTCTCTTTTGACATCAGGGCCATCACATCAGACTCATCTCTAATTATTTTAACCATCACAAGATCCTCTTCAATAAAAGAATATAGCAATCAATTTTCCCTTATCTGAGGTGAGGAAAGACAGGCTCTGGGTATTGCAAAAGAAAAAGGATTTTAGGACTCCACTGTCATCTCTAATCCTTCTCAAAGGAAGCTGGTTTTCTTGTCCACGAACAGGTATTTACTTGGAACTTGAAGTCATTGGAGCCCAGCGTCCTCAGGCAGAATTACAATGGTGGTAATTATTCGACTGCTCTTCAGGATAATTTACCGCTCCTCATAGTGTCTGCTTGCAGCCAGGCCTAGAATGCAAATGATATGATTGCTTTCATTAAATCATCTTTTTATGACTGTATAATTTCAGTAATTAAAACCTTTACTAATATATTCTATGAAGCAGGCAGAATGTTACACTAATGTATGGCCCTTATTAATTTTTGAAAAATAGGGGTGAAATTTGAATAACCTGCTTCTGCACACTTAAGAGCTCTGAAAAGAAAAAAAAAAAGGGAGCTGAATACAATTTTGATTAATGTAAACTAATTAGCATTCATTGTTTTTTATTCCCTCTTCCCCACCTGAAAAGCCACTATAGAGCATTATTAGCAGCGCCTACTGCATTAGTATTAGTATTAGCATTGCCTATTGCATATTGCAAGTTTTATCTTATTTCTGGCATAACATTGATTTCGTTACCAAAAAGGAAAGAGGGCATCTGTAGGTCTTTAATCATCATAATTACAGGGTGAGAAATCTAAACATAGCTGTGACTCCCACGGTACTCAGGGCAGGGCAAATTCCCTAGTGCAGTTCAGCAGCCCTGTCTTCTCAGAGAGGTCCACTAAACCTCACCATTGCTTGAAGAACGCTGGCTGTGCCTGAGTCTGTAACATACCTGTGGGCACATGATTTTTGCACACACAGCCACTCACAAGCGTTCACAGGCTCAACCAAATGCAGATTCTTCATAGTTGTTGTACTGAAAGATCAGTAGAAGCTCAAATTTGGAATACCAAGGGTTTCTACTAAATCCAAAAGTAAGTCTCCTGAACTGTGTTCATCTTTCACATGGCCAGAGAGGTCAGATGTTCCCACTATAGAGTGACAGCTTCAAAAAGCACATTGGGACATGTAGTAACAGCATGCCATTTAAGTCTTAACCTTAAAAAAAAAATTTTTTTTTTTGCTCTACAATGCAGCATTCTTTCTGAAAAAGAACAATTTCCAGTATGAAACTCAAATTCCATCACAAGCAACTTCAATGGGAATTTGATCCTCATCAAAATTTAATTAAGTCATTAGCTAGGGTTTACATATAGGTCATTTTGATATCTATATTGTATTTTGCTGGTGTGTGTTCTAATATACTACCAATCATCCCTAATATAAGCTTTTTTCAACCATATTTTTCGAACTTTTAAATTTTTCACACTTGCCAGGCTCCATGCTGAGCTTAGGATCCAAAACCATCAGTGGCTCCCTATTCCTTACAAAAGAAGATCCATTCTTGAAAATCCTCCAAGGTCTAGTTCCAAACCTGGTTCTCCTAACACTACTTTCCAACATTTACCTTGAAGTATACTTACTGTTTTGTTTTCTTTTGTTTTGTTTTATTTGTTTGTTTATTTGTGGTGCTGGGGATTGAACCCAGGGCTTTGTGCATGCGAGGCATACTTACTGTTCTTACTGCACACATTGTATTTAACCATCTCTGCTCATACCAATGCCTATCCTCCCTGATCCTGGTCTTATGCATGTCCAGCATTTTTCCTCTTTAAGGCCCAGCATAAATATCATTTCCTCTTTAAGCCCTTTCCATACATAAGTAACCCATGTTGTCTGTCTCTTCATATCTGTGTCTCATAGGTACTTGTTGCACTTGGAAATCAAAGTTACTTAACAAGCAAATATTGACTCAGGAACTGATCCTAATTAAATTAGTTCCACTTGACCTTGATTAACACTGGGATTTACACTCCCCTCCAAAGTCTGCCTCTCAATCTTACCCTAATGGGAGGCCATCATAAATGCCTAAGGTATAATGCAAGATGATGCAAATTGACTACAGAGTCAAATCTTGAGGAAGATGAGGGATTTCACGAAGTCAATGATAGTGATGTTGGATCTCATGCTAAGTCACCAATCACTAGTAACTAAAGAGAAAAGTATCAAAGAAGATGATAACTCCGAAGGGACTTTTAGAAGGCAGTGATTTAGACACCAAACAATTAGAGGAGGCTCTTGGAAAGTTAGTGAACCCCTTGAACATTTATGGGAAAAAGACAGCCTCTATGGTGAGTCCATGATTATCAACCGGGAAGTGAAGGAGTTTGTCTTTTATAAAACTTAAGACAGTTTGGTCTGACAATTATACAAGAAAACTCTAATCAACCCTGGATTCAGCCTTTAATCATTCTAAAAATTGTAATTATAACATAAATTGCGTTACATCAAAGACAAAATAATCTTATTCATAATTTTTAGTTTGATTTTTTAAGACAAAGTCCCAATCAAATTGCTTTCACACTATTGGCTAGTGAATGCTCTCATTTCAGTGGCTTTTCTTAGAAACAATCATGCTTGGATAAAAGGACCTCCTGGGTCACTATTCCAGTGCCGTCTCTTCCTCCTCTGAATGACTGCAGTCTTTTATGTGCACCTCTCACCTTTCAAATTACACCACAGCTGTTTCTGAATCAGTAGTGTCTTCCCGTTAGGCTGATGCAAGACCTGTGTCTTGTTTATTGGAGGCCAAGAGGGTCTTTGGCCTCAGGCTGCCTACAGTGAAGCCTCAGCTTAACTTCCTTCAAGCTGTGTGACTTTGGACGGGTTCCTTACCCTTTTGGTTCCTCATCTGTGCAATGGAGACAATGAAAGTATAGCCTATAAAATTCTTTTATATAATTTAAAGACTAAATTATATAACAGACAAAAGTTCCTGGCATAATGTCTTTTACAATCGTTTGGATCTGAAGTTCCCCCCAAAAAACCCATGAATTAAAGGCTTAATCCTTAGACAGTAGAACCTTTAGGAGGTAGCGCCTAATGTGAAGAGGTTGCATCATTGGGGGCATGACCTCAAAGAGGATGTTGAGAACCAGCCCTATCTTTTTTTTTTTGCTTTCCAGCTGCAGTGTATTGATTGCTTTTTTTCACCATGTGTTCCCACCATGAGGTTCTGCCTCATCACAGGCCTCAAAACAATGTGCCCACCAATCATGGACTAAAACCTCTAAAACTGAGCTGAAAGAAAACTTTCCTCCTTATAAGTTGATTGTCTCAGGTGTTTTGTCACAGTAATGGAAAGTTGACTAACATACTTAGCAATTGTTATTTGCCAACTGGTTTTGATTTTATTATTTATGTCCTTTGAAGTGGCTAGGGGAAAATAATTTTAACCTATTCCTGAAGGTATCGTTCATGTGCAAATGTGAGACTACTATCATTGCCCCCCACTTTCAATTTGCTTAACCCTAGGCAGGAGATGTGACTTTATTTGATAGTGGGTTGGGAAAGAAGGAACCGGGCATGTTCCCTTTCTCTTCTTGGGAGCCAGAGTACTTAATGATATGGTACCAGCCCTTATGGGGAGTAGGCCTGGGGGTATCTAGCACCTTCTGTGATGGGTGTTTAACAAGCCCAGTTACTCTCACTCCAAGATACACTTTCGGTTAAGCCTCCATCAGCACTAATTGTGATATTTTGGTCTCCATCTGTTACATGTCTTACTTTTCAGGTAGTTCATAACTTTAATGGAAAAAAGAAAAAAAAAGCTCTTTACAGGGGGACAGGACCTCCTGGCTTGTATTTCAGTTAATGTTAGTTAGATTAATGAATAAATAAAGGCATAAATTCTAGATTCCAGTTTCATTTCCTGAAACATTATTTTTCAAGTGAAAAAAAGAATTCTACAATACAGCAGACACAACCCTTATTATGTTTAGGGCCAATGAATCCAATTACAGAATTAGCAGACTGTCCATCAAACACACTCTTAGAGGCAGCACAGGATCACCAAAGGGAAAAATAATGATACTGAAAATATGTGGCTGGTTCCCAAGTCCCTCCTCCAATGCGATTTCAACTCAAAGACCTAGAGATTCCGAACCTCACCTATTGTTCCACGGATGACAGCTCTGAGCATACAGGACACCTCATCTCTGACCTTTCCTGGCAAGAAATTTGCTTTGTGAATAAAGAGGTGAAATGGTCAGCCCCTGCTCGTGATTTGACAGCTATTGATATTTTGTGTCTGGAGGAGTTCTTCTCCTTGCTGGAACTTTCCTTTTCCCTACCCCAGCTCTGTTTCTCCTCAGACATTTTGCTGTTCCTCATACACAATCCCCACCCAACCTGGTGCTTCTCATTGCCCTCTGTCCCCCTGTCAGGCTCCTGGCACTCCAAAGCCTCGGCTGAGAAGAGCTCTTGGGTTGCTGGGGGCACCCATCATTTGTGTTGACAACCCCGCCCCGTGCCCTACTTCTCCCATGAGCCTTGCTCTGGTTCTTCCTGGTTTTCTGTCCCCTTCCTGGAACCATCCTTTACAAACTGGCCCACTGGACACCTAAACTCTATGCCTGCCCTGCCAGGTCCAACCCTGACACCATGCCCATCTCCTCTGGCCTGCATTGCCCAAGATGCTTGGCCCTGGGGCCTACTGCTCTCTTGTGCTCTCTGGCATCCCGCACAGCTCAGGACACCCATGCCCACCAGTAGCCTTGTATGCATGGAGCTTTCTCCCCAGGTCAGATAGTTCCCTAAGCTCGGTGGTGCCTCTTGGTAGGTCCATCATGTCCTCCTGCTTATCATTTCACCAGCCTCCTCTCCCACTCATCCTCGGGTGTTTATGAGAGCAATAAGCTTCAGCCTCTTTGTTCTCTACCTGTGCTCAGCTTGACTGAGTAGATCTGGAACCCTGACCAGGACAGGAAGTCCAATAGCAACCTCATCCCTATCCATGGTGGACTTTAGCATTAGTCCATGTGATCTCTAGCATTAGTCCTGCTCCCTCAAGTCCTGAGTCTTAACTCAAGTGTTCTCAGAGTCACAAGCCTCTCTCTCCAATCCTGGGTGGGCCTATCCCGGGATGACCGGTAAGTACATTTCTTAAGACAACCCTTTTTCAACAGTAGTGACTGCCTAAAATGGATTGTCATGACTGCTTCTGAGATGAACATGAAGAAATACAAATGATTCATGACACCCACCCTGGGAGCAGCAGTGAGAAAGGGTGGCCTATATGCTGGTATTTGCCATCTATTTAACAGAGATTTTAACTCAGTTTCCCTAAATATCTCTGATTCTCTGCAGATTCAGTGTGATCTCTACCCCTCCTACTGAAGGCTCAGATCCTTTCCATCTCTCTTGAAGGAGGTGACCTGCTTGTCTATTCACCCTGGGCTAGACTCCTACCTTCTAGGGACTGATCACTTGCAAGAATGCCATAGTCACTACCTTCTCACCTTCAAGAGTTCTAACATGATCAACTTCTCCTGCCACCATATCTTATCTGAAAAACTGGGGACTGCTTCAAATACATATTGAGATACTGCTTCATATCCACTAGGAAAGTTAGAATCAGAAAGTACAGAGGTGCTAGAAAGAGCGTGGGAAAACATCCAGACTTCACATACTGCTGGTGGAAATTTGATCTAACAATTCTACTCCTGGATATATGCCCAAGAGAAATGGAAATATATGTCTACATAAAATCTTGTACACAAATATTGATAGTAACACCATTCATACAAAAATGATGGAAAAACCCAGACGTCCATTGTCAACAAACAAATAAAAAGTAGTATATCCCTAAAATGAAATATCATTTGCCTATGAGAGGAAAGAAAATACAGACCCATGCTATTGCCTAGGTGAACCTTGAATACGTGAAACTAAATGAAAGCCACCAGTCACAAAATATCACATATTATATGATTCCATTTGTATGAAAATCAAAAATAGAGAAATCTACAGAGACAGAAAGTAGGTTAGTAGTTGCCCAAGGCTAGAGAGGGGATGAGAGGATGGGGGTGGGTGTTGTTAGCTAAAGAGTGCATGGTTTCTCTTCATAGTGATGAAAATATCCTAAATTGACTGGTGATGGTTGTGCTTATCTATGACTATATAAAATTATAAGCCATTATTAATTATATCTCATTAAATCTGTTAAAACAAATAAATAAATAGGCCTTAGTGCCAGCACCTGCCTGAGCCAAGTCTGGGCTCCCTGTGGGCCTGTCTGCCCTGTGCAGGGTTGTATCTTCCATTTTCTAGCTCAGGGACTTTGAACCCAGCTGGGCCCAACTCCACCCTCATGCTTGGGAGTGAAAACGCAGACATGGTCTTAAAATACAAGCACACCGAGTGGAGAACTTGGCCTAGAACCATCAGAGTAGATGTCCACTGCTTCCAGTAAAGGCTGTGGGGAAGGCCAGGCACCCGCTGCCTCCCTGTTCCCAGCCATTGCCTGAGGCTCCCTCAGAGCCCCTGAGCTCCTGGCTCCTGATTCCCATCCTGTTTGTCTCAGAGGTGGGGGCCACTCTGTCAGGATCCCTCAGCTGGCCTCTTACCCCTTTCACACAGGCAATGGCCAAAGATACCTGTCTTCATTAGGGCTATTGTGACTTGAAATCATGGGAAAAGAGTGGGGCATTGCAAGGATTTACAGCTGTGTTTCTGTTTCATTATCACTCCCCTCAGCAACCATTGCAGATGCTTCTGTGTGATAATCGAGGTCCCTGACCCCCATCAAAACTGAAGACCATGATATGCTATGTATCTGTTTAGGGACTACGAACAGTGGGTCACAAACTGTAGTAATATCTAAGGTTTCTTTGCTCCCCAAGAATTAATTTTGCTTCCCAAGGGGCAACATCACCAGTGCTAAGAATGCAGGATACAATAGAGGGAGCTCAGGGGGCACAAGGCCTTAGGGGTCCTGGGCCTCAGAAACAGGCCCTAGCAAGAAAGGAAGGCATTTCCAGCTTTCTCCTCCTGCCCTACGTATCTTCTACAGAGATATCTATCTTTATCTCACTCTCTCTTCCCTACATTCACTTTGCTGAAGAAGCCATCAGAGATGGGAACAGCCTCCATCCCAAATACTCACAGAAGGGAACTTCCCCCAGCCCCGGCTGCAAAAGGTGCCCACTCCTGAGATATCCATGAGGCCAGTGGGCACGGTCATTTTGTACCTAAGTGGCTGTCAGGGACCTATCACTGTTACCAAGTGAACAGAGAAGAACAATCACGCAAGGAGGGATATGACACTGCTTTAAAAGTCCCATGACGTTCATCTTTTTGTATCCCACCCCTACACCTGGCTCAGGCACTGGCTTTGCTTCCTCCTTCCACTTTGGCCTGGATGTCTCGCTGACCTCCTGACGTCAGTTCATACTTCACGAGGGCCTGGAGAGCCACTGGCCCTGACATAAGCAGAACCCGCTCCTGTGCCTGACTTTGGCCAGCTGCCTGTCTTTCCTTTCTGCTAATGGTCAGTGCCATGATGTGGATTTCACACTCTCTCCATGCCCCGCTCAGATCTCTGGTCTAAGCTGTCCTCCTGGCAGCTCCTCAGATATTGGCTCTGACCTATCCTGATCCAGTCTACACAGGGCCCTTACGGGAAGCTGCTTTACGTGCCTGGATATGTTATTTGCTTATTGCTATTGTCCTGTCCACCTAACCACAGCTGTCCCTGCCTTCAGGATACAACTTGAAAGTATCCTCTCCCTCCTAGAAGTTTCCCCAGAGTTGCTGGGTCCACCTCTGCCTCCTCAGCAGCTCTGTAGTCTGACTCTGGTCCCCTTCTCCCTCTATCTGACTGTCCCTCTGAGGTGTGGTCCATGCCCAGTCCAGCTCCATGCCTCCATATTCGTGGTGTCCACTGCCCTGTGACATTTCCCATTTGTTCTGACTCTTTCCAGGCATCGTTCTCTCAAAGGGGCCACAGCTGCCAGTGATTTGCAGAGAATTTGGGCAAAACATCCTTTAAGCCAGAAACTGGCAAGTTGGTAAGAAATGCAGGGACATGCATGAACAAATTGGTTCTTTCATCACAGAATAAATGTGGCATTTTCAACTCTTGCAACTTTGATCCCCAGACAAATGTTGGTCTGGCCCAGAGAACTTGGAAAGGAAAAGATGGCCACCTCCCAGCAGGAGTACTGAGTCTCATCTTTTCCACGAGGCATAACGAGTTCTTTACATTTGGTTTCCAGGAGCCTGATGAAGCTGAGGGGGGATGGGAGACCTGTCCAATGCAATCATCTTTGGAATTAAGTTGCAGTAAAGGGTGGAGATCAGCTGCACAACTCACATGTGCCAGCAGATTCACAGGCTGTTCTCATGAGAGGAGTGATGAGTGAAACCCATGCACAATGATCTTATCAAGGACAGAACCACTTCGGTGGTGGCCACAGAGATTGGGATTCCAAAGACCTGGGAAGGAACCCATCCTTGAACTTCATAGCTGAGGATCCCCCTTTATTGTCCCTACCTCACTGTCTGCATGTGCTTCTCTCCATGCACTGGGGTTGTTCTCTTCCCTCCCTCTCTGCAAACAGCCTTCCTCTGCTGTGTCTCTATCGTGACTGCTCCAAGACACCTCCCAAGGAACAACCAGGTCCATAAAATTTTCTCTTCTCTGGAAAGGCCCTTGAAACTCAGGAGTGAGCCCCCTATTGACCAAGCTGATTGTCCAAAGGGTAAATTTCCACTAGATCTCAGCCAGCCACTGTCTCCTGTAAATCTGAATTTAGAAAGGAGGGTCAAAACAACAGGGGTAGAATCACAGACATTAGTAGCTGCCCAGGAGATGCTGCTGCGCAGTGTCTGAAGCTGTCTCCATTACTTCTGTTCTCAGGAATTATGAATTCTAAGTTTTTGCTTAGATGAACCCAGGGTTTGATTCCACTGGCTGCAACCAAAGAACTCTGAGGCTAACTGAATCATTTTCTCAGTGACTCTATTTCATATTTCCTAGAAAGAGAATCTGATTGGCTCTATCTCATCTCTGAGATGGTTTCTTCTGGATCCACCCCATGGCCAATCACTGTGGCTGGGTGGAGTCGGGGCAGGTACAGGGCTACTTAGAAACTTGGCTATAGCTTTCCCTACTCTTGGGAGTATTAGGGAACAGCTCGGTGCTGAGAAAAGAAGACACCTTTCTGGATGAGATCCTGAGGCTATGGTCTCCTGCCATAATATTATACAGGTGGGGTGCTGGAGATATATCTTAGTTGGTAGAGTGCTTGCCTTGCATGCACAAGGTCCTGGGTTCAATCCCCAGCACTGCAAGAAAAAAAATAAAAAAAGATCATACAGGAGAGCCCTGCCTGGACCTAGGTAGTAAAGAAGTGGACTACCTGAGGCAAAGGGTTTGTGATGGGAGCAGCCAGAGGCCAGTCTCCATTGAGCCTTACAGTCTCTCTGAGGCAGAACAAGTTTTTTAGCAATCTATCTGCCCTTAGCCGACCCTTCAAACCTTCTAGCCTGAGCCCTGTGGGGCTCAGACGTGTGTCATTTAAGGTGAAGGATAGAGAAACTGAGTAGTATGTTTCCATAAGAAACAACTTATTGCTTATTCAAAGATCTGTCCAAAGTTGTGAGTCTAATTAGCTTTAATATCCTCTCTGCAGCAAAAACCTAACACGAAAACACAGACACGTGCAAGGAAAACACATTTGGTTAATTAGCCTTGTGAAAACAATGTCCCTTATTTTGCTCCAGCTTCCAGGCCTTTTCACTAGGTGGCCAGAGCCACAGCTTCCTGGAGACAGCCACTGCCTTGTCACCCTGATTACAAGAGCCCCGTGTGCCACTCTGTGGCTTCAGAGGATGGGGACTGGGCTGAGACTGTCAGAGATGGTGAGTCATAGAGCCAGGTCTGGAAGGGCCTTTGGGAGGCACCTAGAAGAGTCCCCACGTTTGCCTTAACCCTTTCTGTATGTCTGTCTGTTTATTTATCATCTATTAAAGTTTGGGTCTTGAATGTCCCCAGGAGCCCATATATTAAAGGACTGGTCACCAGCCTGTGGCACTAGTGGAAGGTGAAGGAACCTTTAAGGGATAGGTCTTACCGGGTGGAAATTAGGTCACTGGGGAAGGGGAGTGTCCTCTAAGAGGTGATGGCATCCCAGCCCACCCTCCACCCTTACCCCTGTTCCCAGCTGCCATGTGGTGACTAGGGCTCATCTGCCAGGCATTTTCTGCCAGGATATACCATGCTGCCCCAAACCAAGCATCAGGGTCAAGTAACCATGGACTGAGACCATGGGCCAAGATAAATCCTTCCTCCTTCTAAGCTCTTTATCCCAGGTATTTTGTCACAGTGATGGAGAGTTGGTTAGCTAGCTAGCTTTATTGTGATAAAATGAGCCTAACATAAAATTTAGCCTTTTGGCCTTTTTTTTAAGTGAACAGACCAGTGGCATAAAGAGGATTCATGCTGCTGTGCGACCATCACCAGCATCCATTGCCAGAACTTTCACATCTTCTCAAACTGGAACTCTGTGCCCATTAAATACTAACTCCTCGTGACCCTCATGACCCTCTCCTGAAACTCCAGACCCCGCCACCCAACCATTATATTTCCTGTCTCTATGTTCTGGGTATCTCATGCAAGTAGAATCCGACAATATCTGTCCTTCAGTGAGCACTTACCTCACTCAGAATAACGCCTCCCAGGTTTACCCCTGTGGGTAGTAGGAATCAGCATTTCCACCCTTTAAGGCTGTATGTGTACACCACACTTCTTTTCATCCATTTATCTGTAGATGGACCGCTGGACTGTGTCCATCTTCTGCTATTGTGAATAATGCTGCAAGGAACTTTATAATAATGTTTTTAAGTACTGGGCCCCATACCTCAGAGGCACTCCCTTTCCCTGAACCATTCCCCACCCCGGCAGCTGGCAGACGTTCCTAGGGCCCTGGCACAGTCTCCTAGACAGTTACCAAATTCCTCTCCCTGATACGGGTTTTCTCTTCAGCAACCCCACTTGGGCCTTTTACCCACAGACGAATTAGCTGTCACAGATAGTATCCTCCATGCTCTCATCAGATACACCCAAGAGGAACTTCCCGGAGTGAATGCAACTTAGGCTTCAACTGGGACTTCTGGGGTGTGTGTATGTTATAAATGCACATTTCCACACCATACCACCATTCCAAATTATCAGAATGTTTTTAAATTGGCTGTTGGTTACCCAGGATACAATTTCCCCTAAGAGTGATGCTATAATTACTAGTGAGGCTTTCAGAAACCCATTTGATCCATAATACTGAACCATAGTTTAATATTGACTTAGCATTATTAGTATTGACTTAGTATTGACTCCTGGGATCAGAGAGGCAGCAAAAGAAAGGAAGAAATGGGGGGAAAAAAAGGAAGAGGAGGAGGGAGAAGAGAAAGAGGAGAGGGTAGGAGGAAGGGGAAGGGAGCAGCAGGAAAAAGCTATTCCTGCTACCCACGTCCCCCTCCATCTATACCTCATGTCCTAGATGTTCTCATAGCAAAGCGTGGAAGTGTTCTGTATTCACTGTCTCCGTTTTCTCAATTCCTGTTTCTTTTCAATCCACTTCAGTGAGCCTTGTATCTCCAGGACACTGCCAGAACGAGGTGCCCCCTTTTAAGGTCTCCAATGCCATCCAGCCTAATCCAACAGTCAAGTGCCTGTCCTCATCTTACTTGATCTCTCCGGGATATTTGAGGGGATTGACCACTGTGTCCTCCTGGAAGCTGTCCTCTCTGGCTTGCCATGGTAGACTGCACTAGCAGGTGCCATTCTTCACTACTCCCCGCATGTGCACCCTCTGCCATGATTTTGGAGCTCCTCCCACCAAATAGAAGGAGTCTATTTTCCTGGGCTTGACATTAGTTTCTGGTTGTGACTTCTTTGGGCCAATAGAAGTTGATCCAGTGTGATGTGACCAAAGGTTTGGAAAGTGCTTGTGTGATTAGGCTTGTTGTCTTGCATGGCTGCCATCACCAAGAGAATGTCCTTTGTGCCAGGGTGGGGGGGGATGAAGGACATGTGCAGGGGAATAGGACTGCCCTAGATGAGCCAGCATGGAGGAGCTGCTCCCCCGTTGACCCACACAGTTTTAAGCTAAATAAATTCTTATTTTACACATCACAGAAGTTTGGGGATTGTTCGTTACACACCAAAAGTTGACAATTACACTTTCTATAAAACCACCCTCAACTCCTCTTTTACTTACTGCTTATTCTGAGAGTCCTTTTGGTCACCCCTAATCACACCCCACTCCACCAGGCCTCTAAATCTCGAGGAGCGCCAGGGCTCAGTTGTTGACTTTTCTTTATCCACAGTCTCTTCCCAAATGACTCATCCAGGGTCACATCTTTCAACTGTATGCTAATGACTCTCAAAGTGATAGCCTAGTACCTTCCATGAACCCTAAATTAACATAGCCAACCATCTTCTTAACATCTCTGATTGTCCCTGTATTTAAGGGTGCAGGTATGGAAACAGAGGATGAGGGACAAGCACTCACACCAGCCTTGGAGAGCAAGAGGGCAAGGGCCACCCCTACATATTCACCTTTTATCCTTCCAAATCCCCTAAGAGTCCCTGGGGCTTGGCCCAATAGGAATCAGACCAAGCAGGTTAGTCACCTCCCTCCCCTTCTCCTGGGAAGGGGGTTGACTGAAAGAGAAGGAGGTGAGCACCTGGGGTCAGTGCCTGGGCATTTTGCAGAATGCATGCATGTGACGTGTGGGATATCTGTGTCTGGCATGTGCTGTGCGTGTCACGGCGTGGTGTGTTTGTAAGAGTAGCATTGTGCTGTGGGATGTGTGTTGGGTGTTGGTGTGAGTTCAGCATAAACAAGTGTGTGTTGGAGGAGGGGTACATCTGTGAGGTGGTGGTGACAGGGAGCTCCACACCAGCTCAGTGATAACCTTTTGCATATACAAGTCAGGTCTTGTGAGTCAGAAACTATGAGAAAAGAAAGGAGAGAAAAAGGGAAAATTAGTGAGACAAATAACTTTCCTTATATGGATATCTGTTTGGCTTATTTACATGTTGTGTAGGCCTTAAGAGTTCTGAAAAACAAAATAGGATGTCAGGCCCAATTAGATGCTTAATAAATGTCTTTTATGATGACAAATGTCAGTGATGATAATGAGACAGCTCCCTCCACCATTTCCTGCTCAGGGCGCCCTTGGCTCTTCACACTTGAAGTTCTCTTTGTAGGAAGCCTCAGACTCCCCACAGGAGACATTTTTACAGGCGGGGCCTCCCCGAATCTTCTTACCTTTGGACACCTGCTCAGGTGCCCCCTCGTATAGCAGGTGCTCATTTAATATCTCTGCTTTAACTCCAAGTGGTCAAGATGCTCCTGGAGGATGCTGCAATGGAGGCAGAAGACCTACCATGTTCCTGTTCTCTTTCTTCATGCCACTGTCCTCACTTCTACCAGCCCCAAGAGTAGCTCCCTCTTTTTGGTGAAGCTCAGGACTTATGGACTTGCATAATGCCCAAGAGGTAAACAAAACATTTCTCTGTGTTCTTGCAAAATGTGTGTCAGATCCCATCCCTTCCCCAGGAGTAACCAGTAACACAGTCCCTCATGGCTGCTCCCTCCTTGCTTCACCTCCATCTTTCCTCAGGGGACCCTTCTCCCCATCAACCTGTAAGTCCTGCATCTTACCTTGCCCTATTTGTCTTTGTACCACTCCCAAATTGCAGGGCATAGTCTCAACAGTTAAACTCCTGAGGATGGGTACTCTTTCTTTCTTATTTACCTTTAAACTTCAGGTTCAGCCAGGTGTGGTGGCATACACCTGAAATCCCAGCAGCTTGGGACACTGAGACAGGAGGATGGTGAGTTCAAAGCCAGCCTCAGCAAAAGCAAGGCCCTAAGCAACTCAGTGAGACCCTGTCTCTAAATAAAATACAAAATAGGACTGGGGATGTGGCTCGGTGGTTGAGTGCCCTGAGTTCAATCCCTCG
Organism: Callospermophilus lateralis; assembly: GCF_048772815.1. NCBI lineage: Eukaryota > Metazoa > Chordata > Mammalia > Rodentia > Sciuridae > Callospermophilus > Callospermophilus lateralis. The sequence continues at coordinate 60,862,039 of NC_135317.1, read as the reverse complement.
CACATCCCCCCCCCCAAGAAAACCACAGGTTCAAATAGTGCATGACACATAATATAATATGTGTGTGTGTATGAGTAAATAAATAAATAAGTGTGAAAGAACATACATTTTCAAGAACATATAAAGTCACTATCCTAAGGGCAAGATCCTCCTTTCCTAAAAAGAAATTATACCCTGTTGCAATTATGGGGGTGGGAGAACCATCCAAGCCCCAGGAGGTCTTGGATTGTAAGAAGACCCCTCCTCTCCCTCTGTACCAGATATTATACCCAGCAGATTGACACACATGTACCCGGAGGACTGGAACACCTGGTTTGCATTTCTAAAACGATGAGGATTGTTAATTACATGCATGTTGTTCTCATTCACTGTCTTTTGGAGGGGACTATCAGCCCCAGAAGACTAGAAGCTGGAGAAACATGAAGTCATTATGACTGCCTCCCCCACACCCTTCTCCCTGTCACATCTGGTTGGACTCCTCCACCCAGATTCACCTTTGGTTTTCTCAACAGGTAGCTGCATAGAAGCATCTTCCCCCTGCCCAGGTGTAGGGACTCCGTATGACCCACGTCAAAGGCAAGAGGAGACAAAGCCCACAGCTGTTGGGCCAGGGACTTGAGATTCCTCACTAGCTGTCACAAAGATGGCTAAAACCTCACAGAGTTGTTTGCCTGCCAGCCCCAGCCCCAGGCTTTTCTCTACAGCCCCTCCTCTCATTTCAATCCATCTCCACATCTGTCGGCACCACCCTCGGATGCCCAGGGCTTCCCACATCCCTCAGTCCCTCCTGCCACCTGGACACGCCGCCGGCATCTCTCTCTCCCTCATCATAGCTCATTCTTCACACTCCTTCCACCGTGTTATCTTCTCTAGTTCACCAGGGCTCCCTATTTTGCATTGTTCCCAGCTTGCTACAGCTGCCATAAAAGCACCCCAAACCAGGGAACTAAACAATAGGCACTTACTACCTCCAGTTCTGAAGGCTGGAAGTCTGCAATCAAGGTGTCGGTGGGGTTGGATCTCTACCATTCTCCTGTGTGCATACACCTCCCTCCGCGTTGCCCCTTTTGAATTATGCCAGTCATGTTGGATAAGGGCCCACCCTACCCCAGGATGACTCCACCCTTACTCCGCCCAACCCAGACTTTAACACACGAATTTTGAAGGGACATAATTCAACCCATAACATCAGCTATCTACAGAATAGCTTATGGCATTCAAGGCTTTCTCTAAATTATTTCGGATCCATGTTTCCAGCTGTCTCTCCCTTACTTCTTTCCTACCTGCATATATGGGATACTCTTTTACATAAAGGTGAAGTTTTTAAGATTAAGGAGAGAAAGGGGAAGGGTTAGGAAGGACAGTAACACCCACTGACTCTATTTAAATGCCTCACTTAGTGCCAGAGCTTTTTCATCTACCTCATTTCCTATCGTCCTCACAACAATCATGTGTGATAGGCATTATGCCCATTTTACAGGTGAGGAAACAGAGGCTCTGCAGTGGAGAGCATCTCGATGATCATTCCCATGGACAAGGAAAGCTATGAACCACCTGAAACCTTCATGTGGTTCTCCAAAGCTTTGGCTCCTACCGCTGTGCAGGGTGGGGGGGGGGGGGGAGGAGCCTCTGAGAAGGATGGGGACAGGAAGTAAGAGGCTGGGAGAAAGCCAGGCCAACAGACTGCAGTGAGCACAAAGCAATAACAGAAGGCAGCGCTGCATGTTTGATAGTGATTCCCCTCACAGAAGGACATGTGGCTGGAAGAGTGGAGACCACCCAACATTAGTTCTCTGAGGAGGCAGGTCAGGAAGACGAGGAAGGCTGAGGACATTCCTACAAGGTGAGAAATTGCAGGAGAACTCTGCAAAGGTTGAGGCAGCTTCCAGAGGCCTGGGAATGCCCAAAGGGACTCTGTCACAGGGCTGTGCCATCAGCATCTCAGTCCCTAGAATGGGAGGATTGGAGCTGGCTTTCTGGAGGCACATTCCTGGTGGATGCCTTGACACAGGCGAAGAATGCTCCAGGGCATGCTATCAACACCTCTCAGAAGCGCATGGGGCTTTTCAGGGAGTGAGAACCCTCATCAGTATAAACTGACTGACAGCAGAGTCTCAGAACCCGTATGTGATCCTGTTAGGCACCTGGCAGAGAAGATATTCAGAAGGGGCTTTCAGGATGGCTCAGGATGACGTGACTGGGAACTGGGGTCCCCACACGGTGAATGCTGCTGAAAGTGAAAGATACAGAAGTATTCAAATTTCCCACTACTACCTTCCCAGGTCCCACATTTCAGGGGGACATTTTGCCAGTTCCCCGTTCCCTCCTGTCACTTTTCAAAAGGGAGGTAACTTGAATCCTTCCTTAAAAGAAAAGAGAGGGCAGTGGCAATAGAACTCACAACCAGGGGTTCACCATGGGATCCCTAGTCTTGGCCACATATTGGAATCACCTGGGAGCTTTAAAAAGCACTAAGGCCTGGGTGCACCAGAGAGTCTGACTTAATAGGGCTCAAGTGCGGTGTTGGGCATTTTTTAAAGTTTCCATGATACCATGATACCACTTCACACCCACTGTGTAGGTAGGATGACCACTAGCCAAGAAATAGAAAATCACTAGTGTTGAGCAGGACGGAGAAGAATCGGGGCCTTTGTGCTCTGTTGGTGGGAATGTAAAATGGTACAGGCAGTATAGAAATCAGTACCACAGACCCTCAAAAAATTGCACATTGAATGACCATTTGGTCCTGCAATTCTGTTTCCATTTACCCAAAAGAATTGAAAGCAGGGACTGAAACAGATGTGTGTACACCTATGTACACAGCTGGGCGATTCACCATAGCCAAAGGGGGGTGGACACAATCCAAGTGTCCATTGACAAAAGAATGGATAAACACAATGCAGAAGACATATTCTGGAATAGTTTTCAGTCTAAAAAGAGAATAAAATTCTGACACATGCTTCAACATGAGTGAAACTTGTAGACATTGTACTAAGTAAAGGAAGCCAGTATTGTAGTGTTCCGCTCATCTGAGGTCTCTGGCATAGTCAAATTCAAATTCCTGTTGACAAAAAAGTAGAATGGTGGTCACCAGGGGCTGGAGAGAGTGGGCAGGGAGTTAATGTTTAATGGTTTGAAGTTCCACTTGGAATAATGAAGACATTGTGGAGATGGGGGTGGTGGTGACGGCTATACACTAATGTGAATGCTTATTGCCACTGAACTATACACCTAAAAATGGCTAAAAGGGTAAATTTTATGTTATTGTATATTTTGCCATAATTTAAAAAAAAAACAACTACAAAAAATAAAAATAAAATATGAAAATAAGATCCAAAGACCCTTGCAGTTTTTTCTCCAAAGGCCTCAGCAGTTATTAAAAGAGAAGTTTCCCAGATAATTCGAACATGCAGCCAAGATTTAGAACCACTGGTCTTTGAGATAATAATCTTCATCCTTTCTTGGAGGAGAACCTTCCTCTTCTGTAAGCTGCCAAAGACAGCCCACACCATCTTGGGTCCTAATAAGGACCTCATGTGTATGAGCCAGCTCACCTACAGTACAGGGATCAAGAGCATGGACCGGGCCACACTGCCTGGGCCAACCCTGCATGCACCCTCTGATTAAGTGACTTCAAGTAAGTTGCTTCACTTCTCCAAGACATCAGAGGGGCCAATCACAGTGCCTGCCCCTGAGGTTGTGTTACAGAGAACCACATGAGAGGAACCTGTGTAAAGTGCTCACCATGTAGAAAAAGCCTCCAATAAATGTTAGTGAATATTATAAGATTTCAAGTCACCCAGGAGTGAATAATTCCTACTCTACTCCATTGGCCATGGAGAGGAATACAAAGATTTGTCGGAGCTGCTTCCTCCCTCCAGGAGTTAACAGCTATGTGACTTTATGACTACATGGGCCATGGTAGAATAAGATGAACTAAATGCTGTGGGAATCCTAAAACAGAGACTCAGGAGCCATGGAGTGGGGAATTAGGAAAAGCCTAAAGGTAATGGTGTTTGAACTGGCCCTTGTTCGGATGTAAATATAAAACTGACCTCTGACATCTTCTCCTTTCCCAGGGAGATACCCAAACCTCAGAAGGGTTAGACACCACCCCCCACAAGTCACAGAAAGTTAGTTAGAAAATCCCACTACCCTCCACATTCACACGAGAAAGCAAGATTTAAGAGTCCCATGACCCTCGGCGCTGGACAGCCCACTGAGACACCGAAGGACCTCCCTGGCTGAACGTGACTCCATCCACCTGTGCCTCCCCACCAGGCTCCAGGCCACAGGACAGCGTGTCCCAGCCACAAGCAGCTGTCCAAGCCCAGGCAGCTCCCTCCTCCCAAGCCGGATGTGCACAGCTTCAGAGGCCACTCTGGGCAGTGTTCTCTGCTGAGGACTCTAAGCATGAACCACAAATGGGGGTGGCTGTGCTGGGTCACCAGCTGGGTGGAGGAAAGGAACTTGGTCACCCTTAGTTGTCCTGATATGGAGCTTTCATAATGGAGAAGACTTCTCCAGAGTCTGCATTTCTCCTTACCTCAGAAGGAGCTTCTGGAATATGTTAAGGGGCAACTTGATCATTAGACAGAGTCCCTCTCTTCCTGTGGACCTCTTGGGGTCTGTGTCATTTAGGTTTTTATGTAACACCTGGGCTTTGGAAGCAGCTGAAGGAGTGCATCCAGGAATGAGTGGTAGAGCTGGGTCCGGACACTCTAAGCAGAAGAAACTTCACCAGCTGAAGTCTATTCTGAGATGGAACAGCCCAGGGCACATTGGAAACCTGAGAAGAGTCTGTTGGTTCTGACTGGGCAGTGCCACACATGAAGGCTGGAGAGAGAAAACTGGAAAGATCAGAGTTGGTGTGAGGAGTGGGAGGGTTCATCCTTACTTCCAAAGATGATGGGGGACCATGGAAATTTCCAGAATAACAAGTAAAATGGATGACTGTGACTTCTTCATAATTTGTTGAATAAATGAACCAACAAACTAGTGTCTGGAGTGACACTATAGTTTTCCACAATAACTATATGGAAAACACTTGTTGCTGAAGAGCTTCACAGGTGGACTCTACTTCTGCGTGTACCTCAGTTGTTTTTGCGGTTGGGTAGCCAGTATGAACTGTTGCACAAATTCGGAGTGCAAGTAAAGTCGTATCTATTCTGTTTTTAAAAAAAAAAAAAAAAAAAATGAGCTCAAACCTACATATCAAGTTAATGAGAAGTCCAGAACTCTCTCCTGATGCTCCCCAGGCCCTTTCCTTGCTTTTTGATGTCAATTGCTATAAACATTGGTCCTCTGATATAGGGCTGGCAAGCCACTGCCCCAGGCACAGACTTCCTTTGTCTCTAAGGGAAGGGAGCCCATTGTCTGGTACTACTCAGTCTCCACGGTTCTCTGTGCCTGGGGAACACAGGCCCCCACTCAGCCATTCCACCCAAGCTAACTATTCTAGAAGCGCTGGCAGAGAGTTGGCTGAGGTCTCCATCCTGCGGGACTCCACTTGCTCCCTTCCTGGAGACCCAACCCAGAGGAGATGGGGCAACTTTTCCTTTCCTGGCCAAGGCATTCAGAGGAAAGCATCTTTCCCGGCAAAGTGGTCATCTTAAATATAGCCAGGAGCCCAGAGCCTCCAAATAAAAATGGTATAAATGTACCTTTTTCTTCAAAAGATAAAGTCACTTACTTTCTTCAGCAGAGACCTGGATCCTCTCCTGGGGACCCAACACCCCTCCCCTTCACGTAACTTTGGTACCTCAAAGATGACTTAATCCAACTAAGAAAAACTGTGGAAGCTCCCCAGTTCCTTTTCAGGAGCAGAGAAGGGAGAAAGAGAGAGAAATTTCCCATTATATTTATATTATAACAATCTTCATACTATATTATTATTATTGTTGCCTTACTTAGTGTTTTTCTGAACACTGTATACCCTGCCTGTGTTATAATCCCTAGCATAAGGCATTTCTTTATTAAATATTTATTGAGAAGGAAAGAAGAGTGAACAGCAAAGTTGCAATGTGGAAACTAAGGTTCAATGGTACCTTCTGCAAGCACACAGTGATAGGCACTTTGCAAACATAGTTTGTACACAGTGATGCACATCTGTGATCCCAGCAAATCAGGGAGCGGAAGGCAGGAGGATCACAAGTTCGGTGCCTCAGCAACTCAGTGAGACCCTAAGAAAATGAGCAAGATCTTGTTTCAAAATAAAAGTGAGCAGGTGGTATAGCTCAGTGGTAGAGCACCCCTGAGTTAAATACCCTCAGTACCTAAAACGAACAAACAACAACAACAACAACAACAACAAAACATAGCTTTATTTAAGTTTTCCAACAACTTTATAAAGAAGGTATTATTATTATTTGTCTGGTTTTACTGACCTAAAAAACAAAGAAGTAAATGAGATGATTAAATGAACAAATAGCCGTGCCATTTATCTCTCTCTTTACATCACTCAAAGATGGCCTACTTTTCTGAATTGTAAAACCTTTTTCAAAGAGTCAGAGAACAAAAAATATGTAATAAAAAAACAGATGAAAGCAGTTATGATTTCTGAACCATTCAGCAAAGGATGAAAACAGCTTTGTTATCCAGAGTCTGCCTTCATAAAGTCGTTGTTATCGTAAGTTAGGGCCTGTATTAACTCAGGAAATTAAAATAATAGCCCCATCTGTGGCCAATTCTGAAGACACACTTGATGGTTTTCAGAGCACCTATTATTAGTCTCCTGCACTTTAGCTGGATCTGAATGATTTACAATAAGAGGAGCCAGTTGAACTGTTCTACTTCACAAAGAAAAAGAAATAAAATAGGATATCTCTGAAAAACCTCTTTTTGTATTAATTAGGACCAAAGTACAAATTCTAAAGTGATCAGAACAATGCTGGCGTTTGTGGAAGTTTTTATACGTGTTCCCCACAAGGTTTCCCAGCAGACAGTTCTGGGACCCCATGAGGAGACTTGGAACATTCTATGGAACAAGTTTATTTACAGACTTTATTCCAGTGGATCCAAACAGCAGCAGCTGGGACAATACATTTTTAATCAAATCGAAAGGCAAACTTAGGAAAAGATAAACATTATTCAAAGAAGACACACAAAGCATTTGCTTAAAATATATTATTTCACTTTCTGAAAATGCATCTAAAATTATGCCATAAAAAACATTCTGAGGGGGTTAACAATCATGTCTCCCTAGCAATCAAAGGTCTGGGAGGTTTATTCCTGTTCTACCCTTCAAGATGTATTGCACTCTCTATTTCTCTGCATCTGTTTCTAACATTCTGTTTGGGGCATCTCATTCTGATGGGTCCCTCTAGGGAATGAGCTTTCCAAGAACTCACAATTTTCAGCCCTGGGCTTAGACACCTGAGCTCTCATTCCGCTTGCTCTGCCTGGCCCTGTAAGGTGTTCCCACTGTTGATTCAGTACTTAGGACATTTGCATTTTCCTGTTCTACCACTCAGAGGCCAGGGACCCTGGATATGAGCTGTTTGTATCACAGAAACAATGCTTTGAGTGAAAAAGGGAAGACTACAAATGAACAGGGATCCTTCTATATTGCTTAAGATATTATATTAAGATATATAAGGTATTGCTTATACCTTCCTCCAAGCTGCCTGAGGACAGGTTTGATATCGTATCTCTCACAGCATTTGCAATCAAAGGTACTGGACAGATGCTAGAAGATAAAAAAGGAAGAAGGGAAACCAAGGCAGAGAGGGAGGGAGGAAGAGAGAAAAGAAATCCCAAGAATCTCATAAAAAGTCCAAGCTATGAGAAGAGAGTTCTTTATAAACAGAGATCAAATACAAGACTACAGTAGCAGTGAACTATTTCCGTTTCTCATTTACCTCTCATGGGAGAAGGGAACCCACACATATTGAAATATCACTTGCAGTAAAAAAAGAATTCTTATTTCTACAAAAAGTCTTTACCCAGCTGGGTGAAGTGGCTCACATCTGTAATCCCAGTGGCTTGGGAGGCTGAGGCAGAAGGATTGCAAGTTCAAAGCCAGCCTCAGCACTTTAGTGAGGCCCTGAGCAACTTAGCAAGACCCTGTTTCAAAATTTAAAAAACAGAAATTAAAAAAAAAAAAAAAAAGAACCTAAAAACCGGGATGTGGCTCAGTGATTAAGCACCCCTGGGTTCAATTCTTGTTACGGAAAACAAAAAAATGTCTTTACCCAACAAGATTGTTCAGCTGATTTGATTCACAGGTGGTTCAAGAAAAACAAAACAAAACAACCACAATAAAAAACCACTCTCACCCTCTTCCCCCTTCTACACACCAGAAAGCCGGGTTTAAGAATCCCGTTGGCCAGGCACGGTAGCTCATGGCACATGCCTGTAATTCCAGTGACTTAGGAAGCTGAGGTAGGAGGATTGTGAGTTCAAAGCCAGCCTCAGAAACTTAGCAAGTCCCTAAACAACTCAGCAAGACCCTCCCTCTCTCTCTCTCTCTCTCTCTCTCTCTCTCTCTCTCTCTCTCTCCTTTAAAATAAAAAAAGACCCTGTGTCCTGTGTCTAAATAAAATATGAAAAAGGGCTAGAAATGTGGCTCAGTGGTTAAGCCCCTCAAGGCTTTAAAAAAAAAAAAAAAAAGAATCCCGTGGTCCTTGGCACTGGTCAGAGCTCTAGAGACTGATGGCCCCTCTGGCTGAATGTGACTCCATCTACCTGCAGCTCCTGACCACATGACTGTGTGTCCCGCCATAGGCAGCAACTGTCAAAGCCCAAAGCTTCCTCCTCCCAACCCAGAGGTGCACAGCCTGAGAGGCCACTATGGGTAGATAAGTCAGATTAAATTTCCTTCTCTGCTAAGCAGAGAGATCTGATCTCCCCCAAATGGAGAGGACTGTGCTGGGTCACCAGCTGGGTGGAGCAAGGGAGCATGGTTTGTATTCTGTCCAGGGTCTTTCTTCACCCCTGGTTCTCCTTTGTATTTGAGCTTTTATGATGCTTTTTTAGGATGCCTTCTCCAGAGTCTGCATTTTTCCTTACCTTAAAACAAGCTTCTAGAATACTTTTGGGGGTGATTTGGTTATTTGAGCTTAGGAGAAAGAGACCCTCTCTTCTGTTGACTTCTTGGTGTTTGTGTCATTTAGCTTTCTGTTGCACACCTGGGCCTTGCAGGCAACTGGAGGAGCGCTCTAATGGATTTGAAGATTTGAAGTGGCCCAGAAGTGTCAAGAATCCAGGTGTACCTGGAACGTTAGTCATTTAAATGAAGGGTTGGCAAATCAGGCCAATCCAGCCCTCGGCCTAATTTTGTACCTCCAGTAAAGTAAGAGTAGCTTTTACATTTTTAAAGGTTTGTAAAACAAATGAAAAAGAATTCGTGACAGACGTACATGGTCCACATAGCCTAAAATATTTACCCTCCAGCCCTTTGTACAGTAAGTTTGCCTGCCTCTGGTAAATGGAAGTGCTGTAGACCATGAAATGTCCAAAGTTCACAAGAAAAAGTGAAGATCCAAAGAATCCTTGAGGGCAAACATCCATTTCCAATTGGATGCAGCCATCTTAGCAGGCTAAGGACTCCCTCTCAGCTGAACCCTGCCTGCTTATTATGGGATGTGGTTTGTTGAGGTGATGGAGCCAAAGTCTCCCAGGACTCAAATGAGCTAGAGATTGTACAATGTGGAGCGGGGGTGGTGGTTAATGTTATATCAAAGGCACCCAGATGCCTTGTCAAACACATCTGGATGTTGCTATAAAGGTGCTTCTAGATGAGATAACATTTAAATCAATAGGCTCTTGTTTGAGTGTCCTTCGAGTCTTTGTCTTCGTGTGTAGAGATTTAATCCCTATGGTGAGGTATTAAGAGAAGGAAATTTAATCTGACTATGGTGTTGAGAGGTAGGGCCTTTGATAGGTGATTAGGATTAGATAAGATTCTTAGGTGAAGCTCTATGGTTGAATTCTGGTGATTTTAGAAGAAAAGAGAGAGACCAGATATACACACACCTGCAAACTTCCTGACTCTTACCAGTTAGTGACTTGCACCACCTCAGGACTCTGCCAGGAGGAAGGCCATCAACAGAGGTGGCCTCTTGCACCTTCAGATCCATGAGCCAAAATAAACATTTTCTCTTTATAACATTAGCCTGCCTCTGGTATTTCATGACAGTAACAATGATGTGGTGGATCTCATCTAAGAAGTCTTTACAAGAACAGAGTCTGACCTCCCCCAAGCAAGAGGGAATTCTGCCAACATATGACCTCCAGATTCCTCAACTCTACAGCATCCACTCTTCCCGGGGGGCTCCCACCTGTCAGCCTATGCAGCTTTTGGACTGCCAAGTAGGAATATGATAATGAGCAGAGCCAGAGACCTACCAACTGCTCTGGGATCCTTAGATGCAAGCCCTGACTCTGAGTCCTCTTTCAAAGTCCTGGAGATGTACACCCCCAAAAATGGGTGGAGTCCCTAGAGAGAGGGTGTTGCAGTTACCCAGATCCTGTTTCCTGCACATCCCCAGTCCCAAGGGGGACTTGGGAAAAATAAAGAAAGCAGAGTCTAGTCTAACTCATAGACACCTTGGGCTCTTTATTGACCTGAATGCCCACTAGCATCACAGAAATTTGTATATGGTCCTGCCCCTTGGACAATGCGAAAGTCAAAGCCCATCTAGGAACAAGTATATACAGCACTTTACATTAAATTCCTCTCTTATCAGCATCCTATTGATCTGTTTCTCTGGAGAGTGAGTGCTGACTACTACAAAGGACAGGACCATATACAAATCTTTGTGATACTAGTGGACATCTGGGTCAATGAAGAGCCCAAAGCAACCTCAAGTTAAACTAGACTTGGCCTTCTCTATTTTTCCCAAGGTCCCTTTGGGACTGGGGACACACAGGAAATAGGCTCCCAGTAGTTGCAACATTCTCTCTCAAAAGACTCTTTCCATCTTTTGTGCACATCTCCAAGACTTCAAACGAGTGCTTGGGCGGGGCTCATATCTAAGGGTCACAGTGTGGGGGGGCGGGTCTCTGGCTCCGCTCACTGTCATCCTTTTACGTAGCAAACAGTGCAGTGATGTAGAGACCACAGTCTGTGAGCCATCCTAGCTCAGGCTCCCGGGAAGCAGATTCTGGGGTGGAGCTTAGAAGCAGAAGGGTACTGGGCAGTGCTCTTGGACGAACACATTTGCTGGGTGAATGAGAGAAGCCAGATTGGGCTAGGGAGTAGCTAAGCTGCCATGCAGCCAACAGAGACATACAACTGTCCAGAACTTGCCAAGAGAGTTGAAAAGCCTCCTCTTGTTCCATTGCCAGTGGGAGGCGGCCCACCCAGAAACTCTCCCAAAAGAATGATGACAACCCAGCTTAAAATGACATCAAACAAAGAAACTCGTGTCTGGCCACGGTGAATTTAACAGAGGGATAGAAGAAATGCTTTTTGAATTCACATTTTGAAGTTCCCCCACCTATACCAGGGTAACAGCCACAGCTCCACTGGGCACACCCTCAGTGTGGCCTGGACTGGTACCACAGCAAGGTGGGTCAGAAGGATTCTTCCTCTTTTTGCTCTTCCCTTTTTGCTTTATGTACTTGTCCCAGCTTGACTTTCTCTTTTATAAAACAGAAATATTCCAGCCTTGACTATCAGAGCATAAACTTGGACATCAAATAGAAGGATGACTGAGAAAAAAATTTTGTGCACTATAAATTCCACAAAGGTAGGGTCTCCTTTTCTGTGTTGTGGTTTAACAGCCTCAGTCATACTGTCATTTCTATATGTTGCTATTCTCTGTTCCTCAGCCTTGGCCTGTGCACCTCAGATAGAGACAGGGACCCGTATTGGCATCAACTGGGGGACAACTATTAACACACACACCCACGAAACAAGATTCTGATATACCCTGGTGGCTTTGGAAAAAGCTCCCCATACAGTTTCAGAATGAACCTCCACTCTTAAGCTCAACCTTCCTATTTTCCCCAAGGCCAACTCCTCCCAAGGAACCCAATGAGAATCAATGACCCAGAAATTTCCATCACTTTTAGCTTGTTCAAAGTTTGCGCCCAGCAAAAACCCATCAAACCTTCCTGAACAGTAAATGTCACAAGGCACACATCCCTCCCTCTCCCTTAGCGTCTTTGCTGCACAGCACATTCCTTCCTGTTCCGAGGCTGATGGCCCATCTGGAGACGGTCTCTGCTAGAGAGGCCTGTGGTGCAGCAAATGGTTTCTAAAGGTCCCTTCCAGCTCTGAAGTTTAAAGAAACACATCTTTCCTAAAGCTGTTCCACAAAGTAATAGTGCTTCCACTGGGAGGTAAAGAGCCTCCCTGGAAGCCATTAACCTTTCTGGATCACATGGGGTGTTAGGAAAGCAGTTTGGAAGGATGCCAAACCAAATCAGGAGCACGGGGAGCTTTGGGGTAAGTCTGGCAAGCCCACATTCCAAGAGAGTATACCTCAACCTATAACAAGGCCACTGCTGGCACCCAGATGGGGCTCCCAGCCTGGGATGGGGAGGGGAGAAGGGAAGAGAGGAATGGCTATCATGAGCTGTGCATCTGCTGGGCCCCAGGGCAAGTCTTCCATGATGTATCTCTGAATCCTCAATCACCTCAGAAGGTGGATTCTTTGTGAATCCAATTGACAGATAAGGAAGCCAAAGTTCAGAGAAAGCAAGGAACTGACACTGAGAGCCAGCAAGGGTCAGAATGAGGATGTGACCCTGACTGTCCAACAAAGTCATTATACATGCAAAGAGAGGTTGGGGCAATGACTCTCAGAGAAAACCTGAATGAGGGGGGAGGGGATAAGGAAGATGTTGTTCAAGAGGGTCTAAAGTCATGGTCATACAAGTTGAGTAAGTTCCAGATATCTGTGCAACCTAGCATCCATCACTTTGTTAAGAGTCGATCTCATGTTAAATATTCTTACACAATAATCACAAAGAAATTCAGAGAATGTTTTGGAGGTGGTAGAGATGTCTATTACCTGTACATATACACTCAACAAATTGTATACATTAGCCCTGTGCAGTGTTTTGTCAACCAATTATGCCTCCGTATGGGATGTTCAGAATCCAGTCACCATGCTGTGAGAAGCCAATGTCACATGGAGAGCCAGGTAGAGGGACTTGGGCTGATAGCTCTCACCTAGTACCCAATCAGACATCCAAGTGACCGTGAGCGGAAACTGCCAATCAGATGAGTGAGCATTCAGGATGTCCAACCCAGTCAATCCTTCAGACGACCTAATCCTCAATTGACATTTAACATAAACCACAAGAAGAACCTCAAATGGGAATTACCAACCACAATCAAATACAGAACAGGAGAGTTGGTTTGTAAAAATTATTTTAAGCCACTAAGTTTCGAGCAGTTTGTTACCAGAAGTAGGCAAACAGAACACTTGCTGAATTATACAAAGGACATTTGTGCCTCGCATGATATGCAAATTTTACCTCAATAAAAATAAGGTTATAAGAGTACGTTGTATTAGGTTTAGTGACAAATAACAAATAAAAAATAACAATGGGTCAAATAAATGACTGTATCTCCATAAAACTGCCAGGGGACAGGGGAATGAATGTCCTACTAGACAGAGAGCTTGGACCAGTTCCTTCTTTTGTGGTTTGGCATGCATACAGTCAGTGGCCTCTGTGAGCTGGGGATGTGGGAAAACGTCCTTTCCTGGTGGGCAAGCCTGCACATGGACCAGACTTCCTGTTGCTCCTTGAATTCTCAGGAGACACCCCAGGTATCCCACCTCCGTCTTTACCTCAGGGGAGCAGCCTGAGCTCCCATACCTCTTAAAGCATAGTGCAGTTGGCCTCTGCTTGTGTTGCCCTGTCTGTCCTGCCTTTCTAAGGATCCAGGAGAAGGGGGTCTTCATTTGAACTGAAAACAGCCTAGGCTCTTCAGGAGCATCCTGCAAGCCTAGGTGTGGGAGCGCTGGCCCAAAATGTGAAGGAGTGAGGAAGGCTGGATCCTGCCTCCCCTCCACACACTGGCCTGCTCAAGACAAGCAGTGTTTTTCCATTTATTTTTTTTTTCATTTCTTTTTTATTTTAAACACTAATGTTCCATAATAGCTGGTATTCTTCAGTGTTTGCACTCATCATTATAAAGCCTTTATTCCTTAAATATTTGCTTAATGTTTTTTTTTGTAGAGTGAAAGAGAAAGCTCTATGGGCCTATACAAACATCTGCTTCCCGGAGTGGAAGGAGGGATATGCTCAAGGGAATGTTAAGTCCAAAGGGTTCGTTGTCCCAGAGGCCATGGCTGAGCCCTGGGAAGCTTCTCCAGGCAACCAGAGAGCTGTGGCCCATTGTGGATGCTGCAGCATTGCTACCTTCAGAACCACTCATTGACTGACAAGGTGCTACAGGCCATGAAGCCTTTGGAGGCTCTTAGAGGAAAGGCTGTTTCACCTCTCACGCAGCAGGACCACATGGGACTTACAGCGGCAGCAGCAGGGAAATCCAAGAGACCCGTGTCCCAGTTAGGCATCTGTGCTCCAGCCTGGCAGGCCAGAAGTTTTTTTGGAGAACTCTGAGAACAGGTCTAGCTCAGGAGTAGCCCACATGGCACCAGTAATGGCGCCATTTTGTAAGTGAGTAGACCAAGGCACTGAAAACTTCAGGGTTGGCCTACCATCCCTTGACTTCTAGGGGGATGTCCTGGTATCAGAAGCCAGACCTTGTCACTGTGCACCAGTGGTTTCTCACCACACCACATGCCTCCCTGCCTCCTGGGACACAGCCCTTGGCTTAGGTTTCTCCAGGGCAATTGCCCCATTCTCCAGCTCCCGAAGCAGAAAACTAGGTGTCACTCTGACTCCTCCTCTAATCACCCTCCCACCCTTACCCATTCTACCCTAAATATTTCTCCAGGTCATCCCCCCATCCCCACACTCTGTCCCTATGGTCCTTATTTCTTAAATGACTGAATGAACATCCTTCACAGCATTCTGCACCTGACAGAGCACAATCCTGCTTATGATTCTTCCTGGGGAACCCTTCAGTGATGCCCCACAGTCATACCTGCTCTCCCCTATATCCCAGCAGGAAGGCTCTCAGGCACAAGGGCATCTATTGTTGTGTTTTGTAAGAATCCTATGAAGGTGTCCTTAAGGGAGAGGAGGGGGGACAGGATTATCAAAGAAAGCTTCCCAGAGGAGGCAGTGCCTCTGCTGAGTATGAAAAAGGAGTAGGGAGCTTCTAAATGAGAACAGAAGTAGAGAAAAGAGCAGGTGCCCAGATCAGATGGAAATCCTCAAAGACTCCCTTCTATCCACCGGACTCCTCATTGTCCCAGTGTCCTGTTGACAGCAAAGCAAACTTCATTGAAGAAAGACACTTCCCTCCTCCAAGGGCTAAGGATTCACCAAAGAACTAATTAAGAAGACAGACAGCATGAAAGAATCTCCGGAGGAGAAATCAGGTGACTCACACCCTAAAAAGTGTGTTCTTGGCGCCCTTCCTGATCAGAGCCACTATGGCAGGTGGCACACTGGGACACTGCGAGTGGGCACCTTCATTTCTCAGGCTCGTGGTTTCTAGAGGAACAGGAGCATGCTGCCTTCAGGGAAACACAGCCACCCACGCAGCTTGGGACAGGACTGAGCTTCCAAACCGCCTGCAAAAGAGGCCTCAACTGATGCTGGACACTGGGATCTCTCGACCTGATGATGCTGAGAACAAAACTGAATGAGGGGAGCGAACGTGCAAACAAGGCTTTTATTGGGGCCTCCTATTTGCAAAGGGAGACAGCTCCGACAAAAAGATGTCAGGCTGGCTCTCTGAGCAGAAAGAAGAAAGCTCGCCTTGTTGGTTTTTTGCAGGGATGGGAATGTGTATCGGCTGTAGGTGCACTCAACTCAAATATTTTGCCCTGTGCTAAAGATAAGTTACTCCAGCTCTTCCAGAGAACACACACACAGAGCACCTTGACCTCAAGGATACAAAGAGACATTGGCACACACCACACCTCCTGGGCTCTGCGGCCAAGCTGTGAGTTGCAGCCTGGAGTGCATTTGCCCTTTGTCCCCACCCCACAGCTACTTACTTCCATCATTCATATTTCCCCTGATGATCAAGTGATGATCTGGAGGTGAAGACCGTGCTCTGGCCCTGCCCTTCAGCCCAGGCGGGGAAGATGCTCTGTGGGTGAGTGTGGGAGAGGTGACTTGGCAAGGGCCTTTCCCCACCCCTCCCTCATTCCCTCCACTCCCTTTTCCCTGCCTTCAAGTCTGATTTCCTCTACAGAGAGCTTTAAAGCCAGAATAATAGAGTCCCTCTTCAGGAACTTAAGGTGCCTGCACAGATTATCTCATTTGTCTTCACAACATCTCTGTAAGGTGGAGAATTGACAGGAACAGTAGGGGGGGGGGGAAATAAAGGACCTTCCTTGTGTATGTTCAGCACCAGAGCAGGGCAGCCCTGAGCACCCATGGGACGGGTGCTCCCAGAGAGCCCACTGAGTCAGGCACATGGGATTCAGCAGCAGCCGCTCTACCCTTCCAATAAGCCTGGAAATGGGGTGATTTCCAACTGGAAGGGACACCATGGAATCCACGTAAAGGAAGGAATGAACACTGCCCAGAGCATCTGCTCTGAAATGACTATGTGACATCTATGCTCAGCCTTGAAGGATCGGTTGGACCTTGGAGGTAACTCAAGAGAGAACAGGAATGATCTGGGCAGACAGTCACCCATGTGTCCCTGGCTCATTGCAGCTGGATCATCAGGAACCCCACAGGGGAAGTGATGGGACAAAGAGGTCTAGAGATCAGAGGGCAAGCTCAAACAGCAGTCTCCAGGAGAGCAGAGCCAGGGGAGGGTCGACCCAGCAGGAACCAGAGGCCTGTGATGAAGGCCTGGTAAGTGACATAGGGAATGAACTAGAGGAAAGGTGGAGGGGACTCCAGGTCAGCTGCTGCTGAGGTGCATGAATTTGATGAGGTCCTGGATTAGGGCAGGATCTGGAAATGAGAATCCCAGCAGTCTTACTCCACTACACAGGGGATGTGGTTTGTGCTGTAGGCGGAGAGCATACCAAGTGAGCTGAGGCATGGCCTTGCCCAGGAGGAGCCCCATAATCTGATTGGAAGTGAGTAGACACTGACCAACCTGAAAGACAATTGTCTTGGAGGATGGAGCCCTGGGTCCACCTGAAATACATTGTTGGAGAAAGGACAGATCAAGTATGAACAAGATTTGCCCTAGAAGCCACGTGGGTGGGAGAGAGTTGAACTAAGAGGTGCATCGGAAGACATTTGGACTGGCAAAGAGGACAGGCACTCAGAAGGAGTGAAAGGGAGGTTGAGTGAAGGTCCTGAGCTGGGAGCAGGTAAGAGCTCTCCTATTCCCTGCCCTCCATTGTCCCATCATGACCCACATGCCTCTCTCTGTTGGTATTCTGTAAAGACAATAAAGAAAGTCATTATATCCCCCTCTCTTTTATATGGAAAATCCACTGTGAGTCCTTTTTTTTTGGGTGAAGAATAAATCTGCTCCCCCTGCATATGCCGTGGAGGACCCCAGAGAGCTTGCAAGATACTTGTCCTCACAATGAGTTGTTGAATACATGAATGAATCAGATTCCAAGCTTTTTAAATTTCCTTTCCCCTGAGCATTACGGGCAGCTCATTGTGTTCTGGCCTCAGAGCGTTGGAGCTGGGGGAGGAAGGTGCATGATATTTTTATAGAGAAAAAAGTGATGCTGATAATAACTGTCTCAAACTCAGGATTAAATGGAAATGACTCTGCCCTGGGCCATGGTTTCCTTGTTGATAATGTGGGGACTGATGATGCCTACAAGTCACTGGGGTTAATGTAAAAGTCAGTGTGCCGACGGATAAGAAATTGACCTATAAATTAAAGAGTACACCCCACCTTCAAGGGGTTTTAATCTTGATCTGGACCTGTTATAGGGCCCTGCCCGTTTGTAGAATTGAAAGTTTTCTATTGAAGCAGCATAAATTATTCCTTGCTTCAGGGATCATGCCTCAGTTGCTAGATAGATATGATTATAGTTATCACCCTGCTTCTAGCCTGCCATGCAGTGCAGACAACTCCTTTTAATTCTGTGTCCCTAAAATTCTGCACAGGCATTTAATGTGTGCATCTGAGTGAACAAATGATGCTCAACTCTGGCCAACTGTTCTTACTTTAGGTGACTTCTTTATATCACTCCTCACCCCCTCAACAGACCTGTGGCTTTGTTCTTCCAGATCCAATGTTTAAGGAAATGCAAGTTCAGGGAGGTTGTTAGTAATAGTATCAACGATTGTTGACCCTCACTAAGCACTACTTATGGACAGACCTGTGGCTTTGTTCTTCCAGATCCAATGTTTAAGGAAATGCAAGTTCAGGGAGGTTGTTAGTAATAGTATCAACGATTGCTGACCCTCACTAAGCACTACTTATGGACCAGGTACTATCCAAATGGCAAAGACAAATCATGCCATTTAATTCCCACAACAATGATACAGGGTAGTGCTAATAGCATTCCCATCTTAAAGATAAGGAAACCGAGAAAGAGTTAATAATGCACCGAGTTCACACAATATGTAAATGAATGAAGGAGAGGTTAAATTTGCACTAAGAAAGCATGTGCAATCAACAACAATAGGAAATCACTTTCTTGCACAAAACTGTCACCTTGCACAGGACTGTCTCTGCAGCAGAGGTCAAGGAGACACAAGTGGACTTGGGCCTTGCCCCTTCTCCTGACTCCTCTAGAGGAACCAATGTGATTGTGCCACATGTTCTCTGTCCTCACACTATGGGCACGACCACCAATGCTGAGCTATTGCTCTTCAGATGATAAAGGACTCTGGGAAAGGCTCCAGGGGAGAAGAATTAATTAGTTCACAGAAAATAGAGCAGGAGTCTGATTACTCCCACTGCAGGATATTGATGACTTGTGATAAAAGCAAAGCTGGCCCCAGAAAAATTCTAGCCTTCTGTACCTGTACAGAATGATCCAGAGCTACCAACCCAACAGAGTAGGATTAAAGGAGCCCCCTGAAGTCTCTCCAGACTGAAACCACTCCACCCGTCTTGGCTGGACTAAAATACAAGGCCAGCAACCATCTCACACTCAGTAGAGTACAGAGTACAGAAGGCTGAGTTGGCAGGCAAGCTGCTTGGCTTCTGGTCCCTGTTCCATTGGCTGGATATTCTGAAAGACTTGTTTGGCCTTTTCTAAGGTCCCAAGGCCCACCATTTATAGAGGGCAACAAGAACAGCCCAGGTCTGGAGAAAGATAGTCTTGGTTCAAATCTTGACATATTTATTTACTAGCTATGTGAACTTGGCTACACTTCTTAAATTCTCTGAACATCAATTTTCTGTTTTCTTTCTTTGATATTAGGGTTTAAACACAGGGCCACTCAACCTCTGAGCCACATCCCCAGCCATTTTTTTTTTTTTTTTGTATTTTACTTAGAAACAGGGTCTCACTGAGTTGCTTAGGGCCTTACCAAGTCGCTGAGGCTGCCTTTGAACTTGCAGTCTTCCTGCCTCAACATCCCAAGCTACTTGGATTATAGGTGTGCACCACCAAGCCCAGAACATCAATTTTCTTATTTAAAAAAAGCAAAGAAGAACTAATTCTTGAGAACCCAATGGAATAGTATATATAAATTGCTCAACACATTACTCAAAAAAACATTCATTCCCTTTCGATCTATAAAATAGGACGAATCTTGCCTGCATCTCTCTCCCTTACGGAGGCTAAATGCTGGTAAGATAAGGCATCTAATATGAAGATGATCTGAGACCCATTATTATGCAGAGCACAACTTTCCAGTCATTCTCATGGGGCATATATGACATTGACTTCCTCCTAGGGCTGCCTGGCACATCTAACTTCTAGTAAAGCTCAGGAGAGAAAAGGAGACAACACCTATGCCCTCGCAAGGAGGGACTAATGCCTAGGACAGCATCCCAGAAGACCAGGGTGTCAGAGCACAGAGTCAATAAACCAGACTGGAGCACAGAGGGAAAAGTCTGTGCTAAAGGTCAAACATGCCCACCAGAGTTGGACAAAGTTGAAGGTCCCAGCCTGCCTGTGGTGTGAGGCCGCAGGGCAGCTCCTGGCAGGTTTCCTAGCAGGTGAGAGACCGCTGGAGAAAGGAGACAGCACACCTGTGTGCCTGGGCTCCCCTACTGCTGGGGTCCAGGGGCAAGTCCTTGGAAATCTGGTAAACACAGGCAGACTCCAAGTGCAGTGGAATGATACCACCCGGGACCACACAGTTCCAAGACAGGACCTTGAGTGTGAAAACACATCTCTATTAAACAAGATAAGGCTGGGGTAGGTGGGCAGGAGAGAGGCTGGCCATGAAGCATAGAGCAGGTACCAGAAAACCAGAAGCCCTGAGGCTAGAGCAAAACCAAGGCCAGACACCTGAGGTGATTCCTGATCCTCTTTCTGGCAGCCCACACCCATGACCTTGGACAAAGGCACGCACCCATCCTTCTCAGTACCATTTTCTCAATAGAAAGCCGGAGAAAATAGTAATTATCTGCTTCACTTTCAGAAAGTCTTTAAATAATTAACATTTATGGGATGGCTTTGAACTTCTCAGATATGAGCTGCTGTGAAAATATTATTATTGTTTTAAAAAATAATATGTCTCCAGTCACAAGCTGTTGCTGAAGGGGCTGTTATCTTATCCTTGGGGGTAGCTGTTTGCAAGCTGATTAATTAGAACTCAATTTTTGCCGACTTTTTAATTTAGATGTTAATAAATTCAATAATTTTATCCATTTGTTGTTCTAGATAAGATCCTTCGGGAATAACTTCTCATTTACGATAGTGACCTGAGTGAGAAGGCTCATAAACTATATTACAAATGCCTCAGATATGAAATGATGAAAACCATACTCTGAATACAGCAATCTCTCTGGCCTCCAAATTGCCAGACCCGCTCCCCAGGCCAAACACCACCATAGAGTTGAATTAATATTCCTATAAGGAATATAATACTTTCATAGCCTGACTTTTTTATTGGATTTTCAAACCAACTCTACTGACTTTTGCATTTAATTGACTTTACTTCAATCTTTGTTCAAAGGAAAAAAGATATAGAAACAGAGGGAAATGGCTTCAATTGTATCCTTTTCTCCTTCCCCTTGCTCTCTGTCTCCTCTCAGGCTAAGAAACAGGTTGTCCAGAAAGAAAGACATAGCCTTCAGCCATGGCAGGCCTTGGGCACCTGCGCGGGAGGCAGAGAAGAGACAAATCTGACTCTCATGTGAGATGGAGTGACTTTTCTCTGCATGAGAAGGTCCAGAGATGGTGCCCGGGAGTTAGGAATGGTCAAAGATTTGGGGAAGGTGGGGGCTTCTGCTAAATTCAAGAGAGCTGTCTGTAAACAATTTCCCCGGAAACCTCTCAAGGACTGGCTCAGTCTCAGAACCTCCCAGCAGCACAGATCCACCCTGGGCATTTTACATGAGGCATAATTTTTTCAAAGAGCCCAACTTCAGATCTGTCCAGGTTTCTAGGTCCTTTCAGAGAGGAACCCAACCCTCCTCTGGTTATGGTTGTTGCTATAGTTTGGATTTGGAACGTCCCCCAAAGGCCCATGTGTTAAAATCTCAGTCTCCAGCTTGGCAGAATTGGGAGGTGGTGACAATTTTGAGACAGGGCTAGTGAGAGGTCTTTAGGTCACAGAGGGGTGTGTTCTTAAAGAGGACACTGGGACCCCAATCTCTTCCTCTTTCTCTTTGCTTTCTGGCTATTACATAAGAGTTTTTGCCACAAACAACTGTGAAGTTTCTAAATCTCAGGGAGCCATGGCCTGGTCCTTCCATGCCCTTGTTCCCAGCCTGCTCCTCTGTCACCTTTCCTGTCTCACCTCTCACTAATCCGTGGCTCTCCTTGGTCAGTTTGACTTCACGTTCCTAGTACGTCATAATTGTCTAATCAACAGTAAAGTTTTGCCATCAGCTCTCATGTACCCGCAGAGACTCCAAAGCCATAGGTGTTACTATTGTAATGTGTTGGGGGATGATTTTATAATTATATAAACATAATTATATAATTATCTCAATATTATATGAAATATAAAATTTAATTATATGATTAAATATAAATTTATATTTATGAAATATAAAAATTTTAAATAAATTTAATTTAATGATATAATTAAATATAATTCTATAAATATTATATAAAATTTTATAATTTAATTTTCGATCCACTCCCAATTATGCCTTTGTTAGGGAACTATTAAAATGAATCTCACTCTGTGAGCGTGGGCTGCTGGCTTGAGGTAGTTGTTCTGCAGGGCTAACAAGGACTGCAGGAAGACACTCCAAGTCCCCCCCCTACGCCCCCACTGTGTGCAGAGGGATCATGGAGTCAGCTGTCCCCCATTAGGCTTTTTCTTAGCTCCAGTTTTAAAGGAGAGATACAAATAGCCCCAACATACCCAGGATCAGGTTGGATGAAGAGATTTTCCTTTGAAAGTGAGCAGTATAATCAGACCATCTGCTGAGAAGAGAAGATAAATCCCCTTGGACTTTAGACACAGAAAGAGTACTAAGTGTGTTTTGCGATAGGCTGTGCTGAATCCCAGTTGCATGACAGCTTCCTTCCAGCTGTGCAGACAGACAGAACTCTGATCCCTGCATCCCTGGGAAACCTCCCACTTCAGGTCCCCACAGGGCACATTGGGTCTCCCCAAAGCTCTGAGCTCACCTGCTTCCCATCTCGTAGACATAAACATGCTACTTGGAAGACTCCAGTATCTGCCATATATACTGCAAATTCTGTAGCCAGGCAGAGAGGTGAGCACAGGTGGCCTTCTGTTCTGCTCTGTTCCCCTCTCCAATTAGCTCTTGCCATGGACTGCTGAGCACTTCCTGAACTAACTGTGTCTCTGAACACTCCACTGAAACATTCCACTCAAGCCCTCCCTCTCATCTGCCCCTCTCCAGCCTGCCCCTTCCCTGAATCCCTCACCTAGCTAATTCCTACTTATCCTTCCAGATTTCCAGGTGCCCTTTCCTCTTCCCATGACCCAGTCTCCTCAAGATTTCCCAAAAGTCCTGCAAGGGTTATTTTGTAGCTCTGAAACTCTTCTCCTTTTTCTCCCCGTCTCTCCGGTACAGTCTATGAGGACAGAGTCTGTGTCTTCTTCTCATCTGCAACCCCAGAATCTGACACAGTGTAAGAACTCCTGGAAGGAACTCCAGAGCTCATAATGACTTTAATTCCCTCATCACCAAGGCAGAGAGAGACCTGGCCTGGCCAAGGAAACCCAGGTGAGCAGCAAGCAGTAAGTGGCAAGCAGTTGAGCCCAAGGGCTCTAGACCCAGATAGCATGGGCCCTATACCTGACTCTGCCTCCTTGCAGCCAGGTAACTGTGGGCAAGTTACTCACCCTCTCTATACCTCATTGTTCCCCTCTCTAAAATGGAACTAATATAGCATCCATTACTACAATGGATTGTCACATGAATTAAATTAATTTATTTAAATATTTATGTGTATGTCTATGTGTATATATATGATATATATGTGTATATATATTATATAAACTATGATATCATATATATAACTATATATACATATGTGTGTATGTATATATATATAGCTTAGAATATATATATATAGTTAGTGTGTAACCATAGTAAGTGCTTTGCAAGCATTTGTTATCGTTATTAATAGGGTATTTAACCCTTTGAATGTAAGATCTACAGCCCCATATGTCCACACAGTTCCTGACACATAATAGCAAATTCTTCCTGTGGAAAGGCTTAGAAGAGATACAAAACTGAATTCAAATCCTGGCTGTGTGATCTTGGATGAGTTATATATTAACAATGAAGCTTGGTCTCAGTATCTGGAAAGCTTGCAAGTTTGATGTGAGATTTGGAATCCCTGATTAGGGATAAGGGATTTGTTTGTAAAGCCCTTAATAGCATAGTGCCCCCAGTAGATACTGGATAAATGAGGGCTGCAATCTTTATTATTACTGCAGAATGAATGAGGTGACAAGTGAGCGGCAGACCCTCCAGGGTTGGAATCACATCAGTAAATCTTCAGGAAACTGTGCCCCCATGGGCAGGTCTAGCTACATAAATCTCAGGGCTAGGAGCAAAATGAAAATGTGGACCCTGTGTCCAAAAATTATCCAGAATTTCAAGACGGTAACAGTGGAGCATTAAACCAAGCATAGACCCTCCTTAGTACACAGATCCTGCCCCCAGTATGTGAGCAGTGGAAGTTCAGCTGAAGGGGCCAAAGTCCTTTCATTTTGCAGACAAGAGTTCCCTGCCCAAAGAATTCAGGTGCCTTGTGTCACTTTTCTTTTGAATCACTCAGCAGGCAAATCCAAAAACTCAGAACTCTTGTGGCCAAGTCCAGCATCCCCAATGCTATCAGTTTCACAGTAGCAGCCCAACATTCCTTCCTGCTCTGCTAAGAACCTGGAGCACAATAACTGAAAAACTTAAAGCCATCTTCATGATTGACCAAATTTGGGAACTAAAAAATTTGCATGGGACCTATATTTAGATTGAATTGTTGGTCCTAATTGTTCACTTTTTTTTCATAGTATTAGAACACCACATCTTGTTTATGACTTCACAATGGTAAGTGTGCCATACCACCCCATGACTTTTTGTTTGTCCATGTTACTTCCTTTGGCCAACGGGAATGGTTGGACTTGTCCTCTTGCATGCCTGTCCTCTTGGGAAGAAAATGTTCTGGATGTCCATTGTCTCAGGAGGATGAGAGATATGTGGAGTAGACCTAGACCCAACCTGCAGTCTACATTCAAGCCTAGCCACATTCAAGCCTAGGTATATGAGCAAGACAAAAATGCTTATTGCTTTAACCCACTAATTTTCAGGTAATTGATTAAGCAGGATACTGTGACAAAAAACAACTAATGTCATATCTTGCAACCCAAAGAATCTATCACATAAAACTCAGACACTTACCAAATAGCTATAATGTATCAGGCACAGTTTGGGGGGACTTAAAAATGAAACACACACATGCACACACACATACAATGGTGATATCTGTGAGGCTGTCTAGCAAATTATCAAAAGTAATATTTGGGGGAATTTGGGGGACCTCCTGAACTTGGAATTGGTGACAGAGTGAGGATGATCTGATGAACTGTCCTCTAACTTTGCAGATCTTGGAAAAATTCTCAGAAGGGCAAAGAAAATAAATTCAGGACTGCCACCCCTAACTTAAAACAGAACTTCAAACTTGTCTCTATACCTGTGGTCCCAATGATCACAGTTATGGCTGCTACCCAGAGTCCTGTGGTCCCAATGATCACAGTTATGGCTGCTACCCAGAGTCCGAAAACTTCAGATATCACTGTGGGAGCTTTCCAAACAGCCCCAAGGCAGGAGACTGGCTGAGAGACAGAAGCCTCTGGAAAACTCACATTGGCCAAAGCTCACACTCCTGCCGCCAAACTGGATGGGAAGGAAAGGCTCTAACTTCTACTGTGGTTTACAAATCTAGTGCTGAGATGTCTCACTGACAGAATTAAATCTTACCCAGTGCTCTGCAAATTAAATAGTCTAGGAACAGGCTTCTAGGATCCCTGAAATAGGAAAGATCTCCAGGGGAGGTAGGGACCTGTCCCCCATGGACTCACCTGTAACTCTCCCAGAAAATCTACTTTCCAATTCCAACTTCCAAGCCAGGTGCAGTGGCGCATGCGTGACCAACACAGGTGCATTTCTCGTCTAATCTTCTAAGAAGGAAGATTCTTCTCTTCTGTGTGTATCACTTAGGATGCTCTTGGCTACAAATATAGCTCAACCCAAATGGATTAGGCATCTATCATCTCACACATCAAGGATTCTGTAGACAGGAAGTTCTAAGTTTGGTTCATTCCATGGGATGACCCATTTTCACCATGCCACTCTGCTGTCCTCAAGGTCAGCCTGGTCTTCTTGAGGAGGCAAAAAGTCACCAACCACGAGTCCTCTGGCAATCATATCAGAAAGAGGAACAACCTCTTGCATATTTCTTTTTGTTAGAGAGAGAATCTTTCCCAGAAGTTACCTAGAAAACTCAGGAGGCTGAGGCAGAAGGACCGAGAGTTGAAACCCAGCCTTAGCAACTTAGGGATGCCCTAAGCAACTCAGCAAGGCCCTGTCTCTAATAAAACATATTTAAAAGGGCTGTGGATGTGGTTTGGTAGTTAAGCAACCCTGGGTTCAATCCCTGGTACAAAAAAAAAAAAAGTTTAATTTTAACTACCAAGCCTCTGATGCCCTCACTAAGGAGAGAGGTTTTAGAATACATGTGGCTGGATTTTGGAATGCTCCATGGTATGTTCTGTAAATGGCCTCCTTCCTTTGAACGCTGCGCTAGGAATTAAGTATGTGCTAGGAATTATAGCCATGTTCACAGAGCCTGATATTCAGGTCTGAAATTACTAGAGAGATAAACTAAAGGATGAATATATGTTTACCAAACAGGATACCTGGTTTACATCATAATGTACTTTAATAGTAGGAATTTCCAGATATTTAGCACTTGTCAAAACAGAAGAAACTACAAAGTGTTAAGTGCTATAATTAGTTGAATACCAATTATGAATGCTGAGAAAGTATCTTGGAAATATGTATGAAATCAATGAAGAATTGTAATTTGCATCACACATTGTTTCTATGAATGCATCTTCTTAATAAAATAAGGCCTATTTAAATTATGGTATGGCATGTATAGGTAAATTCTCCCCAGGTACCTGACAGGTGCTGTTATGGTTTGGATCTGGAATGTCCCCTAAAGTCTCCTGTTCAGAGATGGGGCTTTGGGGAAGTGGTTGGATCAGAGGGCTCTGACCTCATCAGTGGATTAATCCATTTGTAGACTGCTGGGAGATGGAATCTAATTGGAAGAAGTAGGTGACTGGGGAAGGGTTTATCTTTTCTCCAATCCCTTTCCCTCTTTCCCCTCCCTCTCACCAGTCCCTCTCCCCCTCCCCCTCCAGGCTGCCATGATCTGTTAGCTTTGCTCTGCCATGTCCTTCTGACAGGATATTCTGCCTTGCCTCAGGCCCAAAGAAATGGAGCCAGCTGACCATTTCAGCTGTCTGAAACCATAAGCCAAAATAAGTATTCATCCTCTAAGTTGTTGTTCTCAGTATTTTGGTCACAGCAACAAAGACCTGACTAACACAGGTGCATTTCTCATCTAATCTTCTAAGAAGGAAGATTCTTCTCTTCTGTGTGTATCACTTAGGATGCTCTTGGCTACAAGTATAGCTCAACCCAAATGGATTAGGCATCTATCATCTCACACATCAAGGAGTCTGGAGACAGGAAGTTCTAAGTTTGGTTCATTCCATGGGATGAAGTCTCAAGGACCCATTTTCACCATGCCACTCTGCTGTCCTCAAGGTCAGCCTGGGTCTTCTTGAGGAGGCAAAAAGTCACCAACCACGAGTCCTCTGGCAATTATATCAGAAAGAGGAACAACCTCTTGCATATTTCTTTTTGTTAGAGAGAGAATCTTTCCCAGAAGTTACCTAGAAAACTTCCCTTGCTGGTTCCTTAATCAGGACTGGTTCTGTGTGCGCTCCTCAGCTGCAAGGAAGCCTGATGGCATTTCAGCCTCTATTGTGTGCAGCATACTCAACCAGAGAGGAAGGAGAAGATTGGGAAAGACAATTGGTTCCATAAACAAGCATATCTACCCTAACGCTATGATAGCCCTCTCTCTCTTACAGCTAGAGGCCAATGCTCTGTACATAGTTGGCTGGCGTTCAGCAAATGTAAACTAAGAAATAAAACATTCAAGAGACAATGGAGGCGGTGCTCACTCAACCCAATCTCAACTTCCTATAGGGCATTCACAACTTTGGTACAGGAGGCTCCTTCGCTGGCATCAAGTGGATTAAAATCCATCAGTGGATTAATCCATTCGTGATGGATTAATCCATTCATAATCGGATTAATCTTACTATCCAGTAAGACTAATACAGGACACAAGTAAAGGCACATTTCTAGGTTTTGTCATCATCTTGTTCTCAAGTCATGCAAGAGACTGACTTGCCCAAGAAGTAAAAACCTAGAGATCCCTGCAGAAGACAAGCTATTGACAGGACCAAAGCTCTCCCCACAGAGATGAGAGTCTTTCCTAAGCTTGACCACAGTACCGGAAATAAAAAAAATCTTTATTCATGTTGCTGGAGAAATCAAGGAGAGTACTAGTACTCTTAAGTTAAAACAGATGCTTCATGCTGGTCCTTTAGAGGAGCTAAACCCAAATGGCTTTCAAGAAAAGAGGACAGTAGTTCCAAGGCAAACTAAGTCAAACTATCAGAGAGCCCATCCCAAGCAGGGACCTATGGGTAGGAATACTCCCCTACCCGTCAAGATGTGGAGGGGGACTTGCTAAAGTGTCACAGCCTCTTTAACTTGCAGTGGTGGCAAAACCTCACAGATCTCAGTGGCCCTGTGGCCTCTTAGCAGTATTCTTTCTGTGTGCTTCTAGCTTCTTCTAAGAAACCAGAGAAAAATTTAGAGACTTTGCCAGAGATCATGTCAAACAAGGAGATCAGAAGCAGGTTTTGCCACAGACAATAGAGGTGAATGCCAGGTGCTTCCCAGAGGGCTGCAGAGCATCAGCCACGAGTACAAAAGATACTTGTTTCAGGCTGAAGGAAACTGAAGCCCAGAGTCAGACACACAGGTACTTCAGCTCATTGGAGAGGCTAATGAGCCCAGTCTCTACTCCTAATTAGTTGTATAATCTTGGACAAGTTGATAACCACTTAGAATATTGGATTCTTCATCTATAAAATGGAGTTAATAGCACTGACTCCACAGGGCTTCTGGGAGCATCAGACAAGTATGTGGGGGTAGCTCCTTCAGGACTGGGAAGTCTCCATGACCATCTCCCCTCCCACCTGCACTCCCCACTCTGCCTTGGGATTCCTGGGGCAGCAGGGGACTGGATTTCATCACTAGATGGACACTCTTCTCTCACCGCAACACAGCTCTGAGTCTGCCATCCCAGGAAGAAGAGGTAGGCAGGGGACTCACACTCATGAGTCCCCACACTTGGGAGTGTGGCACCAGCCAGTGGCTGGATGGTCAGGTGGAGAGGAGACTGGTTGGTAGAGCCCTCTGAGGGACTGTAGCTACCCCACTTCCACCTCACACTTGCTTTGAGCCATCTTTTCTTTACCCCCATGGAAAGACCAAACCTTAGAGCCTCGAGGAAAATGGCAGCAGCTGCTGAGATCCAGGATTCATTTCTCCTGCCTCTTCCTTCCAAACCCACACTAGTCCTGCCCCCATGAAGCTGCTGGAACCACTTCCAGATGCAACACCCTCCAGAGCAGGGAGTCCCTGCCCTCAAGGACCAGGGACACTATCTCCACCTCTTTCCTTACGACCCCCAGGAGTGCCTGGATGGGACACACCTATTATCCCAATTATGCCACCAATTTCTGTACAGTCCGTGATCATCTTAACAAGAGCAATATGGCTGGGGGAATAGCTAATGGTAGAATGTATTCTTAGGGTGCACAAGCCCCTGGGTTCAATCCCCAATGCCATAAGTGAATTTTAAAATATAAACGAACAAATAAATCAATATCAAGGAACAATAGTCCACATGGACCCTCCTGAAATTGCACCCTCAGGAAAATCATTGTTTGTAAAGAAGAATTCTTCTGCCCTATAGCTCCTAGGCTCCTGGCACAGGAGAGCCCTTAGGTGTCCTGAGCACTGTGCCCTAACCAAACTGTAGAGACCCTATGTTTAAAGTCTTTTTGTTCCCTGCAAATCTCCCATTTGAATTGGAAGTGTCTCCTTCAGAGGAAGCTCCCAGCACAAATAGAGATATCCAGAGCCTGTGGGCAGCCCTGAGGTGGCAGCTAGCATTCCTGCTAGTGACTTCTCACGGGACCTCAGCAAGTAGCCTTGTGCCTCCAGGTCCTCCAGAACTTCATGTGTAGGCATGATCTCCTCACAAGGGACTTGTAAGGAGTAACTGAAGAGCAACTGTATTTTTAAAGCACTTTGCAAAGTTACTACATAAATAACTCCTCGTGTAAGTGATTGTCACATATATAAAATGCTGGAGATGACAGGAAAAAAAAAAATATATCGCCAGAGGCAGAGACACACATCTCCATGCCAGAAAAGCAGGTCTCTGGGAGTGATGCACTTACAGTGTATTGAGAATTAAATGTCAGCCAAGATCTTTTCCCATTCCTCATTTCCCTGTTGCTACATGCAGACAGCAAAAGATGAGTGTATGCACTTAAAAAATCATCAACAGTAAACTTCACTTAAAATATTAAAGCAACACTGATGTGGGGTATTATGGTGACTTTGATTCTACTAATTACTGCCTTTAATTCTCTGAAAAGTGTCTGAGAATAATGCATTAGCATTATCTTGCAGTCTTATCTGTGGTTGCTAATTTTTTACTCACTGAATACCTGTAGAGACTTCTAAAAGGAGGACTCATCCTTCCCCTAATAGTATGGTGTTAGTTAGATATCATTTATAAGAGTAAATGCCATCCCAGGAAGAAGAGGTAGGCAGGGGACTTACACCCATGAGTCCCCACATTTGGGAGTGTGGCACCAGCTAGTGGATGGATGGTCAGGTGGAGAGGAGGCTGGTTGATAGAGCCCTCTGAGGGACTGTAGATATCATTTATGAATATCATGAAATGATATTTATATATTTATCATGAAATGATATCATAAATATCATTTATGAGAGTAAATTTAGGCCAAATTCCCTCCTGTCCATATCTCTCTCTCTCTCTCTCTCTCTCTCTCTCTCTCTCTCTCTCTCTCTCTCTCTCACACACACACACACACACACACACACACACCCCTTTCTCCATTTCAGTAGAAAAATGTTGGGTTATCTTTAGTCTTAGTGTGAAAAGAAATGGAATACGATTATGTAAAAACATCCAATCCTCCAATCCTTTAGTGAACAACTTTAGTGTTCTAGCTATGAGTTGAAAACAAACAAAAACAGTCAAACACAGAATTCCATTCTGATGACTAAACAAGCTGTTTCAAAATGGAGCCAACAGAGAATATGGACAGACCAAAGCTTCGAAACATTGATAACAAAAGAGATAAGACCTGCCAGGCACAGTGGTACGTGCCTGTAATCCCCAGTGGCTCAGGAGGCTGAGGCAGGAGGATCACGAGTTCAAAGTCAGCCTCAGCAACAGCGAGGTGCTAAGCAACTCCATGAGACCCTGTCTCTAAGTAAATACAAAATAGGGCTGGGTATATGGCTCAGTGGTCAAGGGCCCCTGAGTTCAATACCCAGTACTAAAAAGAGAGAGAGATAAGTCCCTAACAAAATTTTATTGAAGAAAAAGTATAAATAAAATAATGGAAATGAGAGAGGATATAATTCAAAACAACTGATATTTAAGCATTTTTTAGAAAATATTAGAACAAATTTTGTGCCAATAAAGATTAAAACCTAGATGAACAAAACAATTTCCAAAATAATTAAATTGACTTAGAAAGAGAATGCAGATTTCTGGGTGAAGACCATATATTGAACATATATGTCTAATATTCTTCCCTCCATAAAGTCCACCATAGAGGACTTAACATTTTTTTTAAATGGAAGTTGGAAATTAGGTGAATACGTGGTGATTAATTTAGCATTTCTGAGAAAAATGAATCTGGCTATTCCTAAACAGTGTCTCTCCTGAACTTAAAAACAGTTCTTCCCTGTACTGCTGCCCAGATATCCCCCTATCTGGTGATTGCTATTGAAGGACATGTGAGCCGAGGGCTTCTCACTGTGGCCATGGCTTACTTGTGTTTGATGTCTCCCACAAGAGAGCTGGGGCATCCACCTCATGTTCTCTCCAAGTGCTCCCAAAGCCATGAGCTCCTCAAGGGCATAAGTAACACCACACTCTCTCCCATTCTCACCAAGCCATCCTCTATTAAGGAAAGGACCCTCCCCTACTTGGTATCACACTCCCTGTGCCTTTGCCATACTGATCCTCCTGAAGGCACCTCTCTGTTTCCATCACAGGGCCAGGGAGAGGACCAGGGTGAGGCTGGCACATCTTACCTTCCCTACAGCAACATCAAACCCAATGCCCTGATGCCCCATTCTCCCCTAGGTACTCTTGGAGAAAAACTCCTGCTGCTGAAACTATCCAGCTACCTCCTGACAATTCACAACACACAGACCCACTGAAATACTACCCCTGAGCACTTTGGGTCCCATTATGGGTCCCTGCTATTCATGCAATCTTATATTTTTAAATCTTCTATAGGTGTTAGGAAATAGTAAAATAGATTATGTCTACCTTGTTTGCACTCACAACGATCGTATTTGATGAATTCAATGTAAATGTGTCCTTCCTCACACAATATTTTGAAATGTAATTAAATTTACTTCAAGTCATTTTAAATTCTCATTTTCAATGGAGCCCTGAGCAACTGAATTCTTCAGCAAACTAGCATCTCTTAGCTTTTATCAGGTTATGAGAAAATGAGCAAATTTCAGAGAGTAGAAGTCACCAACCATACCATGGCAAAGGTAGTTGTTACATTTTTAGAAATAAGTGTCCTCTGATATCAAGAAGGTAGAGAAATAATTTTTAAGAATAAAAACATTTCTAAAATTTTGGAATGTCTTGTCAGTGTCCCACGTAGGCAATGGAAATGGGGTTCCCCTCGGTGAAATAGCTGGCTGCAAAATAAAAGCTAAGAAAAATAGAATGATGAAAAAACCACAGGACATAGAATGTAGTTTCAAAATGGGGTGGCGGGGCAGAACAGGCAAGCCAATCAGATGGATGGAGCTTCTGTACTCTGGCAAAATAGGGCCCATGCTTACTTTATTTATATCAGGGACATCAAAGGCGGGGATAAGGTTTCAAGGGCAGAGTCTGGCTTTGTGTTGACTTGCAGTCAGCAGGTTGATTGACATCTTGGCAGGTCCCACCCATCTCAGGTGCTGTGTGGGATCTCTGGCAGAGCTTGAGGGGGAAGTTCACCTGCATCAAGTGATCAGTCCCTGTGGGGACACCATGGGAGGTTCCCAATGCCAGACTTATCCCCTCTTTAGGCTACTATGCAAAACATAGTCCACACAAAGCTCATGGATGGCTCATGACAGGAATGTGATTTTTGCTTTTAACACTAAGAAGAGCTATTGCATATGGACTGTCTCCTCTGAGCCCAGGGTTGTACATGCATTAATTCATTTAATACTCATAGCAACTTCTGGACCAGTTGACCACTAGCGGCCATTTTACAGATGAAGAAAAGAAAAATGAGAGATGATGCGGTTATGTTAACTTGTCCAGAGTCGCACATCTAGTAAATAAGTTCTTTCTGGAATTTTCTCTAAACTTTCTCATTTCTACTGCCATTAATATTCATTTTATTGGGCTTGAGAAAACTAACTTATGCCCAGAATGAGAACGAATTCTCTATCCCTTCAGATGCTCATTTATTTCTTGGGTCAGAGTACAAACTTCTAGAAGTCAGTTTCTCTGCTGAGGTTAGAGTACCAAGGACTCAGGACTTGTGTCAAGTGCTGCCAGGATTAAAACCCATGGCAACCTGGCCGCACCAGTATTGCTCTCCCAAGATGCCTACTCTAACAGTTTTTGTTTGGCCTAGAACAATATTGAGAAGAGCTTGTGATCCATGGTTTGGTTGGTCCCTGGGTTCTGTCCACAAGGAGTTCCTCACTGACCTACAGGGATTGGGTGGTTCCTCTGGGCTCAGTCAGGACCTCAAAACCTCCACCACCAGAACACCCTTTCTCATCCTTTCTGGGCACAGAGAAACCTTCTAGGTGTCTATATCCCATAGTTACCAAGTGGGATACCAATGGACTCCCTACCTTTGACTCCTTTAAAGTATCCCACATACTCAATAAAAAAAAAAATACATTTGTCAGCAACTTGAGCTCAAGACCTGCTGCAGGCCGTACCCCATTACCCACAACCACCCACTTTGTTCCTTCTTATCATCAGTTCCCCCTAATTCACTACTCTCCACTGCATACCTGGGCTCTGCCTTTTTCATCTGACTCCGTGGTAACCTGGTCCTTAGGCCAACTATTCAGCTCAATCCTTGGCCCCTTCAGACTCAGTTTCCATTCCTGCTCATTGGTTCCCCTAGGCCCCTCCTAACAGGGTTCCCCCCGCCGCAAAGCTGTGTATTCTTCCCACAGGTCTGCCCTGCTGGGAGTTGTAGGTAGTCAGGGAAACCCACTGACAAGAGAGGAAGGAGCAGTCATAAAGGCCAAGACACTTTGCAGTTGTCACTTAATCTTCACAACAACTTGCAACTTATTTATCCTCTATTCCAGAAATGAGTTAAGAAGTCATAGGAGACTACATAAAAGACCGACTTCGCATGAATTAGGAGCAGACAGCAAAAGGAGAAAGAGGCAACAGGGCACATAAACCAAGATTAAAGTGCAGAACATGCTACATAAATTCTTCAATTATGTGTGACCCATAACTTGACTCTGATGTTTCCAGTAGCTGAGAAAAGGAGAGCTGAGGGCTGAGGCTCCAGCTCAGTGGCAGAGCGGTTGCCTGGCATGTGTGAGGCACTGGGTTCGATCCTTAGCACCACATAAAAATAAACAAGTAAAATAAAGGCATTCTGTCCATCCACAACTATAAAAAAAATTTTAAAAAGAGAGTTGAGCATTTTTAGGCAGCAGGCACTATCATTTCTGGTTTACAGTTGAGAAAATAGACCAGAGCTTGAGTAGTCCACCCGAGGTCACACAGCTGAGAGGTGGTGAGTGAGGTTTCAATCCAGGTCTGCCCAAATAGAAGACACGTTCTAAGTATTATATATAGACTTTCCTTAGCTCCATGCTAGAAGAGCACCCCCAGCTCTTATCTGGGGCCAGAGATTCTTCCTGAACCAGAAGCATCCATCAACTGTGGTCCTCCTCCAGCCACAGCAGCAGCATCTGAATGAGGAGAGAAAGGGCCACCTCGATGCTTGTGGGCTTGTCTCTCCTGGGACTGGAGGAAGGTGTCAGGGTAGTGAGGAAAGTGGCCTCCTCTTTCTGTTCTGTCCTAGTGAGAAGCAGAAACCAATTAACCACTGGCACAAGGCAGCGCCAAGGGAGCTGCAGGCAGAAGGGGAAGCCCTTCAAGGAGTCCCACACTACTATGTGACTGTCCTGTTCCCTGCTTCAACTGAAGGCAGCATACAGCTAATAGGCTTGTCACCTGGAGAGAGAACATTAGCCTCATCATTACCATTTTACTAAATAAGTCATTTTAAATTAATTACACTGCACTCTGGAAAGAATTAGCTCTGGTTGACTTTTCCATTTCTACTGATTACCGAGTTGGCAGGATTCATTAGTCCTGTAGATAAACCAGAGCGTTTGTGTGTGCTCTGGATGTAGACAAGCACATGCTCCCAGATGGCTGTCAGGGGCAGGGAACCAACATACACTCAGGAAAGGGTGGGTCTGTGGTTGGGCAGCGTGGCCTCAGGTCCTTCTGGGAAATTCTCCCTCAAGTGCAGTCAGGGGCCGCGGAGTCACTTCAGGCTGTAAATAGCCTTTTCCTTGGTTGGTTTTGTCCTTCGCCTTCCTCGTGGGTTCTATGGGGAATTCATATGAATTAACACATCAACTGCTTTCCTTGGGGTTTGAGAGTCCTACAGAACAGCTGGGAGCCATGCTTCCAGGGCAGGGACAGGAAGAGGCTTCCTTCTGGGGCCTGGACCTTGTGCTGAGAAACAGGCCGGAGAGAACGGCGCTGGGAACAGGGAGGTGGAATATGGGCATGTGGACAGTCACAGGCTTGAGTTCCATGTTGGCCCCCCTCTTCGTAGCTTCTCTAAGCCTCAATTTTCTCAGCAGTAAGTGGAAATAATGGTACCTACCACCCAGTGTTAATAGCTAAATTTTAATGGAGTATTTAATGGAACACTGCTGAACACTATTCTGAACACATGGGCCAGTTCATTTAATCTGACCACATGTCTCTACAATAATTATTCCCATTTTCAGATTGAAAAAAAAAACTTAAAAAAACAGAAGATCAAAATAACCACTTGGCCCCAGACCACACGGTCAACAACTGGCTAGGATCTGAAGCTCGGTGGTCACCTCTGCTCTTCGCACTTTGGCATTGTTGATTAAATGAGATGATGTATAAAATATTTAGTAGAAATTTCGGCACTTAGTAAAAACTCAACAACTATTATCTATTATTGCAGTTAATTATGCATCAGTGGAATGGAAAGAAACATCAAATGGGGCAAAGTCACAAAACTTTGGTTGGAAGAGACTCTACTACCCAGGCTCTTTACTTCCTGTGTTCCCCACTTTGCTTCAGATCTCCATGCTGAAAGGGGCCATGGTTATGAACTCCATTTGGGAACTGTTCCCTTCATAGACACTAATAGTTTCTTCTAACCCAGAAAATTACTGTAGGAGGGCTAGAAAGGAAGCTGCGCCACCCAAGTCCCTCACACTATAATGAGTCCTGCTAAGGCCATTAAGCCAGTGGGGACAGATCCAGCAGGAACTGGATTCTCTGACACCTCAGGGGTTTTCCCTCAGATCAAGGTAGATGCCTGACCAGTGCGGTCAAACTAGCAGGTTCCTGCAAGGGATGATGGGAGATTAGAAGAAATAAGACTCACCAACTCAGAGTGTGAAATACACAGCTGGGATTGGGTGGAGCGCTGCTCTCTGATGGAGAAGTAGGTCTAAAGAATTACACCGGCAACCTTTATTATATATGTCTCATTAATCAGATTAAAGACTATGCAAGCCTTATTCTTTGTATTCATGGAAGTTACAGAGTTAGCAACAGTATGCAGCTTATTCCTCAGTTACATTCTGCAGTTGCAATGTGCAATGCCAGAAGCATTATGCAGCTCTCAAGAAAGCTTGTTGTTTAAAGTTACTGTTATGGGGGCAGGTTCAGGAGCAGCAGAGTTGGTGAAACATTGTGGTTATCTAGAGAATTCCTTCATTCCCAGGAGCTGTGTGCCTGAGAGCAAGGTTGAGGCTGATAAGACTCTAGCACAGAGCCTCCCCAGGAAGGACATTACTATAGCAACCGGGCATCCTGCACCTTTGCACAGAAACTTTCCCAGGCACCAAGCATGCCACAACCATGAAGTCATCAGGGACTCCAATCTCAGACACTGGTCTCCCAATCACTGTCACCGCTCTCCATAGGTAGATGTTCTATACCCTACGTTTTGGCAGTGCTGGGGATCAAACCTGGGGCCTTATGCATGGTAGGCAAGCACTCTACCACTGAGCTACACTCCAGCCCAATGTCCCGCACTCTTATTGCCCATTACTTTCCATGCATGGGCATATTGGTCTCCAAAGACTGTATCCAAAATAAAACAAAAAAAATTGTGAACCATTCATTCAAGCTTACTAATCAACACTCTTGTAGTGTGAAAGAGAGCCCCAGGCTATAAGGAAAGGGCTTTTGAGGGCCTGGGGAGAAGGATGGCAGAGCAGGATGCAGGCTTCCTCGGTGCACATTGGGGG
Source organism: Callospermophilus lateralis (assembly GCF_048772815.1). Lineage (NCBI taxonomy): Eukaryota > Metazoa > Chordata > Mammalia > Rodentia > Sciuridae > Callospermophilus > Callospermophilus lateralis. The sequence goes on along the minus strand of NC_135317.1, from coordinate 60,824,532 downwards.
CTCTGGTGAAGGGTGCAAGTCACCTGATACCTAGCATGACCTAGTGGCGCTATAGGAAACCATGGGAAGAAGCCCTTCACACTGCACAGCTAGAACATAGGCTGGCAACACAAATTTTTCTTCATGAGCCCTGAGGCCCTGAGAAATACAAGGACTTCCCTAAAGTCACTGGATAGTCAACAACAGAGCCAGGATAAAGCTCACGTCTCTTGACCAGAAGTGCTACAATTATGGCAAGTTAAAGTTGCAACAAGCCTCCACTGAAGTGTGATCTGTTCCCTGGCTGGGCAGGAGGAGCCTCGGGATAGCCATCAAGTCTCCCTCATTGGCTCAGGGTTGTCTCTCCTAAGGAACTGTCCCCTTGGAAAACCCAGAGGCCATGAGGCCATGAGCATCTGGTCCCAAGGACAACAATTGCTGGTGCTGAATGGACTCATCCTGGGTGGTCCCTTGGGGCATATACCTGGGGCAGGCAGCCCCTGATTGTGGTCTGCCTAATCTGACAACATGGCTGGAGGTAGAACACAAATAAAGAGAGAAATCAAAGTTCTACAGAGCCTTGAATGAAAAATAGAAGTCAATGGAGTATCCTGACCCTAACTAAGGGGAGAATACTAGGACTGGGGGCTCAGGAATAGCTCAGCTCTCTCCTCAAAAGCCCAGGGAAGGCTGAGAAAGAGAGAAGCACAAAGTTAGTTGGGCCCTGCCCCAGCTGGGAGAAGAGACCTGGGGAGTGGTCCTGAGAGCTTCAGTTAAAGAGAGGCTGGCCTGGGGATCCTGGGACACTGAGAACTCAGTAGAGCTTCTCTCTTGAGAGTCAAAGCTGAGGTCAAAGACAGCCTAGAAGATAATCCTTCAGTCTGCTGCTGTACTGCTGGCAGACTCAGCTAAATTTGGGAACTTACTGGTTGATTTCATGCAAGGGTCTGCCCAGCACAGATCTCAGGGATGATAAGAAACAGGATAGAAGACCATCTTTCTGGATGAGACTGAAACAGAGGCTGGAGGTGTCAGTGACTCAAGTCCAGATCCTGCAGACCTTTTCCCTCTGTTTGGGGTCCTGGCCTTATCTCTCTGCCAGGTTGAGAGTTTCCAGCCAAATAGCTTGTGTGCATGTTGGCATGTTGGAAAAGAGGAAAGAGTCTCTCCCTCCTCCTCTAGTGGGTGATGGAAGAGGTGGTGGCATTGTGGGTGGGGCAATCATAGAGGGGAAGAAGAGCAGAAGGAGCACACAGAAAGCACACTTGGTGGTTTTACTTAATACAAAATTTTATCAGGGTGATAAAAAACATAGCAATGAAACTGGAGGAGAATATGGAAAGATGGCTGGAGACCCATCCAAGAAGGTTCTTGAGTATGATGCTAAGAAATAGAACATTCATTCTGCTGAAAATAGGACCCCACTGAAGGTTTTGAGAGAGAGAGAGAGAGAGAGAGAGAGAGAGAGAGAGATCCACGAAGTGCATTAGGAAGTAACTCCTAATACAGGGGTCAAAGAGGTAAGTGTCTGAAAGTAAGTGAGATTTGGTAGATCTGGAAGTTGAAGGATTAAGGAGGCTGAGAAGAAAGAAACTGAAGACATGTGAAAAATGAAAAAGAAAGCCCAGAAAAATGCAGAGTGGATGAAGGATGGACAAGCAGACAAGGCTTGGTAGCTACAGATGGAGAGGCCACTCATGGGGAGCCAGAGTCAAAAATAAAAAGAAACAAAAAGTTTCTACTAGAAGCGATGGGCAGATGGTGAGAAAGTGGAGCTTCAGAACATAAACAATCACTTTAAATCACAGGGCTATATGGGAAGTAATAATTTCTATTTCATTTGGACCCTTGGATTGTTGGGAAAATGCAAATATTACAGATTATTCAGAAAAACAATTTATATACCTCAGAATATTATAACTTTGCATTGTTCAGACTAATCCTCTCTAAACTCATTAAAACAAATATTTTTCATCATTTTATAATCATAAATGACTGAAATATTAAAATCAAACAGGCAAACAAAAAGCCTTCAGTTCACGTCAGACTAATTCTGCAGTTGCTCCAGCCAAAATTTTGTGGTTCTCTTTGACTCCTTCCTTCTGCTCATAACCCCTAACAGATCAGCAATTCTATAAGCTGTCTTTCCAAACCATGTCCAGATTCCAACCACTCCTCCCCACCTCTACAGCTGCAGAAGGGTCTACGCACGGTCCCCTCTCACCAGGATTGTGGCCCCCAGCCTCCTGGCAGTCTCTCTGCTATTCCTCAACTCAGTTCTCAACCCAACAGCTAAAAACAGACCTGATGAAATGCATTCAGGACCTTGTCACTATTCAGCTCAAACCTTCTGAAGACTTTTACCTTCATTTGTTTTTGCTACTACAACAAAATATCTGAGACTGGGTGATTTATAATTGAAATTTACTTCTCATGGAGGCTGGGAAGTCCACGATGAAGGTACCATACTCTCAATTTTTCCAGAACATTCCATTTGGAATTGAACCCTTATTACCACACTAACACAGACACACACACACACACACACACACACACACACACACTCCTTACACTTTTCCCCACCCTTGCTTTCTCTTCTTATAATAAGCTATCTATACTACAATGATTTATTCATTTATTTGTTTATTGTCTATTTTAATAATTAGAATGTAAGTCTGCCAAAACAGGGATTTTGTCTGTTTTGTTCACAGATGTGTCCCCAAGCCTAGAAAAAAAAAAATGTCTAACAGTTTTTAGGTGCTCAAAAATCTCTAGTGAATGGCTGGATCTTCTCCATCCAGTTCATTGGATCTCCATCCAAATCCTGAAGCTCTATGGCTATGCTGACTTGCTACAGAGCTCCCACCACGCTCTGCCAACAGAGGATGCAAGCAGTTGAATCCACTAGAGTTTTTCCAATGTGTGTAGATTCAGCCTCCTCCTGGCATAACCTCTCCCTCCCCAAGACACCAACTCCTTGGAGGTCTGAGTTGCAACTTGATGGAGTCTCTCCTTTAAGTTTCCAGATTTTGATAATCCCAACCATAACTGGGCACAGTGACACACAGCTGTAGTCCCAGCTCCCCAGGAAGCTCAGGAGCGTCACTTGAGCTCCAGAGTTCAGGACCAGCCTGGACAACATAGTGAGACCCTGTCTCTACCAACAGTGATGATAATAGTAACAGAAATTCCAATCCCTTCCCTTTGTTCACTCAGTCCTATGATACCTTGAGCTACTCTTTTTATCCATTTAGCTACTAGTTTCAGCTTTGTACCTAGTTAGATTCGTTACAATAAATTCTTTCTGTTCAAATAACTGGTCCAGTTTCTGGCTCCAGATGGACATGGAAAATATGACCCATCACTCAGGATAACCATTGCCTAGAGCCTCCCTGCCTGACCTACCTGTAACCCAATACTGAAGGGCAGCCAGGGCTTTCTGGTCCTCATGATCTAGGCACGATTAGAGGCAGCTCCGGTTTCATGTTCTTCTGATCCATGTGGCCTTACCTGAACCCCGAGACAGAGCTCATGTCTCCTGGAACCCTCATGGCTCCCTATATTGGTCTCTACCACTGCTCCCAAAACCTCAAATCAAAACCACATACCTCCATCTCCCTCTTCAGACACATGCAAAGGCAGGGCTCTCATCTTATTCAAATTCGTAGCCCTACTGTCTAGTGTAATCTCCCAGCACATAGTAGGTGCTGGACAATGTTCAATGAGACCAATAAACATTTCATAACCCAGACATTCCAACATGATATAAAAGCCCTCATTTGGGTGTGATGTCCAACCTGGAATCTTTTTTACTTTTTTAATTCCATGCAGCAGTTAAAATAAAACAGAAAAGAGGCAGAGAGAAACTGAAGACTGCTTTAATCACCACCATGCAAAATGGAACTTCCAGATGTGAAAACAGGGCCATCCCAGCAAGTCTCCCTCCTCATGATGTGGAGCTATAATTATGTTTGCATCCAGTCTGCATGTTATTATTTACATTTCTGTGTTGGCGTTTGCACAGTTGACAGGGTTTCCAAGGAACCCCCTCCTATCTGAGCGCAGAGACTCAGCTGCATATCTCCTGAAAGGGCCACCGAGGTCCCGAGAAGTCAGCCTCACCCTGAGGATGGAGGGATCTCATCGGCAGACTTTTCTTCTCCGTCTTCATGTGTCCATCTCTCTCCCTGTTTTCCTCCTTCCCTTTCTTCTCCTTCCCTCCCTGTTGCCCTCCCTCTCTCATTGCTGGTAGAGCATGTATTAGAATCACTTGTGCAATAGATAATGACCCCGTTATAGCTGCTAGTGCTTCCCCTGTGTAATTAGGAAGTGCATTGTTGTGTAATTCAGAAATTAATTACCAGCAAATGTTTCAAGAATGCAGGTGGAAGTGGAAACCTACTGTGCTCCATCAGCCATGCAGCTGGATTGCCTTCTAGCTCCAGGGGAGCATTTCCGGGCTTACCCAGGGACATTCCCCATAAAGAACACTATCCAGGTCCGTGAAGTTCTGGGGTTTGCCCCCCTCTTCTTTTCCCCTCTGTGATAAAGATACAGCTACAAAGGGCTGAACCTGGACACAGGTATTTTAGTCAGTGCTGTACAGTAGCCACCGAAGATCTCTCTTAGTTACCCAGAGAGCTCTCAGGGCTCCAGCCAAGAAGTGGATGGGGTAGATGTTGCCAAGCAACCTGAACCCTAGGGAGTCTAAGAATTCTCTATGTGTGGAGCAGATTGAAATTATTTCCCACTGATGAAGCGGGGGAAAGTACCATGTTGCTTAACATAGGCAGGATCATCGTGCCCAAGACAGGAATAAGCAAGGAAGATGACTATATCCTGGTCCAGGCCGTCCTTCAAGGTGGCAGTGATGGCCTCAAAGACACAGGGAAGCTTTGAATTCTCTGGAAGAGCCCTGGCTTCTCCAGCTCCTCTTGCCTCTCTCATGCTCTTCCTTACATCTGGAATAGCTTTCCCTCTCACTAGCGCCTCATGTGACACCTAGAAGATGCCTGATGCTTAATAAATATTTACTGAATGGATGAATGAAGTTCCATCTGTCAAATTCCTACCCATCCTGCATGAAACCTGCTCCGAAGCATCATTAACCTCCCTCTCCCCTTGGCTGGTCTGGCTTCTCTGTTCCTCTTTTACTGCCTTATGTCATGCTGCTTCAAATTATTATTTGTATACAGATCTGTCTCCCCCATTGGACAGCAAGCTTCTTGGAGGCAAAGATCTGACTTACATGACTTTGCACCCCTCTCTGCAATTCCCTGAGCAAGCACTGAGCCCTGATATGTGATCAGTGCTTAAGAAATATTTATTGATTGCATTATTGAGCAGAATTGAATGACTTAACCTCCTGAAAGCACCCCCCACTTCCCCTGGGATGGTGAAGGCATGCCACTTTAGGTAGGCAGAAGCAGCCAAGGGACCACACAGGAGCATCCCATGCCCCTTGGGCAGGTCTACTATGCAAAACCATGTGTTAGTATCCATGATGCTCTGGAACAGACTCCCCAGCAATCCCCGCCAGAGCAGAAGCAGAATCATTTTGACTACTGGATGACTTTGGCTTGAATTTCATCATCAGATCATGTCTTTCATCTCATTCAATTCAATGAGCCTAAATTGAAGGCTTACAATAGGCACAGAACCTTCTACGGTCCTGGAGCCTTCCCATCTGCTTTCCTCTGTTTTTGCTTACATGAGAAATTGGAAGCAGGCTCACTTTGGCAGGGTCTCTCCTCTGGGCTTGGCATCTTCCAAGCCTCAGGAAAGGCCAGGGCAGGCACAGTCTGCACTGGTCAAAAGGAACATTCGGTGAGACCACTGAGAATATTGCTGAACTTCAGGTTCCTCTGTGTTGGACTTAAAATGGATCATGATCAAAGGGAAGCCCAGCAGGCAAGCCTTGATGAACAAAAGAGAGTCAAATCCTGCCTCTAATAAAAACAAGCACGAGAACAATAGCAAACACTAATATTTATGGCGTGTTTCCCAGGGAATGGGCACCAGTTTTGTGTTTTCATGCTGTAAAACATTGATATTCACAACCATCCTATATGATATGTATCTGTTAGCATCCCATGTCTCAGATAAGGAAGCTGAGGTGAGACAGGGACCACCACTGGAAGGAAAGATGAAAACCCGAGGCCAAGGCCTCTGACCTATTATCATACAGTATGTGGAAAGGACAGAAAAATGCCCGAAAGACTTCAGCCCCTAAAAATTGACATGCATTTTTTTTCTTTTCTTTGATCTTTCTCTTCCAGCTTTTTCAGAAAAGCCAAAATATTGGTGCCATAAGGTCTCTAAGAATAGACTAAATAACTGCTGATCTGTATCTTCCACAAGGGAAAAAACTTCCTTAAAAAAAGCACCACATCAATAAGAAGTACCACCCCAGCAACTCAATACAAAGTCGGCCCGTTCCCTTGTCTGGGGAGCAGCCTCAGGTCTCTATCAGTGCTATCTCCCCTCTCCTTGAGGTAAAAATCCCCCAGTTAAAGCTTTGCCTCCTTTGCTTATCCTCCTCCTAGTTTGTACTCCTTAGCTCTATCTCATTTCTGCTGTGGCTGGGTCAGAAGTTCCCGACTCGGGAAGCAGAGGCCCAGAGGAACTGGCAAGATGACAGTCTAAGAAATTGTAGAAATCTGCTTGAAGATGGACAAGGGAGGGTGATAATGTTCGAATGAATGAATGAGCGAATGATGTGAAATTCCAGCCCAGGGGAGCCCTTTTGGAGGGATCTGGAGCCCAACCTTTGCCTTACCTTCCCCTCTCAGCACCAGTGAGCTCCTCCTTTAATATCATCATGATTCACTAAGGCCTCGAGTCTAGCTTGTTCTCCTTGTGATTTTCCTTCCCATAGCCATGGCCAGAAGGTAGTCAAGCTATGGGCTCTCTGGCTGTTATAGCTTGGATATGAGGTGACTCCCAAAAGCTCATGTGTGAGACAATGCAAGAAGTTTTAGAGGAGAAATGATTGGGTTATGACAGCCTTAACCCAATTAACAACAGTTAATCCCTGATAGGGATTAACTGAGTGGTAACGGAAGGCAGGTGGCATAGGGCTGGAGGAGGTGGATCACTGGCTCCTACCTTTGGGTTGTATATTTTGTGTCTGGTGAGTGGAGTTTCTCTCTGCTGTCAGATCATCATGTGAGCTGCTTTCTTCCACTATATTCTTCCCCCATGATATTCTGCCTTACCTCCAGCCCTGAGGAATGGAGTCGGCTATCTATGGGCTGAGACCTCTGAAACTGTGAGCCCCCACATAAACTTTTCCTCCTCTATAATTGCTGTGGTCAGGTTTTTCAGTCACAGCAGTGAAAAGCTGACCAAAACACTGGCTTCAGTGGATGACTTCTTCCTTCCTTCCTTCCTTCCTTCCTTCCTTCCTTCCTTCCTTCCTTCCTTCCTTCTTTCCTTTATTCTTTCTTTTTAGGGAGGTAGGGAGCATACTGCTAGGATAGAACCCAGGGCATCCTAGGCTTGTGCTCTACCCCTGAGCTACACCCCAGCTCAGGGACTGACTATGGGAAAACTGGGACTCAAGAGGGAGCAAGGAGGAGTTAGGAGGAAGGTTACAAAAGGAGGGATTCCTAGAAGCCAGAAAGGGCAAGCTACCCAGGATCCTGCTTCCCCACCCAGGGAAGTGCTCAGGAAAAGAATAAGAAGGACGTTCCCAGCCCAGACAGTCCTGAACCACCAGGCCTGGGAGCAGGAGAGGCTGCTTCCAAAGACAGGCAGGCTTGGACAACACCCAAAGCAGGGTGAAAATTAGACCCCATTTTCCAGTCATGCCCTGGGGAGAGGGAGGAAGCTGGCTAGAAAGGGAACTCTGAGGGAAACTTCTCAGTTAGACTGAGAAGCATGTAGAAACATTCACCATGCCAGTGTTCTTCTTTAAAGTCCAATTACTCATTAATCATTCAATGGCATGAAAAAAGGGGAAGAAGGCTATAGATTATAAAGAGCAAAATGAGGATCTTCTTTGAATCCCCATTCAAATAAACCAACTCTAAAAAAATACATGTTGAAGTCAATAGAGGAAATTTGAATATAGATTAGTTATGAGATGTGATTAAAGAATTATTGTTAATTCATTAGGTTGGATAATAGTGCTACGGCTGTATAATAAAATGTCCTTTCATGGGGGATGCATAATATTAAAAAAATGTCATATTGCCTGTGACTTTCTTTAACAAAAAATTCTTCTAAAAACAACAACAAGAAAACAGATTTGGCAAAACATTAAAAAGTGTTCAATCTAGATGGTAATATATAAGGTTTCAGTATACTTTCTTAATTTTACTTATAATGACTTATATAAATATAAATACCAAATAAATATACAAATTGTATATAATTTTATTTTATTTACTATCATTTTATTTACTATTATTTTACTTATCAAATATATATAAGTAAAATAATAATAAATATATATTGATAAGTAAAATAATACTAAATAAAATAATTTACATAGAAATGAATTTATAGGTACTGGGAGTATATCTCAGTGGAAGAACATGTACTTAACATGAGACTCTGGGTTTGATCCTCAGCATCAAAAAAAAAAAAAAAAGAAATGAATTTATAAAATATATACATGCAAGAATATATATATGTGTGTGTTTTCAAAAAAACAGGAAAATGTTAATAGATGGCAGTTAATTAAAGGATCCCTACTGCCTGCAGTCCCTGGCTCAGCTCAGGGAGGTGGGAGACACATCATCAGCCTTCTGGAGACCTCAGGCGGCAGGGACAATGCCTCTGCCTCATTTCCATCCCACCATAAAGTCCTTTCATATTTAACTAGCACATACCTCCCCAAATTGGGAGGAGCCAGCATCTGCCTTCCACAACTTGCAAACTCCAAATTATCTCTTGTTCTCCATTGCTGGGATCCCTTTTTCCATGCAGATGCCACTAGGAGTGACTATCACAATCCCTCCCAAAGACCAGAGCCATTCAACCATGGCAAGCTCTGCATCAGACAAGATTGGAGGCAGAGAATATCCAGGATGCTTCTCTCCACCCTTTCTGTTTTAGTCCATTCAGGATGCTGTAACAAAATGCTACAGACCAGGTAACTTACAAAAACAGACATTTATTTCTCAGTTTTGGAGACTGGGAGATCCAAGGTGCTGGCAGATTATATGTGGAGTGAGGGTCCACTTCCTGGCTCACAGAAACTATCTTTTTGCTTTGTCTTCACCTGGCTGAAGGGACCAGGAAGTTCTTGGGCTATCCCTGTATAAGGGCACTATTGTATTCTCCATCCCTGAAGATCTACCCTCATGACTTAATCACTTCCCAAAGGCTTCATCTCCCAATAGCATCACATGTAACATGTGAATTTAAGGGAGGGCACACAAACCAATCTATAGAGCCTGTTATACCACAAAAATGGCCCCCAGAGTCACATGGGGGATGGAATGGAGGAAAGCTGACAGACAAACCCCCCTTAAATGGGTTCTTCTGACACTGTCTTTTCATAAGTGTGTAGAGAGATCAGTGGGAATCCTCATTATTCACCATCAATTCTGTGAACTCTCAAGCTCCACCACACCCATAACTCAAAGGAAATGGTCAAAGTCCAGAAGGGAGACATTGATAGATGACTGGAGGCCACCATGGGAGAAGAGCAGAGAAGGAGTGGGCTGAGGAAGAAGGGAACAGCCATGTCCTGGAGCCAGAGCTAGAAATGGTTGGTGTTCACAGGAAACTGAGACATCTGAAGCTGAAAAGACTCTGGACATCTGAGAAGCAAAGCAGGTTAAACTGGAAGCGAGAAGTCGGAGTGAGTGATCCTCGGCAAGCAGAAAAAGCACAGCTGATGAAAGAAGAAAGACTTTGTTCCAGAGACCCAATGCTCCGACTCAGAGGAGCAGCTGGCATTGAAAAGGAGCCAGGAGCCAGAAAGAGACCACCCAGGCCCGGGGAGCGGGGAGCCTCACTGCTCCTTGTGATGGCTGGGATGCAGATCCGAAGAGCCAGGCTGCTGAGACCCCAAAGTGGTCAGGACCTAGGCTGGGAAGAGCCTTCTGTAGCCTGTGGATGGACTGTCTGCCTGAGTCTCCCAGCCACGCTCCAAGCTGTTTCTGTGATTTTGTGTAATTACAAAAAGCCCTGCCTGGGCAGCGGATGTGAGGGGAAAGCTAATCTGTGATTCCCAGCAGGAAAGAGGGACTTGCTGAAATGGCCTCACTGCTGTGGAATGACACAGACTACTCAGTGCACTCTCACTACACATCAGCTTCCCTGTCCCGGGAGGTCTCAGATGAGTCTGGGGGTGGCACGGCGGCCCGTGTTTCCTCGTATCAACTAATGAGGAAGCAGATGAAGGAGAAGCAAATTGGCTCCACGGGCCAGGAAGGGCTGGGGTGCATGAGACTCTGCCCGTGTCTCTCCAATCTGACTTAAGCTCCCCATGAGCTGCTTTATTTTCACAGAAGATGAGAGATAAACCAAGAGCTCCGAGGGACTCTGCACAAATCAAAGACCTGCTGACCACAGTGGCCACAGCTTCCCCTGCACCTGGCATTGTGGGGATGGGGAGGAGCTTGGGGACGGAGCAGGTACCACATGGAGCCACATGCCCTTCACACCTAACAGAGAGCTGGCTTTCATGCATCCACATGTTAGCAGTATTCCCTTCTGTGGCTTCTGTTCCCATCAACTGCTGGGTCATCTGTGAAGGACTAGTGCAAACCCATCCCCTCTGCTGGAGAAAGTGAGGCACCCTTGTTTGCAAAAGGAAAGATATCATTTCACTCACTGGGCCAAGTACCATGTTAGGGTCTGGGAGAATAAGAAAAATACCATCTCTGCATCCGCGACTATAGGACTAAAACAGGGAAGACAGGCAAGTCAACAAGTTAATGCAACAAAGTTCACTGTGGGGTCTGACAGGGGAACTGCAGGATGCCAGGGGAGGAACTGATCTCTCTCAAGATGGGCCACATCCAGGGCTGCTATAGGTTGACTATGGATAGTGTCTTCAAAAAGTCCATGTGTTAAAGGCTTGGTGCCAAGGGTGGTGCTATTGGGAAATGGTGGAACCTTTAGCAAGTGAGGTCTTATTGGAGGTCTTTAGGTCACTGTGATTGTGAAACCAGATGAGTCCTCTCACTCTGCTTCCTGGCTTATGATACAAGTGGTTTGTTCTACCATATGCTAAAGCCATGATATGCTACCATCACTTGAGGCCCCAAAATATAGGGCTGCCCAATCTTGGACTAGAATCTCCAGAACCTATAAACCTTTTCTCTTTATATGTTAATTGCCTTAAATAATTCATTATAGTCACAGAAAGCTAATACAAGGGGCAAGGAAGAGGCCACAACTAAAAGCAACATCTCTTACTGTTTTAATCTGAGGAAAGGTTGGGGAGATGGGAGTATAAAGCAAACTCTCAGATGTTTGAGTGGAAAACTCTGTAGTGCAGGGGTATTCAACCTGCTTCCTGACTGTATTGGTAAGGAGTCTCCAGGACAATCCTTCCCTGGGATCTGAGACCCTAAAGCAAATGTCATTTTTGTAATGAGACTATTTCATTACCAGACTATTCCCTAAAGTAGAGGAAGCCTGTAGGCTTAATACAAAATTAAACTACCTGTTGCAAGTTGACCATACTACAGATGGTCCCCAACTTACCATACCATTTACAACTTTTTTTGTTTTACAGTGGTGCAAAAACTATATACATTTGGTAGAAACCATGCTTCAAATTTTGAATTTTGATCTTTTCCTGGACAAGTAAGATGTAGTGTGCAGCTCCCAGTGAGTCACTCTGTCACAGGGGAAACAAGTGATATTCCATGGTACACAGTGTTGCCAGTGTTGTTTGGATACAGGTATTCGATAAGTTCCATGAGATATTCAACATTAATTATAAAGTAGATCTTATATTAGATAATTTTGCCTATCTGTAGGCTAATGTGAGTATCCTGAGCACAATTAAGGTGGGCTGATTAAGCTATGACGTTCAGTAGGTTAGGTTATCAAAGGCATGTTTGATTTATGATATTTTCAACTTACAGAGGGATTTATTGGGACGCAGCCCCATTGTAAGTCGAGGTGAATTTGTACAGCACTTTAAATTTGGGACTTGGTTTGCAGCACTATATTTTTAAAGAATGAGGTGGGGTAAGGACTCTTCCTTGCTGGATGGGGCCTGGGAAGAACACCAGCCAGGCCCACAGTGGAGGCTTGGGTTATCTCCAGGCAGCTGGAAGGTAGCTGGACTTGTGCCTGCTAGAAACTCTGGCCCTCCCCCACCTGGATGCCCCTAAATGGATGAGAAAGGATCCCTTCTGGGACCCACAGGCCACTAAAACAAATATACCCCCTTCTCCACCATGAGATTAACTGAGCACTCCCTCCCTCTCCCCAGTGGGCGAGGCCCCAGAGCCTTGGCCTCCCCTGTTCAGCTAAGGCCCACCCACCCTGTCCACCCCCCTGTGTCTCAGAAGATGTGAAGGCAGCATGAAGGTTGACAGGTGTGTTGCCATCCTCCCAGGTCACATTCCTACAAGGAACACTCATCTAGCCCCACTTCTGGAGGAGAAAATCAGTCCTTAATCAGACTAATACAGAGGCCAAGGCTTGTACGTGTGTTTCCTCCTCTGTGCCTCATTTCCAAAGGCGGTGTGTAAGAACCAGCTCCATCCTCATCTACCCACTGGGACACTGTGGTTGTGGCCTCAATTGTTCCAACCGCCACGCGATCGCTGTGTTCCTCTGTGAGCAGAAGCAGCCTGAACTGCATTTGTCTCTAGCTCTTTGTCAGATACTACATCCCTCTCAGCACAGCACAGCCACACCTCTGCACGGAAGGAAGAAAGCTCTGGTCTCCCCTGAACCCCATCCTGCATCCTTCCCCGGCAGGACTGGAGCTGGGTCTCTTTCCTAAAGGTGGCCCCTGACAGTAGCCCCATATTCAGCAGGGCTCTCTCCAGAAATTAATCCACATGTTCAACCTTTTGGTAATTTGGTTCATGTCATTTTCCAAAACATCTTTTTTCCTACAGTGGGAAAAGCCCAAGATACAGTCCACACTTCATATCGCTAGAGAAAGGCAGAATCCACCCTGGCACACAACTTTTAACTGATTGATTGCTTTCCCCCCCACTGGGCTCTGGAGTCAGCTTAAGTAACTCATGGCTCCAAGCTGTTGAATGAGACCCAGAGACCCCCAGCATGCTCTGGTAGGAAAGACCAGCATCTCAAGGAATGAGGATAGGCTAGAACAATATGAATTTGAGTGTCACTTGAGGGTAAATGTTCATGAGATTGTAAAGAAGGTGGGGGCAAAGAGGTTTGTGGAGAGGCTGGGAGGGTCACCGGTGTCCGAAGCACTGGGTCAGACCAGCACACAGCACAGCCACTGCAAAAGAAGAGACAGGGTGAGCTCACGGCTTCCAGGGAGCAAGTGTCCTTCCACCACCACGTCTCCCAGCCCCACCTAGGCACGACTGTTCATGTTCCCACTCTCCAGTGAGAGTATTCCTCTATCACAGGAAGCCCTTAGCTAAGTCACTAGCTAGCCCCTCAGCCAAAGCACTGGAAAAATGTGGCTTAGAAAAAGCTCTAGACCCAAAAGGGACTTCCAGATATGTGTGTGTGTGTGTACAGTTGTCCTTCCACATCCCCAAGTTCTGCCTTGGAGGAGTCAACCAACCACAGGTTGAAAATATTCAAATAAAATTGCATTTGTATTAAACATGAACAGACTTTTTTCTTGTCATTATTCCCTAAATAATACAGTAGAACGACTATTTACATGGCATTAACATTTTACTAGGTATTATAAATAATCTAGAAATGATTTAAAATATACAGGAGGATATGCGTAGGTTATATGCAAATATTATGCCATTTTAAATATGGAACTTGAGCATCTGTGAATTTGGGTTTCTGAGGAAGGATGTGGAACCAAGCCCCTGTGGATACCCAGGGACAACTCTGTGTGTGTGTGTGTGTGTGTGTGTGTGTGTGTGTGTGTGTTTCTCATAATTTTTCTTATTTCTTATACTTCTTATATTTCTATATATGTATACATGTTATTATATATGTTATCTATATTTTTCCTGTATATGCATCTGTATTTTATATATATATATATATATATATATATATATATATATATATATATATATATATATATACTTCATTTTAGGTTCTGCATTATTGCTTGGACATCTGTAGAAATCTACAGGTATGTTGGAAGGAGGGCCTTTCCTAGATGTCAGAAAAGGGGTCAACAACATTTTCATTTCAGAGAAGAAAGAAATGTGGTTGGGCCAGGCAACTTGGCAGGGTCAGAAATAACCTGGTTCACTGCCTCAGAAGCAGGATCAGGGCTCATGCTCCCCACTGACCTGAACCTTTAGGACTGTCAACACCTCCTGCTGCACCCTCAGGCCAGTTAAAGGCTTCTGCTGCCTGAGGCGACAGCTCTTGACTGGCCAGCAGTAGGGTGGTTTCTGCATAAAGCATTATGTAACTTGTACATTGCAAAGAAAAAAAGAACCACTCATTTATTCTGTATTTTCATTCTACTTTGTTGCAACTTCATTTCTTGTCTCTGATGTCCTTCTGTATTTCAACCTGAGATAACTGGCCCTAGAGTCAGAGACTTCAAACTATTCCTACTACACACAATTCCATCCAAATTAACAAGAGCTTGCATCTTTGAAAGGATTTGAAAAGTAGTCATTGCTTTATCTTTAAGATAATAATACTAATAAATAACAATGTTTGAAAAACTGCATGATAGACAAACACATTCCTTCCCCCATGCTCGCCTAGCCCATGCATGGTATTCATGTGGAAATAAGACGGTCAGTAGGAACAAACACCACCCAGCACTACACCGCCCAAGAATTTCCAAGAATTTGCACCCTCAGCAATTAGTTCATCAAACCAGATCATTTACCTCAGCCAGAGAGAGCTGGACAATTCCATTCTGGCCCTTGTCCAAAAGCCTGAATAATTCTAAAATACCAGAGAAGAATAAAATTAGCCTGTTCCTGGTCTTTGGAACAGAATGTTGCATCTGTCCAACCCGCCCAGACTTGGAAATCCCCTTTCTCTTACATCCCCCTCCCCTCCAGCTCTTACTTAGCCCCAAGGACCTCAAAAAGCTACATCTAGGGCTAGAGGTATAGATCAATGATAGAGCATTTGGCGAGTATACATGAGACCCTGGGTTAGACCCCCAGTATCACCAAAAAAGAAAAAAATATTCAAGTTAGATCTAGACTTAGTAACCAGGATGAGCTTTTTTGACAGTAGATGTCCCAAACGGACAAACCTAGTCATCAATAGAGATGGTCCCTTTCACATCTCTACCCTCAAAAGCTTCGTCTCAGACACTTGTAATTATATTAACAGGAGGTGAAGTGGTGGGTATCCAAGTCCCTTAGCTCTGTCTCTGACTACTTGATCATTTCTTCTTAAGACTTACCACTTCCCACCCTCCCCAGCCCACCCCCGTGAAAGGAAAACTCCCTCTCTGGATGAGGCCTCTTATTGATTATAAAATAGCAGGCTCCCAAGGACCAAGGTGGCGGGAGAACACTTACTACTTTCCAGAGAGGACGCCATCCCTTCCCTGGATGGCTCCCAATATGACCCTCATGGAAGGGCAAATGTGTGTAGACCCTGAATGCCATCTAAGGACCATTTCTGAGATTCATTCACCTTGACCTAGGGACTGCACATAGTAGGTGCTCAATATTCTAGATCACAGCTTTTCAAATCTCCAAGGAAAGGCAATCTCTGCCCTTGGGCCTGGACAACAGGACCACCTTCAGCCCCTTTAGTGTCCACTCCCCTTCCCCCAAGGGAGCCTCAGTCATAGAAGCCCTGGCTGTGATTTCTTAGACCCGCTGGCCTCCCAAAGGCAAAGTTTGGTCCTGCCCCTGTACTGCAGTCCTGTATATTTGAAAGAGAGAAGGACTCACTGAAAAGGGACTCCAGGCGGATCATACAAGCAATGAAGCCATCAAAGTCAATGCCAAGCTTGCTACACGCATACCGCGTGGCGATGGTCTGCTGCACTTGGTTGTTGAGGGTGAAACCTGAGGGCAGAGGAGACCTGAGTCACAGGTAGTGGAGGATTCAGGACTGTCCCTAGTGAAAACTCAGTGGGCTGACATTACACGGGCCCCTTCATGATTCTCTCTAAATTGCCAAACCAACTGGCTCTGCCTCCCCCAGGGGCTCCTGTCATCCAGTCTACCTTCTCTTAGATAAGCCTCATCAGTCCCTTCCCTGGTCCAATACTAGCCTCAGCCCATCTGAGTCAGGGTCCCATCAGCCATAGCAGGCAAAAGCAGAAACTAGGTGAGGGACCGCCGTGTGGCTGGGCCCCCCCCTGTCCCTTCAGGGCCCCATTCTCTGTAATGGCTGTCACCTCCCCAGTAGCACACAGTTCTTGGAACATTCTGAAGCTCTATGCTACCTAGAGTCCAGCAGCATCCTCTCCTTCCTGAACAGGAAGGGTACTTGACAAAGCTCTGTAGCCCCACTGAGCTCCAACAGAAGATGGCCCAGGGATTGGTGCCATTAACAGTCACCCGTTCTGAGAATGATATTAAAACTCGGCACTTCTGGGTCTTAAGACCTTCTCTACAGGTACCGTCCTCACCTGCTTTCTTGAGTGCTGTCCTCATCTCGTGGGCATCCATGGTCCCTAAGTGGTTATAATCTGTTTCCCGATAGATCTCCTAAAGCAGGACAGAAACTCCAGATAGAGAACAGCAGCCCCTGGCCCACAATAACCATCTCCCTCCACTCTACCGCTCCCTTAGAAGGTGAGGGACATGCTCAAGAAGAGACCTCATTGACTCCTCCCATGAAGGTTCCAGAACAAAGAGAAGAGCTTGGGCTGAAGGCCAGTGCCAGCCCTCTCGCCCTCTGGATAACACTGTCGGGGCAGGGGCTGGCCATTAGCATCTCTCATTGCTTCTTTGTTCCTTCCTGAACCATGTGTCCAGGTTTGGGTGGTTTTGATCATGACTAAAGGTCTGGTCCGACTAGGGTCCAAAATAGACCAGGAATGAATGCCATGGAGGGTTAAAATAGAGGAAAGGGGCCAAGGCCCAGAGGCTGCCCACGAGGGAGAGAAGAGTTACCAGATACTTGTGGATCTTCAGCCACAGCATCTTGAATTCCACCGGTCCCAAGGTGCCCGTCCCATGGCTCTAAACATGTTAAAGGCCAACATGGTTGAGCCCCAAACCTAAATGCCCTAAGGATTTCTTTCTCTTGTGAGTGTGCATGACAGTCATAAGCTCTGTGAACCTTCCAACAGAGTGATGGTGGGAAACAGATTCAAAGGCAGATTAAAAAGCCAGGCACCCACCAAGGCCCTTCTCTGAAGCCAGACACAGAGGTAGGAATAAAGAGCATAAATCACCACCCTGAAGACCTCCTAACAATATCACTAATTAGTATCGACGGAGCTCCGAGATCTGCAAATTCACTTCCAGATTTAAATTTCTGTGACTGGTCATTCAAATGACAGTTTGTTGGAATGTCAACATGTTATCAGAAAAATGTTATCATCAGAAAAACCATCAGGAGGCCCGGACCCTGATTCTCAATCAAACAGTCTCCTCACCAGCCACTGCATAACTAAAGCAGGTGGGGAGCCATGCCTACTCTTCTGTGTCCAACTTGGGTTTTGTCCACCAGTGAACCCTGAATGCTGTGCTACCCTATGGAACTCAGTTCTGAACTGGACTTAACCTTGTGAAGTTTAGCCTCTTTGAAAGTCTATCTTTTTTTTACCACAACAAAATGAATAAACACCAGCATGTTATAGCACTATATTCAAATTCTAAAACAGACCACTGATCACTTCCTTAGCCAGCGGAAATTCTTGTAAAACTCACTGCTATAGATTGGATCTGGAATGTCCTCCTACTGTGTGTTAAAGCCTTGGTCTCCAGCTTGGTGTCATTGGAGGTGGTAGAACCATTAGAAGCGGGCCTAGTGGGAGACTCTAGGTCATTGGAAGCATGACCTTGAAGGGGTATTGGGACTCCAGCTTTCTTTCTCTCTCTCTTCCACCTTGGCTTCCATGAAGTAAGTTGTTCTGCTCCACCTCATACGCACACCATAATGTGCTGCCTTACCACAGTCCCAAAGTAATAGGGCAAATAAATTATGGACTGGGCCTCAAAAGCTGTGAGCCAAAATAAACCTTTCCTTTTTATAAATTGATCATTTCAGGTATTTTGTTACAGTAATGGACAGCTGACGAACACACACCCTTTAAGAAAGTCTATGTTCTTTTATCTATGATCAACACTGAATGTTGACCACAGCCTTCAAAGGCTTACTAATAATACAAACAACATATCTGAGGAGAGTATTGTATCACAGGAAGTTAAAACCCTGTGTCTAGGCACTTCATGTACTTACATCTCATTTCATCTTTATGATAGCCACACAAAGTAGATATTATTATCCCATTTTTCCAGGTTGGGGGAGACTGAGGTTCAGAGCATTTAGCAACTTACCCAAATTTATACATCTAACAAGCAGTGGAGCCAGAATCTGGACTTTTGTCTGTTCCAAAGTCCTTGTGCCAGAAAACCAGTAGTTCTAAATTCCAGAGGAAATTGCTTATAGAGACCAGACCTCTAGGCAGGATCTCCAGGACTGAAACTCAGGCAACTGTATTTTCAAATCTCTATGGATAATGAAGTACTAATATATGCTATAGGACTTGAAACATCATGCTAATGAAAGGAGCCAATCACAAAGGACCACATATTCTATGACTCCATTTACATAAATGTCCACAACAGGCAAATTTATAGAGCCAATAGATTAGTGGTGGCCTAGGAATGGGAGAAGATGAGGAGTGAGTTCTAACATGAGTACAGGGTTTCTTTTCGAAGCAATAAGCATGTTTTGAATTGTGGTGATGGTTGTTGTAATGGTTAATTTGAATTATATCAACTTGATTGGATTAAGAGATGTCAAGGATTAAGATGATTATGGAGGTGTTCATGAGGGTCTAGGACTGATTGGCATGTGGGATAGCCAATTGAAATGTAGACCCTCCCTAAGCGTGGGCAGCATTGACCAATAGGATGATGGCTTGGATGGAATAAAGGTTGGAAGAACAAGGAAGCAGCAGCAGATGCAAGCTCCATTCTTCTTGAACGGGGCTTTGATGGCTGCTGTGATCATCTGAGGATATCAGACTTTCTCTTCTTCACTCTTCCAAAGCGGACTCTGACAGTGATTCACCAGAAGGCTTAGGTCTCAGACTAGGGTGATATCATTGATTCCTCTTGTTCTGGGGCTTCAACCTCTTGGACTGTGCAGCTACTGGTTGTCCCAGCTCTCCAGCCTGCAGACTGCCATTGTGGACTATGCAACTTCTAGTCATGTAAGCCAACCTAATAAATCCCTTTTTTCATAATTATACTTCCTGTTGATTCTGTTCCTCTAGAGAATCCTGACTAATACAGTTGTACAACTCTGAATTTACCAAAAACCATTGAACTGGACACTTTAAGTGGCTACATTATATGGAACATGAATTATACATTAACTAAGCTGTTCTTTTTTTTTTTTTAATCTACATGGCTGGTTCTGTTGCACACCATGATTCAGAACCACTGCCCTGTACTATCTAATCTGTGGAAGAAAAACTCCTAAAGAGTGACAGAATCACAGTCCTCTTGGAACTGTGAGAGATACAAATACCACTGGGACAATAAGGGGTTAGCTACATAGTAACTCTAGGATTCGAATTGAAGTCCACAGGCAAGGTTTTATGAGAAAGATTCAGAAACTAAGGAACTATTTGCAGTAGAATAGATCAACCCTTAACAGTTCTCCATGGTCCATAAACTACTGGAAGGACACAGGGCTGAACAGCTCCAGCACTGTACAGGGAACAGTCTTCTGCCATTCTGGGACCACTAAATAGCACCATCTCTCCATCACTGATAACCCAGCAGCACATGAACTCTGCTGCTCATGATGCACTGCATGAAAGCTACACAAAGGAAAATCAGTCCTCCTGTCCCACTCCATTATTAGTGAAGAATCCTGCAGAAAAGGGCATCAGATCTCAGGATGGATGAGACCCTAAGAACTGAGGACAACCTCCCAAAGCTCTAAAGCTTCTTTATCGCCAGCATTGTGGAGAATGGTAACCTGGAGCTGCCCAAGGCAAAACTTGAAATGATGAAATGATGTTGGACCATCCATGCTTAGCCTTAGCCTTCTCCATCCCTCCCTAAAGTTCCTACCCACTTGCTATAGACTGGGTGTTTTATCCCCCCAAAATTCATATGTTGAAAGCTGATCCCAGGATGAGATAATTAGGTGGTAGGGCCTTTGGACGAAATTAGGTCATGAGAGTGGAGCCTTCACAACCAAAATTAGTGTCCTTATAGAAGGGACCCCAGAAAACTCATTCCTTCCCCCTTGTGAAGTTATAGTCATGAACCAGGAAACAGTTCCTCACCAAACACAAAAATCTGCCATGCCTTGATCCTGGACTTTCTAGCCTCCAGAATTTAATAAATAAATTTCTAGTGTTTTGTTTTGTTTTGGTGGAAGGTGGATACCTGGGATTGAACTCAGGGGCACTTGACTACTGAGCCACATCCCCAACCCTATTTTGTATTTTATTTATAGACAAGGTCTCACTGAGTTGCTTAGCACCTCACTTTTGCTGAGGCTGGCTGTGAACTCATGATCCTCCTGCCTCAGTCTCCAGAGCCACTGGGATTACAGGCATGCGCCACTGTACCAGGCATTCCTAGTGTTTATAAACCATCCAGTTTATGATATTCTGTTATAGCAGCTGGAAAAGATTAAAACCATTCCTTGACAGGAAGAGAGTGTTAAATTAGATCAGACAGAAAATATCTTGTGTGATGATTGTATAGTATTGGTAGAGAAAGTCCAAAGACCATGCGAAGTTTCTGAAAAAAGTCTTCCTCATAATGGGCAGTGGATGGATGGTGGGACCGAAGGAGGAACACTGCAGTTCCCAATGTGGGTGGTGGAGGAGGGGCAAATACCACCCATTTGCTATCTTTAAATTGCATGATTTTAGACAAGCCATTTAAACACTGCCTGCCTCTTTTTTTTTTTTTTTTTTTTTTTTGTTAACCTGGAAAGCAGAGGTAATCTCAAGTTTATTGAGGAATATTCATGAAATGATACCTTTTTCTTTGAAACTCAACCACAATTCCTAATACATGCTCAATATATGCATGTTTCCCTTCTCATTTTCCCCCTTTTCTATTCTGCCCTCCTTTCCTACTGGAAAAGGTGGAGGAATCTTTAAAAAACAGTAAAAATAATGTGACATATAAAGGATACATCCAACAGACTGATCATTTCCCTGCAAGTATTGATGTTGAATCCATTGAATTTAATGTCTGTTCCTAAAGATTGAAATAGAAAAGAGGGTGAGAATGAGGATTGTTTGAAGATAAGGGAAATAAATAACCTCCACAGTAGGAGACCACCAAAGACACCAGCCAGACTATGGAGCTGAATGTGGGTCTCCACAAAAAAAGTGAGAACATTGAGATGGGCTCATGGGCAGATACCCCCCAAACCTCCTGGATCACATACAGACATACAGACAAGCACCAGAATCAGAGTTCAATCTCTGAACCCCGAATTTGCTGCTCATCAGCATGGATTGGACAGATTAATATCTGAAAGCTTAGTTTCCTTCTCCATCAGATGAGAATGATATTGATATTGTTAATGCCAATACTTGCCCCCAAGAACTGGTGAGCATTAATGAGATGATGTAAGTGAAGTGTTAACCCAGAGATTGGTATATAAATTCTAAATAAAACAGCCAACTTTTCACTAGCAAGATATTGTTCTAATCACTATACATCTACTCTTCCAAACCACCTGATTTGGTAGATGCCATCATTGTCCCCACTCTATAGATAAGAAAACGGAGGCCCAGCCAGGTTATAGAGTTTGCTCAAGGTCACACCACCAGTAGAGGGCAGAGTTGGGGCTCCACCGCCTAAATTTTTAATTACAATCTACAGTCACTCAATTGAGCACTGCTATTCATCCCTGGCCTCTAACATAACCTTCCTCACACCTGGGAGTCAGGGCAGGTGTCAAAGACCCTGCAGCCTTCTCCTCTCCTCTCCACTCTTCTCAACAATAGCAGCAGCAAGAGAGGAGCAGAGGATGAAGAGCCATCCTGAGCCAGGGCCTGGGCTCAGAGACCTGGGGAGCTGCTCAGCCATATGTCCATCTCCAGGAAGCCCCTGTTTCCTGTATTCTCATTCAGGGTGAAAGACAGCCTTTACTCCACCAACTGGAAGACTTAACCAGGCCCATCCCTGGACCAGAAGAGAAGGGGGCTCCATACTAACTCCCATGGTGCTGAGGTTTCCAGGGGAGACATGAACTTCTCCTCCTGGTGTAACTGAATGAACTCTGGGGCAGCCCCCAAGACTTGCTGAAGCTTGAAGATGGGGAACCTAGTACAGGCTAGGACAGTCAGAATCATCCCTTCGACCCTGCCTCCCCAGATGGCTACAGAAGAAGGTCCTTAATCTGCCATGTCTCATGGTACAACCATATTAAATGTGTGAGACAGTGTCACATAAGTCAATTGCAGCCCAGACTCCCAGGAATCAGCAAATGATTGCATTTGACATCACAGGTTATTGATCCATTGTGCAAGGTCTAGCTGATCTCCAGCACCTCCCTCACGCCCACCCAGTGCCTCCTCCTCACTGATCTCTCCTGCCTTATGGCTCCCATCTTGCTGGACCTGTGGAGTCAGAGGCCAAAGTACCCCTTACAGTGATCCTGGCTAACTTCTGCCTGCCACCTCCCTCAATCCCACCCCAGCATCTTTCTTAGGTGCCCACAGACTTTCTGAGAGGCCCCAGGGAGGAACTTACGTTTGGAAAACACCCCATTCAGAACTGTCTTGAGCTTATTGGCACTGATCTCAGAATCCTAGAAAGAGCAACCAATTGCAAATCATGTCAGCCCTGCCAAGCTACTTAAAGATGCTAAATTAATTCAGAGCTTTTTCCATGGTCAGACACCCATCCCACCAGCCTTGTGATCTTAAAAGCATAGACAGCTTTAAAAACTCAAATTCTCCTTTTCCTCTGGGGTCCCCAACAGCCCAGCAGGATTGTGTGCTAACACTGTGAGCTTGGTGCCCACCGCAGCAGAAGGCTGCCTGCCTCCGAGGCTCTTGCTGCCTTGCATGGGGCTTGCCTAAACAGAAAACAAAGTGTGACAAGTAGCAATAACAGGAGCCAGCTCAGATGCGCCCCACATATGATATGGGATATACTTAAATCCATAACACAAGTGTGTTCCATGTTACAGTTAAAGAGCCATGGTTTTGTAAACTGCTAAATGCATGATGTCATTTGCCATTTTCATGGGATATGATGGCTTGAGGTTCACAGTTACCAAGTGGTGGAGCTAGGATTGTCTCATCCCAAAGTGCCACTTTGTTCCACTGCACCTGTGGGAATTGCTATTTCATGCAGAAGCCCATTTCAGACTGGGACTTGATATTTAGGGGAGCAGGATATACCCTGTATACTTCTGATAAACACTGAGCCAGAGGGAAGATTCATGCCTTAACCCTCCAATGGAAGACAGGATGATGAAGAGGCACTGAACCGAGAGCTGGGATCCAATCTGAACCTCGCTCCTTATCCTGTGTCCTTGGCACAGCTACTTGCTCTCCTCCCCAGCCAGGTCTTGGCACTGGATAAAGAGAAACCAGAGCCACACAAGGCAGTATTTCCTGTGAGGACAGCTGGCCTCACTGGGGCACAGGATGATCAGTCCCAATAATAACACCTGAGGTCCTTCTGAGAAGCCTCCAGGCCAGAATACAGCCCTCATTTGCCTGTCAGGGAAGAAATGGAATGTTGAGAGTCTACATTTGAACCTTGGCCCTGAATCTCTTGAGGCTTGATGCCCTCAACCAGCTCCTTAACTCCCTGTGCCTGTCATGTCACCAGCAGAATGGGGAGAGTGGTCATTGCCACCCTCCTCAGCAGAAGAAAGAAGAAAGATAGGTGTAGGAAGAACTCTACATATATGAACTTTTCTATCATTCTGGATGTTCTAAATAAAATATGGC
This sequence comes from Callospermophilus lateralis, assembly GCF_048772815.1. Taxonomy (NCBI): domain Eukaryota; kingdom Metazoa; phylum Chordata; class Mammalia; order Rodentia; family Sciuridae; genus Callospermophilus; species Callospermophilus lateralis. The sequence continues at coordinate 60,800,384 of NC_135317.1, read as the reverse complement.
CCCTTGGTAAGCTTTTGTTAGTAAAAACATTGTCCTGAGCATCTAAAACATGAACTGACTTTTGGCAAGGATTTTTCTCCAATGGCAATGTAAAAGAACTGTTGGCAGGTTTTCTTTTCTGCAAAGATTTCTGATGCATTTTCTTCCATTGCATCATTTTTATTGTTATTACTCTTTTTTAGATAGGGTCTTGATATGTTGCCCAGGCTAGTCTTAACTCTGGGGCTCAATCGATCCTCCTGCCTCAACCTCCCCAGTAGCTGGGACTATAGACACATGCTTCTGTGCTTAGCTTCCATTCCAGCCTGAAGTCTAAAAAGTCTTCCAGAGCTTTTCCAGGGGATGGAGAGCACTGCCTTTCCTTTCCTGAGGGCAGTTTATTATGCTCCAAAGAACAGGGTCAGCCACTCTTTATGGGGCCACCTGGGGCACTTTGAGTTCTGGGTAAGCTCTAATGACCAAAACAAACCTCAGCCTGCAGTACAGAGAGGAAGAATCGGGGCAGCTCTATCTCTGCTTCAAGCACCCCCTTATTACGTTCGCACCCTGTCCAAGCTTGGGTTCTGCAGGCTGAGCACTGCTGGTCTCTTGGGCCAGTGGGCTTAGCTGTGCCTCCAAGCCCAGGCTAGCTTAACTGAGCTGCCTCCTGCCTAGGCTGGGCAATCCCACCTCCAAAGGGTATCAATTTAGAGAGATTTTGCTGCTCTGACTCTCTAGTCAGAAGCCCCCATCTGACCAGGCCAAATAACAACAGAATCTAGAAGTTCCGCTTTTCTGTTTTCTCAAGTCAGCCAACGCAGGGAGAAAAATGACCTTAAGACAATGATTACTCTCCCCCAGCAGTGTAGGAAGGGCCCCCTGTCCTCTGAGAGGATGAGGGGACAGGCACAGAAGCTGGGCACCCAGAGAACATGGCTTCATTTTCTGTGCTCCTTCAGACCCAAGGGAATAAAGACAAACTTGACCAGAGCATTCCTGAGCGTGTAGTGTTCCTGACCATCTGGGAAGTTGCATCTGCCTTCCACTCACCTTCCCTGCAAATTCCTCAAACAGGCTCTGGATCTGCTTGTCTTCTTGATCCACCTCACTGGGATGTGGCTAAGAGGAAGGACAGTTGCAAAGTCAAGATAGGAATCACAGGAGAAAAATGAAAGACAAAGATTTGCAATTCATTCATTCATCCATTAGTATCTATTGTGCGTCAATCCTGTGTCAGGTTTTGGGTTAAGTGGGAATGAACAAGAGAGCCATCTGAGGTCCCTACCTGAGAGGGCTTAAGATCCAGCAAGGATGCCCTGCCCCAGCCCAGGGGATCCTCTCTGAGTCATGTGGGAAGTGACCCCCCCCTGCCCACACACACACACACACACACACTTCCTGATTTCAACCTGGAAAGCGGTTCAGAGAACACCAAAACCCTGACATTGAGGAATCTCAGTCTAGGTCTGTGGACACAGGATCCTATCACTGATGACCTTCATAGGGACCTGTGAGCTCCATAAATGACATGAAAATTTTGGGTCATATTTATATGTATTTTTCTAGTTTTTATCAGATTCTCAAAGAACAATCTGTTATGATTTGGATCTAGAATGGTCCCCTCCCAAAGACTCACATGTGGAGTGGTTGGTCCCAGTGTAGCAGTCAGTGTCCAGAGGTGGGGCCTTTGGGAAGTGATTGGGATCCTGAGGGCTCTGTTTCCATCAGTGGATTAATTCATTGACAGCTGAATGGACTATTGGGAGGTGATGGAAACTACAGGTGGTGGGGCATGGTTAGAGGAAACAGATCACTGGGAGTGTGCCCTGGAAAGGAATTTGTCTCTGGCCTCTCTATTGTTTTTCCTGGATATTTGTCACAGTGACAAAAAGCTGACTAATACAAATATGATTAAAAAGTGGTTGAGAACACAGCCTAATTAGATACAGCAGAACTAAAAGCCAGAAGACCAGGGCTGAAATAGCACATTGGCCACTTACTGGATCCCATGTCAGGGCTCTGAATATCCATTTCCTCAACTCTAATATTAAATTAACTTGAGCTGTTTCATGGGGTCATTTTGAAAATCAAATAAGCACTAATGTATGTCAAAGTCCTTTGGAAATCACAAACCATTATATGAATGCCTTTGACCAGAGACTTTCTGATATGATAATGGGCTCCATCCAAAATTAAACAATCCTCCAACTGTCACCACTAGACAGAAAAGTCACAGCTTCCCAGAGGGTTGGAAGAGCTTTCAGAGGGCCAGGTCAATGTCTTCCAAAACCATCAATAAGATAATATAAAAGGCCCAATACAGCCTGAATGTTCTACACTAATATAAGTAACAACAGTAGGAATCAAAATTACTTTTGTTGAATACTTGCTACCATGAGGTACTTTATATGAATTATTTCACTTAACACTCATGGCTATACTGTGAGGGGGTCTCATTACTACTCACACTTCACAGATAGAGAAATTTTTTAACATAAAGAGTTAAGTAAGAGGACCAGATCACACAACCAGTAAATGATGGAACCAGGATTCAAACTCCAGCTACACACTTCTCCACCAACATCTAGATGATAACCAGAGATTTCTGAATAAATGAGGGAAGTGTGACTTGGAGACTTATAGGGGAAGAAAAGAGAGGTTCTGGAAAGCAATGACCTTTCTTGTCTCTGGCATCTTATTGCTCTCTGCATCCCATCCTCAGCTCTCAGGGCTGTTTCCTCACTCATCACGGGAGGATGTTAATGCCTACCATTACCAATAAGATGAGGAAGGGGTTGGGGTTGTAGCTCAGTGATAAAGCACTCGCCTAGCATGCATGAGGCACTGGGTTCCATCCTCAGCACTGAATAAATGTAAAATAAAGATATTGTGTCCACCTAAAACTTAAAAATAAATATTAAATAATAATAAGATGAGGAAGTCCAAAAACACACATATATATTTTTAGAAGGAAAAATTGATAAATACTTCTACCTCATACATATGATTTTAAAGTAGTTTTGCAGGAGGAAAAAAGCCAAGGTTACATTGTTCATGTAATGTGGAACACCAGAACCTAGTGAGAAGTCTATAAATTCTAGACATGAAATAAAAGTCTATTATTCTGGGAAAATGTTTTACTAAAACCAGGGAATGGATATGAGCACCTACTGGCACAGAACAGGCACTTGGCCACTAGGGGGAACATTGGACACAGTGGAACTTTGGGACACTGGGAATGAGGACTATGTGTTCATTATGATGGTAAATACAGAACTTAAGTTTGTTCATTCATTCAAAAAGGACTCACTCAACACCTGGCACAAGTTGGGAACTGTCCATATCTGTGTCTGAATGCACTGATGCATTGTTCTCAAGGAATTTATTATCATGGAATTAGCTGCTGTCCTCATAGAATAATATATGCAAAAAAAAAAAAAACCTTTGCAAATGATAAAGTGATATGGCAAACTCAAGGAACTAGTTTCTTGTTATTATGTCACCTGTCAGTGACATCTTTACAGCCCTGCTCAATGTAACACATCTAAGTTCCAATCTTTTGTTGGTTCACCCTCAATTTTTTCCCCTTTGCACATTCTAAGCAGGCTCTCAGGCCCTTTGAGCATCCAACTGTCCATGACTTAGAGGTTTCTGGAGGGAGGAAGAGAAGTTCTGGAAGGCAATAACTCTTTCTGTCTCTTGTAAAGTCCTGAGTTCCCTGAACACAGTATCACTGTATTATGTGTGTACATGTATCCATATACTGTGTGTGTATGTGTGGTATGTGTATACATGTGGTGTTTGTATGTGTATTTGATATGTTTGTGTGTGAATGTATGTGGGGGTATGCATGTGAGGGGTATGATATGTGTATGTATATTTGCATAGCATGTATATAGTATATGTATGTAATTTATATGCCCAGTTTGTGTATGCTAGGTGTAGGGGGCAGGTGTTGGGGTATGCAGTATGTGTGTGCTATGTGTATGTGCACCTGTGTGGTATATATGTGCTGTGTGTGTGGTGTATATATGTGTGGGTATGTATGCATGTTTTGTGTATGGTGTGTATGTATTTGTGGTGTGTTTATGTAGTACGCATTGTGATGTGTATATGTGGTGTGTGTATGTGTGTATGTAGTGTAGCATGCGTGTATCAGGGGAAGCTGCCCCCAGAGAGAAAAAGCAGAGTTTCTATGATATCAAGGATACATTGGAAGTCCACAAGGTCTTGGAATACTAGGGACCTTTGTATGGCTCCATAGCCAAGCTCTGGGGACCCCAGAAGGCTGGTCCCTGCCTGGGGGATCCTACTTCATCAAGCCACAAGCCAAGTGCAGAAACCCAAAAGCTGTAATCTATGCAGGAAGCTAAGAGCTGGCCATAGGCTGACCAATCTGCATCCATGACCAGAAGAGGTGTTGCTTTGAGTCTTCAGAAAACCTCAAGACCATGGGAAATAAAGATGGGGAGTAATCAACAGGATTGAACTTCTGCCAGCCTCGTCCAAGGGAGGCTTAGAGTCGGTTTGAAGCTGATTTAGCAGAAACAAACAAACAAAAAGACTAAGATCCCTACTCCACACTGGAGAACTGACTCTTCTAACATGCCTGGGTCTGACAGTAAGAGATGCCACTGAGAATGATCAGCCCCCTGAGGGCAGCAAGGAGGCTGAACTGGCATCTGCAACTGGGGGAGGTGGGAGTGGGAGGAAGAATTCTGTCTGGCTAGGCCACTAGGAGCCACAGCACAGGAAGGACCTCTGGGGCCAGGCATTGCAGCCGACTTGAGGCACTACTGACAGTGGGTTGCAGTACTGGGCTCCAGGACTCAGAGGAGTAATCACATCAGAGCAGACTAACCCGAGTAGGAAAGGACAGACAGCGGGGGTGTGCTTTTCTATCTGATAGACTCCCAACAAAAACCCCCAGGGCAAGATGGGTCCTTATTTGTCATTTTCTCATGCATCTTCAGAAATACAACCTTACAAATTTGATATATGTCCAGTAATAAAATATGCCGGGCCCCACCTCCATTCAGCCAAGGACAGCAGCTCAGCCCCTAGGGTGAAGATTACTTTATGTGGTATCTGCAGCCAGAGACACCTCAGTCCATTTGGGTAGGTTGGGGGGTGGGTGGAAGCTGGGCTCACGCCCCCATATAGATAGTCCTGCCCCACCCCTGGGCCCTGCACCAGTGCCTGCACAGGGTGACCCTCACAGAGCAGCAGCATGGTAATGCCACATACATCTGAGAAAAAGGACAGGAAATTGAAGACACCGTGAGGGATAAAGGGAGGAGTTTGTTGAACCCACACTGCAAACCACATATACTTCTTCCTCCAAAGGTGGATCTGAACTTACCTCCTCCATGGGACCTTCCCAGGGTAAGTGCTAAACCAGCACCCCTAAATCCCTCCCCTTTGCTGCCCCAACCCTACACACATGCAAGCTTAGAGAAGGTGTGCGCTTCCCTTCATCTTTTTCATATGCTTCCACCATTTGTCCTCCAGAACCCTGGAGATCAATCCAAGAACAGGGGACTCTATCTATTTCTCCCATTGACTTCTTTATCCTGCACAGAACACTCAAGCACACAGTGAGCTCTCTGACTGAATGTGGCAGATGCTAAGACCTGTCCCTTAGGGAGTGGGGATGCATTACAAAGCCTGCGTTCCAGTGCTATTTCTATCTCATCTTCTCAGGAAGAGCCAGCACCTGGAAAAATATTGTGGACTTGATGAATAAGAAGTTGCCATCCTTAATATGTAAAAAACTCTGTTAAATCAACAAGAAACTCCCAACTACTGCTATACAATATGTCAAAACTTAGAATAATAAGAGACTGCATACCTCATGTGGATTTCCAGCCACAACATTTCCAATTTCCCTGAAACACAAAGAAAAGAAAAAAAAAATATGAGAAAGTTAAAAGCTCAGCTAATAACTAGGTTCTTACAGGAAGTTTTTGGCCCTTCTGAGGAACTGACTGACCACCTGAGACCTGCAATTCCTACTAATAACTGCATAAACTGAATCTTCAACCAGAATCCCTCCCCTTTGCTGCCCAACCCTCACCCCTCCCTGAATTTTTCATCAGAGACAAGAGCTTCAAGTTAAGTATTCTCTTTAATGGATTCTAGAGGATCTAGCCTGGTGATTTCTGGGGAGTTTTTCCATTACCTTACCCCAGTTATCACTCTTCTCCTTCCTTGGGAACCTGGTTACGTGAATCCCTGTTGAAATGACCTTACGGAGATGAGCCAGCAAGAAACCACAGCCCTATGTGCATGTATGTACCATGTACCTGTGGCCCCTGCACTTGGGTGCGGCCATTTCCCTTGGCTGGCCTGGCACTCAGGCAACCTTAGGCCCCACCTCGGAGCGAAAGGAGACTCACAGAGCCTTGGCCTTCTTCTCGGAGAACACCCTCAAGCAGAAGTCGCCGTCCTTGAAGGGCTCAAATGTGGACGGCACCACCAGGTACTCCCCAGGGGGCAGCCGAGCTCGGCCAGACACCTCCCGCAGGTTGACATAGGTGCTGGAGCGAGTGGAGGGCTGGTGACCCAGGAAGAAGTCCCGGCCCAGGTGTATATCTGTGTGACTTTCCAGCTGTAAGCAATAGGCAGAATCAATTTCTTTCTAAATCCTGAAGATGAGAGCTAAGAGCTGGGTTTTATAGTGCTGATTTAGGGATCATTGATTTTTAACACCACTCTCGAGAATCAGAAAGCCTTGCATTCTGTCATGATCTCACTGTGTATCAATCATCAAATGTATTTGGAGCATCTTCTTGGTGCCAGGCCCTGTTGGAGGCATTGATTTGACTGCTTGAGAGAGGCCGGACCTTTTCTCTCTGAACCTCCCCAAATTGAAAGGTTGAGCCCAGGACCTCTGGTGTGTGCTATCTGGGTAGTTTCCTCCTAATTCCAATAGACTCTTACTCTGCAGTTATCCCTGTAGATGTGACAGTGACCTTCCCAGTACAGACCCAAGACTGGAGAGTGAGCTTTGAGCTTGGTCCTTAAACACAAGCTGCCAGACGGGCCTCTCACTCTTGGCTACCTGGGGAAATTACTCAGCAAGGTGACTGAGGTGGTCAGGCTGGGGCCCAAAGAGGCAGCTCTGAAGGAGGCAGGCAGAGGAGGCAGCCACAGCCAGCCCAATTTGGGGTCCCTCCTGGCCTCTTCAGGGCCTTCTCCCAGAGGGGAAGATACTCCCTATGACACCCTTATCTGTTGTGGGGAAGGAAGAGGCTATTGGTTTGTGGCACAGGCTAATTAGTGGCTGCAGAGTGCTTCGAAAACACAGGTGCCACTGTGGTTATTGCTGTAATTAAGCCTCCCATGGCACTGCATCTTTATGATCAATCTTCATCATGATGTCTGTGACAGAGGGCAAGTGCTGATAAGCTGCAAGGGCTAAGACTTCTGCGTGACCTGGATCTAGAATACCCACCCTGGAGTGGGCTGTGTCCAAATGTGGTCACTTCTTGAACCACTCGTCTGCTAAACAGGAGAGGAAAGTAGAGCCACCTGTCCCCATTGCCCTGGCCAGGATTTCACAGGGATTCCGCAGGCAGGCCCTGCTGACCCAGAAGTCACAGTGCTTGATATTCCTACTGAAAATATTTACACTCTGGGCATAAGAATGCTGGGGGCATGGCCAACAGGTCATGGCTAAGGCCTAAGTGTCATGAGTTACGTGTGTGTGTGTGTGTGTGTGTGTGTGTGTGTGTGTTTCCCCAGTGTGGGAATGAAACCCAGGAACTCATGCATTTTAAGCAAGTGCTCTACCATTGAGCTACATCCCCAGCCCTAGTTAAATGTTATTCTCGCCATCCATGAAGATAACAAGGGGAGAGAGAGAGAGGGCCCCTTCAGATGAAATACTAAGTAATGTTGAAACAGGGAAGCAGTGGGGAATGAAATTGGCCAAATTGTATTGTTCTGTTGTGTGCACTTACAAATAGGAAACAACAATTCCTGCTATTTTATTTAATTATAATGCACCAATTTAAAAAAAAAGAAGAAGAAGGAAATGGAGAAGCAAACTCTAATTGGGTTGAGCTGGGAAGGAGGGAAGCTGAGTTCCAGGGTGGAGCAGCTTAGAGAAGCCCTGTTTGGGAAGTTGGGGTGGGAATTGGAGACACTAACACAAGAGCTGGGTCCCCTCTTCCTACCAGGAACCCCCCACAAGTTAGGGCAACAACATCCCTGACCTTAAATATTCTCTCAACTTGACTCAGGAGCAAAGGGACAGGAATCCAGCAGGTTTAACTGATTGTGCTTCTCAAAGTGTGGGCGCAGACCAGAATCAGTATAAGAAACCTAGGGGCAATGCAAATTACTGGGCTGGACACCTACAAAACCAGAAACTACTGGAGTGAGGCTCAGCCACCTGTGCTTTAGCAAGCCCTGAAGGGGATTCTGAGGCAACTTCAAGTTTGATAACCATTGACCTAAAGACTCACTGACACTTGGAGAACACAAGATCCACAGGGTCACACTGAGGGAACCATGAGGTGCTATCGAGGACAGTTCCACTGCCTGCATGTATATGATCCCTCACTCATATTAATGGGGCATTTCTGATGGGAACCACCATCAACTTGATTTAACTCAGGTTTGGTTTTAATTGAAGTAGCAATTAAAAGTAGCCCTTGTCTGTTTCCTCCATAATAAAATGCATTTGTGATCTAAGGGCAGGGTAGACCAGTAGTCTCTAACACTTTATAGGCCTGGGGTCTGTGAATATTCTTCTTGTTGGTATATGTTACATCACTGGACAAGCCTGAGAACCTGAAAAGGCAGGAGGAAGGCTGCAACATGGCAGGTACACTGCTACATAGTGAGTGCAACTGACTCCAGAGTGGAATAGTGGGTCTCAGCCTTGGCTGTACATTGGAATCACATGGATCATTCACAAATCTATGATGCCTGGATCCTCCACCCCCACCCTAGAGATTCTGATGCAGCTGAGCTGCGGTGTAGCCTGAGCATTGAGACTCTTGAAGGCTCTTCCAGTTATAACCCAGGAGACCATCACTAGCATGTGTAAAGGCCTCACTTTGCACTGACTGTGTCTCACAATGAGTTATGCAGGTTTCCTCCCAGGAGTGCTGCCTAAGGCTCCTGCCTTCAACTAGCTGAGTGGATGGGATAGTCAGGTGAACCTGGGATGGCAGAGGACATTCCGGATAGAAGTGTGACACTGAAAACATGGCCCCCTACCCCAGCTGGAAATTACTGAGATACAGGAAAAGCAGAGAACTGAGAAGATAAAGTTGGTACTTCCTTTTCTTACCAGAAATCAGGGCATTTATTTCTGTTGTCCAGGTAAATAAGTTGTACTAAAATCATCTTGTTTAGACCAGAACATCAGACACACAGAGGCAAAGATCGCCTCCATTCCCTTCCCAGGAATCCTGACAGGTGGGAATGGGCTCATCTTTACCAATGGTATCCACGACGAGGGCTACCAGCTCACTGGATCAGTGAGTCCACAGGAGAACTGGCTTCCCTCATAGGAAGCAGATGGTGCTGGGTACCTGTCCCAAAGGCAGTCAAGCTCTTTCTTACCAAAGGAAGGATGTCCTGTCAGTACAGTACTCACATACCTCCTTGGGAACCTACAGGACAGAAGATAAAAGCAGGTTACCTCAACCTAGATGCCCTTCAATAGATGAATGGATAAAGAAACTGTGGTATGTACACACAATGGAATATTACTAGCATTAAAAGATAATAAAATTATGACATTTGTGGGTAAATGGATGGAGTTGGAGAATATCATGCTAAGCAAAGTAAGCCAATCCCCCCAAAAACCAAAGGCCAAATGTTTTCTCTGATAAGTGGAAAAGGGGAAGGAGGGGATAGGAAAGATGGTGGAATGAGATGGACATCATTACCCTAGGTACATGTATGATTGCATGAATGGTGTGACTCTATTTCATGTACAACCAGAGAAATGGAAAATTGTGCTCCATTTGTACACAATGAAACTAAGAGCATTCTGCTGTCATGTATAACTGATTAGAACAAATAAAAAAATATTTTTTTAAAAAAAGCAGATTACTGGACAGCTCAAAGTCCTCCTTTTGTGCTTTTGCATTCCTCCCTACATCTTGTAGATGATAGATTTTGGTAGCTTTAGTTGTTGCTTAAGTGAGAAACTAGTTAGCATTTCTGAGTCTGGACAGTTTTTAATCAATTTCAAGGCCATTCAGAAACTACTAAGTCTTAGAAATCTAGGGGTGGAGAGCGGGTTCTACTTTTCTATTTTATTTTCTTGTGTATAATCTACAAAAATCCTAGGTTCTTCAAGAGTTAATAAAACTTCAGGCTTAAATAAGAGCTGACATCTTCTTACAAACCTACAGACCTGGCTTCCCAGATCAAGGTCCTGGCCAGAAAAGGGATCTCACTCAACTTGAGCCATAATTTATCTTTCCCTTGGTCATCACAAGTGGTCCAAGAATAGGCATGTGACCCAAGTTTGGTCTATCAAAAAATTCTCTAGGATTTTTGTCACTGAAACTGAGGAAAGGAGCCCCTTCCCTTATTACAGGATAAAGACATCTAGTGTGGGAAAAGAGCACCAACAGTAAACAGGAGGTGTGGAGAGAAAGAGTCCTGGTAGCAATCAAGTCCCTTGTCCCAAGCATCCCTCTCCTTCCCACAGTCTGGTCATGAGGTGATAAATTCCTTTCTTACCAGCTTAAGAATTAGGCTGTCTTAGTTACAAACTGCAAATGTTGACTCCCACAAGAGATGAGTCTCAGACCCAGAGTGGAAGCCCTGCCATGTGCTAGGCTAGAGAAGAAGACTTCCGTCCCCATGTGTCCTTTTCCCTCCTTCTTCTCTATCACACAGGCTATTTGGACCAGAAGGGCAGGGCAGGCATTGTTGGTGGCTAAGGTCAGTGGGCAACTGCCTACAACTCTGAGAAACAACAAAATGAGGGAAAATTGGGACCAGCAGGCATCCATTTGTCATTGGCAGCAGACATGGAACAGTCTGGGGGTCACTGTTTCCTCCTTTAATTTTGAGTTTAAACCCAAATCATCCATGCAGAGGCTCTGACTGTCTGGGAAAGCAGAGCCCCTCCCCCGATGGAAATCTCTCTTCTCCACTCCAGGCCTGAAAGCAGGGGCTTTTCCCTCCCCAGCAGGGGCTTCCCTAACCAATTTGGCAGTCTTTTCATAACAACTCGACCACTGCAGCTGCTATCAATATGCTTCAAATCCACCCCGCCAAGAGTCACTGGGCAGGAACTGAGCCAGGCAAGTGCAGCGAGACAGAAGAGAAGGCCTTAGCCATTGCCCATGGAGGGATGGGAAGAGACAGCTATCTAGGAAGTGCAGGATCCTGAGTGCAAATGACAGGCCAGCCTGGCAGGAGGCTGTTGTCACTGCAGGAAGATGAAAGGAGGAAAGACCAGACAAGCAGGGCTCTTTAGCCTTCAGGGATTCCTGGCTGCTTTTCAATAGGCGACAGGTTTTTAGCCTCAAACTGGATTCCAGTTTCACACAGTTAAGGCCAGAGAAGGAAGATACATGGATAAGAGTATGGCATCCCTAAAACGCCAGCTACTCTACAATCCCAGCTGCTCCCTGCAACCCCAGCTGCTCCCTATAGCCATGGCTACTCCCTACATTCATTCTCTCAATCTAATTTTAAAACTGCTTCTGTTCACAAATGTCAGGCCTTAAATTATGTGCCTCTTATAAGAAGAAAGACCATGGATCACACACATGAGAGTATTTCATAAGCAGCTATAATGTGATGCCTGAAGAACTGGCATGCTTAATGTATTATTTATGAATGCAAATGCTATATCACACAATGCTATCATGAAACGAATGACTATGTAAGGTAGACTCAACGGATGGAGAATTGGAAGCACTATCTCTGAGTAGCTAGCTCACCCTGCAGCCATGTCTGCTTACTCTTCTCTCTCCAGAACCCTGACTTTCAAGCTGTTGAGATGCACATGGTATTCCCTCAGGCTAGAATGTTCTCCCTGCTGCACCTTTGAAATCTAGGGAATCTTTTGAGGCTCTGATCAAAGTCTCCTTCTGCATAAAGCTGAGGATCCCCCAGCCCACCACGGTGGTCACAATCATAGCTGATTAGACTTGCCCAGTGGTGTACGTCTGATTTTCCACACTAGATGGTAGGCACTCTGAGGGCAGTAACCGTGATATTCCTGTGTGTCCTCAATTTTCATCTCCACACAGGGTATATTGTAGATGCTCACTAAAGTTTGTTGTATTGGCATGAATATAAAAAGTATCTTCTTATGTTTTTATGCCTATAAGCAATGATTCTGGTTTTGTAATATTTACATTTTAGGTGAGGCTAGAAGAGCTGATCAGGAGTAGGATTGTAATTTATTTATTTGCACTTCTTTATCCTGCCATTAAGCAGTAACTGTTCCATATACCATCCCTCCAACATGTAACACACACACACACACACACACACACACACACACACACACACAGTGTAAGGCCCTAAGTTCTAGAATATGAAAGATTAAGGGGTAGAGGAGGATGGTATGAGTTTGGCAATTGCACTTTTCTTTACTGGTTACAACACTTCTTTTTCTTGCATGTTGGGCCATTGGACTGCCTATCAGCTTTTGGTCTTTTTGATTAAAATCATTATTATGTTTTTATCCCAAGAAAATCATTTTTAACAAAATTATAAAAAAACCCACCACAACCACCATGAATCCCTCTGGAATTTGTTCTAAGGAGTCTTTGCCTGTATGAAGAAGTAGATTCCAATTTGTTCCTTGCTGGGTCATCAAAACCTAAATATTTTACTTTAACATATCTGTGAGGTTAAGTTGGCAGAAAGGTGGTTACTAGGGGAAAAAACTGGCATAGTGAACCACAGGCTGAAGGCCAAGAGCTGTACTGGTTGTGTTCCCCAGTCTAGAGACATCAGAACCCAAAAAGGCCGTGTGTCCCCAAGTCATGCTCTGTATGTTCCACAAATGTCTCCAGATTCCCCATGGTGAGAAGAAGGGGGTTTGTATCTTCAGCTCCCAAATCTAACCTCCTTCTCCTACCCAGTGATGCCTATCATCCACCTATGTCACCTCAAGTGCCTTTTGCCCCCATGTTCTTCTGTCTCTTAAGGTACCTATACTTGGAAAAAGCATCTAATAAACAAATTTTCAATGAGTTTTTAATTAACAGGCAAAGTTAAGGAATTGCTCATCTCAGTTCTAACAACAGAGACTTGAGCCATAGGAATGAATCTCTAATTATGTAATTCAGGCTTCAGTAAGGCCATTGGAAGAGGTATTAGGAGAATAAAGACAATGCTCGATTAGGAATATTTAAGCAATAGAATATGCAGTCTGATTATGGGCCAACACATTCAGACCAAAGACATGAAGTTTACAGTAAATAAGAACCCAACTCTTCAATACCTGGTAGATAGCATAGCCGATGCTAAGCATGCCCTGCCCTAGCTTCTTCTGTCGCCTGCGATTTTTCTGCATCAGACCCAACAGCACCGTACAGCAGGGTTCACCAACTCCCTCCTCCTGGTCTTCATCTACCTCGTCCAAATGGATTTTGAACTGTGGATTAGTCCAGTAAGTGGCTAGAAATCGCCCAGTAATGGTGGTTCCATTGTTGGGGGGTGAGGAGATGGGAAAGAATAAAATAAAAAAAGAAGAATCTTGATCATCCCATTGAAAGCATAACTCTGGCCAAGCCATGCCTGGTGAGCAGACCCCAGAAAGTATTCTTTAAAGGTGGTCCCTCCTTCCCACACCACACATGAGCAGACTCATCCCATAGCACCAGGAAAGATTGCACCTGTTCATTTCATCCACCCAAGCATTCAATCAAAGCCAGCCCTGCTTGACTGGGAATATTCAAGTTCCCAGGATCCTGGGATTACCCTGGGCTGCGCTGGGAAGTAACCTCCAAGTCCCACTGGGGAAATAGTTAATAGCTCCTTGTCCCCAGCTCCTGGACTGTGGGGGAAAAAATCCCAGAGGAAGGGAGATCTCATGAGAAAAGCATGTCTTAGACAGAAGAGGACAGAGTCCCAGAAGAGTCTGAGAGCTCCCCTGAACAGCTAGAAAGCCGTCTGACTGACATATGTTCTCCTTCAGAGAAGACCCCAGCTTCAGACCACAGCCCAACGCAACCCTGAGAACAAATCTTCTGTCCACCAGCCCCAGGACCTCATGATGGTAACGGTGTTGCAGCCCATTGATAAAACACACTCCCTTCAAGAGAAAGTCATTTAATCATGCATGAGGAATCATGCAATTAGAAAGCATTTGTACACACCATCTATGGATATTTAAAAGGAATTCTTCATTTCAAAGATGAAGTTAATTTAAAACAAAAATAAAAAACTCTCTGTTTGGTGACTGCACAAGCCAAGAGGCACAGAGAAGTGAAAAGGATCATCCAAAGGCACACAGCAGCAATTCTATGACAGTTCAGAGCAGAGGATAATTGAAAAGGATCAGCCTGACAGGTGTCTCTAGGCAAGGGCCTCAACAATTTCAATAATGATGTGCCCTGAGGGGACAAAGGAGTGGGAGAGAGTGATTGGTTTTTGAACTCTGTTTTGGTTTTATTGTTGTTGTTTAGATTTGGGGGTTTTTCGTCCTCTAAGTGAGGAGCCAACTCCATGAAATAACAATAGCACTCCCAAGTGATCAAGAGCCACTGGTTATTTTTTTCTTAACAGTATTATTCAATGCCACCTTCCCGGAATCTCCACTTCCAGGTTTTTGATTTGAGGCACAAGTGTATGGATTTTAAAGCCAATGATCTGTAGATTCCAGGGGAGATAGAAAATTCAGTAATCTTCTATACTTACATCGTTACCAAAGGGCAAGAACAATCCATCTCTTCCTGACAGCTAGTTGGCAGCACAGATGGGATTATGATTTGGTATAGACAGATACCTTGGGCACCCCCTACAGTTCTGAGCTCCCAAAATGATCCAGGCGAATTTCCTCTAAGAGCTTGCTAATGGTGAGCATATTTTAATTTCTCCCAAATGCAACATTACTGCAATCCCTACATTTTTTGTTTACTCCTTAACAGTACTGTAGGAAGAGAATGGGCCATAAAGATAATACATCCCATTTGTATGACGCTACACAGTTTACAAAGTGCTTCCTTACACGTTCTGCTTTAAGATGCTCACTGAGACCCAAGTAAGGTGGAAAGTTAAGAATTATCACCCCATTCTGAGGATGAAAAAACTGAAGCTTAGGGAAGGGAAATGTCCCTCCCAGGAGTTCACAGTGGTTCAGCTAAGCAACAGGGGCAGGACTACAGACTCCCCTCATTCCAGCATTCTGGTTTTTGCCACCAAAAAATAGGAACTCTGGTTGGATAAAGATGGAAGAGAGACCTTGTCAAGCCCCCAGACCATATCCACATGGGGTTTTATGAAAATGCCACTTCCTGCACTGAGCTGTGTGCTGAGAACAACATGACTGGCCCCACCCCTGGGCATACCCACTGAGTCAATCAACCCAAATCAACTCATCAACAGCAAACTCGGCAGGGAGTGGGAAGGGGGGTGTTGCAAAGTGAAGAGAGTAGGTTTAGCTTTCCTTCATTTCTCCTTAAGAGATGTGGAGTCATTTCTCAGAACTTCTTCATCAGGTGCTGCTTCAGCTGATTCAACCTAGGAGGAGCCTATGCATGTACATATTAGTGATCTTTTGTGAACCAGGGAAGACTACCCCGCTTTAATAAGATGAGGACCCAGGTTAGTGTGGAAGCAATGGTTTGCATCAGGCTCTCCCTGCAGGCAAGCCCCAGTGACTCCCATAGGAGTGCAAGGTGGCCACACACATGCCCTGTGTGTGGCCACCCCTGACCTCCACTGTCTCGCCCTTCCAACTCTGATTCAGATGCCCACACAGAACAAACCAGATACTCTGTGGGGTGCAGCCTATAGGAACAGCAGCTGTTGGGCCCCTGTTCCTCTAGCAGGGAAGCCCAGGAGAACAAAAGGTCTTAGCCAAGAGCAAGAAAGTGGTTAGTAAGAAGCACATTCTTTGGAGGCAGGAGCAGCTGGGCAAAGCAGGGCTGATTTGAACACACAGAAGCTGAGATCAAGCCACCCATCCCTGCTGCCCTGGCCTCTGAGCATGAAGACAACCAGAGCCTCTAGTCTAAAGACATTATCCCAAGATTAACATATGAAGTCATCCAGCTCAGGGAGGACCAGACAGGCAGTGCTCCACCTTACCTGGGTAGTTCTGGCAGCCACCTGCGGTGGAACCCCGTGTCCAGCGGCCATTGAACAGCACCAGGTTCCATTTGTGCACCTCGTCACTGCTCAGAGAGTCTGGGGAAAGGTTGCAGATCTCCAGGCGGGAGAACTGCTTTAAGAAATCTGAAAATGACATCCTGGGGGGGGACAGAGGAACCGGAAGACTCTCAGTCAAGGGAGCTGGGCTGGAGGGGTGATTAAAGGGACACCCACTAGCAGAGTCCTGTGAGTGGCCTCAGAGGCTAAGGGCTCACTGACTCTGTTCAACAGTCCACTGATAGGAACCAGGCAAAGGTCACCATCCAAATTCCTCTTTGTGGTTAGCATCTCAGCTCTAGAAGAACCCACTTGCAGACCTACCAGCCACACAGAGTCGGGGCAGAACCCCAGCCTCTGTCTAAGCTGGGTTAAGTCTGAGTCCATAGGAATTTTCTTCCTATTTAATTCTCAGAGATGTACAGCATAGAGATTTCCTCTAACTCCTACCATAGAAGAAGGGGATCCTTATCATCTTCCCTAGCCTCCAGCAAAGGAAGCCATCCTATTGTGATGGTAAGGCGAATCTTAGCTGCCTGGAAAGCTCCTTCATCCCAGTGGACTGACTGGGTTGACTGGAGGCTCTTTCTGTGTGTAGAGATTTATACATCATCCATCAGAGAGGATTCTTTTGACCACCAGCTCCAAAATCAAGTCCTGTGTAGAATCTTATTCTTTTCCTTCCTAGTACCTATTACTATTGTAAATAGTTATTAATTCTGTGTGTCTCTTACACTAAATTTATGCTCTCTGGGTTTTGGGGTTACACTTTTTTTATACGTAGGAGACTCATAAGTAGACGATCAAGATTTTATTCATTTAATTTATTATTGTCCGTTTAATGTCTATAGTACATAAGGCTCCATCTTAGGGGCTGGGGCATAGTAGACTAGATAATAGCAGACTTGCTCTTAAGGGATTTATGTTTTGCTGTGAAGAATCAGATAGTAAAAAAGTCAACAAACACACACACAAAAAGAAAGAAAGAAAGAAAGAAAGAACTAGAAGTAGAGCTCTCTGCTCATTGGAAAGGCAGACAGGCTTGTGGCTTAAGGCCCAGATATCTTGATCTGGGTGCTTTAGATACATGAGTAAAGGTAGAATTATACTAGAGCAAAAAGGGGGTGAAGAATGAAAGACACCAAGCCAGGTGCAGTGGCGCATGCCTCTAATCCCAGCAGCTCAGGAGGCTGTGGCAGGAGAATTGTGAGTTCAAAGCCAGCCTCAGCAATGGCGAAGCTGAGCTGGGGATGTGACTCAGTGGTGGAGTGACCCTCAGTTCAATCCCCAGTACCAAAAAAAAAAAGAAAAGAAAGACACTGCCGCAGTCTGGCTGGGCACAATTCAGGAGCCACTTGTCAAAAGAAACTAACTTTATTTTTAGAACCACACACACCAAACAAAACCGCTCCTCAGGAAAAACCCTCAGAGCCCAACTGCCACCACCGGCTTCCCACAAGCCACTCCCCCAACCCCCAGCCTCTCCACCTCCCACAATCCTCCTGCTCTTGAGGCCGATTGGCTGGGTCATGTGGGCGGAGCCAAAAAAGTCCCCCAGTGAGCAGCTCCGTGGCCTGAAAGGGCAGGGAAACAGCCCAATGAGCATCACCGCAGAGGAGCCAATCAGCTAGATGGTGCTGGGGCCACTGTGAAAGTTTCATCAGCTGGCAGTCTGAAAGTTTGCTGGGGCCCCTTCAGCTGTGGCTCTCAACAGACACCATGGCCAAGAACCTTGTCATTTTCCTAAAAGACCTGGAGATGGGCTGTGCCCATATCAGAACTTGGAATGGACTCACAATTAAGAGGTGGCTAAGCAGCCTCTTTTAAAAAAAAAAAAATTGTTAGTTATAAATAGACATAATGCCTTTATTTTAAAATATATATTTATTTTTTAGTTGTGGTGGACACACAATATCTTTATTTCATTTTTACATGGTGCTAAGGATTGAACCCGGTGCCTCATGCATGCTAGGCGAGCACTCTACCTCTGAGCCACAACCCCAGCCCACAATGCCTTTATTTTATTTGTTTATTTTTATCTGGTGCTAAGAATCAAACCCAGTGCCTCACGCATGCTAGGCAAGTGCTCTGCCTCGGAGCCACAGCCCTAGCCCACTAAGCAGCCTCTTACCAGAATTCTCCATCCTCAGCTTTCCTGTCCAGCTCTTCCTTCTGCCTGGGATCTATGTAGTTCCATTCAGGTGCACTGGAGGGGCCAGGGGTGGAACAAAAGTGGTCATTGTCAGATCAGGCTGGGCAGGCAGCAACCAAAGTTGGCAGATTTAAAAGGGCCGCTGAACAGGCTTTATTGAGATATCACTCCCGGGCGGAACTCCATCAGACCCACAGAGGGGACAGGGGAAGGGTCTGAGGAGAAACCGAGTGGAAGGCTCGGCCGGACTGGACTTTTATGGGGCTTACAGCAGGAAGGGAAGGGCTTGGGACAGGAAAAGGTGTCTCTAGGGTCCCTTGCCCCCTTGGAGTTGGTCAGGGAAGTTGGCTGAACCCCAGGATTGGCCAGGGGGTCCTGCTGATTGTCAGGCGTTAGTCAGGAGAGCTGGCTGATTGACAGGCGTTTCCGCCGGCTTCTGATTGATGTTCAAAGCAGCGCGGGCTGCTTTGTTCTAAGTTGCCACTAAGTCGCCACCAAGTCGCCACCAAGTCGCTGCCACTGACCTAACAGTCATTCCTGAGGGACAAGCTATTTACTGCATTTACTAAGGGCCAGAAACGAGGTCTCAAAATACAGCAGGTAGACAGACAGGCTGGACCATATGGAAAGGACATAAGGCCAGGATATGGCACCAGCAGGGGACCTTGAGCGTGCAACAGAAGCATTATGGACCTGCTCTGTCACTCTCTGAACAAGTTTTACATTTTCATATAGGATACCCAGGCCCCTGGCCACAAGAATGAGGAAGTCCAGGAGAGGAGATGCAAGGGGTCCAGTGACAAGAAGGGCAGGCACTCTAGTATCCTTTAGTAAGTTGTCATTCTGGCTCATCTGTCAATCTGGGATGAATATATTCTAAGAAGGTCTGGCCAGCTTAGGGTACATGGATACGGTCCACTTTCTAAGCCTGCAAGAATAACTATCAGGCCCAGTTTCATGGCAGCTTCCCTGAAGGAGTGTCACCCTGTGAGGCCTCCTGCTGTTGACCTTTCCTTGGCAATATCCATATACTTTGTTTAAATGCCATCTCCAGTTTATCTGACATTTCCAAAGTCAGGTTTTCCTGAAATACGTATGCAACATCTAAATAACTGAGAGTATCAAGATCCACTTAAAACACACACACACACACACACACACACACACACACACACACACACACACCCCTACCTCTTTCCTAAATATTTTCAGCAAAACCCAACCCCTTCCTGCCCCAGCATAGAAGCTGAGGCACACCCAAGTTCAGCATCCCCCAGATCTGGCCTCCAATGCCCTAGGAATTAGCAGAAGAGTTTAGGAGAGTTCTTAAATTCATGAAAACACTCATTTAATCAGAATAGATCTTGGAATGTGCCTGTTATAAATAAAGATTAGGAGACAAGTTGGAAATTTGCAGATCTAAATCTTCCAGTTGGTTTTAACAAACTGGGGAGAAGAGGGACAAAAATCTATCTAGACATTGCACTGAGTTAGGAATGTGATTTCAGAGATCCAGCACCCTCCGCCAACAGCCAGTATGTAAGTATCCCGAGCCGTGTCTACCTGGTAGAGCCTCCAGGACTTGACTCCACCCACACCCACACCCACTCCAGCCCTTGGGACTTTCCCACCCTGTCAGGGATTGGGTGGCATCAGAAGAGGAGATGAAGTCAAGCAAACCCTTTTGACATCTTTTGAATGGCTTTTGGTAAAAACGGACAAAACTTGAGGTTTCTATTTCATTCAGTCATGTCATCCTTTTAGGGCAGATGGCAGAATTGAGGTTTTGGGGTGTGCTCAATGTTAGGCAGTGGACTGGAGACTCTCATTCAGGAAGCCCATCTTGCATCCCTTCCTGACAAAGGCCTGGAGGAAATTTCTGTAGCTCTGAGAGATAATAAGCCATATTATCCTTAATTAAATGTGATAAAGCACTTTCCTAAGGCCCTGTGGCATCACAGAATATGGACAGAGGGAACATTCAAGGCTTAAGGATGTATTGGGAGAGGGTAAGATGGTGAAAATTCTCATTTCTAGTGGCTCTTTATTAATAAGATTTGTGCATTGCAATTCATTCCCCAGCACCAGCCTTCCTCCCCTGGGCCAGCTGTGCTAACTTGACAGAAAGCACGCCACACCTTCCCCATCCTCCTGTGTCACAGAGACATCGATTCCAGGACACAGCTGTCCTGGGATATCACCGTTTCCGAGTAACTTCCCCCCAAGCAGAAAGGCTGCCCTCCAGTCAATGATCAATACCCACCCAGGTCATGAGCTCATGGGGTGAGCAACACCCCCATTCATCAATGCCTGCCTGGGGCCATGACTTCCAGGATCAAGTTTCATTTTCTCAGCATCTTCATTTCCTTTCATAGCTGAGGGGCTTGGCCTTTTGTCAAAGGAACCAGTGTTTGTGGAGTGGAAAGATCAGATTGTGAATGATCGATTTGACCACCACGGTGTAGTAGGTAGAAAACAGGTAAACTGTTTGGCACTAAGCAAAATTCAATGGAGCTGCCCAATTCTCAAATGCCAAGTCAGAAATTGGGAATTACAGACTTTGCTTTTCCCAGCCTGGAACCAGTTAATACTCTTCTGAGCAGGCTGAGTGATTTTTGGACAGTAAGTACTTCAGAACTCACTATGAACTCATTATTGTGCTTCACAAGACACTTCTCTGTGGAAGGAAGTAATACTGGGGGAGGTAAAGAGGAACCTACTCATCGCTCCAAGCTCCCGTCCACTCCACTTCGCCCCATGGATTCCTGAGTCTGATCAGCTTCTCTGGGCAGCCACGGAAATCCACCTGCAAGGTCCATACACACAAAAGCAATTACAGCCTGCCCTGCATTCATGTGTGCACCTGGAAGGATTTGCATAAAATTTTTCAAATGCCCCTAAATGACCACACGTTTTACTTTCTTTTAACAGGTGCTTTCAGGCTTTGGCCAAGTGTTCTATTTTTCACAATTTGAATAAGTAAAGAGTGAGCTGAGTACAAAATCAAGTTCATGTCTTCTTTAACTTGGATTTAGATTTCATGGTTGACTAAGATTGACTCTGTTCTTAATATATGAGACGTCACGGTACACCCTCTGAACGAATAGCCCAGCAGTTAATATTCATTAAGTACATATGAACTAGGCACTGTGCTGAGCATTTCAAATGCATAATTGCCTCATTTAAACCTCAGAACAACCCTGTGAGGTGGGCACTATTATTATCTTCATTTTGCAATTCAAAAATCTGAGACATAGAGATGCTCAGTTTTCCAAGACTACTTAGCTATTAAGTGGTAGGTGCAAGATGAAAACCAGAAACTGAATTGCCAAAGCCCAAGAGTGGGGATACTCATTGAATTTCTTCTTTTTTTTTTTTTCTTTTCAGAGGCCATTGGAAAATTCAAAGCAAAACCAATTTCTCAAAGATAACACTGTCTTTAGCCTAGGTGGATGTATCTTACCTTAGTTGCATGGTGACTATATTTTCCATTGTAAACCCTCCAAATGTTTTTGGAAGTAGTCAGAAGATAAAAAATAAAATTAATGAAAATTATAGACCAGGCTTTCAACTAATTGGGTTAGAGAACGAGAAACACCTGCTTGCCTTCTCATTATTATAGCCCTCCCTAAAAATGGAAGTGGGAATTTATCTTTTTTTCTTTTAGGGATCCTATGCATTTCCACTCTTTATACAAACAGACATCTTGCAATGAATATAGGACCTAACTGACAATCTCTACAACTCTCCTGGCCACATCTCAGAAGAGAAGTTAACTAGAACTCATAGAGATGGGTCAGAGGTGTTAAGTTACCCATCCATAAGAGTGTGAAAATCAGAAGGGCCTTCGTAATGAGCAAGAACTAAGGGCACATCTGTGGCATCAAGGGCTCTGTGCAGCAAGGTGACCCCCTCCTCCAGCAGGGCAGGAAGCACCAAAGCCAACTCTAAACCTCTTAGGTGACCTCCTGTCTCTTCTCTCAGATATGTTCTGAATTTGTGGTAACAGCATTTCACATTACCTTCCCCTCCTCCAGCTAATTTTACCTCTTCAACTCCAGTAACAGAGTACGCATGACTCTTAACCAGCTTCTGGCTGGTGATGGCTTCTGCTTCAGCTGCACTGGAGACCTGTGTTGAGGAGAAAGTCAGCTCAGGTAGCTAACCTGAATGCTTTGGTGTCATCCCTTTCCAAGGATACACTACAAAGCCAGAGGGCCCCAGTGTGGAACTAGCAAAGCAATGAGCCTCAGGTAAATACAGCCGCCTCCATTCAACACTCTTTAATTAAGCCAGTCAGGTGCTATGTGGCTGCCAAGCTGGGAATCTGACTTACCAGTCATTCAAATGCCAGCAGCATTTATTCTCTGTGAGTATCCTTCTGCTGCCCAAAGAAAGCTATCCATTTTGGCAGCAAGAGAGAAAAGGAAAGTATGTCTGGTCTCTTTGACCACCTTGAAAGTCCAAACAGGCAACCCTCCTGTCGGGGCATGATGCCTACCTGGTTTCAGAACCTCTTTCCTTTTTCTTCAAGGATCTCCAAGTCCCTTAAGTATTATAAATCACATTCATTTTCCCAAATCTCAAGATGATTTAGCAAAAAGAGAGTAACAAAGATAGAGTCTAGGATCCAGGGAGCAAGACTATGTTCTCGGGGCAATTCCTGCAGTACTAAAGAGACTCTACCAGCAAGGGAGAGATCGGGGCTCCAATGTGATGAACCCCAGTTTCTATCCATTACTTAGTTCTTAGCCAGCTCACATGTGCCGTGGATACCAGACTTGCCCATTAAATCCCAGATTCTGTCAAAGCTTTCCCAGGCCTCTCCCTCCCTATCCGGTCCCTTCTCGACCATACCCGGGTAGAGGTAACAAAGAAAAGTATCCTGGCTCACATCAATGGAGCAACCCAGGAGAGACCCCGCACGGAGGGCTTTTCTGATGATATGGTACAGATTGGTTGGTGGCTTCTTCAGGTCATAAAACTCAGAGATACCACCTGTGAAATCCTCAAACCCTTCCATTGTGGACCCTCCAGCAAGAGCCTCATAAGAACCATTGAGCCTGTTGGAAAAGGAAAAAAAAATGTGCACCATCCACAGCCATTTGCAACCCCAGCAGAGGCCTACAAGGGTCGAGGGAAAAGATAATGTTTTGACATTGTGGTCTGGAAGGTCAAGGGGGACCCTTTGCCAATTTTGACTCTGGGCCAGGAAGGGACTTAGGCCACTGTTTCACAAGGTAAGCTCAGCATTTCACTAGCAATGGATCTCACACAACTTCTCTCCAGGCTACACACTCTTTTACAAAGCCAAGGGCAACCCTTCCACTGGTGACCCCAACCGCTAAGTTTTCTGGAGGTTTCTAGGGACAAAGAGAACCTCTCTAAAGACTGAAAGGCATCTGCTGAAGCTCACTTAGGGAACAGGACTGGAATGGAACTGGGATTGCAGAAAAAGTTATCAGTAAATAAGATGAATTCAAAGAAGGAGTCTTTGAACATCGAATGCCAATGAGAACAATGGCTCCTGAGGAAATGGTGGAATTTTGGTACCTAAGTACGTTTATTTTCTTCTTCATCATCATCATACTCTCTTTAAAAAGTCACATAGGACTGGGGTTGTATATAGCTCAGTGGCAGAGCACTTGCCTAGCATGTGTGAGGCACTGGGTTCAATTCTCAGCATTGCATATAAATAAATAATTTTTAAAAAAAACCCTCACATTGCCCTAAAATTTATCTTGGGGTTTGAAAGAGAAAAAAGCTAAGACCCAGAGAAGCAAGGCAGCAAGTTCATCATCCCCACATTCCCATGGGACAGAGCTGAGATTTTAAGTTCCCAGACCAAATTTCCATTTCTATTCATTCTCAAGGGGTGCTCCTCTGGCCCTTGGAGATCCAAGTGCTGGGGAAGACTTGGCCATGACACTCTGAGTTTGGGGAGGGGAAACAGGTGTGGGAGAGGACAGGTGCCCCACTTACTTGGCATAGGCTTTCTCCAAAAGTGCGCTCCAGAATTCATTGCCTTCTTCAGAGTGTAGGAAGAGCAGCTGCCCGTTCTTGGTGGGCAGCCTGTCGTCAATGACCACCTCCACCCACTCTCCATACTGCCAGAACTGGGTGTGGGAAAGCACAATGGCTGTTCATACAAATAAAGAAAGGGAGTCCCTTTGGTGGCCCCCAGATGGGAACACTGGGCTGCCAGAGATCAAGTCTCGGGCGTTTCATGACCCCCAAGCTCACGAAGAGCAGGATTTATGTCAGATGAGCCAGGAAATATCTAGTTCAGTCTCTTGAGTTTGTGTTTAAGAGAACTTTCACAGCATCACCCAGTGTGACAATGGGTGACTCATTCACTCCTTTCCCGATCCTCAGCCCAAAGTACCTTCCTCAAGGGGAGATGGGAAGGAGATAGAGGCATGGATGATTAGATGGAGGTATTAAATAAATGGTTCGCCAGCTAAGTATACATGCACTGGAATCACTGGGAGGGATTGTTAAGCATAGGTTACTGGGTCCCATCCCCCCAAAGTTTCTGATTCAAAGTTTCTGATTCCATCTGAAGTGGAATCTAAGGATGTGGAAAGTAGTGACAAAGGCCAGGAGCAAAGCACAATACCTGAAAATGAAAGATGCCCGCATAGTTCTTCTGGAAGGTCTGGTCCCTGGGGACCACTCGGTAAAGCAGCTTTTCATTCAGGGTGAGGGAAGCAATGGCCGCCAGAAGCCAGCAATCACCTGCACAGCGTCATGGAGGGCACAGACGGGTCAGACCGGGTGGTAGGGTCTCTGCTTTCTCTGACTCCCACTGCCCCAGTTACTCAGAGTCCACATCTGTCTTAGTCTGTTCTTGCTGCTATACCAAAATACCTAAGACTGGGTCATTTATAAAGAACAAAAATTTAGTTCTCCTAGTTCTGGAAGCTGAGAAACTCAAGATCAAAGCACCAACAGGTTCAGTGTCTGGTGACGGACTGCTCTCTGTTTCCAAGATAGCACTTCATCTCTGAGTCCTTACATGGCAGAAGAATGGAAGAGCAAAAGGGCCCATCCCCCTTCAAGCCCTATTATAAGGGCACCAATCCCTTTCGTGAGGGTGGAGTCCTCATGAATTAATCACTTCTGGAGGCCCCACCTCTTAATACTGTCATAGGGGGGTCTTAAGTGAACTTCTCATCGAGTGAATGAATATTTCATCTTACTGGCCCAATGTTGCCTCTTTTCAGATTCACTACAGATCCCTAGCCTAGAAGTCTGGGTATTAGGTTTCAGCATATGAATTTGTGGGGGACAGCACATGACTCCCTTCTAAGTCAGGTAGTCAGATTCTCTTCCTCTCACGTGAGACTCACGTGTAGCAACCGGCTTCTGGGGCCTCACTGAGAGCTGTCTACACAGATGGGGAAAGTCTCTGCTCCTTCCTATCACCACTCTCCTCCCACACATGCTGACTATTTCACATCTCCCAAGCAACCAACCAGTGCAGTGGGAAATGAAAAGACAGCAAAAGGGAACAAAAATGAGTCCCTTTGGTCCCTTATTGGCAACTCTGATGAATTTGGTTGGGGGGTGGGGGAGATACTGAAACTGTGTAGCTAGCCCATAATGTGTGCATGTGAGAGAGAGTGTGAGACAGAGTGGGTTCCTTGCCCCTTGGGGCCTTGGATAACAGGCATTGGCTCTGTGTGGTCTGTCCTTTTATGTTTCAGAGTTCACTGTGAAAGCGTTGATGGTTGCTTTTAACACTCTTGAGATATTGATTAGCATTAAATCATCATAATCTGAGGCAGAAAAAAATAAAAGTCAAGAGAGGTTAAAAATCCTGGAGCTTGCTGTTTGTCACTTTGAATATTTAAGTAAACTCAAGAGCAAACAGTAAATCTCTTTCTGGGCAAGTCAGGACCTCCCAGGCCAATGGCCCTGAGTGGCACTTTCTGGGAAGGTGTAATTGTCCCTTAGTGTTGATTTCAAACAATTAAGAACAGGTGCCAGATGCTGATTGCTTACCTTAACATCCTATGGGGGACCTATCATCTTGCTCCTATTTATGAATATGCTTATTGCACACCAGCTTCTGGGTTCTCAACGTCCTTAAGTGAACTTCTCATCATGTGAATGAATATTTCATCTTACTGGCCCAATGTTGCCTCTTTTCAGATTCACTGCAGATCCCTAGCCCTAGAAGTCTGGGGTTTGGTGAATGAGTCCCTGTTTTGCCTATTTTCATTTGTCACCACTGGCTCCCAAATCCAGTCCTTGTATCCCAGCCTTCATCTTTTCCATGGAAAAAGTCTGAACCTTCTCTGTGTGTCTTCAGATAGAAGAAGGCTGATCAATGTTCTGGAGGCCATCCAGGTCCTTATCTAATCTACATTTTCTTTCAACCCTATGGCCAAAGTTGCATGCATGCTCCAGGTGAGGACAGAACTTGGTTTTTGTTGTGTTTTGTTTTGTTTCTCATCTGAGGCTGTCTATGGAAGTAGTTAGAAAAACTATGGCCCCAGGAGCCACTTCTGAGGATCTGTTATCACCCGCAAAATCTCCATCACCAGGTGATCCAAGAAATCCTTTTTATATCTTACCTTATCTTTTTCAATGAAGAAGCTCATGATTTGACCCCAAACTAATTCCTTTCCCCCAACCAGTCTCATACCTTCAATCAATTTCCTTCCTCCTCCTTCTCCTTTCCTTCTCTTTCTTTCCTCTCTCTCTCTCTCTCTCTCTTTCTCTCTCTCTCTCTCTCTCTCTCACACACACACACACACACACATTTAGTTTTTGAAGGATTTTCTGACCCAGGAAGCAACCTCCTCCTGCCTCTCTCTTCACCAGGTTCCTCTTTACCTGATGGCATCAGAGCTTCAAGGTGACCTTAGAGATAGAGTTGGCATAGATAACAACCATGGCTTCTGTTGCTTCTAACCACAGAAGCCTTGAGCAGGGCAGTACCTCATTAAAAAAGCAACTTCTGCAGAGTGAATGAAATAAAATAGTGTTCTCCTCCCTCCCTACTCCTCTCAACCCAGATTGCATCCTATGATCACCTGTGAGCATGTCACTCCTCTGCTTAAAAACCTTCAACTGACCTCTATTGCTTATAAACAAAATTAAAACCCCTGACAGGGCATCCAGACCCATCACAACACAACTCCACCTGCATCTCCAGTCCTTCTCCTTTATACCCTCAGCATGAATCTAATCTCCCAGTCAGCCTGGAATATGCACAGAAAGAGCCCTGGTCTTTTTCGCTGCCATGGTTTTTCTCATTTGTTCCCTCTGTGTGCAAGGTCCTTGCTGCAACTTACCAGCTGAATCTTACCCATTATCCTTGAAGCCTGCTCCAAAGCCTCCCATCCCCCAGATGAAAGCCATCTCTTATTTTTGTGTGTTCTAAAGACTTTATTTAACCTTCTGTTGCACATTTATCATGAACTGTCTCAGAAGACAGAGTCCAGAACGGACTCAAACTCCATTCACATATCCACTAATCACTGGTGAGTTCCTGGACCCTACCCTGGTTTTCCTTAATGACCTCAAACCCTCCCTCCTCAGAGCTCCTCAGAACTTCCCAAGGCCACCGATGGCATCTGATCATTTCTTTCCCATTTCTCTCTGATCTCTTCTGCAAAGTAGGGATGTGAAGTCCATAATTGTAGCCTTCCCAGAAGGTGACTGACATATAGTGGGGACCCTGTGCATACTTGAAAAATTTTTAAAAATAAGCAAATGACCAAACAAATTAATGAATCATAACATATTTTGCAAATCTCCTACAGCACTCTCCAATAGCTCCTTATATACATTTGCACCTGAATCTCCCAGGTCTGAGGTCCGGTGAGGACCTGCATTGAAAATGACAAGTTCCACCTCTCCAACATCAAGGTACTTTGGTGTCTAAAGCTCTGAAGCAAAGGGAGATAAATAAGGAGACGTAAGTGCAGATGCACAGTCCTCTGGGCATGTTCAAGATGATGGCTCTACAACATCTCTGAAGCAAGTAACTCCTCAAAGAGCCCACAGCAGCTGCACAGCCTTCTTTAATGGGTGTGGCCCCAGCTCCCTTCTGATGTGAACTTGATTCTCCCAGTCTGAGCTACTTCTAACAGCCCACCCAGAACACTTTGGAGACATCATGATTCAAGATGCAGCACCAAAATATCCCTTGGATACTGACATCAAACAAGACTGCCCAGCCAGGGGAGAGGTTAATTTTCTCTTCATCTACCTCATTCCTGACATTTCACAGCCTTCACCAGGCTGTTGCTGCAAGCAGAGGCCCTAAGGAGATGCTGTGGGTGTGTAGACATTTGGATCTCTGCCAGTTACTATGTAACGTGTCAGTGGATTGTCGGGACAAGACGCTTTTTCCAAGGAACATGTCCAGATGAATGTGTTCCCCTTAAAAGGGTCTTCTTGGGACAACGGACACTTATTCTGTCACTCAAACAGTTTAGAGACTTGTTTGAGGAACTGCTTCTAAGCTCATGGCACATTAGTGGGCTCTTCTCCAAGGGGAAACAGCCTGGATCTTTGAGCATAGTTTTACTTTCTGAAAGCAGGCAAGAGGATTTGAGATCCAAGTTTGGTGGCAAATAAGATAGCCAAAAATAAAATAGGAAATATGGACTAGTCTCTCCTCCTCAGACACCCCTCAGGTAGAGCTGGCCATGGGGTAGAGGTCTTACCCATGAGCTTTAAGCAGATATCTGAATTCAGGAAAAACATCTAGGAAGTGGGACAGGCTAGCTGATCGAGACATTTTGCCCATTACCCTTCCCCTTTCCTCCCACCTAAAAAGTCCACCTTAGGCCTGGACATCACACAGCCACCTTGCAATCCCAAGGTTACATGTGCAGGATGACAGTCAACACACTCACACTCAGGAGACTAGAGTAGAAGCACAGTGTGAGCCAGGTCTCCAAGGACATGAGCTATGTTAGCCCCGGGCTAAGCGCATACAGACTCCTTGCTATAAAAGAAAAATTAGCCCTCTATTTGTTCAAGCCATTAGCAGCTGGGTTGTATACTGCTTGCAGCCAACATTTTCCTAACTGATCAAATGAGAATGACTATGAAGGGATTTGGTGTGCCTCATAAACAGGTTCAGAGAAAAAATTCCACGTAAGGAGCTCTTTCTAAAACGCTGGAAATACGCCGGACACCATGGTGAGTGCCTGTAATCTCCACGGCTCAGGAGATTGAGGCAGGAGAATCACAAGCTCAAAACCAGCCTCTGCAATATTGAGGTGCTAAGTAACTCAGTGAGACCCTGTCTCTAAATAAAATACAAAATAGGGCTAAGGATGTGGCTCAGTGGTCAAGTGCCCCTGAGTTCAATCTCCAGTACCCCCCCAAAAAAAAAGAAAAAAAATGCTGGGAATGGCAGCAGTTGAAATACACACATTGTTCCATGCACTGGGTTGTATATGTTCTGGGGTTACTAGAAGATCTGGCTGGGAATACCTGTATCTGCTCTCCAAAGAGTGGGGGTCACAGCATACAGCGCTATAGAACATAAGCATTTGCATATGGGACCTCAAAGAGCTGAAGCAGGGAAGAAGGCTGCCTAAGGAAATCCCAGGGCTCCCTCAACCCCAAAAAACATATATATGCTTTGCAATACAGAAAGGATGCTCTTCTAAAGGACATAATGTCTTAGTTGTGTTGCTGTTGCTATAACAGAATACCTGAGACAGAGGAGTTTATAAAGGAGATGAGTTTATTTAGCTCGTGGTTCTGAAGGCTGGGAAATTCAGATACCAGCAAGTACCTCATGCTGCTTCAACCCATGGCAGAAAGAAGAAGAGCAAGTGGGCACAGACAGAGGAGAGAAAAGAAAGCCCATCTCCTGCAATAACAACTCATTCTCAAGAGAAAGCCATTAATCCTTCCCTCTTAAGGAACTCTGAAAGGCCCCACCTCCCAGCACAGTTACACTGGCAAATACATTTCAACAGGGGGCTTGGTGGGAACAAACCCTACCCAACCACAGCAGTTAGAAAGCAATTCCGAGCCTACATCTGGGATTCCTGTAGTCCGTCTGGGTGGGTCTAACAGATGAGATGGAGCAGCAAAGACTGTTCTGTCCTTTACCCAACACAGTGAGCTAGCGGCCCCTCGCACATGGCAAGAAGAACAACTTGGACAGAAATAGAGGTTCCCTAGAAGGCACACTGGGGGGGACCTTTCTCAGCACTGTGGTCTACTGAAGCAAACTTCAGCTGCAAAGTTTTGGGAAAAGGAGCAAATGCCGGGAGCTGCTTTAGGAAAGGAGTGGGTTTCCTCAGAGTCACAGGGCAGGTACCCCAGGACACAGAGTTACCAGAGCAGGTACCAGAGGGCTCCAGTTGACTCTGCTCTGGTCATTGGTTAGGAAGAACTTTGTGTTGCCTGGTAAATTCTCAAAATCAAAATAGGAAAGCCACCCAGGTGTGACATTTGACAAAAAAGACCTAATGAAAGAAGAGGGCCAACAGAGAGGGAAGCTGGTTGGAGGCAGCTTTGGGTCCCATGAAGAAAATAACTAGAGATAATAAATACTTCCCAAGATTTAGGGATACTTTTTTGAGAGGGCAACAGAAAAAAAGGGACTTCTAGAACCTTTTCACAATGACTACAGTGAAGGGATTAATCCCATTAGAGGGAAAACAAGACAAGAGAAGGTTATTTACCCTATCTTCTCAAGCTGTGTGAACTCAGGAAAAAATATGCTACCTCTCTGAACCTTAGTTTATAACCTATATAATAGGAGCAACAATACCACCTCCTGTGAGGTGTACTATGCCATCAAATGAGACCAGTGATGGACAGAACACAGTTGGTTCTCATTAAGTTACAGCTCCCAATGTGAAGAAGACCAAGAAGAAACCACCAACAGCATAGAAGGCAAACACCATTCCAATGTGGGACCATGAACACCAAGTAATGAGTGTACTAAGTAGAACAGATTCATCATCTGGGTCAGAGTTTACACATAGATCCAAGAAGATGAAGACTGGGAACTGATCATTGGATTTAGCAGCGTGGAGGACATTAGTGACTACAGCAGAGACATTTACTCTTTACCATGTACCTAAGTACTCTACATTTGTCCCAGCTCCCTTGCAGGGTGACGTGACTAGTTCTGGTCTTATGCATCATGAAGAAAGAGTTTCATGCCTGGGCCAAAGCATTTAGAAGCCAGCACACAACCCTCCAGCCCTCTTGTGCCTAGAAGGTATCTGTTCTAGATGGCATAGCTTCTTGGTGCGGGCTGCCTGGGTACCTGAGTCACTGCGTGGAAGACAGTTGCCTTGGAGAGTTCCAGAACCCAAAGTAAACGAAGGTAAGAAATAAATCTTTAGGTGCAAACTCATTAAAAGTAAATTATTGTTACCATCTTCTCCTTAGTAAGATAATCATAGTGTCAAGTTTGGGCCACTCACAGAATCATTCATTGAGCAAGATTTAGCCCAACAAGAAAGTCAGAGTGAGGTCTTCTGGGTCACTGACCTCACGGGAAGTTCTGAGAACAATCTCAACTTTGTTCTTCCAACTGCTTCCTCTGCTTATATGTGTAGTGAGTTTAATATTAATTAAATTTTTAATAATTTTTTCTTCCACTCAAATAATAATCCCCTAGATCGCCTCCTACATTGTAGCAGGGGGCCGCAGGACTTCTGATAAGGAGCAGACAGACCCCATTCACAACAATGAAGGTGTTTTTCTCTCCTGTTGGAAAAAAACTTTACATCTACCAAGAGACAATCATTCTGAATGAAGATTAACTTTTTAAAAAAGAAATATCTTGGAATGTGATGGACATCAGTACCCAAAGTACATGTTTGAAGACAAGAATTGGTGTGAATATACTTAAATACAGAGATATGAAAAATTGTGCTGTATATGTGTAATAAGAATTGTGATGAATTCCGCTGTCATTTGTTTTTTTAAAAAAATCAATTAAAAAACTTTTTAAAAAATTAAATAAATAAAAAAGAAATATCTTAATTCAAATTTGCACATTAAATCAAAACTTGAAGTCAGGCACAGTGGCATGTGCCTGTAGTCACAACTACTCAAGAGCCTGAGGCAGGAAGATCACTTGAGCCCAGGAGTTGGAGACAAGCCTAGGCAACAAAGAGAGGTTTCATCTTGAAAATAAATTTTAAAAATAAATAAATAAAACCAAAGCTTGAATATTTGAACATATCATGTTATTATAAATGGTGGGTGGCAAGAACTCTAGATAGAGCTTAAGAAAATTTCCCAAACACCAAAGGAAGAAGTTCTACCATCTACCACCCAGTTGGGCTAGGGCAGTGAGATTAGTTGCCAAGAGACCCAAGAAGACACCAAGATGGGTTATGAGATAAAAGGTTTATTGAGAAATGCTTACCGAGGAGGTCCAGAGGTAACCGGCAGGACAGGTGTGTCTCTGCAGCACGCAGTACCTCTGGCACCTCACCACAAACTAGCAGCTCCCATCCCTCTCCATGCTTTGCCCTCACCAGTCACACCAGAGAAGGGGTTTATAGGTTAGGTTACAGAAGTAGCAACCACTTAGCTTGATTTGTCCCCTTGTGTGACCAGTACCCCATGGAGCATCCTGGTGTACATGCAAGAAAGCAGCTCTCCACCAATAACACTAACTTGCCCTAATTTCCCAGCATGCATGAGAGTGAGCTGGTGTCCTGCTAGTTTATCTGGGCAATCCTGACCCACAACTGCTCTCCTTGTTTTCTTGATTTCGCCAGGTTCCTGGGAATTAATGTAGCATTCCTGTGACGTGGTGTCTTTCTGTTCTCCTCCTCTTTATGGATGATAGTAGAATTGTTAGTATGATGTTGTTAGATGATAATAGAATTCTACTTGTTAGTAGAATTGCTTCTGGGCCACAGGTAGAAGAAGAGAAAGAGGAAAGGAAAGAAAGAAAACATTGGAACCTCTGCAGAAGCCCTGCCCTTACCTCAAAGATGAATAATGACTGGAGTAGAAACAGCGGTAAAACTCCAGATGGTTTCAAGAAGCTCAAGCAGAAAGCCCTTGTGCCTTACTTCCCACAGAGGAATCCAGGAGCAGAACAGAAATGCCATGTGAAGGAATGAGGCAGAGAGAAGGTGAAAGAAGATTTACAGCACTTCAAGTCTGCCTCAGCCATCATCTGATGACTGAGCAGAGAGCAGGGAAGAAAACGGTGGATTAATCCTTTTGCAGAGGCTGTGAGGTAGACTCCATGAGTCAAGCACTGAACAGAGAGGGTGATGTGTCATGTCGGCAGCATTAATAAGCACTCAAGTTGGGGTGGGTCAGCCAGGGATGGTCCACTGGACCATGACAAACCAGGAAAAAAGTTCACACAATACACCAGCCACATCAAGTCACCCCAGTTAGCAAGGACCCAGAGGACAATGCCAGGCTGCACATAGACCAGCTGCCCACTCCCCATTGCCAGGAGGACGTATATCCAGGCACCATCTTGGGTAGAAATCCTTTAAGAAGTGAGCAACCCATATTAGCCCATGTGTGATACTATTACAAAATATCAAACTGGATGTCTTATAACAACAGAAATTTATATCTCACAGTTTTGGAAGCTGGAAGTGCAAGATTAAGGTGCTGGTTCCTTGTGATAACCCACTTGGTAATTCATAGATGGCTACTTCTCACTCTGTCTTCACATAGTAGAAAGGATATAGTAACTCTCCATGTTGTCTTTTTTTTTGGAGAGGGGGACTGGGGATTGAACCCAGAGATGCTTAACCACTGAGACACATCCATAGTCCATTTTTTTTATTATTTTTTATTTATTTATTTTTTTTAAAGAGAGAGTGAGAGAGGAGAGAAAGAGAGAGACAATTTTAATATTTATTTTTTAGTTATCGGCGGATACAACATCTTTGTTTGTATGTGGTGCGGAGGATCGAACCCGGGCCGCACGCATGCCAGGCGAGCACGCTACCGCTTGAGCCACATCCCCAGCCCCAGATTATTTTTATTTTTTATTTTTTTTTTCTCTTTTTTTTTTTTTTTTTATTGTTGGTTGTTCAAAACATTACATAGTTCTTGATATATCATATTTCACACTTTGATTCAAGTGGGTTATGAACTCCCATTTTTACTCCGTTTACAAATTGCAGAATCACATCAGTTACACTTCCATTGATTTATATATTGCCATACTAGGGTCTGTTGTATTCTGCTGCCTTTCCTATCCGTTACTACCCCCCTCCCCTCCCCTCCCCTCCCCTCTTCTCTCTCTACCCACTCTACTGCAGTTCATATCTCCCCCTTGTATTATTTTTCCCTTTCCCCTCGTTACCTCTTGTATGTAATTTTGTATAACCCTGAGGGTCTCCTTCCATTTCCATGCAATTTCCCTTCTCCCTCCCTTTCCCTCCCACCTCTCGTCCCTGTTTAATGTTAATCTTCTTCTCATGCTCTTCGTCCCTACTCTGTTCTTAGTTACTCTCCTTATATCAAAGAAGACATTTGGCATTTGTTTTTTAGGGATTGGCTGGCTTCACTCAGCATAATCTGCTCTAATGCCATCCATTTCCCTCCAAATTCTATGATTTTGTCATTTCTTAATGCAGAGTAATATTCCATTGTGTATAAATGCCACATTTTTTTTATCCATTCGTCTATTGAAGGGCATCTAGGTTGGTTCCACAGTCTTGCTATTGTGAATTGTGCTGCTATGAACATCGATGTAGCAGTGTCCCTGTAGCATGCTCTATTTAGGTCTTTAGGGAATAGACCGAGAAGGGGAATAGCTGGGTCAAATGGTGGTTCCATTCCCAACTTTCCAAGAAATCTCCATACTGCTTTCCAGATTGGCTGCACCAATTTGCAGTCCCACCAACAATGAACAAGTGTACCCTTTTCCCCACATCCTCGCCAGCACTTGTTGTTGTTTGACTTCCTAATGGCTGCCAATCTTACTGGAGTGAGATGGTATCTTAGGGTGGTTTTGATTTGCATTTCTCTGACTGCTAGGGATGGTGAGCATTTTTTCATGTACTTGTTGATTGATTGTATGTCCTCCTCTGAGAAGTGTCTGTTCATGTCTTTGGCCCATTTGTTGATTGGGTTATTTGTTATCTTGTTGTCTAATTTTTTGAGTTCTTTGTATACTCTGGATATTAGGGCTCTATCTGAAGTGTGAGGAGTAAAGATTTGTTCCCAGGATGTAGGCTCCCTATTTACCTCTCTTGTTGTTTCTTTTGCTGAGAAAAAACTTTTTAGTTTGAGTAAGTCCCATTTGTTGATTCTAGTTATTAACTGTTGTGCTATGGGTGTCCTATTGAGGAATTTGGAGCCCGACCCCACAGTATGTAGATCGTAGCCGACTTTTTCTTCTATCAGACGCCGTGTCTCTGATTTGATATCAAGCTCCTTGATCCATTTTGAGTTAACTTTAGTGCATGGCGAGAGAAAGGGATTCAGTTTCATTTTGTTGCATATGGATTTCCAGTTTTCCCAGCACCATTTGTTGAAGATGCTATCCTTCCTCCATTGCATGCTTTTAGCCCCTTTATCAAATATAAGATAGTTGTAGTTTTGTGGGTTGGTTTCTGTGTCCTCTATTCTGTACCATTGGTCCACCCGCCTGTTTTGGTACCAGTACCATGCTGTTTTTGTTACTATTGCTCTGTAGTATAGTTTGAAGTCTGGTATCGCTATACCGCCTGATTCACCCTTCCTGCTTAGCATTGTTTTTGCTATTCTGGGTCTTTTATTTTTCCATATGAATTTCATGATTACTTTCTCTATTTCTATAAGAAATGCCATTGGGATTTTGATTGGTATTGCATTAAACCTATAGAGAACTTTTGGTAATATTGTCATTTTGATGATGTTAGTTCTGCCTATCCATGAACAGGGTATATTTTTCCATCTTCTAAGATCCTCTTCTATTTCTCTCTTTAGGGTTCTGTAGTTTTCATTGTATAAGTCTTTCACCTCTTTTGTTAGGTTGATTCCTAAGTATTTTATTTTTTGGGGGGATATTGTGAATGGAGTGGTTGTCCTCATTTCCATTTCAGAGGATTTGTCGCTGATATACAGGAATGCCTTTGATTTATACGTGTTGATTTTATATCCTGCCACTTTACTGAATTCATTTATTAGCTCTAATAGTTTCTTTGTAGACCCTTTTGGGTCTGCTAGGTATAGAATCATGTCATCTGCAAATAGTGATAATTTAAGTTCTTCTTTTCCTATTTTTATGCCTTTAATTTCTTTCATCTGTCTAATTGCTCTGGCCAGTGATTCGAGAACTATGTTGAACAGAAGTGGTGAGAGAGGGCATCCCTGTCTTGTTCCAGATTTTAGAGGGAATGCCTTCAATTTTTCTCCATTCAGAATGATGCTAGCCTGAGGTTTAGCATAGATTGCTTTTACAATGTTGAGGTAAGTTCCTGTTATCCCTAGTTTTTCTAGCGTTTTGAACATAAAGGGATGCTGTACTTTGTCGAATGCTTTTTCTGCATCTATCGAGATGATCATATGGTTCTTATTTTTAAGTCTATTGATGTGGTGAATAACATTAATTGATTTCCGTATATTGAACCAGCCTTGCATCCCAGGGATGAATCCTACTTGATCATGGTGCACAATTTTTTTGATATGTTTTTGAATCCGGTTCGCCAGAAGTTTATTGAGGATTTTTGCATCTAGGTTCATTAGAGATATTGGTCTGTAGTTTTCTTTCTTTGAAGTGTCTTTGTCTGGTTTAGGAATCAGGGTGATGTTGGCCTCGTAGAAAGAATTTGGAAGTTCTCCCTCTTTTTCTATTTCCTGAAATAGCTTGAAAAGTATTGGTGTTAGTTCCTCTTTAAAGGTTTTGTAAAACTCTGCTGTATACCCATCCGGTCCTGGGCTTTTCTTAGTTGGTAGTCTTTTGATGGTTTCTTCTATTTCCTCAATTGATATTGGTCTGTTTAGGTTGTCTATATCCTCCTGCCTTAATCTGAGCAGATCATATGACTTAAGAAATTTATCGATGCCTTCACTATCTTCTATTTTATTGGAGTATAAGGATTCAAAATAGTTTCTGATTATCTTCTGTATTTCTGAAGTGTCTGTTGTGATATTGCCTTTTTCATCCCGTATGCTAGTAATTTGATTTCTCTCTCTTCTTCTCTTCGTTAGCATGGCTAAGGGTCTGTCGATTTTATTTATTTTTTCAAAGAACCAACTTTTAGTTTTGTCAATCTTTTCAATTGTTTCTTTTGTTTCGATTTCATTAATTTCAGCTCTGATTTTAATAATTTCTTGCCTTCTACTTCTTTTGCTGTTGTTTTGCTCTTCTTTTTCTAGGATTTTGAGATGGAGTATGAGATCATTTATTTGTTGGTTTTTTCTTTTTTTAAGGAATGAACTCCAAGCAATGAATTTTCCTCTTAGAACTGCTTTTAATGTGTCCCATAGATTCCGATATGTTGTGTCTGTGCTTTCATTTATCTCTAAGAATTTTTTAATTTCCTCCTTGATGTCTTCTATAACCCATTGATCATTTAGTAACCAATTGTTCATTCTCCAAGTGATGCATGTTTTTTCCTTCCTTCTTTTATCGTTGATTTTCAGTTTCATTCCATTATGATCAGATAAGATGCATGGTATTATCTCCACTCCTTTATATTGTCTAAGAGTTGCCCTGTGACATAATATATGATCTATTTTTGAGAAGGATCCATGTGCTGCTGAGAAAAAAGTGTAACTGCTTGATGTTGGGTGGTATATTCTATATATATCAATTAAGTCTAGGTTATTAATTGTGTTATTGAGTTCTATAGTTTCCTTATTCAACTTTTGTTTGGAAGATCTGTCTAGTGGTGAGAGAGGTGTGTTGAAGTCTCCCATGATTATTGTATGTTGGTCTATTAGACTCTTAAACTTAAGAAGAGTTTGTTTGATGAACATAGCTGCACCATTGTTTGGGGCATATATATTTATGATAGTTATGTCTTGTTGGTGTATGGTTCCCTTGAGCAGTATGTAGTGTCCCTCTTTATCCCTTTTGATTAACTTTGGCTTGAAATCTATTTTATTTGATATGAGTATGGACACTCCTGCTTGTTTCCTAAGTCCATATGAGTGATATGATTTTTCCCAACCTTTCACCTTCAGTCTATGTATGTCTTTTCCTATCAAATGCGTCTCCTGTAGGCAGCATATTGTTGGGTCTTGTTTTGTGATCCATTCTACTAGTCTGTGTCTCTTGATTGGTGAGTTTAAGCCATTAACATTTAGGGTTATTATTGAGATATGGGTTGTTCTTCCAGCCATAATTGTTTATTTATGTTACTAAACATGGTTTGTTTTCCTTTTTTGATTATTTCCCCCCCTTTACTGTCCTACCTCCCACTGTTGGTATTCATTGTTATTTTCCATTTCCTCTTCCTGTAATGTTTTGCCGAGGATGTTTTGAAGACATGGTTTTCTAGCTGCAAATTCTTTTAACTTTTGTTTATCGTGGAAGGTTTTAATTTCATCTTCCATCCTGAAGCTTAATTTCGCTGGATACATGATTCTTGGTTGGAACCCATTTTCTTTCAGTTTTTGAAATATGTGATTCCAGGATCTTCTAGCTTTCAGAGTCTGTGTTGAAAGATCAGCTGTTATCCTGATTGGTTTACCCCTAAATGTAATCTGCTTCCTTTCTCTTGTAGCTTTTAAAATTCTCTCCTTATTCTGTATGTTGGGCATCTTCATTATAATGTGTCTAGGTGTGGATCTCTTATGATTTTGCACATTCGGCGTCCTGTATGCTTCTAGGATTTGGGATTCTGTCTCATTCTTCAAGTCTGGGAAGTTTTCTCGTATTATTTCATTGAATAGGTGGTTCATTCCTTTGGTTTGGACCTCTATACCTTCCTGTATCCCAATGACTCTTAAGTTTGGTCTCTTTATATTATCCCATATTTCTTGGATGTTCTGCTCATGGTTTCTTAACAGTTTTGCTGAGCTATCTATGTTCTTTTCAAGTTGAAATACTTTGTCTTCATTGTCTGATGTTCTATCTTCTAAGTGTTCTACTCTGCTGGTAGTATTCTCAATTGAGTTTTTAAGTTGGTTTATTGCTTCCTGCATTTCTAGGATTTCTGTTTGTTTGTTTTTTATTACCTCTATCTCCCTGTATAGTTGATCTTTTGCTTCTTGGATTTGTTTATGTAATACATTGTCGAAGTGGTCGAAATGATCTTTCATTGTCTGATTTTGCTGTCTAATGTCTTCCTTGAGACTCCAGATCATTTGCAGCATGTATATCCTGAATTCTTTATCTGACATTCCATCTGCTGCAGCTATAACCTCTTCTAAAGTTGAGTTGACCTGCATTGCTTGTGGTCCTTTCTTTCCTTGTCTTTTCATATTGCTCGTGTTTCTTTCTGCTTAGTGAAACTATTGTGTTTTTGAAATTTTTCCCCCTATATATTTATATTGCTCTTGTATAGTTGAAAAGTCTCCCTTGCAGGGGCGGGCGGCAGCTCTGCTCCTCCTCCAATTGGGGTGATCTGTCTACCACGCTGGTGGGCCGCTGGGACTGTTCTGCCGGTCGGTCGCAGGTCTGCCTACCTTGGAGGCGCGGGCAGCGGCTCTGCTCTGCCCTTCCTCCTATTGGTGTGACGTGTCTACCACGTCACCACGTCCGTGAACCCCTGGGCCTGTTCCACCAGTTAGTCGCGGATCTGACTACCTTGCAGGCGTGGGCGGCGGCTCTGCTCTGCCCCTTCTCCAATTGGGTTGTCGTGACTACCACCCCGGCAGGTCGCTGTGCCTGTTCTGGGCGCGGGCTGCGGCTCTGCTCTGCCCCTACTCCAAATGGAGTGATGTGACTGCCACGCTGGCGGGCCGCTGGACCTGATCCAGGCTCGGGGAGCGGCTCTGCTCTGCCCCTCCCCCAAGTGGTGTGACGTGTCTACCACGCCGGCAGGCCGCTGGGGCTGTTCTGCCAGACTGTCACAGGCCTGCCTACCTTGCGGACGCGGGTGGAGGATCTGCTTTCCCCCTACTCCAATTGGGGATTCTTGACAACCACGCCGGCGGGTCGCTGGGCCTATTCCGGGCTCTGGCAGCGGCTCTGTTCGGCCCCTGCTCGAGCCGGAGCGATGCGACACCACGCCGGCGGGTCTCTGGACCTGCTCCGGGCGCAGGCGGCGGCTCTGTTCGGCCCCCGCTCTAGCCGGAGCAACGCGACACCACGCTGGCGGGTCGCTGGGCCTGTTCCGGGCTCTGGCGGCGGCTCTGTTCGGCCCCCGCTCTAGCCGGAGCGACGCGACACCACGCCGGCGGGTCGCTGGACCTGTTCCGGGCGCAGGCGGCGGCTCTGATCGGCCCCCGCTCCAGCCGGAGCGACGTGACACCACGCCGGCGGGTCGCTGGGCCTGCTCCGGGCCCCGGCGGCGGCTCTGTTCGGCCCCTGCTCTAGCCAGAGCGACGCGACACCACGCCGGCGGGTCGCTGTGCCTGTTCCGGGCTCTGGCGGCGGCTCTGTTCGGCCCCTGCTCTAGCCGGAGCGACGCGACACCACGCCGGCGGGTCGCTGTGCCTGTTCCGGGCTCTGGTGGCGGCTCTGTTCGGCCCCTGCTCTAGCCGGGGCGACGCGACACCACGCCGGCAGGTCGCTGGGCCTGTTCCGGGCTCTGGCGGCGGCTCTGCTCCGCCCCTCTGGCCTTCACAGTATTCAGCAGGACCCGGACCGAGAGACAGTTTCCGCGGGTTCTTTATCCCTGGGCCAGAGCATTTCCGGGAGCCAGAATTCGGCCTCTCCGGACTTGGTGCATGCTCCGACAGGAGCAGGCTCCAAGAAGCAGTTTCCGCGGGTTCTATAGCCCTGGGCCAGAGCAGCTCCGGTAGCCGGAGCTCCGCCGCTCCGGGCTCGGTGCGTGTTCTGATAGGAGCAGGCTCCAAGAAGCAGTTTCCGCGTGTTATTTAGCACTAAGTCTGAGCAATTTGTCTGCGAGACGCAGACAATTGTCAGCCTGAAATTACCTGTTCTATAGCTGAAAGAGCTGCAATCAGTCAAAAACAAGGATGGTGACGTCAGCTCTCCAAGATGGTGGCCGCTGGCTTCCTCCGTGGTCTGACCGGTGTGGAGAACCGAACTGGACCGTTTCCTTCCCCGTCTCCAACCCAGAATTCAGCTCCGAGCTCAGCAAATGCCTAGCTGGCAGGAGCCCGCAGAATCAGCATCGCTGTATCTCTGCGCCACCAGCCCGTCGTTTCCCAGTGCGCTCCACAGACTCCAGCCGCAGGGCGATCTGCCGAACAATAAGCGCTCCGTACGGACAAATCGCTCGCTTTTGAGCCCCTGAAGCTGATCCTCGTGCGATGAAAATCCTTCCACTAGGTTTTGGAGCACCCCAATTTTGCTGGAAATTCCTAACCAGATAGCTTTTAGCCGTTCTAACTCATCATTTTCCCTCACAGTGACGCAGTACTCGGAGTTACTGCACTCCCTTCGCGGCCATCTTCCCATTTTTCCATAGTCCATTTTTATATTTTATTTAGAGACAAGGTCTCACTGAGTTACTAAGTGCCTTGTTAATCTGCTGAGGCTGGCTTTGAACTCACAATCCTCCTGCCTCAGCCTCCTGAGTTGCTGGGATATTACAGGCATGCACCACTGCGCCCAGTGTCCATGATGTCTTCTATAAGGGACCAATCCCATTTATAAGAGATCCATCCTCATGTCCCAATCACCTCCCCAAAGCTCCACCTCCAAATTCACTGGATGTTGAAATTTAATAAATTAAATGGGGAAGCAACATAAAAATTCCACTTACAACACCCCTCAAAAATAGTAATTGAAGAAAGACTTCTTATCCAAAGGAGACAAAAACCTGAAACAGGCAGAGTCACAATACCTTAACAGGCAACTCTGTGTCTTCCTCCCACTCATGGCCAAAGGACATGGGGGGCCCTGGCAAGCTGAAAATAGTTGAGAAAAATAAAGAATCCTTCACTGATTGCAATCTGAATGTGACATAGAGACTTTGACCCTGCTAAAATAAATGCTTGTGTTTTTCCTAATCCATCTTCAATATTTTATCACAGCTAAGAAATCCTTTGCCTACTCTACGTGGTTTTATGCACAGGGCACTAATTTAGCTCTGCTAAGCAATCATAGAAAGCTCGTTCCCTCCCTCCTGTTGGTGAACAGCATTTAATTCAAGCCTTCAGCATTTAATTCATGCCATTTGGGCTGCATTAAAGCACAGGCATGTTTGGTTATTCTTGCTCAGCTAACACAATTCCCTTCTCTCTGACTAGACTGGAAGTTGGCTGGGGGCAGATGACACATTTTATGCTTCTTATAGACCCCAGCACAAAATTTTTACTGAGTGAATTTACTTCAAGATGAATGTGTCAGGAGTGATTTGA
Organism: Callospermophilus lateralis; assembly: GCF_048772815.1. Taxonomy (NCBI): domain Eukaryota; kingdom Metazoa; phylum Chordata; class Mammalia; order Rodentia; family Sciuridae; genus Callospermophilus; species Callospermophilus lateralis. Next base: position 60,757,573 of record NC_135317.1, on the reverse strand, counting down.
AAATTCATACCTCGGACACCAGCAAGAAAGTCTGATGATTTGATTTAGCCCCACGGAGTTGAATTGTGTCCATGTACTTGTGGTGGACATCTCAATGAGGGAAAGATACCGCTGCCTGTGTTAATACTGTGTATGACTAGAACCAGATTTGGAATTTAGAGCTCCTCTCTTGGTGCATAAAGCTGTGAGTCGTATCCAGCTAGAACAGGATTTCTCAATCTCAGCCATCATGATGTTGTGGTATGACACATTGCTCACGTGTTCATGGCGGTGCTGGTGTAAACACACCTACTGCACCTACATATGCCAATCATATGAAAATATAGCACTTACAATTATGTACCATACATACAGACAGACATAATACTTGACAATGATAACAAGTGTTCTCATTGCTGGTTTATGCATTTGCTATCCTGTAATTTTTATTACAGGGTATGCTCTCTACTTATAAAAACAATTTATTGTGAAATAGCATCCCAAGTTATACTAGTAGAAGCTCCATACATCTTGTGTTTACTGCATCTCTCCATGGCATCACAAGGTCACATCGAGGGATTCACCTATAGCATCCAGGTTTGTGTAAGTGCACTCTGTGATGCTGGCCTATGGATAGATTTCTCAGAGCTTATCTCTGTCATTAAGGAGCACGAGGCTGTGCGTATGGTCTCCTGGTAGGTAGAGAGGATGCCGGGACATAAAAGATACACTTGAGTATATATGTGACAGTAGGCATATTATTTTTGGAGCACCTCTTGAGTATCTTAAGATTCCCTGTAAGTAAGTGAGCCTCTCTCTTTCCCCACCCCATCTGCCAATAAGATTCAGAGAAATGAGACTGGAAAGAGCAGGAAGGGTAGGATTCTAAACTTCAGAGCAGGGAAGAGGTGCCTGACTGGGTTGAAGTGGGCACAGAGGAACAAGGACTTCTTGGCAGACCCTTATCAACTGGGACTCAAAGAAAACAACTCCAGAGAGAAGTCCTGCATGGGCCCGGGCATCTTCCACAGGGTTAGACAAGTGGGAATCATGGCTGGACAGAGATGCCAAGCTGGCTCTCCAGAAACCCCTCAGTTCCCCTGTGGCCTCTAAACAGGAAAAGAGCCGGGTGCAGTGGCACACGACTGTAGTCCCAGCGGCTCAGGAGGCTGAGGCAGGAGGATCACAAGTTCAAAGCCAGCCTCAGCAAAACCAAGGTGCTAAGAAATTCTGTGAGAACCTGTCTCTAAATAAAACACAAAATAGGGCTGGGGATGTGGCTCCGTGTTCTAGTGCCCTGAGTTCATTCCCACATACAAAGGAAAAGACAAGAGGTCACCCGTGTGATGCCAGCAGGGTACACCAGCAGAAAGCCCAGAGTGGGAATAAGACCAAGCACACCTCGGCAGACAGGGCCAGTCCTGCGGGTGGCTCCCCACATGCCCAGCACCATCTTAGAACCAGGAGGAGAAAGGCAGAGGGATGTGGGATACATACAGGACAATTATCCCAAAGGACCTGAGTTATTCTGAAATCCGTTTAAACTATTGAATTAGACAAAGTTGTAAACAGATTGGACTAAATTTAGTTTGCCACTTCCCTGGCCAGGGCTCCTAAGGAAGATGAAAGCAATTTTAGATCTCAGACCTGTGCTCCGTGCCAAAACCAGGGACTAGCGGAGCTCACCGGAGATGTGCTTAAGTGACTTCAGTAAAGTCTCCCCCCAAAAGCAACCACCTCTCTGCTCATAATGGAAAATTTCTTGGCCTCCCCACATCCAGAGCAAAATAGGATCCTCAGCTCTTCCCAGAACCACAGATAGGGCTGCCGCCAGCACCTCAGGCCCTGCCTACAGAGGTCTCTTTAACCCCCTCCAACAGAAAACATGGAGCCAAAGGGAACACTTCTGTGAGCAGCAGCTCACAATTGCAAACGTGAGCCCCTGCTCTGGAGCCCTGCCCTGCCCTGAGCTGTCTACCCTGTTAACACCACCTACTGAGTCAGCTTTAAAGCACCAGTTCTCTGTGGCCTCCTTTAAGCCTGCAAATCTACTTCAGGTTAATGAACCACATCTAAAAGTTGCCCACACACAATAAATCCTGCTAAAGTAGAGTTTAAGTCAGTTAATCCAACGGTTTCTGGACAAGGTGAGTTCTACAAAAGGAAGATTGGGATGGGGCACATATGTTCTAGGCTCAGCCTTCACCCTCCCAGAGTTTCCCTGAAATCACATCAGCCCTATGCACTTTATTGTATTGAGCCTGCCTTCCTGTTCTGGACACAGGAAGGCAGGCTCAATGCATTTGCTTCATGAGTATAGCTGAGCCCCTAAGCATTCAATTGACCACCCAAGTTCAGAAAGTCAGTGTCACAGCCAGGACCAGTCCAGCAAAGTGACAAGTGGCTGCCTCACCCATACCCTGCAGGGCCCCTCAGAAGCCAAAGTAAATGTGATCATCACCATCTGAAAGACATGCCCTAATCCTCCCTGCAAGGGAAACAAGAAATTCCAGGAATGGTCCTCATACCTTCCACCCACGTGTGTCTTCTCAGCCTCTCCTCATCTTCACTTTCCAATTGCTTCTGAACATACCCTCTCCCCACCCCTCATTAACACTGGGCTCACCCTCTGACCTACCTCGTATAATAGCATCTACTTAACATTGCAGTAACTAAGACAGTCACTGCTCCTTAAAGTTGTTATGAAGATAAAAATGAGATAAGATGTATAAAATGCTTAGCTTAGTGCCTGCCACAGAGAAAGCCCTCTATAAACCTCCTCATAATTAGCTATTATCACCCACCCACACAATTAACCCAAAACACAGGGGGACACAAACAAGTGGATCAGCAAACATTTATTGTCTACTACCTTAAGAAAACAAAAACAACAATGATAGCAGGAAGCTGCTGGTGCCTTCTCTATGCCACCCACGTTTGGCATAAGAGCAGGACTGCTATCCTGTTCCCAACCAGTACCCTCTGCCCAGGCCTCCCCCTCCAGCAGCCACACAATTGGTTTCTTGGTTGCTCAAGTCTAAGAGCCATTCTGATTCCTCCTCCCTTCCAATATCCAGTCGCTCCCCAAATGCTTTTGCTTTTATTCCTAAATAGCCCCAGAAACCCATCCTTTCCCTCCAACACCATAGCCACTGTCTCCTCTCCCTCTGGGACTATAAGAGACATTCTTTCTCCAAATATTCATTATTCAGGAAACGGAATAGGAAGTTGCAGAAAGAAGCAAAGTTATCATGACATGAAAATATTCATGAGTTTGCAGTCCAACATCCTTTCCCACTTAACATTAGTAAGTTGTAACTATCAACCATTCCTGCTGTTCATGCAAATACAATGTAAATTGGTCGAAATGTGGCTGATATGGTTTGAATGCTTGTGTCCCCCAAAAATTCATGTTGAAACTTAATCCTCAATGCAACAGTATTAAAAGATGATTAAGCTACGAGAGCTGGGACCTCACAAATGACATTAGGTGCCTTTATAAAAGGATCTGACAGAGGGAGTCAGACCTGCTTTTGCCCCCTGTCTCCTGCCTTCATCCCCTCCACAGGACACAGCAACAAGGCGCCATCGTGGAGGCAAAGACCAAACCAAACCAGCCGGCACCTTGGTCCTGGACTTCTCAGCCTTCAGAATTGTAAGAAATCAGTTTCTATGACTGACATATTACCCAGTTTGTGATTATTTGTTATAGCAGCACAAACAGACTAATTGTGACTCTAAACATTTTGTTACATTTGTAGGATTTCATGAAGTTGATGAAAGTGACATTGGAGTTGTGCTTCACTGCCACTGACCAAGGAGAACTTGACAGAATTAAAACAGTTACAGCTGAGGAAGAGAAAACAGCAAGAATACTGAGGATCTAGACAGCACTGGTGATTGGCTTGAGCATCAAGGATGAGAGAGAGCTCCTTGGGAAAATTAATGAGTCTTTGAATGTTTTCATGATTCTGCTTCAACAGTTAAAAGAGGAGGGTGCTGCATCCTGTTATCTTGTAATGTTTTCAAACCCAGCACACCCATCCCTCAAAAAAGTAAAAAATTGATTCATCCTCTGTTCTAAGAGCTAGCCCAAACCAGTAATTATTACATAAGTTTGTCAAAATATACAAAATTTTTTTCAAATTTTCTTTTTTTCATTTTTGTACCAGGGATTGAACTCAGGGGCACTCAACAAATGAGCCACATCCCCAGACCTTTTTTGTATTTTATTTAGAGACAGAGTCTCACTGAGTTGCTTAGGGCCTCGCTAAATTGCTGAGGCTAGTTTTGAACTCACAATCCTCCTGCCTCAGCCTCCCAAGCCACTGGGATTACAGATGTGCACCACCACACCCCAGCTCAAAATTTCTTGTATCATTTTTCGAAGTAATACACTAATCAAATATTTTTTTTAATTGCACACTAATAAATGAGGTCTTCCATTTTACTTTGAGTGCCCCCCCTTCTGATACTGTTAGGGAACAGACAGATGAGGATGGTGGGAGCATGAGGTTAAGAGAATAAATCTATAAAATGGGCCCACTGTGCTGACCCTCACATGCTTTCTTTTCCAAGAAGCAATTTAGCTGCAGCCCTGCCTGGCCTCAGTGGACAGGATATGTCACATTCATCAACAAACTACCTGTTCACTGAAGGAGAAATGCAGGTCCAAAATAATGTTGATAAGAGGAACACAAGTTACCCTGAAGGAGGAGAATTTTGTGACCAGATCCTGAAACTCTGGGAGATAAGGATAGTTCCTCCTAACCACAAAATCTGTAAGAATATAGGTTAAGAATCTACTTAGAACTAGTCAGCATGGGCCAAGGTAACCTAGAGTTGCCCTGACAATGGGAACCTGAAAGTCCCCTGATGTTGCCCTGCTGACAGTCAAAAGTCAAAAGGTGGACCTGGGCAGGACTCTCTGGAAACTTCTCTGGGATCCCCAGTAAAACTAGAGTGCAAGAGAGGCACATTGTCTCTCTCCTGTCTGAGAGGATCCATTCTCTCCCTTGAGAGAATATTCTCTCCCCTTTCCTCTTCCTTCCATAAACTCATTCCTATTACTCTGAGCGACACGTTGAAATCTTTCTAACTTGATTGCAAGAATTGGTGTTTGAAGAGGAGGTCTTCAGGTGTTTCAGTTTCTCAGAAGGGCCCAGTTCTGTAACAATCCCAGTTATCCTCAAATAATGAGGTAATGCAGCTGTCTCCTACCTGGTGTTCCCAAGGTCTACACAGCAGCAAACCTGGCTATATACACCCTGTCCTTGGCAATAAAACCCAAAGTTCTTCGCACAGCATCAGGGCCCCTAGTGATCCGCCTGCTGCCCCTCTGCACCCTCAGTTTTGCAATCCCTGCCCCCTATTTGCTGCAGCCCTACTACCTCTTTGCAAGTCACCTTTGAGGACAGACTCTTTCTAGGTGAAGGACTTTTATTCATATTTCTGCTGCATGGAACGCTTTCACCCCAGCTCCACCAGGAGAAGAGAGACAGCACCTGTCTTTTGTCCACCGTTTCCAGCACAAGGAAGAAACTTAATCAATATTTAAATGATGAAGGAGCTGTGAAAGTTCTTCCTGATTCTGACAAATGAGTATGTCAGATAAGCCACATGTTCCTTCACTCTTGTAAGCATCTCACCACCAACCTGGATCCCCTACCACTCGACACCTCCTGCTGGAGTTGTAAATGAGCTTAGCACACCTTACTGAAATGCCATCCTGATTTTATGGATGCATTATAGCAAGATATCATTGTTCTAGAAGCAAGACATCAGAAGGCCAGAAACCCCAGAGGGCCCAGGTGCCATGGGCTTAGCAGGGAGTGAGGTATTGGGGTCACCCTGGGAGGAAAGTTACTGATACAGTTTCAAAGATAGCCCCAAGTATTACTGGTAATTTTCTGAGCAATGGCAGTGTGACTCACTTGCGGCAACTGTAATTTTTATATCCTCAAAATAACTCTTTCCAGCTGTACCACATATAATAAAGCACACTAAATAATCCACTCTGCTGCCCCCCACAGGTCTCCTTGCGCTGCCACTCCTGGTTCCCATGACGACCCAGAAGGGGCTTTTCAGACCTGACAGCAGACCCACAGCAGCAGGCGGGCAGCTGAGCACTGAGGGCCACTATCACACATCACATTTGCCTGAGGACAGTTCCAGGCCAGGGGGTCTTCTGTTTCCAGGAGCTGCAGAGCACCCCAGAGAGTTAATATACTTCAGAGAGAGAAAGAGAGAGAATGAACAGGAAAAGTTGGCAGGCCACCTTTGAATCAGAGGCCATCTTGCTTTATCTTATAAGTCATCAGAGGGGAGAAAAGGGGGAAAAGAGCAAACAAGGAATCCGATTGTCTCAGATTGTTTCAGAGTTTCTCAGAGTTGCTCAGGAAGCCGGCCAGGCCAATTCTCATCTAATTTCCACTCTTGTTGAAGAAATCAGACTCAGTGGTGTGAAACTGCTTTAGGACTTCCTGCTCCTTTCTTCCCACCCCACCCCAGCTTTAAATTAGAACTTCAATGCTACTTAGAGGGGAAAAAAGATTCTTAGTAGATTGTTAAAAATGGAATTGATTCACCAGAGGAGGAAAAAAAAAATCACTAAGTAAATACATTCAGGGCTTATGTAAATACATCTCAGAGCCAGTTTCAAGAGAAAGTGGCTTGCTTGCTTCTGAGTTTAATTATAATGCCCTTTGGATTAAAAAATAAGACACTAGAAGCTAGGTGAAATGGAGAAAAAAATGAAAAGATGAGAAACACAACAGAAATGCATGTGATAAGATACAGAAAATGGTCCATTACTGTCTATGCTGGGGACAGCCTTGATCAATGTCCCCCTCCAAAGATGTAAAGTGTGTGGCACACCCATATCAGAGCTAGGGTCCTTGAGGCTTCCAAACATATGTGGGTCCTTAAAGTACATCAAATATTAATCACAGGGTAATAAAGAGTGTCCATGGAAAAATGAGGGTGGCCTTCCAACCTCAAATATACTACGAGATGAAGGGAAGTGAACTCAAGTGCAAAATTGCACGCAAAAATGCACATGAGAACAGAGTACCATGGGCTCCCCAGAGCCCTGAGGACTGGGATCTTGAGTCCCTGGTGCTCCATCAAATGCATGGCCTTCAGGCAGCCCCAGGTCTCCTTTAATTAGAGTGCACGGTGTTTTTAGGCTGGGAAAATACCTGAGCACAAGTGCATAAGAGTAAAAAGATGTGAAAGGATGTGTGGGCTCTCTCTCATCCAACGAGAAGGTGCACCAAACAGGGTACAGGACAGTGTCACTAATCAAGGACAGTGTCACTAATCAAGACCTCCGGAGACCAAGCAGGAAGCAGTTCTGATTTTATTGCACAGTTATCATATATATATATATATATATATATATATATATATATATATATATATTCAGGCAGTAGCTAAGCAGATTACAGGCAGCCACCAATGCAATTTCTGGCCAACTATCCTTGCAGTAACCAATCGAGGAGTGGGCCGTGGAGCAAGTGCAGGGACTGCAACACGCGGCCTAAAGCCCAGGGCTGTGCCTATGGGGTAAGCGGTTTGCAGCTCACGCACCTAGCACAGGGGAGTAGTTTGCCACTCAGACGCCCTTAATGTATGCCATGTATGCAGTACTGCATGCACTTGTCCCCACAAAAGGAGACAGGAAGGAAACTGACTTGGGTGGGAGGACTCTATCAAAACTCTTGATAGAGGGGACTTTGGCTAACTCGGGAAGAGAGCAACTGGACAGAAAGTAATTTCAACTAGAAGCCAGTACAGAAGGGCCTTGGAGTGCATTCATCAAAGATCATTCCTCCAAAGACCATGAGTTGCAGCAACCCAAAGGCAGATCTGAAGGGGGAAAGCCAATTGGAATATAGAAAGTTCCAGAGTCAGTGCTATAACTCAGGCCAGACTGAACTACAACAAACTAGTTAGAAGTGGCTTGCAGATCTATTCTGTTCGAGGTGTACAGTACCCACCTGCATGGTGATTTATGCATTTGAATTACAGGGGGTTTACATAAAAATCTAGATTTCTGGCTTATCTTGACAATGGCAAAACCTGATCAAAATTCCTCTATGTATTCATTCTACAAGTATTTATTGAGCATCTCCTCTGCACCAAATATGATTCTATTCCTGTGTATACCATAATAGAAAAGAACATCCTAAATGTTATGGAGTGCACATTTTAGTGGGAAAAACAAACAATAAATAAATCCATGAGCCAGGTAGTGGTAAATACAATAAAGAAAGCAAAGCAGGGTGAGGAACTAGGGAAGGGCTGTTAAGTGTAGGGCAGTGAGGGAAGGTCTCCTGGCTCCTTTATGGTGACCCACAGATCAAGCCAAGTGATGGCTTTCGCCCTCACATAGGGAAACACTCTAGTTCACCACAATCCCCACTACTCCTTGCCTACCTCACTCATTTATGTGGCCTCTGTAAGCATTTGAGTTGTGGTCCCTGGAGTGAATCCTTCTCTAGGTCCTTCCAACTCTGGTAACCTAGAAGAAAAGTGATACTGGCCTCATGTTGATGAGGAGGCTATGTAAAAGCAAATAGGAATTGAGTAGATAAGGCAAAGGAGACCCAGTAAGTGAGGTCCATGATCCCAAGCCAAGCCTGCTGAGGGCAACTCTTTGGGGACTAATGGAGAAACATGATCCTAGAAACCTGAACAGGTCTACTGAAGGATGCCAAGATGCACGTAGGTCATTCCCAGCTCTCTCTCTTCATAGAGTAGAAGACTGGGGGACCAAGATTCCAGAGCCTCAGGGATCAAGGTGAGGCAAGAATGCAAGCCAGTGACCAACAGCAGAGTCACGAATCCCAGAGCTGCACAGCCATCCTTGGACCACCGAGGAAGGTACGAAGAAAGCCTCCTGAAGCAGAGGAGAGAAGAAAAACCAAAGTGCAAAGTAGGGAGGGTCACACTCTCATCGAGCAGATAAGAGGGGATAGGGGTAGGTACAGAGTGGCTTTGTGCAATTCCCATGCCAGCAGGAAACCCTAACTGTAACTTTAGGAGGTGACCGTGGGGTCCAGGGAGTCTTTGGAGAATGGACCATGCCCCTACATGAGAAAGATCCCACCAGCTCCTGTTGGGTGTTTCCAAGATCACCAAGGACAGCTGAGATGGCAACAGGGAGGTAACAGAAACTGAAGAGCAAGAGGAAACATCCAAAATGGAGCAGAATCTGTAAAGGGTTGGTGGAGTGGCATTTGTTTCCATTCATCAAATTAGTAGCCTCTTAGAAGAAAGGAAGCATCCGTCTTTTCTCCTGGTTCCTGAAGAACCAGGCTCTTGTGGATTCTGCTTCTGGTCCTTGGATGACAAGAATCAGCCTGTTAAGTGCTGAAGGTGTACATCTCTGGGCTGCAGCTCCAGAGGCAGCTGGTCAGGCTTCCAATAAGGGCCCCTGGCTGTCTTGGATGTGACAGAGACCTGAACACAGCCTGTGATCTCATCGTGCCTGCCCTGCACCAGCCTGCTTCCACCTTTTCCTTCAGCAACATGGCCCTGACTTAGCACCCGTAAGCTCCCTGGATCCCTCCATCAAACACACTCCCTTCAGGTAACCCCAGGTCTCCTTTAATTAGACCCTTTAACCAGCCCCATGTGCCAGACCTGATGACTAAAATGGGGGCAGCAGTGTACCCCTAGGACATCAAACAGAGCTTCAGAAATCCAAGACTCACGGCTCATGTATGATGAAGGAATCATTCTAGGTCCCTGGGTAGACTTCTTCAAAACCTAAGCTGCAGGCAGGAAGCTGATAGGCATGGAATCAGGCCTTAAAAGTCGGGTCTGTAGAACATGTTAAAATAATTATCCCCTAAAAATGTAGCACTGGTGGATTCCCCTTTGAGTAGGAATCAGCCTCAATCTGAGATTTGTTTTTTCAGACCCAAACCTCAGGCTACTCAGCCAAGATGGGGCACAGAGAGCAGTGCCCTGGCCTGGGATCACCCACTACCTCTTCCTACGGTTAAGCAGCCTCATTAAAGAGATGTCTCCCTGGGCAGTCAGAGGTTCACCTGTACTTTTCACAGTTCTCTTACAAAGTGAGAGAAACTCAGGACCTAGTTCAATTTAAGTAGGTAAAACTGGAGCCCACTGGCAAAAATCCCCTTCCTGCAAAAGAAATCTCTGCCTGGAAGAAAGAGCCTCACAGTCACACGGTGCAGAATTCTCAACCTCTCCCACGCATGGACCCCGCTGGCAGTTCAGCGAAGTCAGGGTCTGATCTCAGAATAATGTCTCTAAATGTGTAAAATAGAAATGAAGGCTACAAAAAACCAATCCCATTGAAAGTTATCAAAAATATTTTTAATTATAGTAATGTTTGTGTTTCTTTCTTAATGTCCTATATAAAAGATTTGGAGAAGGGCCTGATAAACAGCATGCTTATGAGGTACTGATGAGCAGAAGTGGCATTTTGGATATTTCTAACAACTGTTCTGTGATATGAAAATAATATGTGATTTATATTACTGGGCTTCATTGCCTGCATTCATAACAGAAGGAAATAAGATTGTTAAGGTTAGCAAAACTGATTGTTTAATGTAGAATTCTTTCATGCTCTTGAAATAATGCTCAATATATAAATCCTCTTGGAACCCACTGTCTCAAATTTGCATTTGGTTGTCCTGGGCACCTTTGCTCAGAGTAGACAGGGCAGAGGAAGTAGTGGGACAGGACATGGGAGTACTGAGCACTAGGAACAAAGTTAGAGGGAAAAGATAGAAGGATGAAGAGGAGCCATCCCAGACTGGGAAGGACCCCCTTAGCAAACCAAACTTCCCCCACATCACAATTAAGCCCACAGGGCTGCATGGAACTGTCATCTGCAGTTTTTCCTGCCTCACAGAAGTCTGACCCATGCTCTCCAGAATCAATGAGCAGATTTGGCCCTTTATGTTCTCTGAGACTTCCCTGATTGCTCATTAAAAGTAAGCAACCAGTCCTAGTGAATGAATTTACTTCACCCCAGTCCTTGAAGGATGCTACAGATCAAAACGTGTCTGGGAAAAAAATGCTCTTAAGGATGCTGACACTACTCCCAATTACTAACGAGTGTGTGCACCAGGCCCGTTCCAGGAGTCCAGGCCCCCCGCGCCATGGGGAGGCATCGGCTCACAGAGGAAAATCAATGTGAGAGATGCATACAAGAAGGCAATGAATTTAGGTCATTGCTGTTGGTTCTTTGTCTTTAGAGACTTATGAAATGGTCCATTCTTTTTTTCAAAACAGTTATGCGGAATATAAATTCTATTTAACAAATACAATAAAGATGAAAAAGACACCAACTCCACAGAGGTGAAGAGAAAAAGCAGATCAATAGAGAAAAAGGGATTGGAAGAAATGAGCATACAGAAACACAAACACACTGACACTGGACTGGGAGTGAAAAATAGGTGGGGAAGGAAGGAAGGAAGGAGGGAGGGAGGGAGGGAGGAAGAAAACAAGCCACCCAATAGATTCAAGGTTTAGATCAACATGTCAGCTTTTGCTCTCCAGAGAGTACTCTAATTTCTAACTACATTGTGGAAGTCTCTGGTCCTCATTTGTTAAATAAGAAAATTTCCTGTTCCCTGTTCCTGAAAGCAGCAAGCATCATATTTCATTTTCCAGAGGCCAAGATCTTCTATGGTCATAGATTAACATCTCTTTTGTGGCCTTTGGGCCCACTGACATGAAGATGTTTCAAGTCCTGTTGCACTTTCACAACCACAGGCACAAATGACACTACATCTTGGTGTTTCCCCTCCTATGGATAACTGGAGGTAAGGACTGAATGTAGCCCAGGGCAGGTAGAGTTAGTGGTTACTGAGGAGCTTGTGGGTGACTGGACAATTCTGAGAGTCCCAGTGGGGGGCCACAGAAACCAGTGTGGCCACAGAAACTTCTCTGTGTGTGTGCCTTTCTCCAAAGCCACCAGCAGGGGCTTGGGGACAGCCTCATTTGTGGTCTGTTTCTGGAACATTTTTTATTGTTGAGGCTCAGCAAGCACCTTCAAACACCTCTATGTTCCCACCCAGCAGTGTCGGCAAGCTGGGGACTGACGAGCAGAAAAGTTGCTTTGCAAAAACTTTGGAATCCTTTGAAAATCAGTACATATAGGCAATGCAATGTCAGGATGAGACTTTTATCGTCAGTGCCTGACCCAGCCTGATTGTCAAGAGGTACTGGCAAGGGAGAGAGGAAAACACAAGTAGCCTCAGATTTAGGCTGTTTTAAAGTGTTCTAGTAATAACATAAGAAAGAATGTTCAGATCAACTGATCAAAAGTGCAACAAACCTTCTCTGAGCTTTGGTATGCACAGGGCACGGTGAGCCCAGAGATGACTAATACGATGCATGCAGCACAGGCAGGACTCCCAGGGTTACTCGCATCCACTCCACCCATGGTCATGCCTACTTCCTAGAGCTTAAGGAACCAAGTGTTGATTCTCTGCTTATTACAACCCTCTGGCAAGTTGGTTTTGATTATATCCCCACTGCATAGTTGAGAAAACTGAGTGGGTGAGGCTATGGGCAAAGTATGAAGACTCTGGTTTGCTTAGATTTGCTGAATTAGGCATGGCTAAGGACAGATCCAATAACAGAGGAGGGGCCCTCAGGAAAGGCATTTCAGGGAGTATTGCAAAGTAATGGATTGGGGGAGGGGTCGCATATCAAGGCCACTGGGCACAGAGGACAAAGATGACCAGGGAGAGGGAAAGCCTAGGCCAGGTCAGTCCTGTTTAGATGGTGAGATATACTTTCCTTATTCTATCTTCCCAGAGCCATTGTCTTTCCCTTTTGGAGGATTCTCCCTGTGGTTGGAAGGGAGGCTTCAGTCACTAAGGCTCCCAACCACAAGAGTGAGCCCATGACCCAGGTTGAATCATCATATGGACCCTTGCCCCTTTATCTGCAGTAACTGGCTTAGGAAGTGGATGAAGACCCAGATCATCCCATCAGAGGTCTTTCCTAAATGCATAAAATCAAATCTGGTGTATGGTGTTACTAGGATGAAGCTTGGAACCACTAGGAGTTGTGATTCCTGCCACATGGAGCCTGTCCGCCATGGAAGAGAATGAGGCCAATCCATAGAGTCAAGAGATAGGCAGAGAGTATTCCAGGAACATTAGGATCCCTGAGTCCAGGTTTCCCCAAGGCTAACACTATCGTCCCTTTCCATGGTCTACTTGGGTGAACCAAAAGATCCACCCCCCTTTTTCCTTAAGCTAGTTGGGTTGGACTTCTAAAGCTAGTGACCAAAGAAGTTCTGATTGATACATAGGTATAACTTGTTGTGTGAGGTGCACAAAGCCAGAATGTGTACTTCACACATAGGACAGGGTCTAATCAAGCAGCCCCAAAGGCCACAATATGCTTTGGTGCATGCCTGGGCCAAAATGCAACGGAGAGACAGACTGTACTATTATGAGCAGCAGAGGGACCCGCTAGGTCCCTGCAGCTCCCTGAATGATCTATAACCATGATCATCCATTGAAAATGGACACCTGCAGATGTTAGAACTGCACACTTACAGCTCATTCCATCCCAACGTGGGGTGGCCCTGAGATATCCTCTTACTCTAGTGGGACACTATGTGTGGGTGGCCTTTGCTAGACCTGGTGAGTATGACCCCACTGAAAAGATGAAGCAAGACAAGGATTGCAGAGAATAGCATCTTTGGAGAAGAACTGTCCACCTCAGTGTACTATGAGGCATGGGGGTTCAGAGAGGGGTTTTGTTTGGGGGCTGTGTCATCAAAGGACACTCATTTAATGACTTGCGTAGACTCAGAACCACACTATCTTCCTGCAGGGACTGAGCTACCCAAAGAAAAGTCACCTGCTACAGTAAGAATTGCTTGTAGCAATTGGATCCTTAGCTTTCAGTTTCTATAATCTTTATTTTCTTTCCATTGTCTCCAAAGAAAGCCAGGTCCTAGGCTCTATGTGAACATAAACTTGGATGAGAACCAAGAGACTCACACACTTAGGTCGGTCAGGAGGAAGGTTTTTTGGATGCTACACTGTGACAGCAGCCAGCTAGCTTCAGACAAACAAGACAATGTGTGAACAAGGAGAGTCGCTGCAATACTCTATGATAGCAAGACAGAGAAAATAACAAGCGTCTGTCAACAGGAGACAGAATAACCCACTGTGGTACATCCATACAATGCAGTACCATACTCAACGGTTAAAAGATGAATGAAGTTCTTTACAGAATGATATGGAGTGATCTCCATTTTTTTTAATTTTTTTAGTTATAGATGGACACAATACTTTCGTTTTGTTTATTTATTTTTTTATGTGGTGCTGAGGATCGAACCCAGTGCCTCACACATGTTAGTCAAGCGCTCTACCACTAAGCCACAACCTCAGGCCCTCCAAGATGTTTTATTCAATGAAATAATGTCACGGTGTCAAACAGTGTTGATGGTATGTCACCTTCAGCTCAAGAAAGGGTTAAAAATAAGAATACATATATAGATTTGTTAGAATTTGCATTAAAAAATAGAGGGTATTTATTTTGTTCTTTTGTTTTTGTTTTTGTTTTTTGTGGTACTGGGGATTGAACCCAGGGACTCTTAACCACCAAGCCACATCCCCCATCATATTTTTATATTTTATTTTAGATACGGGGTCTTGATGAGTTGCTTATGGCCTTGCTGTGGAGGCTGGCTTTGAACTCACAATCCTCCTTCCTGAGCCACTGGGATTACAGGCATGTGCTGTGACACCCAGCCAGAAAGGATTGTTTTTACAAGACAGTGAGTGATGGAGTAGATGGAGACAGGTAGAAGACAGGTGAGAAGCACATTTCTCACAGCATAGCTTTCAGTTGTTTTAATTTTTGAACCATGTGTATTCAAAATAATGAAATAATAACACAATTCTATGGAAAAGACATTTTTTGTTACATAGATGAACTGTTATAAAAATAAATTTTTTTAATCCCTAAAGCAGACACTGCTGTCCTGTATTGGCCTCCGAAAAGCCAGCAAAGCATTAAACAAACATTAATCCACATCCCACCCTGGTTCAACAAATGCTGACTGTGTGATACCTTCCCTGGCTCTTTGGGAACATGCTCTGTATCCTGGGTAGGATCTCTATAATCTTTTTTTTTTTTTTTTTTTTTTTTTGTACCAGGGATTGAACTCAGGGGCACTCGGTCACTGAGCCATATCTCCAACCCTATTTTGTATTTTATTTAGAGACAGGGTCTCACTGAGTTGCTTGGTGCCTTGCCATTGCTGAGACTGGCTTTGAACTCACGATCCTCCTGTCTCAGCCTCCAGAGCCACTGGTATTACAGACTTCTACCACTGCGCCCAGCTAGGATCTCTGGGTCTTTTTGTTAATCTTGCCTCTCTTTATCAAGTCTTAATCTCACCACAACTCACCCATTTGAGAGGGCAGCCTTGCCTCAAATTCCACAGGTCACCAGGTTGCTGTACCAGCCACAGCCTCAGACCTGTGAGGCACCTACTGTTCTACTTGCTGAGGCTCCATCTGCTAAACCAAACTTCAAACCCTTTCCCAAGCAACAGGCTCCTTTCAGGAGGCTGAACTCAACAGCCACTTCCTGTTCTGTTCATTTAAAATCCCCCACCACTACAGCTGTCCCATTTGTTTTGATGTGAGCCTGATTCTGAGATCCAGTTTGGGTTCATTTCCTGCCCTTCCAGCGCCTTGGTCTCCATCAGCCTCCATGGTAACGCTCCAGCCCCTTTTAGGAAACCCTCAAATGTCTTTGCTTTAAACTATTCAAAGGACAATCCCCCCCACGCCAATCGATGAAAAGACACTAATTAAATGCTTTTCCCAAGGTTAAAACATTTTTAACAAGGAGCAGTAAAGGCGCACATTCGAGGTTGCTTCCCTGAGACGCTTGCTAAATTAGGTTAAACATTCAGCTCCAAGTTAAAAGGTACGGAACACTTAACCAAGAGCAGGAAAAGGTCAGCAAGCCACCCCTCAGTGAGCCACACACAAGAGCCTGGGAGACACAGGCTATGTTTTCAGGCAACAGGGCACGCACTTGTGTGCGGCACCCCAAATTGTTCTCCATGCTTTATAGTCACGCACCATGAGCTCAGGCTGAGGCAGATTTGCTATACTTATTAAAGGAGAGAACATTAGAAGCATTTAAAATAAAATGCCCTGCAATTTTCAAAATCATGATGATTTCCAGCAGGCTGAAGAGAAAGGTTTTCCTGGCTGGAATAAAGAAGGAAGAAAAAGAGAGGAAACTTCCTAAAATATAAAAGGTTATGGAGTCAGTATGGAGACTGAGGGTTTTTGTTTATCTGGCTGCTTTTCATCAAGTAGAGTCTATTTCTTCTCTGCCTTTGTGTCCAGGTCTATATTCTGCAGTTGTCACCGGTCAGTGGTTTGGAAGGCCAACAAATTCGATTCAGGCCATGTTGTCCCATAAAATGTTAAGTGTGGTCTACTCAATGCAGAAACTCCCGTCTGTGAGGCCTGGAGATTCTGAGGGTTTATGAGATCAACAAAGCTAATCTGCCATCAAGAAGAGCCTGCTTTTCTGACAACTGAGGCTAGAACTTAACAAAACAAAAAATGAAAGTACATCCTAAGTTCAACTGCACCTGACTTGAAAAGAATATAATAAGTTAGGCAATAAAGAGGAGTTTTGCTTGTTTGGTCATTTTGGTGCTGGGGATGGAATCCAGGGCTTCATGTGTGTGACACATGTGCTCTACCACTGAGTTCCATCCCCACCCCCTAAATGAAGTTTCTTGATTTACAGATCCCAGGCCTATGAAAGAATGTCTGGCTAGAAAGATGCAATACCAATTGTAAAAGCATCTATTCTGGCAGTCCATAATTACATGGACAGGGCCACTCCATAGATAACTATGACTGCTTAAAAGCAAATATTATAAAAACATGGTACAGCATGGCTATCTACTCCATGTACAGATTCCTGGCTTGCTACTCCAGCATGAAAGGGGTTAGAACAAGTTGGCAGAAAATCTCTTGTTAAGGGAAGCCAAAAAGGGGTTGCAGCATTCAGATCCATAGTCAAGAAAACAATCTCTAAAGCACAAACCCATGTGGGCAAACCGTGTACATAGTTTAGCTGGTCAAGACTAACAGTGTAATCAGACGTTGCTCATTACACACACTCACCTGCCCTCTCCCAAAGCAAACAGGACTCTCCCCAGTTACTCACCTAGACCACCCTGACGAATGTCTGTTCGCGTGGCTCCACCAACGATAAACTGAGGGTTGGGACATAATTCCTGAAAGTAATTTGGAACAAAACACAAGTCACAAGATGCCCAGTCATGGTGGTGGGAGCTCGAGTAAAGGAACATTAGAGGCATAGAATTCAGAACTGGAAGAGACCTAGGAGGTTGTTTAGTACGTATATATTTTGTTGTTAGGGACCCTGAAGCCCAGATAAGGGAAGACACCTACCCAGAATCACACAGAGTAGGATCTGGAGCCCAAAGTCCCTGTTGTGTGACCAGTATTTTTATCACTATGCATACTGTGTGGGTGTGTGGGTGTGAAAAGGTACTCAGGCATTGGAGGTAGGAGAAAGGCACAGGCTGAGATAATAATGTGATGAAATGTGATCCCACCCATTCAGACAACACCCCTATTTACATAAAGAGAGGACTGAAGTAATGTTGGGCAAAATGACAGGCATCCTGTGGACACTCCTTAAATACTTGACCTTGACAAAGTGATAATGACCCCATGCACTGATGAGAACACTCAGGTATGCGGGTACTATTTCCAGAGAGCAGAATTCAATTCAGATGTAGTCAAAGGTGTCTGACCCGCCAGTCCTCCACTCCTCCACCTCCAACTAGCATCTGCCCCCAGGCAATGTTCCAGTCCTGAGCTCTGTTCAGGCCTCCCCACCCCCTTCCTCTCTATTTGCTTATCCAGCAAGGATCTTTGAGTCCCGTTCTATGCCCTGTACTACCTACACAATAGCAGGCAGGGAGGGGGAGGGGGAGCATGGTGAAATGGAAAAAGAAAAGAAATAAAACACTTGGACTCAAAGTGTTTTCCATCTACATGGGAACGCCACCCTAACATTATTTAGAAGAAAAAAAAAGGCAGAGAAAAAGACTAGTGCATAAAGTGAGAAATGCCCAGTCGGGATGACGGCTGAAGATTACCGTATGGGAGACCATATGCATCTTGACGGAAGGCAGACTTTAGGAGCAGTCCACAAGGAGGCCCCCAAAGAAGAGCTGGATATGCCTGTCCACCTGGAGGGCCGATCACTGGGGGGCAAGGGTGGGACTCAAGGTACAGGAAGGAACTAGCACTACATTTAATCAGAGGCAATTAAATGGATGGATTGGGCTACATCAAGAACTCTCTGGCTACCAAATGTGAGAATCATTTCCCTTACTCCACAGACATGAATAAATGACAGGTCAAAAAGGAGGAGGATGGGCAGAGGGAAGGCACATGAATGGGTTTTTCTGAGATTTTACTCTGTGAGATGGAAGCTTCTGAATAACAGTCCTACAATCCTTTATAAGGCTGACAGCTCCTGCCTACATGACCAGAAACAACTTTATTTCTCCAAGAAGTTGAATTTAAAAAAAAAAAACAAAAAACTCATCAACTTGTTTTTTCTTGAGAAAGTAATATGCCCACAGGAAAAAAATACAACAGGAAATAATGGCATGAGACAAAAAAAAATTCCTTCCACTTCAGTTCTTCACTATCAATAATTTTTTTCCCACTGTCAACAATTCTTATATATCCTTCCAGAAAACTGTTTTTCAGTATAAAGGCACATTTTCATGTGTGTGTGTGTGTGTGTGTGTGTGTGTGAGAGAGAGAGAGAGAGAGAGAGAGAGAGAGAGAGAGAGAGAGAGCTTTCTATTGCTACAACAAAATACTTGGGATAATCAAGTAAAAAAAGAGGAAAAGTTTCAGTCCATGGTCTGTTAGCCCATTGCTTTTGGGCCTGTGGTGAGGCAGCACATCATAGTGGGAGCATGTGGTTGGAGAAGCCCATTCACCTCATGGTAGCCAGGAAGGAAAGGGAAGGAAGAGGAGGAGCCAGGGTACCATAGTCCCCTTCAAAGGCATGCCCTCCACCCCCCCAACCCCCCCACCCCCGTGACTTAACTTCCTTCCACTAGGCCTCACATCCTGAAGGTGTCATCACCTCCTAATAACACCACCCTGGGGACCAAGTCTTTACCAGATAGGTCTTTGGAGGACATTCCAGACACAAACGATAGCAGTGTCTGTGGGCATAGGGGTACTGTCACATATACCTTTTATATTTTTTCTTAGGACACGAGAGCTTTGCAATTTCATTAAAATCCCACAAATTATGTAGCCAGTCCTCTAGTGAGAGAATTTTAGTTTTTGTTTTAGTTTGGGTGTTTTTTTTTTTAAATCTTTTGCAATCTCTAATGGTAATTAAAAGAGCGTAAAGGCACCAGCCAATCTCAGTGTTCTTAAAATGGGCAGCTACCACCGTGTTCCTAGGTACTCAGGAGTTCCCAGTCCTGGGTGGCCATTCCTTGGTGAACAAAAAGTGAAAAGATGTGGAAAAACTAATAAATAAAAAGAAATGGACAAAAAAGCAATTCAAAATTTGTTTTTCAAAAGAATAGAGATCACTTCATCAAGAAAAACGGGAGGAGAGCTCTCAAGAGGGGTTCTCAAGAATCTCTTCCCTTAAACATTCTCTCAAAGTAGTCTCCCATTCCCCATCACCAGTTCACCCATCACTGCCCACAAATCTGCCTTTTTCCTCCACACCTCCAGGAAATTAATCTCACCAAAGTCACCAGTAATCACAGAATGAACATTTTCTATTCCTGTGCTACTGACTGCTTCTTAACATGTGATATTCTTGTCTTTCTCTCCCTCAGAAAACTCCTTGATTTCCATATCCTTGCTACCTTTTTTCTCCTCACCTCTCTAAATCTTTCTTTCTAGTTTCCTTGATGGGCTCCTTTGCTCAACTCTGCTCTACTCTCCTAATAATCTGGGAGCCCCTGGGCCTTCTCCTCGACCTGCTTGCAATGGTCCCCCATTTGATACATCAGTCACATGCCCCTAAGCATTCTCTCTTTGTGAAATCATTCAAACCCATGCCTTCAGCTACTGACTATGATGATGCTTCCAAAATAACTCCCTGAGCTGTATATTCAATACCCCTCACACTATCCATGTGATATTGGCACATTATATGCATATTTAACAGATCTTCTAAGCTCTGCTAAAATTAAGCATTCAGTAAAGTTTCTCAATAATCTAAGAAGGTAGGTAGTATTATGGTTCCCATCTCATGAATAAGGAAACTGAGTCTTAGGGAGCTTAATAACTTATCTACAGTCACTCATTTAGTAAGTAGCAGATAAGGGACCAGAACCTTGATCCATCTGACACCCAAGCCCATTTCTTCACCACTGTGCTGCCTAACAGTCCTCTGCTTGTCCATGGGTCTCTCTCTATAGCTCCACAAGGTCTCTCTCAGCCCTAATCCCTGCATATAACAGCATGCAATAAATTGTGGCTGAATTAGAAACTCCAGGTTCACTAACCCAAGGGAGAGCAGCTGAAGAAAGAATGGAAGTTCAAAACGGAGGCCTCTCCTGCTCATTCTTATTCTAACCTCCCCACAATTCAACTCCTCCTTTTGTCTCTTGAGTCCTTATTATGCAACTGATGTGGTCTCACTCCTATCTCTCTGTATTTCTTCTTAAGATCAATAAATTGCTTAATTGCCCCAAAATGGACACTTCAGAAAAGAGTATCATTGACTAAGCCACACCAGGCCCACTCACACTGGGCATTCGTCAAACTGTAGGGGCCTGAGCTGGGCATTGACCCAGCACAGTGGGGAAACCAGAAACCAGGATGCAGAGAAGCAGCTGTTAAAAGCATTCCCTGATCTGCACAGCCAGCCGTTTCCTTTGTGATAAGATTGTTGCTCTTGCCCAATACCCTGAGAAAAAATTGCCTTAAGATTTTGAATAATAATTTAAAAAAAAAAAAAAAGCAATTCATCCTGAAAACCCAAGTTAGACCTTGAGACCTTCACCTGGGCAAACTTGTCTTTCCAACCCTAAACACTCAGCAGGGCGAAAACATCTACAGATCAGGATTTATTCATTATTGAGAGGGAAAAACATTTACATATGTGTCCTTCTCATCTCCTTTCCGTAAAACTTAACATCCCTTTGGGAAACAGGATCATAAGAGCCACATCCGAGCAGTTGACTTAAGGTTTTTAAACTAAGGAAGAAAGTGAAAAGCACAGGAACAAACAGCCTGAGTAAAAATGTCAAAGAACTTGAACAGACATTTCTCCAAAGAAGATGGTCAATAAGCACATGAAAAGATTCAAAATCACTAGTCATTAGGGAAATGCAAATAAAAACCACAATGAGAGAGCAACTCACATCCACTAGGATTACTATTATCCAAAAGTAATAACAACAAGTGTTGGTGAGAATGTGGAGACACTGTAATTCCAGAGAGCTGTTGGCGGGAATGTGAAACTGCACAGCCACTGTGGAAAACAGTGTGGCGATTCCTCAAAAACTTGAAAACAGAATTACCATATGAATTATCATATTACCAGCTTGACTTCTGGGTATATAACCAAAATAATTAAAATCAGAATCTAAAAGAAATATTTGTGCTTTTGTTTTTATGGCAGCATTATTCACAAGCATCAAAAGTGGAAACAACCCAAGTGTCCACTGTAGACGAATGGGTAAATGAAGCAGGGCTTGTAGACACCATGAAACCTGCAACCATAAAAAGAAAGAAAATCCTGACCCATGCTACATCTGGTTGAACCTGGAAGACATTTTGCTAAGTGAATTAATTGAGTTACAAAACCACAGATACCGTGTGGTTCCACATATATGAGTAGTGAAGTTTGACCTAGAGTAGACAAATTCATAGAGACAGGTGATTGCCAGAAAATGGGGGAGAGGGGGATAGGAAGTTAGTGTTCAATGAGTATAGAGTATTACTTTTACTGGATAAAAAGAGTTCTGGTGATGGTTGCAGAATAATGTGAATGTGCTTAATGCCACTGAACTGTACACTTGAAATAGCTAAGATGGTAAATTATATGTTTTCTATATTTTACCACAACTTATAAGTAAATAAATAAATATTAGATAGGGAAGTAGATAAATTGATTCATTGATTGATCAATCGATCAATCAGGCAAACTTTAGCAAACCACATTTCTTGAACACTCCAATCTGCTTGCAGATTCCTGAGAGGCCTTTTGGGAGAAAAAGATAAAGCATTTAGGAAAAGGCCAATTTTCTCAGAACCCAAGACGCATCCATCCCCAATACAGATACAATCATCTTCATGAACTCAGGAGTCTATTTAACAATCTACAAGATCGTAGAGGATAAAGCTGTGTCCTCTAATATAGCTTTGTGGAATGTGAGCATGAGGGTGGCTGAAGGCAGCCATGTGATAACTCCCCCTTGGTAATTTGGGAGGAAGAGGTTAAATTCTGACGACATTTTTTTTTTTTTTTTGACATGCACTTGAACATCCCAAAAAGGAGTCTTTCAATTCCACATTAATCAGTTTCCACTGCCTCATTCTCTGATTTCCTTGCCTCTCTTGACAGGTACAAATCAGCACATCCAACCTAAAATTACTAAGTTGACACAGACGGTGACACCAGGTGAAGACACGGTCTAGGGAGAGCAGGCAATGTGGTTGAGGAGTTAGTTAAGGGCTTTAAGATTTTCAAAGGAGAGTTTCAAGATGGCGGACCAGAAGGAGGCAGCATTCTGTGTCGCTCTGTGATCCAGATCTCACCTAGTCGGAATACTGCATCTCTGAGAGCGTTAGAGGACCCCTATACAGCTGCTCTCCGCTGTGACCCCGCTCAGGCCTCAGTGTTCGAGCAGGACCCAAGGCCCCAAGTTCCAGGTCACACAAGACTTGGCAAGCGTCTAAAAACACATCTGCAGACCACCAAGACTTCATCCCGCTCCCACACAGGTCACTCACCTGCTACCTACCCACAGCACAACGCCATCGCCTGGCTCCCCCAACCTCACCAGACAGCCCCTCGCTGAAAGCAGACCCCTGCCATCTTGGCTCAACATTTTTGCCATATTAGATGGCAGCAGTTCCCAGATTGGATCTCTAGGGGCACCTGGATTTTTGCAGAAATCACCAGCGCTGCAACCACCCGCGCAGAGACCACCGACACAGAAATAAGAGCCTCTGGGCTGGAGTAGTCTCCGGACCCGGACCCAAAGCCCACAGTTCTAGCCCATGCATGGCTCACCAAGCAGCTTAGCCGAAACATCTGTCAGCACATCTACAGAACTCCAGACCGCGCTCCACTCCCACACAGGTCACTTGGATGCTACCTATCCACAGCACAAGGCCATCGCCCAGCACTCCCTACATCACCAGACACCCGGCGCTGGAAGCAGACCGACTCCATGTTGAAAAACCTTCCTCGCCAATTTGTGGTGGGTGTGGCTATCAGATCAGGTCACCATTTGAGCAGGTACCTGATTTCCAATTCTTCCTCCTCCCCAACAGCGTTAACTTGGCACAGTGGCCGCCTAACGCGAGAACAGCTTTCAGTTGGACAGGAGTGCAATTTGAACAGGGCACCACCCACCTGGAGTGAGCCTGGGGATGAGAGGTCCGCAGTTGGGACCTGATAAATAAGAGAGGGGAGGGGACTAAAGTCTGGAGCAAAACAGAGAGATCAGGATTTGGGCAATCTCCAGGCAAGAGAAGGAGACAATATCCGGGGCTCAAGTCACAAAAAAAGACCCATGAGGTGCTATTTCCCTGCTAGGACTTGTGGGCAGCACTCCCCGCTTCCAGAAGCCCCACTCCAGTCTTCACACCTAGTTACCTACACCATCCTGAGGGTAGAGACACCTCCTGGATGAGAAGAGAAAGAAGTGGATCTCTAAGAGTACTTTTTTTCTTTTTTTTTCTCTTCTTCTTTCTCTTCTACCCTTCTATCTTCTGACCCTCACATCCCCAACATATGTAAAACCAAGAAATTTGCATGAAATAGGACTTTGACGACTGAGTCACCTGAATAATATAATATAGAGGAATTTCATAAGCCTTTTTTTCTTTTTCTTCTTCTTTCTTTCTTTTTATTCTCTCTTCTTTCTTTCCCTTTTTTCTCTTTCTTCTTCCTTCACCCTCCAAATTATACTATTTTAACATCCTGTATTTTTCTAAAAACATATGTGTTTGTTTTATGTACTCTACTGTCTTCCCATGTAATTGTTTACCCAAAATTGCCTCCTATCTATTCTCCTGCTACTAATACTCTTCACTAGATTTCTTTTTCACATTTCCTGAGATATATTAACTATATACCCTCACATTTTCTCTCCTCAACAAATTGTCCTATGCCTGAGCCCCAGTTTATTGTCCACTGCCAGAAACTGTAAACCTTTTTATGAAACTACTTATTATATTTTGAATAATAATTGAATCCAACATTTCTGGACATTGAGACTAAACTGTAAATGTCTTAATAACAAAAATTTGTTCATAGGTGATGTACTGTTGATATTGGGATCTGCTAGCATTGTGCTTCCCCACAAAGGAGAGATCTTGGAACCCTACAAGAGCACTACAAATCTGTAGGGTAAAAACAATAACACACCAGATCCACAGAGCTGGAAAGGAAGACACATGAGCAACATGAAAAGAAAAGGGAAGAAACACATCATTAGAAGCATTGGCAGTTATAGCAGAAAAAAAATGACAGAGAAAGATTTCAGGATATACAAAATGTTTTGGGACCTCAAAGAAAACCAATGTGATCCTGCAATCCATACACGTGGAAAAATAAGATTACGTACCCCATTTGAATCAAATGTTTGATATGTCAAGATCATTGTAATGTTTTGAGCAACTAATAAAAAAAACTAAAAAAAAAAAAGACATAAAAGAACAAATACAGGGAGTGAAAGATCACTTTGACAATAAACTACATAAACAAATCCAAGAAGCAAAAGATCACCTCAACAGGGAGATGGAGGTTATACCAAAAAAAAAAAAGAAAAAAGAAAAAAACCACAGAAATCCTTGAAATGAAAGAAATAATAAACCAAATTTAAAAAATCAAATGAAAGCATCACCAACAGAATAGAGCACTTAGAAGATAGGACAATGAAGATCAAATAAATCATCTTGAAAAGAACATAGACCACACAATGAAAATGATAAGAAACCACGAGCAGAATATTCAAGAAATATGGGATAGCATAAAAAGACCAAATTTAAGAGTTATTGGGACAGAGGAAGGCATAGAGGTTCAAACCAAAGGAATAAACAATATATTCAATGAAATAATGTCAGAAAACTTTCCAAACATGAATAATGAATTGGAAATTCAAATTCAAGAAGTCTACAGGATACTAACTGTACAAAATCACAACAGACCCACGCCAAGTCACATTATAATGAAGATGCCCAACATACAGAATAAGGAGAGAATTTTAAAAGCCACAAGAGAAAGGAATCAGATTACATATAAGGGAAAACCAATTAGGATAATGGCAGATTTTTCAACCCAGACCCTGAAAGCTAGAAGATCGTAGAACAACATATATCAAGCTTTGAAACCAAGAATCTTATATCCAGCAAAATTAAGCTTTAGATTTCAACTTGAAATAAGAACCTTCCACAATAAACAAAAGTTAAAAGAATTCATAGCCAGAAAACCAGCACTACAAAACATCCTTGGCAAAATATTTCATGAAGAGGAAATGAAAATCAGCAGAGGGAGGTAGTACACTAAAGGAAAAAACTAATCAAAGAGGAAAAACAAGTCAAGTTAAGTAACAAAAATAAACAAATATGGCTGGAAATTCAAATCGTGTCTCAATAGTAAACCTAAATGTTAATGGCTTAAACTCACCAATCATAAGACATAGGCTAGCAGATTGGATTAAAAAAAAAAAAAAAAGATCCAACAATATGCTGCCTCCAGAGACTCATCTGATAGGAAAAGCCATACACAGACTGAAGGTGTTCAGGCTGGGACAAATTATACCACTCACATGGACTGCAGAAGCAAGCAGGGGTTTCCATACTCATATCAAATAAAGTAGACTTCAAGCCAAGGTTAATCAAAAGGGATAAAGATAGATATTACATACTGCTCAAGGGAACCATACACCAACAAGACATAATAATCATAAATATATATGCCCCAAACAATGGTGCAGCTATGTTCATCAAACAAACTCTTCTCAAGTTCAAGAGTCAAATTGACCACAACACAATAATCTTGGGTGACTTTAACACACCTCTCTCACCACTGGATAGATCTTCCAGACAATAGTTGAATAAATAAACTATAAGTTGAGGGGGCTGGGGATGTGGCTCAAGAGGTAGCGCGCTCACCTGGCATGCGTGCAGCCCAAGATTGCTCCTCAGCACCACATACAAACAAAGATGTTGTGTCTGCCGAAAACTAGAAAATAAATATTAAAAAATTCTCTCACTTTCTCTCTCTCTCTCTCTCTCTCTCTCTCTCTCTCTAACTCTCTTTTTTAAAAAAAAACTATAAGTTGAATAAAGAAACTCTAGAACTTAATAACACAATCAGTAGCTTAGACTTAACTGACATATATAGAATATTTCAACCTGCATCAAGTGGATACACTTTCTTCTCAGAAGCACATGGATCCTTCTCTAACATAGACCATATACTATGCCATAAAACAACTCTTAGCAAATACAAAAGAAGTAGAAATCCTACCATGCATTTT
Organism: Callospermophilus lateralis; assembly: GCF_048772815.1. NCBI lineage: Eukaryota > Metazoa > Chordata > Mammalia > Rodentia > Sciuridae > Callospermophilus > Callospermophilus lateralis. The sequence goes on along the minus strand of NC_135317.1, from coordinate 60,730,788 downwards.
ATCAGATCATAATGGAATAAAATTGGAAATCAAGAACAAAATAAAAAATAAAAATTTCTCCATCACCTAGAGACTAAACATGTGCTACTGAATGAACAATGGGTCACAGAAGACATCAAGGAGGAGATAAAAAAAAATCCTAGAGGTAAATGAGAACATACACATAACGTAAGGAAATCTCTGGGACACTATGAAAGCAATACTAAGAAGAAAATTCATTGCATGGAGTTCATTCTTTAAAATAAGAAAAAGTCAACAAATAATGACCTCACACTACATCTCAAGCCCTAGAAAAAGAAGTACTAACTGGCAGCAAAAGCATAATTAAAATTAGAGCTGGGGAAATCAATGAAATCGAAACAAAAGAAACAATTGAAAAAATTGACAAAACAAAAACTTGGTTCTTTGAAAAAATAAATAAAATTGAAAGACCCTTATCCATGCTAATGAAGAGAAGGAGAGAGAGAACTGAAATCACCAGCATATGTGATGAAAAAGGTAATATCACAACAGACACTACAGAAATACAGAAGATAATCAGAAATTATTTTTAAATATTATACTACAATAAAAATAGAAGACATTGAAGGCATTGACAAATTTCTTAAGTCATATGATTTGCCCAGATTGAGTCAGGAAGATATACACAATTTAAACAGACCAATATCAAGTGAGGAAATAGAAGAAGCCATCAAAAGCTTACCAACCAAGAAAATTCCAGAACCAGATGGATACACAGCCAAGTTCTACAAGACCTTTAAAGAAGAACTAATACCAATACTCTTCAATTTATTCCAGGAAATAGAAAAAGAGGCAGTAATTCCAAACTCATTCTATGAGGCCAATATCACCCTGATCCAAAAACCAGGCAAAGACACATCAAAGAAAGACAACTTTGAACCAATGTCTCTAATGAATCTAGATGCAAAAATTCTCAATAAAATTCTGGCAAATTGAATACGAAAACATCAAAGATTGTGCACCATGATCAAGTGGGATTCATCCCAGGGATGCAAGGTTGGTTCAACATATGGAAATCAATAAATGTAATTCATCAAATCAATAGACTTAAAGATAAGAATCATATGATCATCTCAATAGACACAGAAAAAGCATTTGACAAAGGCTATCTACATAAAGACTATCTACGTTAAGCCTCAGGCCAACATCATTCTTAAATGGAGAAAAATTGAAGGAATTCCTTCTAAAGACTAGAACAAGAGAGGGATGCCCTCTTTCACCACTTCTATAGTTCTTGAAATACTGGCCAGAGCAATTAGACAAATGAAAGAAATCAAAGGGATATATATAGGAAAAGAAGAACTTAAATTAGCACTATTGGCTGATAATATGATTCTATACCTAGAAGACCCAAAAACTCCACCAGAAAACTTCCAGAACTCGTAAATGAATTCAACAAAATAGCAGGATATAAAATCAACACCCATAAATCAAAGGCATTTCTGTATATCAGTGACAAAGCCTTTGAGAAGGAAATGAGGAAAACTACCCCATTCACAATAACCTCAAAAAAAAATAAGATACTTGGGAATCAACTTAATGAAAGAGGTGAAAGATCTATACAATGAAAACTACAAAACCCTAAAGATAGAAATCAAAGAAGACCTTACAAGAAAAGAAAGGAAAGATCTACCTTGCTCTTGGATTGGCAGAATTAATATTATCAAAATGACCACACTACCAAAAGCACTATACAGATTTAATGCAATTCCGATCAAAATCCCAATGGCATTCCTCATAGAAATAGAAAAAGCAATCATAAAATTCATCTGGGAAAATAAGAGACCCAGAATAGCTAAAGCAATCCTTAGCAGGAAGAGTGAAGCAGGTGGCATTACTATACCAGACCTTAATCTATACTACAGAGCAATAGTAACAAAAACAGCATGGTATTGGCACCAAAACAGACTAGTAGACCAATGGTACAGAATAGAGAACACAGAAACTAACCCACAAAATTACAATGATCTTATATTAGGCAAAGGTGCCAAAGACATGCACTGGAGAAAAGATAGCATTTTCAACAAATGGTTCTGGGAAAACTGAAAATCCTTATGCAACAAAATGAAGCTAAACCCATATCTCTAACCATGCATAAAACTTAACTCAAAATGGGTCAAGAACCTAAGGATTAAACCAGAGACTCTGTGTCCAATAGAAGAAAAAGTAGGCCCTAATCTCCATCTTGTAGGATTAGGCCCCAATTTCCTTAATAAGACTCCTTGATAAGAATTAAACCAAGAATCAATAAATGGGATGGCATCAAACTAAAAAGTTTTTTCTCAGCAAAAGAAACAATCTGTGAGCCGAACAGAGAGCCTACATCCTTGGAGCAAATCCTTACCCCTCGCACATCAGATAGAGCACTAATCTCTAGGGTATATAAAGAACTGAAAAAGTTAAACACACACACACAAAAAAAAACCTCACACAAATAACCCAATCAACAAATGGGCCAAGGACCTGAACAGACACTTCTCAGAAGAGGATATACAATCAATCAACAAATATATGAAAAAATGCTCATCATCTCTAGCAATCAAAGAAATGCAAATCAAAACTACTCTAAGATATCATCTCACTCCAGTCAGAATGGCAGCTATTATGAAGACAAACAATAATAAGTGTTGGTGAGAATGTGGGGGAAAAGGTACACTCATACAATGCTGGTGAGGCTGCAAATTGGTGCACCAATATAGAAAGCAGTATGGAGATTCCTTAGAAATCTGGGAATGGAACCACCATTTGACCCAGCTATCCCTCTCCTTGGTCTATACCCAAAGGATTTAAAAACAGCATACTACAGGGACACAGCCACATCAATGTTTATAGCAGCACAATTCACAATAGCTAAACTGTGGAGCCAACCTAGATGCCCTTCAGTGGATAAATGGATTAAAAAAATGTGGCATATATATACACAATGGAATTTTACTCAGCAATAAAAGAGAATAAAAATTATGGCATTTGCAGGTAAATGGATGGCATTGGAGAAGATAATGCTAAGTGAAGTTAGCCAATCCAAAAAAAAAAAACAAGTGTGGAATGTTTTTTCTGCTATAAGGAGGCTGACTCATAGTGGGGTAGGGAGGGGGAACATGGGAGGAAAAATGAATTCTAAATAGGGAAGAGGGGAGGGAGGGAAAGGGAGGAGGCAGGGGATTAGTAAGGTAGGTGGAATGTGATGGACATCATTATCCAAAGTACATGTCTGAAGATATGAATTGGTGTTAACCTACTTTATATACATAGATATGAAAAATTGTATTCTATATGTGTAATAAGAATTGTAATGCATTCTACTGTCGTGTATTTAAAAAAAAATAAAATCAATTAAAAGAAGATTTTCAAAGGAAAGAGAAAAACTAGGCAAAGGGTAACTGACACCTGACTTTGGTCATGAAATGAAGTATTCCATGACCCCTCTCCATTCCCGTATCACCCCCTCCCCCAAGCCACCAGAATGTTTCCTCTTCCCTCAAGTCTCTCCATCATTCAGGGGTAACACCTCAGATTCTACAATCTCTGTGCCTCTGCTGAGTACACGCTTCATTCTGCCTGAGCATCCCTTCTTGAAACTACAGTATAAAAGTGTAATCCCAGGCCTTGATTTTTTCCCAACATTCCAGGGTAAATTGAAGGTGTCAGCAAGGTAAGGGAAAAGAGGCCATGTGGGCAGGACTTGCTCTCAGAGGGGGAAACTATGGTACAAAACAGAAGGAATTGCTGGAGTTAAATGATAATTTTGATCAATTAAATGATGAGAATAATTTTGAACTTTTTTTATGTTCCTTTTTCAGCCACTTCCAGGAATAGAAACCATGACTTGATCTCCTTATCATTTTTTAGAAGCAAAAAAGGTGCCCTGGGCTAAGGGCTCCTGAGGATATCCATTTAATAGCCCTGAGACCATATCAGGTGCTAGACACTAAACAGAGCATTTCAATTCTCACAGCCATTCTTTTGGGATGGGGTTCTTATCCCTGAGGTTAAATCCTCTTGACAATGGTCACATAGTGATGGGCTCTGGGCCTAATTTGGGAAGACAATTCTCCATCCTCTGCCTTTGAGTTTCTGCAGTTATCAGTGGCAGCATCCAGGAGCTGGGAGCCTTCTATCTGCATCCACAGAGGCATGGCTCCCACCTGTCCTCTCCACCTGTCAGCCCTGATAAAACAATGGTAATCCATGACCTTAAGCAACCTGCACTTTTCAGTGAAGCTGTTGTATCACTTACCCCAGGCTTCCTACATTTAGCATTGATTTCCTTTGGACACTGGTCCAGGGGCCACTGTGCAATAATAACTACCATATATTCTGTGCCTCTTACATGATAGACACTATACTCAGATTTACCTCTAGTTCTTATATCAACACTGAAGGGACTCGGAAGATGGCGGCGCATGGAGTGCATCACCCCCGTGTGCTGCGTCACTGTGTGGGTGAATGACGAGTTAGAACGGCCAAGAGCTATCTTGTTAGGAATTTCCAGCAAAATTGGTGTGCACCGAAACCTAGAGGAAGGATTCCCATCACCCGAGGATCGGTTACTGGGGCTCAACCTCGAGAGATTTGTCTGCCCACAGATTCAAGCTGCTTATTCAGCGGCTCGTCCCCGCTGCTAGAGACTGCGGCAGCAGCAACGGGAAACGGCATCCATAGAAACAGCGAACTAGCAATGCATAGAAACGGCGCTGCTGATTCTGTGGGCTCCTGCCGGCTGTGCCCTCACTGTGCTCAGTGCTGAATTCTGGGTTTGAGACCGGGGAAGGAAGCTGTCCAGTTATGTCCTCCACACCGGTCAGACCACCGAGGAAGACAGCGGCCACCATCTTGGAGAGCTGACGTCACCATCGCCAGTTTTCGACTGATCGCAGCTCATTCAGCGATAGAACAGGTCTGTGACATCTAGACCATCCCCCATACAGCGGGAAAATCACATAAAATCTCTCCCAGGCTTTCTGGGGGCGTGATTAACAGAGTGAGCGTGAGTAGAGGCATGGGGTTAAGGTAAAGGCACCTGACCCCCAACTCCTCCCTCCCACCAGAGGTGAAAACGAAACCTATTTCGTCAGCTCTAGGAGGAGGGGCTAGCGGAGGGAATCAAAACCGGTTCCCAAAAGCCACGCTCCACATCCAGGAAACTGCAGGCCCAGAGTGTAGCTTGAACTGCCGAGAGGTATCACACTGGGAAAGGCTTGGCTGATAGGAGAAGCCAGGGGACTAGAAACCAGGAATTAACCTAAGCTAACAGGTTTTGACAGACACCAGTGGGGGAAGGAGGGAATGGCCTCACACGGATTGTTTCCTACAGCCGGAGTGCAAAATCTTGGCCCGGAAGGCACAGCACCACCTACTGGAAGCGAAGAAAATAGAAGCCTAACAGTGTCCCTTTTTTTCTTTTAATTTTTTTTTTAAATTTTTAATTTTAATTTTTTTCTTTTCTACAATTATACTATTATTTTTTAATGTAATTTTTATTTTACTGCATTTTATTATTTTTTTATTATCATTTCCTTTTCTTTTCTATTCTTTTCCCTTTCTTTCCTCTCTCCCTCTCTCTTTCTTGGTTTGCTTCCTTACCTTTTCCCCATCTTTCCTCTTAAGCATGACCACCTAGATTACATACAACTTACTAAATGCAAAAAGATGAATACTACGAATCGTTCCATAGTCCGCCTAAGCCCTTAACTACCCCCAAGTACTCCTGTCTAATCTCTTGTTAATATCCGCCTCCATTTGAGCAACCCCACCCCAAAGAAGCTAACATATACTAACCTCCATACCATCAAAGCGCCCGACCCCAACATAAAATCCTAAGTTCAAACCTCAATTCTATACATGCCATCAAATTCTGTAGGCCTCTAATGAAGCTAATGAATTTACCTTAATTCACAATTAAATCCAACATCTCTAAACATTGTCTCCCAACACAAAGGAGAAATATTGGAACTATAAAAACCAAAACAAATTTAAAGAAGAAAACAGAAACACAGCAGTCAAACAGAGTTGGAAAGCAACGTGAGCACCATGAAAAAACAAGGGAAAAAAGGATTACAAACAATGCAGGATAACTTAAATTCACAGGAGCACCTAGAGGCTTCAGAAAAATGGTCAGAGAAAGAACTCAAGGCATACCTTACTCAGATGGAATGGAATCTTAGAGAAGACATTAGACAGCAAGTCCAAACTATGAAAGTATACTTTGAAAATGAATTAAATAGGCAAATTCAAATGGCAAAGAACGAGCTATACCAGGAGATAGAGATTTTTTAAAAAATCAAACAGTAATCCTAGAAATGCAGGAAACCATAAACCAAATTCAAAACTCAAAGAAGAATATTACAAATAGACTAGATCAAATAGAAGTCAGAACATCAGATAATGAAGACAAAGTGTATCAACTTGAAAATATAGTCAACACAGAAAGGATGCTAAGAAATCACCAGCAATCTATCCAAGAGATATGGGATGTTACAAAAAAACCAAACTTGAGAGTCATAGGGATAGAAGACAGTATAGAGGTTCAAACCAAAGGAATGAACAATCTATTGAATGAAATAATCCTAGAAAACTTCCCAGATATGAAAGATGGAATGGATTGCCAAATCCTGGAAGCCTACAGGACCCCAAACATACAAAACCGTAATAGACCAACTCTAAGACACATAATTATGAAGATATTCAACATACAGAATAAGGAGAGAATATTAAAAGCTACGAGAGAAAGAAGGCAGATTACATTCAGGGGTAAACCAATTAGGTTAATGGCTGATTTTTCATCACAGACGTTGAAAGCAAGAAGATCCTGGAACAACATATTTCAAACACTGAAAAATAATGGATTCCAACCAAGAATACTGTATCCAGCAAAATTAAGCTTCAGATTTGACAATGAAATTTAAATATTTCATGATAAACAAAAGTTAAAAGAATTCGCAGCCAGAAAACCAACACTGCAAGGCATTTTGAGCAAAACATTACAAGAAGAGGAATTGAAAAACAGCACCCAAAACTAACATTGGGAGGTAACTCAGTAAAGAGGGGGGGAAATAACCAAAGAGGAAAAACGAGCCATATTAAAATAAATAAATAAATAAGTATAACTGGAAGTACAAACAATATATCAATAGTAACCTTAAACGTTAATGGCTTAAATTCACCAATCAAGAGACATAGGCTAGTAACTTGGATTAAAACAACAAATTCAACAATATGCTGCCTTCAGGAGACTCATATGATAGGAAAAGACATATACAGGTTGAAAGTGAAAGGCTGGGAAAAATCAAACCACTCACATGGTCCTCGGAAGCAAGCAGGAGTGGCCATACTCATATCGAATAAAATCAACTTCAAACCTAAGTTATCAAAAGTGATAAAGAAGGCCACTATATACTGTTAAAAGGAACCATCCACCAACAAGACATAACAATTATCAATATGTATGCACCAAACAATGGTGCTGCAATGTTCATAAAACAAACTCTCCTCAAGTTCAAGAGTCAAATAGACCACAACACAATAATTATCAGTGACTTCAACACACCACTCTCTCCATTGGACAGATCCACCAGACAAAAACTGAATAAAGAAACTGTAGAACTCAGTAACACAATTAATAACCTAGACTTAACCGACATATATAGAATACATCAACCAACATCAAGTGGATACACATTCTTCTCAGCAGCACATGGATCCTTCTCAAAGATAGACCATATATTATGCCATAGGGCAACTCTTAGTAAATATAAAGGTGTGGAGATAATACCATGCATCTTATCTTATCATAATGGAATGAAACTGGAAATCAATGATAAAAGAAGGAAGAAAAAATCCTGCATCACCTGGAAAATGAACAATATGTTACTGAATGATCAATGGGTTACAGAAAACATAAAGGAGGAAATCAAAAAATTCTTAGAGATAAATGAAAATACAGACACAACATATCGGAAACTATGGGACACAATGAAAGCAGTTTTAAGAGGGAAATTCATTGCCTGGAGTTCATTCCTCAAAAAAAGAAAAAAACAACAAATAAATGAACTCATACTTCATCTCAAAACCCTAGAAAAGGAAGAGCAAAACAACAGCAAATGTAGTAGAAGGCAAGAAATAATTAAAATCAGAGCAGAAATCAATGAAATTAAAACAAAAAAAAAACACTGAAAAAATTGATAAAACTAAAAGTTGGTTCTTCGAAAAAATAAATAAGATCGACAGACCCTTAGCCATGCTAACAAAGAGAAAAAGAGAGAGAACTCAAATTACCAATATACAGGATGAAAAAGGCAATATCACAATGGACACTACAGAAATACAGAAGATAATTAGAAATTATTTTGAAACCCTATATTCCAATAAAATAGAAGATAGTGAAGATATCGATAAATTTCTTAAGTCATATGATTTGCCCAGATTGAGTCAGGAAGATACATACAATTTAAACAGACCAATAACAAAGGAAGAAATAGAAGAAGCCATCAAAAGACTACCAACCAAGAAAAGCCCAGGACCGGATGGATATACAGCGGAGTTTTACAAAACCTTCATAGAAGAATTAATACCAATACTTTTCAAGTTATTTCAAGAAATAGAAAAAGAAGGAGATCTTCCAAATTCATTCTATGAGGCCAACATCACTCTGATCCCAAAACCAGACAAAGACACTTCAAAGAAAGAAAACTACAGACCAATATCTCTAATGAATCTAGATGCAAAAATCCTCAATAAAATCCTGGTGAATCGAATACAAAAGCATATCAAAAAAATAGTGCACCATGATCAAGTAGGATTCATCCCTGGGATGCAAGGGTGGTTCAATATACGGAAATCAATAAATGTTATTCACCACATCAATAGACTTAAAGATAAGAACCACATGATCATCTTGATAGATGCAGAAAAAGCATTCGACAAAGTACAACATCCCTTTATGTTCAAAATACTAGAAAAACTAGGGATAACAGGATCTTACCTCAACATCATAAAAGCTATATATGCTAAGCCTCAGGCTAGCGTTATTCTGAATGGAGAAAAACTGAAGGCATTCCCTCTAAAATCTGGAACAAGACAGGGATGCCCTCTATCACCACTTCTATTCAATATAGTTCTCGAAACACTGGCCAGAGCAATTGACAGATGAAAGAAATTAAAGGCATAAAAATAGGAAAAGAAGAACTTAAATTATCACTATTTGCAGATGATATGATATTATATCTAACAGACCCAAAAGGGTCTACAAAGAAACTACTAGAGTTAATAAATGAATTCAGCAAAGTGGCAGGATATAAAATCAACACACATAAATCCAAGGCATTCCTGTATATCAGCGACAAATCTTCTGAAATGGAAATGAGGACAACCACCCCATTCACAATATCCTCAAAAAAATAAAAGACTTGTGAATCAACCTAACAAAAGAGGTGAAAGATTTATACAATGAAAACTACAGAACCCTAAAGAGAGAAATAGAAGAAGACCTTAGAAGATGGAAAAATATACCCTGTTCATGGATAGGCAGAACTAACATCATCAAAATGGTGATATTACCCAAAGTTCTCTATAGGTTTAATGCAATGCCAATCAAAATCCCAAGGGCATTTCTTGTAGAAATAGATAAAGCAATTATGAAATTCATATGGAATAACAAAAGACCCAGAATAGCAAAAGCAATTCTAAGCAGGAAGTGTGAGTCAGGTGGTATATCGATACCAGATTTCAAACTATACTACAGAGCAATAGTAACAAAAACAGCATGTTACTGGTACCAAAACAGGCAGGTGGACCAATGGTACAGAATAGAGGACACAGAGACCAATCCACAAAATTACAACTTTCTTATATTTGCTAAAGGGGCTAAAAGCATGCAATGGAGGAAGGATAGTATCTTCAACAAATGGTGCTGGGAAAACTGGAAATCCGTATGCAACAAAATGAAACTGAATCCCTTTCTCTCACCATGCACAAAAGTTAACTCAAAATGGATCAAGGAGCTTGATATCAAATCATACTCTTCGCCTGATAGAAGAAAAAGTTGGCTCCAATCTGCATATTGTTGGATCGGACTCCAAATTCCTTAATAGGACACTCATAGCACAAGAGTTAATAACTAGAATCAACAAATGGGACTTACTCAAACTAACAAGTTTTTTCTCAGCAAGAGAAACAATAAGAGAGGTAAATAGGGAGCCTACATCCTGGGAACAAATTTTTACTCCTCACACTTCAGGTAGAGCCCTAATATCCAGAGTATACAAAGAACTCAAAAAATTAAACAATAAGAAAACAAATAACCCAATCAACAAATGGGCCAAAGACCTGAACAGACACTTCTCAGAGGAGGACATACAATCAATCAACAAGTATATGAAAAAATGCTCACCATCTCTAGCAGTCAGAGAAATGCAAATCAAAACGACCCTAAGATACCATCTCACTCCAGTAAGATTGGCAGCCATTTTGAAGTCAAACAACAACAAGTGCTGGCGAGGATGTGGGGGAAAGGGTACTCTTATACATTGCTGGTGGGACTGCAAATTGGTACGGCCAATTTGGAAAACAGTATGGAGATTCCTGGGAAAGCTGGGAATGGAACCACCATTTGACCTAGCTATTGCCCTTCTCAGACTATTCCCTGAAGACCTTAAAAGAGCGTACTACAGGGATACTGCCACATTGATGTTCATAGCAGCACAATTCACAATAGCTAGACTGTGGAACCAACCCAGATGCCCTTCAATAGATGAATGGATAAAAAAAATGTGGCATTTATACACAATGGATTATTACTCTGCACTAAAAAATGACAAAATCATGGAATTTGCAGAGAAATGGATGGCATTAGAGCAGATTATGCTAAGTGAAGCTAGCCAATCCCTAAAAAACAAATGCCAAATGTCTTCTTTGATATAATGAGAGCAACTAAGAACAGAGCAGGGAGGAAGAGCAGGAAGAAAAGACTAACATTAAACAGAGACATGAGGTGGGAGGGAAAGGGAGAGAAAAGAGAAATTGCATGGAAATGGAAGGAGACCCTCATTGTTACACAAAATTACATATAAGAGGTTGTGAGGGGAATGGGGAAAAAAACAAGGAGAGAAATGAATTGTAGTAGATGGGGTAGAGAGAGAAGATGGGAGGGGAGGGGAGGGAGGATAGTAGAGGATAGGAAAGGTAGCAGAATACAACAGTCATGAATATGGCATCATGTGAAAATGTGGATGTGCAACCGATGTGATTCTGCAATCTGTAGTTGGGGTAAAAATGGGAGTTCATAACCCACTTGAATCTAATGTATGAAATGTGATATGTCAAGAGCTTTGTAATGTTTTGAACAACCAATAAAAAAAAACACTAGTGCCAGGAGACCATTTTACAGATGAGAAAACTGAAACTCATAGAGGCTAAGTTATCTGCTCAAGGTCTGCACAGTCAGGATTCAAACCTAACCTGTTTACTTCCAAAGCCTGTGCATCCTCTTTCTGGAATAACTCACTGCCTAAAAAAAAAAATGAAATATGGAATCCAGAAATTTATAATCCAAAGCCATGATTCTTCAACTCCTGACCAGATAGATGCAAGGCCCCTCAGCCCTGTAAGACACTGCGCCACAACCTCACCCCTTACCGTGGGTCGCTTCCAAATGATGCCTCGAGTTTGGGGGGAACCTGGTCCAAGATCCTTGTAGCCCAAAGCTGATGGACATGCTGGGAACTCTGGGTCCTTAAATAGGACTCCTGATTCTAAGCACTGTTGCCTCAGAGTCTCAAAGTCCTGGCCCAAGTATTTCACAGCGTTCTGGTTGGAGCCAAGACCCTCAGCCACCGCACGCTGCTTGGACATTCCTGCTGCCAGGGCCGCCATGACCGTAGGCTCCGGGGGTGGACAGGAAGACAGAGATGCTCCTCACTCTCAGACTCCTGCCCCGCTGGGAGGAGAGCTATAAGACAGCGCAGAGAGAGGTGGGGCAGGTAAACATTTCACCCAGGGCTCTGCTCCAGAGGGAAGTGAGTCATGGCCAGGAACAAATATGTACCCAAGGTGCGAACGAGTCTGCCTCACAATCTCCTTTACCTTTCAGACAATTCGGAGTCAGGGAACCTTCCAGTGCGCATCCCAGGCTCTTAGCCTAAGAAATACACCAGGGCCTCTACCGCTCCTCTTTGCAAAGCCTGCTCACCTCACACTGGACCCTTTGTAGAGGTGAAAAGGTTGTTAAAAATTCACCAAGGAATTGGAGACATGGCTCCGAGTAGGTGGAGGGTAAGTGGTTAGAGCCATCTCCTTTTTCTCCAGGAAAGCTTGTTTTCATATTTTCTAGGAAGGCAAAAATACCAGCGAGATGATTCATGGAGCTGATTCAGAGTAACCCAACTGGAGGCGGTTCAACCTCTGAACAAAGGTTTGGCCTCTGACTGCCTTGGTCTACCAGTAATTAATCTGGGCTCCACCAGTAATTAACTATCACCTCAAGCCAGTTATTTAACCTCTTTCCCCTTAATTTTCTCAGCTGCAAAATGGCAGATAATCAGAAAATCTACCTCATAGGATTGTTTGGAAAAGTTGATGAAGTAGCACAGGGAATTTACATAGAATCCTACGTGGAAAGCATTTAGCAAATGTCAGACATCATTATTCCTCAGTGTGGGGACCAAAAAGAGAAGCCCAGAAATCAGGAATCTTGGTTCTAATCTCAGAAGTCAAGGACAGGCTGTATGTCCTTGGATGAGTCACATCTCTCTGGGTTCCAATTTCCTAGACCCCATCTACCCTAAGGATGCACACCTTATCAATGTCTCTCAAACTTCAGTGCATGTGGCAGGCTGTATAATGAACGCCCAAAGAGACCGGGTCCTAATCTTTGGAATCTGTAAGTGTTACCTTCTTCAGAAAAAAGGGATTTTTGCTGATATGATTAAATTAAGGATATTGAGATAAGGAGATTATCCTGTCCTAAATGCACAAATGTCCTTATAAAAGGCAAGCAGTGGGAAACCTAACAACAAACAAAAGACAAATCAAGGTGACCAGGGAGGTGGAGGCTGGAGAGATCCTGCCACAGGTCAAGGAATGCTGGCAGCCCTCACTGGATGAGGAAAGGAATGGATTCTACCCTAGCATCATTGGACGGAATGTGGCCCCACCAACACCTTAGTTTCAGCCCAAGGAGGCTGATTTAGGACTTCAAGCCTCCAGAACAGTAAGGGATTATGTTCCTGTTGTTATAAGCCACCACATTTGTGCTAATTTATTACAGCAGCCACAGGAAACTAATGCAACATGCATAAGAATCCCGTGGTGCACTGGCTTAAAGTGGTGATTCCCTAGCAGGCCTTACCACTACCCCCATTCGGAAAATAAGGAGTTCTGATTTGGTAGGTCTGAGGTAAGACCCAGAACCTGCAGTTTTTAAACCATTACCTCACAGACAATGCAAATACCAGGTCCAAGGACCACACTCTAGAAATTCTGGACCAGCTTACCCCTAAGGCCTCCAGCAATGACCTTCAAGCAAGTGACCATCCATATGTTCAGCACTTAGCTAGGGGGGTGGGTCTGAGTGAGCATAAAACAGGGTCTTCTTCCCAGGTATGCAGGGAAAAAAAATTGTGATATCTCAGGTTTCATCAGAAATTCAAGGTCAAAATGACCTTCAGAGGCTCAAGTTAATATCTGAAGGACTAAGTATGGCCCCTGCCCCCTTGGGGCTTCCACTTCATTCCCTTAACATCCTTTTTACCTTGACCCGACATCTCCCCACTATTCAGCTGATCACCTGATTATTATATTTTCACAGCCCACAAAGTTGATTATCATCTTATATGATGGACCCAGCCTTCCCTAAAACCAGAACCACAACTCCATCCAATCCAGACAAAATCCCCTCAAGGATTTTGTTCTTATTTGGTAGGTCTGAGGTAAGGATTCTAGGAGAAATCCAGCAACACTGCATGGGAAAGGAAAAAAGAATATTCATTTTTTTAAAAATCTACCACCTAATTATTTGAATCCTGGGATCGATGTCCATGAGCAGTTTCACTCTACCCAGAGTGGCTATTTCAAACACAAACCTCACCATGTCACTGTCATGCTAGAAAGCTCCCCAGTGGCTGCATACCACTCTTGGGAGAAGAACAAGGGAATTTTTGCACAGCCAGGTAGTCCAGGATCAGAGTGGGCCTGCCCACCTCTCCTCCTGTCTCCTGGGCCTCTCCTCCCTCCCAGTTCTCCCCTCCTGGCTTTCTTTCCAAACCTGGAAGATCATCTGGATTCCACCTGCTGTGCCCTTCATCTGAAATGTTCTTCTCTCACCCCCATCCTCTTCTCATTCTTCAGATGCCAGGTGCCCAGGAAAGGTTTCCCAGACCCCACTCCACACCAAGTTGTTTCTCCTTTTATGTGCTATCATATGCTCTCACAGCAACTGAAATATCCTACAGGCACTGAATGATCCCCCACCATCCCGGGCAACTACCATCATTAATTTTGTTCAACACTGTATCCCGGGATCCTAAATAGCTCCTGAAACAAAGGAGGGTCTCAGCAAATATTTGCTGCTCCCAGAGATCAAAGATGTCCACTGGCTGGATATGTCTAAACCAAATATAATGGACATGACACCTCCCAGCAGGGTTGTTAGTTGATGAATAAGGATCTCCTGGGATTGCTTTCTCATGCTGTTTCTTCACTATGCCTCCCCCAGAACATTCCCTTTAGACTGACAAAAATGAACAAGTCCTCCTCCATCCAATTGCCGAATAAGCACAGCTGGTAATTTTCTTTCCCCACCAGAGAACTCCTTTGGGGTTAGCAATCTCCTTCCCACCCCACCTGCCTAAATTACCTCATTCCTGCATCCAGATGCTACACAAACAAGCCCTTTCTCATCTAGGCAGGCAGGTCTGAGCCACTGCAAATAGAGCCCTCATTTGCTCAGTCACGAAAAGAATAGCAAATGGAGTTGGGAGGGCTCTGCTCAGCAGCCTCTTGTGAGCAGATAGCAAACGTCTACCTGTTATCCCATCGGGAGCCCAGGAGGAGGCAGCCATGCCCACTGTCTCTGTCCACCTGGACAGATGTTATCTCCTCCCTCATGCCTCAGACACCTGCAAGAACCCGTGCCAGCTCCCTGCCAGGAAGCCTCAGGATCCATTACAGAGGTGATGAGGCTGTGCAGACACACGCCTGGCCGCACCTACCTAATAAGAACACCTCCTGGCAAACAGCCCAGGTAAATGTCACTTCCTTCTCGGTGCATATCAGGTGAGCCAGAACACTGAGTTTTAACCACAGGAAGGACCCAGGCAGTAGAATCTCCTCAGCATCAAAAAAGATAAATGACCCTGGTTGCACCCAAGAACTCAAGTGTGTTCTTCAGATAATTAAAGTTTGCAAACCTTGTTTTCTTGCATAGCTATAACTTTAGAAAAGGGAGAGGTGAACACCAGCAGCATGTTTCTGCCTCTTGAGGCTCCCAAGTTCAGAATGCTAAGGCAAGCAAGGGTTAATCCTTGCTGATAGAACATAAAGTGGTGTGGCGGTTTTGGAAAGCAGTAAGGAATTTCGTCAGAATGCTATGAGTTGTATGGTAACTCCCAGTGACATTCCCCATGTCACAAGGAAATGAAAGAGAATTGAAAATATATAGTCACACAAAAACTTGTACACAAATACACATAGTAGCATTATTCACAGTAATCAAAAAGTGGAGACAACCCAAATGCCCATCAATGGATTAGTGGATACACAAAATATAGTAGGTGTATGCCATAGAATAATATTCTGTCATAAAAAGGTGGGAAATACTCTTCCATATTATTACAACATAGATGAACTTTGAAAACCTTATGCAAAGTAATTGAAGCTAGTCATGAAAGGACACATATTATATGGTCAAATGAAAAGTTATGAAATACCCAGAACTGGCAAACACCTACAGACAGAAAGTAAATTACTTTCCAGGGATTAGGCAAAAAGAGGAATCGGGATTAACTGAAAATAGGTAAAAGTTTCCTTTGGGGAATGAAGGAAATATTATGGATTTAGCTAGTGGTGTTGGTTGCACAGCTAAAGATCACATTTTAAATGGATACTTGGAAATAGTGAATTTTATGCTAGGTGAATTTTACCTCAAAAAAAATGTAAATGGAGGGAGAGGGTATTGCAGAAGGGAAGAGCTGTAGTGATCCAAACATTCACCGGTGGTCTCTAAGGAAAAGATTGGCTTCCCATCTGCCCAAGGACATCAAGTGCCCCATTCATGCCATGGATTTCGGGGGCTGTAAGACTAAACCCTGTCTAACGGGCCCCAAGAAAACAGAAGACTGGATGGATCCAGGTGCTGTGGGCTCATCTCTTTCCAGGTTCCTGGAATGGCTCATTGCATCTTGGATCACACCTCAGTCCCTCCTTTCAGGCAAGAAAGTACTCAGGCAAGCCCAGCTGGAAGGCCAGTTAAGATTGCCCCCTAGTGGCCAACTCAGATTCTGCTGACCCAGTACAACTGATATAAAACCCAGAATATTAGGTACACCTAGTTCTTTCAGGTCCGTAGTTAATTAGACTCAGAGCAAGTCCATTGTCAGGTTAGCCCAAGGTCACTCATGCAGCCAACTTGAACACAAGTCTTCTGAATTTAAATTCTGTGTTTTTCCTATGAGACAAGACCTACACTTCCCAGGGTGAAACCCTCAGCTGGGAAATAGGCCATCATGAGGAATGGTGCCTGAAAGCAATCCAAAGACACACATCCCTTCCTCCCACAAGGCTCCTCTGTGCAAACCCCATGAACTGGGGTCCATATGGGGTAGAAGGGTAAAATGGCAAGCACTGTCTGCCCACAAGGAACTTCCGTGTCAAGGCAAGACCGGGCAGCACTCAGAGAAAGGAGAGGTGGCTTCTCAGGCTGAAGAGCAATAAGGAGAGCTTCTTATTGGAGAAGGTGGAGAAGGTGGCATGTCAGTGCTAAAGAATAGGAACTTGAAGGGTGATGAGGCCTTTTTAAAAAGACCGTGCAAAGGGGATGCTGAGACTAGGAGAGCAGTATGGAAAGGGCAGGGAACAGTAACCCTGCACACAGTACCAAGAGAACATTAGTGACCAGGGTGGCTCAGAAGCAGGAGCAGAGAAGGAAGATGAAGAGACAGAGGACCTTGAATACCACCCTACCAGGTGTGCAGTTTTTCATTCCAGTTAGGAGGCAGCTTGTTATGATTTAGATATGAGGTATCCCCCCAAAGCTCATGTACCCAATTAAAAAATGGGGTGGGGGGAGTAAATCTTGTAGAAAAGGGGTAGAACCACAGCCTTTGGGACAGGAGTCCCCTGGTACTTCTCCCTTGCTAGCAAAACCATAAAACTTCTTTTTCTTTTTTTCCAAAAATAAACAAGTTAATTAAATTTAAAAAGAAAATAGTTTAATAAACTTTCTTTAAAAAGCTCATGTATGAGACAATGCAAGAACATTCAGAGGTTCAATGATTAGATTATGGGAGTTGTGACTTAATTAGTGGATTAATCCACTGATAGGGATTAACCAGGTGGTAACTGTAGGCAGGGAGGGTGTGATTTGAGGAGGTAGGTCACTGTGGGCATACCTTTAGAGTTTGTCCCTGCTGAGAAGAGCTCTCTCTGCCTCCTGATTGCCATGTGCTGAGCTGCTTTCCTCTTCACACCCATCCACAGTGATGTTCTATCTTATCTAGGGCCCAACAATGGAGTTGGCCATCTGTGGACTGAGATCTCAAAACTGAATAAAACTCCTCTAAAATTGTTCTTGTCAGGTCTTTTGGTCACAGTGATGAAAAAGGCTAACTAAAACACTGCTGATATGAACCAAGCAAGAATTGATGACAGCCTACATGGGGTAGTGGCAGTGAGGCTGGGCCGGTGGGGAAGAGTTCCCAAGGTTCTTCCTCTGTGAGTCCAGGGAGGCTGGCAGGAATTCATAACCAGGATATCTCCTGTGACACTGCAATAAAATAAAAATATTACTCAGCCTTAAAGAAGAGTGAAATTTGGCATTTGCAGGTAAATGGATGGAGCTGGAGAATATCATGCTAAGTGAAATAAGCCAGTTCCAAACAATCAAAGGCCAAATGTTTTCTCTAATATTTGGACACTAATTCACAATAAGCAGGCGGGGGAGGGGGGAGCGGGGGAGGGAAGTATAGAGGTTCTTTGCATTAGGCAGAGGGGAGTGAAGAGAGAGAAGGGGATATGGGGATAGGAAGGATAATAGAATGAATCAGACATTATCACCCTGTGTACATATATGATTACATGACTGGTGTGATTCTACATCATGTACAACCAGAAGAATGAGAAGTTACCCTCCATTTATGTATGATGTGTCAAATGCATTCTACTGTCATGTATAACTAATCAGAACAAATCAAAAAATGTTAGACTTTAAAAAAGGGTTGCAAAGCAACATATATAGCTGACCCAATTTATATGAAACAAATGCAAAGCAAACTACATTTTTTATGCATGCGAATGCGAAATATATTCAGGTGAAATTGGCTACATATATGTAAATGTCAATACATGAATATACACAAAAATCTTAGACAACCAATTCAGCTCAGTTACTTCAAGAGAAAATGAGTTTGTATATTTGAAATGGAGAAATATTATTTTTTATTTTTAATAAGTTTTTATTATGATCTATATATTTTTTAAGTACATTAAAATGAGAAATAAATATATTGATGATAACTTAGATAAACAACAGGGAAAAGAGGCATTATTTACTATCTTAAAGATATTAGGTTTTGGTTTTTTTTTTAATTTAGATTTGGGTTTTAAAGAACTCAGTTCTTTGAGAAACTAAAAAAAAAAAATGTGCTTTTTCTTTAATTCACTGTTGATTTAGATACATTCAGTCTTCACTTAGGCCTACAGGAAATAGGGCAAGTTTGATGGCTTTGTAAACTCAAACTTATACTCCACTGTGTTATTCAGTTCTCTCTACTGTAGGAAAAGAGTAAGTTAATTACTGTTTTGATAGTAATATGTCCTTCAATCTATCTTCTAATACTAAAAAAGTAAGCACTTTTTTCTCCAAAAAGCAAAACTGTATTCTGGTCTTCATTTCCACATTCTGACACAGAGCTCCTAAATCCCTTGGACTGTCTTGGTGGCAGGAGCACCTTTCATTCTAATGAGGTGACTCTTGATGGACTCTTCGACAGGGACTGGTCACCAGAAGAAGCAAACCATGATTCAGAGATTGGAACTTGCAGACCTCTCCCCATCCCATCCTCTGGGGAGGGGAAAAGAGCTGAAGACTGTGTTGATAATCAATCATGTCTGCATGATGAAACCCCCATGAAAATCCCTGAACTATGGAGTTTGGAAAGGCTCCAAGTGGCTGAAACACGTGGAGGTGCTGGGAGGTTTGTGCACCTGAAGAGGACAAAGAAGCTCCAAGCCCCTTCCCGATCCTTGGCCCTGTGCTTATCTCCCATCTGGCTATTTCTGAGTAGCATCCCTCTAAAATAAACTAGTAAGTATGTTTTGCCTGAGTTCTGTGAGCATTCTAAGCGATGGCCAAATGCTAGAAGACAGTCAGAGGAACTTCCAATTTGTAATCAAGTCAGACAGAAGCAGGAACTGAGCCCCCACCATTGGTCATGAGATCTAAAGTGGTGGGCCGTCTTCAGAGAAGGAGCCCTTACTCTGTGGGGTCTGTGCAAACCCCAGACAGTTAGTGTCAGAACTGAGTTAAACCATGGGACACCATGCTGTTGTTGGGAAATTGATCAGCAGAGGAAAAAACACACATGGGTGGCATCAGAATTGAAGTGTGGTTTAAACACTGGAAAGCAGCCAAAGCCTCCTGTATCTCTCTTCTGGCTGGCTGAGATCTTAACCTCACCCTGCCACCAGCTGCCACAGTTCAGAATTCTAGATAAATAGGGAAGACTCCAGGAAAGAGGCAGGGCAAAGCCAGAGATTCTCCTGGTTTTGGAAAAGAAGCCCCTGAAATAGCAACTGTGTGCTTTTCAAGGTCAGTGTGAGATCAAGGGAATTTCAAGTTTACAGAGATGCATGGAGATTATGCATAATCTGGGAGCCAATTACTTACACTTGAGGTTGTTCTTGTTGGGTTTGTCATCTTATCACACACTTGCCTGCCCTCAATCCCTGTTGCCAAGTGGCCACCTGCAGCATCAGTTTTCTCCTTTACTGAACCATTTCCTCTAGCAAGAAAACTTATAAATTTCTAATATCCTAAAAAACAAAATGTTTTTTAAGCCAGGTGTGGGGGTGCATACTTGTAATCCCAATGACTTGGGAGGCTGAAGCAGGAGGATCACAAGACACCAGTATTCTGCCCTCACCCCTCTGAGTCCTTTACTATCTTCATGTCAGAGGCTCTGGTGTGCGTCCAGTCAAAGCAGCCAGTCCTGCTTGTTCTGTGGGAGGGTCGGACTGCTCTAGAGCTGTCATGGCCACTTTCACAGGGGTCACAGAAGACAGCCGGGGCTCTCCAACTAGGAATATTTGCCCCCCAGACTGTTTGGTGACAAGCTGGAGCATAAATGTGTTCTCTTGGATTGTCAGTTTTTTTATCTGAAGTTTATGTTTTACAGGAGGATTTTTTTTAGGTTTTTAATAAAAACGTCTATATGTCTCCTTTGAGACACATAAAAGGACTCCAGACTCAATTTTCAAAAGTGTATATTTGCTCTTCAAGTGTAGGGTTCTCCTCTTCCCTTTTTAGTGAGGCAACTGTGAATATAAATATATGAACTAAAACACCTTTTAAAAGGAAAGATAAATACAAAGATCAGAATGGTGACCCCTTCCATCCTGGATTCGGGGATGGCAGCCCATAGAGAGATTTAAGTTTTAGATAATGTTTTAATGTTTAGTGAAGCCGTGGAAACTGAAGGGTTCATTATACTATTAAGAATAAATAAAGGAAATTAAGGAAAGCCAAATGTGGATGAATGATGAACGTGTCACAGATCAAAGATTATAATTCATCTAATTAGGAACGTTATCAGTAAAAAAAAATAAATAAATAAGAAAGAAAGAAATTCCCACAGCAGGGAGAAAGAGAAAGAGTTATGGGTTGGGAATCCTTCCCAAGGAGGGTCAAATCTCACAGGATCTGGAAGTGAAATCAAGTGGGAGGAAGGTGGCTGCAAGTGTCAATCATGTCCCCCTTGGCTACACTTTGAAACAGCCACACTTTCCATCCTCAGTTCCCCTCATCACTGGGACAATAAAAACACTGAATTCTCTGCTGGAATTTTTTCAAAGGAAAAGCAAAGGAAGAAAGAAACTTCAATAGAGTCTTATGACACTTCCATTGTGCAAGGGAAATTTAGAGGGACACTCCAACCTGAACCTGTAATAGATAGGTGGTAATTTGTGCATATCAGCAATTTCCCAACGTTGTCTCCAAAACATGACTGTAGATCCTTCCCTTGATTACTGATTGAGCACATGTCCTGCCCAGTCTTCCTCCTAAATGTCCCTTCAGTCACTTTTCTCCTCTCCTTCCCCAAGGCCATGATTTAAATGCAATTCCTTCCAGTCTGGATCAGAGCTAAAGCCTTCCAAATTTCTCCATCTGTAATCTCCCCATTCTGATCCTGTAACTTCAAAGTATTCCAGTGCTCCTCACCTAGCCTTCAAAGTGACATCCCACCTCCTTGGCACAACACAATGAACCTAACCATCTGGTTCCTGTCCCAGCCCATCAACATCACAACTCTACCCTCCCATGGGTCTTCCACACAGAACTAGCTGTGGGCAGCTCCTCCACCCTCCCCACTTCTGCTGACCCCTCTAGCTCAGTTGACAGAAACTACCACTCTGCTCTCTCCCTGCTTTGCCACGACTCATCTTCCTGGATTAAGTTCAAATATCATTCCTCTAGAGAGACCCCCAAGATAAAGACTACTCTGTGCATCTGTTCTTGCCAGTTTTTTTGCTGCTGTAACTAAAGGATCTGACCAGAACAATTTTAGGGGAGAAAAAGTTTATTTGAGGGGCTCACGGTTTCAGAGGTCTTAGTCCATAGACAGCCAGCTGTTCCATCCTCAGGTCTGGAGATTAGGCTGAACATCAAGGTGGAAGAGTGTGGCAGAGGGAAGCAGCTCACATGATGATCATGAAGCAGAGAGAAGGGTATCCATTTGCCAGACACAAGTATATACCCCAAAGGCATGGCCCAGTTCCCACCTCCTCCAGCCACACCCTACCACTCCAATTACCACTCAGTTAATCCTTATCAGGGGATTAATTCATTGATTGGGTTAAGATTCTCACAACCCAATCATTTCTCCTTTGAACATTCTTGCATTGTCTCACACGTGAGATTATGGGGAACACCTCATATCCAAACCATAACAGCATCACACCGAATTGTAATCGTTAGTTGACTTCTCAGCACCTCCACTCCTTCTGTTAGAGTTAGAATCCCTTGCATGCAGGAACTATATTTTTTCATTCATATGCCTTTATCTCCTTATTTCCTAGTACCTGACATATAATAGGTGCTTGATGGATTAGATATCCTAGATATTCAAGTCATATTAAAGTTTTGTATCTCATACCCTTGGGCTGACAAGAGACAGTACCATGAATCCCAGAATGGAAATAACTATAGATATTTAAGTACACATGCATCCTGAGGACTTTTATTTCATACTTGATTCTCTGAAAATGTTTGAAAGTATCAGTTACAACAAGACCACCCAAGAAGGATCAAGGGAAGTTCTGATTATCTAGAGAAAATAGCAATAGATGCAGCCAATAAGAGCCCAAACCAAGAGTCCAGAGATTGGGTTTCCAGCCTTGGTTTTGCTACATTATCTAGTTGCCTGGGGAAGTCACTTTAATCCTGGGTCTTCCTTTGCTCATCTGCCACAGAGGGTGTGAGAAGCCCAGAGAACAGCCCTGCTATGCGCTCAGTCTAGTTAAGCTTCTCTGAAGGGAGGGGACTGCTGCTTCAGTTCCCCGCATCACTGGGACAATAAAAACACTGAATTCTCTGCTGGAATTTTTTCAAAGGAAAGGCAAAGGGATACCTGGGCAAAGCCACCAACCCAGAGCTGGACCAAATCTTATCACCACCACTACCACCACCACCACCACCACCCTGTTTCTGCAACAACACTCCTGTGCAACAGCAACTGTCATCAACCATGTTCCACAAGCAAGGAAACTGAGTTTCATCATAGCCACAGAAAAGAATTTGAACCCTGGTTGTTCCCAACTTAAACCCCCATGTCTGTCCAAGGTGCTGTACTGACACTGTTAAAGTTATACATGATCACTTTATTATATGTAGATTGCATATTATGGAGACTGTTCCATATTATGCACAATGTGGAAACTGTTTTTTTGTCACTGGAGTCCCCATGCGGGGGGGGGGGGGGGGGGGCTGGGTTCCTGCTGGCTGTCCCAAGGGAGATACTCCTCACCTTCCAACAGCAGATAGTAAGGGCTTGGGGCACTGGAGGCAAACCCTGCCCAAGGGTTGGGACCTCTCAAATCAGCTGATATCCTAGTTAGCTGAAATTAGACTGTGAACAGGATCAGTCAGCGGTAACAAATGTTTAAAGGAATCAAAGCCACAGCGTTCTGGCGCTGGCAGCTGGTGGTCTCTGCTGCCCCCTAGAATTCTATTTGCTCCCAACAGATCTGTGACCTCTAAAACCAAGTGCCTGGTATAACATTATCTTATAGCAACCCCTTTTTCTTTTTTTTTTTTTATTGATTGTTCAAAACATTACAGAGCTCATGATATATCATCTTTCATACATTTGACTCGATTTATGAATTCCCATTTTTTCCCCAAATACAAATTGCAGAATCACATTGGTTACACACTCACATTTTTACATAATGGCATATTAGTGACTGTTGTGTTCTGCTACCATTCCTATCCCCTATTATCCCCCCTCCCCTCGCCTCCCCTCCCATCTTCCCTCTCTACCTCCTCTGCTGTTAGCAACCCCTTTTTCAATCCTCAGAGGATCGATACTAGCTGAGTTTTCTGACACCTATAAGCTTATTTTAAGCACATTTTGAAGTAATTAGGGACTCTGAAAATTAGTAAAGGAAAAGAATCATGCTTGAATCCTGCCTTTCCTGTGTGGACTGTGTTTTAGGGTAATTTAGTAATTGATAATGCAATGCTTTTCTCTATAGAAGAATTGCCGTATAGGAGAACCAGTGGTAGAAGTCACCATTTTACAACCCTCGATGAAATAATGGATGTAGGCAGTTGCCACCAATGGACGCTAACATGATTAAATGAAAGACTAATAAAGAGCTTTAAGATGGACAAAACCGGCTGAAATACCTATACACACTTATGTACAGAACAGTATGGCCCTGTTATGTGATATAATCGGGCGCATCATACAGCCCCACATGTGAAGAATTGTGTCCTCTCCTCAAGGACAAACTGAGTCTAAGCAAACCTCTAGATCTTATTGCCATTCTAGAGAAAACAGGAGATGAAGCAGGGTTTCTCAACATTGCATCACTGACATGGTGATCTGGATAACACTAAAAGAATAGCAACTAATATATAACCTTAACAGTGGAGTGAAATAATAAAAAAAAAAATTGTTGATACAAAAGAAAGCACAAAAAAGGAAGAAAAGTGGATATAGAATAGATGAAACAAATAAAAAGCAAAAAGAAGACAAAAGGTTTAAATACTAACATATCAGTATTCCATTAAGTCCAAATGACTACTGGAGAAAGATTTTGGCCAAATTATATTGTTATATCATGTGCATATAAAAATATGCAATAATGGCCAGATTCGGTGGCATACGCCTGTAATCCCAGAGGCTTGGGAGACTGAGACAGGAGGATTAGGAGTTCAAAGCCAGCCTCAGCAAAAGCAAGGCACTAAGCAACTCAGCAAAACCCTGTCTCTAAATAAAATACAAAATGGGGCTGGAGATGTGCCTCAGTGGTCAAGTGCCTCTGAGTTCAATCCTCAGTACCCCCAAAAAATATACATACGTGAATATATATATATATATATATATATATATATATATATATATATATTATATATATATATAAAATAGTGAATCCCAGCATTACATATAATTATAATGCACCAGTAAAAATATGGGGATAATCCAAATAACTACACTTAGAAAACAAAAATTTGCAAGGGGTGTAGCCCCAATGGAAATGTATGTGCTTAGCATGCTTAAAGCCCTGGGTGCAATCCCCAACACCCAAAAGAAATTGATTAATTAATTAATTAATTAAACATTCACAGACTAACTAAAAACAATAACAAAATGATACAGTTTAATTATAAAGAAATAGAAAGGATAAAAAGACACGGGGAGGAGCTAAGGTTGTGACTCAGTAGTAAAGAACTTGCCTAGGACGTGCAAGGCCCTGGGTTCGATCCTCAGCACCACATGAAAATAAGTAAATAAAATCAAGGTATTGCATCCAACTACAACTAAAAAATAAAATAAAATTTAAAAAGTTTAAAAAAAAGACAGGGGTAAATGCATGCAATCACCAACAGAAAGCTGGAAGACTGTATTATTATCACAAAAAGTACACCTTGAGTTAAAATCTCTATATTACTAGAGATAAGGAGAAAGTTTTCATCATAATAATAAAAGGTCAACACATTGGAAATATATAGCAATCAGTATGTACTCGTACACTCATCACAGCATAGCTTCAAAATATATAAAGAAATAATTGGCAGGATAAAACAGGAAAATAGTACTCTTAGAACAAACAGACAAAAATATCAATAAGGACACAGAAGACTGGAGCAGTACAATTAGCAAACAGCCTTACTGCCATTCAGAGAGCGCTGTGCCTATCAGCAGCACAGCCTATGTTCTTTTCAAACACACATGGAGCGCTTACCAAAATTAACCACAACCTACACCCATTGTCCTGGTGCCTGGGTAATTTTTGCCCACACAAGGAACTGAAACTGACCCAACACAGGCCAATGAGTCCTTTCCTTGGGGTTTGGTTGGATCTGGTGACTGAAAGCTGTGAGAAGTTTGGATCTGGAACATCTCCCTCAAAACGCACGTGTTGAAGGCTTGGTCCCCAAAGCAGCAATGTCCAGAGGTAGGGCTTTTTAGGAAATAATTGAATCCTGAGTGCTCTAACCTCATTAGTGGACCAAGCCATTTGATGAATTAATAATGTGAGTAGACTACTGGGAGGTGATGGAAACTACAGCCAGCTGGGATGTGGTTAAAGGAAGTAGGTCCCGGGGAATGTACCCTTGGGGACTATTTCTTGGTCCTGGGCCCTTTCCCTGCCTTCCTCTCTCTCTCTCTGTCTTTACTTCCTGCCTGCAATGGACGGACCAGTTTTTCTCCCAATGAATGAATGTTTAATATTGGGCCTCCTATTGGCAAGACTCAGAAGCCCTGCTGTGATGGTTTAGCTAGGAAGTGTCCCCTCAAAGCTCATGTGTGAGACAATAAAAATTTCAGAGGTAAAATGATTAGATGATGAGAGCTGTAACCAAATCAGTGGATTAATTCACTCATGTGGATTAACTTTAGGAATGGTGTGGCTGGAGGAAATAGAACAAACAGACAAAAATATCAATAAGGACACAGAAGATTGGAACAGTACCATTAGCAAACAGCCTTACTGCCATTCACTGGGGGTTTATATTTTATCCCTGGTGAACAGTCCTCTATTTCTCTCTGCTTCCTGGTTACCATGTTCCAATTGCTTCCCTCCATCACACCTTTCCACCATGATGCTCTGCCTCTCTCACGTTGGACCCATTTTCATGGCCCATGTTGTTGAGCCATTTTCATATTGTACATCTACAGGCAGGTACCATAGTTCTCCCACTGTCTGCCTAATATCCTCAGCGAGCCCCTGGGTGGTGAGGATTCTGTTTAGGGTCTTGTACCATCAAAACCTGGCAGAGAACTTCAGGTGTTTTGCCAGGTTCTGGATTTATGTCATCAATCTGCAGTCATCACCCTATCAACATTTATTTTTGTTTTTGGTTTACTTTGAATTGATTTCTGTTCCTTGTACTAAAAGAATCTCTGTACACAGTCTGCTAGTTAAAAGTTATTTTTAACTTGTAAACTTTATAGAGAACAGTTTTAGGTTTGCAGAAAAGTTAAGAGCAACATACAGAGTTCACACACACACACACACACACACACACACACACATGCATGCACATACAAGTTTCTCTATGGTTAACATCTTGCACTATAGTGGTATATTTGTTACACTGATCAGCCCATATGGCAACATCATTGACACAAAAGTTTATACTAGGGCTCTCTCTTGCATTGTACATTCTATGGGTTTGGACAAATGTATAATGACACTGTTAGAATCTTACAGAGTAGTTTCCTTGTCCTAAACATCCTCCACACTCTATCATTCATCCCTCCCTCTCTCCCTCTCCATCAAACACCAGGAAATCATCTTTTCACTTTTCCCATAATTTTGCCTTTTCCAAAATGACATATGGTTGCATTTATATAGCATGTAGAATTTTCAAAACTGTTTCATTTACTTAATAAAATGCACTCAAGTTTCCTCCATATCTTTTCAGAACCTGATAGCTCCTTGCTTGCTTTGGTTTTTATGTTTGTTAGTTTGTTTTTAACTATACAACAATGAACCAGGTGCAGTGACAAAAACCCATAATCCCAGTAGTTCTGGAGGCTGAGGCAGGAGGATCGAGAGTTCAAAGCCAGTCTCAGCAATGGCAAGAAACTAAGCAACTCAGTGAGACCCTGTCTCTAAATAAAATAACAAAACAGGTCTGGGGGTGTTGCTCAGTGGTCAAGTGCCCCTAATCCCCAGTATCAAAAAAAAGATACAACAGTGTTCCAAACTGAAGAAATTAAACTATGACCTATCTATCTGCTGGCTGTGTGAGGAAGCGTGAGGAGGCTCAATACCCTAGAGGCACTCAGGTCCTACCAAGTTCTCTTCCTCTCAACCATCCTTCATCCTGTCTTCTTTGTTTTTATTAATTTTGTTATTTGTTCTTTTTAGTTATACATGACAGTAGAATGTATTTTGACATATCATATAAACATGGTCATCTTCTTATTGTTCCTCATGATTTACAGAATGACCCACTTTACTAATTTTTCTTGCCTTAAAGTTTATTGTCTGATGTTAACATAATTGTGCCACATGATTTATATTCTGATTTGAATTCACATGGTATAATTTTTCCCATTGTTTCAGTGTTAATCTTTCTATGTCTCATTGGTGTAGATCAGTCAATCAATTATTGAGTCCCTCCCTAATATGAAACTAATCCTCTCTTTTTGGCATAGACCCCAGTTATTGGTTGGGACTTGTTTTCATATGTTTATAGCTAAATTCTGTTTGCTAACATTGTTTTGCTAACAGAAGAGAAAGTACGATGACAGCCAGCCCTTGGGTAAGGTGAGGTGGCTCTCTGCACCTACGACAAACTCCACTGAATCTGAGAGCTGAACTTTCTGCTCATCACGCTCCCCATAGTTGGCGCAGCCCACATTCAAAGACTGATAGAAGCAGGGAATAGGGACCCAGATGTTGTGGTATCTCTTATGGTCCTTATATGGGCCAGATTATCCCATGGAAATGGCCAGGACTTTGTCACACCTATGTCACTTTTTGACTTCTCCTTCTGCCCAAGATAACTCCCCATGCCCTTTCCTACCCACAGATGTTGATCTCTAATAAATACTCTGCACACCAAACTCCATCTCATCATCTACTTTTGGAGAACTAGCAACAGGGTTGGCAGGGCCTCGAGGGGCCTGTGCTTGGTTTAATGCTCTGCTATTGCAGTTCTAAAATTATAGGTTTTGAACAGCCTAAAATAAACTTACAGAAAAATCAGTCAGAAAAATTTTATAATGAGTCAAGATATTTCATGAATAAAATAGTATTATTCATTACATTATATAAAAGGATAGCATAACAGTATATTTTTGTAACTTGCAAGTTTATGCTGTTACTTTTATATCATTATTTATCCTTATTACATTTTATAACTAAAAATAAATTTAAGGAAACAGTTTTATATCTCAATTTTTTTCCAGTGCCGGGAATTGAACCCAGGGTCTTCCACATACTAGGCAAGAGCTCTACTACTGAGCTATATCCCCAACAATATTTTAGTATTTTTAATGGCACTTTTTCTGCAAGATGGTCACGTTTTCATTTTGTGCCAAGCCCTACAAATTATACAAATCACATAGCCAACCCTGAGGGTAGACTCGTGCCAACATAGTTGTCCCATAAGCATCCAGAGGAGAACAGTAATATTTCATGCTATTCTCTGTTATATATTCCTTAGTGTGAATGAATCAGATACCTCCATGAAAGAAGATTTCTAAATCCTAGGGGCACTGCATACTTGGAAAATAGAATATCATTAAGGTGGAAAGGGGTGATAAACTAGAGAACAGATGCCTACAGACAAACTCCAAATTTGGCCCATAATTAGGCTTTGTTAAAATCCTGTTCCTGAAAGGATGCAAATCACACAGCCACCTATTAAAAACTGAAAATTAAGATGTCATTTATATGAGTCATAAAAAAAAAGATCCCATTATCGTCAGAAGTACGTTAACACCATATATAAAATAGAACATTCAGGCACATTGTGCAACCTCTTCTTTAAAACTGACTCTGAATGGCCCAACTCTGGAGATTTGGAACTGCTTCTTATTATCTGAGATCCTCTGGAGAAATATCCATTTCTCAGAATTCTAAATAGAAAAAAAAATCTAGAGTTAATTAAAGTGCGCCAATACGGTCATTTTCCACGTGGAGTGGAAAGAACTAATGTGTAGTTAGGATAGCAGCAAAGGGCCAGTTCAAATAAATCACTGGTAAATTGAATATATGACTCTTGGGAAGTGATCGAAACACAACTTATCTTATTTTTTACACTCACTTACATGTATACTTGGTATTTCCATTTGCATGACCACCTTGTGCAAAAATAAAGGACTTGTTGTTGTGTGAAAGAAATCTCCACAGTTAACAACATGCTAAGTGTCATGGGATAAATCAAGTTGTTCTTGTTCTAAACAGATTTTAAATTCAGAAAGAATCAACTGAACACAGGAAAAAAAAAAAAAAAAGTCTCTGATCTAAGAGACTTTGACCATAGCACTTCAACTATATATCCTCAGGAAAGATAAAAAGAACTGAAAACAAGGGGCTGGGATGTAGCTCAGTGGTAGAGCACTTGCCCAGCATGCAGAAGGCCCTGGGTTCTTCCCCAGCAATACAAAATAAAAACAAGGAAACTGTAAATAAAATTTGAGCACTAGTTAGTAACTTTGATCTTCATAGTAGTACATATTAGTAATTCTGAAACTACTTTCTGCATGTTCTTGGATTAAATAAATGAATAATTATATCAACAAGGATAGGAGCTATGTTTTTCATTGTTAGAAAAGGCAATTACAAGGATGGAAAGAGAAAAATTTTAAATAAACCACATTTGGCATTCTAGGTCAATATATACTCATGTAGCAAAGTAAATTTTTTAAAAGTGGAACTTTGTTTTACTTACTTATTTCCATAAACATAAAGTAGGCATGGGTTTAATTACATAATTTTTATGATTTATTTATCTAATAATTGAGAGAACCAACCAGATGATAACATTGATTCAAAGAAAATTTGAAAGATTAAGTAAGGCACTGGATAAATAATGTTGAAATAGAAAAGAATGTAATGTTAAAATAGGACTTCTGGGTTGTATACAAAACTGATTGATGTCATATATGACAAGAAAACTAGAATAGGGCGTGGTGATGCACATCAGTAATCCCAGCAACTCAGGAAGATGAGGCAAGAGGATCACAAGTTCAAAGCCAGGCTTAGCAATTTAGCAAGGTCCTAAGCAACTTAGTGAGAAAAAAAAAAAAACACTAGAACCTTTGGCATTTGAGAGTCTGGGGTTTTATTTGTTTTGGTTTGGGAGTTTTGTTTTAGTTTTCATTGTTTTATTTTTTTATCTAGCAGAAATTATTTGCATTTGGACGAGATTTTTTTAAAACTATATGTTAATATTTTAACTTTATATAGAGTCTCAGCCCCCGTTCAATAGTGAATAACCAATCAAACAGAGGCAAATCCAACATTCCACTAGAGAATAAGAAAATCCTTGGTTGGATCTGTTAATTAGAGACTGGATAGAGTCCTCTCTCTTTAGAGGACAGAGATCTGACTGCGTTGAGGGCCAAGAAGCACCACTATTTCAGTACCAATAAGCCCTCAGACATCGGTTTAGAAAAACAATTCTCCACTAAAAGGAACCAAGGCTCCTGAAAGAAGAAGTTGATTCCAGAGCTGACATGGAAACCGGATAAGAAGAATCTGGAATATCTTTATGTGCCATAAAGTAAGGGAAAATGCTTGAGAAATGATGGGGTTTTGTTAAAAGGACAGAGGCACTAATCACCTCCTGAAGGCCTCACCTCCAGGCACCATAGTAGATTAAGTTTCCACCCTCTTTAACACCTCATAGTGAGGATTAAATTTCAGCACTTGAAGCCTTGGGGGTCACTAAAACCAAATCCAAACTATAGCATTTATTAAGCTAAAAATCCCCCTGCAAGAAATTCACAAAAAGATTGGTGTCTACCTCCATCACAGTCCAGGGTGTGCTCTTGGATAGACTGGTGTGGCAGCGCCAGGGTTGAGGTCCACACTTCCCAATCAGCTAACAGGGAACAACTGAGATTAGACTAAAAGGTCACTGTCCTTTCCTTTGGGTTCACTAGGCAGAAATGATCAGAGTGGCAGACAGCTGTCCAGAACATGAGACTCAGTGGTCAATGGAATGGGGAAGGGCAGCCCCATGTCACCCAGTTACCCACACACATAATAACACCAATGGAGGGGAAGCTTGCTCCTCCAGCCCCTGACACTACCTGCATCCTAGGGCCAGATTATCTAAGACATACCTTACCCTGAGTGCTGTGATCCCTGGGCTCTTTATGAAAAGCATGAAGACCCGGAGGAGGAGAACATTAGTTGGCAGCTGCAGATCATTCTCCTGCATGTTCTTATGAAAGAAAATAGTCTTAAATGTGAAACTTCTTAAGACATGGAACTGGAGGCTATGCTCATTATTTTTTGCTGAATGAGAAGGTAGGCCGTTATTACAAGAGGGATAGTGGTTGATGTACAAAAAGATACTAGGAAAGAGATGTAATTCCTCTCACTGTAACTAGAAGACATGAGAATTTAAAAATAACATCTAACTGCATTTTATGATTCTGCATTAGCTCATTGACCTTGGGGAAAAGTTATGAAAGTTGTAGAAGATGTTATTGAGAATGAAATGACACATGAAATCCATACAGAGGGGTGTTTTCAGGTGTCCAGGATGCCACCCCTGCCAAGGGCACCCCAGTGTAAGAGTGAGAATCTGTTGGGTCCTCCGATGAGCTCATAGTGTCATCATCGTCTTTATTCCAAGTGTGGCCACCACATCTTCAAACGTTCTAAGAGCTCATTACCGTCCGGACTATATCCTGACAGACTGATATGGTCCAATCAGCTGCAAACTAAAAGAAACATCACACCACAGGCAATGTGCCCTGAAATCTTCCCCATCCCTCTTATCATCTTAGAAGCCAGTGTGAACCAATCCCAACACATTCCAGAGCAAATATAGCATTCCAGGATGAGTTGAATGTCACTCACAGGTCTCTCTAGCATTTAAGCATCCCATGTAGGCCTCCTTGGAGTCCTGTCCATGAGCCTCCATGATCCAATCAGAGCCTATAAGCCCCACCTCTGAAACTTTCTGTATTGGGAACCACACTTTCAAGTACATGAGTCTTTGGGGGACATTTCAGATCCAAACCATAACAACCTGGATAATCAAGGATAAGCCTTAACTTACTCAAATCTGCAAAGTCCCTTATACCATGTGAAGTAACATAGCACCAGGTTCCAAGGACTTGACTGCAGTCATTTGAGAGGAGCTGCTGTTCAGGCCACCACAGCCACCAAGCCTCACCCAGTTGGAACATAAGCAACAGATTCTACTCAGATGTCCAACTTTAGCCCTAAATGAACTAAGACAGGGAGAGAAGTGGCACCATGGTAGAAGTATTTATTTTTTATTAAAATAAATGTTACACAAATTTTAGCCTACTGACCCTTTTTAAGTATCCAGTTCCATAGTGTTAAGTACCTTTACGTTGTTGTGTAATAACTCTTCAAAATTTATCGCATCTTACAGATCTGAAACACCTTACCCATTGTCCTTCCCCTAAGCTCCAGCAACCATCATTCTACTTTTTGACTACTCCGCTGGCCGTGGTGGCATTTTGGAAGCTGTATATGAATTATGGGTTTGTTTGAGCCAACATAAGTCAGGGAAGCTGCTTTTCTGGGAACTGCTGGGTGAAATTCCCCAGTTTGAGAAAACCCGGATCATGCTGGCGCCCTGGCTCACAGCCTTAGGATCAAACACAGTCTCCTGGGGATGGGGGTCATCTGTCACACTGGAACAAGACCCCTCCCACACTGAAACTTTATCCCTGCTTTTGATATACTTCCCCTTAAATAAAGAATTGGGGTCTTTTTCTGTCCTCCAGTTCCTATCAGGGCTAGAAGAACCATCAGGTGCCCTGCTTTCTAAACCTAATCTCTGGCTTTGTCTTTATTTCTTACTGATTATGTCAGACTTTTTATTTTCCCAGGCAGCTCTCACCTCCCAGGAGTATAAACTGCTCTGCCAGGTGCTGGTGACCTGGCAGTGGTCATACCTATAATTCTTTGTGGCAGAGGCTTGCCACAATGCTGAGGCACCTGCAGAGGCCCCTGTTCACCAGTTCTTGCAATCATGCCATAATATTTCAGATATGTCACTCAGAGCACAGGCATGAGTTTATTGAAGGGACAGGAAAGAGGGACACTCTCCAGGGAGAGAGTGGGTCCTCTCAGAGAGGACTTCTTACCCTCCAGTTTTATTGGGGATCTCAAGGAAGTTTCCAGAGAGTCCTGCCCAGCTTCATTTTTTGACTTTTGACTAACAGCATAGAAACTGCAGAGATCCCCTGGAAGAGAGGATGGTATGGTGCTCACAGAGTGAGAGTTTTTGAGGAAATGGAGTCCCCCAGTTTTACCTCAATTTCCAGCCCCCTTAATTGGTTTGTTGCCCTTTGAGTAGCCCCTGCAAGCTTTTTTTTTTTTTTTTTTTAATATGGAACGCTTCACGAATTTGCGTGTCATCCTTGCGCAGGGGCCATGCTAATCTTCTCTGTAGCATTCCAACTTTAGTATCTGTGCTGCTGAAGCAAGCACCCCCTGCAAGCTTTCTTGGTGAGGGTCTTGCTTTTTTGGCTGCTCAGGCATTGGTGTTGGAACACAGTTTTGATAAAGGATGGTCCAGGATGTGACTTGATTTTGAAACAATAATTTTTCTCAGAGGCATGTAAGATGGCTGGGGGATGTTTTTAACATTCTGGGCCCCCATCTTCCAGTTGCTTGCCCATCAGAGCTCCCTGTGGTTCTCAGTGGCCCTTCATTTTCCTTTCCCTGCGCTCCCATCCATGAGTGACTAGCTACCTAACACCAGCTACTCCAGAGACTGAGGCAGGAGAATTGCAAGTTCAAGGCAGCCTAAACAACTCAGCAAGTCCCTGTCTCAAGATAAAAAAGTACTAAGGATGTAGCTCAATGGATTCAATCCCCAGGAACAGAAAGAAGGAAGGAAGGAAGGGAGGGAGGGAGGGAGAGAGGGAGGGAGGGAGGGAGGGAGGAAGAAAGACATACTTGACTATTCTAGGTACTTCATGTAAATGGGATTATACAGTATTTGCCTTTTTGTGACTGTCTTATTTCATTCAGTATAATGCCCTCCATGTTCATCTGTATTGAAACATGTGTCAGAATTCCCTTCCCTTTCAAGCCTAAAAAAATATTCCATCATGTCTATACCACATATGCATTCATCACTCATCTATGAGTGGATATTTGGGTTGCTTCCACCTTTTGGCTATTGTGAATAATGCTGCTGTGAACATGGATATATAAACAACCCTTCAAGCCAGGCATAGTGGCACACACCTGTCATTCCAGCAGCTCAGAGGCTGAGGCAAGAGGATCACGAGTTCAAGGCCAGCCTCAGCAATTTAGCAAGACCTTATCGCAAAATAAGAAATTAAAGTTAGTGGTTAAGTGCCCCTGAGTTTAATCCCTGGTACCAAAAAACAAACAAACAAAAAATCCCTTCAAGACCCTGCTTTTATTTCTTAGGGGTACATACCTAGAAGAGATATTGTTGGATTTAATTTTTTGAGGAATAGCTATACTGTTTTCCATAATGAAAAGTTTAATATTAATGAAATTCAAAACCAGAGATGTCTCAAAGAACATAGAATGGCTGGAGGCAGGGACTGATAGAAACTTCAAGGGGAACCCAAGCCGGTTGCTGTGACAACCTCTCAGCACACCTCTTCTCTGCCTCCTCACAATCTGGTTAGTCCGTGGCCTCCTGGGTGCACATCATCACTCCTTTACTTTGTTAGTGTATTAGCACTTTTTTTATTCTAATAACTTCTGAAATAAGCAAAACACATGTGATTATATTTTCCATTAGAAAACCCTGCCATATATATTTAGTTCACTGGAAGAATGAGGGAAATGGAGAGATTTGGTGTTTGCAAGATGATGGGGTTTGGAAACCACAGCTCAGAACATAGCTTGAACTTTCTGGTCACCTGCCCCTACTGCAATGAAACTTCAATAATCAAATCCAGTGACCGCTGTCCATGTTGGCCTCTCAGCTTGACTTTTTCTCCTGGGAAACATCTCTTCCTCAGCTTTCATCAACATGTCTCTTCTGTTTGTCCTCCTTTCTCTTTAGTTGCTCATTCTCCATCTCTCTATCCGCTCCTTTTCCTCTGCCTAGTTCTTTAGTGGAAGTGATGTTCAAAGTTCCGATCTCACCTTCACAATCTCCTGCCATAAAGGTAGATGGACTCATGTTAGTGATTCCCAAATTCTCATCTCCTGCTCTCTTCAGAGATCCATACCCAGCTTTCCAAGTGTCCACTCACACCTGGGTATCTGCTTTAGTCAGCTTTTGCATTGCTGTGACCAACATACCTGACAAGGACAACTTAGAGGAGGAAAGGTTTGTTTTGGCTTTCAACTTCAGAGGTTCAGTCATGGTCAGCCAACTCCATAGCTCTGGGCCCAAGGTGAGGCTGTACATCATGGCAGAAGCAAGTGGCAGTGCAAAGTAGCTCAGAACATGGCAGTAAGGAAGCAGAGAAAGAGCTCTGCTCACCAGAGACAAAATATAAACCCTAAAGTCATATCCCCAGTGATCTGTTTCCTCCAGTCACACTCTACCTCCCTACAGTTAGCCCCCAGCTAATTCATATCCATGGATTAATCCGCTGATTAGGTTACAGCTCTCATGATCTAATCATTTCATCTCTGAACTTTCTTTCATTGTCTCACAAATGAGCTTTCAGGGGATGCCTCATATCTAAATCATAGCAATATCCCAGAAGCATCTCCAATTCAACCTGTCCCAAGGGGAGAAAAAAATCTCACCATCTTCTTGTTTCCCTCCCCCATATTTCTACCCCCAACCTTCTCTAGCTCAGTTAATCGCCTGTTTCTTAAGAAAGAACCCTGAGCATCATCCTGGACTCTAGGACATCCAATCAATCACTGAGCCCTGTCTCTTCTGCTTCCTAAATCTCTCTACATCTGTTCACTTCTATCAGTATAGTCACCCCTCTCCTGGTCCATTTGGATCATTGCAATAGCCTCCCGAGTGTCCTTCCTCCCCTTTAACCCACTTGCCACACTGAAGTTAAAAGCCATAGATGAAACCCTATTGTCTTAGGCCAAGCCCCTTCCCACAGCTCCCACAGCCCTGTGTGTTCTGGCTCTTGTTCTCCTCTCCCACCACCATCCCCATCTTGCATTCGATCTCCACCACTGTAGACCTCTCTCCACTTCCAGCCAGTCTTACTCCATCAGTTTGGAATCCCCTCCCCTTCTTGTCCTCTCCCACCTGCCACCCACCCTCATCTGAGTCAAACTCAGCTCTCAGGCCTCAGCTTATGGTTTCCTCAGTGAATGCCAAGGGCATATCATTCCCTCTGAAAAGGAAAGAAAACTTGTCACATTCTACATCATGGATAACCTTTTAAACATTATGCTAAGTGAAATAAGCCCAGATTCCCCAAGCTGGAATGAGCATTCCAATAATTAATTTGTCACCTTAGTATCTACCACATTGAATTGTAATTGCCCATTTACTTGTTCATATCTTCTATGAGAAAAGTGCTTTGTCATGTTCATGGTTGAAGCCGCATTTCCTGGCATTCAATTATGTGGCATATTCTACCTGGCACATACCTAGTCACAAATAATGAATGATAGATGATGATGATGATGATAACAACAACAACAACATATAGCCAGGTTCAGTGGCACAGGCCTGTAATTCCAGCAACTCAGGAGGCAGGAGAATAACACGTTCAAGGCCAGTCTCAGCAATGCAGTGAATCCCTAAGCAACTCAGCAAGACCCTGTCTCAAAAGTAAAAGATTTTAAAAGAATTGGGGTTGCATCTCAGTGGTTAAGCATCCCTAGATTAAATTCCTTGTGCCAAAAAATGTTTACATATACCACACACACATACATGATGGGTAGATTAGAAGATAGGTGAATGGACAGATAGATTACAAGACAGATAGACAGATGGATAGATGAAAAGAAAGAAAGAGGACTCAGTATCAGACTCCAGAAGGCTTTTGTATCAGGAGCAATGACTGATACATAGCAATATATTTTGATAGCTTTAGTTGTTTATGCAGAAAAATATCAAAGGCCTTTTGAGGCAAAGATTTCCTTTTTCACAGCTCAGTAAGGATTTTTCTTGACTTGCAACAATACTGAGTTTTGCCACATGGTGGAGCCAACGCAACATCAAAGAGGACTTCAGGGCCACCATTTTGCCTTCATCTGACCATTATGATATCACTCACCATTGTTCAGGGAGAGCATGACTTTGGTGGAAAGACTTTATTCGTTCAGAAAATCTTAGTAATCTTTAAAACTCTCCATACTCAAAGAAATCATCCCAGCTCCACAAACGGTGGAGAGGATTATTTGATCTGCAATGAGGGCTATCAATCTAGGGATTCAGAGATGCATGTGCACGTGGTCATTGTGACTGAGGAGAACTGGGAGAAACCACAGAACATTATTGTCTTCTCCAGGGCCCACCTTGAAGGGCAGACAAGTGCTGGAGATGGAAGGAGTAAGAGGTCTGCAATCCTGACAGAGTGCTGCTTCTAGAAAGAGCCTTCATTGCTTCGGGCATGCCTGCCCTGGGGCTTAAGCACCCTCTCCACCAGAGCTGCCTGGATCCTACCCCTTTCCTGTCCAACCCGGCCACCATGCTCACATCTTTACCTTCCAATTCACCACCCACTTCCTCCTCCCACCTCCCCTTGTAAGGAACAAATAGATGAGGATAGTGGAAACACGAAGTTAAGAGAATAATTCTATAAAATGGGCCCACTGTGCTGACCCCCACATGTTTTCTTTGCAAAAAAAGAAATCTGCCTGCAGCCCCAATTGGCCTGGGGGTGGGGGGGGACATGTAATGTCACTTTCCTCAACAAACTGGGGCAGGGGGTGGAAGACCAGGGCATCCAGTGTAGGTAATGAATGATGGGAGTTGAGAAGATGAGGGCTGATTATCAAAGAAAAGATAATAGGTTGATAACACCTCTCAGGATTGCACTTCCAAGAATCTAGTTCTCTTGTAACAGGAATGATGCACTCATCCTGATTACACTGAGCCGCTCCTTCCTGCCCTTCAGCACCCAGCTCTGGGCCCTACTTCTCTCTAGAGAAGTCTGCTATCTCTGTCCCTTTCTTAAATAAAACTTGCTTTCTAAGCTTGCTTTGGTGTTTGTCTGGTGTTTAAACTTCAACACGGGGGAAATGAGGGCCCTCTCCTGATCTCCTAGATTCTATCACCCTGTTGCCCTTATAGAGCCCTACACCATCCGGTGCCTCACCTCTGACCTTCTCTGGCCCCTGAAGATTCTTTGCTTTCCAAACTTTGGTCAAGCCCTGAAAATTCTAGGCCCATCTGTGCACTTCCTTGTAAAATCCACTTTTAGCAAATAATCCTGCTAAGTCAGTCTAGCAAGAATTCTTCATCCCCCATCCTCCATCTCTGGTCAGCCTTATTATCTATCTAAGGGGTTCCTCATCCTCCATCATTCTTCCAGGGATGTCACATCATCTTTACCTGTCTTCAGCAAGAATCCTGTTGGTGCATTGATGGAGAATGCCCCTTACCCCTGATGTTTCTTCTTTTTTTGTTTTTTTAATTTCTTGGTTTTAGTTGTAGATGGACAAAATACCTTTCCTTTATTTGTTTTTATTTTTATGTGGTGCGGGGGATCTAACCCAGTCCCTCACGCATGCTAGGCAAGCGCTTTACCACTGAGCCACAATCCCAGCTCCCCTGATGTTTCTTCTTCTTGATGAATTTCCCATCCACTAATCCTAACCCTACTCCTTGGCTGTAAATTCCCACTTGATCATACCACATTCAGAGTTCAGCAAAAATCCCTATGCCTATAATGATGGTCCAAAAGAAAGATTTTCTTATACTTTGACAAGTATCATTGAATATATTTTCTTTGACACCCCTTCGTCACAGTATCCCCAACACCTTCAGCACCCTACTGCCATACTTTTATAGGTGATTACAGGAGTTCCTGGGGGTTCTCTGATTTCCAAGATTTTGTAGTTGGCCTCCAAATGTCCCTACGGATGGCAGTGGGGTGGAGAAGTCTGTGGTGATGATCAATCTGTTTCTAAGCAGACTCCCGGAAGATTTTCTGGACTCCTCTCCTTGCTCCTCCAGACCAGCACCAGTACCAGCATCAGCTGGTTGGGCCAGTCCAGCCCCAGAGAGTGAGAGGAAGGAAGGAGTGACAGGAAATTCTTTCAGAGCCTTTGAGGATCATTCTTACCTTTCTCCTACAGACATAGCACCCCACCCTGAGAAAGGAATCTAGTTCTCTTGAAACAAGGGATGATGCACTCATCCTACTGTATACACAGAACGATCTTGCTGGATATGAAATCTGGGTTCCTATTAAACTCTCGATCCAGGGGCCCCTGTAGCAGGACACAGGGCCCAAGCAGCCTGCCCCCCACCCAAACATCTATAATACTGGCATTAAAGATGCCAACGAGCTTTGCCTTGGAAAAGCTTTGTGCCTATTATCTTTTATCCAATAAGCCTTTCCAAAGCACCCCCAGGTGCCAGGCACTCTGCCAAAATCACAAAGGTGAATAAGACACAGCCTCTCCATTTCAGGAACTCACAGGCCAGTGGGGGCTCAGACATGTAAATGTTTGTAGCACCAGGTGATAAGTGCTCCAACAGAAGTTGCATAAAAAGTGCTAAGTGACAGCTCTAATCATTCACTATTGTGCT
Source organism: Callospermophilus lateralis (assembly GCF_048772815.1). NCBI lineage: Eukaryota > Metazoa > Chordata > Mammalia > Rodentia > Sciuridae > Callospermophilus > Callospermophilus lateralis. The sequence goes on along the minus strand of NC_135317.1, from coordinate 60,690,254 downwards.
TTTTGATTTATATTCAAGTCCACATCGCAGGATCCAAATTAATGAGCACTTAGTCTTGACATGACTTGCATTTTTGATCAGTCTGTAGACTGCTGGGGTGGAAAGAAATTGCTCTAAGGCACTCCCTTCTGAATACGAGACAGGAAGCGAGGCCTCCCCAGCATAACCGGGTCAGGCAGAGTGACTAGGCCTCCCTCCTGACACACCCAGCATCCAGGCAGACTGGGCCGAGCCTGAAAAGCAGCTGGCAGCGGGGTCCCTTTCAGAAGCCCCAGCTGGCACCAACCCTCCCCTAGCACTCCTGGGCCCTGGGCTGTCACAGTCCCTCCTTCTCCACCATGGGCCACAATAGTGCTTAGATTACAGGAGAGGAGGTGGTCCTGCCCTCCTTTCCCACCCAGGAGACTGTGCTTTTGTGATTCTCACTCTTGCAGTTAAGAATAGAGGAATCTTCACGCTCTGAGTCAAAAGCTGTGTGGCCGCATTGCTAAGATGTGACTCAGACCCAAACTCAGCTCTGAAGCCCCACTTGGAATATTCCCTTCTTTGGCCCCAGCCAGGGTTTCCATCATCTCTCCCCGGAGTTGATAGGCCACGCCTCTTTGTGAGCAAGGAAGGAGCTTAGAGGCCTAATGCTCAGTCTCATGCAGCCTTTAAGGAGTTCTGTACTTGATTGGCTCATCCTTAGGGGAGGGAGGCTGATGTGAAAGAATGTCTTTCTAGGAATCTAACTCCTATGGAGAATGACTGGGATGGCATCAAACTTCAACAAGCTGTGCCTGAGGTCCAGATTGATAATCTGAAAAGCAGTATCTCTAAGTACATCAAAAGTCCCCCGGATATACAAATGTATATATATTAAGGGAAGGGAAGAAACCATCAGCCAGTAGAAGCATCCTGGCTATTCCACCCCAAGCCCTGGCTGCATATTTACAAGAGGCCCCTGTGATTGGAAGTTAGAAGCAGAGGAGGTGTTGCACCAGGCAGGTTTTGAGGCACAAAGAGGCAAGTTCACCTACACCAAGGGGCAGGCAGAGAAAGAAGAGCCAGGAAGGTGGGAAAGAATCCAGGCAGGGAGTATCCGTGGAAGCAGAGGGAAGAAAGGTCTTCAAGGAGAAGAAAGGCACAGGGTCAGAGACGGCCACAAGACACAGAAGAAAGCACCAAGAGGACTTCACTGGAGTTAGAATCAGGGAAGTCATCAGTGACTGTGGCCACCGCAGTGTGCACTGACAGATGACAATGTGTCCTTGTCTCTCTCCACTCTGCAAACTGCATTGCCTCCTGTTTAGGGCAAAGGGGCCCCACTGAGCCTTGCATTCAAATCCCAACTCCACTATGCACTTGGCTGGATGACCCTGGGGTCATTACTGAATCTCTTGGTGCCTCAGTTTGCTCATCTGCAATTGTGGAAATGATGGCAAGATCTAGCTGGCTGGGCTATTGTGAGGATTAGGTGAATCAACATGTGTAAAGCATTTGTGATCAGGACATGTTCTCCCCAGGCTGCTAAAGCCAATGATTTCAAAATAAAAGTTCTGGGCTGGCCATTGCTGCCCATGCAGATCTCGATAGGGCCACCTCTAAAGTTCCATCCAGTCTTGGATTTGGCCCTATGGATCTCAAATTGTGAAAAGTCACAGTAATTATAGTACACCCAGGGCTTAGTTCTACAGAAGGAAAACTCCAAGGACTCGCGCTTGCCTTCTGCCATCAACCTGAGCTATATTTATAGGTCTCAGCTGGGCACAGTGGCCCATGCCTGTAATCCCAGTGACTGAGGAGGCTGAGACAGGAGGATCATGAGTTCAAAACCAGCCTCAGCAAAAGTGAGGCTCTAAGTAACTCAGTGAAACCCTGTCTCTAAATAAAATATAAAATAGGGCTGGGGAGGTGGCTCAATAGTTTAGTGCCCCTGAATTCAATCCCTAGTAACCTCCCCACCCCGCAAAATTTTTATGTATATATATTCATACATATATAAACATATATATTGCCCTAGTATATATGTGTGTGTGTGTGTGTGTGTGTGTGTGTGTGTGTGTGTGTGTATCCTCCCATCTGAGAACTATGGAGTACTTTATCAGCACTAAGGATATCATTAGCCCTAATTTTAAGAAAAGACAAACTGAGGCCTAGAAAGGCAAAGATACTTGGCTCAGATCCACCGTTGAGCAAGTTCTTACGCTGCCACTGAGCATGGTCACTTTGACATTGACGACCATGTTATCAGATACCAAAGGGGTCCACTGCTGAGGGAAGGAAAACAGGAAAAGTAGAATATAGGACCCCAGAACAAGTTGGGCTGCAGCAATGATGGGACATCTCTGGGCTCAGCCCTGGGCCTGGAAGGAAGAAGGAGGTCAACTACAAGAAGAAAATAGTATCTAACCCCAGATAGGATACAATATTGGATAGAGAAAAGAAGTACAGAAATGTGTCCCAGCTGTCATAAAACAGGGGAAACACAGAAACCCAACATGATTGGTGACTGTCATGCTTTTCATTTTCTTTTTCAAGATTTTGGGTTTTTCTTTTATTATTACTGGCTAGAAAGACATTACATCCAAAAACAGCAAGGAATCCTCTGTACTTTTCAATATGCAATTATGAATTCTTGCCCTAGTGTTATGTTACTCCTTTTCTGGAAACTTTATTGCTTAGGGCCTCACTAAGTTACTAAGGCTGGCTTTGAACTTGCAATCCTCCTTTCCCAGCTTCCTGAGCCACTGGGATTACAGACAACCACTGGGTTGACTCAGGTTCTTCAAGAACACAATTAGGTGGTGCCCAGCTAATTGTTGTTGTTGTTGTTGTTGTTGTTGGTACCGGGATTTGAACTCAGGAGCACACATACCCAGCACTATTTTGTATTTTATTTAAAGACAGGGTCTCACTGAGTTGCCTAGCACCTTACTTTTGCTGAAGCTGGCATTGAACTCGCGATCCTCCTGCCTCAGCCTCCAAGCCTCTGGGATTACAGGCTACAGGCATGCGCCATCTCACCCAGCTAGTTGTTATATTCTTGGAGAGCCTGGACCATGAAGAGTTTGCCTAAGTTTTTGGCGGTGAACTCCATCCTAAGAACTTGAGAGTGAGTCATAATGTCCTCCAAGTTGTACAATGATCTGGAATACTGCATGAGCAGCAGATCAATCCTGGTAGGGGTCTGGGATATCTTGAGGATTTGGGGCAGGTCTTCCTCAGGGAGTGGGTTCTCCTGTATTCTGATGTTACATATTCTCCTGTTGGCAATGCTGCTGATACTAATGTTTCTGATGCTGCTACTCACTGGCATTCCTCATGTGTGTGTTATATTTGACTAGTCTGGCCTCATCTCAGCCACTCTGTCCATCAGCAACTGTTGGTTCTTTCCCAAATGATTGCTACTAGCAAGGCTGAGCAATTCACATGCATCTTCAACAGCTGACTTTTTCTCAAGCTCCCACATTATTGCCCTAGTGTGTGTATATATATATATATAGTATGAATTTTTAATTACAGAAGTACTTCTTCAAACATGTGCTCAAAGCCTTTTCCAATGCTTCAGGAGGAAAATCCTTCTCTTTACAAACTTCCATCAGTTTAGGAGTCAGTCTGTATGCCTCTAGAGAGAGAGAGACTCTTTGGAGAGATTTTATAGGATTGTAAATGAGAACAACAGATTCTTCAACAGCATGTTGGTAACTCAACTGAGAATCCAGAAACTCTGGGGTGAGGAATGAACAACAGTGCATGAACTAGTGCCAGCCCACATGAAGATGATCAATGTCTACATGACAAAGGAGCCACATCGTTTCCATCTGATATTGACTATAATCCCAGAAGCTGAGGAAGGAGGATCACAAAATCAAAGCCAGCCTCAGCAACTCAAAATAAAAAGTAAAAATGGCTGGGGATGTAGCTCAGTTGTAGAATGTCCCTGGATTCAATCCCCAGTACTTCATCGAAATCAGCAGCATCCTCAGTGTACTGGGGGAAAGGAAAGCAGTTGGTAGTTTCAGTCTGATCTTCTATAACCAAGCTCAAAAGCACTCCTTGATTATCTTTTTTTTTTCTCCTTCCACATTTTTATTGGTGCATTATAGTTGTACATAATGATGGAATTTTGTTACATATTCATACATGCACACAATAGTGTTAGGTTAACTTTAATACCACTGAGCCATCTATCTGTACTTGCTTCTCAGCTGAATCCCCAGGGCTGCCTTTGCCTTTGCCTTTCCATATCACACCAGCCACGGAGCTGAAAGAGGGAGCAGTAGAGACAGTGCTTTCCTTGTGGGACACCATCTTTCCAACCAGACAGGAAGAAAGACTGCTTTGGATCTTTTTTCTTTTCTTTTCTTTCTTTTTTTAATTTTTTTTTTTGGTGGGGGTTGAATATACCAGGGATTGAACTCAGGGGCACTTAATCACTAAGCCACATCCTCAGCACTATATTGTATTTTATTTAGAAACAGGGTCTCACTAAGTTGCTTAGCGCCTTACTGTTACTGAGGCTGGCTTTGAACTCATGATCCTCCTGCCTCGGCCTCCTGAGCCATGGGATTCCAGGCATGTGCACTGCACTCAGCTTGCTTTGGATCTTAAATGTTCCCCAAAGACCCAAATGCTAAAGGCTTTGTAGCCAACCTGTAGCATTTGGGGAGGTGGTGGAACTTTTAGGAGGTGGAGCCTAGTGAAAGGAAGTTAGATCCCTGGGGGCTTGCCCTGGAAGAGAATCCTGGGACCCTGGCCCTGTCCTTCTCTTTCTTTTTCTGTTTCCTGGTGGCCATGAAGTGAATAGGCCTCCTCCCCCATATGTTCCCCTCATGAGGTACTATGTCTCCTCAGGCCCAAGCAACAGGGCCAAGTGACCATGGTCTGAATCCTCTGAAACCATGAGCCAAAACAAACCTTTTCTCCTTATAAGTTGGTAATCTCAGGAAAGCTGACTAACAGTGATGGAATTGTGTGACTGTCATCTGCAAAGAGCAGAACAGGTGGTGGCTACCTCCAGCCCCTCCTGCCTCCTCACTGACCCCTCAGCCCCTTCTCTGCAACCTCCATATTCCGCCTCCAGTCCATCCACTAAACAACTAGTGGTTAACACAGCACAGACCTCCTGCCTCAGGGACAACACCGTATTTTCAATATCCCTCCCTGGTAACAATGATTGACCAAGAAGGAATGAATTGGATGAAGTAACAAAGAGATCTGGTGGTAAAGCCATGCTTCTCAAAATGTGGTTACCCAAATCACAATTTAACAAGCCCCATGTTCCTCCACTTGCAGAAGGCTGCTGAGCAGCACAGGGTCACCCATTTCTGCCACAGCTAGTGTGTTGGAGGAAATTACACACTGACTATGGAGACTGCAGACTCAGGTAGGCTGAGTGACAGATGGCCACCTTGACCTTGAGCATATATCTGGACAGTTCTAGAACTTCTACATGGGAGGGACTTGGAGATGGAAAATACATGAATGGTAGATGGAATTGGTGGGGTGGCTTTGGGATTTGTAGCTAGTTTTGCTTAGTAGGCATCTTCTTCTGGCTTAGAAACTATTTATTTGGGGGATTTGGGGATGTTAGTAGTAGAAATTACTTGGCGAGGGCAACACCTCTTCTACACACTATTATGCTGACATTTGAGTTCATCATTTCCCATGGAAGGGAGATAAGTAAACGTCTTTACATTTGCTCCCTACATCGGGGAGTGTGGAAATAAGAGGGTTTGATGCCACACCTCAAGGACTCACTTGTGTGCCCTTAGAAGAAAAGTGTCACTGCTAATGATGGCAACAATGATAACACTGAAGATTGTGCAGTTCCACAAACAATTCTGCAAACATTTTGAGTTGATGTTCTTAACCCCTCGGTGAACTCTTCAAAGTAGATGGCATTTCCTTTGCTGATATTTGAAAATAGCAAGAAACCCCAGAAATACAAGATACAACTTATCACTAGCAAAGTCCTTGTTAGTCACTCATAGCACCCCCAATGCTATGAAAATCCTGCCAAAGAATATTTGCTGGGTGAGGGGCAGCAGCTGGACTCTGGCCTCTTGACAAGGGTGGGATATAATGCCCTGGGCTCCAGCAGATGGGAAACACAGACAAAGGGCCCAGGAAACTGGTCTGCTTAAAGCTTTCTGTCTAGAGTTTTCCTCTCCCCTTCTGTGCCCTGCATCTCCAGTGTTTTGCAACACCAGGGAGAAGCCCATCCTATCTCCTCTTCAGCCCTTGGGATCCCTCCAGAAGCCCCCTCTCGGCTTATTGGTGTTTAAGAGGCCAATATTACATCTCTCAGTCATAAAGAAAGACTTAACCCTATAACTACTCTAAATGAAAAAGAAATTTCTTTGCAAGCACAACTGGGGTGGGGGATGTTTTGTTTTGTTGATTTGTTTTTCTAGTGGTGTTGAGGGGTGGTCAAACCCAGGGCTTCACACGTGCTAGGCAAGCCCTCTACCACCAGTCCAAAACTATTTTTTATAACACCGTGGAATTCCTGTTCTCTCTGATCTCCTTTGGATTCAGATCACAGACCTGAAACAGGGAGGGGAGGAAAGCCCAGGATTTCCTCAGTCTCCACTGGCCATTCCCTTTGTCCTCCTGAGCTGGAAGGGGAGAGACCCTGAGGACTGCGATCTAGGCTTTCAGAGCCAGGCTCATTGTACCTCATGTTAGCTGCCACTCCCCAAGGCTTCTGCTTTTTCATCCCCCAAATGAGCAGATAAGATCTCCTTTGACCAGCTGTGAAGACTAAGTTTGCCAGTGTGCGTAAAGAACCCTGCTGCACTCCTAGCACAGGCAGATGTCCAACCAGAGGTGCTTGTTCTAAAATGGAACCTTCAATTAGTATCTCCTGGGCCTGCAGGTTGTGCCTCTGATATATCCAAGCCCAAGGAGTTAGTATAGTCTCCACATTCCCTCTGAGATTCATATTCCGCCTCTCTCTCTCTCTCTCTCTCTGGCCAGGGTCCAGATTCTGGTGGTTTTGGATACTCCCAGCTGCTTCTGACTCCCCCACTGCCCTCAGGGCTGGATGACTCACTCCAGGAGGGTTTTCCACTGAGGGTGTGTGTGTCCACCTTCACCTGTGTGTGCCTGTAAAAGGGATCATGTGGTCAGAGAAAGAGGAGACTTGGCCAGCTCCGTGAGATCATATCATGGGAGAGGCTTGGGAGCATAAAGAACAGTGTATACTCAAGGTTAAAAATCGCCCTTATCCAGATGGTGAGGGCAGTAATCATTGTGTGAGTTTCCAAACTGATTGCAGTGGCTGCAGACAGCCCAAGACATTAGGGAGTGGAGCCCTGTGCACAGTTGCCCTAGAAGCTGGCAAGGTCAGCTACCAGGACTGCACCAGGGAGAGTGTTATGTCCGCTGGGGAAGAGGAAGTTCAGGGTGAGTCAGGAGGCTCTTCTGCCCTAGGCTGTGCAAAGCTTCTGAGTTGACTGAAGGATGGGTCTAGTCTACCCAGTGATTTATTGCTAAAAGCGCTTGGGAGGGGACTCTTCCCAGCTGTCTGAGAGGAGGCTCTTCCAGAGTTAAGCAGTCCTTAAAGAAATCAATGGGAGAAGTCTGAGCTCTGCCACACGGGGCAAGTGGACAAGCTTTCTCCCAAAAACCCAGAGCCCAGAGGAATCAGGGTGGGGCCAATGGAAATCAGACAGTGGAACAAATTAACAGCCTCTAGTCTAGGGCTGTCTCTTTTTTATGTTCTCAGTTGTGATGATTTCATAAATCCTTGTGCCAGAAACCTGTGAGCTAGCAATGATTGCCTGTGTCCTATCTCATCCAAGGGTACAGATGATGGAGCCTGGTGGCAGACAGCGTACCCCTCCGTCAGGCAGCATGCCGAGACTTACCAACTGGAGGATGTCAACAAAAACAAACCTAGACTTAGGAGAGTTTCATTAGAGAGACGATTGCAGTGGAGAAAACATTCCAGCTCAGGAATTTGCAGCATCTTAAAATCAAACAGAAAAAAAAAAAAAAAAAAGCAAAGAATTTTCTTGTATATGGCAAAGGAGAAGCAAACAGAGATAAGCAGAATCTTTGGAGGGGAAGCTAGACAAACATGGGAAAATGACCACTGGGGCCAGACAGGAAAAAGTATTCAGCCAATTCCCAAGAGAGCTTCAAGCAGGAGTGGGCATGCTGTACCTTTTGTATGAAGGTCAGATTTGGGGCAAGCAGAGTTCAGGGACCTGAAGGAAAGAGAGATACCTGAGTAAAGTTTGGTGGAATAAAGCAGAGGTTAAGCCACAGGCCACTATGGACGTTTGGTTAAAGACAAGAATAGATAGGAACAGAGGGTTAATATTGGTATAGATAATTTTTAAAGGTAAAATCATTACTCTCATATAGATATAAGATGAACGCTCTCATGTAGCTATAAAATGATATATCTTTCATATAGATATAAAGTGAATATTTAACACAATTAAATGAAGCAACTAGGCAGATGCTTTAACTGGTTCAAAGAAGTTAAAGAGGCACATATTTATATGGTGTAAAAGGTATTGAAATGAATGTGCAAATAGACAAAAACTGGCTACCCCACAGGAGGGTAAAACAGTCTCTCCACTGGATAGAATTCATTTGCATAGCTATAGAAAAAAAATGATTTTTCATTGCTACAGTTACCTATACCTCAGAGCTACAAAATAACTCAAAATCAACGGGAGGCTGGAACCAGCTACCCTGGAAGGAGGTTCTAAACTAGAATTTCTGAGCCTCAGGGTTAGTAACATTCCAGATCATGGCATTCTTTTTTTTAAAGAGTGGTCCTGAACTTGTCAGATGTTTAACAGCATCCCAGACTTCTACTTAATAGAGGCCAAATGTCCCCTGGAGTGGAATGGAGGGCAGTTGAGAATCACTGCTCTCAACAATGCGTGGTTTTCCACTGAAACACAAATTTTTCTATTAGCATAGGAGATACATGTGAGGGTGTCTTGTGTGCAAGCTACAAATCAGATACTATCTCTCCAGCAGATTGTTACAGTGGCCACAGACACAGATACTGGTACTATCCTCAAGCTCCCCCAACATGAACACCATTAATTCTCCCAGTACAATCTAAGTTTCAGATGAACAGACTATTATTATAGGTATGCCCTGTGCAATGTTTGGAAGATATACATACCCAATACATATTTCTCATTTACTTGAAATTCAAATTCAGCAGGGAGTACTGGTATTTTGTTTGCCAGATCGCATAACCCTACCTGTGATCAAATAGCTGACCAGTGATTACAATAGGCCTTGGTGGCTTAGAATCCCTGTTCTGCCTGTGACTAGTGCCACGCTAGGTCTAGTCATTTAGCCTCCTTGAGGCCCAGTATTCTCTGTAAACTGAGGGACAGCAGAAGCACCTTCTTGGCAGAATTGCTGGGAAATTAAACAAACCAACGTAAGCAGAGCTGGCAGAGCCGTTAGGACAAGTGGCCCCAAGTAGTGGCAGCTAGTTTCATCTCTGACTTCGCTCCCCGGTCCTCTGCTGACTCACCAGTGTTTCCTGGAGAGTCACTGCTGGGGTTCGCCCAACTTTCCTCCCCGTGAAGTTGGAAGTTAACAATCGGGTTTGGTTTCCAGCCCCAACCTTTGCACCCCTACACGCAAGTGCCTAGTGCCCAAGGCCACGCCATCCCGGGAGCGGTCCGCAGGTGGCAGCACCGGCCCCGCCGCCAGCCCGCTGTCCGGCCAGCGCTCTGCAGGCCCCGATCTGGCCGCGTACCCGGCCGGGCGCCGAGCAGGCCGGGAGCAGAGGAGGCCACACCCCGCGGGACCAGGCGCTTCCCGCCGGTGAATCATCGCCTGCAGCGGCGGCGCCCGCAGTCCGTTGCAGTGAGCCGGGCCCTGGCCGCGCCCCAGCCGAGCGCAGTGCTCCGAGTCCCCCCGATCTCGCTCCCCGGGCTCCTGGGGCCGCACCATGGCGGGCATCGCAGCCAAGCTGGCCAAGGACCGGGAGGCGGCCGAGGGGCTGGGCTCGCACGAGAGAGCCATCAAGTACCTCAACCAGGACTACGAGGAGCTGCAGAACCAGTGCCTGGAGGCCGGGGCGCTCTTTCAGGACCCCTCCTTCCCTGCTTTGCCGTCGTCCCTGGGCTTCAAGGAGTTGGGACCCTATTCCAGCAAAACTCGGGGCATCGAGTGGAAGCGACCCACGGTAGGAAGCGCGGGGCGGGATGCCAATCAGGGTGGGGTGCAAGTCCTCTAGGGATATAAGGGGACATGGCCCAGGGCCTGGGGCAGGGCAGACCCAAGCCAGCGCACTGCAGGGCCCCAGGATCCCCTATGCTGCCCTAGCCCTGGATTCCGTGCAAAGAAGCTTCCCCGGGAACCACCCATACTTCTCAGGACGGGTTAGGGGCATGAGGGCCCCCAAGTCCCATTAGCATGACCTCTAGGCCAGCCGCCTTCAGACTTCACAAAAACTCAGAGTGAACTTTTATTAACTCTAGTAGAAAAGTGCTGGGAAACAATATCCTACTAGAATAAAAAGTCAGTGTCTAATTCGGGTTCTGTCTGCTTGGGAGAGAGGCCTGGTCATTTCCTGACCAGGATGGTCTCATGCAGTCATGGTGGTTAGGTTTATCCAGTGAAGTTTCTTGTTTGCAAAGGGCTGCTAGCTGAAACCTCCCATAACATTGACACTGAAAACTAACAAAGGACACGGATGTGCTCAGGGAGGTGGTTCCTCAACATTCTACTAGCTGGGGAATCCTCACCTGGGAACCTCATAGGCCCTTCCAAATCATCCTGCGCCTCAAGGTCTGGGTTGGGTCCTCTTGCCTTCCCAAGCCTTGGGACAATTTCTGCTGTCTAATCTACTTGTCCATTCTGAACTCCTGGTGGTCCCCTCTTCTATGGGACACCTCATTAGACTTCTCCTACCACACCTAGAGGAAGCTTCCTAGGAAATCTAACTTCTGGATTCCTGTTATGAGAATAAGGCTTCCTGCTCTGCTCCCACCCACCTGAGCCTTCCTGGTCACCTTCTATTATCATAAAGTCTACCCTTAATTATCAAGAACTGGAGGACCAGGACATGGAGCACTTGGTTCTTATCTCAAACTCCCAATCTTCCTGCTTCAGCCTCCTAAGTACCTGGAATTACAGGCATGTACCACCGCATCCTGCTCGGGTTCTCATTCTTGCTAACCTGCTGGGTGACCTTGGGCAATTCATTTAACCACGTTGTGCTTTCATCTGTCCCTTTATCTAAAACAAGGCTTGATGCTTAAATATTATCTATTCTTGGACCATCAGGTGTAGAGAAGGGGCTTAGTTCTTTCCTACCTTGGGTCCTCTCACCTGCCAGGCATATTCTTTCCTGGGTTTTGGGAATCTGGCTCATTCACATTCTTTGGAACTTTGTCACATGTCCACTTCCCAAAGAGAACTTTCTTGCCCATTCTTAGCAGCCTCTTCCTCCATGATGTTGTTCTCTATCACCACCCTCTGCTGATTTCCTTCATAGCACATTCACAGTGTATAGATGTAATTACAGGGCTAGGGTGTAACTCAGTGGTAGTGTACTTGCCTAGCATGCCTGAGGCCCTGGGTTTGATCCCCAACAACACACAAACACACACAAAATGTAATTACATATATTTGCTTGTCCTCTTAATGAATTGCAGGGACCATGTGTATATTACTTACCAATATACCCACTAGTGCCTAGCATGAGTAGTGCCCCTTCACTACTTCATTCATTCATTCATTAATATTTATTCATTCATTAATATTTATTGAGTGCCTATTATATGACAGGCACTGTCCCAAAGTCTTAGGATACATCAGCGGACAAAACAGACAGTGATTACTTATAGAATGAATGAGCATAAGATTGGCAGGAGTTTCAAATGTATTCTAGTTGTCAAAGTGATACATAAGTAGAAAATATGTTCACTTTACTTTTGTAAAGCACTTTATAGTGTACATAGCAAATCCACACACTCCTTCACTTATTATTTCACTCAGTAAGCATTTATTGAACATCTACTATATGCCAGGCATAATACAAATAGTGAAGATAGTTTCTATCTCTACAGATTTTTAGCGGGGGAAGACATATCTCCCAATACTTGGAAATGCATGTGGGACTTTCAGGTAGGGAAATAGAGAGATCTAGAGCCATTCTAGGCAGTGGGCAGGCAGGCTATGCACTGCACAACCAAGGGGGAGTGTGCTATGATTATTCTCATTAGCAGTTGAAGAATGGAGGCTTGGGAAGGTTACATACTTGCTCAGTCAACCAGGTGTGCAGGATGGAGCCAGGTCTAGCCTGTGCATGGGTAGAACCCACCCCTTACTGCTGCCCTCTCTGCCCTCTCCTACCTTGTCGAACACTGCAGGTGTTGGGCAAGGGAACAAATCATTTCCACTGGATTTGGATATAAACAAGTCATTAATGACCATAGCAGAGTGGAAAGGCGGAGACAGAAGCCAGATGGCTGTAGACTCCAGAGTAAGGGGACTAGAAATGAAGAAGAATGTGGTTCATTAATTTAAGAAGGATGTCTGTGAAGAGAAGGAAAGGGAGAGAGGGAGAGAGGATAAAAGGAGAGACAGAGGGAGAGGAAGAAAATGGAAAGTAGTGTGAGATCTGGGATCTGAGAGGCTGTTTTTTCAGATGAGAGTAACTTGAATGTGTTGAGATGTTGAGTCACCAGAGAGGAAGGGATGAAAGATAAAGGTGGGAGGAGATAATGAAACAGGGTCCCGGAGGAAGTGAGAGTAGGGGAAGCCACAGGGCAGGGCAGAGCCCTACCAGCCTGGCAGAGGAGCCGGTTAGTGCTGCAGAAAGAAGGGACCCACTGCTGTCTCTCAGAGGGGATTTCACAACACTGGCAAGAGAGTGACTCCAGATGGAAAGGGGATAAAGCAGGAAACAACTACAGTCCCAGTGAGGTCCAGGGCCAGTGCAGGCCACAGTGAGGAGAAAGCCAGCAACATCCAACATGGGCACGCGAGATCCTCCCAGCAGCCAGTCAGAAGGAGCAAGGGCAGGTGCTGTCAGGCCCCATTTCTCCCTTAAGAGGCTTATGACTTGCTATATTCAGCTGGATGAACTCAGCCTCAAACCTGCAGGTCCTATCTCCAAGTTCAGTGATATTATCAACTTCCTCTTCAACAATAATAATACCAGGTAACACGTATTGAATGCTTACTACAGTTATCTCATTTAGCTCTCAGAACAAGCTTTTGTGGCAGGTACCTTGGTCATCATCATCCCCACGTACAGATGAGGAAACCGAGGGATTAAAAGTTTAACTTGGTCCAGCAGCTCAGGAGGCTGAGGTAGGAGGATCACGAATTCAAAACCAGCCTCAGCAAAAACGAGGTGCTAAGCAACTCAGGAGACCCTGTCTTTAAATAAAATACAAAATAAGGCTGGGGATGTGGCTCAGCTGTCAAGTGCCCCTGTGTTCAATCCCTGGTACCAAAAAAAAAAAAAAAAAAAAGAGTTTAACTTGGGCTCAGGGTGGAGCTCAGTGGTAGAGTGCAGAAGGCCCTGAATTCAATTCCCAGCATCACCCCCACCCCAAAAGAGTAACTTTCCACTGTCATAGGAGATCCAGGATTCACAATCAGGTTATCAGAGTTCGTAGCTGAAGCCCCCTACCCCTTTTTCTGATGGTTACATCCCATATTTAATTCAACACCCCTACATGCTGATGCTTCTGTTTTCTGAAGCATCTCTAGGCTCCAAAGTCTGAACTTTGACTTCTCTGGAGATGCCACCATTGGCATGAGAAAGCTTCTGAAACATAATGGAAAAATCCTCCTAGGACAAGTCCCTGGCACGTGGTGGATGATCAGCATGATTCTCTATAAAGATGCTCCCAGCTCCAAGTACAGTCAGGGTCCATCCTCTGGAAAAGTGCTTGACTGGCAGGTCTTGGGCAAAGTTGACCTCATTTCCTTGGCAGAGAGCTTTCTCATTGTCCCTGTCATCCCCAAACAAACTGATGGAGAAGCATGAAAGGAATGTGCTCTATGCAAACTGTGCTTCTAGAAATGTCTCTACCATCTGAGCCAGGATGGCTATCCCATCTCACCCAGGGAAAGTTCCTGCTTGAGAAGGGTCCCTAGGGTCCTGGGGCAGGGCATATATGAGCAGCTCTCATAGCAGATGTGAATCCTGCAATCTGAGGTTACCAGAGCCAAGAGAAGCTCAGATTTGGGCCCTGACTTCCTCTGTGGCTTTTGGGTGGAGCTTTTCATAAGCAGGAAACGTGCTCAGAGAGGGCAGCTGGAAGAGCCAGGATCGTTCAAGGCTGGCTTCCACCAAGCTGCTTGTGACAATCACCCTAAGTTTTTAACACTAATCAATTAGAGGCAGCAGAGGAGTGGAAAGAGTTTGAGCTTGAGACCAGTAAGTTCCAATCCCAGTGCCATCTGCCACTTTTGAGCTGTGTAACTTTGGACACATCGCCTTACCTCCTTGAGCTATTTCCTTGCCTGTTAGATGGGGTTAATACCCATCTTGCATTCCCGTCAGGGCTACCTGACATAAAGCTGTATGCACAGTGTCTGGTACACAGCAGATACAGAATATTGGATGCTCCAAGTATCATGGCCCTCTGGAGGAATTCAGGAGGGCTAGATCCAGTCCCCTGCCCTCCAGAGGCACACCCATAAGCACCACCAGAGAGTGCACAGTGAAACTCTCAACTGCACAGTATAGAGACTCTGGGACAGGACTCAAGGGGATGGGGACCGATGGCCTATGAATCAGGACTTCCTGGAGGGGATGGCAAAGAGCTCTGAAATCTGGGACAGTGTGGAAGATATGGTGGGAGAGAGGAATTCTTCTAAAAGTCAGACAATTTGCATGAAGAAACAGTAGAGGGCGCCAGCATGGCAGCTCAGGTGGCTCTAGAATGTGTGGGGAGTGGGGAAGGGTGGGGTCTCAAGGCCTGGCATAGAAGGCTGGACTCCTTCTCTGCCATGGCCCAATGAAGTAGGCTTCAGGCAGTTGGGACTGTGTGGGGTCCAATGACTGCCCTCCTCAACCAGGAACCTGACCTATGGAGCTCAGGGCACAAGGACCCCACCACAGCCCAGAGCTCTGGCTTGGAATACTACTAACTTCCCTTCCCTTCTGTCCCTAATAACACCAGTGCCCGCCTGTTAGGCTGACAGCACTTTGTGGGTCTCGTTCCCAGGAGATCTGCGATGAACCCCAATTTATTGTCGGTGGAGCCACCCGCACAGACATCTGCCAAGGAGCCCTGGGTAAGTGATGGGGTTGGGCAAGCTACAGGGTGCGGTCTACAAGGCTGTGACTAGAAGGAGTGAGGGACCATGTGTGGCTTCTATCTTTCCCTGCTGCTTGGTGATTTCCATTTCCAGAACCTCCCTGGAATTTCTTATCCCCATCCCCAACCCCAGGCAGAGGCACACAAATAGGACCTCATGTGGCCTCTGCACTAGGTGAGTTACTGAGGTTACAGAGCTGCTGTCAGTGGGGGGCATCAAGGAGCTTCAGATTTCACCCCTTGGTCTCTGTCCCTCCTAGAGCCAATATTACCAGTGATGCATGGGGCTGGCTCTGGGCCAAGGACTGAGTAAGAGGATTTCCCCAGGCCAGTGACACTGTAAGGTATCAGTTCTGTGAGGTTTAAGACAAGGGACTGACTCAGTACAAAAGAAGAGGAAACTCAAGAGCTCGCTGCTGAGAGGAAGTTGAAGGACCAGGGTACACTCAGTGTTTGCAAGACAGCTCACCATGGCAACACAACAGTGAGAAGCAGGGCTTATGGGATGTCCGTTTATATAAAACTAACTGGAATAGCTGAGGGGTGAGGGTCTGAGACCTTGCTATCTGAGGCCAAATCTGGATCTGGCTCTGCTTATGTGCTTGCTGAGGATTGGAACCCTTGGGGTCCTCTGGCTTTATGGTGAGAGCTCCCTGGCCTTCTGTGAAGTCCCAGCAGTGGTACCTGGGACTTTATGATTTTTATGATTCTCAGAGAATCCACCCTCGGTGGTTTTTTTGTTTTGTTTTGTTTTGTTTTTTTGTGGTGCTGGGGATTAAACTCAGGGCCTTGTGCATTCGAGGCAAGCACTCTACCAACTGAGCTATATCCCCAGCCCTCAGTGCTTTTTTTAAAATTCATAATAAATATGGACCTATAATTATTGGAGCAGATTATTTGCTCTGCTAAACTAGAAACCTGTTTCCTGTCATCAGATTCCCCAAACAAGTCCATCAGTAGCAAAACTCATCAACTAGAATTTACCTCCTTTCCTTGCCCATCTCATGCAGGCTTGGGTTCTCCTAATAATAACAGCTAATATTTAGTGAGCATATACTACTTTCCAGACACTGAACTAGGCTTGCAAAATCTCTGAGGCACCATCAATGTTCCCATTTTATTGATGAGGATGCCCAGTTCACCCACAATTGTAGTGGGGGCCTGATATGCAAATTCATGCAACCTGACCCCAGGACCTGTGTGTTTAACCTCAAGCTAGCCTCCCTAGAAGGAGTCTGGAAAAAATTCAACCTCTGAGGAGCATCAAGGCCTGTGCAGATCATTAGGACAAGCACAGAATCTGGGGGAGAATGTGACTCAGGGCTGAGAGAATAAAACCTGGTTAATCTGACCTTAACCCTGTGTACAGATTATGGAGATGCTAGAGCACATTCTGACCCCCCATCTCCCACTTCTTTCCTTCACCAAATATAGAGAACCAGGGGTCTTTAGGCACCTAATGTGGGTTCTCCGGGAAAATCCACTGGTTGGAAAAAATGGAGATTAAAAGGGCTGGAATTTGGTGGACATTTTGACCAACACTGAGAACTTTGAAGAATCCAAAGATAAACACAGCAATTGCAAAGTACCATTTCTGGACTAAACATCTACTTCAAAAGTTTAATAACATCTTAAGGACCAAATTGCAAGTAACCGGTACATGATTTAAGTCCTATTTAAATATCACCAGGCCATTTGTAGAGGAGACAGACAAAACTTACATTCCTGGGAGAAGTTGCCCTCTCTAGGCGCCAAATCAAATAAAAACAAGCTGAATTTTTTTTTTTAATTTCTTAGTAAGAGGTCTTAATTTCTAAGGTAGTTTTTAATCCACATTAACCATTTGTTCCCTTGGTCTTTTCTGTTGAAGGACCCTAGTTAGATTACACAGTAAATTGTATTTTACTGAACTCTCACCCTGATTCTGTGTTCAGAATGGTGAAGGAGTGACCATAACCAAGTCCCAACATGCTCAGAAACCACAGGAATAGGGACTGTGGCAATAACATGAAGCAACATCAGTGTTTGGGGGACTGTGGCCAACTGATCACTCAGAACCTCTGTCTCTTCTGAAAATTGGAGGGTAGGAAGGTAAATTAGATAACCTCAGAGACTCCCTAAGATGTGGCATTCAGCTCTTCTAAAGATGCTCCTGTTCCCTGTTCCTTGGGCTAGAAAGTTAAGAGTTCCTTGAGATCATCTTTCATCTCATGGAATAATATCTGTGACGGTCACCTGTGTAACAGTGAGCGACTTGTAGAGCTCTTTTTCATTACATTATCTCATGTAATCATCCCAAGTCTGCCTCTGGATCACCACCGTGCTGTGCTGAGCAGCGATGTTGCGTGAAATTCTTTGTGTGCATTTTCTACCCTGAGACTCACTCAGCTGACCCAGTAAACCTGGGCGGGAGACAGGGGGTATCCTTAGACTTGTACATCCCCAATGCCTGGCTGCCTTCCCTGTGCTTCCCAGCAATGGTTAATCCAAAGAGGGCTCTCACTCTCTTTCCCAGAAGGCTCAGCTTCAAAGCTTCCCGCCTCCAGTGATTCAAACTCTTTGCAGAGCTGTGCTGACAGTGAGCCACCTGCAGTGCAGAATTTGGCTGTTGGAGGAATAAACTCAGCAAAGAAAAATCTGCCTTTAAGGCTGAAAATGCAGACTGAGCCTCAGCCAGGTGTTGTCCATGGCCAAATATGGCTCTATAATTGCTGGAAGGACCAAGTGCTTACAGGTGATTGCCAATGGGAATGGCCCCCCAGGGGCCCAGGAAATTCACAGATCACAGGTCAAGGCAGCTCCCCAGTCTGGAAGATACAGGTCACTGTGCCCAGCAGGCCTCTATCTGCCTGGGAAAGAGACCAAGGCTGACAGTACTGTCACAGCTGTTGGAACAGCGTAGCCTTTTCTCTGAGTCCCTCAGAGTTTGAGTCACCCTGTTAACCAACCCCAGGAATGACCTGGACTCCCAGAACAACTATGGGAAAGTATTTGGCCACAGGGTGCCCCTCTCTAGAGCCCAGCTGTGCAGAGAGGTGGAAGGAGCCAGACAGATGGTGAAGTTTCAAATCTTGCTCCTTACGAGCCTGTGTGTGACTCTGGGCAGGTTACCTAACCTCTCTGAGCCTCAATTATTCTGTAATAGGAATACAGAAGTCTCTGTCTTAAAATAGTCAAGCTTACCATTTTCAACTTTACTGTTGTGTGAAAACAATACCCATTCAGTGGAAACAGTACTTTGAATGTGTGTGGCACGAGACTCTCTTGACCCTGGCAGTAACATCAAGCTGCAACTCCCAGCCAACCACACAATCCTGTGGGGACACACCCACAAAAGTCCTTTTGCCAAATCATAAGTATCCTATAGTGTACTTGATTCACTAAAATACATGAGGTATGCCACGCATGGTGGCCAAGCATGCCTGTAATCCCAGTGGCACGGGAGGAGAGAGTTCAAGGCCAGAAGGCAGGAGGATTGCAAGTTCAAGGCCAGCCTCAGCAATTTAGCAAGACCCTAAGCAACTTTGTGAAACCCTGTCTCTAAGTAAAATATAAAAAGGGCCAGGCCTGTGGCTCAGAGGTTGGATGCTCCTGGGTTCAAACCCCAGTGCCAAACAACAACAACAACAACAAACCAAGAGGTGTGCAACACTTTGTCCTAAAATAGGCTTTGTGTTTGATGACTTTGCCCAACTGTCAGCTCTGAGCACACTTAAGGGGCTCAGAACATACTTAAGGTCGGCTAGACTAAACTATGGTGTTTGGTAAGTTAGGTTTATTACATGCATTGTTTTTAACATAATTTACTATTTTGACCGATACATAAAAAAACATTAAATGTCTTTTGACTCAGGACATTTTCAAGTTACATTGGGCTTATGAGGGCATAACCCCATGGAAAGTCACCTATATTGAAAAGCTTTCCTTCCCAGAGCTGGAGAAAAGTGAGGTTGATATGGCAAACACACTTGGCTCACTGTAGAGTCCTGAGCCAATTCAAGGGATCATAGATTGTTACTGAGTCCAGCTATGTGAAAAGTCCTTTTGCCAAATCATAAAAGAGAAAGAGGGTGGAGGAGAAAAGGGAAAAGGAGAAACAGGAAATAAGTTGGGCTGGGAGCCAAAGCCTTTGAAAAGCTCATGATCCCAGGAAGGACTTATCAAGGTGACAGAAGGCAAACCTGGGGTATACACAGGTAGTAGCTCTCAGAAGAGCAGAAAGATATATGGGGAAGGCTGGGGCTGTAGCTCAGTGGCAGAGCACTTGCCTAGCATGTGTGAGGCACTGGGTTTGATCCTTAGCACTGCATAAACATAAACAAATAAAATAAAGGCATGCTGTCCATCTATAACTACAAAAAATTTTTTTAAAAATTAAAAATAAGAAATATATGGGGAGAAAATAAACATAAATGGGGCAGATATGCATGCTTTGATTTTAGAAGTTGAATTTCTGACTGTTTTAAATAATTTTAAAATGATAAATTTTAAATTTACCTTTGTAATTGGTTCCCTTAATAATTTTAACAAGCTTAACTTCATTCTTTTAGATAGTTTTAGGTTTATTTTTAAAAAAATAAACAATGATATGTCAGTACAGAAAATTCCATGTACTCCATACCCAGCTTCCCCTGCTATTAACATTGCACATTTGTATTGCTCCCTTGCTCCAGCTGATGAACCAGTATCAATACATTAGTATTCAAGTCCATACTTTATTTAGATTTCCTTAGTTTTTATTTAACGTCCTTTTGCTGATCCAGGGTCCCCTCCACCCCAGGATACCACATTACATGTCTTTGTCATGTCTCCCTGGACTCTTCTTGATTGTGACAATTTCTCAGTCTTCTTGTTTTTGATGACCTTGACAGTTTCGAGTACTGGCCAGGGACTTTGTAGGATGCCCCTCTGTTCAGATTTGGAGGTGCAGTTAAAGAAAACAAAAATGCATGTAGTTAAAAAAGAAGACTAGAACATAGGGGTCGGCTGGTTTGATGGAGAAAGTAAATCCATTGTTTTCTTTCTTAAAAATAATCATCACATTGGGCTGGGGTTGTGGCTCAGTGGCAGAGTGCTTGCCTAGCATGCATGAGGCCCTGTGTTCGATCCTCAGAACCACATAAATGTAAAATAAAAATATGTGTCCACCTAAAACTTAAGAATAAATATTTGAAAAAAAAATAATCATCACCACCACCCTCGGCCCTCACAACACACTCACCCCCAGCAGCAGCCCCCACCCACTCTCCTGGGGCAGATGTAAGTGCCCCTGAGTCACCTTTTCCTCTCCTTCTCTTCTGTTGTAAATTCTCTTTCTGCAGCTTTTCTCCCCTAAGGCTGCCGCGTCTAAGCTCACTCATGAACAGGGCAAGGATGAGCTGTTAACCCTGCTCTTTTACCTGGAAGTCCCTGTCCTGTCCTGGCTAGCCTCAGCCTTGACTGTCAGATCTCACGGCAACAGCCTCATCCCAATGCCTACAGGACAGATCTGTCCTTGGCGTTGGAGTAAGGTGGTAGGACAGAGCTCTCCCATGAAATCACAGGTAACAAGGGTGTTTCGGGGCTCCTGCCTGCTCCCATAGGCCTGTGGATCAGAATGTGACTTTTCCCTAGGCTGGATGCTCCCTCAGCTTTTCCACTAGCTGCCAGTGGCCAGGAGCCAGGCCACACCCCTGTTGTCTCATTTCTAAGAGGGTTGGATCAGATTTTCCTAAAGCTCACTACTTAGGACTTTCTGTAACTCTAAAATCTCCGACCCTCCACTCACCACCCTACACACCTACCTCAGGCTGACTGAGGTTTGTTTATAAGCAATATTAGCTCCACTCCAAGGTCCATGGATCCTTGTTCAGCATCAGGCCCCAGCAGTATCAGCCAGAGAGAGACCCCCACCTGGGATTTCAGAAATGAAGATCTGTGTGTTCCATGATATCTGGTTGGTCCTGGCTAGCAACTCTACAGTGGAGCCCCAGGAGGACATGGTCAACACTGCCTCTGGTTGGCCAGCGAGTATACAATGAGACAAGCTAGACCAGCACTGTTCAGTAGTGATTTTAGCAATGATGAAAATATCTATCTGCATTGCCCAATATGGCAGCCGCTAGCCACATGTGGTTGTTAAGCAACTGAAATATGACTAATGCAACTGAGGGATTGATTTGTAATTTGTTTAATTTATATGTACATAGCCACATGTGGCCCTGTGGCTGCTGCACTGGACAGCACAGCCAACAGTTGGAGCTTTGGGAGTAGGGGGTAGAATAGAGCTCCCCCATGAAATCACAGGTAACAAGGGTGTTTCGGGGCTCCTGCCTGCTCCCCATGGGCCTGTGATCTTCCCATCCTTTACTCTTTGGGATGGGAAGGTCCTCACATCAGAGCCAAGCAGGATACATATATATCAGTAAACATTTGTAAACATCAGGGGCAAGAGCAAGGACTTGGGTATCCAGCAGTTAGACCCTGGTCTCTTAGTTCTGCCACATACTGGTCTGCTACTTTGTTTGAACCATTATATTTGTCAAGCCTGAGTTTTCTCATTTATAAAATGGGGGTAATAATAGTGCCTACCTCAGAGGACAGTGAAGATGAAGTAATGCACTTGAAGTTTAGAGTAGGAGAGACTGAGGCCAGAGGCCATTAGTGCCACATGACCTGGACTCTCTACTCTCCCCATACAGGGACTTGCCTCTAGTGTCCGGTGATTTTCAGCCACAAGTTCCCACGTACCCATCTGTGAAATGGAAGATGATGCTTGAGTCCTTTTCCCTTTTCCCATAAGGGGCACATCTTAAGACTACATGACTAAAAGGGGTCCTGGGAACCCAGGGCCTCTGGGGCGGCTCCTCCATCTCTCTGGGCATTGGGATAAGAGTGAGAAAATCTTGGTGGGCCAACCCTCAGTCTGATGTTTTTCTTGCATTTTGCTGTCCCTGGCCCCAGTGAGACTTTTTACCTTTAGCTCAACACTGTGAATATGAAGAAGCAAGGAAAACAGATGTTGTTTGTCCCTCTGGTTCTTCCAGAAGGTGAGGAAGGAGAGTTCCTGAAGAGTGGGATTTGGGGACAGGATCTGCAGCACAGGGTAGGGTTTCCCCTTCTCCCTTCTCCCATGGCTCTGGTTGGGAGGCAGCAGGACCATAGGGAGAAAAGGGTGAGCAGGCAGCCATGGTGCATGAGGAGCCACCTCTCTGGGGTACTAGGACATAAATACTGTGGTACCAGCTAGTGACCACGGGAGCAGGGGTCCATCAGGGTCAGAGCTGCAGGGATCAAGGGCACAAAGATGAGACTTCAACAGGTGTGTCCTCTTGTTCCAGGGTGTGGCTGAGAAAGGGAGGGGACTCATCAGCCTTCCGGAGTTGCTACCAAAATCCAAAGTGGGAATGTTATGCCCCAGCATCGCTGTCTCCTTCCAGTCTTGTGTTTTAGGGCCTCTCCTCCTGCGGAAATGGGGATGAGACTGAAGCGAAGGGTTTTCACCTCTCTTTATTCCAACCCTGATGTAAATGACAAGTGATTAGACATGTGTGGGGAACTGTGGTTTGGGGTATTCTTCTCTGGGCTGTTGTCAGGCTGTGAAGTGAGTAACAAGAGGACTGGCCCATTATGACTCATCTCACCCTGTCACCCTGCCACAGGCCTGGCACTGGGCCGGGTGTGTCTCCTCTTGAGAATCCCCTTCTGATCAGCTCCAGATGGTCCTAAGTTGGCCCTTCAAGGGTTCCTTCTCCTTCTAAAGCTAAGACCCACAGCTGCCTGAGAGCAGGGATTCTCCCTTCCTGGGCTACTTAGGACCAGGAGACCTTTGTCCCTTCCCTCCTTTTCAGCCAGGGTGTCAGGTCTGCTGGGGACTTAAAATACTGCTGTCTCAGGAAGAGTAAAATGTAGCCAGAAGCAGCCTTCAATGTCTTGGTCTGTTTATCTTTTATCCAGCCATCAGCAAGGAAAGCAAAAAACAAAGCACAACAGAAATGAGACAAGCAAGATTGAAGCCAGGGCCCGGATTCTTAGCTTTGCACTATTGACATTTGAGGTGGGTAATTCTTCCGGGGGGAAGGGATGTCCTGTGTATTGTAAGATGTTCAGCAGCATCCCTTGGCTTCTACCCACTAATGCTAGTGGCTCCTCTCAGTGTGTGACAATCAAAAATGTCACAATGACAAATGTCCCCAGTGGAGAAAGGTTGGGAATGCCCTCCATTGGGAACCACTGGTAGAGAGGAAACAAAGAGAGAGATGTGGAAACATAAAGTCCCAGGGAGGTCACTGGACAGCAAAGCACAGAATGACATTTGGGAGCCTGGTGCACTGGAGTGGCCAACGGAAAAGGATCCCAACGGAATCCTTACCTGCCAGTCTCGCTTTGGTGGAGCATGGCCCCAGAGACGAGTAAACATTGCAGGCAGAACACTGAGCAGGCAGGGGCGGGGCAGAATCCTTGGGATATCTGAGCATGTGGGAGAGGAATGCCAAGCTTCCACAGCCCTGGGAGGATCCCAAAGGAGGAGAGGGGGCCCTCCCTACTTCCTGGAGGACTCTCTCATTTTTCCCGGCAGACCTGTCTGTCTCCTTGGCATCCTGGCCCAGGCACCCTTCCAAACCACACCTCGGGAGAGTGTGGAGCAAATCTCAGGTCCAGGGTGCCCTGGGGGCTGCAGAGCAGGCGTCCTAGGCATCCTGACACAGGCATCTCAGTGTTGGCTTGATTCTCTTGCCAGCGTACCTAGAGGCAAAGACTTGCTCAGCAGAGCCATCTTCCTGTCTCTGGCATGCATCAAATTTCACACTCCAGGCACAGAGTTCAGGGAGGGAGGTCTTTGTACCTGTAGCTGGTATATCCCACCCCACTGAATGAACAATGAATGAGTCCTTTGGTCATTCTTTTTTGTGACTCTGAAGGATGACTGGGCTGAGTGAGGTGACTCCCCCAGGGTCCCTCAGGTGTGAAGTCAGATGAAGACATGGATGGAGTCATCTGAAAGGCTGCTCTTGCCCACATGTCTGAAGGCTGGATCAACTGTGCCTCTGTCTCTTATGTGGTCTCTCTAGTGTTGGAGGCTGAAAGTGGCTGAACTTCACACAATGATGTATGTCTCAAGAGGGAGCCAGGAAACTGTGTCATCTTTTACAACCCAGCCCCATAAGTCACATAGCATCACTTCTGCCAAATCCTGTTCATTAAGATAGGAAAAGCTCACCGGGGTTCAAGGGGAGGCAGCAGAGGTCCACCCCTTGATGGGGTGTACAAGGTTCTAGAAGAGCATGTAAGGCCAGAGATATTTTTGCTGCCATCTTAGACGATATCACGGTTTCTCCTCCTTTTTGTCCTTTACCAGTGGAGACCCAAGGCGGCTAGGGCACCAGCCTGTCAAGGTTTGAGGGTGTTTTCAGGTCTTCCCAATGTGCCAGGTGGCAGGGGACTAGCTGGGCTGATTTAGCAGCCTCTGGACTCCATTCACCCATCTCTGAGACACCCAGGGGCCCTGACTGCACAGGCCAGCCACTGCCTCTCCGCTTCCAGTCAGCCAGATTTATTGGGTTTCTGGCATAGAAAAGGCTATGGACTAGGAGCTGCAGTAAAACAAGATAAAATAACCTCTATACATAAAGATTCTTTCTGCAGCCTCCCATCCCACATCCAACCAGTCCTTTCTGTTTTGGGTTCTCAGTATGTCCCTAAGCCTCCTTGTCCTCCTATTTCCCTATTACCCCAGGGCAGGCCTTAATTCTCACCTAGATTCTTGCTGTAGGTGTCTCCCTATCTTTAATTCATTTTGTCTTTAATTCATTGCTGCCAAAAGCTTCGTCCTCAGGTAGCTGATGGAAGTGGTAGAAGCAAATGATAAAGTAGATGAATTAAATGTAAGTGGTGATGGTGCTTTGATAGGAGTCAGCTGGGATGTAGTGACCCTTACCATAAGGACATGAAAGGGGAACAGCAAGAGGTTAAGAGGGGTGTCCAAAGAATAAGTCCCCAAGGATGACTAAGGAGAGAGGTGGGGGGAGGGCCTTCAATGGCCCTGGAAGGGAGCAGAGCGCACTTCCCCAGCAGGGAGAAAGCAAGTGCTTTCTGGAAGGAAAGGTAAGAAGGAACCTTAGCTTAAATGCCCTCCAGAGCCAGTTCAGATTTCAAAGCTGCAGCTCAAGATGTCCACCCTAAACTCTCCAGCCTCAGCCCACTCTACCCACCCAGCACCCCACATTGCCTGCCTGTCCTGGACCGTGTCCCTCCCTCAAGCCTTTGGTGTCTGCATCCTTGACCATCCCTCTCCCTGAAAATGCTTCCACCCACCTCTCCCAGTCCCAGCCCCCCACCCCGATTCTGTAATCGAGTTTCCATGCCTGACCCCCACTGGCTCTGAGCTAGCTGCCTGCATGGGGCTGTCATGGAAGAGCCAATGAGCAGGCGAGGAGCTTGAGACTAGATTGAGGAAGAAGAGATACCCAACCTGAGGGGACAGGAGGAAGAACAGAGTCTGGCCACAGATGTGGGAGGGAATCCTGGGTGCAGAGGCAGGTGGAGGGCTTCTAGGAGTGACACAGCTGGCACTGGCTTGGTTTCCCATCTGTTTTCTCCAAGATGAGGAGCTTCTTAGGTTCAGCGTGTGTGTGTGTGTGTGTGTGTGTGTGTGTGTGTGTGTGTGTGTGTGTATTACTTCACCAAACCCAAGCTCCCCTCTGCAGGCATGGGGACTGTTACTTAACTGTGGCTGGTGAGGTTGAATCAATAGATGGCCAGACACCACCCCTGCCCTTGCAGAACTTCCATTCCACTGGGACTGTCAACAGGTCATTGTGCTCTAGTGTGAGGAAGCTGTGACAAGGACAGCTGAATCAGAAGCCTAGCATGTCCTGGATTCCCTGCCGGGCCTCCCAACTCTTCTTTACTTCCCTGTTTAGGAAGGAAAGAGAGCCACAGAGGAAGAGAAAGAAGAAAACAAGTATCATTCCCCCCCCCCCACCACCTCCCAGGAAAACCCACCAAGCAGCCGCAAATCTGAGTAACCCAGCCCTGTCCTGCTCCCTGCAGTGGCCCAGGTGGCCGCAGCCTGTACACAGAATTGCTTCAGGATGCGGCCCTGGGGTCGGGGGAGGGGAAGTGCAGCTCTGGAAATTTACTGACATGGCCCTGGATGAATTTCTCTTTTCAGAAGAGGGCCCTGGAGCTTAAAGAAGCCATTCATAAGAGAGCTCTGTCCTCAGGGGAGGGTCTGGGCACGCCCTGGGTTGCCAGGGTCCTGTTTGTGAGCCTGGGTGCAGAGGGAAGGCTATGGATACCTGGGGTGCTCACAGCAGAGCCCCAAGAGGGCCAGCCCAGCTGGAGATAATTAGTCCTTTCATCCAGGTAGCCTGAGTGACCCTGCAAGGAGGGGGCAGCTGTCTTAACATCCCAAACTCTACTAGACCACCTTCGCCAAACAAATTAGCAGGGGTAGGGGAAGTTTGGATTTGGAGGGCACTCCCTGGAAGTCCTTGTGCCAATGTGGCTCAGGTGGTCTCAGCAGGTGCCTCAGAGTAGGCCAGAGAAAATGTCAGTAAATAGTTGTTGAATAAATGGAGAAATCAAGACTGGGATGCTCTCCCGCCTTAGACAGGAAGATAGTAATGGTTCCTTGGGAGCACCCACAACCCAGAGGCCTAGGGAGAGACTGGTGCTCATGACTGCAGACTGAAAAGGAGGGGTTGGCTCCTAAAGTCCCCTCTTGCCTTGTGTTCTGTGATGGGCAAAGCAAACAAAGGACTATAAAGCTTGTTTCACCCTAGGTGGAGAAGAACACTGGATGGAAGAAAATGGGGAGCTCCATAGTCCCAGCTGGAGCTCTGGGTCCAAATGGGGCCACCACCCTGCAGTGGTACTTCTGGGTCTTGATAAATATATTGCACCTAACATCTATCAGGGCTCATTTTGTACCTTTATTTCCTCATTTGAACTCTATCCCCCTTTTTTTTTTCTGAAAGTTTTTAGAGGCTCAGGAAGATGAAACATGTGCTCTGTCTCTCAGGGGTCCCATCCTTCCCCCCACACTCCCTCCTCACTCCCTCCCCAGCCACACCCCTCTCCACCCCTCATAGCCACACCCTTTTCAGTACAACACTGCCAAATGTGGCAAGGTTTGCACATAATGAAAATAAAAACAGCAAATACTTACAAACACTATTTTAAGTACTTTATATATTTTCTCCTGTTTATTTCTCTCCTGGGGAAGGCAGATTATTAGTATTAAATTCATGTTATATATAAGGAAACTGAGTAATGTCCCCAAGTCAGGGCCAAGACTTGAACTCCATGTTCTGACTGTAGCATTTCGTAATCTTTTGGAGTGGGATGAGAAAGAAACCTGACTCCTTCCCCTAGAAAAATGCATATATTTCCATACAGGCAAAATGTGCACAAAATATTTGGGCTTCCAGATCCGCTTCTGCATCTGATCCTAGTAACCTTCTGAGGATGTGCCCTGTCATTATCCCTCTTCCACATCTGAGAAACTCAGGTCAGAGAAATTAAGAAATGTAACCAAGTTCACTTAACCCTAAGCAGTAGGATCAGAACCCAAATCCAGGTCTTCTGGCCACAAATCCAGTTCTCATTCCCACCCACCTCTAGTCAGGCTTCCTAGGTCTAGCTCAGAGTTCTTTCCATTGAGCTCCATTCTGGTTTGGGGGGGTCACCTGAAGGTCCGGAGTGGACATGGGGTGCCTGTGGGGTGCCCTTGAAGTCATTTACCCAGTGCCTAGTAGTGACGGGGGCCAGCCAAAGTCCAGGAGTGAGCACATCAGCCCCAGTTACTTGGAACCCTCACCATCTAGCCTGCCTAGCACCCCTGTCTGGCCTGGCTGTTCTGCACACCAAGTGTCCAAGGTTCTCAGTCCATGATGGTAAGGACAGCCTGCCTATCTGATTGGCTCAGCACAATGCAGCAGAGAGGTGCCTAAGACAATGTGGAAAGGGCGGACTCAGCCCTCAACTCCGGAGAGGAAGGTACCAGGAAGGGAGATCCCAAGTGGCTTGGCGGGAAACAAAGCCAGCCACAGGGGAGGGAGAGGGCAGCCAAAGTCCTAGAACTTGAGGAACCCGGAGAGGGTGGAGTAGGGGCAGGTGTCTCCTGGTGCCCGGAGGCAAACCGGTGTCAGAGAAGATGATGGATGAAGTCAGAAGCCATAGACAGCCAGCAAGATCAGTGCTTCAGGAGAACAGGCATGAACCCAGCCCCCAGCCAGACTTGCCCTTCACGGGGATCCTGGAGATCCCAATGGGGAAGACAGGGAATCTCAGTGCAGACCTTAGCAAAAGATAAAGGAGCAAGCCTGGCTTTGAGACTCTGGACCCCCTCCTCTGGGTAATTTCCTTCCAACCACACAGGCTCTGCATTCCCAGAACCTTGCCTCTCTCATCTTCTTCCTGAAACCCTGAGGTTTTAAATCCAAGGGTTCACTTTCCACAGTATTTACAGCCCAAGTCTTATCCTGAATGTTGAGAGAGAGGCTTGTTTTTTTTGTTTTTGTTTTTGTTTGTTTGTTTCCCTGTTATAGAAACTAAGACTAGATGTTGTAGTCATGTTGTGGGGAGGGGACAGGAGGCCCCTGAATCCTGTGCTGTAATAGGCAGCCCCTGCTTGACAAGCACAAGGCTGGTGGAACACTGACAGTCCTCCCAGCCCCTCAGCTCCAGGGTCTTCCAGGACAGCTCGGCTCGGGTGGGGCAGTCTTGGTGAAGGAATGGCCAGTTCTGTCCAGCTGCTGCCAGCACCTTGACTGGGGGACTGAGGAACCTCCAGGCAGGGTTGGCTTCTTTTAACCATGGCTACATCCAGCAGAGGCCTGCTAAAAGAGATATCACTGCCACCAAACTTCCTCCCCTGGGAAGGCACAAATTCTGTCCAGTCGATGATAAATATCTACAGTGACCCTGCTCTGACCCTGCGTATGTCCAAGACACTGGACAGATGAATGCCAGCATCAGGCTCCCAGGATGAAAAAATCAGACAAGAGATAGTGAGTCAGAGCTATATGGTGACGGAGGCAGAATTCCTGTTTACATGGGCCTCGTCTCATTCAAAGGGAATGCAAGGCCCAACCCAACCAAGCAACACAAAACAGCCATGTAAAGAAAAGAAAAGCATCCAGTTCTAAAGAAAAGACAATTCAGAAAAAAGAGGGTTCCAGGCGAGGTAGCACATACCTGTAATCCCATCCACCTGGGAGGTTGAGACAGGAGGATCACAAGTTCAAGGTCATCCGCAGCAATTTAGCAAGATCTTGTCTCAAAATAAAAAAGAGCAGAGAGAGAAAACAAAAGGCATAGATACTGTCAGAAGCATCTAGGTGGTACAAGTGGGAATATCTGATTCTGAACAGTTTAGCTTTCTGGGGAATCTGACAGGGTGAGCCAGATACACAATGTACCCTAAGTGATCCAGCATTTCCAGTGGACTCCATGGGGCACTGGCCATGTGAGATGTCAATAACAGGTTCCAGAGTCCAAGAAGGCATTTATTTTACGCCCTGCTCCCCTCCACCCATCTCAGGGAACATCACCATGTGAATGTATTGAAAGAAGTCTCCATATTCCACCTGGTTAGCTTTGTCTTTCCCGAACTCATTTTGTCATAACACATAAAGTTTTCTCAAGGAATATCTGTTAACTTCTTTAGGAACTGATTTCTATAGAACACACTTTGGAGGGATACTGGGGTAAACCAGTTGATTGGTCATTTGTTGTCATCTCAGTATAGACCAACTATTATGGAAAACTTCTGCCAAAAAGTAATTTTCATTTTAGAATATCTAATGTTAAGCTATTCTTTTTAACTACAAGACTGATATAATCTCAATAGTCTATCAATGGCAATAGACTAACTTTTATGATAATAAGACCATAATCTATGCATGTAGGGTACATATTGCTCTTTTATATAACAGATCATCCAAAATAACTTCAGAGTGTACAGATTTGAGTTACCAAAGGTGGTAATACACTGTGTTCCAGCATTTTTTTTTCCTTTTCCTATTTTTTTTTTCATTTTTCCCCATTTTTTTTTTTTTGTTCTTTTTGTTATACATACTGTTCTGTATCTTGCTTTGTTTCACTTACCATCTCTTGGAGATGATTTCATTCAACAGCACCTTTGCTCTGTTTTATGGCTGCATTTCATTGTAAAGATGAGCCATAATTTATTTCAGCAGTCCCCTCTGAATGGGCATTTAGGCTGTCCCCAATCTTGCTATTACAAGCAGTGTTGCATTGCACACACCATTTCTCATGTGAGTGTGTCTGGAGGGAAGATCACTGGAGATGGCTGCTGAGCACACTGATGATATTATTAGATGGCCTTTATAAAGATTGCCCCAATCTCTGCATTCACTGATGGGTTATGAGAGTGTTTATTTCCCTGCAGCCTCCTTAGGAAATCAAACTTTTTTTTTTCGTTGCAATATTGGATATGGAACCTAGGGCCTCACATATGTTAGGCAAGGGCTCCCCTACTGAGCTACACCACAGCCCTGAATCACACTTTTTAAATTTTCCAATCTGAAAGATTAAAAAAAAATGATATCTCAGTATAGTTCTATGTTACATCTCTTCTATGATGTGCATTTGTAATTTTTTTCTTTTTCCATTAACTCTGTTTATATCTTTGCCTAGTTTTCTATTGGATATGGCCTTTTCTCCTTTATCTGCCAGAAAATTTTACCTTTGGCCTAGGATTTGAATAACAGATATTTTCTGTGTTATTTTTTCTACTTTGACTTTGTTTATTGTGGCTTTATGATGTATTTTTTTTACCTTCATGTAGTTAAATCTATTTAAATATTATTAACTTATCATTTTTAAATCTGTGGCTTCCAGATTACAATCTTTAGGTACAATCTCTACTCTGAGATTGTAATAGAATTTTCTCACTGTCTCTTCTAGGATTTTTATGGACTTCTGTAAATATTATGTTTATATTAAATATCATCATACTAAAATATGAATCAAGTATGATATAAATAAACATGTAGATAGTAAACATATAAATAAGTTTCTAGATTTACCATATTTATAGTTTATAATATACATATAAATATATTTATAATAGATAATATTAAATGCTTATATATAAATATTATTCATCAAGAATTAATCCTGGCAGCTGCAGTTGTAGCTCAGTAGTAGAGCACTTGCATAGCTTATGTGATTTTGATCCTCAGCACCACATAAAAAATAAATGGAGTATTATGTTAAAATATATATAAATAAATATATATATATATATATATATATATATATATATATATATATATATATTTTAAGTTGAGCCTTATGACAAACTGAAATATAGCTTGATTGTTTTCTGGATGGCTACTCAGTTCTAGTTTCATTTGTGAATAATTTATCTTTATTAAACTTCGGTATTTGGGACTGCTTCTGGACTTTGTGTTCTATGCTACTTACCTATCTATAGAGTCATGTACAAGTTCTGCACTATTTTAATTACATATCTTTATATGTGTTTTAATATCTGATGGAGCTTGATTCCCTTCCCTTTTAGATTTTTTTTTCTGTTATGCTTTATGTTTAAATTTTCCTTATAAACTTTAGAATCAGCCAAGTTTAAAAAAAAAAACTTTTTAAAAATTCTATTCCTATTTTTATTGGGATTACATTAAATTTATAGAGTAATTTCAGAGGGAAAAGCACTTTTATGGTAATGAGTGTTTGTAGCAAAAAATATGGGTTTCTTTTTAAAATAGGGCAAGTGATTGGCTAAGCCCCTCCAGGCAGGCTTGCTGCACCCTTGGGGTTAATTAATAAAGGTGACAGCTGACCAGGGCCTCCCAAGTAGTCAGAGAAGTTCTGAACACTCTTAAGAGACAAGCAGCTTATATCTAGAGCCTTCTATAGTCAAAGGAGGAAACAGAGCTGAGCCCCTCCAGAAGAATCCTAGAACTGTGAGTTGGGAGCAGTTATCAGGATTCTAGAACCGGGAGTGGGTTGTATATAGTGCCTCCTGGAGGAAGCTGTGACCTACAGTCAAGGAACACAACTGGCTGGATCAAAACTCAGAGAAGGAGCCAAGGAAGACATGGTCCTAACCTTACCTTCCTTGCTTGGTCTCCACTGGCTAACACCCCCCTCCCCCCCCACACACACACACATACCCAGGAACTAGAGTTGCTGGGGCCCTGTGAGATCCACTGAGGAGGGCAGAATGAAGGGTGTCCAACAGACATAGAGAGGCAAGCAGAAAGTACCCACCAGGTACTCAATACCATCTGACCATGGTCCAATACTCAGGTCCCCAAGATAATTATTTCTTCTTTGAGATAAATGGAGTAATTGGAGATGAAAAAGTTGTCAACAGGTAATCCAGCATAAACAGAGGTACCTGTATAATAACTGGAAAGCCCACCAGGAGAGGAGGGTAGGGGTTTTGTTGTGCAAAATACTGTTCAGTGACAGTCCTCTGAGATAGGCCATGCTCTGGGTGGCTATCCCACCCTCCTTTCTGTCACAGTATCTTCTTGTATGACTGAAGAGCAGAACCCAAATAAATGAGCCTGAGGAATGCACTATCTGTTAACGTCCAGAGTCTTTTAGGGATTCATATGTGAAAACCTTTGTAGAATCTCTTTCAAGTCCCAGCCATGTGGCAACATTCCAGGAGAGGCCTCAGTCATTGAAGGCACTCTCTGAGGCTTTCCTGGAGCTAAAACCAGCTGGAGCCATAAGCAGTTTATGAAGTATTTGAGTTAATCCAGTTATCAGGCCCCTCCCAAACTAGCCAGCCTTGTTCTGTCCAACCCAGATGTAACTGCTCCAAACAGGCTCTGCTATGTGGAAATTCCCTGGACTTCAACTAGGGTCCCTCTCCAGGGCCAAGTTGCCACAGGATTATTCAGAATAGAAGTGTTTCCATAAATTATTTTAGAGAACCCTCAGCAGGGAAGGCCGGGTGTGAAACCCTAAGCTGATGAGGTCATATAACTGGTGTGGCTGCGGGGAGAAATGGGCCATCCAGGTGGAGTGAGCAGGAAGCCAGTGAGAGAAAAAACACTATGCAGATGCTGAAATATAATCAGGTCACCTCTCAAGGACAAAAGTTCCTAGACATAGCCTCTTTGCAAAGCAGAACATGCAGGTTATACATTAAACACTTCTAATGCTCAGGCCAACGTGAAGCCTTGGGGTGAGCCACTCAACCCCCTTAAACCCCAGTTTCCTCAATTATGAAACAGAGGATAAAATTACCTATCCTGGACTGTTTGGTGACAATGAAATGAGATGATCATGTTGTAATACATGAGAAGCCTTTAGCCCAAGGCCTGGTGCAGAGTAAACCTTTGTGAATGTAAACTGTTGTCATCACTATGCAGATCTTGCAACTGAGGAAGCTCCTATGAGCAGATATGCAAAGAAATCAAAGGAATCCACTAGGTAATGAGCTTTTCAACTTCAAAGTGTTTTGCTTTGATTGGGCAAGGGAATGAGCTAGCTAAAGAATCAAGCATAAAATAGGATTGAATGCCTCCACCATAAGGAAGTCAAGATGTTGTTCTTGTGGCTTCTATGCCTCCCTTAACTCCAGAGTGTGGAAAATAGATGAAAAACTTTTTGAAATTTTGACTAAAATGCATGTAACTTGTTTCCTCTGGCCTTTGCTGTGATCTTAATGCCATTGTCTCAGCTGTGCAATGACAAATTGTCATGTTTTGGTGAATTACATTGTATTGAATAGGTGACCTGTTTTACTAGTTAATGAACCAAGAGTATTGGGCTATTAAAGTATAGGACTTAAGGAAGCTTCTGTGACTCTTAGTTTTAAATTTGAATTAACTGTTGGTTATTAATAGTGGATTTCTTATGTTACGGGAATCAGGTACTATTAACCAAAAGAAATTGCTAGCCAGGATCATTCTTAAACAAAATCCAAGATTCTGGTTTAGAGTTTTTACATGCAAGACCCTGCAATTATCTAATCTATAGACTTCCTAAATGTAAGTTTCTTTATCTTGAAAAGGGGATTATGATAATGATAATAATCTCCCAAGATTCATGTGAAGGTCAAAATGTGTAAGATGTTCTTTGTCAACTTTAAAATATACAAAATATTAGTGATTTGTTGGTTTTTTAATGTTTGCTAGTGGAAAGAACATAGACGAAAGGTGAAGAGATCCAGGTACTGATCCTGGCTCTGCCCCTTCCAGCATATGTGACCTCAAGCAGGTAACTTAATCTAGAAATCCAGTTTCATTCCCTAGGAAACATTCTAGGATGAGAAGGATGAGAATCCTTTAGGAGGAGACAAATTAGCAAGAGATGAGGGAGAGAGACCTAATTCCCAGCAGGGTGGGCAGGAGAGATACTTCTGGGACATAAAGAAAGAAAACTGAAAGCCACTGGTTTCCAGGATGTGACAAGAATACATCTGAAGTTCTGGTGTTAAGCAGTTTATCTGATAGGGGCATAAAACTAATCTGAGCCCTGGCCTAAATGTCTCTCTCTCTCTCTCTCTCTCTCTCTCTCTCTCTCTCTCTCTCTCACACACACACACACACACACACACACACAAACACATAGTGCCACTACTGAAGCCAATCCTTCATGCATCCAGTCAGTCATGACCCTTGAATAGCAGCACAGTCAGCCATGACCAGTGAGATTGCAAAAGCAAGTGACCATCCCACAGACATGATTATGTGTTGCCATACATGCATGATGCAAAAGCACTGATTCCTGGGACCAAGGGGCATAGAACAAAAGGACATTGATCTATCCATGGCTGGACTCAGACGGACCCAGGCAGCTCCTAGGAGGATGCTCATGGATTTAATAGGAAATTGCACAGGAACTGGGGGAATAACTGGTCCAGGACTCCTGTTACCAGAATCCCTATGCTTGGTCCCATTTTACCCTCAAGCCTTTTCCCTCTGTGTGTTCCCGATAGATTCAAATCTAAGCAGTTTGCAAGATTCCTAGAAAATTCAAATACGCTTAATGAAAATGAAAATAACAGTCAACAGATATCTTCAGATTCCCAGGGAAGGACTAATGTCATGAAAAGATCCCATGGTAGAGGAAGAGGAATAAATTGACCAAAAGGGGGTAGGGTCTCATGGCCCTAGAAATGACTGGCACATGATGAACTGGTCCTTGGAGATGAAGAGTTTGATAAGGTTGGAGTGGAAGAGCATTGGATGCTTAGAAAAGGCCTAAAGGTCATCTGTCTACTTGATCACTGTGTCCGTACAAGGCACAACTGTGAAATTAGGCAAGAAAAGCCCCTCCAGGTAGATTTCCATCACTACCAATCAGGGACTCCTCAACTGCTTACTCCTAGCTAGAGCTTAAAATAGTCACTGCTAAATTTCTCCCTAGGCTTCATATCCTCAACATGTCAGAGAGCTTTTAGTTTTATTTACATAAAGGTCTCACTGACCTAAAAGTTTGCTTCTTAGATCTGCCAGCCCTTAAAACTATACCTTTTAAACTTTTATTTGTAGCTGTTTAAATTGCAATGCACATAAACTCTCTAAGGCTTGTGATACTCAGCTTTAACATGGAGGTGGAAATAATAGTGTCCTCAGAACTGTTGTGAGGAATAAATGAGATAATGAACCTGAAGGTCCTAGAACACTGGCTGGAACATAGGAAGGGCTCAATACAAAATGGCGTTTGCCCAAGGTCTCCTAGCAGTAGAGAAGCAGGAACTTGTAGCCCTGCATACCAGATGAGGAAACTGAGAAACTATCGGTTCACATAACTGAAAAGTCCAAGGCAGTCTGGCTTCAGGTATAGCTTGATTGAGGGATTCAAGTGGTTTACTGGGACCTGCTGTCTCTCTCTCCATCTCTGATCTCCTATTCTGCACTGACCTTCTATGCAGACAGGCTGCTCCCCACCACAGAAGTAGCTTCAACAGCAGCATAATGTATATCTTCAAAGATTCAATGCAGAAAAAGTCACCTGCCCAGTCTCCCGGAAGCCCCAGGAAACTCTCCTGGCACATCATCTGCTCTGCTGGGTCACAGCACATTCCTGACCCATCCACTGAAGCCAGGCAAATGTGCTGCATAGATTGCCTCAAGTCTCCTCTGGAATTGGGAACAGAGTTAGTGCTACCAAAACCTTGCAGATTGAAAAGGTAGGGAGGGCGGGCTCTCGGGGTTACCAGGAGGGCAGCAAACAGTTGCTCAATGGAAAAGTACAGGTGAACCCACAGCCTGCACCACCCACCTAATTTAAAGAGGATGTGTTTGACTTCCTTTGGTTACTGACAACTTAGGGAGGAACATGTCTCCATGTGCCATGGATCTGTCATATCCAGACGGCAAAGAGTTATATACAGTCTATCTACACATCGATAGGACGGTCTAGTTCAGGAGCCTTGATGGTACTAAGTAGTCTACCAGAAGTCCAAAAATTCAGTAAACTTCACTAACACTTCTAATAAACCTATCAACAAAAATAAATTCATCTGAGGCTATTTCCTATAATTGTCATGGAAAATTTTAGGCAAGGCCATGTTCTCTTGCCTTGTCTCCAAACCCTCCTCCCAGGAGACATGCAGCATTTGACCCTTTCCCATCTGTCAACACACTCTCACTCAAACTCCCCTTCAAAGCCTGTTTTTGAAGAAACCTCTTACTGCCGAGTTGTTTTCATTCACTCCACATAGTCATGGCTCCCGTATCAGGCACAGAGCTGGGTTCCCAGGACAGGGGAGCCACTACAGGATTCCAAGTCTTTTGGAGGAATGAATTTTCCCCTCCACACCCAGTGCCAACCCAACAATATTTCACCCTGCAGGTCATCTTAGGCTTCAAACCCCCAGAAGTGGGGACCAGATTTTTAACCTCTTCCAGGTACTGAGATGCCCCTGTTAAGAGCTCCTTGCACTGTGTTCTCAGGTGACTGCTGGCTGCTGGCTGCCATCGCCTCCCTTACCTTGAATGAAGAAATCCTGGCTCGAGTCGTCCCCCTAGACCAGAGCTTCCAGGAGAACTATGCAGGGATCTTCCGCTTCCAGGTCAGTTCATGTTGGGCTTAGGTTTCTTTTTACCAAGTCCCAGTGCTTGTCACAATCCCCTAGCTTGGCTGGATTCTCCTGTCCATCACGTTAGCAGACTCCAAAGACCAGCACTGCTTTACAGAGGTGAGAGTGAGCAGGAAGTTCCCAACCTGCTCATGACATGGGACCCTTCCTTCCAGGATGACTAGGGCTGGAGGACAGGCGGGCAGCAGGGGGAGCTCCAAAAACATTACAAGGAGGTGTATAGCAGGGCATACAGGAAATAATTCCCATTTAAAAAAATATATATTTATATATTTATTTATTATCTGAGCTTAAGACAATATGTCAAAGTTATTTCCCTTTTATACTGATTAATGAAAAATACTATTTTTAAAGAGATGGGTGTGGATTTGGAGGGATGGACAAGCCCATCTGTCCTTGCTTACTTCATGAGGACTTCCCTGCAGTAGGAAATGAAAGGGGCATCTCCTACTGGGATTGGCTGTGGAGCCTACAGCAAGGGGCTGGGCAGCAGGAAGCCAGATGCAACTGAGACTTGGGGATCCCAGTGCTGCCACCAGCTCCTCTTCCAGCCCATCCCACAACACTCCCTCCCTCCCCTTGTCCTGCAGTTCTGGCAATATGGCGAGTGGGTGGAGGTGGTGGTGGACGACAGGCTGCCCACCAAGGATGGAGAGCTGCTCTTTGTGCATTCAGCTGAGGGGAGCGAGTTCTGGAGCGCCCTGCTGGAGAAGGCCTATGCCAAGTAAGTGACCATGCCCTCTCCCAAAACCCTGTGGCCTGTCCCTGTTGCCCTCCAAAACACAGGAGCTATTCAGGACTGTTTTGAGTAGATGTTCTCTTCTATAAAAAGGACTCCTTTGGCCCAAATTGGGTTCTAAATTCAAGGAGATAATGAACACACAAGGTGCTAGGCCACGTGGTACAATGACAAATGATAGCTGTTGCCATTTTTAACCAAATGCACAGAAACAAGTCATAATGCTGAGTGTGCTGGTCTTGAGAAGGAACTTTGTTTCCTTGACAGATTCTATTACATATTTGTCAACTAAAAATAGCAAAATACCTTTGCAAAAGTAGGAAAATTGGGGAAATTTGCCCAGACGATTGGTGTGGCTGATTTGAAGTGGTTTTCCATACTCCTCCCAGCTGCTTCCCATCCAGCTTGCCCAAAGTCAAGTTTGACCAGTGCTCAGCCCTCCCCAAAAGGGCCTCAGCATGGCCACACTGCACAGGCTCCCTCCATGAAGGTAACCTAACTAGAAGAGAGGAAATGGATCTCTGTTCCTTTCAGACCTATGCCAGGAAGGAGGGGGAGAGGTTCTGCTGAGGGAACCAGAGCCTGAGCAATGCTTCTAAGTCCCAGAGCTTAAGGACTGGAGTTAGAGAAGCCACCAGACTCCAGCATAGGTAGTCAGGAGCAATAAGCCCACACAGACCCACTGCCTGTTTCTCCAGGAAGATGCTTTCATTATCGAATTGTTGTCATTTTTAAGCTCTAAATGCCAAACAGCCCATTAGCAGACCTCCCCTTTCCCTTCAAGATACCGAAAGAATCAATATGGGAAGCTGGATCAGATCATCAGTAAGGTCTTGCCAACTCGGGTTCTGTGAGATTTTCAAAATACTTCACAAAGTACCAGAGAAAGAGTGACTGTGGAGATGGTGCTGGCCTTCCTGGACACTGAAGTTGGAGACAAAAACCAAGAAGAACGAGTGCAGAGGGTCCCATGAGCATCAAACAAATGTGGGAGGGGGTCATGTCAGAGTACAAACGGGGTGGCATTCTGAGGGACGAGGGATAGCATCTCTTCCCTTCCTGTAGGATCAATGGGTGCTATGAAGCGCTCTCGGGAGGTGCCACCACCGAGGGCTTTGAGGACTTCACAGGAGGCATTGCTGAATGGTATGAGTTAAAGAAGGCTCCTCCCAACCTGTTCAAGATCATCCAAAAGGCTCTGCAGAAGGGTTCCCTCCTTGGATGCTCTATTGATGTAAGTTTAGTCCTCCTTCCCTAAACTCATCCCCAGGTCTGCTCTGGCTGAAGAGAGGTCCTAACAGTGCCCGAGAAAACCCACTGCCCCATACAACATTAATGTATCCCTGTCCACCATGTTTCTCATCATCGGGAAGACAGGGGTTGCTAGCAACAGCCAGACTTTCTGATGTGCAGTTGATGGAGTGATGGTGACTCCAGCCCTTACCTCCCTAGCCCACTTCCCTTTCTCACCCTACTCTTCCTTTCACTTTCTCACCTCCATCCCCAAACCACAGGGTCCCTGAGAGCTTCCTGCCCTCTCTGATCCTAATACCTGTCCCCATCCACAGAAGGCTGCACCCAGAGCCCAAAAGCCTTCCTTCTCTCTGCTCCAGGGCTGATGGTACTGTAGGAAGACTTCAGAGGGCACAGGAAAGAACTGTTTCCTCTTAATAGCCTTGCTGGCAAACTTCACCAGTGGATGGGAGGTGGGTGGATGTACTGTCCCCAGGAGAATCCAGACAAAAGCTGTGCCCAACAGCCAACCCCTGTCCCATCGGAGATCCTGGTCCCCTCTAGGGATGCAGATAAGAAGCCCTGACTCTTGGCACCAAAATCTGTTAGACCCAAAAAGACCCTCTCGGTTCTCAGTGTTTCTTCCTATTAACAAGACAAAATTAACAACCTTCATCAGAATAGATGGGAAAGGAATTACCTCAAGGACTTTCTAATACAAGAGAAGTGAATTTGAACACAGGCGAGAAAAAAACCGCCATAGTATTTAAACCATGCAGTTGGGCTGCGCTAGATCTGGGAGCATGGGGGATCAGTGCATCTGGGTCAGCAATGCTGGCTGACCTGAGCCATGATGCCACCCACAGGCCCTCTCTCCAGGGTGGGCCCTTTTGCACCCTCCTCAGTTTACAGAAATCTGTGAATGCACGTGCTCGCCCTCACAGATGGTCGCAGGTCGCCTTCTCTGTTAGTTCTTGGCGATTCCGCATCTGAAGGTGGCAATGGGCGGCCGGGGGCGGAGGGTCCTCCAGAACATCCTCCAGATGCTCTGCGCCTCCTCCCTTGGCCTCGGTCCCTGTTGTCATAGGTTTCGGGCCGGTAGTATTAGAACAGGAGGGAGGGATGAAAGGAGGCAGCACGGGTGCAGCGGCAGCTGATTGTCGGTGTTTGCAGATCACCAGCGCCGCGGATTCCGAGGCCATCACGTATCAGAAGCTGGTGAAGGGACACGCGTACTCTGTCACCGGAGCCGAAGAGGTAACGTCCTGCCCCGAGGGGCAAGGCGCCTGTACTCCCGACACAGTGACCACAGGTGCATTTTGGCCAGTGGTTCCCTTGGGTGGGGCCCCCGCGTTCGCACAGGCCTGGTATTCTCGAAGTTCAGACAGGACAAGGGTGTTCCCTGACCCCGCCCTTGCCAGCGACGTGCCGCGCTGCCCCCTGCTGGCCGCTGCTCCACTCATTCTTCCTGTACTTCCTGAGAACCTCATTCTCCAGGCCAGTGTAGAAAACAAAGAAAGATGCAAACAAAAAACTAGCACTTTGCATCCGTAGAGTGTTTTATACCCTTTTAAACGCTCTCACATTTGTTCAACAACACTGTTGTCCAAGTTCAAGCGAGACTCTGCCTCCTGCCAACTGCATGACCTGGGCAAATTACTTGAACTCTGTCTTTTCTTCAATGGAAATGGAAATAATAATAATACCCACTGGAAGATGGTGGTGGTGATTCAAATTAATATATGTAAAGTGCTAAGACAGGGCCTGACACACTATATAAGTGGCTGTCCTTGCTGTTCATACTATTGTTACTATAAACACAACTGAGCCACC
Source organism: Callospermophilus lateralis (assembly GCF_048772815.1). Taxonomy (NCBI): domain Eukaryota; kingdom Metazoa; phylum Chordata; class Mammalia; order Rodentia; family Sciuridae; genus Callospermophilus; species Callospermophilus lateralis. The sequence goes on along the minus strand of NC_135317.1, from coordinate 60,649,147 downwards.
CAAGTTCACCGTTAATGACCTAACCCAAGGTCTTGTGCATGTTCAGTAATCTTTAACTTCTCTTTCTTTCTTTCTTTCGTCTTCCTTCCTTTCTTTTCCTTTATCTCTTCCCTTTCCTCTCCTCTCTTCCTCCCTTCTTTTCCTAGCACTGGGGATTAAACCCAGGGTCTTGCACCAAGCACGCAGCTCATGAACTACACCTCCAGCCCCCTAACTTTGGTGTTTTTTTTTTTTTTTTAACTTCCCTCCATCTTTAATGTGTTGAAATTTTTCAAGTCTACAGAAAAGTTGAAGGATGGTATAATAAACATCCAAACTTTACGTCCCTAGACTCAACAATCACTAGCGTTTTGGCCACATCTGTTTTCTCAATGTGTGTAGACTTTTTTCTTTCCTGAGCCAGTTGCAAGTAACTTGCAGAGGTCATGACACTTTACTTACAAATACTTCAGCATTTATCTCCTATTAATAAGGAATCCTCTTACATGAGCCCACTACTGGCATGACCAAGAAATTAAAGATTAATTCAATAACATCATCTAATATATTAGATGATTAGATTAGTTACACTTTTCCCAGTAGCCCAAAATGCCCTAAAAATTTCTAGTAAAAAAATTCCCCACCACAGCCCGGATCCAGGACTCGATCAAGAGTCACACACTAGCTGGGTATGTTGTCTCACCTGTAGTCCCAACTACATAGGAGGCTGAGGCACGTGGATTGCTTAAACCCAGGAGTTTGAGGGCAGTCTGGGCAACATTGTGAGCCTCTGTCTCAAAACAAAGCAAAAAGAGTCACATGCCGCGTCTGCTTGTTTCCCTCCATGTTCTTTCTCAATAAGTGTTAAAGTTTCTCTGAGCACCTGTGAGAAAAGTGCATCCTATTCCAGTTGGCTAAACAGGTTTTGCTGGAATGTGCCAACCCAGACCCTAGAACAAGTGTGTTTGTGCCCCAGGTTGACAGCAAAAATTAAAGGGCCCCAGTCTCCAAGAGCAGGATTCTGGAGCTTTAATTTCCATTTTCTAAATCTGGAGAGCATGAGGGACCTGGGGGTCAACACCTTCTACCTTTGATGATCCTCCCTCACAAACAACCTCCTTGGCTCAGGCCAAGAGCCTGAGGGTCTGTAGGAGCTTTGGGTCTGCATCCCTCCAGGCCTGGCTGGCACTCAACCTTTCCTTCCTCTCTCGTCTGATCCTTCAGGTTGAAAGTGCAGGAAGCCTACAGAAACTGATCCGAATCCGAAATCCTTGGGGAGAAGTGGAGTGGACCGGGAAGTGGAATGACAAGTGAGGAGGTGTAGGGTTGGGGGTCCTGGGGGCGTGTGCATCCTGCTAGGAGGCCCTGCTGAGACATGGAGATTTGAAGGCCCCGGGGACTGCGATGGGAAATAGGCTCAAGGAGCACGGGCCACATTAAGAAGGCAGGGCCTGTGCACAGGTGCCCTTTGAAGAGTGACTGTCCCAGGACACTGTCCCCAGCAGCCTGGGTGCCTTTCTCCAGGCCAAGGGCTCCTGTGATGCTAATTCTTTCGAAATGTGGCTAATCCCTACCCCCACTCAAATTCACCCTACTATTGGGCCTTCAGGGGGGAAAGAAAGCACATCTCGTTCTACTGGTCCTTCTATTCCAAGGACTTGAACTTTGTGCTGAGACCATAGAGACAACCCTCTGTTAATCTCCAGGGCTTCCTGGAAGGCCTCTTAGACTTTCAACTATGTGAAGTAAATGCTCAGTTGAGTGTCTCTCCCAGCTCTCCCTGCTCCTCCCCAGCCTGGCACCTCCAGTTCTTCCTCCTTTTCTCCAACTTGCCCCAGGCAACCTTGACCTTGGCAGAGAGACACCTGCCAAGAATTCCTTCCAGATCAGCTGCAGAGGCCAAGATGAGGAGCTCCTTGTTGGTTTTTCAGTTGCCCCTAGAAGAGCTACCAGGCCCATCTCAGTTTGGGCACCCAGGGCCCCTTCCCTACCTTCGTTTCCAGACTCCTCCTCACCCCATCTTCCAGAACAACTCCCCCTGCTTCCTTCTTTATACCTGCACTGGGTTCTCCACTCCCCTGAGAGCTTTATTAGTACTCAGGTGTGTCTGAGCCAGGTGGGGGCTACTTCCTCCCTTCCTGAGGTCTGGGTGAAAGTGGGTGTCCCTGCTCCTCAACCTGGGAGCCATAGGGAGAAGTCCTTGTCATACACCTGTTCCTAAGGCCTCTCCCATTGCTTTGTTTTCCAGCTGCCCAAACTGGAACACTGTAGACCCAGAGGTGAGGGAAAGGCTCACCAGACAGCATGAGGATGGGGAGTTCTGGTAAGATCAGTAGAGGTTTTGGGGAAAGAGTTCGTCACTGGAAAATGCCAACGGCATGCCACACAGGATCCTAATTTTGTTCTTTTAAATGAATTATAAAACCCTGAGCAAAAAACATAAGAGGTGGCATATGCCTGTAATCCCAGTGGTTCGGGAGGCTGTGGCAGGACACAAGTTCAAAGCCAGCCTCAGCAATTTAGCAGGGCCCTAAGCAACTCAGTGAAACCCTGTCTCTAAATAAAATACTAAAAGGGGCTGGGGATGTGGCTCAGTGGTTGAGTGCCCCTGGGTTTAAAAAAAAAAACAACTTCTTCACCCTCTTCAATTGATTCAACTTTATGGTAGGATTTACAAGCTGAGCAGCTTCTCAGAGAAGACTGAGAGAGCCATTCCTTTAGTCATGTTCAGACCCCAAGAGAGAAAAGGGAGAGATGGGGCCTTTCTCTCCACCAGTTTCTGGAGATTCATCCAGTACCTGGTCCCTCAGTAATAGCAACGACCTGCAGGCTGTGTGTCTACGCCATTCTGAGGACCACTTATCATTGTAGACAGCTTTCAGTTTACCAGAAGTGCCTGTGTGTTGTCTCATTTGCTATTGATGACTCCCATGTGCACCGAGGAGAATTCTGAACTTCAGAGAGGTGAAGTGACTTGCTCAGAGTGACCCAGCTGTAAACTGGCAGTGCCAGAACTGGAGTTGGGACTTCTGATTCTGGACACGGTGTCTACTATTCAGCCCCCAGGTGCTTCTCTGCCTGTCCTTGACTGGCTGCAAGTCTGACCTTGGCATAAGGTCAAGGGTAATAACAAATGTGTCCTCCTGTAACCCTGAATGCCTGTATCTCTGCTTTTGCCAGGATGTCTCTCAGCGACTTCCTGAGGCACTATTCCCGCCTGGAGATCTGCAACCTGACCCCCGACACCCTCACCAGTGATTCCTACAAGAAGTGGAAACTCACCAAGATGGATGGGAACTGGAGGCGGGGCTCCACTGCAGGAGGCTGCAGGAATTACCCGAGTAAGGGCTGCTGCTGCCACAAGAGGCCACCAGAGGCCCAGGCACCCCTCACTCTCCCTGATAGATGTGCTTCTACCCAGCCTCGCAGCCTGGGGGAGGCGGCTCCTTCTCACTGGGACCCTCAGTCTCAACACCCTTCTCTGTTTCCTCAGTGCCATGACCTCCTGCATTCATTGGCCTCCAAAAAGACTAGCTGTTTCTTTGAAGTCCCCTCCAGGCCTAGATTCCCGGTACCTGGACATTCTGCCAGGCCTACAACAGCAGTGTTGAATCCCACGTCACCCGTATGAGTAACTTTATCAACCCTAAGCCCAAAGAGCTGAGTCCTGAAAGGGGACCTCACCCACTAGGACTCCTGCACATCAGGCCCTTGCTGCCCATGGCCTGCTAGTATGCCCAGTTCACTCTGCAAATGCTGATTGGGCCCTACTCAGATGGGATGAGGATTTCTCCTCTGGTCCAATCCCCTCTTCAATCCAATCCCCTCTTCTGCTTTGATGGTTCCATCCCTACTCCCCCACCCCCTTAGAAACTGTCCTTATCCTGATCCTGATGACATTGACCAATTATGGAGCATATATTGGGTGCTAGGAACTATCCTAATGTGCCATATATATGTATATATATTATTTCACTTAATCTTTCTTTAAAACTTCTTGGTTATCTCTGTATTTAAGGTGAAGTTTCTGAGACTCAGAGAGGTGAAATGACTTTGCCCAAGCCACACAGCTTGCTGGAATTTGAACCTAGGCACTCTGACTATGGAGTCACTCTTTAAGTACTCTGGTAGCAGGTGGTGGTCATATATCGATTCTCTGTTACAAATGAGGAAATTTGAGGCTCTTACATGGTATGCCAGGTCCATAGAGCAAGTAATAAGATTCGGATTAGCTGACCAGTATCTCCGATCACATATGCAATCACCAAGTGTCAGTTCCAAGTGCCACCACCTGGAAGGCCCCCTGCCATCCACAAAAATACTTCCCCTACCTATTAGATCAGGGATTGGCAAACACTTTCCAAAGGACCAAACAGTAAACACTTTGGCTGTGTCAGTCATTGTCTACACTATTTACTTAATTTTACTGTGGTAGCCCCAAGACAGCCATGCTTCAGTGAATGGACTGAAGTGTGCCAATAAAACTTAAATTGCAAAAATAAGCAGCAGCCTGTGCACAAGACCATGCCTTTAATTCCATCATTAGAATTGTACCCATTAGGTATGGGAGGGTAATCAACATAATAACTACCCTTGGAACATGAATAACTCTCGGATCCTTCTTGTGAATGGATTTTGGAAATGAAGAGGTTAGAGATACCACTGGGATGGGCCAAGGGATAGGCCAAAGACAAGGAACAGAAACTGAAACTGTGCACAGGTGTCCCGGGCCTCTGAGTTCACTGAGAGGTAAGGTGTGTTAGCAAGAATGTAAAGACAAGACATAGGAGTCCCCTCAGCCAGCCCCAAGGAATGTTCTAGGATCTCTCCTTCAGAGCTCTGTGTGGGAAAGCAACCACTAGGGGGAGCTACAATTCTAACCACCCTCCCTTCTAGGGTGACAAAAATTCTCAAGAGGTAATCCTAGGGCAAGAGAGAAGTACAAGGGGGAGGTCCTAATTTAGGTCCAGCTAAGATCTAGGCAAGTGCAGACCACCCTCTCATGGAAGCCCACCTCTACCTGTCCCCACCCAGCCACCCTGCCCAGGCTCCACCCTGGTTCCTCTGCTTCTTCCAGCTCCATCTCCTCCATCTCTCTCCCAGCAACCCCAGCCCCTGTGCATACCTGCTCCCCTAACCCCCATGCACACCTGCTCCCCTAACCCCCATGCATACCTGCTCTCCTAACCCCCATGCACACCTGCTCAAGGCTGGGCTCCCCTCTCTGTTTCAGACACTTTCTGGATGAACCCTCAGTATCTGATCAAGCTGGAGGAGGAGGATGAGGATGAGGAGGATGGGGAGAGCGGCTGTACCTTCCTGGTGGGCCTCATCCAGAAGCATCGGCGGCGACAGAGGAAGATGGGCGAGGACATGCACACCATTGGCTTTGGCATCTACGAGGTGCGGGCAATTTCCCCTCCCTTCTCACTTGGCATGGACATCTGATCCCAGAGGCAGAGTTGGGGATGGGACAGTGGACAGGGATCTTAGTCAATCAAAAACAAAACCAGAGACCCAGCCAGACTTAGAAGCAACTCACACAAGAAAATCCCTACTGGTGGTCTGCGTCACAGGGGCTTCCCAGCCCTTCTCTGGACCCCCATAGCCAGTCTTCTAGGAGTTCTCCATGTCCCTCCTCACATCCCCTGGCCTGATGTTCTGGTTGGTCCACCAAGTTCCAGAGAACAGAGGAGACTTGAACTGAGAACAGAATATTCTGGGTCACATCAAGAAATATTGTGAGGGCTGGACTGAGCCAACAGGTCCAGCTGGTCAGAGCCCTGCAGAGTTCTTGGCTTGGACTGTGGAGGTCTCAGGACAGGAGAACAAATGGTCATTATACTCCCCAGGGCCATGCTGGCTGGAGCCCTGCTCCCCACGACTCCCACAGGTCCTTCTTTCATTCTCAGCCAAGCTCAAGAAAAGCCCCACTCAGACGCAGCCAGAGGGCAGCCTCTTCACTGCCGCTCGCCTTCAGGCTGAGGGCCCATCCCGGAGTGGGGCTCCGAGAACAGAGCCAACCTGGGGCCCCCGTCCCTGCAACCACTCCCCACCCCTCCCCCACCCTCAACACCCCTGTACCCCCACTTCTCCTCAGCACAGAGGGCTTTTCACAGCCTCAAGGGAGCAGGAAAGACTTTAGGGCAGCATTTTGATTTGCTGAGTGGAACCCAGTGATGCTGGATCAGCTCCTCCTGGCTCCCAAGTCTTGTCCCTCTCTCCCCTCAGTCCCATGTTGCACGAGGTCACCATGGCAGCCTGAAAATGGTCACAGGGGGAGTATTTACACCGTGGGAAATAGAAAATACTACCAGGCAGGGATTCTGCCTGGCCCCAGAGCCAGTTTCCAGCACATTCTGGAGGACCCAGACAAGGCTTTTTGCTCACCCATCACTGGCAGCTTGGCCATTCTAAAAATACATCTAGTTCTAGACCCTTCGGTCTATGAAATGGAGCTGGGATCTTCTGGCTTGGAGCAGAAGAATTGCAAGGAAAATGCCAAAAACAGAATTGCCCATAGCTGCCCCCGCCACCTTGTGCATTTGGAAATCCGGTCATGGGCTTTCAGAGTTGGGAAAGGCTTCCTTGATCTTTTGGCCCCATTTTAGAATTAAGGAAACTGAGACCTGAGTCGGAAAGTGATTTGCTAAAGGAAACACCGTTGCTTCTTCTTATGAGCCTAATCCTGCTTCCCTTGACTGGGAACCAGGTGTGAGCTTTGCCACTACGAGGCTGGTGACCATAGACAAGTCATTTCACATCTCCAAGCCTCTGTTCGATGCTCAATAAATTGGGGGTGGGGGTAGGACTCTCATCCACATTACTGTCATAAGAGGATTTTTGTTTGTCTGTTTGTTTTACAATTTCCCCAATGTGGAAACATTTTGAGTTCCTTGGAAAGCAATTACCATGTTGATGTAGGTGATATTGCTAAAGCTAGAGAAAAGCGGGTAGCAAAGGAGACAACCACAGTGCCTGAATTTTTATTTGTTGCTTTCCTAGAATCTGAATTGTGCTCCTTTATTTTGCAGGTTCCGGAGGAGGTACGTCTGGCAAGCACCGGCCCCTGCCTCTGGGGACTCAGGTCCACCAACGTGCCTGAGGCTTAAACTGCAGAGCTCAGGGGGCGTGGTGAAGCATGAGTAGGGCCGGAAGGATGGCTACTGGTGCCCTCCCATTGAGTCACTCCGGCTCTGCATCCCACTAGTCTGAGCTCAGGGCAGGGTGTCCCAGAAAGCCCCTGTAGGGGTTGCTGGCTGTGTGTGACCCAGCAGAATTTGTGCAGGGTTTAGTTCTGGGTGGACAACCCACAGTCCTCAGACTGCAGGAGGCTTGTTGGAGTCTTGTGTGGTTCTGGGACTCTGTACTTTGAGTAGAAAGAGGATTGACAAACCCTGTGGACTGTTCCTCAAGGCAAGGTGGGAGCCTAGGGAAGACCCCGTTCCCAGGATGTGTGACCTCAGACAGGTGACAGCCTCTCTGCTCTTCAGTTTCTATTACAGTGAATCTATTCAGCCATCTACCTCACCAGGCTATTGTGGGCATGAATTAAATTATGCCAGAGTGCTAATCAAATGAGATAGGATGCAAAGTGGCTGTGTGTCTTTAAAGTCCATAGTTATTAAAGTGGTCACACAGGTGCCTGGACCCACCTGCTCTGCATTTGTCCCTGGGAAGGTGGCACTGACAGAGCACAGGGCTCTGTTGGATGGTGTGTGAGCTCTGCCCCAACCTTGGGTTACCTCTGCCCTAACAGCAGGACTCCCTTCTCAGCTCTTGGTTTTGTCTTTGCCTTAATTAGTGGGTCCTACACGGTGTAAAACTGAACCGGATTCCTGCTGTGGGGACTCTCACCTCCTAGAGTCACCTTGCAGAAGGCTGAGGAACTCCGTGAGGAAAGGCAGGCATCTCTGCAGACAGAGTTGGGTCCTGCCTCTGTGGCCAATAGTTTTTAATAGAAAATTGGCTTTTTATCTTAGCAGTTCAGACACTGACACTGTAATCTCTTTATCCCAAAGAGCAATAATGACGTTTATTTGGCACTCTTCCCCCCCCTTCCCTCCCCCACCCCGTTTCTCTGTTTATTCATCAGTTAAGAGGGCAGACCAACATCCACCTCAGCAAAAAATTCTTCCTGACCACTCGAGCCAGGGAGCGGTCAGACACGTTCATCAACCTCCGGGAGGTTCTCAACCGCTTCAAGCTGCCCCCAGGAGAGTACATCCTCGTGCCCTCCACCTTTGAACCCAACAAGGACGGGGATTTCTGCGTCAGGGTCTTTTCCGAGAAGAAAGCTGACTACCAGTAGGTGGCTTGGTCCCTTCTTTGTGCCTGCCCCTTCCTGTTCCTAGCCACATTCTCTTTTTCGTTGCTCTGAATGCTGGAGTCCCTTTCTATAAAATGTGGGAATTGACATACTGAAGAATTTTCAGTGTTATACTCAGGTAAGCAAAGGAAAAAACATCTCCTTAGACTATTAGACTGTTTCTTGTTGGAAAGAGGTAATAGGAGAGTGACTTCACAGTCTAACTTCACAATTGCATTTCTGAATTATCTAGTTGTCACTTTCCTCTTAAGGGCTTATATTAAACTATCTGTGAGCCTCCACCCTTCACTTGGAGAAAGCTGGGCAGTGCTGGCACAACCCTTGCTTTCCCAGGCCCCCAGCCCAGGAGAGCCACCAAGGTGTAAGTGACGATCTCAATGGTCCCCACCATAGTCAACAGGTCTCCAGGCCCTCCCCTTCCTCTTCAGGACCCAGCTCTTAGGAACCCTTTTTGGTTGGTATCACAGTTTCCTGACATTTTTCATATGGCCTCAATTCACAGTGGTTTCTGCCACTTTGGCCACTGTCTCAACCATATATATTTGGTCGGTCACTTGATTGGCAGAGGATGGAATCAACCTGGTCAATTTAAATAAAAGGAAGTTTGCTGAAATGCTGTGGGGAACCCCAGCACTGATGGGGTGGGGGCAGACTGGGAAGAGCAGCAGCCAAGGGTGTGCTGGAGGACCCCAGAGCATGGTGACCCCTCTGACCTTGTGCCCAAGGTCCACAGACCCCATAGAGTATGTCCAACAGGCCAGGCTCAGCTCAGCCACCGGGTCGGCTGTAGAGGGAGGAGCTGCGGTGAGAGGGAGGCCAGGGAACTGCCTTTGCTCCAAGACAACACGGGACAGAGAAATAAGTTCCCAGTGAGAAAGGGAGAGAAAACGCTGCTGGACAGCTGCAAGCTAATAAGTGCCACTAGAGCGTGGCTGCAGCCCCCCTGCCACTGGCAGGCTCTCTTCTTTTGCCAGTGCTTGTCACGGGGCAGGGGCCTTTCCTCTCAGCTCAGCATCCTTGGAGGAAGCTCTGTGTGTTTAACTTAGTCTCCACTGAGAAGGAAGTGAGGACATGGCCAGTGTCACTAGTTGGTATCATGACCCTGTTCTTTGTCAAACACTGCCCCTCCTCTCCCACCACAAGCCACTGTCCCAAAAAAGCAATGGCTCCCTCAGCTCTCTCTAAGATGAGCTACTACCCCTCAAAGCTGTCTGACTGCCCTGTTCCAGGATATCAATCCTGTTCCAGATCCCAGCTACAGGAAGGCCCCTGACCCTTTTATTCTACAAGGCATTGACCCTGCACACAGGACTCTTGGGGGCCTAACCGAAGATCCCAGGGGCCTAAGGAGGACCCTCCTACACTCTCTGTAGTGCATAAGGACCTGGCTGTATACACAGGGACTGTGCATGGGCAAACCCTTCCCAGGCTGCAGTTGAAATTACACACAGCCCCTGCCTGCCCCCTCCTGGACCTGAAGTTTAACACTTAGGCCGTGGTGTTCAAGGCTCAGCACAAGGGCCTTGCAATGGCAGAGAGTTTCAATTAGAACGTAAAGGCTGTCCTTAAGGCCAGGAGCTAAGTGAGTTACTTAGCGTCCCAGCTGTCCCCTACATGGGAAGCCTGTGCTATTTGGTAAAGAACCAAACCTGACAGATTACTTCTGCCTCAGTTTCTGCTACTTAAGGGAGGCATTTTATCACAGAAACCTGGGGCACAGAGATATTCCCCCACCCTCCTCGTGCTGGATTTAAATGTTGAACTTCCACTTTAGCAGTGATTGCACTGCCTTCCAGTAACACATAATATCCTTTTATTTCCAGAGTTGTCGATGACGAAATCGAGGCCAACCTTGAAGAGGTACTTGTAATTTTTTTAATTCTTCCGACTCTGTTCTGGACATCCAGAGAGCAGTGGAGCAAAAAATAATGTCAAGGGTTTGGGAGGCACCTTGGACTTTATGAACACAGGTTGAAACTAAGGATAATGGCCCTGTACTGGGAATCAAGTCTGCTTTCTGAGCCAGCCATGAGCACACTGGGATCTGGGCCAGTCCCCTGCTCTCCAGTGGGGAATTCACCCATGTGCATAAGGAGGGTTATGTGGAGAAGGATAAGACACAAGTGCTGCACCGAGCAGGGACAGGCCCTTGTCACACCCCTTGCTGGGCCTTGCTCATTTATAAAATGGATGCACAAATGATAAGATTACTCAGGCTCCCACATTCTCAGAAAAGAATTCGATTCAGAGGTAAATCCTGGAGAGGTTTCAGGGATGTCACTTGGGAATTTCAAAAAAAAGTCCCAACTTTAACAAATCCAAGTGGAGAAAGGATATCACAGAGGAAGGGGTTCTCCTCCCTCTCCAGGAAGAGGTCTGATGTGGCTCTGTAATCCCTTCAGCTGCTGAATTTCAATGCTTGTCTCTCACACCTAGGGGGAGACTGAACAATTTCAAAGAGCCTCCCAGACAATGGTCACTAGCCATTGCTGAAATCCTACTGGAACATTCCAGTCAGTCTTTGTAATTCCTAGACTCCATAAAGAAGATCATAAAAGGCCACTTGGGTTGGATATTAAAGATACCTGGATGAGAAATTAAAGTGGAGCTCCTTCCACAGAGTTTCTGTTTCCCTCACATGTGTTTAAACTAGAAGAAAAAAAAATCCCACTAGTTCTTCAAACTGTCTTTATCACAATCCCAACACCCTTAGCATTTGGGCCCAGAAGAGGGAGAGAAGCAGAGGGGGAGTGGGTGTCTTTCTGTCATTCTCAAATCTGATCCATTGTTTCCATTTGTGCCTCACCTTGCAGATCGATGTCAGCGAGGAGGACATCGATGATGGATTCAGGAGGCTGTTTGCTCAGTTGGCAGGGGAGGTGGGTGTTGCCCTGAACTCGGTGTTGATGTAAAACAAAAGACAGTGTTTGTCCCTAAGGAGATATCAGTTGAAAGGGAGAGAGAAAACAAACTGAACAAAAGCCAAGAATAATTGTAAATGTAACGGGATCTCAGCTCATACCTCTTGCCCACGTCCTCCCCAAGACCTCTGCAGGCTGCCCAGGACCTCTATTCTTGTGGCCAGCTCTCCTCTATGTTTGTCCTTCCTTAGGATTCTTGGATTCACCTTGAAGTTCTTTTATTTTCTCTGTTCCATGCTGAGGCATGAAACTTAGCCCCTTATCCTTGATTTCTAAAAAAAAAAAAAAAAAGCATCGCTATTTGGGGGACTTGGGAGGATTTCAAGTCTCAAGGATAAAAGCAACTTTATAAGGGATGATTAGACTTCCTATTCTTAAAATAATTCCCCAGCCATGGAGGCCCACTATAAAGTTATTCAACCCTCTTTCTTCCGAACAACTCCCGAAACAAAATTTCCTCCCATGATGTGAAGGAATTTGGCTCTCTCCGGCATCCACCATCAAGCTCATCTAGTCCCCCTCTACCTAACAAAAGACTCATTAAAGTCCTAAAAACTATCATCTGTTCCGTGTTCCCACCTCCAGCCCCTCCCTCCTGGTTTCTCAAGGGAAGGGGCATTAAATTTATTTCCCCAGTGGTTGAAGCACACGAATACACACCCAACGCCCAGACCTTGGTTTTCAATGTTGGACTTGTCCCTCAGTTACACAAATATGTCTGACTGAACAGAGATACCTGAACCATGTCTGGAGAGCCATAGAGGAGGCACCAGTTCTTGGAGACTGTGTTAACAGTTCTTGAAGCCTGAGGTTTGAGTTTTAAAGCATGAAGAAGACATGCTGGAAAGGAAGGAATAGTGTGCAAGAACTAGGTCAAAAAAGACCAGGAACATGATTCCTATAGCAAAAAAACAGTGACCTAGAGTATGTTGTATAGTAGAACACCATCCAAAACAGGCTGGGCGGCTACTCAGTGTAGACGGGGAATGCAGCACAGCCTCACCTGGGGCTGTTAGATGTGCAAACGAGACCTGCCCAATGTGCTGTACGGGGCTTCGCCCAGCTCCTACAGGGAGCCAATAACATGCTCTGGTCACTTGTCCACAGGATGCAGAGATCTCTGCCTTTGAACTGCAGACCATCCTGAGGAGAGTTCTGGCAAAGCGTAAGTGTCCCTTCCTTGCAAACCCCTCATCTTCTTCTTCCCCTGTGGACACAAGAAACACCAGAATCCTGTCTCATGCATACAGTGGCAGCTCTGGCTAAAGCATCCATCTCTATTCCTATGGAAACATTGTTGCCATTCCCACTGCCACCACTAAACAATTGAGTGGAGGAGGATTTGAGTGATGTGATTGAAAAAGGAAAAAAGGTTTCCAGGGTCTAGAGATCAAAGAAGAAACCTACTTGTTTCCGCTGCGTACTAGTTCTGTGATCTGAACCAAGTCATATCGCCTCTCTGATTTTCCTTTCCTTATCTGCAAAATAGACACATTACGACTTGCTGTCTTACAAGTGGTCTTACATGAGGTTACGTAGAAACTGCCTGATGCAGAGCCAGCCCTCCATAGATGGTAGCTGTTATTAGGTTTTTCTTACTGAAAGCGTGGAAACCAGAAAGCATTCTGGTGTTTCAGAATTCTCTGGCTGATTCAGTGAGGAATCACTGGTTTAGTGATGACATCTCCTTGGGCTAGGATGGGAAAATAAATGGCCCATCTTACATTCAAGTTAAGGAAAATGGATTATAAAGTCCCATCTCTCCATTTTGTATTTAAATGAGCTTCATCTAACCAGTTCCTTGCTGGGAGAAATGTCACTTCATTTGAGCCTCTAAGCCAAGCAAATGACTTCAAGGCTCTGAAAATATCAGCCGTCAGCCCAGGCTAAAGGGCTTCTATAAAGAAAGAATAAAAAACCTGAGATACAGACTTAAGAATAAGATAGAGTTGTGGTTCCTGCACATCTTTTCAGCTTATTATTATTTCTTAGGGGAAAAATATAATCCACGGATTGATTGTTCAGTTCCCCCTACTGTTGATCACTAATGGGGAAGAGGAAGAAATACGTCCCCACCCTGTCAAGCTATCCCCCCACCCCCATCAAATTATTAATAATTATGCTGTTTTCAATACAGTAGCAAAATAGACAACAGCGTTTTATACAATTTCACAAATTATAAATCTATAATTATAAATCATAAAAAAATAATACATATATTGTCATATCCTGAACATCAGCCCTATGGATCATATCCAGATGTCTCATGGACTTCAAGGGTCATCATTCCCTCTGACAGCAGATTAGACGGCCACTTGCCTAACCCCATAAGATCAAAGTAAATCCTCCTTTTAGAGCCAGAGAAGGGTCCAGGGCCAGCAGGGTCTTCTGTCCCGATGTGTATGCACCTCCCAGAGACCATATAAACTGGCCCATGCCTTGTGTCCCCAGAACAAAAGGCCATTTTAGAGCATCTGTGATGCAGAGTGCTCACCAGGGAGAGCTGGGTGGCCAGAGCAGGGCTTCCCAAGGCTGGTCCCAGCCTATAGCCTCCCTCCTCCAATTTAGGGGGAGGACAAGAAGATGTGTTTATCCTTGAGGTTTTTGCCAGGCACAAGTGAGGTCACAGGGCTCTTCAGCTGTGTGGCTGTCATGAGCCCGAGGACACTGAAGCCTCATTGTTTCTGCACAGATGGAAGGCGGGAGGGATCAGGCCATGCTTGGTTCAGCCTGCCCCTGTCTGGGGAGCAGCATTTGCTCCACACATGCCTCTGAGCCCAAGACCCTCCCCCTGCCTGCCTGGTGACTCCAGCCTCCTGCCCAAGGGCCCCACACACAGCCTTGTGCCCATATACAAGTAGGGGCTTGTGGCCAGGAGTGGCCACATCAAGACAGGTTAGGTTTCCAACATTTTACAAGGATGTAACCCAAAGGTTGGTTCCTCCTCATGAAGTCTGTAAGGAACCAGAGTCATATTTGAGGCAAGGGTCTCATAGTGCCAATCACCAGTGAGACAGGACTCCCTTAGTAGGATGCAGTAGCTTCTGGAGAGCTTCCAGGTCCTCAGGTTTGTCGGCCAACTGGGGACACAGACAGTCCATATAGGGCCCGTAGCTGAACAGATGAAGCAACCCTCTTCCTCTCAGAGGCCACAGCCCACAGCAAACACACATGCCCTCTGGATTTGGGGGCTTTTTCCCTGACCAGCAACCACAGGGGGCTTTCCATCTGTGTGCACTTTCCATCTGTATGCTTCTTTTACTTATTTAAAAAGCACTTGAGGGCTGGGGCTGTAGCTCAGTGGTAGAGCACTTGCCTAGCACATGTGGGGCACTGGGTTCAATCCTCAGCACCATATAAAATAAATAAATAAAATAAAGGTATAAAAAATAAACAAGTCTATGTTCACAAAAATTCTTTTTTTAAAATTTTTATTATTGGTTGTTCAAAACATTACATAGTTCTTGACATATCATACTTCATACATTTGATTCAAGTGGGTTATGAACTCCCATTTTTACCCCGTATACAGATTGCAGAATCACATCGGTTACACATCCACTGTTTTACATATTGCCATACTAGTGTCTGATGTATTCTGTTGCCTTTCCTATTCTCTACTATCCCCCCTCCCCTCCCCTCCCCTCCATCTTCTCTTTCTACCCCCATCTACTGTAATTCACAAAAATTCTTTTAAAAAAAGCACTTGAGCTAGACGTGGTGGTGTGCACCTGTAGTCCCAGCTACTTGAGAGGCTGAGGCAGGAGGATCATTTGGGTCCAGTTCTGGGCCAATGCAGAAACATAGTGAGACCCTGTCTCAAACCATTAAATAAAAATAAAAATAACAAGCACCTATTCAAACACCATTTTCCCACAGCAAATATACAGAGAAGTCTGCAGAAAAATATAACATAATCTCTGTACTGTCCCAGTATGGCAGCCACCTCCCACATGTACCCTCATGGAGTAATTTAAATGGCTATTGTAGTGGGGGCCACAAAGAAAGGACATTTTCATTTTTGTGGAAAGTTCTGTTGGACAGTGCTCTAAAAGATTTTGTTCATTTTGTCTTTTTAGGTCAAGATATCAAGTCAGATGGCTTCAGCATTGAGACTTGCAAAATCATGGTGGACATGCTGGATGTATCCTTTAAAGTGCTCCAAAGAACAGAGACTGGGAGTTAAAAATCTCACTCCAGAGATGTCCCAATGTATTACCTTCTTCCCATGCAAAATGGCCAGTCGCACCCTCCCAACTGGGGGGCTACAGTGGGACTGTCCTTAGCACTGAGCTGCCTTCCCAGGGAGACATGAAGAACCCCAGATGAAGGAAACTGAAGTGCCTCCCCTGCCTACCTCCATAAGCTCAGAGGGCGGTCAGCCAGTCTGTCCTGGGGCTGCTGCAGAGATCTCAACAGTATACCTGCCATACTCTGCCCAGAGCAGCCTGGGTTGTTTCCTGAGTGACAGTATTTCCACTATTTCTCCTGGGAAAATGGTCCCTAAGCCATAATATTTCTGATATGAATCTATTTTCTTTGGTCAAGATTTTCTTCTAGATCTATAGATAAAGCTCACTTCCAAAAGCATTCTCCTTCCCTTTTGATCTAGTTCCTTCCTAGGCCACCAAGAGCAGTCCCAAGAGCAGACTAATCAGGTTCTCTACTTGTTTCTGAGCTTAGTAAGAATGATGGTAAGGTTCTGTAACATTTTATCTAGTACAATCATGGTGTGCACCCATTATGTAGTCCCCTCTCAAGAGGCCTCTTATAAATACTCCAAATAATGCTTTTTAAAAAAATGACAAGGGCTCAGCCATCTGAATCCATCTGCATATCATCCCATGGCTTATTTATAGCAGGATCTGGGGCCACCACAGCACCACCAGGTGAAAAGATCATCCAGGAGGTTTCTATCTTGCCCTTCCTCCAACCCTTTACATGGAGGGTTGGCAATGTGAAAAGCAGGAGAGGGATCCTTCTGCAAAACCTCTTTGTATATGTGCTGTGATAATCAGAAGATCCAGATAGGAGGACAAACCAGGTGACAGGATGCCCAAATGATGTCAGACTCCATGAGCTTTCCTTGACTGAAGGCAGTCGGATGGGAGCGGCAAGCTGGGGCTGAAGGAGTTCTACATTCTCTGGACGAAGATTCAGAAATACCAAGTATGATCCCAGGAGGGCTCCGGGAGGGCAGGAGGATCTGTGTCAGGGAACACTCTAGGCATATTCTTTAAGGTGCAGCAACTCTTCTGGAGGGTAGAGGAATATTTCCAAGGGGTTGGGCCTTTATCTGTATGGAGGTCAGAAGGAAGACAGACTGGGCTGGACAAATGCAAGAACAAACAAAACAAGGACTTTGCAAACTAAGTGGTCTATTCCAGCCTTGACTGGATTAGTGACAAGAAATGGGGTTGCCTAATTATCATTAGGCAACTTGACTGGATTAGTGACAAGAAATGGGGTTGCCTAATTAACCCATTATCAAGGGTTTCCCGCAAAGGCTGTGTGGCCCTTTGTAGTTAGGCTTTGTGTCAGCTCAAGTACAAAAACTGCATGAGACAATGACCTGTGCCCATGATAATTGCCTAGCTAATTTGATGGGCATATTTCCAAACCTGCTCACAGAAAGAGGCAAAATACTATTAGCTATTTAAGGTACAAACATGGACAATTCTAGCAAGGCCAAACTAGAGGCCTGGAGCTAAGAACTTCATCCCATTCTGTACATACTACAGTTTGCCACCTGTTTTTTGTTTTGGGTCATGGTTTTGATAACTATTTTCTTTCTTCCAGAAAATTTACCGGGAAATCGATGTTGACAGGTCTGGTACCATGAATTCCTACGAGATGAGGAAAGCACTAGAAGAAGCAGGTAACACTTCACAATCTAGCTCCTTCCCTTTGTTTTTTTCCACCTGTAGCATACTGAACATTTATATTACACCATGCAATATAAAGCTTGGTTGGTGAGTTATGACATAAAGCAGGTTCAGGTCTAATACAAACTCATCCTTTTCATTTTCCTCTTAAAAACTATTTGGTCAAATTAAATGCAGTCCCTGAGGCTCTGCCTTCAGTGCCTTCTGAATCCAGATTTCCTTCAAAGCAGTCTGGCAGGGCAAACAGGCAGGGCTAGCTCTTAACTGACCTGCCCCCATGCTCCTCCTTCCTGGGTAGAGTTGTTTAGGCAGAAATGGAATGTCTCAACTCAACCCTTCCAAGAAGTCCCTAGTAGTACTAGACAGCAATAAATAGGACATAAGCTTGGGGTTAGACCAGCAGAGTAGGAAACTGGTGTGCTTTAGGGACAAACATGACAAGAGGCTGTGCACTCTGTTAACTGTGATGTAATGGTGCAATAGAGACTCCAAAGAACAGTGGTATAAATAAGATATACCTTTCCCTCAAGCCATCCAAGGCTGGGGTGGTGCCTTCTACTGTGAAGGCCCTAGGCTCTTCCTATCATGTTGCTTCATTAGCCACTAAGGCTCTAGGACAACTTGCTACCACAACCACAAGCCTCAAACAGCTTGGCAGAAGAGCTCTGTGCCTTTAAGGGCACACCCATCACTTCTGCTTACACATCCTATTGGCTAAAACTTAATCACAAGGAAAGCTGGGAAATGCAGTCTTAATTCCAGGCAGCCATAGTCTCATTGAAAATGCATTTACTGTGGAACAAGGAAGAATGAATATTAGTTTACCACAAATCGTTTCTGCCACCTACATCCAGGATGAGACTGAGCTCCAAGCTGATTCAGAGCTAACTAAACAAACATGGAAAGGAAGCATGGTTCACAGCCTGTAGTAGCATGACAGTGGAAAAAGAGGCAAGAAAAGTCTTATGCATTATTAAGGAAGCAAGCAGAACAACAGCAAACAGTTTGGAAACAAAAGAAACAAAGGTACTGGTTTTGCAAAGTAAAACCAGTCTCAGACTGGAGATGTAGCTCAGCGGTAGAACACTTGCCTAGCACATGCACAAGGCCCTGGGTTCAATCCCCAGCACTGGGAAAAATAAATAAATAAATCTCACATAAGAGCAAGCAGCCCAGAGACAAAAATGATTGTAACTATAATTTGAAGTGTCATCTCAGTTCCATAACCTGTCGACAGAGCTACATGATGCAACCTAATATTTAGCAATGAGTTTGTTTGTTTGTTCACTTAACTTCAGGTTTCAAGATGCCCTGTCAACTTCACCAAGTGATCGTTGCTCGGTTTGCTGATGATCAGCTCATCATCGATTTTGATAATTTTGTACGGTGTTTGGTTCGGCTGGAAACGTTATTCAGTACGTGAACATTTGGGGAAATACTTATTTCAGTTCTTTGGGTACAAAAGCAGCTTTCCTTTCACCACGGTGCAGTCACCTAAACCAGAGACATGGTCTGTCCAGGGACTGAGAATAAAATTCCCTCTTTGTTAGCTTGGAGAAAGAGGAAAAAATGCTTGTGGCAGTCAATGAAATCAGCTGCCAAATTGGGATGACTTGATCTCTGTCTTGGCTCACTTGCTTCTGACATCTCCTTTGTCTCCCTCCACAGGGATCTTTAAGCAGCTGGATCCCGAAAATACTGGAACAATAGAGCTCGACCTTATTTCTGTAAGTCAGCAGCTCACGCCAACCACCTCGCTCCTAAGGGGACTGGGGGAAAGCGGGAACAGAATGGCCTGTTCCTTGGATGACCTGCCTTTTAAAGTTTCATTATAAAATTTTTCTGGTCCTTTGGGGATAGGCCTGTAAATGGCTATCAAGTCTCACAGTGCACTGTTGTTATTGTTTCTCAACTGGCCTACTGATTTAAGAGTTCAAGAAAACACACCTGGCTCCCTCTTCCCATGAGCTTTGACTAGAGCATAACACAAGGTTAAGCTAAGAAGAGGGTGGCTGCCAGATCACTCTCAGAAAAAGGAACTGCTGATCCGTGTGTCTTAGAGAAGGTACTTATATAAAGAAACCTGTGGATGAAAGTTGGGTTTGGGGAAGACCTGTCATTCTCAGACCAGATCTACGTAAAATACTTTCCAAGAAAATTTTCTCTACTTCCTCCCCACTAAATTAAAGATTAAACTAGCAATAGTAAATAGGTTTGCCATGGGTCTGGAACCCAGCAATATCCATCTCTGAAACGAACAACAATCAAATTAAGTTGGTATGTCAATTTCACAAAAAGCAATGTATAAAATGTGCACTTGCCATCCTGATGACAGCTTTGAGCGATAGAACCTTCTGACCTCAGGATAGCTGAAGAAGCCAGGTGGGGTAACCATCCATTATCACAGGGCTCCAGTCTTCATTTCTCTGAACCCAGGGGAACAGAATCTGGAGTGGCACAGGCCCCAAAGGGATGTAGTGAGATGGCCAAGGTTGGGTGGAAATGGCACTGTCATCAATCCTATCCATGTGACAGAGAAGCAAAGTGTTACCAGGTCTAAGGGACGGGCAACCCGTCCCTTGAATTTTGAACTGTGGAAGAAGCCAGCAACCAAAGGGTTGTTTCACTGTGCTATAATGGATCATAAAGTGCCTTTATCCAACTGAAAATAGTTTAGCTGTTTACAAATCATGCCAACTTGCTTAAAACTCTATATTGCCTAGAAAATATCCCTAAGACTGCAAGCTAGAGAAGAGTAAATACGATTGTGGTATAAACCATGCCATGTATTAGGTTCTGGAAACTTCTGGCCTCTTCTGGATATCCTGTTCTCCCCACCCCTGTCCACCTATCCTGGCCTGCCTCTTCAGTCCACTCCTTCCTCTTTCCTCTGAGCACATCTTACCCACTAGCTCTTATCCCCTTCAAGAGATCCCTGGGGATCCCTGCCTCAGTAGTCTTGCCAAGGAGGAACTGTGTCCAGAAAACCTCCCTCTCATTTGCTGTGATTTTCAGCCTTGGCTGAAAGCCCAGTGTCACTGTGGCCAGCAGTGACTGGTGTAGGGAGCTGAGAAAATAGGCAGATTATATCACTGGTCAGCTGTCACTGAGGGGCTTTGTATATCCCAGACCATATCATTCCAATATAGACCTAAGGTTGAAAACCACTGGTTTCTGGATATCCACTCCCTGACAAACTTCTGAAGTGATGTTCCAAGGCAGAGATGTAAAAATGCTAGTATAATACTTGCATTTCACTCAGTGCATTTAGTCCATTCTGTAGTGACCATCTGATTCAAATAACACAGTCGCTGGACCTGTACAGAGCTGGCTAGATTCAAGAACTTAGGTAGAAAAATGTTAGTACACTGATATTTTAGTTCTTGCTCAGTTTTTCTGGTATAACAATCTTCAACAATAATCCAAAGGGCTTAAATAGCCTTTAAGTTTAAAAATGCTTAATGAAATAATTTGTTTTTCTTCTTCCCACAGTGGCTCTGTTTTTCAGTACTTTGAAGTCATAATTCATCTACCTGAAGACTTCTCATGGGAAAATAAAAATCAGCCAAGGACTACCAGACAAAAATTTTGTATCTGGACCTTGAAATTATGGGAACATTTACTTAAACTGATGATTATAGCTGAAAAATACTATTTGAGATAGCAAAAACTTTCACATATCAAATTAAAAGATCTGCATATCATTATCCTACAGGCAAGTGAGTCACTTAACCCTTGGTAAGCTAAAGGAAAGCTTTAAACTTGTAAATAGTATACACTTTTTACTTTTACACACTCTCCTGTTCATAGCAATATTAAATCAATATTAAATCAGGAAGAAAAGCAGCTGAGCAAACACAAGTCAATCTCAAAGGCCACAAGGCCCTTGCTGGAAATATTTAAAGTAACTTCAAGTTTTAAAATGCAGCTGTGGTATCTACCAAACAGCAGCCCAGAGCCTGCCATTTCCCTAGAGTGAACCAGATATAGGGTGCATCATGAAGTCGTATTTACTCTCGTGGCATCTAAAGACTCTAGGGGAAAAAGCTTACCTCCATCATTTGGGTTAAAAAAGAGACATGTTTTATATAATATTGATTGGTAACAGTGAGTCGTTCTTGAAACTCAAGTCCTTGAGCATATTTGGCCTTAATTAAAAAGTTAGTCTTCTAAATACTGAAGGGATTCTACTCGTAATCATCTGAAGCAGTGTGCCAAAACCAAGCATCCAGTTTGCAAACTGTCAACGATAAAGGACAAAACAAGCTGTTGGCCGCCTTGAAAGTTTATGTACTTCATTGCTACTAGTATGTACATCGGGTTAGGGAGGACACTGCTGAGCAGCTCTTGTGGAAATGATGCAAGCTGGTTTCCTGGCTTTGGGCTCCGGAAAATGTTAGCAACATTATAAAAATATTGCCTCTGTTGCCTTATCGCCTTCCAAATGTCCTGTTAAATAAAGAGTTGCCCCATGCAGTCACACCATGCTGTTCCTTTTCCCTCCTGGAGGGTGGTCCTAGTGGAATGGGGTATGGATCTACACAATTATAGCTTGTTTCTGCTTAAGTGAGGAATGTTACCTCTTGTAAATGGACATACTGAGAAGATATCTTACCTGTAATTAAATTGTAGAACTATACAATATTTTAAAAATCTATTTCAGAAACTAATACTTGACCATGAAGGGCAGCTCTAATTTCTACGGCTTGCTGGTCTCTTTTAAGGAGGCACAGACTTGTGTGCCTTTCAGCATTAGCTGAAAGCCCAATGTCACTGTGGCCAGCAGTGACTGGTGTAGGGAGCTGAGAAAATAGGCAGATTATATCACTGGTCAGCTGCCACGGATCCTTGGAAAAGATGTGCGATGACTCAATAGGCAAATGCCATCTAATACTTCCTGAAAAGGTGAGTCAATAGATTTCCCAAACTCAACTCAAATGCACTGAAGCTCTTCCTACTTGCCGAGTGGATCTTGCTGGCCACTTGGGGATTAGAAAACGTGGGTATAATCAAAATACACCAGGGTGTGTAGTTTTTCTGTTTAGCAGCAGTTTTCAGGATAGAAATGGTAGGGGAGGGGTCTTCTGACTAGGTACAGAGTGGGGCAGAGGGTAGGCCCCCACCAATCAGCAGAGGCTATACCAAACCTGGACTGTGATGGAGAACACGTCCCTCTTGCTGGACTTTGATCTGGAGAGCTGACCCAGTGGACTTTACCATTTTAGTTGCAATAAGAGATAAGGTTTAAAAAAGAAATAGGGCATGTGCTCATCATAGCCAATTTAGAAAAGACTAAAAATGGGGGCAGATTGACCAAGCATCCTGAGTTTTCTCACCTAATATTTGTCAATTTTGTCTATTTTACAGGGGGGAAAATTATAAACAAAGTAAATCTTCCCTTTCTGACCCTGTACAAACTCACCCTGAATTAAACCCTCATGAATTGCAATACCAGGCCCACCTCAGCCCCTCCATCAATTATACTCAATCCCTGTCTTCAGTTTCTTTTCCTACAGTAAATGAACCTATGTGCTTTCCACATCCCAAAGGACATAGCCTACTCCCACCCCTCCATCTTTCCTTCAAACAAGCATCCTGAGTGGCTGCCATACTAGACCTAGTTCTCTAGTTGTTTCTCATTGATCCCTTCACCTGGTACAATGTGGCTAAATAGCCTTTCACTTTTTAAATCCACTTTTTTTTTTGCCTTTAAAAAAAAAAATGTGTTCATTTTAGACAAATAAGACAGTAAAGCATATTTTGACATATTATACACACATGGAGTATAATTCTGACCATTTATTTCCTAATGTCAAATACTACAAACACCTACCAGTCCCCCATCTCTCTGGGCCTTTCTGCTGCTTTTAACTCCATTCTCTATTCCCTGTATGGAGAATCTGTATTCTCCAGGTTTTCTTAATGTCTGCTTCTCGGGCTAACTCTGATGACTCCTTTCATGTGACAATCCCAGGCCATCCTTCACTGCCCCTAAGCAAAATTCCTCAATGGCTCCAAGGCCTTTAGGACCTAAGCATAATCTGAAGTTTATATATCCCCCCACCCAAGGCATGGTCCACTCTCCAGTTGGTTTACTCCTCACCATTTGCAAAAATCTAAAAATTCCACTATCATAAAAATATGACATTATAGTAAGACTATAATATATATGTATACTATTAATGAATAATAGTATACATTATAATATATCTGAAAAACATTGACACGTGTTCATCAGATAAATAATTAAATAAATTGCACAATAGAGTATTATGTAGTCATTAAAAACCCTGTTGATACTTATACAATGTCAAGCATAAAACAAGACATAACTGCTTAACAGTATGCTCTCCATAATTCAAGAGAAAAAAAAATTCATAGACAAGACTACAAAGAAACACATTCAAGTGTAATAGTGCCTCTAAAGTGGCCTTTCCCGCCCTTTATAACTTATATATATTTTTGATATCTTTTTTTTTTTTAGTATTTCTTAGTTGTAGTTGGACACAATACTTTTACTTATTTATGTTTATGTGGTGCTGAGGATCGAACCCAGGGCCTCGCACATGCTAGGCAAGTGCTCTACCGCTGAGACACAATCCCAGCCCTATACTTTGATATATTTCTATAAGCTTCAAAAAGGATACTTTAATAATAAATTAAAAACCAAAATCAGAAAATAAAAAAAATGTTCTAAATTTAGGATTAAGGAATATAAAACTGAGATCATCATTGTTTCCTGGTTTTCACATCTTCCCTTTCCATACATTTGCATAATTCTTTTGGGGGTGGGTACCAGGGATTGAACCGCTGAGCCACATCCCCAGCCCTTCTTTATATTTTATTTAGATATAGGGTCTTACTAAGTTGCTTAGAGCCTCACTAAATTGCTGAGGTTGACTTTGAACTTAGATCCTCCTGTTTCAGCTTCCTGGGCTGCTGAGACTACAGGCATGCACCACTGCGGCTGGCTGCATAATTCTTTAGTTTACCAAGCACTTTTCATATAGTACTTGGTATGATTTCCCTTTCAGCTCTGAAGTATGCATGAGATAGGTGGGCTCTTGGAGAGAATGACTAGACCTTGGTAATGGAGACCCAGATCTTCAAGCATGATTAACCATGCTTGTCTCTTTCATTAGATGAATAAAAGCTCCAGTGTATATCTGTATCAGATCAAGTAGGACAAAAACACAAATGTCACCAGATTCAAACACAATGTACCCACAACTGATTTATAGTTAGATTGTTTAACCAAAAGGAAACACTCTGAACTCCAAATAACAAATGGTTCACATGAGATCTGACTTTCACAAAAGCTTGCCTGAGAACCTGTACATTTCTTCCCAGGAAAATCATATATATTGTCAAGAGCTCAACCCTGGGCAGGTGACTTGTTTCAAGAGGTATGAGGCACTTGTGCCCTGCTTTTAGAATGTGATATCTCTGCTCTCCTTTAATAAATTTTTGCTTGTGCCTTGCTTTTGATACATCCTGAAATTCTTTTCAGCAGCTGTCAGGAACCTGCCTCGGTTGAATCGAGGTCCCACTGCCTCCTCGAAGGGACCTCCTCAAACTCCTGTCAGTGACAATCAAAGGCAATGGCATTAAACTCCACTATATCAGGAAAATAAGGCACAGGATGATCAAGTGTCCTGGGCACAGTCATTTAATGGATTAGTTAAGTCCAGCAGCCCAGTTCTAGAATGCATGTTGAATTTATTTCCTACTGCTATAATAGCATTTAATAAAAATTATTTTAAAAATACATAATAATGCACAGTTCTGTAGATCAGAAGTTCAACCCCAGTCCCATCAACACTTTCCTTCTGGAGGGATGAATTCATTTCCTGGCAGGCCTATGCAAGTTGGCAGAGTCCAATTCCATGTGGCTAAAGGACTGACCTTCCACATTCCCTAACTCATGATCCCTTTGAAGAGAAGGGTCTCTGGCTTCCTCTCCTACTTTTGATGGCTCATATGATTACACTGCCTATTGGATAATTTACCTGGCTAATCACCCTATTTTAAGGTTAGCTGATTAATGAACTTATTTAAATCTGAAAAGTCCCTCACAACAGTACCTACACTGGTATTGGTTTGAATTACCAGGGGACTATGATGCTGGGGGAGGGGAGGCATTTTTAGAATTTTTGCCTACCATGTATATTTTAGAAGTTTAGTTCATGTTGTTATTTTTTTCTTCATTTCTCTGAAGGATGTGTGTGTATGGCTATTCCTTGTTAGAAGTTAGCTACTCATAAAAAAATATTAAGAAAAATGACCATGGTTTTTCATTTGTGTCTTCTCTTTAATTATAGATCCAGTTGAGTATAATAACATACGCCTGTAATCCCAGAGACTTGGGAGGCTGAGGCAGGAGTTCACAAGTTCATGGCCAGTCTTGCAACTTAGTGAAGCCCTAAACAACTTGGTGAGGCCCTGTCTCAAAATAAAAAATAAAAATGGCCATGGATGTAGCTAAGTGGTAGAGCACCCCTAGGTTTAATCCTCATACCACACACAAAAAAAATTTTTATTTATATATTTATCTCCTCTAAGTAAAATGATTTCCAAAGCAACTCATGTATTTAGTAACAGAGTAATAAAACATAACTCTATCAAGAAAGGGAAATAAATGAGGGCACAGCATATCAGAGGCTCCAGGTCAAAAGTACCCATAGGCTTCTATCCCCAATGATCATCAAGATCATTAAAAAATTTCAGTTCTGTACCAAAAACCATCCAAACACAAAATGCAAAATAAGTATTTAAAGAAATACTTCTTACATTAGTCACATGGCTGATAAGTCTTATTACAGAACTTTTTTCACTTGGGTAAGAGATATTGCAATAATTTGTGAACTTTAGATGAAGCTGTTTAGAACATCTAAAATGAAAACCAGTAAAACAGCTTAGAGTCCAAAAGTTTAATTTTATTACACTGTTTTTAAAGTTAGCTATAATCTTGACAAATACTATGGGTAAGTCTATACCAACTTCAAGGTACAAAAGACAATAAATATAGATTCATATTCAGCCTAAAAACAAGATTCTAAATCTAATTTAGATTAGGTAGTGTAGTTTAGTTTCAATATTTAAAATCCATGTATAATTTCTTAAGATGCTAGAAGAACTCATATATAATAGTTATTGCTCACTGACAAACAACCAGCAATTCTTTGCTGACAATACACAAGTGTACAGCACATTCAAGCCCCCACACGAGTCCGAGGCCTGCTGGTGCTAGAGGACTGGGGATGGTGCCGTGATGGCACTGGTCCTTCTGGCAGGAGGACTGGTACAGAACAGTGCCAAAAATGCCCACTAAACTGGACAGGAAGCAGATTTCACAAAAGCTCAAGGAATGGTCCTCTTTCTTGCAGAAAACGAGATTGTTACTGTGTCTTCCTGAATGTTCCATGGAACAGCTGGGCCCAGCACAGTATGGTCTGCTGACTTAGAAGCTCCATTTCCTCATGCTGAGTGTCCCCCACTAGCAGTGAATTCTTCAATCCTTCATTTTCTTCCAGAGCACATTCTTCATTGCTTTCAAGATACATTGTCATTAAAATAAGTCTTGTAAAATTTCTGCCAAAAACAGCTGTATTATTTCTTCTTGGTGATAATTAAGACTAATTCTTCATTAACTAAAATTCTGTTAAGTTTCAGGCCAAGCTCCTTTGTCTTGGTTTAATTCTTGGGTACAGCTGTAAGAAAGTTTAAAAAATATTTACATACTGCACATAGGTATGAGAGCAGAGTGAAACTTCATGAAACACTGGGAAGAGGGGCATAAATATGACAGGAAAAAAATCAAACTAAGCAGAGGCACCCAAGTGCACAAGGTTCACATTTAGCAATGTTCTCATCAGCCACTCCATGAAAGACATCAAAGGTCACAAGGGTCCATCAACTGTGACAATATCACAAAGCAATAAAAACCTTCAGCAGCTCTAGGCATTAACTCAATCTGCAATTTACTGAACTGTAAATGAAGTCAGGAAGACAAACTGCTGATGACAGTTTGCTATATGCTACATACTCCAACATTTAGAGTTTTCATTACTATGGAAGAAAGATGAGAGATTAAAATCTCTTTTAATTTGATTCACAGTGGACATAACATTGTGTGATGGAACTTGAGACTGTCAAGAACAAAATGCCACAAAATCTACAGATGTAAGAAAGGCTAAGTGGAGTGTGGTTTTTGTGTTTTCCAAAACAAAAGCTGAGAGCAAAGGCTGCAAAGTACTGTCTTGAAGTCCAGAGCAAGTTCAACTAGTGATTCAACTAACAAACTAAACAAAAACCCTTCTCTCTGAAACAACAGAAAAACAGGTTTACTTAAAGAGATTCAGACTTCCAGCCTAAACTGAAAAACTGATGGGTCACTATTATTTAAGGATTATCATTCTTCTTTAGGAAAAGATATTCAATCAACATAATTTTCTAGACTCAGGCTGAGCCTCTGATTTAAAAAGTCAACTTTTACATACTTTCCTTTTTTAAAAAACATTAAAAATATTGTGCAGAGGACACTTGTATCTAAATTTGGAACTAAAATGAAAATCTTTCGTCAGGTCAGCTAATTTTAGAACCTTCTGAAGCTCTATAGAAGGCTCAACTTAAAGTGTCTTTGAACAACTGCTTCATACTTGGTAACAAATTCTCCCCCAACACACGGGATCTTTCTGATAAAACTGCTTTTAAAGAAAAAAAAGTTTATTCTCACTGCACACACCAAAAACGCTAATGACATGAGGTAAGTAATGCATGCTATTTTGATTTAACCATTCCACAATGTATACATATTTTTAAAGACCGTGTTATTAAACATATACAATTATTTGTCAATTTAAAGAATATTAAAACAGAAGTTTAATAAGCACTTAGTTCTAAGTAGCACTTTTCCC
The DNA here is from genome assembly GCF_048772815.1 of Callospermophilus lateralis. Lineage (NCBI taxonomy): Eukaryota > Metazoa > Chordata > Mammalia > Rodentia > Sciuridae > Callospermophilus > Callospermophilus lateralis. The sequence continues at coordinate 60,621,117 of NC_135317.1, read as the reverse complement.
AGATAAGAAACTACAATATGTAAACTGTGCTTATTCATTGTTGATGTTTTATTAGGCAAAGTAGCCATATGCAAGAGATTGACTTCTCTGGTGCTAAAGACTTTATAGAAACGAATGTGAGTGCATGAAAGAGAACAACTTTCTATTTTTACTTTCGTTTGGTAATTTGAAAGCTTTTTTTTTCTTTTTTCTTTTTTTACAGAGCTCCACAGTCTAATTTTTTTCTAACTTTCATTATTCTTTATAATCTATATTATAATCACAAAAATAAATGCCACCTAAACCACCAAAATTTTATTTCATAGTAAATGCAGCCCTGGGAAGGCAGCAGTCCAGGTCTATCAAGTCATTTATATTGCACATTAAACAGGCAACACTGGGAAGGAACAGTCAGGAGAGGGACAGTGGTCAGAATCCAGAGAGTCAGGTCCCAGCAATAGAGTCATTTCAAGGAACTTCACAGAAAGTAATATCCCAGTTGTATAATTCTTGAGACAGAATCCTGCTCATGGCCTGGATGCCAGAGTAGGAGATTCAATGCAGGTAGAGACCATGTTTCTCTGACACTTGATGAAAATGCCTACAACATTATCTCCCATTGCTCTATATTAGACTCCTGCATGATCCTCACAACAATCTTAGGAGGTAAGCTTCTCCGGCATCCTGACCTTCCTTCCACCACTCAGTTACCCAGATAATAAGTGCTCCAGGTAGACCTGAAGTGATGTTGAAGCCAGGGCTGGTGATCTACATGCCATATGCTATTCACCACTAGTCGCTCTTTCTTCCCTCAAGTCTTTGCTACTTTCTCATCAAAAGTAGATTTTTCAAGCATTTTTACCTTTAAACTTTATTCAATCTCTCAATTATCCTCCTCATTTTTCTTTCATACACCCCACATATACCCTGTGCAAATATAACCATGTGAGAGTATACCTGAATCTGTGAGAGATCAATGCAAAGTTTTGAAGCATATCATTCTTGTTTTCTCTGGCAAAATTATAAATATGCTCCTGAGCATAAATAAATCATCAAAACTGTGGCTATAAGTCAAAAATATAAGACTATCCGAAATTTAAAATTCCACGTGTAATTAACAAAGGGCAGTACGGTACACTGTATCCACAACAGTTTTTACAAAGTCCCTCTATGACACACATAAAAACATCATGAAGTACTGGAATAACTTACTCCTAGCAAGTTGCGTGGAACGTATCCCTCCTTATCATTAAGGCGTGCCCACCACCATTCAATTTCATCTTCGTCCTCCCTGCGGATGATGGTCATGCAGTCTCCTTCTTTCATGGGCAGTTCATCATCATTCTGAGGCTCATAATCCCAAAGTGCATAAATGACTCCTTTATTCATTATGCCCATTTTCTCCTGAACTCCTATGATTGTGACAGAAAGACACAGCAAGGACATATCACTCAGAGTATACCATTCTGAAGAACTTTTCTCTATAATGAAACAAAATGATAAGAAATAGGCACAGGATGGAGGGTTAGAACTACTACATTAAATAGTTAATAAATAATTCTGCAAGGTCAGGGCAAAGAATGGACCAGTGGCATATATAAAAGATAAAAAAATAATCAGCTTTCATATCTAAAATAGCTTTAAAACCTAGCACCTTATAAGTATCTCTCAAAACTGGTCTTACTCAGAAAACAAAAACTTTTGCCAGCCCAGGAACTAAAAAAAGAATTGCTTGAGCCGAGGCTATTAAAAAAGTAAATGATATGCTTGTCAACTTTTGACCTATTTCTAAGTGTAAGGACCAAGGAACTATGAATACATCACTTCATTCTTCATTACCTAAAACACAGAGCAGACAGAGAAAAAGATCAGAAATGCTTATTAAGGTGGTCTTTATCAATTCCCAAATGGGAAAAGAAAATACATTATTAAATACATTAGAAAGCAGAAATGTGGTCCTTCAGACATAACATAAAAGTCTACAGTCAACTCCAAAATAACAAAAATCAGAATTCTGAAAGATGTTGAAATTCCATAAACTGGGGAGGAAAAAATCCTCAACACCCCACTTTTCACCAGTTCATAATCAATTTGCAAATTAAATTTTGTCTTTCTCCATTTATCCTATATATTCCTATCCTAAAGGGCAACACTAATAAATAATTACTATCAAACAGTAGGTAATAGAAGAAGAAGAAAGAAAACTGAAAAAGAAGGTTCTTAGCAATTCAGTTAATTATTATTTTTTAATTTAATTATTTTATTTTAATTATTATTTTTACAGTCAGGAAAATATCTGCTTGCTTTTGAATAGACTATGAGCACTGCACTACTAATTATAAACTTAATATTTCTTATTAATTAATGTGACGTAGAATACAGTATCTCTCTTCTGGGAAGAAATGAATCAAGAAATTAAACTGTTCCTTTCTACAGAAGACTTTGCCAATATAAAGGGACAGGTTAATTTCCAACTTTTGCCTATTTAAATAAGACATATAAATAAAGTACAACAGAACAATAAAACTTGATGTATCTATAACCTCACAAAGTTTTAAAGTTGGTCAGGTGTGTAAACTGTTTGGGACAGGGATGACAAAGAGGTAAGAGAGAAATTCCAGATATTTTAATATGCTCATAATAACAGCCTAAGTCCAAGTTTCTAAGAAATCATTCATGGAAAAAAATTTCTCGTTACTTTGCTATTATGAGATTAAGAGTTACAAATTAAGCCTTTTACAAAATTTTTTGAGAGGCCTCAAAACAAGCTCAACGTCATTGATAATTTTGGAAATGCAAACTAAAGCCACTATGAAATCCCATTCCAAATCCACCAAGGGTCATAAGATGTTAGGCAAAAGGAACCCTCCACTAGATGTGTGCCACTGTAACCTGGTAGTTCCATTTGTAGATATAAACCAGAAAACAAATATGGAAAACAGGAAGGAAGGAGCTGAGGGTGTACTTCAGTGACAGGGGCTGTGCTTAGCATGCACAAAGCCCTGGGTTCAATCCCGAGCACCAAAACAAATAAACAAATTTAAATATACATTTTTTTTTTTAAATGAAGGAAGGAGCCCACATGTCCTTCAAAAGTAGAATGGAAAGTTAAGATGAGACTTAGTCATAAAAAAGAATAGTACAACACAATGAAAATAAACATAATACACAAGTGAATCTCAAAAACATAAAATGTTTAAAGAAAAAAGAAGCCTAGAGAATCACCAACACAATTTACTTTAAATTTTAAAAAAAGAATAGGCAAAACTAAAAACAATACTTAATAGGTTTCACACACAAAAATATATAACTATTTTTTAAAACAAGGAATGCTGAACTTCCAGAGTGTTTGCCACAGGTGTGCGGGGAGCCACATCAAGGCAGTCCAGATGATGTCAGAAAGTGTTCATGTTCTGTTTTCCTAGGTCAGGAACACAGTTATCCACTATGTTCAACCCATTAGTGACCTAAACACTCATGGTATCCATGATATATATAATAAGTTTTTTAAAATCCCTGACCAAATGTCCCTAATGTTTGTAAAAAGCATACATAGTCCTGATGGCCAATAAAATTAATACAGCAAAATACATGTTAAGATACTACAAGAATTTTAAAATAATGTCAATAAATCAAAATATTCTATGGCTCAGAGTTCAAAACATAAACAAAAAGTAATCTGAGTATCAACAATAAAAATTAAAGCAGGTGCAATAATGCACTCCTATAATCTCAGTAACTGGGGAGGCTGAGGTAGTAGGATCACAAGTTTGAGGCCAGCCTCAATAATTTAGGGAGATGCTTATCTCAAAATGAAAAGTATAAAGGGCTGTGGATGTAGCTCAGTGGTATAGCACCCTTGAGTTCAATCCTTATTACTATATACACATACCCCCCAAAACACCCTAACAGTTTAGGGGCTGGGGATGTGGCTCACTGGTACAGCACTTGCAAGAATGAATGAGGCCCTGGGTTGGATCCTCAGTACAGGAAACGGAGAGAGGAAATGGGGAGAGAAGAGAGAGAAAACAAACTAACAGTTAAGGTCTAGGGTTCTCACTGACCCCTCTTCCTTCTCATGGAAAGTCTGAAAATAGACAAAAACACCAAGAGAAAGTCATCAAACAGAGATGACAGACATATGTCTTTAAACTCATGGGTCTCTCAATCAACAGGTAATGCTGCTTCTGAGTGTCTACATAGTATGGAGTCCCGAGACTCTTTATTTTTCTGTTTTCCCTCCTTTCCACCTCCTCTTAAGTCATAAAGAGAAAAATTAACCTCAACTACGAAGCCTTGTAAAGTAAAAAATTTTCCTTGTAAGTAAAAATGGCATGCATCTAAAACTTCAAGTCCATTTTTCTCTAAGTGCAGATTTGATGTTAGCAATTAGACTCAAACTCAAAATCAAGAAAACAAAACAAAGCCCCAAAATATGTGTTGCCTTTATTTTATTTAATGACAAGTTTGATTTGCAGGAAAACATGGGTCATTTGGAATCTTGTGTCAATGCTGTTTTTCTTATGATCATCTTGGAAGAATGAGGTTCTGTTCACTTATTTGCAAAGACATACTAGCACCTGGCAAATGTTAAAGCCTTAATGGGGGTCTTTTGATGGTCAAAACCCTTTAATACCACTAGATCAGAAGCTGCATCACTGTCTTCGGTTGCTGAAGATTTCCCTGACAATAGTTGTTTCCAGGAATACACACAGAAGCTATATTATTTGTGACCCAGTCTGTTCTATTTTCAGCGCCCAAGACAATATAAAACACAAGAGACTTTCCTAAAATACTTATTGAATTAAACCCCAGAGATAGACAGGTAAGTGAATGCAGTAATCAACACATTGATTCCACTGGCTACATACCATAAAGAAACTGAGAGCACTGTGTGTAGCCCTCCTCCATCTCCTCACACTTATCTGCGGCAGTCTGCATGTCACTGTAGGTCATGGCGAACACAGCTGCTCCTGACTCCACCAAAAACTTACACACCTGGACATTGTTACATGAGGCAGCACAATGCAATGGAGTCCTGTGAATAAGACACAGCAAGGGCTAAAAATGTGTTTTTCTTTGGTTTTTGTTTTTGTTTTTTTTTTGGTACTGGGGATTAAACTCAGGGGTACTCAACCACTGAACCACATCCCTAGTCCTATTTTGTATTTTATTTAGAGACAGGGTCTCACTGAGTTGCTTAGTGCCTTGCAGTTGCTGAGGCTGTCTTTGAACTCACAATTCTCCTGTCTCAACCTCCCAAGCCGCTGTGATTATAGGGATGCACCACCACACCCAGCCTGAAGACATGTTTCTAATTTGAAAGACACTTGCTCTGATAAGACATCTGTAAGAAAATTTCTTGAGTTTCTCATCTACCAAACCCTTTCTTCTGAAAAACTGAAACAATTTTAAGGTCTTCAGATATAGCTCAGCTAGTAGAGTGCTTGCCTAGCATGCACAAGGTCCTGGGTTCAATCCCCAGCACCATTAAAAAAAAAAAAAAAAAAAAAAAAAGAGATTTTTAGCTGGGCATAGTGGCACATGCCTATAATTCCTACAGCTCAGGAACCTGAGGCAGGAGGATCATGAGTTCATAAGCCAAACTCAAACAACTGAGGCATTAAGCAACTCAGTGAGACCCTGTCTCTAAATAAAATACAAAATAGGCCTAGGGATGTGGCTCAATGGTCGAGTGCCCCCGATGTCATTTCCTAGTACCCGCCTCAACCCCCAAAAAGTAGTTTTTAAAAGCCAGTACAACACAGATGACTGAACTCATCAAAGAATTATACCCGCAAAGAAAAACACCAGACTAATAAACCACAGCTAAGCTAGGAGCCAAGCAAAGAGTGAACAAAATCAAGAAAACATTCCATACAGTAATCTAACAAGAACAAGATAAAATGATTTCCTTCCATGTCTGGATCCCCAACTCTGGTTATTTCTGTCAAAGTAAAAGACCTACCAATCCTTAAATTATAGGCCTTCATGCAAAACATGTGCCTTTAAATATCCCTTTATCATCACCAATTTTGAAGGAACCAAGTTGTATATAAGCTACCTTTATAGTATTTTTTAAAACTCAAGTAAATTTTAATTGAAAATACTTGTCAATTCAATTCAGACTAGAAAAATGACCATAAAACATTTTAATCTATTTTAAGTAAGTGGTTAACAAGAACTTATCAATACCATTCAAGAGAATTTTTTTCCAGCATCTCAAAATGTTTTATGAAATATGATAAATTATCTTGAGTTAGCAGTAAAGGTTTAAGAGCTGGTACCACTGACCAAACTCAGAAATTGGGTTTGAGAATGTTAACTGGGTTCTGAAGTACAAAAGGTTTCATTTCTTTACCCTTACCTCTCCCCTCTGTTTTATTTTACTGGGATACCCCCCCCCCTTTTAATATTTTTAGTTATAGATGAATACAATACCTTTACTTTATTTATTTATTCTTATGTGACACTGAGGATCAAACCCAGTGCTTCACATGTGTCAGGCAAGCACTCTGCCACTGAGCTACAGCCCCAGCCCAGGATATATCATTTTTAAAAAGAAAAAAAAAATTATTTTCTGTCCCCCATTCCAGAATACTATTAACAATTTGGTGAATGTTACTAAGACTTTTCACTTGCATGGTTTTTAATAATGTAAAATTATATGTAACCTAAACTCCCTAAATTTGGGAAACAAGGGATATTATAACATGGTAAAAAATTTGTTTTGCTTAAGCTACAATACTAAACCAAAACATTAGGCAAAAATATTATGTATAAAAAATACATGTTATGATTTCAACAACTTCTTTCTTTTTTTTGTACTGGGATTGAACCCAAGGGCACTTAACCACTAAGCCACATCCCCAGCCCTTTCTATATTTTATTTAGAGATAGGGTCTTGCTAAATTGCTTAGAGTCTCACTAAATTGCTGAAGCTGGCCTGAAGCTGGCCTTGAACTTTCGATCTTCCTGCCTCAGCCTCCCAAGCTGCAGTGATTACAGGTGTGCACCACCACGCCCGGCTGGTCTTAACTACATTTTTTTAAAAGTATATAAAAAATAGTTTGAGGGCTGGGCAAGGTAGATAGAATGTATGCTTAAGATGCATGAGGCTGCAGGCTCAATCTCCAGCACCATCACCAACAACAAAAGAAGCTTAAAGGAAATATATTGAAATATTAATGGTGTTTATTTGCAGACTGCAGAGGTGCAGACGGCTTATTTTCCTCTTCTCATTTCTCTATTTTGTATATTTTCCACAGTGGGCACATATTTTTATATCATTCTTTTAAAATGCAACCAAAATGCTCTCCAAGTATTATTTATAACATTAATGACAAAAAAAAAAATTGCAACACAATCTAAATGTCTAACAAGAGGAAGACAATCATAATAAATGAACACATGGTTACTTAAATCTCTTAATGGAATGATCTGAACCTAATTCAAATATATATATATGTTCTGCATGCAATTTATACATGCATACTTAATACCATAAGCACACATGTATAAATTACATACATACACATACACACACACACACACACACACACACACACACATATATATATATTAGTTGTTGTTGGATTTTTATTTTATTTATTTATATTTGGTGCTGAGAATCAAACCCAGTGCCTCACAAATGCTAGGCAAGCACTCTTCCACTGAGCTATTAAATCACTCCAGCCCCATAAATTTTTTATAATAACTTGTTTTTGACATTAAAAGTCTTTAAAACTAAAATGCTACAGTAAATATGGGATGACATAACCTCTTAAAATCTTTTGTGATATTTCTTATCTTGATTATTTATTAAACTTTTTAAAACCCCGTCTGCTTCCGTTATTGGAATGAGATGACTGTTAATAAGGACATGCTTACTCCTCAAAAATAGCACATTTCTCCAGCAAATGACAATCAGCTATACAATATAGAGGAATGTAATTTTTGCCTTCCAACAGCACTAAAACAGTGCTTTTACCCCCAACTGTAGTTTGGAGTTTAAAGGAAAAATCTTACCATCCATCACTATCAGCAGCATTTACATTTACACCAAACTGTACCAGGAACTTAACGATTTCTGTGTGGCCTGCACATACAGCATTGTGGAGAGCTGTGATGCCTTCATCATTGGGCAGGCTAGGGTCATCAACCTGTAACGTCACCAAGAGGGGGAAGCATCACTCCAATATATCTTGTCATGCTAACTGGCTCCTCATGGTCAAGAGAACAGAAATAGACTTCTATGGGATTTTTTTAAAATCCTAATTAAAACCTACAGGAGCCAAGAAATCTGTATTAAGAACAATTCTAGAAAAAAGAATAGCCATATTAAGTAGGCACAGTACTCACTATAAAGTTTTTAAAAAAAAACTTAAGAAGTACCAGAAACTATATCCTTACAGTCGTTTTTGTTTATTTATAGTCCCAACTTCCCACCACAAATTAGTTTCTATGTAGAAGCTACATTTGCTATGGAAAGAAAAAAAAAGTGAACTAAAAATATTTTAAATAGTAGGCTTCTGAAAAGTAGGAACATCAGTAATTTAATACCATACAGTACAAATCCATACATAAGCAGTTTTAAAGAATAATGATCTCCCCAAGAAAGAAAAAGTACCCTAGAGAAAACAAGTGAAAATTGAACTTCTGCATTATCAAAATTTTAGTCATGCTTTTAAAACAGAATAGGCTATTTTAAAGCATACTCAAAAGTTCTTCCCCAGAGCCCCACAGTCTCAAAAAAAAAATTTTTAACATACAATTTCTCCACTGTAGCTTTCCATTTTGAGCTTTAAAGCAAGTCACATTTAGGAAATTACTAATTATAGCCATACCTCATAAATAATTCTCTGTACAAGGTCAAACTCTCCCTCCAAAGATGAATCTAGGAGTAAAGCAAGAGGGTTGAATTTCACCCTCATTCCATGAGCAATCCTCTCTGAGCCAGTTTTACGTAAGTTTGTCCTTTTGCCCTGCAAAGGAAATGCATAGAAAATTAAGCAAGATACCACCACCAAAAGGGTAGAATGAGCTCAGCTGTATATGTATATATACATAAACACATTTTATTCAAGTATAACATTATTATTCAGGAAAGTACACCAATCAATATATATAGCTAAATAATTTTTCACAAAGTGTGAACACTTATGCAATAAAGTGGGAGGAACTTAACTCTATAAAACCTAATGGAAGCACATCTGTAAATATAACATGAACTCAAGCTAAGCACATAATCTGAAGAGGGTGACTTTCATCAAGTTTCAAAACTAGCCAAGATTGGTCTCTTAATAGAGTACATCAAGACCCACACCCTTCAATTAGCAACAATGCAGCTCAGAATTATAACTGCTAACATATACATATATAAAAGGAAACTAAGGCACACAGCGAGCAAACAGCAGAGCTGGAATTCAAATCCAGGTAAGTTGGTTTTGCTGCAACCCTTCCCCCCCCCCCTTTTTTTTTGGTGTGTGTGTGTGTGTGTGGTGCTGGGGATTGAACCTAGGGGCTTGTGCACTCAAGGCAAGCGCTCTACCAACTGAGCTATATCCCCAGCCCGAAACCCTTCCTCTTAATCATTTCATACCATAATGCCTCCTCAGGCAAAAGCCTATTAATAAGCTAAATAATAAAGATTAATAGTTATTATACATACCAAGGAGGAATCCTACAAGTCTTAAAATATTTTAATAAGGATATTTTTTTAAAAAGGCATTTTAAAGACAAAAACCTAACATTCTGTAAAATAGGATCCTTAAGCACATCCAACAAAGTGGAAATGTTTCCTCAGGTGTGATAAATATACTATACATACTTCTCTTTCATTTTATCTCAGATGTGGAAAACCACTGAGTTTTGAAAAACATAGGAGGCAAACGCTGTAACTCTCAAAAGTGTAATGGATAAATGTTGTTTTTTAAAATAAGTGTCACCAATATGACTTTGTAAATACCCTTCATAAGTTGCACATTGCAAGTAGCTAGCTACCCACTTTTAAAGAATGTACAATACAGCAATATCTACTTCACTTAAAACAAGAAGAAAAGGGTAAGTCCCTTTCCTAGGAAGAAAATAACAATCTTCAAAAGAAATATGATACTTTTACAAACTTTGGTTTCCTTTCTCTTTCTCAAAAATGTGAATTATATTGACACAACAACAATATGGAGAGACATGACAAAAAGCTGGAGTATGGGTTGGTTGGGCTTAAATCTGGCTTAAATTTCCTCTTCCTTTTCTCACATTTAAAGCTCAAATGAGAATTGAGTCTTAGAAGTTTGAAGGTATAGGGTTGTTTAAAAAGTGTTAACTTTTAATTTTTTATAACTTTTTTCTCCTAACCTCTATAGTAATAAAAAATGTTTACTACATTATATGTTTAAGCAAATATTTATTGTAAAGTAACTTTTGACAAAGCTTATCTTTGAATGCTATCACAGGTAAAAGAAATAATAAGGGATCAAACACAAAGAACACTTACAAAAAATCATTTTTAAATGCTATTTTGCTTTTAACCACATTTAAATTTATGGCTCAGCATCCTATTTCTTCTGTGCAAACAAAATGACTTCCAATTAAACTATGAAAAAGAAAACTTTATTTAGACTTTTCTGGAACTGTTATTCTCTCTCACCTACTTCAAAGTGACAAGAAAACTTCCAAACAAAAGCTTAATATTTGGAAGGCATTTCTAAGCCAAAAGAGAGTTTTAGAATAACTTAAAAGAACCTAAGGATTCTGGTGTTTGTCAGATTCTTAAACTATACTGAAAGAGAGAAAAAAGCTAAAGAGGTGGCCACCCACCCCCTCAGTTTCCTCACTTCATATGACCCTTCCAATCTTTTACTTTTAAGATGGAGGTTTTATTTAACATTTCATTAAAAAATTTTTTTCACTGCCAAAAAAATAAAAGTTTGAATGAGTGATACTATAATGAGAAAGTTATACTGTCTGCCAGATCTCACAGAACTAAGCCAGTTATCAAATTCAAATCTAGGTCTTTCCAGTCCAGTGTTACTTCCCTAATATGTGGTATCAGCTACAGGAGAAATAGCATATGTGGTATCTGTAGGGATAAAAACAAAACAAAACAAAACAAAAAAAACCCGTTTCCTTCACAAAGAAACAGGTTCTAAGACATTAAAATGTTCTTTATTCTTAATATATTACATTTTGATAAGATCCATTCTGTACTAAGGGATTATAAAATTAAAAGGCAAACTGAAGAAAAATACAACCACCTAGAAGAGAGTGACAAGGTAAGACTCCCAAAATGGTCATGAGACACCACATTACTCACAGGAGGCAGAGAGACCTGCCCAGTGATCTCAGGTGGGCGCATGCTCACAGAGTCTTCTCCAGGCCCTTCAGGCTCCCCAGATGGGTAGGGCGGAGGTGGGTATGGGGGGTACTCCTCCAGATACACTTCAAGCAGATGGGGAGCCTCTGGGTTTGGTTCCTCTGCATTATTCTGGAGATTTGGGCTGCTGTCTGTGACTCCTTCAGGCACATAATCAAGGGCAGGGGAAGGAGATGGCATGTCACTGTTCTCTGTACTAGCACTCCCCACATCATCTGGGGATAATGCCTCAGGAACCAAAGAGACCACCTCCTTCTCTGGCTCCACATGTAAATATGGATTCGGAATTTCTGTGGGGCTTTCTGAGCCGGCAGTCACTGAGGTGGATGATTTAGATGGGTATGATGGGACAGAGATGGTTTCCATTGCAGCTATTGTGGTCCTCTGATACAAAAGTTTCTGAATATTTGGTCCATTAGGACCCTCTGGCTCTGTAATAGAGCTGCGTTTCTTTAGTGGTCTGGGTGCATTAGACAGTTTCTTTCGTAGGGCTTCTAAGTCAGCATCACTCTGGTTTCGGTAAGGATTAGATAAGAAAGGCAGTAATTTGGTTGGGCTGAGTGGTCGAGGAATTCTTTCGTTTTCATGGTTCTCCTGAACTGAAGAAACAGGTTCTGTTTCAGGTTCAGGACTGCCAGGCTTGCCCTGGCTGTTGGAATAAATGTTCTCTGGATGCTGCTGTGGATTTTGGGCAGTGGCAATCACAGGCTTGCCATATACTAATGGAAAAGGAAAAAAATAAAAATCCTGGTTACTATTAATCACACAGAACTGGCAAGTAACAAATAACAACCAGGCCTCTTTTAATTTCACAGTTACATTATATTCTCTCGAGCACAACTAATTTCTTTAAAGAATAAAAGACAAAGCAAGGGTTTCATCTTTGCATAATAAACCTATTATAGAATCAAAATCCCCATTAACTATAACATGGACCATTATTTTACAAAACAGTAAGAAAGAAAATATTGCCAATCATAAGAAATCTCTGACTGGCAGTCAAACCTAAAATATCAAAATGTGAAAAAAACTTAGAACCGATGAAAATCAGTAATCCTCTGTGTCCAAGCTAACTCTAAACATATAATACCCCATCTTTCAAAAATGAACCAATGTGAAACATCATACTTAGCTTAAAAAATTATCAGGAACCACTGTGTTTACCAAAGATATTCCCCCTTTAACATACTATCAAATTTAGTTAATTCCCAAATTATCACATTAGCAGTCATCAACAAAGATTCATGATAAGAGTAAGACATAGCATATATACAGATTTTGGGCTAATTTTTGTTAGGACATCTTAGGCCACAATTACATGCTTATTTCATGACTAGAAAGCCATTTTCAATTAATTAAAACATGGTCAATTTTATTCTAGTTCTATAAATAATGATTTAGAAAGAATAAACAAATGTCCAGCTTGTGTATGTTTAACACAAACTGTCTTATTTTGTTTTTTATTTAGTTTATTTCCTTTCGGTATGGGGGTCTTGAATATGCTAGGCAAGGATTCTACAACTGAGCTACACTTCCAGTCCTTGTTATCTTTTTATATTTCATTAGTGGTGTATCCTCATAAAAATAACTTCAAATACAGTAGTGTTTTTTAAAAACACAGTGTACGGGCTGGGGTTGTGGCACAGTGGTAGGGCACTTGCCTAACATATGTGAGGCACTGGGTTCAATTCTCAGCACCACATATAAATAAAATAAAGGTCCGCTGACAACTAAACAATAAAAATAAATAAAAATAAAAAATTTTAAAAACAGGGTAGTTGTGTCACCTTCAATGCACCAAAAGCATGTAGCCAGAGTTACAGTGAAGACACAATTTTCTGCATGCTCTCTCCTGTGTGTGTATGTCTCCCACTCTCCTCTGAGCTCCTTCAGAACTAGGACTGCCCCTCTCATCTTCAGTGCCTTGTGCAGTAACTGATAAACTGTTAAAACTCCCAATTAACAGTAGGAAACACAATTACAACTCAGAACACCAGAGTCAGTCACAATAGAGACCAATTATTTTACTGTATGCTGACAACTGGCAGCTCTGGTGGAGGATGTAAGCACAACATCTATGCAAGTGAAAATAAGACCAAGAACCTTACCACTTGCAAAGTGTGGGCCTCTGGTATGCGTCTTGGTCAGTGCACTCTGCACAGCCTGTTGGAAGTTTTTTCCTGGAGCCTGATGCTGTGTATACATGGAATATATAGAGCTGGCTGCCACAGTCTGAGGTTTTCTGAAGGCTGGAAGAAGGGTATCTTTGGAAGGCTGGGGAGTGAAGGGCCGGACGGCTGCAGCAGGTGGACTTTCTTGCTTAGATCCTGGAGAAAGGGTTTGATCTTGGCCAACTGAAGGTACGCTGGGAGACAGCAGCACCCTTGGCTGCTGCCCTGCTGGTTTGGGTTTACTTCCCATGGATGTAACAGCTGTTGGCAATTGCTGAGGATTTCCATCTGGCTTAATGTCAGAAGGTGATTGATTGGTTTGTCCAAAATAAGGCAAATTAATCTGTTTTGGTTTTGTAGGAACAGGAGGTGGTACTTTCACCACATTTTTATTTGCAGTCTGTAATGTGCACACACATACACAGCCAGTTAAAACATTATAATAACTGAGTACATTTGATATTCTAGATAATCTAACTTTAGAAATATAAACATACACTGTAAAAATATTAACTCTACGTTTTAAAATCATTAAAAAGTTTTAAATCTATATTTGATCATATTTAATAAGGGACCTCAGAAATACAGTCCCACTCTCCATGACTTCCTTCTTATTTGGGCAACTGTTAAGTGCCCACCTGAAAACTCTTACTTACCACCTTTCATATTCATAGGCTGAACCAAAAAATTAGTCATTCTTGTTCATAAGAACTGCATGCAATCTATGCTATTGTGGTTAAACAACACCCAACTTGCAGCATTCACCAATAACCTGCTTATCCAAGATTAAGACCTATGGGGTTACAGTAGATTCACCATAAAAGCACTTGATATAACCTCAGTTCCAAATTTCAAAGAAAGATACTTGAATTTAAAAAAAAAAAAAAATGGTGTTCTTCAACACAATTATGATTTTATAGAGAATTACACAAAATATAACCCAAAAGTATATGTCAGCCATCCTACAATATACAGGGAGATCACAAATAATTCATGCAATAGAATTTAAAAAACAGCATGCTCTATTTTAATACATTTTATTTCTTCTGCTTTCTCCTTAAAAAACATGTTATAGAATTATCATTAAGTTTTTAAAAAACAGAACATTCCTAAGTACCTGAGCATCCCGCAAGATATCTTCACTGCTCTGGTTTTTCCTCAGTGTGCCAAAGGGGGGTGGGGCAGCACACTGGTCCACTGTGTCAAACATTGAGAAAGGACGCACTTTCTTCTCTTTTTCCCTCAGTGGAACTTCCCCATCATCAGCTAAAGACAGAAAAAATACATGGTGATCTTCAAACTGTTAGCAATAAATGTGCTGATAAGTATCTATTGCCTAGATTTCTCTGAAATTCTGTACCCACTAAATGCTTTCCTATTTTAAGTTGATAGAAGAATAAATTGAACACTACAATGATAGTATCTTGGTTCCTCAGTTAAATGATGGTATCTGGAAATAAATTAATTACTATTAAAAGTGTCCCTTCTCACAGTGCTAGAAAATGAACCATCTAGAAAAAAACACAGTACCTTTGACATGACCAAAACATAATGTTCAAGAGCAACAGAAATAAACTTTCTACAACTCTTTCATTTTTTTCCTTCCATTACAAAACTCTGGCATGCACCTCCCCAGGTATCTGGGAACTACACAGAATGCAAAGATTATTAATACAAGAAGATTATTAATGCTAGTTTTACTTTTAACCAGCTTGTTTACCTTGGTCCAGGGCATTCCCAGCACTTTGAGGTACAGAAGAGCCTTGGCTCAGGAAAAGATCTGCATTTGAAGGGCTCCAATCAGGGCCAGCTGAATGGATTTTAGAGCCTAGAATGCACAAAAGCAACTACAAATAACTCCACATTCTAAAAACACTTACTGCTATGAGTTTTAATCTCTAAAAACAGCTTTAAATTCCAGACTCAAAACATTCCAGTAAATTTCTTCAGATAGTATTGCATTAGACTTTATATTTCTAATTTGAGCTTTTCCCACCTTACTCAAGCAATTTAAAATTAGTTACAGCAAATAAACAGTCTACTTGAATCAGCAAGGACTCATTATTTTTTAATGAGGTAAGAAAACATCATCATCACTGAGAAGCCAATTTCCAATCCAGCAACTTAAGCATCCAAGATTCACCTTATAGGCAATATCTTAAGTGATTCGTGCACAACAGAAAGGCAAAAATATGGACTTTTAACCAATGACTTCAACCAGTTTTTCTCAAATCAGTGTATTCAAGTTCCTCTACACTGACTAGCATTTAAATTTCAAATGCCATGGCTTTTATTGTTTCTTATAGAAACAAAACAAATATAACTCTTCCTACAATAAAATCCAGAGTACCTGGCACTATTGCTTCATAGCAGTAATTACGGCAAAATAATCAATAATTATAGATACTGTTTGCATATAACAAATGTTAGAGGAAAATAAAAGACAACACTGGTCATTGCTTTTTGCTTCCATGTATCTGAATGATAAAGATGAAGGATGTTTTTAATCCTACTTCCAACAACTCTGTTCATTTTTTTCCTTTCATTATAAAACTCTGGCTTGTACCTCCCATGTGTCATAAGAACTACACAGAATGCAAAGATTACTAAAGCAAGAAGCCTTGTTATTTTTATTTTTGAACTCCCATCGTGTTTACCTTCTAAAAACTATCCTATCAGCAGGCAAATATCCATGCAAAAGCACATATGGATATCTAACACCATTCACCAAGAGAATGAATTCACAATCTCAAATTCTATAAAGATGACAATAGCATTTTTATATATGATAGTTTGCCTTGAAAAAAAAAAGTTCTTGAGTTATTAACATCTGATCAAAATTTCCTCAGTAACATGAAGGAACTTCCCAAAACAATTCTAGATGTTATTTTATTTCATTTCCTGAATAGAACTATATTGTTTATGGGTTTAAAAAAAAAAAAAGTACTGCACTAGAAAAGAATACAAAGGGATTTTCAAACACAAACAAGGATATAGACAATTCCTTTTTTTAAACTTTGGAAAAACAAGAGTGGTGATGGGGAAGAGCTAAGTTGTGTAAGAACTTGGAAATCATCCACTTTTACCTTTAGTTTGTGACGAGGTCCCAGATCTCATATTGGGCAGCGTCTGTATCTTCATTGGCCCCTCTGAAGCCTGCATGGCCAAGGAACCATCAGGAAGGGCTGGCTTCACAAGCAGTTCAGGCCTTGAGGGCATCCGTGGCATGGTAGAGGACTGGATGTATGGACCTACTGCAGCCACTCGACTCGGGGCTGACACTGCTTGCTGAGGAAGATTTCCGTCAGATGAAACCTTAAGGAAAAAAGCACAGGCGTTTCAGTATTAGTATCACATGGATCAAACTCAGAAAAAGCTGTGGAATTTTCCGAGTTTTTCTAAACGAGCACTCTCAGAATTTGGCCAGAGTCTACAAGAATGTCATAAACAAAAATACTCCACAATGCACTCTCACCACATTTTATTAAAAGTATTAGCAGGAAAAGCAAGATACACAGGTAAAAATGTTAAAAAGTAAAAAAGCAACAGATTGTCTTTTAGGAATCCAAGAATACCATCTCTTTTCTGAGGACACACTGTGGAATGATTCTGAAGAAGTTGCTTATGAAAAACTGACCTCTCTTGGCTGGTCATCTTTCTCCTCCTCCCCAGCCCACGTCCCAGCAGCCACTCACTGGTAGATTTTCTTTCTGCTGCAGTGCTGCCTTCTTCTTCCACAGCCGGTCCCTCAGCTCATTAACACGCTTATCCATGACTGCCACTTCTGAGTTGCGCTTATTCAAACACTCCCTCTGTTGTTGCAGCTTGGCATTCTGCTCTTGATTCAATTTGTTCCTTAACTGAATAAAACACAGAGGAAAAATACAGACAGACAAGGAATAGAAGAAAATTTCTCCAACAGGTAATCACATGGTTAACTATTATATAATTTCTAAAAATGTAAGGTCCTCCACTTCATCTCCTGGTTTAAAATTAAGTGACATCTGTGCTAGACCACTGGCTGTGGTTATGCCTCAAGTTTCCTGTCTGAGGTACCATAAAGTTTATTCTGGATTCTTTGGGGTTTAGGTCCCCCTCCTCCCCCAACTTAAGGAAAGCAGCTAAAATCTAACACTTCCTGCCACTTCTATAGAGAACTCTGTTTCTGGAAAGGAGCTCATACTGCATTTAGTAAGCAGCTATGATGTACCTGCAGTTCCTTGTAGAGGCGATCCAGCTCAGCCACAGCTGACTGGTTGTCATGGTGGCCATCAATCCTGCCACTCTTGAGCATCTCTAGCTGCCTTGTAAGTTCCTCTACTTTTGACACTGCTAGAACGAGTTCCCTCTGTTTCTGCTGGAACAGACTATTCATCTGTTCAATTTCCTCCACTAGAAAGAGAACAATAATCAGAATTGAAAAGAAAAAGAATGGACAACTTCCCAGGCAATCAGTCTTTACAATAAATTTTCTAACAGTAAGTAATCTTTCAAAATGCCCTAATATCAACCTATTTCTTTTTGAAAGCCACCAAAATTAACACAGACAACTCTAAAAGGTCTATGCTTCTATCTCAGTACAGATATTTGTAGAATTTGCAGACTTCGGGACTTTTATTCTCAACTTCGTAATAGTAGATGAAGCTACTGAACCACATTTTAATTAAAATGGTATAGTAATAGATAGAGTTATTATATGAATAAAATTCCTGACCTTCAACAAATTATTTTTTTCTTCATCAAATTCTTAGTCAAGAAATAAAGAAAAAAATTACTATATTTTCCAAAGGTAATTTAAAAATTTTATTGATAACATCCAGTGCTGGATTCAATTGAGAGGAGCTTGCAACATCAAAACTGAAGTGAATTATGCTTTAAAAAAAAAATTTCCTTTTAAGGTTATCTACAAATATTCATTTACTACAAATGTAAGTAAACTTTTTACACCAAATTGATTTCTTATGCTGAAACAGCTTAACATGTAGCCTTTGGTATTAAAGCAAACCTACTGTAAACAACTCACCAAGTTTCCCATTGCTTAGTCTCTTCTGTTCCACGTGGCCTTTAAGTGCTCTCACTTTTTTTAGCTTGGCTTCCTGATTCTCAGCTATTTCTTTTAGCCTCTTTAGTTTCTCCTGCTCCGCAGCTTGTTGCTGTTGACGCTGATCTTGTTGTTTTAAAAACTTCAAGCGCTGTTCCTAAAGATGATTGAAAAAAAAACAACAATCAGGCATATCATTTTAAACAGGTATGCCACTAACTTCAAAATCATCTAACCACAATCCTTGGATGCTGAGATTAAGGTGTACCTGTAACACTGTTCTACCCTTACTATGTAAACTATATGCTGCCATCAAAATCACCCTGGAAGTTTGTTCAACACGGACACTCTTGAACCCACCTGAGAATCTCTAAAAACAACATTTTTTAACCAAGTGGCTCTAATATAGCAACAAACAGTAATCTTTGAACTAGTTTTCATAAAGCTACAACTTTATTGTTACAGCTTTAAGAAGAAATTCATACTGAATGGGAAGGCACTAAAAGAAAGCAGTTAAATGCACAGGATGTGGATTTGAGTTTAGATTCAAACCCAAGCTTAGCCATATTACCTGGGCAAATTATATAGCTTCACCAAGAAAACAAATCTGTTTCTTTCTATATACAATGGATATGATAGATAGTAACTAGTTACTGTACTGAGGATTAAATGAAATAGAAAATGTACATTTTTTGACAATTGCCTTGAAGAATCCCTGGCTAGCTGGGCACAACAGCACATGCCTGTAATGCCAGCACTTTAGGAGGCTAAAGAAGAAAAATTACAAGGCTAGTTTGGGCAACTTGCAAGACCTTGTTCTGAATAAAAAACAAAAAGGGCATGGATGTGTATCAGTGGTAGAGCACCCCTGGATTCAATCCCTAGCACTGCAAAAGCAAAGAAAAAATTCCTGACCAGTGCTGGGGATATAGCACAGTGGTAGAGAGCTTGCCTAGCATGTGCAAGGCACTGCATTCAAATCCCGCACTTCGGGGAGAAAAAAAAATCCTTATTACTTCAAAGCCTACTAGGTAACCTTTCATGTCAAACTACCAACTATCAACTTTCGTCACTGAAAGACTGGCTGGCTAAGGATACTGAGTGTTTAGACCAGGGGTTTGCAAACTACAGCCTGATGGCCAAATTCAGCTTGCTATTTTTGTAAGTGAAATTTTACTGGAACACAGCCACACCCATTTGTGGTTGCTTGAATAGCAAAGTTGAGTAACTAGTACAGAGGCAGCCATAGCTTACAAAGCCTAAGATATTTAACTATGTGCTCTTTTTTTTTTCTTTTTTTTTTTTTTTTTCTTTTTGGGTATCAGGGATTGAACTCCAGGGCACTCGGAACTCTGAGCCATGTCCCCAGCCTTATTTTGTATTTTCATTAGAGACAGGGTCTCACTGAGTTGCTTAGCACCTTGCTTTTGCTGAGGCTGGCTTTGAACTTGTGATCCTCCTGCCTCAGCCTCCCCCAGCCGCTGGGATTACAGGCATGTACCACTGCACCTGGCTTGCTCTTTAGCGAGAAAAGTTTGATGGTATCTGGTTTAGACTAGAAGCCTGTGCAGGAGAAGCAGCAGTGAAAACGGTCTTGATGGTAATGAAGAAACTTCTTAAAATAATTTTCCTCATTCAAGGACAGGACTAAGATTAGTTTGTGGGTAATGTCCCCAAATTAAGGAAGCAGTCTCTTATTGGTGCCAAGCAGCATAAGGGGACAGGGTCAGCATCTGTAAAACTTACTCCTGCTACAGGCCAAGTTAGATCCTAGTGGCAAGGTGAAAAGCTCTTTATGACTTTCCTATGTTACTGAAACCCACACAAGATGGTTAAGTTTGATCAAAATTAGGGATTAGGAAGATCTTAGGGATGACACAAAGACTTCTGCAAAATGAAACACTTTGGATTTAATAGACCACAAGCAGCTTTTCATACACATTAACAATGGTAACCTATTAGACCTTTGAAAATAAGACATTACCTTCGTAGCCAGCATTTGTTGCTGAGCCTCAATCTGTTGCTGCTGTCGAGATGCCATTTCTTGAAGTTCAGCAAGAGTCAGGTCCATTCTAGGACTATGAACCTACAAATACATACAATCCAAATTACTATTAGATGATCACAAAGAGTCCTCCCCAAACATCTATTTATAAGCTTCATCTGAACCAATCATGACAAAATCAGTTAGCCATTTTTTTCATAATGTTAAACAGACCATTAATTTTTACATTCATATTCACCACAATGACTTAAGATGTAAGACATACTAATATACATACTAACAATCTTTTAAGTTAGGAAAATAAATGGAAAAATTTAGAATTACTTGTTCTATAGTTAATTTATATTAGGATTGTAATGTTTGCTCATTTTAAACACAGTACTGGGACAATGGCAGCAAACCTAGAATACAATCAGAACATCACTTAAAAATATATTAGCACTAAAAAAAATCCAAGATACAATGGGTTATCACTAGGTATCACTATGTTATCTTCAGGTAACCTATCATGTCAAACTACCAACTATTTGGTAGTTGGAAATCCACTCTATTCAACACTATCCTATAGTATCTAGCCAGTGCAATAAAAATGAGAAATAAACTGAATCCTGATTGGTAAGGAAGAAGTTTAACTACTTTTACTGACAGACAATATTGAAAAAATTTAAATATCATTTACAGTAGCTTCAAAATGAAGTATACAGGGATACATTTAACAGATGTACAAGACTTATACAATAAAAATTTCAACGCACTGCTGAAAGACCTAAAAAAATGGATATACATGTTTATAAACTGAAACATTCAGTATTATCAATATGGCAATTCTTTACAATTTTTTTTTTCTTTGCTATACTGGAGACTGATCCCAGGAATACTCTACCACTGACCTATATCTCCAAACTTTTGCACTTTTTATTCTGAGGCAGAGTCTCACTAAGTTCCCCTGGCTGGCCTTGAACTTGAACTTGCAATCCTCCTGCCTCAGAATCCATAGTTACTGGGTTTTATAGATGCGTTATCACTGTGCCTGGCCCCAAACTGATCTTTAGAGCAACTGAATTCCAATCCACATGCCAGCAAGCATTTTTGTAAAAGTTGATAAACTGATTCTAAAATTCATATGGAAGTGCAAAGCACCTAGGATAGCCAAAACAAATTGGTAAGTAGGTTGGAGAACTTACACTACCCAATTTGAATACTTATGAAGTATCAATAACCAATACAGTGTAGAACTAATGTCAAGACAGACAAGTAAATCAATGAAACAAATACAAAGAACAAAACAGAACCACAAATTTCTGGGGCAACTGATAAAGGTCCAAAAGCAAATGAGAAAGGCTTTTCAAAAAATATGGCTTGTACAACTGAATATCCATATGCAAAAAGCAAATGAACACTGATGCTCATTCAAATATTAATTTTAAAGTGATAATAGATTTAAACATGAAACCTAAAAGTTCAAAACTTCTAGAAGAAAACAAAGGAAAAATAACTGTAACCTTGCTTAGGTAAAGAGTAGGTACAACATCAAAAGTATGCTCCATTTAAAAAAAAAAAAAGCCAGGCACTTTGGTAGGCCTATAATCCCAGCAGCTCAGGAGGCTGAGGCAAGGGAATTGCAAGTCCAAAGCAACTTAGCAAGGCCCTGTCTCAAAATAAAAGTTAACAATGGCTGGGCATGTGGCTTGGAAGCGCCCCTGGGTTCAATTCCTGCTACAAAAAAAAAAAAGAAAGAAAATCAACTGTACTTCACCAAAATTAAGGACTTCTGTTCTTCCACAAGGCACTGGGAGGTTTTTTTGTTGTTGTTGTTTGTTTAAAAAAAAAAAAAAGACAAACAACCAACCATGCTGGCATGCCCCTGCCGTCCCAGTTACTTGGGAAGCTAAAGTGGGAGGATCACTTAAATCCAGAGTTCAAGACCAGCCTGAGCAATAGCATAAGACCCCACCCCTGCCTCAAAAGGGGGACAGGAGGGCACAAATATCTGGGTTTGATCAGCAAGCAGCACTGTGAGAAGTGGGGAGAGGGAGGACAAGTCACTTGCTGGAAAAAAAAAAACAAAACCAAACATCTGATAAAAATTTTGGATCTAGACTATAAAGAACTCTCAAACTCAACAAGAATGTAAACAACTCAATATGGAAAACAAATGAATAAAAGAGTTTAACAAATATTTCATCAAAGAAGACCTAAGGAGGGCAAATAAGCATATGAAAATATGCCCAAAATCATTATTCTTTAGAGAAATATAAATTAAAACCACAATGCAATACTATTACACATATATTAGAATGGCTAAAATTAAAAAGACTGATGATACCATTGGTTGGAATGTAACAAAATACAATCACTTTTGAGAACAATTTGGCACTTTCTTAGAAAGTTAATATACACCTACTATATGATTAACTATTCCACTAAGTATTTATTCAAAAGAATTAAAAGCATTTGTCACATAAAGACTTATACCCAAATATTCACAGCAGCTTCATGTAAAATAGTCCAAAACTGGAACAATCCAAAAGGGTAAAAGAATTGTGCTATATCCAGACAACAGAATACCACCTCTCAGCACGAAAGAGGAATTAACTATTGCTACATGCAACAATGTGAATAAACCTGAATTATGCTGAGTGAAACAAAAAAGAGTAGATAGCAGATGATTCCATTTGATAAAATTAATTTGTAGTGACAATAAACTGACCCACTAAAATTTCTTGAAGACTGAGATGGAAGCATAAGGAATGAATTATAAAAAGATATGAAAAAACTTTTGGGGGTGCTGGATACTTCCATTATCATCATTCTAGTGATGGCTTCATAGGTAATACGTATGCCACAACTTAAATTATGCACTTTTTTCAGCAGTACTGGGGACTGAATCTGGCGTCTAATGCATCAAATTGTATACTTCAAACATGTGCAGTTTATTGCCTGTCAATTACACTTTAACAAGAGTTTTAAAATAATTTTTACATAATCTACATTCTAATGTAAATTTGCTATAAAGTGGAGAAAGGTAATTTTAGCTAATTCCTAATGGAATTAAAACTTTTGAGCTTTAAAAAGAAACATCTTCCAGGTATACTGAGATACTTGCTTAAATTCATAAACAATAGCCAGAGCATTCTCATAAATTTTCTACTTTTCCAAAAGTGATTTTTAGCAATAACAAAAAAAAAAAAAATCAAAGGAAAAAAATACTTCCTTGAACTTGTTCTGCATTTATTTTGTTACGAATTTACAATATATTCAGCATCTAACTTATATGACAGTCATGTAGAAATCATTAAAAATTTCCATAAAATTTAAAATAACCTTTAAAAAGGCCCATTCTTAGCCACTATTAACAAAGTAATAGTGATTAAGATTTAAAGGTTAAAAAAGTAATACTGTTGCATATATTATTTGTATAAAAACAACCACTTACGCCATTCTCCTTTCTTCGATGTTCAGCAGGAATTTTTACACCATTTCTTTTCAGACTTGGATCCTGAGATCTTGGTCCGCTCACTAAGCACAAAATTCAAAAACTATGCATTAACACTAGTTGACAATACTCTTTTGTCGTATTTCATTTGAGAGTTCTGTTATTGTTGTTCTTTGATACTTAAGTTGAATGAACACTTAAAATATATTCTAATAACAATGGAGTTAAGATTTTACACCAGCCTACTTTGGAAAATCAATTACATAGAACTGTGAATAATTACTAGCACTAAGGAGTATCACACCTATTCACAAGACGAACAGTGGAAAAATAGATAAAATTAACATGCTTCAGACTATGGTTCATTCATGTCAACTGCTGATAGTTACTCACCTACTTCTCAATTTAGCTACTCAGTAGTGAAATCAAAAAGGGCTTCATTCAAAGAAATAACTGAAAATTAAATTGATCCATCCTTGTACCTTAACAGTATTTATAACTCATGTTATAAGAATGCATCATAAAAATTCATGTTATAAGAAATAAGATCAAAAAAGAGAACTTTTAAATAAATTAAGCTATACCTGTAATTCCCTGAATTAGAAAAATTATTAAATTACCTTCCAAGAATTCATATTTCTTTGAATCAAATGCCTTTTGCCAAAAAGCTTGGCAAAAATTCTCATGTCAAAACATAAACATATTCATCCTCAGAGTCAAGTATCACACACACACATAACTCTAACGTATTAGCTTTATTTTTTAAATATTGTTGATTCTCTAATGGAATAGCTCAGATAATCTATCACAATATTTCTGCAAGAAAAAATCAAATACAATTTAAGAATAATTACTTTCTTTGCTGCCTCAAAGAAGAAAGTACTTAACCAGTTTTTCCTTAACATAATCAATTGTGTAATTAAAGTTAAAGCAAGAGCTTTAAAACTAATTTCATACACATTATAAGTCATAGGTCCAAGTTGAATTGAAAAAATAATAAATAGCCATAAATATGGTAACAGTTTCCTAATCTTTAGTCTAGAAGTCTGGACTAAACAGGGTAAATTAACACCTTCTTACAGGAGAATGAAAAGCAATCCTGCTTTATCCCAATCTAAACACTGTGTGGCACTGGTGTTTTGCAACAAAGTGAAACATCTCTTTTATCTTCAGATTGCATGTCTCACATTACACACCACGCTGAAATTGCATATTGCACTATTGGGAGACTATTTAATAATTTACTCGGTACTACACAGCAAGATATTTCAACTGGAAGATGAACAGACAAAATTCGACTTATTAACTAGAAAAGGACGTATGTAGTTATGTAAATAAAGAATGAAAAAAATAAGATTCAAATGCCAATTAAAAAAAAAAAAGCTTAAAGAAAAAAACACGCATACAGATACCACTGAAAGGCACGTAAGTCAGCCTGGTCAAGGTGACTCAGGTTCCACTCCTGGCTCTGCCTCTAGGTGTGTAATCTCTGACGTCACTTAACCCCTAATTATCAGCACTTTCTCATCCAGAGTAGAGAAGACCTAGGTCAATTCTGTGCCCTCCCCTAAATTTAATCATTTTTAATAGTCAGGTGCCATATGGACACTTATATTAAAACAACAGTCCGCTAATTAACATACTACCTACATCCTTAATCCCAAGAAAATTGTCCTTAACTTTTCATTTTTGTAAATTCTACCATTTTTGTAAATATTTAGTAATCCGGCTTTTACCCATGGATTCCCACTGAGAACAGTACTGCCTGATGATCCCAGAACTGAAGCTGCTCCTTTTTCCACAACCTACAAGACCTCCAAGGTCCTAGGGATGGCCATGCCCTCAATGTCTAGGACTATTTCCAGCCCATATCTCTCTACCCAATGTATTATCTTCTACCCTCTCATTCTTACTATCATCTGTAAACCCTGGTCACAACCCTTGGTCAGTAAGTGATTACCTGACTCCACTTTCTTTCTAGCTTCAAGTCCTGCCTTTATTCTGGAACATTCTACTGCCCCAAAAGTAGCCTCTCAGTTCTGTAGCCAAAATTTTTTCCATTCTAATTCAGGCTCATTTCAGGGTCCAACCCGAGATGATTTCACCTAAAAGTGTTGTACCTTTGAAATTTTAAATTCAAACTTTCTACCCATCTTGATTCCTTTCACTATGCCAGCTCATTAATCAAATTGAGACTTTCGATCTCTGGACCCCATCTACTCTTCCCCCACTGCCCCTCCTATCTTCACCTCTTCCCCACCCAGGTTAGATGTCACCTTGCCAATACCACATTCTCCCCTTGTCCCATGAACTTCCATTGAGTTTGTCTGGCAAAACCTCAAATTTGGAACAATCCAACTATCTTTTCCTCTCGTAAACCACTTGAGTTTTAAAGTATAACTAGAGAAAAACCACACATGGTCTCAGCATCTCTCATCTCAGTGGGCCTCAGGGCTGGTTTCCCAAGTAAACACACTCTTCCCTTCTCCACAATAGCTTCAAATGCTGCCCTAGGTCCACCAGTCACTTTCAGGTGACTTTACTTCTCATCACAGAGAAAACCCTTTTTTCAAGATGAGAAACCCCTTCATTTGCTCCCCTAAAATGCATAAATTTAACTGTAGCTGCCCCAGTTTTCTTTCTATTAGTGTTCAAGGGATCCCTCCTCTTGCCTAAGAGGAGTCTCTCCAGCAGCGCTGTGGAAGCACCTCCTCAGAAGTCTTGCTACCAACTACTCCATCTCTCTCAGAACTTCGACCTCCTGCTCAACTGCCTCCTTCTCATGCACCTAAAAAACAATAGTCAAATTTCTCCCACCTTCAAACAAAACCATATCCTTTTGTTTCGTCTCCCCACTCACAGGTCTTAGAAAAGCAGTCTATCCCCACTATTTCAACTTTCTAACCTTTCCTTCATCTCTCAAATTACCTGGCTTCCCATCACGTGTCACCTCTCCCCCAGCTACTGCAATGCACAAAACACATGCTCAAATATCTGTTATGGTTCGCAGAACGCTACCTACCTACGTCCCTGCCAGGGTGGCGTTCATGACGAAGGAAGAAACGAACTTCACTTCTCTGACTTCCAAATCGTTGAAGAACATCAAACATTCTCTCATTATCAGCAACTGGACGTTCTAAAAGAAATGAGAAATCACATTTCTACAAGTAAAATAAAGATAAAACATGCTATATATCATTGATACAAACTATACATTACCTATATAGGAAATACTTGGCATCCTCAGACATTTTTTTCTTTCAGAAGCTGTTCGAAAATAAAGCTTCATAGATTTTCTACACTTACAATCAGTCAAGCCAAGGTGAAAGACTAGAAAGAGGAAGATATTAGGCCAGCTATCAAGAGCTTCAGTCTAATCCAGCAAGCTCTTATTCATTGTAGCCATGCCATTTAACCTCTGTGGATTTTGAACATTTCTGTAACCTATTAGAACAGGGTCCCTCCTAACATTAATGTTTTGATTTCCTAAGTATACAAAGGTAAAATTTAGAAGCAACTTTCTAAAAAGCCTAGTCTCATTTTTTCAATTACAGTCTTTAATACAGGCTACTTCTAATTATAATTTAATGTAAAAAAGTCAGATCCATTTTCAAATAAAGGATATTCATTATGGTGAAAATATATCTATTTGGACCCTCTACTAGTGAGAATGCCAGTTTTCAGAACTTTTCTGGAAGCTTCCAGAGAACCCATCTGAGTTCACCTCAAAAAATCTTCACAACTCAGGAAAGGAAGCTAGATTAAAAAGGCAAATGTAGAGTTTGAAAAGAAAACTGCTTACAAATCAATGGCAATACAATTTTTAAATATAAGAATGCTGAAATAGCCTAAAAAACTACACACACTTATCAGTAATCAAAGACAGTATCTCAGTGCCTTAAATAAATAACATGGACAGAGAATGGGGCACCCAAGCATTCAGCAGCCAATTCTGTGAATAAACCCTGAACTTAATCAGCCTGGTTGGAAAAAACAACATGCAGTTCTAGTTTTACTTTCAGTAATGAAACATACCAAGTTGACACAGATAATCCCCTTCTAGAAACTATATAAATTCTAAGAGGAAAACACCCACATCTGAGAAGACAGCCTCCAAAAGAAATTCTGAGTAGACCTTCCACTCTCCATCACAACACACACACATACATATACATACACACACACACACACACACCACACACACCTCTTAAGAAAGGAAGGAAAATCTTCAGGTCTCTAGAGCAAAGAGAGAACTCAGAGAAGTTAAATTAACTTCCAGGCCATACAGTACTGCCCTGGAGGATAAGGCCTCTTTTATGAGCTATGGGAACAAAGGTTCTGGTAGCCCTGTGACAGCAAAAGATCAGGTGCTAACCTGCCCAAACTAATAGAAACTTCAAAGGTTCTCAAAGCTCCCTATGAACACCTTTCACTCTATCTCCTATCTTTGACATTTCTGTCTGTGTGACACTGGACATGCCATTCCTGACATGTCCCTGACACCCTGTTCAACAGATGGAGCACACCCATTTTGGCAGTTATTGAATTGTAATACAACTGTCATCTGATACTTCTTTCTTCTTCTGTACCATAAGACACTCAAAGGCAGAAACTTTCATCTCTGTATCTCTCAAAATTGAACATACAATAGACTTTGAAGAAATGCTCACTAATATATGAGTGAATAGTAAGAAAATGGAAAGGAAAAGAAGGAATCAAGAAGGGAGAGTAGGAGCTTTAACACTTACAGAATAAAATAATAGAGTACCTTTACAAATTTGGAGTAAGAGAGGTTTACTTCAAATTAAACACAAAAAAGCCTGAGATCAAGAATAGTTTTTTCCTTAAAGCCTACAATCAAGAAGGAAAGGCAAAAGCCAAAGGAATTATGAGCAAAGTATATAAAGAACCAATCTGAAAAAAAGAGAAACCCAAATGGCCAATAAACAAATGAAAAGATGGGCAACCTTACTGGTAATCAGAAAAATGCAAATTTAAACCAAAGACTAGTTTTCAGCTATCAGAAAAAATTAAAATATTGTAAATGTTGATGAGGAATAATTTTGAAAATAAGTGGAAAGAATATTCATGGAGGGAAATATGGTAATATATATTTCTTTGTTAAATATGTGAACCTTTAACCCAATAATTCCACTTCTTGGTATTCACCCTAGAGAAAAACTGGCACACGATCAAAAGAGTCTATTAAAAGGATTTTCACTGCAGCATGTATAAAAACAAGAATAAAATTAACATAAATGTTCATGAATAAAGAAATAGAGCAACTGTAGTTTATGAAAATTATGGGAAATTATGTGATAAAATAATGATATAAATTTATACATACTAATCTGCAAAGATCTTCCTGGCTATGTTATAAGGTAAAATAATATGCTAACATGTATATACAAATGCTTATTTACATTAAAAAATAGAAACAACACAAAATTATTTCTACAGTTACTTAATAAATGCAGAAAAAGGGTCTGAAAAGCTATCTGCTAAATCCTAAGTGATGACATCAAGGGAGCAGGGAGTAGGCCTGGGAGAACAGACATCCATTCTGTCTGTTCATTTTTCTCTTCTTATAAACAGAACACAATCAGGTGTTCTCATTGTTTTAAATTAGGGTTGGGGTTAGGGCTCTGTGGTAGAACACTGCATAGAACGCATGAGCTCCTGTGTTTCAACCCCAGCATTGCCCCAACAAAAACTTTTAAATTTTTGTAAAAAAAAAAAAAATTAATTAATAAGTTATGAAAAAGAAGAACTTTACACATCAACATCACATAGCTATAGGTTACTCAACTAAACTGAGCAAGGCACCAGAGAGGAAAGGGAATAAGTAGGTGGAATTGAGAGCTTCCCCCAATACTTTGGAACAGAGAACACTTCTTCCCCTAAGATGTGAAGAAAAGGCGGGCACATATTCAGACAAAATCTGATATACCGAGGAAGGATGGTTTCAATTATCTCAGTAAAGCATAAAGCAAGATTAAGGGGAAAAAAAAAAAAAGGTATAAAGCAGCTGGGTGTGGTGGAGCACATCTGTAATGCCAGCAGCTCAGGAGGCTAAGGCAGATTTATCATGAGTTCAAAGCCAACCTCAGCAATTTAGTGAGGTCCTAAGCAGACCCTGTCTCTAAATAAAATTCAAAAAGGGCTCAAGATGTGGCTGAGTGGTTAAGTACCCCTGGGTTCAATTCCCAGTATCAAAAAAAAAAAGAGTAATGTAAGGAGGTTAACTAAGAGCAGTTAGAACTTCATTTACTCAATTAAAATATATTTAATGTGCTCCTACTAGGTGCCATGCATTCCCCTGGAGCAGGAGAAAAAGCAAAGAATAAGATAAGCCAGGTCTCTCTTCTCCAGGTAGTTGATACTCTAATATGTTTGGGGCTACAGAGATTATTAAGACAATAAACCAATACATACACACAAAAACTCAAACTGACATGAATTCTTTTTTGGGGGGGAAGAGTATCAGGGATTGAACTCAGGGGCACTCAACCACTGAGTCACATCCCTAGCCCTATGTTCTATATTTTATTTAGAGACAGGGACTCACTCAGATGCTTAGTGCCTTGCTTTTGCCAAGGCTGGTTTTGAACTCATGATCCTCCTGCCTCAGCCTTCCATGCAGCTGGGATTACAGGCATGCGCTACCATGCCCAGCATGAATTCTTCATATTAAATTAGAATGATATAACAGAGAACTAACTTCAAGGCTATTTTAACAGGATGTTCAGGAAAAGCCCCTCAGAGGAAGTCAACAGTTTAGCTGAATCAAAATGGCCATCAGAAGCCAGCAATGGCAAAATTGAAAGTAAGAGCAATAATGATGGTGGGCAATACAGGCACCTGGAGCCTACTGCCACTGGCTCTAAGGTGGAATGGAGTTTACCTTCAAAGAGTATTTGAAAAGCTGCACGAGGGGACAAGAAAGGAAATGGCACCAGATGACAGCAAAGACAACAAATTCATAGGTCTTTACAATCTCAAGATAGAATTTGGATTTCATTCCAAGTGGAAAAGAAGAGACTAAAGAGCTTTAAGCAGGAATATGGTTTTTAGTGGGGGAAATGGGAGAGGTACTGCTGAGGATCAAATTCAGTGACTTGAACCCAAGGCCTATTGCACACTAGACAAGTGCTCTACCACTGAGCTACACCCCGCTCCCAACTGTTATTTTAATAACAGATCACTTGGTCTTCTTTATGCAAATTGTCTATCTGGCTTTTATGTATAGGAAAAAAAAAAAAAGTAATTCAGAGAGAGGGCAGAAAGGCTTTTAGAACATGCAAATGTGGAAAAGTCAACCAAAGATGAATAAAAGGTCCTGCCTAATAAGAAGAGATGGCTAGGATGAATTCAGAGGCCATGAATGGAACAAACTCAATTAACACAGTGTGTACCTCACTCTGAGGACACCTGG
This sequence comes from Callospermophilus lateralis, assembly GCF_048772815.1. Lineage (NCBI taxonomy): Eukaryota > Metazoa > Chordata > Mammalia > Rodentia > Sciuridae > Callospermophilus > Callospermophilus lateralis. The sequence goes on along the minus strand of NC_135317.1, from coordinate 60,589,676 downwards.
CACCCCAAATAGGAGGAAAAGAAAAACCATGAGTGTTGACCAGGGCTGTGTAGGAACAAGGCAGAAATGAGGGAAAATTATTCCCATGTTTACAAATTCCTATGGGGCCAAAAGAAGGAAGGCTGCCCCATTTTAGAACTCCAAAGAACTACCCTGAAGGATTGATTTCAAGGCTTACAATACTGCCTACGAGATCATCACTGCATCCTGCTCTACAGTTCCTCAGCACTGAATAGCTTTCCTAAAAATGAAAGAGAGGGCAAGATAATCAAGAAGTCTCAAATGTCTAAGTAAAGCCTAAACATGCAAAAAATACTTCTGAACACCATACATTTGACCAGAACATCCCAGAAGCTTTCACCTAGTACGTCAGCCATCTGTCCTATGACCTGTTAATTTTATACTGCAGTGTCTTCATCTTACTGCAGAAAAATAAAATTTCAAAAAGACTAATGTCACAACAAAGCTGTATGGAGAACACTACACCCAGAAGGACATGCTCTTCTACAGTTTATCTATGCGTGAACGTAAGTGTTCACACAGTGCCACTCCTAGAACCCCAAAATAGTAGACCGCAGAACTAAAGCACAAAGTTGGTCTCATACCGGAGCCACACCACACTTCAGCCAGATGGCAGTCGCTCTCGCCAGGCTCTTTGCACAGATCCACCACATCTCTGCATATCGTCTCTGGAGTAACTGGAACTTCTGTGAAGTGCTGCTCATTGTTACTAAGGTACACTGTCAGAAACATCTGAAAATAGAAACACAACAGTCACCAGTACTATCTAAATGGGTGGGATTCACCTTAGAGTCCTTCTCTGAACAAATCCCACTTGGAAGCACAAATATGCAGCACAACAGTCTGGCTGTTCCTTTGCCAAAGTAGGGTAGGGATCTGACATGGTCAATTGGATCCCCACCCTTCCACAGCAGTGCCTGCAGAACTCCTGGAACCCCAGATATAGTCAAAGCAATTCACACAAAACTTCAAATCAAATCTCTTCTGACAATTCTATTTATACTAAATTGTTTACCCAATAATTAGATTTTAGAATGCCCCCTAACCATACTAAAAATAAATATTTTCATCAATTCTTTCAGAGTTAATTAGAAAATATCATACCTATATTTATTTATGTGGCTCTCTCTGGAAGAATACATTAGAATATAAATAATATGTGCTGCTTCTGAAGGGAAAAATAGAAAACAGAAGACAGCCAGAGGAAAATCTAATCTTCCTATTATGTGCCTGTATTACCTATCCAAAAAATTTTTAAACTTAACTGTTTTAATCAAATTAAATACCTACTCTGAAGTATTAAGATTTCATTCATAAGTAGAAATGATGACCTAATTATGCTTACCTGACCTTGTATATAAACATTCAGGCCAACAGATGATTAAACTTATTAAAAATCTTTCTTCAAGTAAAAATAAACACTGTATCTTTAAAACATTGCTACTAAACAATTATTTTCATACCTACTAAATCATCACAAATTTAAAAAACCCCGTTAATTCCCAATGCTGAAGAAACTAAGTGAAACATCAAATAAGCTTTTGATGGCAATTAATAAAACCTATGTTCCATGAGTACCTACACTTCATGAAAACCAATATGTATCAGGATTAAAAAAAATATTTTTTGAAAGAATTATCCACAATGAGAATTTATCCTATAAAAATAATTATAATCAAAGAAGGAATGCAAAGGCTATGGAACATAAACTTGATGGGCAGGACATGGTCTTTTAAAATAATTAATAAGACTATGATAAACATTGGGGAATGTGGGGGCTTTTATGACTGCAAAAAAAGAAAAAAAATAATGAGTAGGATCTGCAATATGCTCATAATGACACAAGGATAATATATAGCAGTCACAGCATCTGCCAACAGTCACTCAATACCCCCTGCCACCTTAAACTTCTCTACCCATTACTGAGGACTGAGAAAGCTGTGTTAGGCACTTCTTTATGAAACAGCAGTGTCCAAGTAGGGATGATGATGAAAGAAACTATCCAAAACATCTGACTGGGGCCACAGATAAGGTAAGAATAGAAGGAGATGTCCCAGAGAAAAGCTAACATCTGTGGGTTTGGAGCTCCTCCTTACACTAAAACCAAGTTTTCTTAAGGTGGTTTGAGTCTCCACTTTTTGTAACCAAATCTCCTCCATGCATACAAACATCTGTAACATACAAGGTAACCCAGAAAAATTAAGTAAATAGCATTACAACAAAAATTACAAAATACCGAAGAAAAGCTAGAGACTCCCATCGTGAAAGGCTTTCATGCCAATTATCTCAGGTTTTTCACATTCTAATAAACTGTACTACATATAGATACATAGTTAAAGGTCCTTTATTTAGTCAACAAGGCAGAACTTAAAACTGCTACACAAAAAAATCATAAACCCTTGATAATATCACTTGAAAAACTAAAGATTAACTAAGCTCACAGAATTCTACCCTTGCTGCTCCCCCGGCCAAAATACTTGGCATACCTAATGATGGAGACAAATAATTTACACATTGGTATTAAATAATACTTCTTCATACTCCCCAGCCACACCAAACTTTCTTTGAAGTTTATCACTCCAAAAATAGAAACTGTTTTCACTGTAAATATGAGACTTGAAGATGCTTATTAAATTACAGAAATACTGGACACTTAGTCCAAATACTAAACACGCTGTTTAACAAATAAAAGGCTATCATGTAATATAATAGCCCCTTACCTTTGTACACTTCATCTTTCAGAGTACTTTCACACACGGTCTTGCAAACTTACATCAACTCTCAGATAAACAGAGCAGGTATTATTTTCTCTTTAGAAATGAAGAAAAAGACTGAGAGAAGTGATCTCCCTAGCTACTGAAATGAAGAGGTCAGGGTACAATTCTGTTTTTCTGATCTTTCCTCTATTCTTTTCCCTTACAGCAGGAAATATTAGCCACAGTAATTCAGACCCTAACAGACATCTGGTCTTTTACTTTTTGGAAAACAAACAGCTTCACTTATTTAAAAGTATAATTACAAATAAGAATGATGAGAGATGCCATCCTACTTAAGGGTCCATTTCCCCATAGGATTAATACTGTTATGAACAGCAAGTGCAGGAGCTGACCCGATTTCTTCTTTCATGTATGACGACTAGCTCTGTAATGATTTTAGTAATTACACTGAAGTCTTCAATACAAGGCCAACAATGTGACATTTCTGTAGATTCCTAGGCAGATCTGATTCGAACCTCAAATTTGTTCATAATTTGCCTCAGGGAAGTAAGATCACCTAAATAAGGCCACCACTCTGAAAGTCTTTAAGACTTTTTCAGAGTCTTTTAAGTTCCCTAATAGCTTCCATTTAGTAAGTGTTTACCAGGTACCAGGGTCAAGGCAACATTACAAGGTCTACAACAGACCCATGGGGTCTGTCCACATCTGTCCACACCTGTGGCTGCTCCCCCCCCCCATTATCTTTCCCATTCCCACTCTGCTCTACCAGTGTGCTTCTTGCTGTTCCACAAATATGCCAAGCATGTTCCCACCTTGGGGCTCTGTACTTGCTGTTCCTATTTGGAATGCTCTTCCCTCATGCCAGCAGAGCTCACTTCCTTATTTGTCTCATGTCATTACACAGATGTCACCCTCTCAGTTAAGGCTTCCCTACTTGCTTACCTAAAATTCCAGCACCACCACCACCAACACACACACATCCTAGTTCACTCTGATTTCTCTACTTGACACAGTCACAAACATACTACGTATTTTATTTATTTAACTCATTTTTCTAATGTGACTCCCCTAACTAGAGTATAAAGCCCATACAAAGGTCAAGGACTTCTTTGTTAAGTACTGGATCTTCAGCACCTAGAACTACCTGGCATATAATAAACACACAACATGTAAAGCCTGTAGACAGCATTGCATTTTACAGATGAAGACAATGAAGCACAAAGAGATTAAGTGACTTACCCAGGTCACATAGTCAATAAATGGCAAAGCCAAGATTCAAACCCAAGTCTGATTTCCTCCATGGCCTGAGCTCTCAACCACTATTTTATCTTACCATCCTCTTCCTTGACAGCATAAGACAAGGACTTTTCCAAATTCGGAGCACACAGTGCTAAGTGTGTCACTGCTACTAGTTCTGTCTTTAGGGTAACATTTTTGCCCAGTACATCATCTTATCTCTTTTCATTATAAGTTTTCTTTCAGGTATTGCTAAATGGTCTAGCATACAGTCTACAGCAAAGCTATATACTCTGAAATCAGAGCGTGTCCTCTAGTTTCTTCATGTTATACCCTGCTAGTTATTTTACTTCTATTCAATGTTTTTTCATTAATTTAATATTTATAAATTTTCTACTGCACAGTAGATAATTTTTGCTAAACAGCTAACACAGTGGAAAATCCAAAAAGAGAGAGCTATGTGGAGGAGGGATGCAGTGAACACAGACAGAAGAGCCAGGGGAATAAACAGCCCAACCTGGCCGCTTCTCTCTCATATCCCCCTCCTACTCCCCACTGAGCAAATCTGAGGTAAAGCCAGATGGCAAGGGAGCACAGATGCAGTTTATAGAAGTCATCCTCCTGAGGCACAAGGCAAGGAAGGTAGATGAGGGTGGAAAGTAAATATGGAGAAGCAAAAAAAAAAAAAAAATCAAAAAGTCTGCACAAAAGCTCTCCTCTCTGTACTATGCAGAAAGGGCTCTTGAGCAATGTGCAACCATCTAAATGAAATGATGGCACAAGCCCTGCTAAGTTATGGGAGAATAATGCACCAAGCAGAGGGAACAAACATGTAAAGGCCCTGAGAAGGGAACAAGTTTGTCACGTTTGTGGAAGAGGAAGGTCAGTGCAGAGGGAACAAGAGGAAAGGATTACAGGAGATTAATTCAATGAGGCAAGCGGAAATCAGACCATGCAAGTCTTTATAAACCAAAGGTTCTCCAACTTTGGCAAGGACAGAGGGTTACTGAGCACAGACTGTTGGCCCCACCCTGAGAGGGTCTGATTGGGCAGGTCTGGGACAGGAACTAAGAATTCTCCATTTCTAACAAGCTTTCAGGTACTGCTGGCACTGCTGGTCCAGAAACCATGCACTGAGAACCACTGTTTACGCCACAGCAATAAATTTGAAATTTAATTATAAGGCCACTGAAGGTAAATCATCAGAGACAGAAAGTCAATTTGTGGTTGACAGGGGCTTCAGGAAGGGGAAACAGGAATAACTGCTAATGAGCACAGGGCTACTTTTTTAAAGTGGTGAAAATGTTCTGGAAATAATGACAGTCACAGAACTCTGTGAATACATGAAAAGTCACTTAGTTGCATACTTCAAAATGGTGAATTTTATAACATGTGGATTATAACTCAATTTTAAAAAGAGGTTACTGGAACATTTAACAATATAGTGAAGCGATTCACATCATTAAAAAAAAAAACACTCTGACTACTGCAGTAAGACTACAGGAGGAGAGGCAGGGAAAACCAATTAAGGGGCAAACATAGCACACAGCATGAGTTACCATGGAATCCTGGGAAGAACGAAAATATGAAAAAGGGTAAGTCTGAGTTACATTTGAAGGGTGAGCCAATAAGAATCACTTGAGGGATAAGATACGCGATATGAAAGTAGAAATTAAAGAGAATTTGGGTTTATTGCCTAATGAGTAAAAAATGGTCCAATTTACTGATGAGGAAGGAGGAATACACCAGGAAAAGGCCCACAAGACAGGGGCCTCCATCTCAACTCTGAGATGCCTGCCTATCAGACATTATGTAGAGGAATTTAAAGCCACAGGCCAGATGAGAGCAGCTGGGAACAGCTTGGGACAGAAAAGAAAGCTGAGTTCAGTGCCTTGAGCTAGTCAACACCCCCAGAGGTCCCACAGAGATCAAGGATCCATCAATTAAAATGGAGAGAGAGAGAAGCCCAAAGAATGGTGTACCAAAACCAATAAAGAAAGTGTTTCAGGAAAGAAGACACAATCAGCTGAGTCCAATGAGATTTAGGGATCTACAAAATGAGGAAGAATATTGGTGATTAGATCTGACGAGTTGAAGGATGTCAACTGCCTTGACAAGCACTGAATAATGGGGATAAAAGTCAGATAGGAACAAGCTGGAGAACCTGAGGGGAGAGGAGACACAGTACAGATAACACTTCCAAGGAGTTCTGTTTTAATGCAAGTCAGAGAAAGTGGAGGCATACATGGAAGGAGATACACAGCAAAAGGAGTGTTTTGTTTTTATCTCAAGATGGAAGTTTCTATGGAATGTTTTAATGGGTGGGAATGACCAATAGAGAGAAAAAAGTATTGATGGTACTGAATCACATTATCTACCTCTTGTGTTCTAAATGGGTTTTTATTAACTGTCCGGTGCTGATACCTATCTGGAGAACCCACAAACACTTCACAGTTAGTTGAACCCACAAACACTTCACAGTTAGTTGAACCCACAAACACTTCACGGTTGCATGGCCAAATGGTCACCAACCCACCTCACTTTTTTTATTACAGTGATTAGTCTACTTTTTTTTAATTACAAGGATAATTTATCAATTGTGATAATTTCTTTTTTTTTAATTTTATTGTTGGTTGTTCAAAACATTACATAGTTCTTGACATATCATATTTCACACTTTGATTCAAGTGGGTTATGAACTCCCATTTTTACCCCGTATACAGATTGCAGCATCACATCGGTTACACATCCACTGTTTTACATATTGCCATACTAGTGTCTGTTGTATTCTGCTGCCTTTCCTATCCTCTACTATCCCCCATCCCCTCCCCTCCCCTCCCATCTTCTCTCTCTACCCCATCTGCTATGATTCATTTCTCCCCCTTGTTTTTTTTCCCCCTTTCCCCTCACTTCCTCTTGTATGTAATTTTGTATAACCATAAGGGTCTCCTTCCATTTCCATGCAATTTCCCTTCTCTCTCCTTTTCCCTTCCACCTCTCGTCTCTGTTTAAATGTTTATCTTCTTGTCATGCTCTTCCTCCCAACTCTGTTCTTAGTTACTCTCCTTATATCAAAGAAAACATTTGGCATTTGTTTTAATTTCTTGATTGTACACTATAACACAATGGCAACAATATGGTTAGAAAAGGTATCTGAAAGATGAGGCTATATAACATTTCACACAAAACTGAGGTGCAAAGTTCCACCTGTCCATACCACAGGAGGAAGTGGGGTAGAAAAGGGCCCCATAGTGTTCCAAACTGATCAGTGGATTACAGTATCTGTATGCTACTTCTCCCCCCAGAGACATATGATAAGAACAAAATGAAGGCATTACACCTTTTGAAACAGACTTTTAAAACTCATTTCATATACTCTTTAAGTTTATAGACATAAGTATGTCCTCAAAAATAAAGGTTAAATAAAGCTTACTTCAGATCTTTTAATTTATAATCTAGCTACAATAGTAGATTTTCATGTGGTAACTTAAAATTATTTACAATTTTATGGAGAAAGTGAAACATGAATTTTTCCCCCAATAAATATCAATCCCCTTCTCCTTCCATTAATTGGAAGAAAACAAAAAAAGGTAAAGAAGAAAAAAGAGAGAACTAATTAAACTAAAGAGAACATGCAAGCATATGTTCTTTACATTGCTTCTTTTATGTTTTGTTTCATAAATCAGCTCTCCAAATGGTAAAGAAATTCTTCAAAACTGCAATTTAATTCCCTGAATAACAAAAATAAAAGCAAGAAGAGCAGCTCCTTCTTTTGGGTGAAGTAGTTTTATTGGAATATTGAAAAATTTAATTTACTTAAAAGAAATTTTAGGCTACTCTATTAACTAAGTCCTTCAGAAAACAACAATCTTGGCCTAGAATCATGACCTCTAATAATGAAAATAAACTAGACAATATCCGTTATCCAACACCAAAACACTTCACAAGGAAAAAACACCAAAACTTTCAAAAATATATCAGTTTTGTTAAGAAATGGTACTCATCATATCCTGCTATGCAAATGAAAAAGAACACAGAAAAGACATACACACACACTCTATATATTAAAAATATATATACAGAACTCATATATGTAATACATGTAGAAAAAAGCCCGAAGTTATAACCATCAAATTAATAGTTGTTATGCTTTAGTGGTGAGATTATAAAGGGAATTTTAAAAAATTTTTATGCTTAAATATTCTAGAATGACTACATCCTACTATTTTCATGATCAAATTGATTTTTTTAATATTTATTTTTTAGTTATAAGTGGACACAATATCTTTATTTTATTTTTATGTGGTGCTGAGGATCGAACCCAGTACCTCATGCATACTAGGCAAGTGCTCTACATCTGAGCCACAACCCCAGCCCATCAAATTGATTTTTTAATCAATCAGTGATAAAAACACTAAGATAAATATAAGGTGTCATTTTTATTCACACATATTACTGCTTACCTGGATCTTTGTTATCAGGCTGATAGTGCTTTTCCTGGGTTACCTTGCTGTCTCCACTTTAGTTAGGGCCAATAAAAACAAGCAATCAAGAAATGTATCTTCAAAGTACACTACTTTAGAATGTAATGAAAGTCATTACAAGGTATGAAGTACTGATACATGCCACAATATGAATCTTGAAAACAGTGTACTATGTAATAGAAACCAGGCAAAGACTACATAGTTTGTGATCCCATTTATGTACAATGTCCACCACATGCAAATCCAAGGATAACAAAAAAAAAAAAAAAAAAACAGATTAATGACTGCCAGGAGCTGAAAGGCAGAGGAAGAAAAGGAGTGATTAGTAAAAAGTGTGAGTTTTTAGGAGGTGATGAAAATGTTCTAGACTAAGGTTTCAACCAAGAGGAATAAACTAATGGAGAGCATAAAATAATATTTTTAAAAAATCTGTAGTAACCTTACTTCCAAAATGCCATCTTGTCTTGATATTTTATATTTTTAAAAATGGCATATTCTCAAGAAAATAAAAATGACATCAGTAGCTGCTTTTCCACATGGAAACAAGCAAAATGGGGCTCCCTAGAGTTAAATCCTCTAAAATGCTGTGGCGAGAAATTTATTCTGTCTCAAACCACAAAAGTGCTTCTGAAAACCCATGAGGTAAATTATTTCTTCAAGAATCAGCAACCAAAGGTCAAAACAGCACATCAGTCTTTATAGATGCACCCATACTGCAAAGACAATAAGTTGCTGGGACATCTGAAAATGCTTCCAATGTCTAGTTAGATAGCAACAAAGAGACAGCTTTTCTTCCCTTTAATAGCAGCAGTGGATGTCAGATCAGCTCTTCCCCGTAACCATATAAACCAGGGGGAGGCATGGGAAAAATGGAGGAACTCTGATTGGGCAAAGGGGAGGGAGAGTTAGGAGGGTGGTGCATGGTGGCAGGAAAGATGGTGGAATGAGATGGACATCATTACCCTAAGTACATGTATGACTGCACATACGGTGTGACTTACAGTGTGCACAACCATAGAAGTGCAAAGTTGTGCTGCAACTGTGTACAATGAATGAAAATGCATTCTGCTATCATATAGACCTAATTAAAATAAATTAATTAATTTGAAAAAATAAGTAAATAAACCATACATACATTAAAATGTTAACTTCTTTTCAAATTGTAAATTAGGAATGTCTTTTTAATTTTTTTTCCCCATTTTTGGTACCAGAAATTGAACCCAGGGGCACTTAACCACTGAGCCACATTCCCAACCCTTTGTATTTTTTATTTTGAGTTGCTTAGGGCTTCTCTAAATTGCTGAGGCTGGCCTTAAACCTGCCATCCTCCTGCCACAGCCTCCCAAGTCACCAAGATTACACGCCCAGTAGGAATGTCATTTTTTGTAGTATGGTCCACAAGGAAAAGAGATTAATCAATAAACAATAAACTCTAAAGCATATTTCAGAGCAGTAGAGATAAAAGAGATCACACAGACAATACAAATGGAAAAATATGGGAAGAAGATGTAAATTAAAACAAGGTACCACTCACAACTATTATCTTCAATTGAAAGATTAGATTAAAGCAACATAGGTGAAGTTCTAGGAAAGTGATTCACTCAAAGATACAATGGATAGTACTATAAACTGTTAAAATTCAATTCAGAAAATGAAATGAACTATGTAACAAAAGCTACAGATTATGTAGCTTTTCCAGGAAATTTATCCCAAAGAAATACTGAAGTGAAGAAAAATTCTAAAGGCCTTAAATTTTCACTACAGTGTTAGATCTATAAACAATAAAGTGGAAAAGTAAATGTCCAGCAACATGGAACAGAGTAAGTTAAAATACATGTGCTGGCAAGAATGGAATGACCCAGCTACCAATTACTGTAAGTATAAAAAGTCAGATAAAGTTACATAACACAGTATTAAACTGTAGATTATAGCCCTTTAAAACAGATGTACATATGAAATGATGTGAATGGAAAAAACAAAAATTAAATCAGTAGTATAGGAAAGCAACTGAAGTCACTTTTAAATTTTTTCAAATTTCAAAGCTGAAATATATTTACAATAATTTACAACCTAAAAGTCTACTTAACATAATGATTACTACTTATTTCTACCTCTTACAGTGATCAATTTTGAAAGAAAGAAAACTAAAGTAAAGAAAAGGCAACCCCTACACATTATGCACAGTAATTCATGCCAGTCACATCCAAATGTAGACTTGCCCTTCCAAAAAACCAAGGACACAGATAATTTTTATTTAAAAAGAATGGGTTATAGATTTTTTTAAGCACTCTATTGTTATAGAGTAAGTATTCACTGTAACTGTTATGTCATTGACATAAGAATGATTCTTTTTCAAAGAAGAGTTATTTTAGATTAAAATTTGAATGACCTTTTCAAGAGGAAATTTAAAAAATGGCTAGGGCTTTTTTACAAGAAATTTGCTTTGTCAGAGGCTTAATTATTCAATTGATTTTTTAAAAATCATGTGAAGTTCCATAGAAAAAAAGAAAGGAACCAGGAGTGTAAGATGTTCCTTATCAGAGACAGGAAATTAAAGCTCTGCAGTAACACCTTCAGCTTTCTCATTTACAAAAACTCAAATCCCCTAGGTTTGCCTAAGAGAAAAAAGGGCATAAGGCGAAAAAAGTATCCTTTAAAGAAAAATGAACTTTCTGTAAAAAGAGCAACAAATTCTCAAATATCACAACTCACAGGCAACTCCCCACAGATTGGCCAGCTAATTATCCTAGTAATGAGATTAGAGAAACATCTGAAGGGTTTCTGGATTTGATAATTCCTCTGTGGAGAAATAAATGTGAACTATTTCTTCATTTTTATATTTTATTGTAAACACTCATGAAGGAAGGCCCCAGAACACTTCTGGAAGAGAAGGAAGCCACCAGGTTTCCTTTAACCTGAGCAAGCAAAAACAACATCAACCAAAGCCTCTCTGAATCTCAAACTCACACATTTAGCCCAACCATGACTGACTTATAATGCTGAAGGGGCTTAGAAACAAGAAGCAAATCATTCTCATCTTCTGGGATATTATGCCTGCTGCTCCACACAGACCTGGCTATATGCTCTGATGGCCACTCTGCTGGCAGACAATGCACATAGGGATGAGATGGTCCGTTTTGCTCTCTAATTCAGTAATTCCTGACCCTAGTTGTGGGCTAAGATGCCATCCTTCTGCACACTTGTGCTGCTCAATACCTCAACCTGGACTGCTCCACATCTCCCCAACTGCTTTCTGACAGAGCATCTCACAGGGTCTCTGTGAAGCCCGCCTCTCAGGAGCTCCAGTACTTTACCCCAGAGATACTCCCCAGCCTCCCAGATGATATGTTCCAACTTTATTAGTTATCAGAAGATAACTGCTTACAAAGGCCTTATATGATTTTTAAGCTGTTTCTCCCACCTAGAGTTAACTCTTGGGGTCATTACACTTTTACAAAACTTCCATCAATTACCATGAGTTGTCTACCAATGTTCTATTAAGGCCCAATGATAACTTCTACACCAAGTGTATCACTTTTTATTATGGCATTAGCCCATTAGCCATTATCAGTCAAATCTGAGTTAAAGCAAAAATCCTAAAATCATATCCAATGGGATTCTTTTTTACATCACAAACTATTTCTTTGGTCATTTTTAGCAAATTGGAATTTGGATATCGAAGAAGTCTCAGTATCAATTTCAACAATATTCTGCTAAAAAAGTTGATCACACATGGAATATTCTGGTCATTCATTCAGTAACATCTAGAATCAATCATTATCTAACATAATCAATATTCTGGGGAAAAAGGATACAGCAAAAAATGATTACTTTAATTGTGGGGGAAATTGTTTGCACATTAAAAATTAGTGTTCTAACAACAAGTAACCTCTGGTCTTAGCTGTTTGGTAACATAACCACTTCATATATGGTAACAGAAGCAACTGTCACTTCTACACTGTGACTTACAGGCATAATGTCTTATCAATGTCAGTTACTAATAAAGTTGCTCCTGGTTCCATGTCTTCCTCTCAATCCCAACTCTTTGCTGACATTAATGTCTTTGATTCACTCAACCATTAATATTTACTGAGTGCCTATTATGCAAGCACAGTTTATGTAATAGGAATAGTGATGAAAAAGCTTGCATTCCTTTGGGCACAGAGAGGAGACTGATAATGGCTAATTATGATTAAGGAGAAGCCAGCACTTGAATCATCTTGAAGACATTCTATGAAAAGGCCCTGAGGTAGGGATGAACTTAGACTGTTGCATGACCAGAAAGAGCAACACATCAGGAACAGTCACATACCAATGAAGGCAGAGAGGGAACCAGGTCCTAGCTCCTGTAGGGCATTGTAGGTCAGAATGAGGGTGGGCTTTAGTACAAAGGAAAAGTAACTAAAGTACTGATTCTTAAAGCATGGTCTCCAGACCAAGAGCATCAGCATCACCTGGGAACCTGTCAGAAGCACAAAATCCAGGCCCCAATCCAAACCCCCTGAATTAGAATCCCACCCATGCAAGCACACTTAAGCTTGAAAACTACTTCATTAGAGGATTTTATGTAAGCGACTAACATAAAATTATGCTTCTGAGTAAGTTACTATAAATAATGTTCAGACAGTATTAATGGCTTGATAGATAATAGCAGTGTGTGTGTGTCTGTGTGTGTGTATTTTGGGGGGCAGTGTACCAGAGATTAAACTCAGTGGCACTCAACAAATGAGCCACATCCCCAGCCCTATTTTGTACTTTATTTAGAGACAGGGTCTCACTGAGTTGCTTAGCACCTCACTTTTTGCTGAGGCTGGTTTTGAACTCTCAATCCTCCTGTCTCAGCCTCCCAAGTTGAACAGCTGTACGTATAAATGATATCAAATATAAGCTATTATAATGTCAATAGTTATCTCAATAACAATATCAAAACATCACAATCCACATCCACTAGTATTTATCTTTGCATTTCTGAATTTCAGAGAATTCCAATTCAATTATAAGAAACATAGAATGGGGGGCTGGGGTTGTGGCTCAGTGGTAGTGCACTTGCCTAACATGTGTGAGGCAGTGGGTTCAATTCTCAGCACCACATATAAATAAAGGAATAAAATAAAGGTTCATCAACATCTAAAAAATATTTTTTAAAAAAAGAAATATGAGTTTCCCTTATCGAAAATGCTTGGGCTGGGCCCAATGGTGCACATCTGTAATCACACCAGCTCGGGAGGTGGAGACAGGAGGATTGAGAGTTCAAAACTAGCCTCAGCAAAAAGTGAGGTGCTAAGCAACTCAGTGAGATCCTGTCTCTAAATAAAAATAGGGCTGGGGATGTGGCAATGCTTGGAACCAAAAGTTATTTCTGATTTAGGGGAATTTTTTGGGTTTTGTTTGTTTGGTGTTTTTTTTTTTTTTTTTTTTAATATCTGCACATATATGTGGGAAATCTTAGAATCAGTACCCCAAGTCTAAACACAAAATTTATATGCTTCATATACACCTTATACACACAGCCTGAAGGTAATTTTATACAATAATTCTAGAGCACCTGTGTTTTGACTACAACCCATCACATAAGGTCAGGTGTAAATTTTTTTCTCTTTTGGTATCACAAGATATGCTACAAAAACTTTTAATGTATAAAACACGCACACATACACATACCCACACACACACACCAAAAAAAAAAATCAAAAAAGTTTCAGGTTTTGGAACTTTTGGGTCAGGGATGTTCAGCCTGTACTAAGAACATATATTTTAAATTATATGTTCCATATATAATTGGAACATATAATTTCCTCCTCCTCAAATCACCAAATAAGAAATCCCAAAAAACATATTTTTCCTCACTTCTCACATCAGAATAGGTTCCCTGCTCCCTAGACCCTGTCCCTTAGTGTTGAAGTCATCCCCATTCATCTAGAATAATTCAAAACTTGCCCTACTCCAGGACAGAATGAGGGTAGGCTTTATTGCAAAGGAAAGGTTATTAGAGTTCTGGGGCAAGAAGACCACAGAACACCCAACACTTCCAGCAGAAGTAAATTTTTTCTTTGCTACTCTGCAATCACTCCCACATAGGTGTCTGTATCTGTCTTATCTATCCTACTGGTCTAAAAATTTCTTTAAGACAAAGGTTTGGGTTTTGAAATACTTCCCGTTTTTCTCCTCCACCATTATCCCTCACTCTCCAAAGAGCACTCTGATTTTACACACAGTATATATACAATACATACCTGTTCAAGTAAACCAACGATACTATAAGTCAGGGATGCAAAGTTCCACGGAAGAAGGGAACAAGAACAGGAGACTAGAACATGACAATCAGTACATTCACATCAAGAAACATTCATTTATCCATTAAACGCATGGCATAACTTCAGAGCGTGCTTTTTCAAAAGGCAGACAATGTTTGGAATGAAAAAAGACAAAGCATTCTGCTAATCTGGGGAAAGTTAAGAAATGTCTCCTTTTCAACTGTGCCTTCAGCTAAATTTAGACAGATTACAAATTCCAAACACATTTCCCAAAGCAACTCACCTTGAGGCTACTTCTACTTTCAAGAGTTTTCATAAACAATCAACAAATAAATTAAAAGAACTAAAAATATACTTAGTTAATTCTTCCCCTCTGCCCTTCTTCATATAAAATTAAATTTTGTAAGTTTAATATTGGTAGGCTTTCTCCTAAAATTATCATCACTGCTTTGTGGGCCTGTGACTCATTTTATATAAAGATAATGTTATATATTTCACTCTTTTTTTTTTAATTTTTATTCTCTAAGCACTCTATTTATTTTTAAGACCGTCCATGATGCTATGAGTACAGCCAATCCATTGCTTCTAGTTCTTTCCTTTCTACCTCCCACTTTGCTATTTAGTGTAGGCAAGACCTATCCTCACCACAGAAAATTTAAAAATATTTATTCATTCACAAAAAGTCCAATGCTGTGCTAAGTGCGAGAAACACAGATGGAAAGGCATGGTGCCTACACCCTCAAGGAGGTTTATAGAACAAGAAAGATGCACTGCAAACAATGACTCTAAAATGAGAGAACTTCCTAGTACACTTAAGGTCCAATGAGAACAGGGGAAAAAAAGCCCTTCAGGGAGAAGATGACTTCACAACAGGTCTACTGAGCTGAAAACTGAAGCATGCGCAAGACAAGCAGGAAGAGGACCATGCAGATAGTGAAACATGTATAAAGGTACAGAGACAAGAGAAAACCCAGCTTGTTGTCTTAAGTAATCCTCAATCCACGAGCCACGAATGTGCTGCAAAAATTTTAAATGTATAAAATTTGTTTTACACACACACAAACACTCTCACACTGTTGGCAAAGTCCAATGGAGCAGAGTAGGTTGTGGAGAGCAGGATACAACAGGGTACAACTCACTGTGAGCAAGAGGAAACCATAACATAAGCATAGGAACCTAATGGGATCCCCTGAGGACCCTAGAGGGGGAAATAAACAGATCTTCCTGAGAGGCAACACGACTCCAAGGAAAGCAGGGGAAATGCCTGTGACCAGGGGCAAGGCACACACACTACTCTTCTGCCTTGGCCAGTGCAGCACTTTAATCGCTAACACTGGTGTTTTAAGTCTTTTTTGATCACTTCCGCTGTGTGGCTACAATTTCTGGGGAAATGTATTACTGACTACAAAAAGGCTGAAATCCACTAGCTTAGACAACAAAGGAACTTGATACCTAAGCTAAGGAGTTTGTATTTAACGCTATAACAGAAGTCCATCTTGAGGAATTCCAGGGAAGGAAAAGACAGTGCTGCTCAGAGAGACAACCAGGGAAGCAGAGTGTTGAATGAAAACACTAAAGGCAAGAAACCTAGCCAGCCATGGTGGCGCACACATGGAATCCCACTAACTAGGGAAGAAGACCAGCCTTGGCAACTTGACAAGATCTGTCTTAAAATAAAATTTTAAAAAGAGATGAGGATATGGCTCAGTGGGAGAGTCTTACTAGCATATACAAAGCCCTAGGTTCCATGTCTGGGATCACTCTCTGATAAGATGGAAAGTTGTTTCTCTTCAGTCTCCCAGGAAGGAACTTAGGGATATGGCAGAGACATTCCACTATTCTTGCCTCTCTTATTTGCAACCCTGGGTAAGTGCTACTGTTTTTTCTCTCACCTTTGGGGATTCCAAATTGTCACTCAGACCAAGTTAGGTAAGCAAGTGGCAAACTCAGTTGATTGAATCCACCACCAGTCCCTACTATCAGCTGGCCCTGAATGTAATTAAACAACTCTTTTACTCTTTTTTGGCATCTATCTGCAGACTTTCCTGTGGTGGTGTTCTAAGGAGCAGGGGTGGAGGGTACTGGGGACTGAACTCAGAAGTGTTCTACCTCTCAACTACCTCCCCAGCCCTTTTGTATTTTTTCATTTTTGAGACAGGGTCTCAGGAAGTTGCCTAGGCTGGCCTCAAACTTGAGATCCTCTTTCCTCAGCCTTCCCAGTATTGAGGATTACATGTATACATCACCATACCCAGCTCCTTTGACAGAGTTCTAAACCTTCGTACACTTCCCACTTATCCAAGTCTTTATTGGCAGCACCTCTAAGATCCATTCTCCATACAGCAACAAAACCAATGTTTCTAGTTAATCAAATTATGCCATTTTTACTACCTAAAACTCAACTGGCTACCACATCCCTTCTCACACCACTTACTCTTGCCCCTAGCCCAGGAAAATCTATATGCTATCAAGTTTTCTCACTTCAGTTCTTGCCACTCTCCCAACTGCCCACTAATGGCCTGCAGGGCTTCCTCCAGGTCTCTGAAGGAGTCCCTAGGAATTGTGCCCATTTGAAATGTCAGTCTTAGGTATAAGCACATAAATTCCTAGGATGTTTCCTTGCCCACAAGGCGGCAAACACGTACATCTTATTTGAACCTTGATAAGAGACTGTTCATTCTTTTTATCCAGTTTGGATTTCAACAGGGAAAGATGTTTTTCTTTTTCTACTCCAAAAATAATTATTCTCTAAATGGCAATATCTGAATTTACCATTAGCCAAAAGAATATTATGACTACTGTATGTCCAATCGAGTATATAAAAATATTATAACCTAGACATTTGCAATCTTGAACAAAACATGTATTTGTACATGAACCTGGTCCAAATCTCATTTCTCTGGAATGACCAGGAGCAAATTACTTAAACCCGCTGAGCCTCAAAGTCCTTATCTGCTGAATGAGAATGGGAAGATCAACTTCACAGTATAATAAGGGTATAAGATAGGATGAGGAGCCTAAATTACTGGGCACTGTTAGAGTGAGGAGTTCTCAGTAAAATCTTTTTGTCTGCCCTAGAAGGAAAGTAAGACAGTAGGGCTTCCAATTCCCTGGGTTTTTATATAAATTGCTCCTTCTACAGTGGAAAAAATGTTAATCGCCTTTACCATTTTTATTATCACCACTAACAGTTTAAATTAGTGTTCTACAATAGTTTATTCATTATGGTTTTCTACTAACTTTTCTACGCTTTCATACCCTAAGAAATTTTTAAAAGAATTCATTGAAACATTTGAAATTTAAATGACATAGTACTAAGTTATAAATTTTACTCTAGAAAAACAATTGATGTATGTTTTGAAAGTTTGGCACTTACCGAACAAATGGACATTTTCACTGAAGATTTATCTATTATCATCCAAATAAATAATTTATTTCATATTTTATGGAGGGAAAAAAACTAAAAATGACCACAGTTGCTAAGTCTGTGAAACTAGTTTTCCTAACCATCATCTAACAATGTGTGAATTTCCATTTCTTTGATAAGACAGTTTTCCTCTGATAAGGTAATATGCTATTTGTTTTAAGAATTTGCCTCAATATTTCATGTTCTCTGAAAGGGCCTTCCAGTAACCAAGACTGCCCCATTTTACTCCAGTAAAATGGAGGATTTTAAGGTTTCACCTACCACAACAACTTAAGTATATGCTCACGCCTACTCATATTACCTACTGTTTTCTTTTCTCAATTCCAACTAAGAAAATGTTCTGTTAAATACCTAGCACACCATCAAAACACAAATATTTAAATAATGTTCAGCTTGATTAAATGGAAAGAATTGAAAGGAACACTCTGGATTCCTAAATCTTTATATCTCAATCTTCTTATTCTTTGAGATACTCCTTAGTAGAGAAAGCTGGGGAAAAGTTTATAATACACAACAAACCATACTAGCATGTGTTGGTATGCAATTACTCTATCTTAGCTGAAAAGAGACTGGAAAACATTGAAGGCTTCAAGAATGGCGAGGGGGGGGGCGGGGTAAATTAGCTTTAGAAAGACTTTTGGAGGAGTGCCACACACTATGGTAGATCACCAAAAGAGATAAAGGTCTACCATATTCCTTAAAAGCTCCAGAAGAGAAAAGTTTGTTTTATTGTTTTCACTGCTGGTAGGAGAAGGGAATGAAGAGTAAGGAAAGTAGTTCTTCCTAGAAGTAGAATATAAATAAATGACCCTTGGGGGTCCCATCCAGATAAATTCTCTTTACTTTTAAAAATATAAGCAGGCGTATACTTGTACAAGTTTCTTTATAAAGTCTAAACCTGGTTTCTCCAAACCAGGCAAAAATACAGAAAATTCCAATGTCTTTTCGTTAATATAACCAAAATCACAAGGCAACTAAATTAACTATATAGCACATAAAATGTGAGATGTTTTGCACATTTTTTAAAAATAGATGTTCTGCCTAACAGCCTTTCGGAATTACAATCTATAAAGACAGGAACCAGTCTTTAAGAACCTAATCTAAACTTGATTCTGGAATCAAATCTGATCTAAGTTATCACATTATTACTCAATAGAAAGGAATTTTTTCAGAACATAGTATATCATATAAATCTAATGTTCCACAGCTATAGCTTCAAAAATTTTTAGTTTCAAAACACAATTTCAGATTGGAAAATACGTGCAAACAAAACTAGATAATACTAAGTAATAACATTAATACAGGCAATAATTTGATTCATCAAGTGTAAAACTGTTAAAGAAGATACTGCAATATCCTATTTATTTGTCCTAGATGCCCAAAATCAGAAGCTTAAACAATCAGATTTTATTTTACAGTATTACAAAATAACTAGAAATAATTATAATGTCTCTATAGCACTGAAAGATAAAATACCTTAAGTTCAAAAATTAACACATGATCATTTCAATAGAACTTTTAAAAATTATTGTTTTCTTGACATATTACCTGCATGGGCCTAAGGGTATATAGTTCAGTGGTAGACCATGTGCTTAGTATGTACAAAGTCATAGATTCAATTCCCAGCACTCCATCCCCACAAAAAGAAAAACCATATATTATTTGTAATCTATATAAAGCCTAAGTGAAAACTTTGGTTTGACTGCACTTCAGTAGCCATCAGGCACATACATATGACTACTTAAACATAATTAAAACTAAATAATTATTTTTTAAAGTTCAGTTCCTCAGTCCCATAAGCCACATTCAAAGTTCAGTAGCCACATGTGCCTGGTGACTACCATACTAGACAATACGGATACAGGACATTTCTATTGTAGCTGGACAAATACACCAAATATGATGTGGCAACACTTACCACTAAGTGACACAGGCAAAGTCAAGCACTCTGGCCTTAATGTGGCACTGCCAAATAGTGTGTGTGGTTTTGGTATGTAGTTTTTTGTTTTGTTTTGACCATTTCAGCAATAGGTACAGAAATTTTTATAAAACTGTTATCTGAAAAGAGCAGCAAATGCTTTTAGAGTTAGCCAAGCTCTTTCAAAAAGATTTGAATATAACACTTCACAAATGAAAGTAGTCAATAAAAGATACCTAATGTGGTTTTAAAATGGTTAGCATTTTTGCTTTCGATAACTGACTCTATTCAACAATCAAATACAATGAGTGGATCACTAAAAAGCCAGTCTCTCCAAGTGCAAATAACCTATTTTTTAATAAAGAAAAATAAGAATGTTTTAAGTACAAAAGATTAATCAGTTTTCTCCTCACCAACTTGTAGAAATATCATAGAAACATAGATATTAGCCATGGCAGGTATCTGAAAATGAGAGTAATTATCACTCCAATTTCTGCAGTACCCTATCATTATCTCTGTGATTCTCAGTGCTTGCCTGTTTATTTTTAGTTAGCCTACTAAACCTATCTTCCACTTCTGGTTGGGACCAATTATCACTTCATGTCCCACATAAAAGAAAACCACTTTGATTCTGTACCATTTGGTGAGAAAACACATGAAACCTATTTAACTGCACGTTTTTAATATAATGCAGTCTAAGAAGCAAAGTTATCTTTAGAATGCCCTTAAGAGCATATCAAGGAATGTACTCTATGCCACAGAAACAATTTAACACTTAATGGTTATAATGATAAATTTTAAGTTATGTACATTTTACCACAATAAAAAAGTATATCAAGGCAACTGTCTACATTCTGATTATCCATTTTTATATTATTAGGCATTATAATTTTTCCTGAAAAAAAAATGGTTATAAATTTCACAAGTAATAAAATACAACATGGGGCTGGGGTTGTGGCAAAGCGGTAGAGCGCTCACCTTGCACATTTGAGACCCTGGGTTCGATCCTCAGCACCACATAAAAAAATAAATAAGTGAAATAAAGCTATTGTATCCAACTACATTTAAAAATTTTTTTTAATTAAAATAAAATACAACAAATCTTACTCATGTTGGAATAAAAATCCAAGCATATTAAAAGCTAAAGATGAAGAAGACTTTTTAAGTTTTAAAAATACTTTTTAAGTAAAAACACTTTTTAAGATATCACAGTGATGGACTGGGGTTGTGGCTCAGCAGGAGAGAGCTTGCCTAGCATGTGCGAGGCACTGGGTTCGACATAAAAATGAATGGATAAAATAAAGATATTGTGTCCATCTACAACTAAAAAGACATCACATGGGGCTACTAAATGAAAATTTTTTTCATTTGTTTATGTATCTCAAGTTTAAGAGTCTTCTGTTTACTCAATATCACAAAATCAATAGTAGTTTTTATCTTGCACCTCTTACAAGCTAAGCACTGTACTACTGGCTTCCATCACAAACAGTAACTCTAATCCTGAAAAACATTCTAAGAGCTGGATACCATTATCATCCCCATTTTACAGATGATGAAACTGAGAGACAATTTTTTTAAGTGACTTGTGATCACTAAAAGTGGTAGCTAAGCAAACACTGAAGGGTTAGTCTGATTTCTAAGTTGGTACACATGCATCATACAGTCTGTGAAAGATAATCAGAGGAACCACATCTGCTAAACTGAATGTAATCACAAGAGCACATAACTTTGAAGAATTCTGATTATCTAGTATGTACCTGGGAGAAGGAAAAACTCTCTACCTTTTGTAGAAACCCCAAAGGATACCTTGACATAAAATTAATCTTTAATAAAGAGACCATATTGCAACAACCAACACCTTGTCTCTTTATTTCTGTGTTCAGGAAAAAACTCAAGACACCTGCAAAAATTACTTAAAGACAAAGAAATGTAAATCCAAGGAATAAAAATCTTAAAATCCTTCACCCTTATCCACAATACATATTTTAATACAGGACATTCACATTACAAATCTAACTTCATAAATAAATATCAAACTAAAATCTGATGCAAAAATGCTATTAACATTTCCAATTCCTTGAATTCTGGCAGGACAACCTATCCCAAGCCATCTAAACCCAATTAAGCAAACTGCTATGTTTGTTCAGTATATGCAAGTTTCAGGCGTCCTCCAGGAAACAAGTAAGGGGTCAGGGTACAGCATATTATATTCTGCGTGTTTAACTTCAGAAAACAAATTGTTATCACTTCATTCTTCAGGTTTTGCAAAAGCAAAAGAAAGGTTGTTCCTTTGTTTCAACAAATGAAGCATAAGAACAAGGGATGACTGCAAGATGGTCCCGCTTCAGTGGGAGAGGAGCAAATACAACTTTCAGGAGGCCATGCCACATGCCTGCGGAGGTCCCAAAGAACCAGCTAATCCTCTCCAGAGGTCTTGCTTGAACAATCTGTGGGAAACAGAGGGAGCCGGGCACAGACGTTTTCCTGCGATCTAAAACTTTTGAGGTTGTATTTACTAAAACCCGATTCCACAAAGAGATAAGAGTGACTTGGTTGCTATCGCAGATATCAAGCTCAAAATTCCATTAAAAACAAAGCCAAAGTACCCTTTTCAAAGTGTGTTATGTTCCAATCCGGTAAAAAGTTTGAACAATCCAAAACAGAAAGACAAAGCAAAATAACAAGGTTCCCAGTTTCCCTAGTCTTGACCTTCAAAGAATCGCAAAAAAGTCAGGTCCCAAAAAGTAAAAGTTTCCAGCAGCGGCCCCACCAGCTGCTCAACTAACTCCGGAGCAGGTGAGGGACCCCTCCTGGCAAGGAGAGTGTCCTCGGGCCCCAGGCTGGGGGCTGGGAGGATGGAGTTCGGACCCTCCCGACACCTCCAGAGGCTCGGGTGGCCGGGCCCGCGAGGCTGAGCTCCCGACTCACCAGCGGCGCGGACGCCCCCGCCCGCGACCCCGCACACTTCCGGCCCCGACGCCCCGCGCCCCCCGCACGTCTACCCACTTACCGGCATCATTTTGGACCCGAACCGCATCGAAGCGGGTGGCCAGATTGCAGCCCCGGCAAAGCGGAGGCGCTCCGGGGGTCGCGGGCACCCAGGAGCAGAGCGGAGCGGAGGGCGAGGCCGCCAGCGAGGCGGCGGACCTGTTGAAAGGCGGGGGCGCGCGGGTGCCCCCCGCAGTGCAGGGGCGCCACCGAACCGCGGGCCCACCCCCCGACCGGTCCCCGGACACGGCTTTGTCTCCTCTGCGCTCGCGGTGGCCCAAACGCCCTCCTCCGCTCCGAAACCAACTAATCCCCGGCCTGGCCCCTGAGCCCAAGCCCGCCCCGCCCCCGAGCCCGCGTCCGCCCCGCCCGCGACGCGCCGGACGGCCTGGGGGAGGGGAGCGCGGGGCCGGCAGCGGCGCGCGCCTGCGCGGACCCGCGGGGCGGGGCGCGCCCCGGGCGGCGGAGCCAAAGACCTTTTCTTTCCTCGCCTCTGGTCGAAAGTGCAGTCGGGGGCGCGCGGCGGAGCGGCTCGAGAGCGCGCGTCTGGCGGAGCGGCGGGTGTTGGGAGGCGGTGCCTCGGGAAACAATAAACGTGAAAAACTTGCAGGGAGACGGAGGGCTGTGGCTCGCACCTGCTCTGCGGCTCGGAATTGAACGAGAGTCCAATCCTCTGCCTTCGGGAACGTGGGCTCGAGGTTCGACGCCTGGGCCCGGCGGAGAGGGGCGGCCCGTCCCGACGAAATGGAGATTCGCGTGTCTCCTGGGTCCGCAGCACAATCCGAAAGTTCCTCGACTTCTTCACCCTTGGTCTCCAGTCCTGTGATACTTGCTATAATGTTAAAAAAAAAAAGAAGGGCGGGGGGACTTCAATATGACAAAGGCAGACTTTATGTTATGTATATTTTTCCACAATCAAAATGAATAATTAAAAATATAAAAACAGCCAGGAGCCTGCGACTGGACTCGCAAGAGTAACGCAGGAGGATCGCAAGTTCGAGGCCAGCATGCGCAACACAAATAAAATAAAAAATGTAAGAAGAGCTGTCTCGGGCTGGGGTTGTGGCTCAGCGGTAGAGCGCTCACCTTGCACGTGCAAGGCCCTGGGTTCTATCCTCAGCACCACATAAAGACAAATAAATAAAACAAAGGTATCGTGTCCAACTACAACTAATAAATAAGTCTTTAAAAAAAAGAAGAGCTGTCTCAAAATAAAATTTTAAAAAACCCTGTAGATATAATTCAACGGTAGAGTAGTTGCCTAGCACCCTGGAGGCTCTAGGTTCCATCCCCAACGCTGGAAAAGGGAAAAGGGAAAAAAAAAAATGTCAAGCAGCATTTTGAAGAGCTTTTCGGCTTGTAACACCCTACAAACCGCCTGACGGAGAGATAGAATCTTTTTGTAGGCAGGGAAGCAAAGGCTTAGGAAAATTGCAGTGGCTTACTTTAAAAGAAAAACAGTTACCCCCTTCCACCTTCTAAGAAGTCCTTTAATTTCTCGTTAAGTTGTCGGCTTAAACTCAAAATCACTTTCCTCTGTCATTATACATGACTATTCAGTGGGACACACCTAGGTTTATGTGGCTCCAAGAATGGATGGCTTTTTATTAGTCTAGCATATCCTCTACCAGAATGTCCATTAAACTCCCTATTGCACCACCCCAGCTACTATATCTGAAAATATCATTATGATTGTAACAGGGGTCTACTTCATGCTTTGAACATAATCCTTGCTGCTTTGCCACTGCAGTATATTTTAAAACTGGTGGATTTTTTTTTTCTTACTCTTCTTCCTTTCCCCTCTTAGGGCGATTTATCTGTCCTTCAGCTCAGAGACCAGCAGAATGAAGGAGTCCATACTTCAGAATTGACACCTACAAATCTAAGAAATGGCTATCTTTCAAGGATTCAAATGAATTATGGCTCCTGACAGGGCAAAGCTGGAGAGTAGCCTTTGAATTACCTCTTTAAAAGCCTTCTGTTCCCCTTCACAGAATCATAGCCCCTGGGACAGGAGTCCCCTGTGTTTCTCCTTTACAAGCAAAGCAACAAAACTTCTTTTTGTTTTTATCAAAACCTAGTTCTCTTTATTCTATTGGCACTGGGACAAGAATCAAGCTTTCAGTTTCATGACCAATTGAAGTGGAGTTAAGCTGTCTCAAAAAATAAAATGCAAAGTCTAGCTATTTTAATAAAATTTTCTTTCCAGGCATGGTGGTCCCCACCTGTAGTCCCAGTCAGTCAGGAGGCTGAAGCAGGGAGATCACAAATTGGAGGTCAGCCTGGGAAACTTAAGGAGACCCTGTTTCAAAATAAAAATTAGAATAAGGGAGATTGAGGATGTAGCAGCTCAGTGGTAGAGTGCCCCTTGGTTAAATCCCTAGTAGTCAATGCCCACCCCACGCCACCCCCCAAAAAAAGAGAGTTTTCTTTACTAAAAAAAGGGAAATTCATTCTTTCATTCATTTGGTAAATATTCATCAAATACTTATCATGGGCTGGTTGTTCCTTACTGGAGATCCATTAATGAGGAGAATAAAGCTCAATGGACAATAAAGCCAAAAGTTTAGTATGTTAATAATTAACGTAAACTAATTGTAGTCGTTGGAAAAAAAGAAGATGTTAAGGGGATGAAGCTTACAAGTACAATAAGGTCATGTTTGAGCACAGACTTATAGGAAATGAACAAGTAACCTACATGAATATGTGAGAAAAGACTTCCAGGGAGAGGGAACAGCCAATGCTGAGATGGGAATCTGCACCATCTCACCCATCTGCAACAACAAGGAGGGCAAGATTGCTGGCAAAGACTGAATGAGAAAGAAATTAGTAGAAACGACAGGAAGGGTAAGATAATGCAAAGCCTTGTGGGCTGTTATGGTATGGACTTTGACTTTTACTCTGAAATGGGATCCATGGAAAGATTTTAAACAGAGGAATGCTGTGAGCTGACTTATATTTTAATAAAGTCACTCCTGCTGTTGTAGAAAACAAGATAAATTTAGAGAACCCAAAGGAAGCTCTTTTTCAATAATCTAGATGAAAGTAGGGGCTGGGGATGTGGCTCAGTCGTAGAGTGCTTGCTTAGCATACACAAGGCCCTGGGTTCAATCCCCAGCACCACACACACACACACACACACACACACACAAATGAAAATGGCTTAGGCAAGTGTGTAACCATGGCTGTAATGATTACAAAATTGGTTAGGTTTTGAATGTATTTTGGACAGCTGAATATACAAAATTTCCCAAAAGATTAGATATGGAATATGAGAGAAAGAAGTCAAAGATAAGTCCAAGATTTTTCACCTGATAAATGAAATTATTCACAAACCAAACTGGATAAGACCCTTAGTGGAACAGTTACACGAAATAGGAGCTCTGTTAACTTTTAGAATTTTAACAAAAATAAGAGAAACTCTGATCCTGAAGTCTAGTACATTTGTGGAAAGCAAAAAAAAAAAAAAAAAAAAAAATCTTTCTGGGAATTTGCAGTTCATAAAGAAATAAATTTGTACCCAAAAAAAAAAAAAACACTGCCTAGGATATCATGGTCCACAGTCATCTAGATAAAGAATTTTGAACTTCAGTCTCTAACTCTCCAGTTACCGCCCCACACACCAGAAAACTGCTCACACAAAAAAGTAAATTATCTTTAGTATGAGCATTGGCATCCCTGGATTAACAAAAATATTATTGCAATGGAACTGGAAACAAGGAAAGAAGAATTGGAATAAAACATTTCTGTTCTATTTCTTCACTACCTGTTTTCATAAATGCCCTGCCCAAGGGAAGGGAGGGGGAAAAGGACAGCAGCTGGCAATTTGTCCTGAAACTCACTTCCAGCCAATTGAGAATTCTCAGCTGCCAAATAGCAGGTATGTTTATTTTAAGGTCCTTTTTGTTTTGTTTGCTTATTTGTTTTTTAATCACAGACGTATGAAATCAAGGAAAACTTTTCTTTGCTCTTTTCCTCAAATTCCGTACCACTCACATATGGCTCTCAGATGGGTTGTCAGTTCCCTTCTAAGCTTCACTTTTCCTTTACTTCCACCCTCACCTACTTATTTTTTAAAGAGTCTCTACTTGGTTCTCCCCACCCTATAATTCTGTATTCCACTCCAAGAAAGATAAGTCAAATTACCACAAACTGTGTGGGGAGAAACTGTCTTCTCTCTTAGATCTCACCCCACCCCTAGGCACAGTACAATTAATGATATGTTTGGCTTGAGTTCAAATGTTCAAGTTCCCAACTTCTTCCCCATGTTACTCTTTCCCATTTCCCACAGATGTTCCAAACCCAGAATCCTCCTCCTACCCCCCCAGAAGATGAACTCTCATCTTTCTTAGTTAATAAAATAAAGACAACTGAGCTTGCACTCAATCCTTGAGGCATTCCTCCAAAGCCATGAAGGATCAGTGCCAGGACCAATCAGATACTAATATCTGCAGATGTTCAAGTCTTTTATGCAAAATAGTATAGTATTTGCATATAATCTGTGTTCATCATCCTGTGTACTTTTTGTTGTTGGTGGTGGTAGTGGTGGTTGTATCAGGGATTGAACCCAGCCACTTCACCACTGAGCCACATCCCCAACTCTTTCTTTTACATAGAGACAGGGTCTTGATAAATTGCTTAGGGCCTTACTAAATTGCAGGGGCTGGCTTTGAACTCTTAATCCTCCTGCCTCAGCCTCTGGGACTGCTGGGATTACAGGCATGTGCCACCAGGCCCAGCCATCTTGTATACTTTAGAGAATCTCTTGATCACTTACACTAACTGAAACATTGTAAATACTTTGCAAGCTGTTATACTGTATAACGCTTGTTACATTGTATTGTTTAGAGAATAATGACAAGGGAAAAAGTCTGAACAGGTTCAGTTCAGACACATTTTTTTTTCTGAACATTTGATTGAAATAGATTGGCTGAATCTGCCTATGTGGAGCCCACAGATATGGAGGACCAACTGTGCTCTTGTGACCTATGTTTTGTCAGAGACTGTTCTAGACTCTAGAAGCAACAAAGACTCATCCTTGAAGCTTATATTTTAGTTGGGAAGCTAGACAATAAGCAAATGAATGAGGTAATAATAAATGCTATGAGGGAAAAATCAAAAAGCAACCAAGTAAACCTAAAAGAGTAATGTCTATTTTAGAAAGGGTGGCCAGAGAACATCTCCCAGGAATGAAGCAGGGGAAGGAATCAGACTCTAGGCATTCGGAAGAAGGGCAAAGGGCCTAAAATAGTCTTGTGTTGACATCTTAAAGAAATAGCAAAAAGGCTAACGTGCCTGTAGCCAAATGGCCAAGGAGGAGAGTAATGAGAGACTGGCGGATGTAACCAGAGCCTGGAGCATGCAGCACCATTTAATGTGCCAATTATCTTCCCCAGATACTTCTTCTTTGAGCTTTATTTTAAAAATTTTTAACTCACATATAATAATTGTACATTTTTATAGGATACAGCATGATATTTCAATGTATGTATACAATGTGTAATGAATGATCCAATCAGGGTACTTGGTATTACTTAGTATATCCATTATCTTAGACATTTATCATTCCTTTGTGATAGGAATATTCAAAATTCTCTCTACTGGCTATTTTGAAATATGTAATTAATTATTGTCAACTATCATTATTTTGGGCTTTCTTAGGCTACAAATTTATTCACTTCTGTCCTGCATTCCCCTCAAATTAGTAGTAATCTTTTTTAGAAAAAAGAGATGGAGGAGAAGCTCGTTTTTCGTGCCTTAAATACCTTTCCTCCTTAAGGTATGTGGCAAAATTCTACTCATCTTTCAAGTTCCTACCTAAGTCATGTTTGATATTTCTCAAGCAGAACTAACCAATACCTCATCTACATTCTATGTTGCCCTGCTGCTACATGGTACCATATGACACAGAAATAAAAGACATTGCCGGGCAAGGTGGTGCACCAATCCCATGGCTTGGGAGGCTGAGGCAAGAGGATCTTGAGTTCAAAACCAGCCTCAGCAAAAGTGAGGCACTAAGCAACTCAGTGAGACCCTGTCTCTAAATAAAATACAAAATAGGGCTAGGGATGTGGCTCTGTGGTCAAGTGCTCCTGAGTAATCCCCAGTACCCCCCCAACAAAAAATCTCCAATGAGATTTAATGACAAAAATGACTTC
Source organism: Callospermophilus lateralis (assembly GCF_048772815.1). Taxonomy (NCBI): domain Eukaryota; kingdom Metazoa; phylum Chordata; class Mammalia; order Rodentia; family Sciuridae; genus Callospermophilus; species Callospermophilus lateralis. The sequence goes on along the minus strand of NC_135317.1, from coordinate 60,560,473 downwards.
TTATCCATTTGTGTACCTTCAGTCCTAACACTGTGTCTAGGACAAAGGTACCCAATAAATGCAAAATTGACAGTACACAATAAATGTTTACTATGCTCTCTTCTCTTTGCTAGGTTTGTGAGGTTTGGCTTCTGATTCCTGCAATAGCTTTGGGCAGTTCTTCCTTCGTCTTCTCCTTCCAAAGCACTCTCTAAATTCACCTAGGGATTGGCAAACTAGAGGCCAAATCTGGACCTCTGCCTGTTTTTGTATTGCCTATGAGCAAAAATGATTGACATATTTTTAATCGTGAAGAAGGAAAATCAAAAGCAGCAGTAGATTTTGTGACACATAAAAATTCCATGAAATCCATATTTCAGAGTTTATAAATAAGATTTTACTGGAATACAGCCACACTTGCTTATTTACATATTGTATTGTCTGGGGCTGCTTTCTGGCTATAACAGCAGAATTTATCAGTTTTTTGTTTGTTTGTTGTTATTGTTGTTTGGGGATTTAACCCAGAGCACTCTACTACTGAGCTGCATCCCCAGTCCTGTTTTATTTATTTATTTGTTTGTTTGTTTTTAAATTTTTAGACAGAGTCTCACTAAGTTGCTGAGGGTCTCACTACGTTACTCAGGCGAGCCTTGAACTTGCAATCCTCCTAACTCATCCTGACACATGGCATGAATTAAACCATGGTGACAGAACCCGAGATCTTTGTTTTGTCCTGGAGCTATGGCTCTTGTTTGTAGTCAAAGCCACAAGGCTGAGGGAGGAAAACCACTTGAGAACCTCCTGGGCAACATAGGGAGATACCAATCAAAACAAAGTCAAAAAAGTATACATTTATTTTCTGGAAGTTAGCTATTATATTTGCTCTATCCAGCAGCAAGAATAATCTGTTCAGCACACAAGTAATCATGTCACCCCCATGCTTCCAACTCTTTAGTCAAAGTGGAGGGGATGTAGATGGGGCAGGACTGAAGGTTGAAGGATATGAAAGCCAGATGAGTAGTACATGGACACATACACTTTTCCATCTTCTTGTGTATACTCTAAATTATAATAACAAGTCTTTTAAAAAAGAAAGGCCATCATTTTCTTTCTGTTGGATTTCTTTTTCTTTTTTTTTTCTTTTCTTTTGGTACCAGGATTTGAACCCAGGGGCACTTAATCACTGAGCTACATCCCAGCCTCACTAAGTTGCTAAGGCTGGCTTTGAATTTATGATCCTCCTATATCTGCCTCCCGAGCCTCTGGGATTATAGGCTCATGATTTCTCATCTGCTTTAAAAAAAAAAATTAGTTGTAGATGGACACAATGCCTTTATTTATTTTTATGTGATGCTGAGAATTGAACCCAGTGCCTCACATGTGCTAGGCAAGCACTCCACCACTGAGCCACAACCCCAGCCCCATAATGTCTTATCTTCTATTGTCAGCCCTCTCCCTGGTACCTCACCTCCCCCTTACTCATAATGCACCATTCAGGTTTCACTATTGACAAGCAAGAGAAGTCTATCCTAAAATACTGAAAACAGTCCAAGGCTTCCCAAAAACCTGTTGGTCACCAACTGAGTCTGCTGCAGCTTCCATTTTCCCTGTACAATGAGGAATGTACATGTATTTCTTCCTGGACTCTGTTAAAACACACTGTGAATGTGTCTGAAGAACTTTGTTCTAATCATTTTTTCAACTATTTTTAAACCTGGAGTTTAAACAATTATTTTTCAAGAGTACTGATATAGTTTGGATCTTAAAAGTCCCTCAAAGGCCCATGTGTTAAAAGTTCAGTCCCCAGCCTGTGTTACTACTGAAAGGTGATGGAACATTTAGTAAGTGGGGCCGACTGAGAGGGGGTTAGTTCATGAGTAGTGTGCCATTGAATGGGGTTATTGGGACCCTCTTTGTTTCCTAGGCACCATGAAGTGAGCAACTTTTTCCATGATGTGCTTCTGCCATGTTATGCTGCTTCACCACAGCCCAAAAGCAATGGTGCCAACCAACGATTGATCAAAAGCTCCAAAATTTCTTTTGCGTTTATTATCTCAGGTATTTTGTCACAGTGACTGAAAGCAGGCTAATACAAATACCTATGAAAAATACACAGGTTCTATAAAAAGTGGGCAATATTCAATGGGGAAAAGGCCTAATTTTTAAAGTTCTTGATATTCCCTGTAACTTAGAATACAGTGTTTCACTATCAAGTAATTATTAAATGAATGTAATCATGTTGCTGCTTTGAAAAGTTTTTTTTCAAATAGCTAAAGAAAAACAGAGAAGAAAGAAGTTAATCATATAGTCTTCTATATTATCATTTAAATCTTACTTATGTGGAGTTCATAACTCACTTCTAATAGCTGTTATGTGTAACATTTAAGTTAGTTATTACTTGACAGTTTAGAATAATCCACTACATCCCCATTATTGCCCAATGTGTGTTGAAGAAGAGTAACATCTCTAAAAGTCTTGGATAAACACAAATTTTATTTCTCTAGTTAAAGCCCAGAGGGAGCTTTAAAAAGGTCCTCAGAGAAGGAAAATTTAGAAGACTACAAAGTCAAAACAACAGAGTAGTATCTGTTAGGAAAGAATTTTCACTTAAAAATATTGAGTCCCTGAGCTGTAACCTGTGAAAGCTTTTGCTATTTTTCCCCCTTAGAGAAATTTGTTTTCTGAAAGTGTTTCTCAATAGATTTGGGGGAGAGCATAAACCTATTCTCAAACATACTTCACATTTACCACAGCTAATAGAAGGATATGGAATTGAAAAAAATCAAAATCAATTAAAGCATGTTTATACACATTACATGTGTATGTGATAAGATGACTTATGTAAAGTGAAATAAGCAACAAGAGAAATATATTATCTTCCATTCGTCATGTTAAAAAGGAAATATATTTTCCTAAATTTTTTATTTGTTCTTTTTAGTTATACATGACAGTGAAATGTATTTTGATGTATTATACACACATGGAGTATAACTTCCCATTCTTGCAGTTGTACATGATGTGGAGTTACACAGGTTGGGTATTCTAGATATGCTAACTTAATTAATTGATTCAATAAATTCTAAAGTACTTATTTTGCATGTTCCAGGTACAATTCTAAGCTCTCTAGGGACACCAAGGTGGAAAAGACAGATAAGTTCCTGCTCTGCTCATTAAAAGTTTTTATTCTTACTGAGATGAAAGGTGATAAGAAAAGTTTTTATTCTAATTGGGATTAAGGTGATAAGTGAATAAGACAAACGCTAAGAAAAAACAAATTAAGATAGTGTTGTAGAGACTGGGGATGGGCATTTTGGAAAGAGTGGTCAAGAAAGTCCTATCCAAAGAGATGACATTTGAACTGAGATCTGAAGGACAGGAAGAACAATCCTCAGAAGAAGTGGATACAGGGGGGCAGCAAATGCAAAGACACTCAGAGCGGTGTGGTTGGCATGTTTGAGGAACAGAAGAAAAGCCAGAATGTCTAGAACAGAGAGCCTAACCCCAAATCACACAACTAATAAATAACAGAGAAGATGTTCTAATCCTCATCTGCCTAAGACATTTGTCCATATTCTACCACTGTGCAACACTATCTTAAAGAACAGAAAGATGACTCAGCTTTTATCTCCTTATGGCTTGGATGTGAAAAATCTCCCAAAGTCTTATGGATTCAGAGGAAGGGCTTTAGGGGTGTGATTGGTTCATAAGGGCTCTGACCGCATCAGTGGAAAAATGCATTGCTGGATGGATGGACTAGTGGGAAGTGGGACTTAGTTGGAGGAAGTAAGTCACTTGGGGCATGCACTCAAAGGATTTATCTTTTCCCCAGTCCTCTCCTGTTTCTTTGTGATCCTCCTGCCCCAGCCTCCTGAGTTGCTGGGATTGCAAGCATGTACCGCCACACTCAGCACTGAGTGTGTTTTGAAGTTAACTTGAGCAACATATAAAGAAAGCATGAAATAAAAGAGGCAAGTCTCACAAACAGAAAGTCTTCCTCCAAGAGAGGAGATACACAGACAAATAAATCATGGCATCACACCAGCTGTATCAAACTCAGCTTCACCTAACCCTCAGGTCTCAGCCTCAACCCATGATGCATTCTCACGTCTTATCTTAGACTGGAATGCAGCTCTGATGCTTCAGATTAAGGGATCAGATAAGCCGCATGTCAAAGATTCTTGTAGCTTCTCACAGATGCTGGCAAAGAACTATTCAGTCTGAAGAATCTGTACTTCTGGTGGTTCCCAGGGAACCCTCCCAGTGTGCAGTTCTTCGGGAGACAGTGCAGCGTTGGCTAGTGAAACTGTGATTAAACTGGTGTTCATATGAGAAAGGGTGGTAAGTTCAGACAGGAGTTGTTACTGAGATAGTAATCATAGGTAAGTGGCAGATGACCAAATTGTGGGCAGGGCAGGCTCAAGTTGCCAGACAAGCTGTCATAAACAAGGAGGACAGAAACCTTAGCGAAATGTAACACCACAGATGAATTCAAGAGAGACATTTTGTTCTGGTGCTTACCTGGGTCAAATACACCCATTTTAACTCAAGCCAGCCTGGATTTAAGTGAATAGCTGTGTCCCAAATAAATTTTATTTAAATTATATTTTATTTAAAAAGCCAAGCTTCTTCCTATATCTGGGCAGACAGGGGAATAAAGTATAACTCCATTTCCCAGCTGCTGATTGCCACAAAAGAAGATAATTTTCTAGAATGTGATGTTATAATTTGGATCTGAAATGTCACCGAAAGGCTGAATGTTAAAGGCTTGATCTGCAGAGTGGCACAACTAGGGGAGATATAAACTTTAAGAGGTGGAGCCTTAATGGAAGGAGGTTAAGTCACCTCTTTCTCTCTGCTTCCCTGCACCATGAGGTAAGCAGATCTCTCTGCCATGCGCTCCCAACATGATGTGCTGCCTCACCACAGGTTCAAGAGCAAATAGGCTGAAAGGATCATGGACTGAAACCTCCAACACTGTGAGCCAAAATAAACTTTTTCTCTTTTGAAGTTGGTTTTTACAGTAATGGACAACAGCAACTTGTACATTACACGTGGAACTTGTACATACTATGTGTTATGTGGGTGGTGGGAAAGGTGTACATTTTTCCTTTAGATCTGTAGAAGCAGCTCCTCTAAACTATTCAGATGGATTATGAACCAAATTCTTTCATGATATGATTAGGGAAAATCCATGAATATTAGTAATAAGAACTGCCTTTGATTTTTAAGTTTCATGCCAAAACATGAAATTGTACAACATGTAAGTATCTTATTAAATACACCAAAAGTACAAAATTGATACTATTAATATTCCCTTTTATAAAAAATTTGGACTTTGATAAGTAACTTGTGCAAAGTCACATATTGATAAGAAATAGTGACAGGTCACCCTAATGCAACAATTTTTGAGTTTTATTTTCTATATCAACTTTTTTAGGTATAATAACATACAATATAATGCGTCTTAAGGGTATGTCCTGCTAGCTGGCCGGGTTGACAAGATGAGCTGGGTCCAAAGGAGCTGGCTGCAACAACAAACTAAGAAAACTGCGAAGAAACCACGCAACACCTGAACATGAGTTTTGAGGGTGGGACTGCTCTGGGACCCCAAGGGTCAGATCCACACTAGATAGCACTGAAAGGAGCAAGAGAGAAAGCGCACTTGGAACCCCTCTATGTATTGGGGAAAAGACATTCAATAGAATATTCCACCCAAATAAGGCAAGGGATAGGGTTCTGAAAGGTGGAGTCTTGCTTGGTGATGTCTTGCGGTCAGCAGATCCATGGACATCTTGGCAAGTCACGCCCATCTCAGAGGAGAGGCTCACTTACCTTGCACAGTCCAATAAGCGTGCAACGCAAGACCAGTCCCCTCATATTCTCAAATGCGCGTAGCTCACACACACAGCCCAAGGATGGCTGGTGGCAGGCATGGTTCTTTGAGACTTGCCAAATACATAAACTCTCTCGAATACCACTAAATCAAGTTATGTGACATTCTGTTCACTCTTGTGCCTGTTGTACCAGTCTTTCCTACTCTGGAAACCACTGGCTTGATATCTGACACTAAAGAGTAATTTTTGCCTGTTCTATAATGTTATATAAATAAAAACAAATGATATGCATTCTTTTGTGTTTGACTTCTTTTGCTCAGCATAGTGGTTTTATCATTGTTGTATTCTTGAGGGAGTTATACTTTGGCATACTGTACTCTTCACTGATAACCTCAGTGAGTACAAAATTCAAAAGAAAGATTTCAACTTTCAGTCTCACTTTCATATACAATTTTAAAAAGTAGTACCAATAAGATGAAATTTCATTTATATTGTGTTTGCATCTTACATTACCTTTTTTTTTTTAATTTGTGAGGTTCCTCCAGCTTTACTGAGACATAACTGACAAAATTGTATGATTTAAGGTGGTCAACATGATGCTTTGATACATACATAAGTTGTGAAATGATTATCATGATCAAGTTAGTTAACACATTTATCACCTCAGTTACCATTTTGCATATGTATAGTGAGAACATTTAAGATCTACTCTTTCAGCAAATTTCACATCATCAGTATCTTTTTGAGATTCATTTATATTATTGTAATATATCAATATATTTTAATTGTTATTGCTATGTAGCATTCCCATTGTTTATGTGTACCACAATTCCTCTCTCCATTCACCTGCTGATAGATAGTTGGGTTCTATCTTATTTCTGGCTATTACAAGTAAACGTGATACAAACATTTATATAAAAGTTTTTTAAAAAATATTTATTTAGTTAGTTTTAGTTGTAATTGGACACACTACCTTTATTTTATTTTATTTTTATATGTGGTATTGAGGATCAAACCCAGAGCCTCACATGTGCTAGGTGAGTACTCTACTGCTAAGCCACAACCCCAGCCTATATAAAAGCCTTTTTGTGAACATATTTTCATTCCAACCCCCTCATGTGGTACTGGGGATTGAACCCAGGGGTTACTTTACCTATGAATCACATCCCAGTCCTTTCTTTTGTTTATTTTTTATTTTGAGACAGGGTCTCACTAAATTACTCACATTGGCCTCAAACACTATCCTCCTGCCTCAGCCACCACGTTGCTGGGCTTATAGCTGTGCATCACTAAGCCTAGCTTAATTTATCTTTGACCAATACCTAGTGACAGAATTGCTGGGTCAATTCATTGGTCATTTATTTATAAAAAACTGCCAGGCTATTTTTAAAAATGGTTGTACATTTTATACTCTCACTGGCAATGCATGAAAAAGTTCCAGTTCTCCACACACTCATAAACACTTGGTGTTTTCTGATGACTTATGATAAGCATCTTTTCATGTGCTTATTGGTCATTCAGATATTTATTTTTATGAAGCCTTTAGCCCATTTTAATTGAGTCATTTGCCTTATTATTGAGTTGTAAGTATTTTAAAATATATTTTGGGAAGCTGTGCACAATGGTATATACCTGTAATCCCAGCAACTTGGGAGGCTGGGGCAAGAGGATTGCAAGTTCAAATCCAGCCTCAGCAACTTAGAGATCCTGTCTCAAAATTTAAAAAAATAATAGTAAAAATGGTTGAGGATGTAGCTCAATGGTTGAATGCTCCTGGGTTTACTCCCCAGTACCACACACATACGCGCGCACACACACACACATACACACACACACACATATAAACACAAGTATATGCATATATACATATATATTCCCATTTGTGTATGTGTGTATATATACACACATATGTATATGCCTACATATATATGTATATTTGGGGGCAAATGTCCTTTGACAGATATGTGTATTGAGAATATTTTCTCCCATAGGTGTCTTGTCTTTTCATTTTCTTAACATGAGTTAAACATTCCTAGTCCACAAATCTAAAGCATGAAAATCTCCAAAATCCAAAAGTTTCTGAGTGCTGACATGACACCCAAGTGAAAGATTCCATATCTCATCTCATGTCACAGACCACAGTCAATACAGATGAACTAAAAATATTATATAAAATTACCTTCAGGTTATGTGTACAATGTGTACATGAAACATAAATGAACTTCATCCACAAGATATCTCATTATGTATATGCAAATATTCCCAAATCCAATACATCTGAAATCCAAAACACTTATGGCTACAAGAATTTCATATAAGTCATACTCAACCTGTGGTATCTTTCAAAAAGAAGCAATTGTAATTTTGATGAAGTTAAATTTATCATCTTTTCTTTTGTGCTTTTTACATCCTATGAAATCTTGCTGACCTCAAAGTATCAAAGGTTTTCTCCCATGTATTCTTCTAGCACTTTTACAATTTTAGGTCTATGATCCATTTTTAGTTACTTTGTGGGTATGTTTGAAAGTGTCAAAAAAAACTTTTTTCCCTACCTGAAGATCCAGTTTTCCCATGATAATTTGTGAAATACTCTATCCTTTTTCTCACTTAATTGTCTTGGTTCCTTTATCAAAAATCAGTGCTAGCATGACACACAAGTGAAAAATTCCATATCTCACCTCATGTAAACAGACCACAGTCAACACAAATGAACTAAAAGTATTATATAAGATTACCTTCAGGTAATCATAAAATTTATATATGTATGTATATATATATATATATATATATATATATATATATATATTTAATGATTATATATTTTATTTATATATAAATATTAATTATATATATTATCATTACCTTCAGATAATCATAAAATTTATATATATATATATATATATATATATATATATATATATATAAAATTTATTTTTTGGTTCTCCATTTTGTCCCATTCAGTTATGTCTTGCAAAGTATTCCCTTTTCTCTACTGTGCTGCCCCACAGATTCTATCCTGTTCAACAGCCCCAAACTCTCATCTCTGTCTCCTCTTCATTTCAGAGAGACTCCCCTCCCCCAAACTCTGAGCTCTACCTAGTGATGACATAGTCTAGAAATTGTTCCCAGGTCAAGAGCCAGGGTCAGTGGTGCTCATCCATCAGCTTCCATTTCTCCAAGGATCTCCTGTGCTCTGTTGCTAAATGCCTGAAAATAGCTATCTCATATTTTGTCTAGCGCTCTACTTGTTTGTGGCAGGAAGACTGTCAATTATTGCCAGTTCCAATTACTCCATCTTGATGGAAGTAGAAGTAAAGGCTTTCTCCTCCTAACCCTAAGTTATAGTGCCTCCCAAACCTGGGGAAAAAAAAAAAAACCCTGGAAGAACACCTTACCACTGCAATTGGCAGCAATTTCAGCAGCAGCTATAACTCTCTGCAGTTACAATTCCCCGAAGTGTGTCCCTATTGGCAGTATGCTCACTGCCAAAATTGAAGTGAGCCATTAAGATGCAGTAGATGCACTGAAAACCCTCAAAAAGGGTTTCTTTTGTGTCTGAGAATTACATGAAGACTGGAAGAGGTTTCAAAGGTCAATTTAGCAGATTCTTTATGTAGACACAAATGCATAGGTGTCCACTAACTAGTAGTGGACACCTACTATTTCTTCCACTAATTCAAGGCCACCAAAAAAGTCTAAGCATAAAGGGGGTTACAAACCACTGTGTCCCAAGATGAGCCCAAATACATCATGGGGATCTAAATGTCCCAGCAAGGACATACGCATAACCAACAAAGAGAACCTTCTTGGGCTTTAAGCTAGCTAAGAAGATCTAGATATCAACCTAACTACCTGGTGACAGCAAGGATCAGATGAACCGGGCCCTCATAGATACATCCAGAAGCAGCAAGCAGGTTAGTATAATCACCTCTGGGGATGTATGTGGGGGTTTGGAGAAGACAATATTGACAAGCAGCCTGTGAGAGAGGGAGCTAAAGATAACTGAAGCTAAAAATTAAACCAGGGTAAGTTAGACCTGTGAAACCCAAACCAATTGAACCTAAAGATGACAGGACACGTTTGCAGATCTTGGTGGGCAGTGATAAGGTAAATGGTTCCTTTTGGATAATTCCAACACCCTCAACCATGAATTTTAAGTAAGTCTAAGAAGAAGTTTTGAAAAACAAAAACAAAATGAACAGAAGGATTTTCCAACAAGCTGGAATAAAACTTCTACCAAGTATGTTTGTTCCTGGGTGCCAAGAACCGGAGGACAGCAACTGCTATCAAGAGATTAAACACCTGCTGAGTCTTTGTTAATAAACATTTCTCAGACACAAGCAAAAGAAAATTGGTCCCTTTAACTAGAGGCCAATTACCAAGTGTCTAACTATGCCCCTGAAATAAACTCTAATTAATGTTCAAGAAATTCAGTCTCAAAAGTATATATATATATATATATATATATATTAGAGTAATTAAAATCATGGACTTGCAATGTCACACAAAACTGCATTGGAAGCCAACCCTGTCACGTGGTGCCTGTGTGGCACTGGACAATTTATTTAATCTTTGGACGCCTCGGTTTCCCCATCAGCAAAATAAAGGAAACAATACTTAGCTCTCAAGTGACTATGAGAATTAAGAGAGATAGTGTAGACAAAACATTTATCCCAGAGCCCAACCCATGCCTCCATAAGAAGTAGGGGCAATTATTATCACACAATGTCAAAGTCATTTTCCCCAACTTGTCCACTGACTGTTGGTGTGGATTATATAGTGCACACCCTCTGGAAAAGTCTGGATCTCTCTAACCAAGATCATACTCTCACTTGGGTCAGAGGTCCAGATTCCCATGATCTTCTTCTTTAGACTCTTTATTCTCCAAGCAAAGGAACTGTCTAGTTTTACCTCCATCTGCTGAAGTTTGAATGTGTCTTCCAAAGTTCAGATATCAAAATGGAATCACAAATGCAATAGTATTATGAGGTGGAGTGAGCAGGATTAGTAATCTTATGAAAGGATTGGAAGGAACTAGTATTTACCCTTTTGCCCTGTTCCTTTTGCCATTTATCCCCTCCTGAGGATGCAGCAACAAGATGCCATTTTGGAAGCAGAGAGACTTGAACCTCACTAGACAATGAACCTGTTGGTGCCTTGATCTTGGACTTCCCAGTATATAGAACTGTGAGAAATAAACTGCTGTTGTTTATAAATTACCAGTCTCTGGTATTTTGTTATAGCAGCACAAACAGGATCTTTGACTCAAGTCATTTCTTTACAGGTCTTTGGTTCCCCAAAGCCCTACTTGACTATTCACCAGTCTCAGTCTTGTCTTTGTGGATAATCACAGAATTGCCTGGACGTCGGAATATATATGTTAGTGAAACCTCACAGAGAACATGAGCTTTAGCTCAAAATAACTGACTCAACCCAAGAACCAGCAGCTGGTGAGAAATGGGAAAGAATGAAAGAATGCTTTTTCAGGAAAGAGCAAGTGAGTGAGCAAAATTCAGTGAGGAGGCTGGCCACCTGTCATAGCATTGGAAAAGAAAACAGAACCTAGTTTCCAACGACCAAAGAGGCCCGACACTAAGATTGGATGTGTAGGATGTGGTCAGCTTTGAATCAAGACTGAAGCAGTTAGCCATAGGTGGGAGAATGAGAGCATCTGCTGCTCACTTGCTGTACCTCAGAGCAGAGGTGCTTTCCCCACTAGAGGGGCTGCAAAGAGGGCAGACAGAATCTCTGGATGTAGGTACCATACCTGCAAATGACATGTCACTCAGACCCTTCAAGCAGCAGTAGCTACATCACATATCAATATAATCTGGGAGCATCCTGGCCACCCCATAGAGACCTGACTGCAAAGAGGAATGTCAAGATGTACAGGACATGAAAGTTTGCAAAACAACCCCAGGGAATAAAAGAATTACTATTCTATCAAAGGGAAATGACTGCTCCATTTGTGAGAATGTTGCAAATTATATAAGATTATACAAATAACTCTAAGGAGGTTATCAAAGTTGAATTGACGATTAACTTGTAACTTAAATATTTGCAAAACTAAGTTTTTATTGAATTAAAAAGTGACATGTTTTAATGACTTGCTCGTGAATTCTGAAAAAAGGCACTTGGTTTTTAAATTTTTACACTATTGTTTTGCAAGCCTGAATAAAGTTTTTATCACTTGCCAAAGTGCACATGGTTCTTAAGCTTTCCAAGTGAGACTGTTTCTATAATTATTATATGCACTACAGTTATCACATAGGCAATTTGAAGGTGAATCCATATACCCTTCTTCTGAGTATCTGTTGTTTTTAAAAATTGTGAGAAAAGTTCCCTTTATGTAAATCACTTTCCCTCAAAAAAGATCATATAGCAACCAAACTATCACTTCTGAGTAAATTATTGGATAGTTGGTGACATCATACAATTATTGAAAATTTAAGAATATAAATATTGTTGTAGTTATATTTTAAGTCCTTATCTTCTAGATATACAAATAATAAATACATATAGATTGAATGATATGAGATCTAGAATTTGCTTCAAAATAATATTGAATAGAGGATTTATACAACGGTGTATAATGAGATTGGTCTGGACTTTTGAAGGTGAGTGATGGGACCCAGGCGCACATTATATATTCTCTCTCTCTTTTTGTATATGTTTAAAATTTTCCATAGTAAAATGTTAAGAAAAAACAGGACATGACTTCAAATATTAAAGGATCATTCTACATATAGAAGAGGGCTTTGATTCAATGAGTAGAAATATCAGGAGGAAGTTTGGTTGAATTAACCAAAGAGGAAATGTCCTGCCTTGTGAGACCAGCGCCAGGAGGTGATGATGGCCTAATGGTTCTAGGCCATGATCATTGATGGTTGCCCACGTCACAGAGTGACAACCAGATATGATATGCCTCCTGACAGAAATATACAACACTGCCTGTGACGCAATGTCTTTTAAAGCTTTATGGAGTAGTTTTAGTTTTCTATTGCTGCAGTAACAAACGACAATAAACTTCACTACGCCACAATCATCATTTTACCGTTCTGAGGGTCAGAACCCCAGTATGGGCCTTATTGGATTAATATTAAGGGGTCATCAGGTTAGGTTCTATTCTGAAGATTATGAAAGCTAATCTATTTCCTTGCTAACTTGGGTGTTGGTAGAATTTAGTCCATTGTAGATGTAGAGCCAAAGTCGTGTTTTCTTGCCAGCTGTAAAATGTAGCTGTTCCCAGCTTCTAGACACTGCTGTATCCATTCACTCATGGGCCCCACTTTCAAATCCACCTCCAATGGTCCCATTTCTTTAAAAAGGACATTGCAAAGAAAAACGAGAGAGAGAGAGAGAAGAGAGAAGGAGAACCTATAGATCAAGAGACTTAAAAACGTATCAACCAATATATGTATTTTATAAGAATCCTGATTTGAATACCAAACTATAGAGGGGGAGAAGGGAAATGGAGAAATTTAAGCACAAATATACAATGACTTTAAAATTTAATACACAAATGCTTTCATTGAAAATTTACCAAAGGATAGAATAGAAAAAAGGCAAAATGTAGAAAATGAAAAATCAGAGTAAACAGAGAGATTGGTAATAGATGTAAATAAAAAACATTTAATATTGATGATCAATTAATTATAATAATAGTTTTTTGCATGTCTAAAAACAATCTAAAATATCAGTATCAAGCTAAGTGTGGAAATATGATCGGAAGGAAATTGAAATGCACTAAATTCTCACCTCATTCAGGAGGGGCTATAAATGCTAATTAAGTTTAACTTTGTAAGAAAAAAGGTGTGCATGTTAAAAATTTAGGGTAGCCACAAAAATATTGCATCTAGAATTATAGTAGGAAGAATTTAAAAAATATTAATTCAATGGAGGGCAAGAAAAAAAGGTATTTTTTAGAAAGCATGGAAAAAAGAAAACACAAAATTAGATAGTAATGACAAATCTAAATATATTAGTAATCACAGTAAATGTAAATGGTAAAATGCACCAATTTAAAAAAAAAAGACTCTTAGATCAGAGTTTGAATTCCAACTAAATGTTCTAAAGTATATATACCTTACCATCTATTAAAAATTAATATCACAATAAAAACATAGAATTTAAGGAAATAACAATAAAAGAATAAAGAGGCTATTACATAATTCACTAATATAACAAAACTGTCCTAGAAAATGCTCATAGAAATTCAAGAGATTCTTTCCAACAGACTTCATTTACTTCGTTGCTGTGTATACTTCTTTTAACAGTTTTAGATTTTATCTTTCATGTGTCTTTATGTATTTAAATAGTGCAGTACCAAAACATCTACTGGCACAATAGTCATTTAGGTACTTTGAGGAACCAATACTAGGAAAGACAAATGGAAGGTAAGCAAAGCCAATGAGCTCTTAACTCTTCAGAGAAAAAAGCAAAGAATCATAGCAATTCCCACGAATGTACAATGAGTTCATTGTCATAAAGGGCCATGAAGTGCAGAGGAAGGAACAGGCTTTCTAGAAGAGATGGTATGGCAGGCAGAATTCCAAGAGCGATTCCCAACATCCTCTCACACTTTCATAATCTCTTCCCCTTCGGGTGGATGGAACCTGTAAATATGAAGTGATATTATTCCCATTATTATGTTGGGCCCAGTCTAGTTACATGAGCCCTTTCAGACTGTTTTCTCCACCTAGTGGTAGATGAAGTCAAGGAAACTCAAAGCACAAGGAGACAACTTCAGAGAGGCTGTCTGGTGCTAAGATGGAAAGGGCCCCTGGAAAGACTTGAGAGCAAGCAACCCCTAACCAACAGCCAATGAGAAGACAAGGGCCTCATTTCTACCACCACACAGAACTGAATTTGACCAACAATCTATGTGATTTTAGAAGATTCTTCCCCAGAGTCTCTGGATAATCTCCCATTCCAACTGGCACCTTGATAGAGAAATAGAGGGCACCTGGCCCTCTATCTCTACCTGTGTGACCCTGAGCAGAGAATCAGTTGAGCATGCTCAGAAGTCTGACCTGCACAACTATGAGGTTAACAAAGGGCTGTTCATTTGAGAGAATGTGTTAGTCCATTTGGGTTGCTATAACAGAATACTTGAGACTGAGTAATTTATAAAAAACAAATTCATTGACTCACATTTATGGAGAAGTGGAAATTTAAGATCAGAGCACTGGCAGATTCTGTATCTACTTAGGACATTTTCTTTTTCCAAGATGGTCTCTTTCAGGCTGCATCCTCCAGAGGGGAGAAAGGCTGTATGCTCACATGGCAGAAAGTGGGAGGGCCACAAGAGAAAGCATACTCCCCAAAGCCCTATAATTAAGGGATCAAACCTGCCAATGAAGATGGAGCCCTGGTGGTCCAGTCACTCTTAAGACCTATCTTCCAATACCACTACATCAGCGATTAAACTTCAAAGTGAGCTTTAGAGGAGACAAATATTCAAGCCACAGCAGCCACTATATTTGTGGCAATTTGTTAAACAGCAATAGAAAGCTAATTCAGGAGACTTTTGAACTGTCCTTGGAAGGATGGATAGGATTTCAAATTCTAGAGAAGAGGAAGAGGAAAGTCTTCAGGCAGAGGGGCGAGTATAGCCAAATGTGGAGCTGGGAATGCAGGGGAGCATTCAGGGAGCAGGTGGTGATGCTGGCTAACTGGGTTTCCTATAAAATTTAAGAGTTTGAAATAAACTCACAGGACCTGGAGTGTCAGCCCAAGGAATTCAGCTTTTCTGCAGGATATCATGAAGATATATTGAAGACTTTCAAGCACAAGGATTACAACAAGAGCTGTGCTTTAGGAAGATGAAGTTGACATTAGATGTAGGAAGGATTGGAGCCAGAGATAAAGGAATAGGAAGACTTATTAGAAAGCTACCAGTTTCCCAATATACCAGACACTGAAGCAGTGCCAGCCTCACATTCCCTCAGCCTACCTGTGATTCCAGGTGACATACAGTGGTCTTTCAGTGGACTGCCACAGGGCTTCTCTAGGACTCTGCAGACCTACTAGGTCACAGGGCAAGTGCAGCTCAGAAGCACAGGGTTCCCCTCAACTAATGATAGACACAAGTATTGAATAAATGTCTGCCATTCTTTTCAATTCATCTGTTCTGGGAGCCATTCTGTACTCTTCTTGAAAGATCCCAGTGCAGTCTCCACTGCCCCAAGCAATTTGGATCCTCGGTAATTCACCCAGGTGATGACTTTTCCTCCTTCTCCATCTCCCTCTCCCCATTCTCTCACTCTTGCTTCCTGTACCCAGGTCCTATTTGAGACTCTGCTTTGGGGGAAAATTCACACTAATCCATTCTGCCAAGAAAGCCCAACCTAGGCTGGTAGTGTGGATAAGAAAGAGATAGAAATGCTGCTTTGGTACAATGGGCAGGGGACAGGGGACAAAAAGGGAAGAGCCCAAGAGGACACCAAGGTTTCAAATCCAAGGGTTATTAGCAGAAAAAGACAAGTATTGAGGGGAGGTATATTTTGTACAGTACTTAAACTAACATTTACCCGAACATTAACAGCATTTTTGCAGATTTGTTTCATTGAGTTATGCATCATAACCATTAATTCATATTCTATGTTCTATATCCCCTTGTCCTTTGTCACAAAATACCAAGTTATAGTTGCCAATTGGTATTTGTGTAAAAAGGTGAGCAGCTCAGAAAAACATCCCCAATGGTGACCCACAGCTCTTACAATATCACATGCCCTTATGGGTCCCCTTGGTGGCTTTGTGTCTGAGGGACACAGGCCTTAGGCAAAGGCACCCACTGTCACATGTTCAACAAGACTTTGCATGCTAATATGCCCTGCACCTGAGTGTTCAAAATCCACAATGTATAGTTTGCTTTCTGGGTAGAAAGGTGCAAGAGTTCACCTTATATTACCCGCAACCATACAAACTATATTTTCTGAACTTCTAGAAAAACTATAATATTCATAACTTAATCTCCAAAACTATAAGATTAAGTTATTACTTAATCTCAAAAATGTGGAAATAAAAGCAAAATCTAGGAACCACGATTCTAATAGAACTAAAGAAGAGATTTCAAGAAACATCAAATATCTTTTCTCCTACTTGACTAAAAAACCAAAATGACACCATTCTGTCTTCTAAACATCAAGGACTTCACTTATTGAGTGCTTATCATTTATTGGACACATCTACAAAATAGCTTCTTTAAATTCTCACAACACTATGAAGTAGTTATTATGTCTCCATTTTTTTTACACAGAAAAAAAAATCCAGATTCTCAAAAAGGCAAAATAATCTGAGCCAAGTAAGTGGAGAAGTTGTAATTAAAATCCGAGTTGGCTTAATTCCAAAGCCCACTCTTTCTATTGTGTAATCCTGACCTACTTGGGGGCTTGATAGCCAAAGAGTGACATTCCACAGAGAAGATGACAGGTTAGCACTGTTTCCTTTGGGTCAACAACCCTTAATCTCTTACCTCATTGTTGTGATTACATCGGGTTTTCCATATTGATTTTCCAGAACAGAGCCAAATGATTAAATCATTGGGGATCGATATTAATTTAACTCTAAAACAAGTGTGCACAGTGTGACACTACCTCCCATCTCCACCCTTGTATTATGTTTCCTAAAATAATTCATCCTATCTGGTCCTCACCGGTGGATCAACCTATCAATAACTATGAAGTCATTCATTCACCCTGAGCTGTATCGATTTCCACTTGAAAGATCTTCTCTGCCTCTGTGTGTTAACATTGCAGGCTCACTCTTTGGCACTTGTGAGGGACTAAAAGGGGATTTCCACCATGTGATTTCCAGCTTTTTTTTTTTTTTTTTTGGTGAACACACACACACACACACACACACACACACACATACACAATTCCTGCAACATAGTGTCATGCTGGAAGTAGTTTCAGATGTCAGGAGTTAAATGATTCACAATGAAAGCAGTTGTCAAGGAGCTGGGGGTGTAGCTAACACAGAGAGCCCTTGCTGGCTAATTCTTGATTACAAAGTTACCTATTCCTTCCATGAAGGAAGAAATTAGAAATCAACAAAAGGGAATGCAAGGTGTGCTGTGGGAGTTGTGTAGACTATAGAGTGTTTCATCTGTGTGACCTACCCCTCCTTATTATAGCTGCAGAAAATAGTCAGGGCTGCTGGGAAAGGGAGTTGTGTGGATTTCCCAGCATAAATAACAGACTAATCAACTTGGAAAAATTCAGAGAAGCTGAAATCCTTCCCAAACTTCTGCTTCAGTAAACACTATCAGCTGAGATACTAATCCATCTCTAAAATTCTGGGAAATCTGACTATGTCATCAACCAGGCCAACAGAAATAACCCTTGATTGTAGTATTAGTCAGCGATACTAAAGCCACCTAAAGAAAGAATGTGTCATAGAGGAACAGTTCTGGGGAGAATGGGTGAAGGGAGACAAAAGTAGCCAAAAGCATCTAGCCCCTTGCATTGAAGACCTTGCATCAGAGGTCATTGAACAGAAAGCACAGTCACTGGAGAAGCATCCTATGATGAAAAGAGATTTTTTTTTTTAATCAGCTGCACAGGAATAAAGGTGACATGTACCCCACAGCCACAATGCTCTCCTTGTCCAGGTTCTAGGCTTAACAAAGAGCCTTCTGATTTAATAACATAGCCTCTAAAGATCCTTTCACTAAAAATGATGGGAGCACTCCTTCTAAGACGTGGACTGCAGACCCAGGCACTCTGGTCCCTGGAAATGGAAACCTCCTATTTATTCTCCTGAAATTCTAAAGAACATGTCAATCATGAGTTAGCTCAGTAGGCGTGAGTGCATCACCAAGTCGTCGGAGAAAATCCAGGTGCTGGACCCAAAATTCTAAAGACTAACTAAACCCCAAACTCAGAAGCCCCTCAGAGGTGCAGCTTGAAGACCTGGATGTGACCCACTGGATTCCCCTCATTGACAATATTCCTTCAACAAAAGTCCTTTACACACCAGAGTGCTAGAAATTATACTTGTGTTATAATGATACCATTCGTAAAGTCCTTCTTGGAAATCATTTTAAAATATTTGGTTGGCCACAACATACCTTTTTTTTCCCTTCTATCCACAATGAAGATAGTATATAACACAAACAACTACACACTTTCTTTCTGTCTTCTTTCTTATCACCTCTTTTTACATTTCTCAGCATCTAGACCCAGAGTTGGGTGCTCAGATTATCAACCATAGTCTCTGCCACAATTCATTTATATTGGCATCAGTTAAAAAAAAAATTGCAGACCAAGTTCCAGATGGTTCAAATGAGACCTTGTCAAGGTCTTTCCTGTTCTCAAGTTTGCAGGACACTGCTGTCAGGATCAGGCCCCTGTTCCATCCTCAGCTCATCCTTTGGAGTTGGTATCTGTGTATCTATTAGCCTCCTGGGCATGCTTTTGCTTCCTTGATAATCAGGCTGTCAGTCCATTCCAGTAACACATCCTGCTGCTTCCTGGCTTAACCAGGATGTGGCTCAAACCCTTCCTGGCTTGAGCCCTAACCCAGTACCAGGGAAATCTCCCACCCCTTCTTTTTTCTCACATTGTACTTGTGGCTTGGTGGAATGAGAGCCATAGACTCTAAGTACCTATAACATATGGATTCTGTACTCCCTGAGAGGGTGATGGTCATCAGCTGTGACTACAATAAGTATTCTAGCATCCAAAGCTACCAAAGTTATGGGGCCAGGGGTCATTGTCACACAGCTTCCAGAATGATCTTCCCAGCACAAATCAGAGATGCATTGAAAGGAGTCTTACTGCCCTCAGGAAGAAAGAAATGACCAAAGTACCTTGCTGGATATTCAAGGTCCTGCATGATTTCATGCCAAACTATTATCCACATGGTATGTGTCCTGGTTCCCGGGTGTACCATTGATTACCAAGCCAAGTGCTACTCAGGGATCCCAAAACAGATTGCAGACAGCCCTTTCTCAGACCTTTGTTCACAGGCTCCTTTCTCTTGGAGTGGTCAGATAGTAGTTTTCATATGAAGCTGGTCCCTTGAGGATACCTACTGTGCACCAAACAGTAGCAGAGGCAAGCAATCACAAACAGCCCTGACAATCCTACTGCCTATCTGTTGGTCACATCTAGGGTCATTCCTTCAGTCACTCTTTGATAGCATACCCTCAACTGTCCCAGCTGTTACCCGTAAGCATCTTCTTGTTTTCCCTTTTTAAAATTTTGATTTTTATAGAAAGCTTCCATTCTTGGCTTGGGCTCCACATTTTTTACTTCTCTTCTACTCTGCCTATCTGATCTTCAATACGGGACATTCCCAGCTGCCACTGGCACTGAGAGTTATGACAGGAATTCCTGTTCCTTGATTTCACATATCTAAGTTCTTCCCACTCTTCTCAGACCTGCTCAGATACTTTCTCTGCATAAATTCTTTCCAAATTTTTTAAGATAGGAGAAGCTCTTCCTCATCTGGGTCCCCAGTACACTTGATTTATTCCTCTTTGGACACTTCAACTTTGTTTCCATAGCTTTCTGTGTGCTTGGCTTAACCTTTTTTAAGGTATTAAAATTCAAGCTTGGCAAACCTAAGCTTTACTTTTAATTTATCTTTGTTTCCTTCCCAACCTAGAAGCACAGTACATTGATCACAAGAAATTCTAAATATTTTGTTGAATGAATGAATGAATAAATGAACGATTCTCTTACTTTGGAGCCAAATTTCAAGTCGCCATTTACTTTTTACCAGTCACAGATGGGTGGCCCAGTTTTTCAAGAGTAAGTCCATGAAAAGTCATGCAGTTATTTAAATCACCAAAAGATTTGGGCTATTTTTGATTGTTGAGCTCATCAGAATGCTAGTTTGTGTTTTATGTAGATCTAGGTGGGAGGAAATTTTGATCCCAGAAATTTGAATCCAGCCTGGGCAACACAGAATTTGTGTGTGTGTGTGTAATTTTTTTTAGTTGTTGATGGACCTTTATTTTATTCATTTATTTATATGTGGTACTGAAAATTGAATACAGTGCCTTACACATATGAGGCAAGTGTTCTACCACTGAGCCACAATCCCAGCCATATATATATATATATATATATTTTTTAACTTTTCTCCTAATTATGTAAGACAGAACGGTAATCCAGAATCTCCCTTTTTAAAAATATCAATTGTCAGTATAAGTAAACATGCTACACTCCAAATGAAATATAATATTCACATAAATGAGATATAGTTTATGACCACTTAAATGGGGAACCCTATATATCAAAAATCCTTTGTCTGACTAATGATTAGGTAGAAAGAGACCAATTTCAGTAGCTGCCTTCCATATCAGCAAAAGACCACTAAAGTTGGTCTCCAAAATAAAGGTTGATGTGCAGAGGTTGAGGAACTGCAATCCCAGCACCACCTTCCCACTAGCTCATCCACCTCCAAGGTCCCTTTCTACTCTTTAGTCTGGAAACCAACATCAACCTTTTAAAGACCATGCAAGGGTGACAAGAAAATGCGATTGATAACTTCCTTAATCCCCTACAACTGGGATCTCACATTTGCTTGTCAGGGTAACTTTCTGTTATAACAAATATTCTTTTAATTGGAAATCATGTATTTTTGTTTGCTTGTTATATAACTGGCTTATTGGGATTGCAACTCAGGCCTTAATCAAACTCTTGAAAAAAAGACAAAACCTGGGGCCGGGGTTGTGGCTCTGTGGTAGAGCGCTTGCCTCACATGTGTGAGGCACTGAGTTCAATCCTCAGCACCACATAAAAATGAATAAACAAAATAAAGGTATTGTGTCCATTTACAACTAAAAAAATATATTAAAAAAAGACACAACCTTGTGGTTTGGGGGTGAGAGGTATAAAGAGGTCTAATACTAAATCCAAGCTTAAATTACTTTATAGCTGGCCAAGAATAAGAAGAGGCCACATATGCTACTAAACAGAGACTCCTTTAGTGGCCATAAACTAATTTAATGGTATGTGAAGAAGTGACCAAGATTCCAAGGTTCTAAATCAGAGAGCAGTGCCAAAATGGTTTTGACCTAGAAAGTTATTTTTTTAAGACCTAGAAACTTTTTTTTTAATGTTTCCTGTAGAACATTTAGTTTCAAGCAACATAGTTTTCAGAGCATCTATCAGTATGAATTAGAAGGAAAATATCATGTCTGTGGGCAAAACAACCTTGGAAAACCTTTGGCAATTTCTTCCACATCTGAACTCATGCATACCCAATGACCAAGCAATATCACTCCTAGGTATATGCCCAGTGGAAATGCAAATATATATTCACAAAAGGCATGTGCAAGAATATTCATAGCAGTGCCATTTCTGATCAAAAACTGGAAAGAACCCAAATTCTCAGCAACAGTAGAACAAAAGTGAAACACTGTAGCCTGCCGAATGAGCATGGCCAACTATGTCACAGACCCAACATAATGTTGCAAAACCCGGCAGACAGCAGTGCCTACTGCATTATTCCATTTATATGAAGTTAAAATTCAAAGGAAAAGCTAATCCATAGCTTTCAAAGTTGGAAGAAGTAGTCACCCATGTAAGGATGGGAAATAAAATGGAGGGAACAAGAGGAAAGGCTCCCATGACAGCTAATGCTCTCTTTCTTGATCCATGTGGTGACCACATGGAGATAAATTGATGATGGCTACAGTTTTCTGTGTGTATGTTATGCTTCAATAAAAATTTTACTCTAAGACACACACTCCCACCCAAATAATAATCTGCTCTATGGCGATCACAGAAGTTACATTTCTAAAAATATCCACAAAGCATTGTTTTAATCTTTGATTCTAAATTCTTATTTCTGACAATAATCCCAGAGCAGAACAAATTGTTTAGGAGACGACCTCTGGCTTGTGACAATAAAACTGCCTCTCTAGCGTATAGGAAGGTCCTCCATGAGAAGAATGAGAACAAATATCTTAAGCATCTGAATGCAGTATCTAATCACCAAATCCCCTATGATGGTACTAAAGCCACCTGTCAGGAGGACCTGATTTCCCCAGGCTTTAAAATGAGTCTGTGATGAGACCGTGGTACAGACACACGGAATAGCTCAGATAAGCTTCACGTGATACTGTTGGGCCCCGGTTCCTTTATGTCTTGCAGGCCTCCTCTGACCCATTCCCAGGACAGAGCTCCTTCCCCACACACCTGTTCCCAGCTGTGAGAACCTGTCTTCCTTCCCATCCCTGGGTCCCTGTTGTTGATGCTGTTGTCATCCTGATTCCACCAAGACCAGAGCCCTGCCTTGTTGCTATTTTTCTTGTAGTTCTTTGTAATGATCTCTCTCTCTCTCTCTCTCTCTCTCTCTCTCTCTCTCTCTTACTCATCTGTTAAATTTTATTCCTGGTGCCAGTTGGATGTGAAAAAAATTGTTAAAGTACTTTAAAAAAATGTGAAATAAATTCTCTATAATCTTAACATATGATACAAAATCCAAATCCTGTTTTAAAATAACTAATAAATAACATTTAAAAATCTTATTCCATAACCACACAAAGGATTTTATTCAAATAAGTTACTAACATAACGCAGCATTAGTAGGACATATTTTAAAGACGGAAAGAATGGGGAAGAAATATTGAGCTTGACCTAGTAGATTCATTGTCAATAGTGGCATTGGTGCTATAGGTCCCAAACTATTTTGTGTGAATTGCAGTGAAAAGCAATAAGCAAATTAACTGGAACAAGGCTTTGAGCAGAGAATTGGGAGAAGTGGGGAAGAAATATCTTGTGTCAGGTTTGAATAGGAATGTTGCATGTATTTGATTTTATGCCTTTTAATTCTGCAGGGAAATGTAATGAACACAAAAGATGAGAGAAATGCTGCAGAAAATATTTATAACACACATGATAAAGAGATAATTCTCTTAATATGTAAATACCTTCTGTATCCTAACAAACCTAACAATCTAACAAAGCACAGAGGATCTGAACAGATATTTTTTTAGAAGAGAGAAAAAAAAAGATGGCTTCTTTTTTTGTTCGTTTGTTTTTTGTTTTGTTTCTGAGGTACTGGGGATTGAACCCAAGGCCTTGCACATGCTAGGCAAGTGCTGTACCACTAAACTATACCCCCAGCCATTTTGAAATTGTATTTTGAGACAGGGGCTCCCTTAGTTGCCCAGGCTGACCTTGAACTTGTGAGCCTTCTGCCTCAGCCTCTTGAATAGCTAGCATTACAGGTGTGCACCATTATGCCCAGCCACATGGATTCTTATATCAAAATAGCTTGACCTGAAAAGAATAAGGTACCACTACACACCTATTAGAATGGCCCAAATTTAAACACCACAACACTAAATGTGGGTGAAGATTTAGAACAACAATCACTCTCACTGTGCTGGTGGGAAGGCAAAATGTATAGCTGCCTTAGAAGACCATTTGGTGGTATTTTATAAAACTAAACATACTCTTACCACACAATCCAACAATCACACCCCTTTGTATTTACTCAGAGGAGTTAAAGCTAAGATCCACACAAAAACCTACACATGGATGTTTTTTGAAGCTTTATTCTTAGAACTTAGAAACAGGCAAGATACCCTTCCATAGGTGAGTGGATAAACGGTGGTAGAACTTGCAGTCCTCCTGTTTCAGCTTTCCAAAGCACTGGGATTCCAGGCATGCACCACCACACCCAACTGATACTCAGACTTGATGTATGCAGTAGGTTAGTCAGCTTTTATTACTGTAACAAATACTTGAGATAATCAGCTTATAAAGAGGAAAGGTTTACTTTGACTCACAGTTTTGGAAGTTTCAGTCTATGGTTAATTGGTCCCCTTGCTTTTGGGCCTGTGATGAGGCAACAAATCATGGTGGAGCAAAGCTGCTCACTTCATGGCCAAGATGAGAGACAGTAAGAAAAAAGGGGCCAGAGTTCCACACTATCCCCTTCAAGGTCTTGCCTCCAGTGATCTGAAAACCTCCCACTGGGGCCCATCTCTTAAAGTTCCCAACACTTCCCAATACCACCACAACGGGCACCTAACTTTTAATACAGTGGGTCTTTAGGTGATTTCTAGATTCAAACTACAGAGAGTGGTCAGAATTGTTAAGTAGTTTTCAGAAAAGTAAATCTAATCAGGTAATCATTGCAGAGGGATGTTACTACTGAAAGAAACATCAAAAGCCATTATACTACTGAAAATACAATCTGATAAAACTTGGAGCTTTTCAAATGGTTTTATTCATTTGGATGGTGTGTGAGCACCTTTTCTCAAACAATGTTGATATATATCTGCTGAAATACATTAAAATACAACTTGCTCTTTCAAAAGGAGCAAGTTCACAGGTCCACTGAGTAGTGAAGAATTAAGTGATACAAGAAGAGGAAAGAGGAAGAGAGGCATACAACTTATCAAGATACTAAAAGTAGAACATCAAACAGTAGAGGAACCCTTGTGACAATTATATAAAGTCTATGCAAAGACATCATGGAAGGCAGAAAACTAATCTGAAGGTGCTAAGGGTTGACTCAGTGGTAGATCATTTGCCTTGTATGTGCAAGGTCCTGGGTTTAATCTCCAGCACTGCAAAAAATACCAAAAAAAAAAAAAAAAAAAAAAAAAAGTGGAGCGGAAATTGTTTATAGTGAAGTATTCATTAGGCTTTGCATGAATGGTTAAGAGAAGAACCTATGCATCTGGCAGGCATTACAACAGAACAAGGAGAACCAGATGGTCATAGTAATAGTCAGTATAGAAGAAAGAATACCTAGTATTGGATTGATTACTAATGGCCCACCTCTGAGGCCCAGGGCAGTCCTTGTCCCATGAGTCCCCAGGGAATTAAAGGCCACCTGGTGGTTATACCAGAGAATTACAGCTCCTATGATTGCTGGAGGTCAACAGCAGCAAGAAACCCATAACATAATCTGATCACAATTTATTGGTTAGCTTCACCTACACAAAAAAGCGTTTTTAACTGGCTCCTGGTTTTGCATCACTATTTCCTATGATACTCCTACTTCCTCTCTCTCTGCCAGGGTCCGCAGTCATGCCTTTTCTTACCCTCAATCAACATAATTTCTCCTTTTATTGTCTCTCCTCTGAAAATGCCATGTTGCTTAATATATTCCTCCTGTGTGTGAGTGATCAAAATTTGGCATTGAAATAGTTAAAAACTTTCTCTCCACTCTAGTACACTCTCTAGTTCTTCTCCAGAAAAAAACAACAAAATGTTGTGTTCATAAGCAATAACAATAATAGAATTGCTTCATTTATAAGGACAAATGCATATTGTGCTTCAATATCCTTTTATAAGTGGTTCATTCATTATACAACAATATTCCCACCATTCAGTCAAGTCTTAATTATCTTTTAAGATAGTTTGGGTAATTAAAATAGCAGCATTTAATTTCTGGTCTATTTTTCAGAGAACTATTATTAACACCATCAACAAAGAAACCTACCTGCCCAAAAAGATGGCCTCCCAGATAAGAAGTCCCAGTGTGATGGTAAAATGCCATTTAAAAGGTAGGAAACATCTTTTTGGAAAGGAACCTTTGGATACTGACACCTTACTCCTTTGACTTTTGTTTAATTCCCTTTCTGTTGACCTCAATTTCCTGTTGACTCAGTGGACCATTCCTTATTTATTTGTCATAAAAGCATGATCATAGCAGGAGCTCAATAAACATCCTTCTCTTCTCTTTTTATCCTTTTGGACCAGCATGTTTGTGTAAAGGCTGGAAATGTGGCACAGGATGGCAAGTGCCAATCATATAGTTAGAATGTAGGATGTGAAGTGGGTATAGGCATACAGGGGGTCCAGCTTTTCCTTCTAATCTCTGGGTCAACCGTGGTCTTGGGAAATCCTGGGGCCAGAGTGCACTCTGCCATGCAGTGCATCTTGACATCTGCCTACTGAAAGGAAAGGGGTCCCATTCATCCCTTCAGTCAGTTTCTCCCAACCAAGGCCTTCTAGGCTTAGTCAGAAAGTGTTGCAAATCCGCTGTCTTTAAATCCTTCTTGCCACAGCACTACAAATGTTTGCTGTTCATCAAACTAATAAAAAAAATTAGAAGGTGTGCACAAAAAGAAACTTGAAAAGAGTGATTTGGGGGGAAAAAAAACTTCAAAAATCCTTCGGCTTAATTGGATTTCAACATGTTGGTTATTCTTTGTTCCTCCAGTCCGACTCCATCATGATTGAAATGTCTGAAAATAATGAACATCGCCATTAGAGAGACGAAATGACAGTATGAGTTTTCAAGGTAAGGTACTAAGGAGGGCTATACTCACCAAAAATATACAACCCAAATCCAATCATGAGAAAATAAACCCAAATTGTGAGGTATTCTACAAGACTACTGGCCTATGCTCTTTTTTTTAAAAAAAGTGTTTTTTTAATTGTGGATAGACACACAACCTCTTTGTTTATTAATTTATTTTATATCTGGTGCTAAGGATCAAACCAGTGCCTCACACATGCTAGGCATGTGCTCTGCCACTGAGCTATAGCCCCAGCCTCTGGCCTACACTCTTAGACAGTAAGGAAGTGAAAGCTAAGCAAAGACTGTTGAGTTGTTACAGGTTAAAAGACACTAAAGAGTCATCTCAAGGAGATTATTGAGAAAAGTGGGAAATCTTGAATACAGATTGTATATTAGATATAGATTAGTATAATGGTACTATAGCAAGTTTATTTAAATTTCCTGAATTTTATACTTGAATGATGGTTATACAAAAGAAAGTTCTTGTGCCTAGGAGATTTCTGCTAAACTATTTGAGTAGAAGTAGGCCAATTGTTTAGGGGAAAAAAAAGTAAAATGAATGCATAGAAACTTATAATACAGGAAACAATAAAGTAAATGTGGCAAAATGTTAATAATCAGGGTAAACTGAAATGTGGAAGTTCTTTGAAGTATTCTTTTAACTCATAAATTTGAAATCATTTCTAATAAAAGAAAGGGAAAACCCCAAAATAGAAGAACCTTCAAGAATCAGGCCCTCTTCTGCTTTTGGTAGACTTCAAGCGAGTAATTTGCCTAAACTCTTATATCATTTCCCCCACCTCAACCCCTGGGTACTAGGGATTGAACCCAAGGGCACTTAATCACTGAGCCACAAATCCCCAGCCCTTTTCATTTTTTGTTTTGAGATAGGGTCTTGCTAAGTTGTTTAGGCATTGCTAAGTTTCTAAGGCTGGCTTTGAACTTGTGATCCTCATGCCTCAGCCTCCCAAACTGCTGGGATTATAGGCATGTGCCACCATACTGGCTATCAGTTGCATTTTTAAGTTGAAAAGTAATTTTGATTCTGGGGAATTAGGTTATTTTCTATGTGCATCTAGCAAGGTTATATTCAGGGAGAGGGCACCAATTTGCTTTATAGGATTTCCTAATTAATCCTCAAGTACTCTACCCATCTAGTTCAAGAGAGGGTTTGATCACAAATAATAATTGTTGATGCATATCAAGTGCTTATGGGTGAAGTACTATGCTCTCCTTTTTTAAATGTATTTTTTTTAGTTGTAGTTGTACACAATACCTTTATTTATTTTTTTGTGTGGTGCTGAGGATCGAACCCAGGGCATGCACATGCTAGGCGAGTGCTCCACCGCTGAGCCACAACCCCAGCCGCTATGCTGTCCTTTTAAATTCTCACACAACACTCCTATCAGCCATGTACTTTATTATACCCATTTTTACAAATGAGGAAACTAAGACTCAGAGAGGGTGAAGAAATTTCATGATGTCACAAAGCTACTTGGTAAAGGAGCCAGGAATTTAAATCAGGTCTATCTGGCTCCACCAGAGATACTCTTAAATCTTGATGCCACTACCAGTGTTAAGGAGCCATGCTAAGCCAGCATTTTGTCTGGAGCTGCATTTGCCTAGGGTGGCTCCTCTTAGCACTAGGATTGGATACCATCATAGGTCTGCATATCTAACTAACTGAATGCCAGAGATGGTTATGAAGTCTTTAAGAACAGAGGTAAGTTCTTCCCTATTCACCACCTTCTGCCATCTATATATTCCACCAACTGAAGGAGGTCTTTAACTCAAGGCTTATAAAGACAAACAACATGATGAATGTGTCCACACTATGGAAGGAGAAGTACATAAAGTTTTCCATAGGTGAACTTTGGTGTTGATGTGTGTTCATCTGGAATTTTTCTCCCTACCTTTCCTGGTTCTGCACACCTCCTTCCTATTTCTTGCCATTTCTTTATCCCCCGTGCATCCTTCAGTGGATAAACACCCACTTTCATCCCAGTTCTCCTGTTTCACTTTGTTCCACACCAACTCCAAGCTCAACTTAAGTCCAATATGGGCTGTTCACTTCCCTCACACACACCATTCAAAATGCACACTGCAGTTTCAACTTCCGACCTTCTGCTCTGAGTATTTCTTTCTATGAGAATTCCCTGGCAGTGACCTTTGTGCTCAGCTGTCCTATTCTTTGTTTGGCCTTCATTGCAGCAATGGGAGGGGTATTTTACGTTCTGCTTTTTGCAGGAAAAGTAAATTACATAAGGCAGGGGTCCACACTGAAAACAGATTTCTATGTCAGAGAGAAAGATGGATGCCTGCAGCACTCTGGGTCACACCATTCAAAATCCAATCTCATTATACAAACCTGTAAACAAAGGGTGGGGAGTAGGTATGGAGTGGGAGAGATAGGGAAGACCAGATCCCCTCAACTTCCCGGAGGGGGGAATTTTTGTAATGACCTGAAAATAATAAAACTATTGAAAGCATGAGAAATCATTTTTATAGAAAGTTTACTATTTCTTAAGATGTGGTTCTCTTTGTACTGCAATGTCACAGAACCCACAAACCATTCACCAACATAGACAATATAGACTTAACACTGCCCCTCTGGTATTCTTTATTCTCATATGATTATTATCTCATATTCTCATATGACTGAATCACACTATGTTCATGTTCAGGGGTCCACTGGCTATTTTGAGTGCTAGCACTGTAACATGATAGGCAGATCTGGACTGAGCCTGTCTGTGGACTGTAGCAGGTGCTTGAGGAATGAACAGTAGCAGGTGATACATTTGGCCTAAGAGAAGTCTCCAAGAAAGGCAAAACAATGACTCAGGCAGCATGCAAGCCACAACTACTATCCATGAACTAACATATGTCTGGATGCCCTGTGACGCAGGTGAAGCCCTACCTGTAATACTCAGAAATCCAGGTGGTTATCATCAGGTAACTGTTAGCTGGTTTCAGGGCATCAATCACAAGGCCATGGCTCTTGGACAGACTCTGATCCTTGGAAATAGGATGATACTTGTGGGAAGAAGGCAAATACCCAGGTTTGGATGTGGTAGTACTAGGCAGACTTAAACACATCAAGACCACAACAAGCCAGTGATCAGAACCAGCTCACAGGCTCAGCATAGGCTAGAAGGAAGGGTGAGTTGGGAGTAGTCCTAGAATGTTGATTTATATACAAGATCAAATGCCTCTCTGTCCAGGGTCAGGATTTGTTTTAGAGACCAAGGCCTGCAGGTTACACATGTCAAGGTTACTAAACCTAAGGAGGTGGTTTCAATTTGGGTTCCCAATGTCAAGCAGAGATCCTTCATTCATGTAGTAAATATTTTCCGAGCACTCAGTTTGAGCCAGTGGCTAGTTCACAGTAGAGAACAGTCCCTGCCTTCAAGGAGCCTGAGACACAGACTCATTGGACCATGGTGAGGAGTCATGGAAGGAGGATTCTTTGCAGCACATCTGGCACAATCATCACAGACTGGAGACTAGCTTCCATATAAGACTGCAGACAAGTTTTGTTATGCCCTGCAGAGCACAATACATACACAGTAAAGTGTGCAAGTCTTAAGGGAACAGCTTGAGGCCCTTATATACTGACCAGCAGAGTGTTTTAAAAGTTTAGTCATCATAATGTCAATCCTGAATATACAGAGGAAGTAAAATAAATCTGTAAGATGGCCTAATAATCCCCCAAAACTATCCTCATCCTAATCCCAGAACCTAAGAATATATTTCCTGACACAGTGAGAAGGACTTTGCAGATGTTTGAAGTGGAGAGATTGTATTGATTTGTCTGGATGAGCCAATCTAATTGCATGGTCTTCAAAACCAGGAAATCTTTCTTGACTGAGCTCACACTCAGAGATGAGACTATAGAAGACTGGTTGGGAAGATGTGACATTGTTGGCTTTACAGGTAGTGGAAGGCAATATGAACCAAGAAATTCTAGCAGCCTCTAAGTGTTTGAAAAGAAAACAGATTCCCCTGACATCCTTCAGAAAGCAACAGAGCCTTGCAACACCTTGAATTTAGCCCAGTAAGACATATAATGAATTGGAGGCCTACAGAATTGTGAAATAATAAAACTGTGTTGGTTTAAGCAACTAAGCTTGTGGTCATTTGTTACAGCAGCTATAGGAAAACTAATATAGTGGGTCATATGCCCAATTTTATGAAGCTAAAAATATTAGCTGTTATCTTTCTATTCCTATTACCCAAAATTTGCTAAATCCTCATCTATCATAACAGAAATTAGCAGTGTTCAAATGAATACATACAATTATAGTTTAATATATTCTTCACTCATGGAAGCAAATACCAGAAAAATGTCTAAAAGAAATGAAAGTGGTATCTTTAAGGAGTAAGACTACAATGTGGAACAGCAGTCTACTGTTTTTAGTGCTATTAGAGTTATTTTTAAAAATCAAAGTGCATTAAAACTTGGATTTAAAAAACGCTAAGGCAATGTAATTAGACAAGTATCATCCTTGTTTAAGAGCAGTTATTAACTAGAGCAAAGCTGCTCTATATAGTATCCACTAGCTATAAATGGCTTTTATATTTTAAATTAAAATCAAATTAAATTGAAATTTTAGGGGCTGGAATAGTGGCTCCATGGTAGAGCGCTTGCCTAGCATGTGTGAGGCGCTGGGTTCCATATTCAGCACTACATAAAAATAAATAAATAAAGTTATTGCGTCCACCTACGACTAAAAATTAAAACAAAAAAGTTGAAATTTTAGTTTCTCAGCCACATTAGCCACCTTATATGTGCTGGAGATTATATTGGAGAGTACAGATTTACTACTTTTTTGCCAAAACATTCCAATAAGAGTACCGATCTTTCCTGCACTCTGCTCTAAATACCCTCACCATCATTTGGGTTTGTGACTCCTGCTTAGAGGCAAGATAAGTCCAGAGATGTGACGTATGTAAGAGACCACAGGCCAGTTAAAGAATTACACCTGCCAGCCAGGATAAAGCAAAATGGGACCAAGAAAGGAATGGACTGGCTCAGTTCCAGTTATGTAGGGCTGAGTAACAAGTCATTTGTCCATCCTAGTGGAACTGACTGGGTGGTAACTGTAGGCAGATGGGGCACATCTGGAGGAGGTGGCCCACTGGAGTTGTGCCCTGAAAGGATTCATCTTCCTTTCCTACCCCTCTACCCCCAATCCAATCCCATTTCCTGGTTGCCATGAATGGAGCAGCACTCTTCCACCACTCCCTTCCACCATGATGTTCTGCCTAACCTTGGACCAGAGCAGTGGAGGCCATCTGTGAACTGAGACCTCAGAAACAGGGAGCTCCAAATAAACTTTTCCTCCTCTAAGTTGTTCCTGTTGGGTATTTTGGTCACAGTAATCCAAAGCTGACTAAAACACCACCTCAAAATGTATGCATCCCAGAATAACCATTTGTACTTACAAAATTTGTAGGACAGAAAATGACAGGGTATGGTGGGGGGTGTTGTCCCTATTCCATAACACCTGGGGCCTCAATCCTAGAGATTCACTGACGGGGTCTTGTATCATCTGAAGTCAAGTCTTCTGACACATCTGTCTATTGCCTGGGAACTCAGGCTGGAAACAGGCTGGAACATCACGTGGTCTTTTTGTGTGGTCTGGGGTTCTTCTCTGCATGGTGATTGAGGTTCAAGACAGAAAATTCAAGAGATGGGAAATGGAAGGTTCTTAAAGCCTGGACCTGGAGACTAGTCCCTATTCATTTCTACTATAGTTTGTTTTGTCAAGTAATCCAAAGCCCAGGTTTAGGGAAAGGGGACATGGACCCCACTTCTCAATGGGAGAAGTATCAAAGAATTTTAGGGTCATGTTTAAAATTTCTGCAGCTTATAATTCTCCTACCTCCATTATCGATGCCTGTTTTTTTTTTTCTTTTTAAATGCAGTACTGTGAACCCAGAAATACTCTATCACTGAGGTATATCCCCAGCCCTTTTTATTATTTATATTTTGAGACAGGGTCTCACTAAGTTGTTCAGGCTGTCCTGGAACTTGCAATCCTCCTTCCTCAGCCTCCCAAGTGGCTAGGATTACAGGCTTGCACTACAGCTACAAGCTCAATGCCTTCTTTTCAAAGGGGAGAAGTTTTTGTTTGTTTCTCATATAACAAGACTTTATAAAACCTTTATAAATGCAAAAATCTTTACAACTTGTGTTCATTTAGTATTTTAAGGATATAAAATGCCCTACTATTTGTCAGATAGTATAGACTATTGCCTTTTTGAGTTATGATGTGAAGGAGAAAATTTTAAAAATGCAATGCGGAGAAAGCTTTTTTTTCCCAGGTGGAAGAATATTTGCACATGTTTATAGGTCAAGGGGAAGAAGAATGTTGTAGATATAGAAAAAGAATCCAGATCTGGGCAGAGAAGGGAGGTTTGGATGAAGAGCCCCAGGGAAGGAATTTACATAAGGCTACAGAAGCCTTGCAGGTCCTGTGTCCCTTTCGAAACTATTTCCAACCTTATTTCCAATGGTGCTATAC
This sequence comes from Callospermophilus lateralis, assembly GCF_048772815.1. NCBI lineage: Eukaryota > Metazoa > Chordata > Mammalia > Rodentia > Sciuridae > Callospermophilus > Callospermophilus lateralis. Next base: position 60,526,905 of record NC_135317.1, on the reverse strand, counting down.
ATTTCTCCCTCTGAACACTTAAAAGCACATTTGGACAGAACAGTGTGTGGCCTTAGCAGAAAAACCCAAGGGATACCAAATGCCATTATTTCTATCCCCCCATACAGAAGAAGGTGAGTGTGTGTGTGTGTGTGTGTGTGTGTGTGCACGAGCGTGCATGTCTGTTAAATTGTTCCTTCCTTGTTATTCCATAAAGCAAAGACACTAGGTAGCTGCAATGGGCTCTTGAAGCAATTCTGATTTTACGGGAGTTGCAAATATTTTCCTTGTTCTGTGAGGTTTGGCTTCCATATTCAAGAAAAGAACCTTTTACCACTTTCCAACTTTCTTACCTGTATCGGCCATTCCAAATCCATAAATGCAAACAAGGCATTCATTAAATGTCTAAATCATCCAGAGTATAATCATCAGATCAATTTGGTATAAGGTTGCACAATTGTCAATATTGTCATTCTTGATATTGATTAAAGCCATTTTATTCTGCAGTTTTTTGACTGTTGTCAATGATTTTTGGTTTTTAAATAGGCCATGTGATTTTCTAAAACTACCAACAAAGTTTTCTGGGTTTTTTTGTTTTTGTTTTTTTTTGTTATTGTTGTTTTTCCCCAGTATTGGGGATTGAACCCAGTGCCTTGTTGATGCTAGGCCCATGTTCTATCACTGAGCTACACCCCAAGATCTCACTTTCTGATCTTTTAGAAATATGTGAACATTTATAGGCAGTACATTTAGTTACCAACGGGAATCAAATCTAAAAACCATGCAAAATCAAATGGACCAGATTGTGAACCTGTGCTTCTTTCTTGTGTCTATTCCTATCTGTTGGATTAGAACTGTCAACAGTCCACAGTAATAAATTCATGGTATTCCAGCTCTCTGAATGAATTTCTATTTGCATTTTAATGAATATCTACAAAGCACCTGTTATATAGTAGCATTGCAGAAAAGGCCAAATATGAGGAAGAAAATGGTCAATGTGAGCAAGGGAGCAAGAACTGAACTAAAGAATCCAAGAAGAGAACTCTTCTAAGTCCAATGACGATGTGGGAAAGAGAACAGAAAATTCTTATTTGGACATGAAGTTTATATAAACATGAGTGGACAACCGGAGGACAGAACTGAATACGGGAAGCCAAGTTAAGACAATGAATTCTAAGCCATTATTTTTTGAAAGGACAGTTCTGTGGCGAGTTCCCCACTGCGTCACTGCTGAGGAAACAAAGGAAGGAATGAAAGCTGAGAAGAAAAAGAGGGCTAATCCAGGGCCCCCACCTCCCTGGGTAAACCTGACTGTCAATGCCCAAGTTAGACACAGGAGGAGAAAGGGTGTTTTCCCAGGCTCCTGTTTGTGTTATCTGAGGCTTTCTTTTTTCTAACAATCTAATCTAATGTATCCAGTATCTGATTAAAAGACAAATCCATCCACATTCCTGGTTAATTTATAGACTCATTTCTGCTAATATTTGTTAACTGTTGCTTGACTTCATCCATAGCTTATGTTTCTTAGTTATGCGTGAAAAGTCTTTAAATATTTTCTTTTTTAAAGGGGCAGATATGTTTCATTTAGTGTTTGCAAGAAGTATTCTAGCCATAAGACTTTGGCACTTTTGCTACATGAAGGGAATCCTGAATGAATCAAAGTCAATTGTCTGTGTGTGTGTGTGTGTGTGTGTGTGTGTGTGACTCAGTTTGTTTATTATAAACTTTTTAAAAATTTTTAATTGTTATATATGATAACAGCATGCAATTCAATTCATATTACACATATAGAGCACAATTTTTCATATCTCTGATAGTACATAAATTAGAGTCACATCCTTTGTGTCTTCATACATGTACTTAGAGTAACAGTGACCATCACATTCCACTGTCTTGTCTTTTTTAATTCTCACCAACATTGAGGAATCTAGGAAAGAGGCTGGGAGCAGGGGATAAGATATAAAGTCAGGTTTGGCATGGGGCTTGAATGGTGAATAGCAAAGCCTGGAATATTGATTCTAAAGTGCCCAGTGGCAAAGAGCATGTGCTAAGCAATCACCAAAGTGTCAGGGGGCATTCTTTGCGTTTTCTTTATGAAGCATGCTAGTTACATCTCAGACCCATAACTGGAAATTCTGTGGCTATTATTATTACTGTTATTACTTTCTTGACAATAAAAGTCATGAGATTTTTTGATTTTTTTTAAACTCCAATAATGTGCTGTGCAGAATATAAACTAAGACACAAAGGAGAGAGACTTTTTATTAAGTCTGTTTTTCAAGCTCTTGGCTCATAAAATACAAAATTATATGGATCAAAGCAAAAGCTCCTGGGTCAAGATATGAAAAGATAATGGGTCCCAATTGCTTCAGAAGCCTAATTCTAAAGGAAATTTAATTATGCTTGTAAGAAACAAATTACCAAAAGTAAACAACGAGTGTGTTCTCACTGCCCAGAAAACCCCTCATACCACCTTTCTGGCAGGATCCTGAAGTAAAAGATGAGAGTATAAGGAAGTTGCAACCTTAGCCAACTGCTGACCCTTCCTCCATGCAGGAAATTGATACATGACAACTCGAGTACAATGCACTCATTCCCAATCTGTCCCCCAAAGGGTAGTTTTGCTTCAGTCCTAAGGACTTGACTCCTCACATGGACTATGAGGAAGTCCTGGGGTAGCACCAACAGATCTAAATCAGGGTGGGAAGGATCAGTCCTTGAGGGCTTCATGAGATGGATTCCTGATCACCTTGCTGGGAATGGCCCAACTCAATTCACAGGTAACGCATCATTCCACACAGTTTGGAAAGCACATAGACCTCTAAGACACTCACTTTGGAAAGGTCCCTGACAGCTGTGGCTTTTACTGTGTTTTGCATGAAAAACTCGCCCCCCTCCCACCGTGTGTGTGTGTGTGTGTGTGTGTGTGTGTGTGTGTGTGTGTAAGAGAGAGAGATGCTGGGGATCACACCCAGGGCTAGGCATGCTTTCTACCATTGAGCTACATCCTCAGCCCATGACATGGGCTGGAAATTCTGTGGATATTATTATTAATGTCCTTGTTCTTGGGCACACATTGGTTGTAGTCTTTGCAGAAAATAAGCTGCATGTGACTGTGATCTTTTTTAGCAACACTATTGTTCCTTTCTTCTTCTTCTTCTTCTTTCTTTCTTTCTTTCTTTCTTTCTTTCTTTCTTTCTTCCTCTCTCTCTCTCTCTCTCTCTCTCTCTCTCTCTCTCTCTCTCTCTTTTTTGTGGTGCTAAGAATTGAACCCAGGGCCTGTGCAAGCAAGGCAAGCCTTCTACCAACTGAGTTATATCCCTAGCCCTCATTTTTTTTTTTCTTTTTAAATGTCATCTTGAAAGTGAGAAAGCCCTTTTCAGGGCTTGATCATTTCTGAGGGTAATTTTCTTAAATTTTTATTACTTAATTTTCAAGCTTAGTGATGAACCTTTCTCATGAAAAAATTCCCAGAAATATAAAAATTTATTCCAAGTAACAGCATACACCAAGTCTCACAAATCACCACCAAATTACATCTTAAATTCTGATCATGCACAGTAGATGAAAGGCTGAGGGCTCCACTGGAATTCATTTTCCACTTGCAGTCATTATCTGGATAAATCTTTACACAGAAAAGGAGCACCATCTCTGTCCCAAAAGCAAGATGATCTCTAATAGTGTATCAGCTCTCTGTAGCTCTGTTCCTGCATCAGTAATTGACACACATGGTTGCACAAATGCCCTAGTACTGGTTTTTAAAGTATGTTACCAGCTGGGCACAGAGGCACACGCCTGTAATCCCAGCTACACAGGAGGTTTAGGCAGGACAATGGATCACTTGAGCTCAGGAATTCTGGGCCAGCCTGGGCAACACAGCAAGATCCCATTTCAGAAAAGTTTACTACTCATATTAAGGAAAATTTGAATCTGATACCTGGTATGTTCAATTAGAATGTTATCGTTTTTCTATTGAATATGTTATTATTGAATACGTAAACCGAAACTGCTTTGCAGAGTACCACTGGGTTAATCCTTTATAGAAGCAAGAAACACCAGGATGAGTTTAACTGGAAATCAATTCTTAAGTACTTTCCAATTCCTAAGTGTCTAGGTTGCTTATAAATTCTTTTGGGAGAATCTTTAAGAAAAGAAATTCAGTTTACGAAACAGCTCAGGCTTCCAGTGAGGTTATTACTCAGAAGAGTTAAATTAAATAACCTCCCAAAGTTTTTCCAACAAAGGTTTCATGGTTTTTCTTTTTTCTTTTCTTCTTCCTCTCCTTATGCTTCTGTTTCTCTCTCTCTTTTTTTGTCTTATGCTTTTCCCTCTCTCTCATCTCAAAGATAATCAGGAAGCCTCCTAAGATAAGCTTATTATATTCAGTTCTTGCCAAAAAAAAAAAAAAAAAGTAAGAAAAGAAACTCCTATTTGATTGGATCAAGAGGAATAATTATACTTCCTAAAAATAAATCGAGGCTAAGCTAAGAAAATGAAAAGGTTTATGAAGAAGGTCAGTTCTTCTCTTTCGGTCTCCTTTCATCACTATGTGATTTACTTTAATAGTAGCCTGTCATTTCTAACTAGATGACTCAGTGGCCTGGTCACAGCTTACAGAACATTCATCTGTGGTCACCCATCCTGCCTAGGAAGAAATGAATATTTAGTCACTACAGGGAAGTGTTACTGATTATTATTCTACACAGTAACCTCCTGACCCTTGCCCAATCAAAAAGATTGGTGCCAGTCTGCTTTAATCTATCCAGAGAAAAAGGAGAAAATTAGATACGACCTTGATATTAGGAGATCGTGGTTCATTTCTGATAGTAAAATAGAAAAAGGTATTTCAAATTTTGCCTCTTCAGTTCCTAAATCTGCAACATGAGCTTTTATAATCACAACTGTCTCTTATCTCTCTCCAAAAAATGAAATTGCTCTCCGCAATAAAAATTTAAGGGAATGAGTTAATTGGTGTTTTGGGTTTTGTTTGTTTGGATTTTTTGCTGTGCAAGGGATTGGATCTAGAGTCTCACGCAAGCACTCTGCCACTGAGCTACGTGCCCAGACCTAATTGATGTTTTTAGCCAAGTATTATGAGATCATCATACAATTTTTTCTTTCCATTGTTAATTAGAAGGAATTATGGCATACTCAGAGCTATTTTCTAATTAGGTCAGCAGACCCTACCAAGAACATGATCCCTTCTCTGTTTAGATAATCATAGTGACAAGTGACTTTTGGGTTTAAGCCCTTGTGCTCCTGGATTTCTGATATGCCCCAGAAGGAGGTTCCCCATCCCAGCATTTTGAGTGCTGGCCCTGGGGCCTGGCTCCCCTGCCTGCTTGAATTCGGGAATTTTACCTTCCTCTTAACTTGTGACTCCCCACCACCCTGGGTTCTGACCTATTTTTTTTTTTTTTTTTTTTACCTCTAGCAACAGCATGCTCCTTAACACTTGCTCCGCATGCATAGAACCTTGCCTTTTGCTTATTTCCAATATTTTGGACTCTAGGACCAAACCACTGCATACAAACTGGGAAGAAGGGAGACAGACTGAAAGAACCAAGCCCAGAGTTCGTGATTAATGAAGATGGACCACCCCAGGAGTGAATGACCATACAAATGTTCACTTGGAGGACATATGCTTTGCTATAAGGCCTTAGATTTCATACATGTGAGGTTCGCATGTTATAACTAGCATTGGGAGTCTAGCAAGTGACAGATTTTTCAAACCTAGGTCACAACATAGAGCATAGCCCTCAAAATGCATGTTGACTCACAGGGCAAAAAATATCTAGTCACATTCAGGTCACTACTGCTGGGCCAACTATGTTAGTTGTGCCCCAAGGACAAGAAGCTCAGTGTTCGTTTAAGGCCTGAGCACTGAGAGGCCACAGAGCTGTACAAGTTTAAGGAAGGTCTTCGTCCTTTACAATTACAAATGCACAATATGTAAAGTTACGTACATTTCTCTAGGGGAAATTCTTATTCTACATGTTCAGATGCCTTAGGGTATTATGATTTCGATATGCGTTGTCTTCCAAATGTTTCCGTTAAAGCAAAAATATTCAGAGGTAAATCATGGGCTTATGAAAGCTAGGATAGCCTCATTAGTTTATCCTAGTTTGAATGGACTAAGTGGTAAATGTTGGTAGATAGGGCGTGGCTAGAGGAGATGGGTCACTAGGGGCATGCCCTGAAAGGGTTGTTCTTCTTACAATCCTTTTCTTTCTCTTTCTTGCTCTCTGCTTCTTGAACCTGCCATGAACTGAGAAGCCTTCCTCCACCAGGCCCTTTCCCCATGATATATTGTCTTATCTTGGGCCCAGAAAAATGGAGTCTGCCAAATGGAGTCTGCCATCTATGAATTGAGGCCTTGGAAATTGTGAGCCCCAAATAAACTTTTCCTTCTCTAAGTTGTTGTTGTTGTTGTTCTTCTTCTTTTAATATGGTATCATTTTTAAAATACCCTTATTTTGTTTATTTATTTACTTATTTTTATGTGGTACCGGGAACCAAACCCAGTGACTCAGGCATGCTAGGCAAGCGCTCTACCACTGAGGCACAATCCCAGCCCTCTAAGTTGTTCTTGTTGGGTATTTTGGTCACAATGACAAAAAACTAACTAAAACATGTATTTTAAAAAATTAAAGTAATTTGGACAATAAAAGGCTAGTGTGAACTACAAGGACTGCTCAGTGGAGCATTAGGAGGCTTGGTTGGAGAACTTGCTCAGGCACTGATCACCTGGCTCTTTGTAAAAAATAACAAAGTTGGGGATGGGGTTGTGGCTCAGTGGTAAAGTACTCACCTAGCATGCATGAGACACTGAGTTCGATCCTTAGCACCACATAAAAATAAAATAAAAGTATAAAAAAAGAAGGTATTTTTGTTTTGTTTTGCTTTGCTTTTTTGGTACCAGGGATTGAACCCAAGGGCACTTAACCACTGAGCCACATCCCTGCCCTTTTATTTTTTATTTTGAGTGTCACTAGGTTGCTTACAGCCCCACTATGTTGCTGAAGCTTGCTTTAAACCTGCAATACTCCCGCCTTGGCTCCCTGAGCCACTGAGATTACAGTCATGTGCCATGACACCCAGCCAATGAAGGTGTTTCTAAATCACATTATAGCCCTTTCATCTCTAAATAATTCTTTGACCCTGAAAAAAGAATCAGAGGATTGGAAAGGACTTTAGAAACTACTTAATTTGTGAGGGAAGAAGATGGAAGAACAGATCTAGGCAGCAACCCCTGACCCCTTCACAGTCCAGAAAGGAAGCTGTGAAAGAACAGCTGACCAGAGAGAGCATACTACCATTTAATACCTAGATTAGAGGAACGGCGGAAAACATTATCAACAAGTTTTTGGTTTTCCTGAGGTTGATTATTACGTAACTTTGCCCTGAAGTAACTATAGTAAATAGAGTTTAACATCTTCCATCAAAGTGGTGCTGATACTGAGGACAGCAGAGAACACACATTGGGTGAAAGTATCAATACTGGATGTTTGCCCTGCCTGGGGCTCTTAAAAGAAAGAAGCTTGCTAAATAGTCCCTTGAATAAAAGTAGAAGCAATAATTATCCCAGCAGATGGGTAGACATACAATCAGTATGAAAAAGCAAGGGAACAAACCACCCCAAATGGTCCATAACACTTCAGTAACTGATCCCATTGACACTACAGTGGAGGAAATGTTAGAGAAAAGAATCTAGAAAGTTCATAGCTAAAATGTGAAATGAGCTAAAAGAAAATGTAAGGAATGAATTTAGAAAATGCAGGAAGAAAAAGATTATTTCAATAAAGTGAGAAAGATTCTGAAAAAGAACCAAACAGAAATCCTGGAAATGACTCAATGAATCAAGTGAAAAATTCAGTGGAAAGCATCATCAATAGATTAGACCACTTTGAAGACAGATTCTCAAGCTTTGAATACCAATTATATAATGTTGAAAATAAAGTCAACAAAGAAAAGATGTTAAGAGACCATGACCAGATATATTTAAGAAATCTGGGATAACATAAGAGATCAAATCCAAGAATCACTGATGCAGATGAAGGCACCCAATACAAACTATGGAATATACCACATTTTCAAAGAAATAGTATCAGAAAATTTCCCAAATAATTTTTTTCATTTTACATTTTTATTTGTTCTTTTTTTTTTCTTTATTGGTACTGGGGATTGAACTCAGGGACACTCAACCACTGAGCTACAATCCCAGCCCTATTTTTTTTTTTTTTTTTTTTGCTTAGCACCTCACTGTTGCTGAGGCTGGCTTTGAATCCATAACCCTCTTATATCAGTCTCCCAAGCCACTGAGATTACAGGTATGCACCACCACACCTGGCTATTTGTTCTTTTTTGACATACATGACAGTAGAATGTATTTTGACATGTTATACACACATGGCATATAACTTATTCTAATTAGGATCCCATTCTTGTGATTGAACATGATGTGGAGTTACACTTTTTTAGAGTCTGTAAACAAGTCAGGATAGCGCCTGGCATTTTGCCAGAGGGAGTGGTTTGTGAAGTAACACCAGAGAGCCATTAAGTGTGGAGATTCCTTATTGGTTGACTGCTGTATCTAGTTTATGTTAATTAAGATAAGTTGTGTGGAATGTATAAATACCTCTGTTGTCCTACAATAAACGGCTCCCACTCCTGCTGTATCAATGTACACAAGTTCCTCATCACCCCCCCACCCCCCCCACCCCCCGGTTATTTTGCTGCAGCTGGACTGTGGCAACACTTGTCTTGTATTCATGTATGAACATAGAAAAGTTACATCCAATTCATTCTAATGTCTTTCCTAGTTCCATCTCCCCTCCCTCCTTTCATTTCCCTTTAACTGATCCAATGAGCTTCTATTCTTCTGCCACCCCATCCTTATTGTGTGTTAGCATCTGCATATCAAACATTCAGCTTTGGTATTTTGAAGTTTCCCAAATTTTAGAAATGAGATAAAAATCCAAATACAGATGCATGTAAAACCCCATATAGGCAAAATCAAAAAAGTTATGTTCCAGTACATATTATAACTGAAATGCCTAAAATACAGAATAAAAATAGAATTTTTAAAACTGCAAAGGAAAAATAGCAGGTCACATTAAAATTTTTAAGCCAGTTTGGACTTCAATTGATTTCTCAACTTAGATCCTAAGAGCCAAGAGAGCTTAAAATGATATATCCTAAAGTCTGAAAGAAAACATGTGCCAATCAAGATTACTATATCCAGCAAAACTATCCTTCAGAATTGAAGATGAAAAAAACTTTTCCATGATAAGCAGAAATTAAAATAATTTACAACTACTAGCCTACATTATAAAATATACTCAAAGAAATATTTCATGCAGAAGAAATTAAAAAAAACAGTATATGGATGAACTACATTAGAAGAGTAGTCAAAGGAGAACCAAGTCTCAATTAAATATGAGAAATAAAATGGCAGGAAATTAAAATCTATAATAACATTAAATGTAAATGGACTAAACTCTCCAATCAAAAGACATAGATTGGCAGATTGGATTAAAAAACAAGATCAAGTCATACGTTGTTTACAGGAGATTTGCCTTAAAGGCAAAGACATCCTTAGACTAAAGATGAAAGGATGGGAAAAGAAACACCATGAAAATGGAGACCAAAAGCAAAGGGGGTAGATACTTTAAAATCAGCCAAAGTAAACTTTAAGCCAAAATTAACCAGAAAAGATGAAGAAGATCACTTCATACTGGTTAAGGGACTCAACCAACAATAAGATATAATCATTTGAAATATTTATGACCCCAAAATGGTGTACCCACATATATAAAACAAACTCTTCTCAATATAAAAAATAAAATAGACCCCAATACAATAATACTGGGTGATTTCAACATACCCCTCTCAGCATTAGATAGGTTATCCAGACATAAATTAAGTAAAGTCTCTTCAGAACTAAAAAATACTATTAATCAAATGAATCTAATAGACATCTATAGAATATTTATCCATTAATAACTGAATTCATTTTCTTCTTAGTTGCAGATAGAAATTTCTCCAAAATGTATCATATTTTAGGGCATAAAGCAAATATTAGCAAATATAAAAAATAGAGATAACTCCTTGCAATCATATTAGATCATAATGGAATGATCTTAGAAATCAATGACAAGATAAAAAACAGAAACCATTTTAATATTGGAGATTAAATAGTACACTTTTGAATGAGAACTGGATCACAGAAGAAATCATGGGAGAAATTTTTAAAAATTCTTCGACACAAATGAAAATAGAGATATGACATATCAAAATCTCTGAGACAGGGACTGGGGTTGTGGCTCAGTGGTAGAGCACTTGCCTAGCACATGTAAGGCGCTGGGTTCGATCATCAGCACCACATAAAAGTAAATGAATGACAAAGATATTGTGTCTGACTACAACTAAAAAATATTTTTAAAAAATCTCTGGGACAGTATGAAGGTAGTAGCAGTTCTAAGAGGAAAGTTCATAGCACTGAGTTCCTACAATACAAAAATAGAAATATGCCAAGTAAATAATCTAATGTTATACTTCAAAGCCTTGGAAAAAGAAGAACAAACTAATTCCTAGATCAGTAGAAGACAGAAAATAATTAAGATCAGAGCCAAAATTATTGAAATTGAGCATTAAAAAATTCAAAGGATCAATGAAACATAGAGTTGTTCTTTGAAAAGATAAACAAGATTGATAAACCCTTAGCCAAAATAACCAAAAGAAAGAAGACTGAAATCAACAAAATTGGACATGAAAAAAGGAGAGAGATCACCACAGACACTTCTGAAATACAGAGGATCATTAGAAACTATTTTGAAAATGTATACCCCAATAAACTAGAAAATTTTGAAGATACTGACAAATTTCTAGATACATGTGACCTACCCAAATTGAAACATGAGAATATAGAAAACTTAAACAGATCACTATCAAACAATTAAAACTTCAGACCAATATTCCCGATAAACATAGATGAAAAATCCCTACTAAAATATTTGCAAACAACATTCAAAAACACATTTAAAAAATAGGACACCATAATCAAGTGGGTTTCACTCAGGGAAGCAAGTTTGGTTCAACATATACAAATCAATAAGTGTAATTCACCATATAAATAGAGTTAAGGACAAGAATCACACTATTATCTCAATAGATGAAAAAAAAAAAAGCATTTGACAAAGTTCAGCACCCATTCATGTTTAAAACACTGAAGAAACTAGGGTTAAAAGGAACTTTCCTTAACATTGTAAAGGCTTATATAGGACATATCCAAGGCCAATATCATACTGAATGGAGAAAAACAGGAAGTATTTTCTCTAAAATCAGAAACAGGACAGGATATCCATTCTTACCATAGTCCTTGAAACTCTAACCAGAGCAATCAGGAAAGAGGAGAAAATTAACAAATGGTGCTGGAAGACTGGATAACCATATCTAAAGGATGAAATTGGATCCCTATTTCTTACCCTGCACAAAAGCCATCAAAGTAGATCAAAGACCTAGAAAATACACAAGAAACTTTGCAACTGCTAGAAGAAAACTTAGGCTCAACACTCCAACAAATTGGCAAAGGCACCAAGTTCCATAACAAGATCCCTAATATGCAAGACATAAAACGAAGAATCAATAAGTGGGACAGCATCAAATTAAAAAGCTACTGCACAGCTAAGGAAACAATTAAAAGTGTAAAAAGAGAGCCCACAGAATGGGAGAAAATCTTTGCCATCTGCTCCTCAGGTAGGGGATTAACATCCAGAATACATAAAGAACTCAAAAAACTTAACCCCCCCCAAAACCAAGCTAATTAAAAATTGGGCAAGGGCAAAGGAACTAAATAGACATTTCTCAAAAAAAGAAATCCAAATGGCCAACGATTAAAAAAAAATGTTCAACATCTCTAGCAACCAGGAAAATGCAAATCAAAACCATTTTAAATTGAGATTTCATCTCACTTCAGTCAGAATGGCAATTATCAAGAACATAAATAATAATAAATGCTGGTGAGGATGTGGGATCAAAGATACACTCATACATAATTGGTGGAACTGAAAATTAGTATAGCCACTCTGAAAAGCAGTATGGAGATTCCTCAAAAAAATTGGAATGGAAACAACATATGACCCAATATTTTACTTCTTGGTATTTGTCCAAAAACACCTGAACATCATCATACTATAGAGATACAGCAACTCACAACTACCAAATTATGGAACCAGCCAAGATGCTCATAAATAGATGACTGGATCAAGAAAATGTGGTATGTATATACAATGGATATATTCCCAGCCGTTTAAAAGAATGAAATTATGGCAATTGCTGGGAAATAGATAAAACTGGAGAAAATCATGCTAAGTGAAATAAGCCAGACTCAGAAAGTCAAGGGTTGAATATTTTTTCTCATATGCAGAAGCTAGGACCAAAATAAGGGAAAAGGGATGGGACCCACAAAAAATAGAAGAAAGGTCAGTGGAGTAGGGGAAGGAGATTGAAGAGGAGGAAGGAGGGACAGGAAAACAGAGGAAGAGTGAAATGAAACTGACCAAACTCTCCTGTGTGAGAATATATGAATAAACCACAACATGTATCTATAAAACACTGATTTTAAAACTATAAATAAATAGGAGAAAGGCCAGTAGAGTAGAGGAAAGGGAGCAGGGGAAGGGAGGAAGGGAGGGAAAACAGGAATGACTAAGGACTGAATTGGAGCAAATTACATTCCATGCTCAAATGATGACATCAAAATGAACTCTAATATCATGTGTAACTCTAATATGCTAATTTTAAAAAAGAAATTACTTAATTCAACCACTAATTCTTCAGACACAGAGAGAGAGGGAGAGAGAGCAGCTTCCTGAAGACCAGCCCATGCCCATTCCAAGGAGCTCTTAGCAGAAAGGTCTTTTTGATCTTGAACTGCCATTCTCCTCTCTATACTGTCTGCCATTAGTTCAAATTCTCGCCTCCCAGACAATATCATCCAAAATTTAGTCCTCCACCCATATGATGGCTCATTATATTTCCCTCTTATATTCTCAGTCTCAAACGAAGCATTGTTAGATGTTTCAAAATCCCTCATACGTTGAAGTTTTAAGTCCCATCTCTACCCCTCCACTTTTGTCTGTTTGTTTTAAGATGAGATCATCCTTGATGAAGTACAGGATAGGGAATCCCAGGGTATCCACAGACAAATACCAAGGACACAGAGAATAGACCTCTCTCCCCTGCTCTGAGCATTATATTTCTATACTTTAATTTATAAACTAGTATACTACATAAGAATTAGCATTTGAAAGACAGTCATATCACATCAATATATTACATTGACATTATAGTCTTTTCCCATGTGTGGGCATTAAGCAATACCTCTACTATTTTGGGTTGTTTTAAAGGAGACTTTCCCCGTGCTTAAAACCTTACAGTTTATCCCTGTTGGATTTTATCTTGATAGTTGTCGGAAAATCCTTTAAAAAAGGACCAGGGCAGGGCTGGGATGTGGCTCAAGGGTAGCGCCTCGCCTGGCATGCGTGGGGCGCTGGGTTCCATCCTAAACACCACATAAAATAAAAATAAACATATTGTGTCCACCTAAAACTAAAAAATAAATATTAAAAAAAAGAAAGAAAAGACCAGGGCAAAGGGGAATCACTAATGGACCTTCACGGAAAAACGAATAAAAAATGGACCCTGGAAAGCAAAGAGTTAAATAGGAAGACTCACCATGGGACTACTAAGAAGGCAGACTATTTTTGCTTCCTCTTAATGGCCCCCTCTCCCACCAATAGATTGACATAATAGTGATTTTTTTAAAAGGTACAAATTCACAAAGTAAAAGGGAATGGAAAGGTCTGTAACAGCACAAAATTTTGGAATTTAAAAAAACTGAATGGTGTCAGGTGCTCTGGTACCTGCCTGTAGTTCCAGCTACTAAGGAGGCTGGCTGAAGCAAGAGGTTCATAAATTGGGAGATTTGCCTTGGCAACTTAGCAAGACTCTGTCTCAGGATAGCATTTTTATTCTTAAAAAATCAGGAAGTGGTTGGGCATGTAACCCAGTGGTAGAGCACTTGACTAGTATGTGTGAGGCCCCGTATTCTACATCCAGCACTACAAAAAAGAAGAAGAAGGAGGAAAAGGAGAAGGAGGAGCTATTAAATCCGAGAGCCACTTCCCTGCCTCTGTAGTAGGAGATATATTATCTGGACAATAAGGATCTGTTGATGGTTGGGATACTGTTTTCTGGAGATTAAAGGGAATATATTCAGCTCAGCCTCTTTCCTACAAAGTATTAAAAGGATCATTGTCTAGAGAATTCAAGCAGTCCAAGAAGAAAGACCTAAGAATTCGGTGTTGAAGGGCACCTCAACAACAGAGAAGCCTACAAACAAGCCCCAACCACTATACAAACAGGCTACAGGGTGCCTCCCCCAAACATGAGTAGACAGCTAAGATTCCCCAGGTCAGGAGGAAAATCTGCGGCATGGAAAACAGATCCCAAAGAACAAAGAGAAGAAAGAAACATTTAGAAAAGACACAATAAAACTATAACAACTTCAGAAAGATAAGAAAATGCTGCATTCATGAAATAGGAGTACTTTAGAGACCATTAGTAGAAATGAAAGTCTCAATAAAAGATTTGGAAGATACTATTGTAGAAATTTCCCAGAAAGTAAAGAAAAATGACAAAAAGATGGGAATTAGGAGAATGTCTAATGCTTGAATATTAAGAGTTCTATAAAGAAAGCATAGGGAAAATATAGGGGAGGAAACTATCAAAGAAATAATTCAAGAAAATTCCCCAGAACTAAAAGGCTTGTTTTCAGATGGAAAGGATCCATTTAATTCCAGCACAATATTTGAAAATAAAACCACAGAAAAAGATATATATATATATATATATATATATATATATATATAGAGAGAGAGAGAGAGAGAGAGAGAGAGAGAGAGAGAGCGCGCCTGGCATTTGTGAGGCGTTGGATTGATTCCCAGCACCACATATAAATAAATAATAAAATAAAGGTCCATCAACAGCTAAAAAAAGAAATGATTACTTAAAAAGAAAGAAAGAAAGACTAGTTTAGTGGTAGAGAACTTGCCTAACGTGTGGGGGTCTGGGTTCAATTCTTAGCACAGAGAGAGAGAGAGAGAGAGATACAGACAGACAAGAACACTGGAGACCAAGGAAAGAGTATAAAGATTTCTAAACACAGGCCATATATAAAGCATCAGGAATCAGAATGCCTGGAAACCAGGGGGAGAAAAATAAAGCATTGCTTTCAAAATTCAGAGGGAAAATTTTTTTGCAGCCCCAAATTCTACAACATATTTCAATTAAGTACAAAGGCAAAAATGGAGACATTTTAAGACATGAATTATCTAATGAACTTAACTCCTGTGCATAGTTCCCCAGGAAGTTTCTGAAGGATGTATACCACCAAAACAAGAGAAGAATAAAGGGTAAGAACGACACAAGAAGAGAAAATCCTGATGCAAGAGATATGCAAAGGATTTCCCTAGCATAACACTGAAGAGATGTCTTGGGAAGACAGCTGAGCAGCAGGCAGAGAGCAGCCAAGTCAGCCCTAGGCAAGTCGAAAAGCTCAGGGAGAGATTCTCCAAAAAGATGAAGAGGGAAAGCTCATGATGATGAGTCTGAAAATGTTCAAAGGAGATTTAGACAACCTTGGAGAGCTGGTGGTTGAATTAATTAGACTATAGAGAAAACTAAAGGGGGAAGAAAACACAATTATTAACATCAGAGAAAATTACAAGTTGTTCACTGAAGGGTAAATAGTCATAGCAAACCACAAAGCTCATGTACAAATGGTGTCTCCACAGTTATTACAATGAAAACATGGAGTCTTGTCCTAACCAGAATAGGATGGAGCAACACAAGTGTGAGAGAATTCAATCTTTATCTATCATGGTAGAAAGTCAATTGATAATGTCTAATACTGAAAGGACAAGAAGTAACACTAGAAGTGTATTATTTAGTTGTGGCTCAGCTGTAGAGCTCATGTTTAGCATGTGTGAGGCCCTGGGTTTGATCCCCAACACCACAGAAAGAAAAATAATAAATAAAGGGAAGGAAAAGAAAAAAGAATCAAATTTAAAATATTTAAAGATTTGAAAGTTGAAATTTAAAGATTTGAAAATTGTTGCCTCTGAGGAAAGAAACAGGGTGGAGGATAAAGCAATGTATTTTGTAACAAGACTTGGAAGGTTATTAACTGAGACTATGTGCACAATATCTGGGAATAAAAATAAAGACTAATTGGAAACAAGAATGAATAAATGCATGAAGAAAGCAACCAAGAAACCTATTTAGCCCTGCTAAGAAAATCCTGTGGTGGTGAGTGAGGAAGGAACAGAACTAGTTCAACACTTCAAAGCCAAGTGGGAAAGGGATCAGCAATGAAGCCTAGGAGGAAAGACCACTGCTTGAATGTATAATTAGGTTTATGGGAAGAAGGAAACATGGGTGAACCACCAGCACTATAAATTTCACCTTCTGGCTATTTCCTGATTTCATTCACTTCTCTCCAACTTCATAACTGCCATCTCAATCAAGGCAACCAGTACCACTCTCTTATGTGAATTCAACAGCCTCCTGCCTTTATTCCCTCCCAGTTCACTGTCCACAGCAGCCAGATTGCCCTTTTTGGTTATATCATCCATATGGCTTAATGACTTTCCATAGACTTCAGCTAAACCAAGTGATCTGACAGGAACTACACATTTTTAAATAATCTCTACATCGTATCTTCCCTTCACTACCCCATTAGCACAAAAGGACAGGGCCATAAGCAAACTTCACGGATCAGCTCAGCTCTTTTATTCAGGAATGAAGTTTCCTGCAGGGATGGGGTGACGCGCCTCTGATGGACCCACTTTCCTGGTGGAAAATGAGCCACTGGCCAAAGGAGGAGTCTGAGAGGTGATTTAGTGAGTGTGTCAGTTTGGGTACTCAGGAATTTGAGGTTGGGGGTTGTGACCGCTTGAGAGGATTTATCTTGGAAGAGATTAGTGTTTCCTAGAGACTATCATTCTAGGTTTGATGAAACACTTTCTCCCCACCTGTAGCCAGCATCTGAAAAGGATTTATCTTGAAAGAGATTAAAGCTATCAATGTATGGCTTTCCCAAGGGTTTTTCATTTTCCATGTCTAACATACCCCACCATGTGAACATGGTGTCCTTCCTCTATTTTGCCGTGCTCATTCTCCACTGAATCTTCCCAACCTTGCCCTCTCCATCTGCCTAATTATTACATATTCTTCAAGATGTGACTCTGCAAAACCTTGCCTGACCTCCTAACCAGAATGGTTACCCTTCTGAGAGTTCTGTAACACCCCATCGTACAGCTGAGCACGCTAGACCTCTCTCCTAAACAGCAAGCTCTAAGAAAACTGAGACAAGGCCAGTCTTAATCTCTCTATTGGCCATGATTCAACGGGTCGCAAATGTTAGCTCTTCACTCACACTAGCTAACACAGGTGGGAACTGATTAGCTCTTAGTGTCCAGGAGTGGAGGCAGTCCCACCTGTAGCCAGGGCCATCAGCTCTCTCTCTTCCCCTACCAGGTCTGATTCTCTCTGTGAATTAATCTTACTCTCTCCTATGACACACAGACTTCCTCCACCATCAGTTCTTATTCTTCCAACCTTGGGATTCAAAATAGCAAGGTAGTCTTCCTTACCTGATCTGGAAGAAGAGTCCTGGGAAAGACAGATTCACTTTGCTGGAGGCTGTGCCAGTCCCTCAACAAAGGAACAAGGAACTTGGGGGCAGCCTTGAGTTCTCAGGGAAAAACAGAGGGATTGGGCAGTCTCACTGGCCAGGTATGGGTCTGTTACCAGAAGACGGAAAGGACATCCATGATTGGAAAAATACCTACCACATTCACTTTATATTCCCAGTGCTCAATAAGTGGCAGCTGACCCTATAAAGGATTATTTGTTGAATACACCCACATATACCCTGAGTGCATGATACCACATCTGTTCTCTTTGCTGGGGAAATTTTAGTGAAAGTGTGGGATTGCTGCAGCTAATTAGTCAGAAGAAAACAACAATAATAGCAAATGCTTATGTAACTCCTATGGAGCTGTTCCAAGTGCGTTGATATACATCAAGCCACAACAACAGATACTCCTTGGTAATTTGGAGGTTGAAGAGGTGGAAGGAGCAGATAATTGTTGATACCAAAATTAGGCCTCATGAGGGAACTGGGTTGTCCTTGTCCAGAAGTTGCTGCAGGATTGGGAAGTGCTGGAGTCTCTGGAGGGCTTCTAAGGGAATAATAAATACTAAGACCATGATCAGGTCATCCAGGCTTGTTCTTAGGAACCAGATCCTTGTCAAGCAAACAAAGCCTCCCCACACAACAATTCTCCCTGCACCTCTTATTCTTCCATGTCTTGACAACACTTTGCTCTGAGTTATAGAAGAACTGCAAGTGAGTGTCCAAAAACTGAACCCCTCTTCCCACTTCTAACCAAGGTCATAGGAAAAATGAGACAGAACAGTAGGCAGAGGGGGATTGAAATAGACAGTGAATGGAAATAAACCAATTACATTTAATTTTTCATTATGGCCACTTAACATTATTTATGTATTTATTCATTCATTCAACAAATACTTATTCAGTTTCCACCATGTACAGGTACTGTATAAGGTGCGAGTGAAACAACAATGACAAGATATTTCCCATCCTCAATAAGCCCAATCTGTTGGAAGTCTGCTTTCTTCATCTTTAATTTTTCAGAATGTTGTCATTTTAGAAATGGGGGACAAGGAGATGGGTGCAGAATAGAGTGTCTAAATGGCCAGAGAATTCTATTGGGTAACACAAACTCCACTGAACTTGGCTCTGGGCAGTTCTCCTGTGAGTATCATGTACTTTCTATCCTATCATCTTTACCCAAGGAGTGACTTCAGCCATACACATATGGCCAGTGATAAAATTCAGCATAAAATAGAATTCAACAAGCTGAGATGAAGGGCAACTAAAAATGAAACCTCAAAGGATTCTAATTCTGCAACATTTGGGGAAATTCCTGATCTTATTAAGGGAACATGATATGGTTCCTAGGAAGGAAGGAAGGAAGGAAGGAAGGAAGGAAGGAAGGAAGGAAGGGGCCCAAACTGATGGTAAGTAAGCAGGGAAACATAACAATTTCAATAACTGTCTAAGCCTGGAACAAAATCTTTCATTGGCTCTTGGCTTACTCAAAAATAGGATGTTTACATACATGTTCCTATAAATTTCTTGGAGAGTTCATCCTTGCACCACAATTAGTTTGTTTATTTATTTGTTAACTTGTGTGTTTAGAACTTCCTTTTTCCAAGAAAGATTTCAGGTTGCAACTACTGTAATACCTTCAAACAGAAATTGAACCAATCTATGTGGTTTTCTTTACCTTCATAAAAAAGGGATTTCTACTGAATGGAGAAAAAGTTATCCCAGTAGCAAAGAAGTACAATAGGCTAGTCTGCAAAAGTAACATTCAGAAGTCCTCTGAGTCAAACAAATGATATTCAAAATGTGCATATTGAAGCCTGGTGTGGTGGTGCATGCCTGCAATCCAGTGACTCAGGAGACCGGGCAGGAGGGTTGCCAGTTCAAAGCCAACCTTAGCAACTTAGAGATGCCCTAAGCAACTTAGTGAGACCCTGTCTCTAAATAAAATACAAGAAAAAGGCTAAGGATGTGGCTCAGTGGTTAAGCATCCCTGGGTTTAATCCCTGGTACCAATGTGTGTGTGTGTGTATACAGAAATCACAGGTTTGTAAAGAATACTGTGCCTATGTAAATTCTTAGAGGGAGTTGGATTATTAATTTTCAAGCTATAAAGTGATGCTGTCAAAGCTGTCAAAGATACTGTTGTGATACAAGAGCATGTCAAGCTTTATGGTAGGAACCATTTATTACAAGAGTTTAGAATGTGACCATGAAATAACCCATTAATAGTGTACCCCTGACCAACAATTGGCACTAGATAATGATAAAAGTACATTATTTTTCACTAGAAAAGATGATTCTTTTTCTATCTGGATAAGTGTACTAAAGACTTTTTTAGAAAAACTTTATTATTGTAAATCTCTTTCACTCAGAACATTACACTGATAGATTTTGAGGCTTCTTATAGAGGTAATGGTCACTGCCATGGGGATAGGCTAGAAACCATGTCCTTAAATGACAGCAGCCCTTCACTGCCAACCCAAATTTCAAGCTTCGATGGCATTTCAGAAGACATAGGAAGTGTTAAATGTAAATAAGAAGAAAAATAGCTTAGGTTTTAACACTTCTAACCCTATTGCAAGTTTTTCTGAAAGGTAATAGAAATCTCAACTTCAATTTTCAACATTTGGGTTTTGTTCAAAGATAATGTTGCAGATAATTTCACTAACCCTGAGTATCCTTTTGTCCTCCACCAACCTATGCAGGTGGAAATGGACTGGTAGAAATGGACCTGAAGGTCAATTATCTATTCCATGAATACTTATGGAGGAACAATTGTATAAGGCCACACTAAATGCCAATATTTCAAAATCCCAGCTGTTAAGGAGCCTCCATGCCAGTAGGAAAATAAGATAATGTTATGTGCAAAATTGAAATAAGAGTATGGGGCTATGTGTTACTAAATGATAAATGGGGAAAGCATTAATAGCTGCTAACTTTCTGAGAAGGAAGGTAAGTCTAGAGAACAGAGAGGCATTGTGACCTGGTAGAGCCCAATTGCCTGCATTTAAATCCCAATTTGACCTTTGCCAGTCCTTTGACCTCAAGTAAGTTACTTTACTTCTCTCTGCCTCAATGTCCTGATCTGTAATGAGCAAAGAGGATGCAGGGAGATAATGTAGAAGCAAAAACTGACACTTGGCCTTGTTTCCATGTGCCTAAGGTTTTACATTCCATAATCAGGGGGGAAAAACAGTACCTTGTGATTCATAGATAAATCTAAAATAACAATCACCCTGATTCTCTTTCCATGAATAATTAATTCCTCCAAAGTTCTCATAAACTCCCTTTTATCTCTAAAAAAAAAACTTATCTCTTTTTTGTTGTTGTTATGTTGGTTTCTGAACATGTCATAACTTTTTGTGAAAATGATAATCATGTGGGAAAGTTGTTGCTTTTTCACCCTAAAAAAATATGTTAATTCTAAAGCCAGGCGCAGTGGCACACACCTGTAATTCTAGTAGCTCAGGAGCCTGAGACAGGAGGATCACGAGTTCAAAGCCAGCCTCAGCAAAAGCAAGGCACTAAGCTACTCAGTGAGACCCTGTCTCTAAGAGAATACAAAATAGGTCTGGGGATGTGGTTCAGTGGTCGAGTGCCCCTGTGTTCAAATCCCTGGTAAACACCCGCACCCATCCCCCTGCCTAAAAAAAAAAGATATATCAATTCTATAACCTTAACAATTTTTAGGTTTGGGCCCTTTAAATCCTTCTGTATGTATTTGGCAAACAGGGCTTCTGAAGTCTGACTCTCCCACATTCTTTGCAAGTCAATTTTCTGTTTCCTTTTCTAGATGTTCTGTCTGAGTCTCTTTTTGGCAGTAATAATACCTACCTCCTAAAGTGTTGGAAGGATTAGCTGAGTAAATATTTATAAAGCACTTAGCACAGTATGAGGCTTTTGTTAAATCATGAAATGGCACAGTATGAGAAGACTTCCCAGAGAAGGGCAAACTTGACTTGGTGGAGGGAAATCATTTGGAGGGAGAGAGGAACTGGTTTGAGGGTAAAGATGTGAAGAAGCAATTGAAGAGCAGAGAGGCCACTTCCTTGGATGGGAACAAAAGACCGTGTGGTGAGAGAGAGAGAGAGAGAGAGAGAGAGAGAGAGAGAGAGAGAGAGCACACAAGGGAGTGTCCTGTTTTGAATCATACATCGAAGGGCCTGTTCTTGTTGAGGAAAATAATAGGGAGTGAGGGACACGTTTATACTCAGTGACATGACACGGCCACAACTCTGCCAGAAGAAATTTTTACTTCCAAAAATGCCTTCAGGGCCGGTACCACCATTATCATGAATCACTGAAGCTTAGCTTTCTCTTGCCAGTTGCCTACTGCTGCTGCTGCTGCTGCTGCTGAAAATGGATCGCATCGTGGCTTCTTGCCCACTCCGCCAACCCCGCTAATGTCAGGGGCTGCTGGGTCCTGGCAGTCTGCTTGGAGGCCACAACTGAAGTTATTCTGTAAACCAATGAGAGAAGCCACAGTGAGCTTCTTTAGTATGTCCTGATGGCATTTCGTTTCTGCCCGTCCTAATTGAGGTCAAGCCACTTCAGATCAGCAAATAATTGCTGCTAGCACACTGTGTAGTGTCCAGCCTTCCTTCAGTTCCTTTAGAACTCCCCCTCCACTGATCATGAATCTAGAAGTGGAACATGTGATCTGGAAGAACAAGAACAAAGCTCAAAACCTCATCCTACCTGGTAGGATTGGGGTGAGAGACCATAAATGCTCTCATGTCAAAGATTTGGTCCCCAGGGTGTTATTAGGAGGTGATGGAACCTTCAAGAGGTGAAACCCGTTGGATGTCTTCTGGTCACATGAAGGTGTGCCCTCCAAGGGGATATTTGGACCCTTCTTCTCTATTTTCACTTCACCTCATTGCCATGAGGTGATCAGCTTCCTCCATCACACAGTCCCACCATGATGTACTTTCTCATCACAGGTCCAAAAGCAATGGGCCAATTGACCATGGACTAAAACCTCCAAACTTGTAAGCCAAAACAAACCTTTTCTCTTTTTGCATTGATTATATCAGGTATTTTGTTATAGTAATACAAAGCAGATTAGCATACCATGTAACTTCAAAATATACTACAAAGCATAGTAATGACAACATACATGGTACTGGCATAATAACCACACGTAGACCAATGGAACTACATTGAGAGCCTACAAATAAACCTGCACATTTATGGTAAATTGATTTTCAAAACAGGTATTAAGAAAACAATGGGTAAAAGGATAACCTGTTCAATAAATAGTAATGGGAAAACTGGATATCTACATGTAGAAGGATCTCATTCCATACACAGAGATCAACTCAAAATGGATCAAAGACTCTAACATCTGTCTAGGCAATGATTATTTGGATATGTCCCAAAAAAACACAGGCAATAAAAACAAAAATAGAGAAATTGGATTATATCAAACAAACAAAAAAACTTCTACACAGCAAAGGAAATAATCAACAGAGTGAGAGACAGCCAGTAGAAAGGGAGAATATATTTGTAAAACATCTGATAAGTGGTTAATATCCAACATATATAAGAAACTCAGACAATTCAATAGCAAGAAAACATAACTTATTTTTTTAATAGGCATAATATCTGAATTGATATTTTTCAAAAAAGACATACAGAGGCTGGGGTTGTGCCTCAGTGGTACAATGCTCACCAAGCATGTATGAGGCCCTGGGTTCAATCCTCAGCACCACATAAAAATAAGTAAGTGAAAAAAGACATACAGCTAGGCTCAGTAGTGCATGCCTGTAATCCCAGTTACTTGGGAGGCTGAGGCAGGAGGATTGCAAGTTCAAGATCAGCCTGGTCAAGACCCTGTGTCAAAATAAAAAATAAATAAAAGGGCTGGGAATATAATTCAGTGGTAAAGCACCCTTGAGTTCAGGTATTAAGAAAACACACACACACACACACACACACACACACAGCCAAAAGATTTATCAAAAAATGTTCAACATCACTAATCATCAAGAAAATTCAAATTAAAGCTATAATGAAATACCATCTCACAGCTGTTAGGTTGGCATTATCAAAATGATGAAAAAAACTAATAGTCCCATATCTTAGCCATGTAATAAATTTTGTGTTCTTTTTGCTGTAGAAAAAAAAGGATGAAGGATAACAAGGGTTGGTGAGTATGTGAATAAAAGGGAACACTAGTATACTGTTGCTGGGAACATCAATTAGTATGGCCATTTTGGAAAAGAGTATAGAGGTTCTTCAAAAAGTTAAAAATAGAACCACAATATGATCAAATAATCCCACTATTGAATATTCCCAGAAAATGAAATCAATGTGTTAAAGACATATCTACCCTCCCATGTTCATTGCATGCTACTCACAATAGACAAAGAATCAACTTAAGTGTCCATCAACTGATGAATGAATAAAAGAAAATATAGACTATATGCACAATGAAATACTAGTCAGGCTTTAAAAAGGAGCTTCTGTCATTTGTCATGAATGGACTGGGAAGACAATATGCTAAGTGAAATATAGCCAGACACAGAAAGATAAATACTATACTATCTCATTTATATATGAGATCTAATAGCATTGAAGTGGAGAGTAGATTGGTGGTTACAAGGATTCGGAGTTTGGGGGCCAGAAAGATATTAATCAAAGGATACAAGATTTCATGAAGATAGGAAGAATAATTCCAAGAGATCTATTATATAACAAAGTGACCAAAATTAAAATCAATGTGTTGTATTTTGAAAATTGCTGAAAATAGATTTTGAATGCTCTTACCACAAATAATGATAAATCACTCACAATGGACCCATTTCACAACATATACATATTTCAAAATTGCACATTGTATACCATAAATATGCACAATTTTATTTGGGAATTTAGCAAAAAAAGTATTTTTTTGGAATTGACTTATGGACCATTCAGAGAGTATTACAAACGTTTTGCAAACATTGGTTTGACACCTAATTCCCCTTTGCCTTTATATTTTCTATCCCCTTGATTCTATACTACCTTCTAACTTTTAAAAAATCAATGGAGCATGTGCAGGAAATCAAAAGATTTTTTAATTTTCCTGCCAGTTAGAAGAACTGCCTGCCAAAATCTTTGATTCCCACCAGAATCTTCTAATCTCAATTTTTTTCTGTATCTGCAAAGGAGTCCATAGTTTTGTGGTTATGCTTTAGGGAATGTTACTATTTACCTATAGCAGTTCCAATTGCTAGATTAAATCATTTAATTGGTCTGCTGCTGAGAAAAGAGCATTGGGTTCTTATCCTGACCTCAACTCATGGCATACTCTCAGATAAGATCTACACTCACTGAACCTGATTTTTCACACCTGTAAAACAGGAGGGTAGAATTTGTACATACAATATCTAAGGTTCTTTCCAACATTAAAATTCCATAACCTATTATCTCACGTGTATCTAATCAATCAAGGTGCCCTAAGACTTCCATCTCACTCCAGTCAGAATGGCAGTTATCAAGAATACAAACAACAATAAGTGTTGGTGAGGAGGTGGGGAAAAGGTACACTCATACATTGCTGGTGGGACTGCAAATTGGTACAACTGCTCTGGAAAGCAGCAGATTCCTCAGAAAACTTGGAAGGGAACCACCATTTGACCCAGCTGTCCCACTCCTTGATCTATACTCAAAGGACTTAAAATCAGCATACTACAGTGACAAAGCCACATCAATAGCAGCTCAATTCACAATAGCTAAACTATAGAACCAACCTAGGTACGCTTCAGCAGATGCACAGATAAAGAAAATGGGGTATATATACACAATGGAATATTTCTAAGCGATAAAAAGAATGAAATCATGGCATTTGCAGGTAAATGAGTGGAGCTGGAGAATATCATGCTAAGTGAAATAAGCCAATCCCCAAAAAACAAAGACTGAATGTTTTCTCTGATACGTGATGCTGATCCATAATGGGGAGGGGTTAGGGAAGAATGGAAGAACTTTGGATTGGTCAGAAAGGAGTGAGGGGTGGGGAGAGTATAAGGGGGTGGGAAGGATTGTGGAATGAGTCAGACATTATTACTCTATGTATGTGTATGATTGCATGACTTGTGTGATTCTGCATCGTGTACAGCCAGAGGAATGAGAATTGTGCTCCATTTGTGTACCATATGTCAAAATGTATTCTGCTGGCATGTATGACTAATTAGGACAAATTTTTAAAAAATTATTTTGAAACAAACTCATTAAAAAAAAAAGATGCCTTAATACAAGTCACCAAACTCTGTGGACTAAACGGATTGTGGTAGAAAACTTCTGATTTGACTCCCAATGTCCCTCACCTCCCTCCTGTGTCCATGCGCTTATGTAATCTCCTCCCTTTAAATGTGGGCTGGACCCAGCATCTTGTTTCTAACTGATAGAACACACAAAAGCAATGAGATGTCACTTGGCTGATTAGGTGCAATGCTGCAAAACTAAGTGATTCTAACCTGATGCTAACCACCTGGAGTTAAAGCAGACACATAGATTTCAGGGCACAGTCCCCAACAATATCTGCACATCAGAAACCAGACCCAAGTTTGGAGATTCCCCAGGCCACTGGCATTTTGGAGCAACTATCTACAAATTTGGGGAGTTTTCACAGTCTCCTCAGGTTCTAAAGTCCACTAGAACAACTCACATAACTCAGGAAAATGCAATACTTACAAATTATAGCTTTATTGTAAAGGATACAAATTAGGACCACCAAATGCAGAAACACATAGGGCAAGATTGGGAAGGGTCCCACATGCATAGTTTCCATGCCCTCTCCCTGTGGAGTCAGGATACACCATGCTCCTGACACATCAATATGTTCACCAACCAGGAAGTATATACAAACTTCAATGTCCAGAGACTTTATTGACATTTCAGTATGTAGGTAAGATTGGATGAATCATTGGTCATGTGGTATGATTGAATTCAATCTCCAACCTCATCCACTCCCCATCCAGAGGTCAATTAGAAGTTCCAACCCTCTAATCACATGGTTGGTTTTTCAAGCATAGCAACCACTATCCTGAAACTGTATAAACCCCATCGTGAGTCATCATGTTAACACAAACTCAGGTGTGGTTGAGGGGCTAATGATGAATAACAAACACATTCCTATGACCCAGGAAATTCCAAGGATTTAGAGGTTATTTCCCCTGAACCAGAAGCAAAATTAAGACAAATTCTGCACCTTTCAACGTTAAAACATTACCAGACCGTGACCTTTGTCTTGCTAGTAGAATGCCCCTCAGATTGACCTTGATGAAGCATGTGAGATGGGACTGAAGCTCTCAGGTGAAAATGCTGGAGGAGCTGAATCTCTTCAATAACTCCATGAGTTATGTTGAAAGTGGCTCTTTCCCCAGCTGAGCCTTCAGATGAGGAATTCTGCAGCTTTATGAGGAATTCTGAAGCCTAGTCCATCCTGTGTCCCTAAATCATGGTAACTGTGAAATCATGAACATAAATTGTTTTAATCTGCTAAATTCTGAGGTAATCTATTACATAGCAACACACACACACACCACACACACCACACACACACACACACACACACACACACACAACTAATGTATTGACTACATTATGACCAAAAGCCAGTGATGTCCCGAACACAGATAACTTAGAAGATTAACCGATGGATCTCCTATAGAAATATTTAGTAAATGATCAAATGAAATGGATGTGTTAAGGAGAAAACTACTACCAACCCGAACTTCTTGTCCTAGAAACAAAGTTGGAATTGCTTGGCAATAAATCCTAAAAGCTAACAATGTTCATTTTAAGCTGTGTGCTAGGCATGGTTCTAAGTATTTTGTTTATAGTCTCTCATTTAATTCTCACAGAAATTCTATAAAGGAGTTATCTTTATTAATCCTATTGTAGATAAGGAAACTGAGGCACAGAATTAAATGGCTTAACCTAGCTCGAGTAAGAAGTTAATAGAGTGAATATTTGAACCCTCAGTGGCCAGAACACAACCAATGCATTAAAACACTACCTACCATACATTTCCTCCAAAAAAAACTCAAACTGTAAAAAGTGAATTGCCTGTTAAACTGGTTAAGTGTCTATATTCTTATTAAAAAGAATTGATCCCCCTCAAGTTTTTAACTACTTATTATGTGACATTGTTTACAAAGATATTATAAAGTATCAAATTATTCTACAATATCCTATGATATCTTATAATCAAAATAAAACCAAGGACTAAATCAAAATAAAGAAAATATAAAGATAGAGGGAAAAAAAGGAATGAAGCTTTGAAAAAAGTGAGAGCTACAAAGTCTTTTTTCATTGGGCAACAATGAAAACCACAAAATTAACTCTGAATGTTCAAAGTTCCAGTACAAAGCAAAAGTATATATGGTCAATTTTACATGATCCACAGTCATCTCAAAAGATTAAAGCAATTAGTTGCATAGGACAAGAATAGTCATTCCTACTTGAAACCAAAGGAAAAATGTTCCTGTATGCTCTCACAAAGGAGATACTATACAATATAGTTCTGACCTGCCACGGCACATAGGAGGCTAAACAGTGCTTCTCAGCTTTCTGCTAACGGCTCAGCTCATGCACAGATTAACTAGAAATGCCTCACCTCTCCTTTTTTTTTCCTTTTTTAATTTCTCAAAATAAATTTTTTTAGTTCCTCCTACTCTCTGGTACCTTCTCTTCTGACATTAGAGCATGGTGAAAAGACGGAAATTCATAGCTGAAAGTGAAGACCAAATACAAAATCACTCTTACAATTATGGTTCTCATAAAGAGCGAGAGGAGAGGGAGGGAAAAGAGGACCTAGTGCCCTATATAAATAAATTGCTTCCTTCATATCGACAGCTAACTCTCCTCCATAGTTATAGGCCCTGTGTTCTGCTATCCTGCCAGTCAAATTTTAAATTTGCTCTTACGATACAGTAGATTCTAGCATATATCTTCTCCTTTTACAGTTGCAATAAGATTCTTTTTAATCTCTTTGCTGTGAAATCTTAATCCTCTAACACTATCCTCAACAGCCAAGCTGGGAAACGTCCTACCCTGTGCAGCTATTTGAAGTCTCTGGCCAACCTATTTGAATGCTCATTATTTCCTGGATCCCAATGACCTTATAAATGAAGCTATTATATGATTATGGAAGAACTGTTAAAAATAATATCAGGAAGCCAGGGGATATAAAACAAAGCATGAGTAATTGCTTTGGTCTGTGATCGTTAAATGTTTGGTATCCATAAAAGGCAAAGCACTTAAAGTGGGGCAGGATGAGGCAAAACACTACCCAACTTCTTCCCAGAGTGCCCTTTTGCAGATTGGTGCATATGGTTAGCCTTCTGATCTGCATGTGATTATTAGACTAGACAAGTGATTCTCAAAGGTACGTTCTATTTTTTTGGGGGGGGGTACTGAAACCACTGATCCAGGCCCTTTTTATATTTTTCTTAGAGACAGGGTCTCCTTAAGTTGCTTAGGACCTCACTAAATTACTGAGGCTGGCTTTAAATCCACAATCCTCCTGTCTCAACCTCCCAAGCTACTGGGGTTACAGGCATGCACCACTGCATCCAGCTCAAGGGTAAGGATTATCCCTCTCTCCACCTGAGAGGGATTTATTAGAATCTAGAGAAGTGAACTCTGGAAATCACATTACATTATAATATTTTGCATTGGGAAAAAAGGAAAATGCTTATTTTAATTGCCAAAACTTATAAAAGTAGTGCTCAACAAGATCCTATTGGCTGCAGAGAATATGGAGAACAGGTGATTCTCAAGAGCACTAATCTCTAGAGCATATAAAGAACTCAAAAAGCAAATACCAAAAAAACAAAAAACAAATAATCCTATCAATAAATGGGCCAAGGACCTGAACAGACACTTCACAGAAGAAGAAATATAAATATATATATATATATATATATATACATACAAATATATGAAAAAAATGTTCATCATTGCTAGCTATTAGAGAAATGCAAATCAAAAGTACTCTAAGATTTCATCTCACTCAAGGAAGAATGGCAGCTATTTTTGTACAAACAACAATAAGTGCTGGTGTGGATGTGGGGGAAAAGGCACACTCATACATTATTGGTGGGACTGAAATTGATGCAGCCAATATGGAAAGCAGTATGGAGATTCCTTAGAAAATTGGGAATGGAACCAACATTTGACCCAGCTAACCCACTCCTTGGTCTATACCCAAATGACTTAAAAAGAGCATACTACAGGGACACAGCCACATCAATGTTTATAGCAGCACAATTCACAGTAGTTAAATTGTTGAACCAACCTAGATGCCCTTCAGTAGATGAATGATAAAAAGAAATGTGGCATTTATACACAATGGAATATTACTCATCAATAAAAAAGAATAAAATCATGACATTTGCAGGTAAATGGATGGAGTTGGAGGAGATAATGTTAAGTGAAGTTAGCGATTTCCAAAAAAACAAATGATGAATATTTTCTCTGATATAAGGAGGCTCATTCATAGTGGGGTAGGGAGGGGGAGGAGCATAGGAGGAATAGACAAACTCTAGATAGGGCAGAGGGGTGGGAGGGGAAGGGAGGGGGCATGGAGTTAGAAGTGATGGTTATCATTAGCTTAAGTACATGTGTGAAGGCTTGAATTGGTGTGAATATACTTTGTATACAAAAGATGTTTAATAATCATGGTAACAGGAAAAATCAAATTAAGAGTTTTCCTTAAATATCAAAAAAAAGAAAACCATTATATCAGACAATGGACTGCCTAATTCAGTTTTTATTCTCCCAGTATTTATGATTTCTTTTGTATAATCTCTAGGACAAATAAACCTAATCCATGGTGATGGAATGAATATTAAGTGGTCGCTTGGGACACGGGGTGGGAAATGAAGATCAACCGGAAAGGGGCACAAGGGACCCTTTAGGGGAAATGGAAGTGGTCTTTATCTTGTTTGGGGTGGCATGAGCATATATATTTAATGTCACATATCACACTACCCAATTAAAATGTGTGCATTTTGTTATATGCAAATCATAAAGTCTATTTCAAAAGGGAATGCAACATGTTAAAAACTGAATTCATGGTACCCTTCACAGCAAAATCACTCCTCCTGGGCTTCCCTCCCTCAGGAAATGTCGACTCCATCCTCTCATTTGTGCAGATCCTAAAGTCATCTTTGATTCCTCTTCATTTTGTCTATAATTCCTTTATTTTCATCCACGTATGGTGCCCGTGTGTCTCCTCTGCTCAAAACCCTGTTAACAGTGTCCTTGATGATTCAGGATGAATTCCAAAGTGCTTACACAGCCTCCAGGACACTCCATGATCTTTCCCCAGCCCTCTTCCCACATAGAAATAGTCTCCCTTCTCTACACACACATGCCTGCCTTTTGCTTTTACACTCACCCTCCTCACTCACTAGGCTCCAGGCCCACTCTCCTCTATGCTATGTTTGTGTTGTTTTGTTTTGGGATACCAGGGATTGAACCCAGGGGTACTTAACCACTGTGCCACATCCCTGGCCCTTTTTATTTTTTATTTTGAGATAGGTTCTTGCTAAGTTGTTGAGGCTGGCCTTGAACTTATAATCCTCCTGCCTCGGCCTCCCATGCACACTTTTCCCTCAGGAGCTTTGACTTGTTCCTTTGCCTTCGATTGACATTCTCCCAAATATCCTAAAGCCTCATCAGAAAGGCCATCACTGACTGCCCTACAGAATAGCGTTCCTGTCAATCTTTATCACTTGATCCTACTTTTTTCCTCATTATAATAATCACCACCATCTTACATAATATACTTTGGGGTTCTTTTCCTCTCCTAACTAGAATTTTTTTTTTAATATTTTTGTCACTGACATATTCTAAGAGCCTAGAGCAATATCTGGGATGTTTAAAATGATCAGTACACTTTTGCCCAAGGAGTCCATTTTTCTTTCCTTTCAAGTCTGAAATCAATCTTAAAATTGACATGACTTGGGTTGGGGCTGTAGCTCAGTGGCAGATCACTTGCCTAGCATGTGTGAGGCACTAGGTTAGCACCACATAAAAATAAATAAAATAAAGGCATTCTGTCCATCTACAACTACAAAACAAAATTGTTTTAAAAATTGACATGACTTGTCCATCCCTTAGTCTCTCCTCATTAAATGGCCTCATCAGTCACCTGTTGCTCCCAAACCTAGGAATCAGCTTTGATTCCTCTCCTCACCTCATCTCTCACATTCAATTCATCAATCCTTTTAGATCCATCTCCAAAATATAACCCTAATCCATCTATTTTTTTTTATATTTCTACTGCCACCATCCTATTCCAAAACAACATTATTTCTGCCCTGAATTATTAAAAGAGTCACTTGAATGCAAGTGGTCCAAATGTCCATGTTCCTACTCCCATTATATCGCTTTCTCTATCTTGCACCTAGGACCTCATAGGGAGTTCCCTAAGATCATCAAGCAGAGAAAGACAAAACTCAGGCCTAGTTTACCTCCGGTTCTGCATGAATAAGTGGATAGCAACAGCATTTTATACTCTTTCTAGGATATCCCCAGAGGACAGAGGTGAAGGAAGATGCAGAACTTCAAGTTATATGCAAGCCTGTACACTTTGCTAAAGAAGAAATGCTAAACCTATAATATATAATGATATATATAATGATATATATAATGATATATATAATATATATATAATTATATAGATATATGTGTATGTATGTATGTATGTATGTATATATCTCCAATGATTTGGCTAGTTGATCAAGAACTTGGCAAGAATATGATGGGAAAATTGGTGCAAGGAATATTGGGAAAGAGGTATGTGAATAGACTTTTCTGAATGGACCAAAAAGAAAAAAAGTGGAGATATTATGTTCCATGTGAATGTTCACCAAAAAATTGACTTCAACAAAGGAAAATTTTAATAATCAAGAGGATGGGTTGACTCATTCTGTGGCCACGAGTTGGTCTCTTTTCCCAGTCACCCTGTCATTGCTTAGTGGGCTCATGAACAAAGTATGTATGTCAGCAGGGGTAGAAGTTATGCCTGAGCTCAGCAAGTGGGACTTGCTTTCACCAAGGCTGTCCTGGTTATCGCCACTGCTGAGTGCCCAATCTGCCAACAGTGGAGACAACACTGAATCCCTGATATGGCACCATTCCCCAGGGTGACCAGCCAGTGGCCTGGTGGCAGTTTGATTATATTGGACCACTTTCATCAGGGGAGCAACAGTAATTTTTTTCTTATCAGAAGAGACACTTACACTGAATATGAATTTCCCTTTGGGTCACAGTGCAACTTTACCTCTTCATTACCACCCTCCAAGATCAGATAATAAGAATTACACTTCACATGCATCTTGTTACATTCAATGTCATTGCTATCTAAAATTACCTCCATTCATTTGTACAGTCATTTACTGTCCATTTTGTTCCACAATAAGTTTCATAAGAACTCTTATCTTTTGCTCTCTACTGCCCCTTGACTAGAACTGCTTAGTAACTTTTTTATATCTTTATTTTATTTTTTTATTTTTATATGGTGCTGAGGATCAAAAAGTTACTAAGCAGTTATAGGAGCCGGGTTTGTAGCTCAGTGGTAGAGTGCTTGCCTCACACAAACCTGGCTCCTATAACTGCTTAGTAACTTTTATATAAGAGGTACTCACAGGGGCTGGGGTTGTTGCTCGGCACTGGGTTCAATCCTCAGCACCACATAAAAATAAAATAAAGGTATTGTATCCAACAACAACTAAAAACAAACATTTAAATACAGAGGTATTCACAAAATAATTATCACAAAAATAAAGGAAAATGCACTTTTAAATATAAAGAGATGGAGTAGATTTATTATGGAAACTTTGCAAGCATTTTTAAATGAAACTAATAGCTGGGTAGAGTGGTGTACACCTGTAATCCCAACTACTTGGGAAGCTGAGGCAGGAGAATGGCAAGTTTAAGGACAACCTCAGCAACTTAGCAAGACCCTGCCTCAAAAGAGAAAATAAAAAGAGCTGGGAATATAGCTCAATGGTAGCATCACTGGGTTAAACCCCCACTACCAAAGAAAGAAAAGAAGGAAGGAAAGGAGGAAGAGAAAGAGGAAAGAAGAGGAAAATGACAAAAATAAAAACTAGTTGACTGATTTCCAGCAGGGGTAAAATATTTTGCATTTCAATATTAACCACTTGACCTTAAAAAGTTCAAACTCTTTGATTCATTAGTATCATGCCTGAGGAATCATTGAAAAAAAATTACAGTAAAATGTCTAAGTATAAACTCTTTATTACATTGTCTATATGGTAACAAAAAATTTAAAACCCTCTGTGTTAAACATTTGGTAAATGGCTAGGCAACTTGTAGACATTTAACATTAAAATTACCAACTGCCATGGTCTCAGTGTTTGGGTCCCTTTAAAAGTCATATGCTGAGGGGCTGGGATTGTAGCTCAGTGGTAGAATGCTTGCCTCCCACATGTGAGGCACTGGGTTCAATCCTCAGCACCAAATAAAAATAAATAAATAAAGATATTGTGTCCATCTACAACCAAAAAAAGAAAAATTTTTAAAAAGTCATATGTTGGGCTGGGGATGTGGCTCAAGGGGTAGCGCGCTCGCCTGGCATGCGTGCGGCCCGGGTTCGATCCTCAGCACCACATACAAACAAAGATGTTGTGTCCGCCGAAAACTAAAAAAATAAATATTAAAAATTCTCTCTTAAAAAAAAAGTCATATGTTGAAACCTGATCTTCAAAGTATTAAGTATTTGGGAGCTTTAAGAGGTAATTAGGTCATGAGGGTAGAGCCCTCATGAGCAGCATTAGTAGTCTTATAAAAGAGGCCCAAGAGAACTCATTTGTCCTTTTCACTGTGTGAGAACACAGAAAGACAGCATCATCTATGAAATAGAATAAGCTGTCCCCAGACCCTGAATCTGCTGACATCTTGGAATTTTGAGCCTCTGAAACTATGAGCAACAAGTTTCTGTTGTTTATAAACCACCCAGTTTATGGTACGTTAGTTATAACAGCCTGAATGGACTAAGTTACCAACCTTATATGATATCAAGGGAAAAATGTTTCTGGTATGTTGTGTTTTTAAAAAGCAGAATCTAAATTTATATATTACAAATATGTAAAATATGAGTTTAGCACATAAAGAATTGCAGAAAAGGGAAACATCTATATTAGAATGGCAGAAATATAGGGAACTTATGTTTTTAAATTTTTCTTTCATGCTGATTCATAAATTTTTATCAGAAAAATTTTGTACCAAATAAAATGATGTTTTTCTCAGACTTGGAGGCCACTATTGAACCTGAAGACAATTTTCCAGAACTTCTGGTACATAAGAATTTCTTGACATTCAAGATAAGTTCCCTGGACCCATCCCGGCCAAATCCACTGAATCCAAATCTCCAGGGAGGTACCCAAGAATCTTTTAATAAGCACAGATGAGTTAACAACCACTAATTTAGGGCAACAAATGACGTCATTGTGACTTAAAAGAGTCAATGTAATTTTCAGTCCACCAATTGATTTGCTCCCATAAGTACATGTTTCTCGTTCCTCCTTATTCCCTCTTATTAAAAGCCTCGACCTAGTTCTTGCAAAAGCTCACAAGGTAGCAATGTTCTCAAGTAATGCATGGTAACAGAAAAGAAATCTGGAGCCTGACCTGGGTTACTCAGTGAATTACAGGTAGAGAGTAGACCAAGATATTGTTTATGCAACCTGGAGGCAGAAAGAAGGAAACTAAATTTTTTAAGCAGCATTAAAGTGATTGCAATGATACATTGGGGAGAGGGCAATGATTGAAGAAGGAAGTAGGTAAGAATACAGATTTTATTTTCAAAGGTGACAGTTGCTTCTTTCTTTCAGACAACAATGTCTCAAGAAGCTCAGAAGCTGAGCAGGAGGGTGTGCATCTAGCTCTTTAAAGGCCTCCCTTCTCTAATCTATATGCACATCCGAGCCACAGTTGTTAACTCCAGAGCCCCATTTTTCATTCAGAAATATTTCAGACACCTCAGGTCTACAGCCCTTGTCATTTCATTTTCTCTGATCACTTGTCTCATTCCATGGCTCCAGTTCTGCAATCCACCCTTCAGCTCTTGGCATCTCCTATTGTGACATGTGATGAATTGGCTTTGCTTGACTCTGCCTTCACATCCTAATCTGGCTCTCGTGTGCTCCTGTTGCACCTGCTACAATACTGATCTCTTAAAACAAGCCCCCTCCAGGGGGTACAGGACAATGACCAATGGACAGGAAAGACACTGGAAATGCTATTTGCAGGCTTATCTTCACTTTAAAGCTGCAGATTCATTTTGGTCTATTATTTATGGCTTAGAACCCCAAACCCTTATGTCACATTTGGATGAAAGCAAGAAAAATAATAAAGAATTTTTAAATGAGATTTATTATCTCCAGGACCACGATTTTTATCAAAAACTCCACAGGCAGTAGTGTCTAGTGAGTCTTAAATCAGAAACACTTGTGATCCTGAGGCTGTGTCAATTAGAAGAATTTAACTTGGGGAATAATATCTTTCAGACTATAGATCATCTGTCGCTCACCCTGCTGACAGCTCCTCTATCACTGCCCAACCTGTGACGATGGAAGGTGCTGCTGCTGCATCTGCCATTGCTGAAGAGCTGAACACCCATCCCCATTCCATTCCAGACCAATGACTAATAAATCCAAACACGCCCCTCTGTGCGCCATCATCACTTTCGCTAATTCACTAGATATTCGGAAGCATCAACTATGCCAATGTACCATACCACATACTTGAGGAATACAAAGACAAATGAGTCAAGTTCAAGTTCTTAAGAAGTACAAATCCAAATTTAGAGAGAAAAAGAAATCAAACACTTATTTATCAAAAACATTTAGACTTATTTATCCCCACAAAGCTTCATAAAAATCACTGAAGTAGAGGCCAGTGCCTGAAAGCAAGAAGAAAATGGTTGTTTAAAAAAAGTTCTTAAATAGTTAACTATTAGTTAACTACTCAGAAAATCTGAGTTCTTATGTTACTATGAACTTGAGTACAAAATTATGCAATCTAAAAACAACGGCTTCCTCACTGATTGTGGGGGAGGTGAAGAACATATAAAACCAGAAATTCAGATGCTGTAGAATGCCTAAGGAACAAGTTTGGGCCTTATTTATAACAGAGATTCTCAGAGTTTCCAATATAATAGATCTTGAGTAGGGCCTGAAAATCATAATTTAAAATGAGCACTCCAGATGCTTCTACAAGTTTCCACAGTGTCGAGAAATACCAAACTTTAGTAATAGGAGACAGGGGCAGATCATGCCACATTGATCTGAAACTAAATCGGGATATTGAGATTCAAATATACAAATGCCCTGGATCTGCCAATTTGTCATCTCTCACTCTCCTCCATTAAAATATTCTTAGCACTGTAAGAAATAGGTCTCTGTTTTTCATAAATTACCTAGTCTTGGGTATTCCATTATAGCAGCACAAAATGGACTGATAAATATTCAATAAATTGGATCTATTACTATAATTCTCTTTAAACAGAAGCTTCACAGACACTTAATCCCAATATGCCCAAAATCAAGCTCACTTTTTTTTCTGCTCTCACATCAAATCTGCTCCTTTCCCTGCAACCCCCACCTCCGTCAGTGGCACATCTAGTTATCCCACTGTTCAGTTTCCATAGCAGTGACAGCTTTATATTCTTCTAATAGCCTATCCTCGACATCCAGTGAGTATTAAGTACTGTCAATTTCTTTTAGTTCTGTCAATTTTAACGTGTGTGTGTGTGTGTGTGTGTGGTGTTGGGGACTGAATGCAGAGCCTCATGCATGTTAAATACATGCTATACCATTGAGTTACACACAGCCTAATTTTAACATTTTAAAACTCTCCATCCATCCCCCTTTTTCTGTTCTAATTCAGGCCCAAAGTCTTCTTTTTCTTTGAGTACTATATACTAACTTCCTAACTGATATCCCTAACCACCAACTCTACTTTCCAGTAGAGTCTTTCCATCCTTACTAGAATGATTTTTCTAAAACACAGAACTGATCAAGCTCTTCCACTAAATGGCTCCAAATTGTCCATAGCAACAATTTTCAAGTGTTCTATAGAGCCCTGGGGTTTTGAGAAGCAACCTTAGAGAGGAAAAAAAAAAAAAAAGGCTGAAGGAGATAAGCCTTGGGCCTTCCACCCAATAGAGATCTGCATTTATCTGTTCTATATAGTAGAGTTCTTAAGATTATTTTTTGCTAAAAATAAAAAAGATTTCCTAACCAAATAAATCTGGGTCCAAACAAGAAAAAGAAATAATACAGTAATTTGAACAGGAAAAGCTTACTATAAAGATTTATTAACTGTAGCAAAGGATTGAAACAATGAGTGATAAACTAATAAGAAGAGACCTCTGAAGAATATAGGAAGAGCAAATATAAGGAGCAGCCATATCCTTTGAGCTGGGATACAGCACCCAAGGAAGAAGTTCCTGCAAGGCTGAGTCCCAGACCTTGTTGGAGGGCACACTACATGGCAGAGAAGTCACTGCGGTACTATGCTGGCAGAATTTGCTGGAAATCTCCTCCAGTACCTCAAGGAAAACTTCATGGGGAGGAGTCTCATCACAACACCATGCAAGGGAGGAGGAGATGCAGGGGCACTTGCTGGCCAGTGGCTACTGCTGACTGCCATGCAGTGCAGGAGGTACTGCCCAAGAAACCGACCACATGCCCTTGTGCTGTAAAAGCCTGCCAGTCAAGCATATAGGAACTGGGAAGCAAGATCTTTCCTTCCTACAATGTCTCTCCGGAGCCCTCTACTGACATGGCTTAACACTATGCTAGCTAATAAAGGGGAACTATTTCAAGGGCCCAAATGTATTTTCACAAAGCAGACAACAAGGGTGAATTTAGATCTCAAAGGCAATGAATTGATAATTGTCACAGCTTTTTTTTAAAAAGCATGAAAGCAAAAACAACCACTGTGGCTTGCAGAATTAAAGTCCAAAATCCTGAGCATATACCCACTTCTCCCAAATCTGAATGTTTATATCATTTATGCCATTTATACTGTTATTTTGTTTGAAATGTCTGCACGTCCATCTTTGCCTTTTAATTAAGAAAGCCTCTGGGGCTAGGGTTTTAGCTCAGTGGTAAAGTGCTTGCCTTAACCATTTAAACTCTCTATCCCAGTGCATGTGTGAGACACTGGGTTGGATCCTCAGCACCACATGAAAATAAAAATAAATAAATAAAGGTATTGTGTCCATCTACTAATATATATATTTATCGAGAGAGAAAGAAAGCCCCTGCTAGGATCCTCTGCTAGGATCCTGCTATAGTTTGGATATTAAATATCCCTCAAAGGCCCATGTGTAAAAGGCCTGCTTGCCAGCCTTTGGTGCTATTTGGAAGTAGTGGAAACTTTTTAAGAGGTGGGACCTAGTGGAAGGAAGTTAGGTCATTGTGGGCATGCCCTTGAAGGGAATATTGAGACTGCTGGTCTCTTCCAGTCTCTCTCTTTGCTTCCTATCCTCTATGAGGTAAGCAATTTTGTTCTGAAACACGTTTCCACCACAGGCTCAAAGCCAAGGGACTGTGGATGGAAAACCCTGGAACCATGAACCAAAATAAATCTTTTCTCTTTTTAAGTTGGTTATCTTGGGTATTTTGTCACAGTAACTGAAAGTTAACATAGATCCCACAGCACCATCATTCTAAGTCAAGGTCAACTATAACCTCCTCTGTGAAATGTTTCCTAATTTTTCAAAACAGAATTAACTGCTTCTACTTATATGTTCCTGTAATTTGTGTTTACGCACCTTTCTTACAGCTCAGAACACTGCTAGCTGAATCACTTCTTCTAAAGAACA
Source organism: Callospermophilus lateralis (assembly GCF_048772815.1). Lineage (NCBI taxonomy): Eukaryota > Metazoa > Chordata > Mammalia > Rodentia > Sciuridae > Callospermophilus > Callospermophilus lateralis. The sequence continues at coordinate 60,487,309 of NC_135317.1, read as the reverse complement.
GCCCAGGAAATTAAGCTTTTCTTTCTGAATATACAATTTTAGGAAGACTTCACTTGAGGGAATAAAAGAGATACCAGTCAATCTTGCCAGGACAGTGGGATCAACTCAGTGGATCCACGTGGTAACTGATAGTGTTGTCAGACTCACAATCTCCTGAGGATGGGAAACATTTATTTCTTAGCATCTTTCTTGTATTTTACTCATGTAGCAGCCAATGGACACTGAATTAAAAGTTTAATGAACTACTTTCTCTGGAATCAAAGCTTCAAATTTAATTTTATATATATATATATAATTTTTTATATATATAAATAAATATATATATATATATATATATATATATAATTTTAGTCATTAGCCATGATAGTAAACTTCTCATCTGGTCAAAAGATGGGTCTTTTAAAATCTAGGTAATTATAATCCACAGAAACTTTGAGCCTCTTATTGTTTAGGATATGAGCTCATCACTCATTCTTTCTGAATATATTACAAATCTGCTAACAAACAGAAAAAAACAATGTCTGGTTTTAGTTTCCTCTTTTACATATATAAAGCTCTTCTTCTTGTAGAGGTGTCATCGAATAAATTAGATCACCTCTCATCCTACCCAACACACTCAGTTCCCTAACACACATGTGGATCAGGAAGCGAAGGATAGGGGAGCCAGGATGACATATTATCTGCACTACAGTATATTAGCTTTAATGCTTTTAATCAGAGGAATTGAAGACTCTACACCTTTGCTGCCTCAGTTCATCTTTATACTAACTGAGTAAGATAAAAGAAGGTAATTGTATTTATTCTCTTTTACCAATATAAAACTAGAAACACATAGACCTTAAGAAGTATGTGCCTAGCCATATTTGAAACTGCTGTCTTGCAGTAGTTTGCTGGCATACAACTACAGTTGGAACTCAGAATTCCTCCTAAGGGCTCAAATATTTATTATAGCTAGAAATATTTGTTTTGGTTGGAAAGCATATCTAAAACAAGCATTGATTTTAATAACTGAAACAAAGCAGCCATTTGCTTTGAAATTCTCTTTATTAAAAAAGTATAGAAAATACAAGGGTAGAGATCCAGTATATATAAACAGAGAACAATTTGAATGAGCTGACTGGCAGGAACTGGTTTAAATTGTTCCCATAGTTGTACTCTGTTATTTATATTAAGAGATCTGGATGTTAACTAGTTGGCCGCCCATGGAGAGATAAGGGAGTAGGAATGCTTTTTCATAAGACCACTTCAAACAAACAACTGCATGTAATGATTGGATTTACAAAATAGATGAATTAAATTAAATAATAATGATTCACGTTTAAAAGGACTTTCTTTAATTGAGAGTTCCCACAATCTATTTACAACATGGTTCCATTTATAGACATTCTAGTTCCATCTAACCTATCACGAAAGCATCTAACTTTAATAAAACAAGGTAGAAAATGAATTCAATTTACAATAAATATAATAGTTTCTCTGAAGAGATAGCAATAACCTAAGTAGAAAAGTGAAATTACAATCTATTAGGGGAGATAAAACTAACACATTATAAATATGCAAACATCTCAGGAACTGTTAGACATAAAGCATATATTGAATGCAAAACCACTCTGCTATAGTCGGGTATGATTTGAGTATATCCATCAAGGATTCCTCTATTGGAAGCTTGATCTTCATTGCAGTGATATTGTAAGGTGGTAAAACCTTTAAGAAATGGAGTCTACTGGAAGGTGGTTCGGCCATTGGGGGCACTACCATTGAAAGGGATTAAGTAGTTCTCATGAGACCCAGTTAATTTCTAGGAGTGTGAGTTTTTATAAAAAGATCAAGATTGGTCCCTTCCTGTTTTGGGGCTTCCAATATCATCATGTTATGTTTTCCTCTCCCAAGTGTTCCTACTATGATGCCATTCACCATGATGTGACACAGCCAAGGGACCCTCACCAGAGGTTGAATGAATAAGGTAACCCTGTCTTGGACCTTTGGCCTCCAAAACTGGAGCCAAATAAAATTCTTTTCTTTACGCATTATTCAATCTCAGGAATTTTTTTATAGTAATGAAAAATGGACTATTACAAACCCCATCATAGGAGAATCAAAGAAATAATCAGTGGGGTATGGTGGCATATGCTTGTGATCCCAGCTACTCGGGAGACTGAGACAGAAGGACAGCAAGTTCAAGGCTAAAGGTGTTAGCAACCTAGTGAGAACCTGTCTCCAAAAAAAAAAAAAAAAAAAAAGGATTGGATCCCCAGTACTCTTCCACCACACACACACAGACACACATACATAGACACACACACACACACACAAGTTCAAAAGTTTTGCAACAATCATAGGTAAAATGACTAATTGTTTACATGCCCAGTGAATAGGGAAAGTTCAAACTGACAAGCTCACCACCAACAATACTTCCAATTAATTTCCTCACTTTAGTTATCCTCATATTAGCTTTCCCTTAACTGTTAGTCATGCTTAGCTTTTTCTGCAGTTTTCATACCTATGGTGCAACAATTAGATTCCAAAACAAAGCTGGAAAAGAAAGGACAATTGGATACTTTAAGATGAAGACCCAGAACCAAGGAACAGAAAGCTTCAAAATTTGGTAATTTAGGTTTATCTTTGTCATAGGGTATTATGAGGATACAAAGTTGTGGAAATATTAAGCAAACTTTGAATTTTTTATTCTGAAATAATTAAAAAATAGGGCAAGGACATTCAAATTTGCTCTGCACCCAAGTTCACATATTATTCACCTCTTGCTATATTTGCCTTATTAATCTCATTCTATTTGAACAATTTGAGAGTAAATAGAAATATCATTCTCCTTTTTCCCTAGATACTTCAATATGTATTTCTTAGGAACGAGGACATTGCCTTAAAAAAACACAATATAATTATCCAAATCAGATTTTTTTTTCAGTACTGTGGGCTGAACCCAGGGGTACTCTATCGCTGAGCTAAAGCCTCAGCCCTTTATATATTTTTGAAAATATTTTTTTAGTTATGAATGGACACAATATCTTTATTTTTTATTAATTTATTTTTATGTGGTGCTGAGGATCAAACCCAGTGCCTCATGCGTGCAAGGCAAGCGCTCTACCACTGAGCTACAGCCCCAGCCCTTCAGCCCTTTATATTTTTGAGACAGGGTCTCGCTAAATGGCCAACGTTACAGCATGGGTCACCATGCCAGGCCCAAATCAGAAAAATCTGATGATTAAATATTAAAGTCAATTGACATAACGTCCTTTATAGCTATTTTCCCCCTACACCAGGAACCAATCCAAGATCACCATGGATTTAATTGCTATGTCCTTTTAATCTGAGACAATTTCTTAGTCTTTGTGTTTCATGACATTTTTTGAAGAACATGAGCCAGTAATCTAGATTTGTCTATCTCAACTACAGATTATGCATTATTGTGCAGGAATATTACATTAAGTTGTGTTATTCTCATGTTAAGAGGAACATGATGTCAGTTCTTCCCATAACTTGTGTATTAGTCTTGATCATTTTGCTATAACAGTGTCTATTAAATTTCTCTATTGTAAACATTTTTCATCTTTGTAATTAATATATAATGTGTGGAGTTATTTTTTATGTAAGTTTTTTAATTTATATATGACAGCAGAATGCATTACAATTCTTATTACATAAATAGAGCACAATTTTTCATATCTCTGGTTGTATACATAGCATATTCACACCAATTTGTGTCTTCATACATGTACTTTGGATAATAATGATCATCACTTTCCACCATTATTAATTACCTCATGCCCCCTCCCTTCCCCTCCAACCCTTCCGCCCTATGTAGAGTTCATCTGTTCCTCCCATGTTCCTGTCCCTATCCCACTATGAGTCACCCTCCTTAAATCAAAGAAAATATTCAGCACTTAGTTTTTGGGGATTGGCTAACTTCACTTAGCATTATCTTCTCTAACTCCTTCCATTTACCTGCAAATACCATGATTTTATTCTCTTTTATTGCTGAGTAAAATTCCATTGTGTATAAATGCCATACTTTCTTTAGCCATTCATCTATTGAAGGGTATCTAGGTTGGTTCCACAGTTTAGCTATTGTGAGTTGTGCTGCTATAAACATTGATGTGGCTGTGTCCCTGTAGCATGCTGTTTTTAAGTCTTTTGGGTATAAATTGAGGAGAGGGACAGCTGGGTCAAATGTTGGTTCTATTCTCAATTTTCCAAGAAATCTCCATACTGCTTTCCATATTGGCTGCACCAATGTGCAGTCCTACCAGCAGTGTATGAGTGTACCTTTTTCCCCACATCCCCGCCAACACTTGTTGTTGTTTATATGCATAATAGCTGCCATTCTGCCTGGAGTGAGATGAAATCTTAGAGTGGTTTTAACTTGCATTTCTCTAATTGCTAGTGATGATGAACATTTTTTCATGTATTTGTTGATTGATTATACATCATCTTCTGAGAAGTGTCTGTTCAGATCCTTGACCCATTTATTGATTGGGTTATTTGGGGTTTTTTTGGGGGGGGTGTTTAGTTTTTTGAGTTCTTTATATACCCTAGTGATTAGTCCTCTATCTGATTTGTGTGGACTTAAAGATTTGCTTCCAAATGTAGGCTCTCTATTCACCTCACAGATTGTTTCTTTTGCTGAGAAGAAACTTTTTAGTTTGAGACCATCTCATTTATTGATTCTTGATTTTAATTCTTGTGTCACAGGAGTCTTATTAAGGAAGTTGGGGTCTAATCTCACATGATGGAGATGAGGGCCTACTTTTTCTTCTATTCAACGCAGGGTCTCTGGTTGTATTCCTAAGTCCTTGATCCATTTTGAGTTAAGTTTTGTGCATGGTGAGAGATAGGGGTTTAATCTCATTTTGTTGCATATGGATTTCTAGTTTTCCCAGCACCATTTGTTGAAAAGGCTTTTTTTTCTCCAATGCATGTTCTTGGCAGATTTTTCTAACATAAGATAATTGTAGTTTTGTGGGTTAGTCTCCGTGTCCTCTATTCTATACTATTGGTCTACCAGTATGTTTTGGTGCCAATACCATGCTGTTTTTGTTACTATTGCTCTGTAGTATAGTTTAAGGTCTGATATAGTGATGCCACCTGCTTTACTCTTCCTGCTAAGGATTGCTTTAGCTATTCTGGGTCTATTATTTTTCCAGATGAATTTCATGATTGATTTTTCTATTTCTATGAGGAATGTCATTGGAATTCTGATTGGAAATGCATTAAATCTGTATAGTGCTTTTGGAAGTATGGTATGTGGAGTTATTTTGAGACACTAAATATTATGTTCATCATCATTTTTTCTTCTAGTTTTAGCATCTTTTGATAATTCTAGCCTAAAATTAATTGTTTTGCTGGAAAATAATTAGTATATAATAAAAATTCATAGTAGCTATTATGAAGACAAACAACAATAAGTATTGGTGAGGATGTGGGGAAAAGGGTACACTCATACATTGCCGGTGGAACCGCAAATTGGTGCAGCCGATACGGAAAGCAGTATGGAGATTCCTTGGAAATCTGGGAATGGAACCACCACTTGACCCAGCTATCCCTCTCCTCAATCTATACCCAAAAGACTTAAAAACAGCATACTACAGGGACACAGCCACATCAATGTTTATAGCAGCACAATTCACAATAGCTAAACTGTGGAACCAACATAGATGCCTTTCAGTGGATGAATGGATAAAAAAAAGTGTGGCATATAGACACAATGGAATTTTACTCAGCAATAAAAGAGAATAAAATCATGGCATTTGCAGGTAAATGGATAGCATTGGAGAAGATAATCTAAGTAAAGTTAGCCAATCCCCCCAAAACAAATGTTGAATGTTTTCTCTGATATAAGGAGGCTGACTCATGGTGGGGTAAGGAGGGGGAGCATGGGAGGAATAGATGAATTCTAGATAGGGCAGAGGGGTGGGAGGGAAAGGGAGGAGGAAGGGGATTAGCAAGGATGGTGGAATGGATAGTTATTATCCAAAGTACATGCATGAAGATATGAATTGGTGTCAACATACTTTATATACAACCAGAGATATGAAAAATTGTGCTGTATACATGTAATAAGAATTGTAATGTATTGCACTGTCATTTATTTTTTTAATCAACAAAAAGTTCATTATCTTAAATTATACAATTCATTATTTTTAGTATATTCACAAGTTGTGCAACCATCATCACTATAAATTCCATTTCATCCAAAAATATACTGTGCACACATTACCGTTGTTTCTCTTCCATACTTCTCCAGACCTGTGGCAAATACTAATCTACTTTTAAGTCTTCAGCTACTTCATTTAAATGGAATTATATAATAAATAGTCCTTTGTGCTTGTCTTCTTTCACTGAACATTTTTTAAGGCTCGTCTTTGCATAGTTTTACCGATAACTTTATTCTTTTTTGTTTACCTAAATCAATTTCTTACCATGATTCTGGGAAAATGGTAATATTCTAACTACATTATTATTTTTATTATCAATATTTTTATTATTATCAATATTTTTATTGTAATTCTGTGAGGAAATTCTTCAAGAAAACTGTACCAGTGAAGTTCATCTTAATAGCTAGAATTCCCTTGCTCTCAAGTGGTTTCCAATCTTGGATAAAAGAGTCTAGGACGACCACCTTTCTTGAGGTTTTCCAGCTCTTTCCTCATTTCCACTTGAACAAACACCAAGCCTGCATCTCTTTCCGCCTGTCACCCCAGAGCTCCTCCCTCTCCCCTAGGTGCCCCCTCCCCGTGGTTGCAGGAGGAGGAAGTGACGCGCCGGAAGTATCCCCGTTCCCCTTACAGTGGGGGAAGGAATCAAACTCCCAAGATGGCGGCGGCGTCGGAGGAGCGGATGGCTGAGGAAGGAGGAGGCGGCCACGGCGACGGCGGCTCCTCTTCGGCCGCCGGCTCTGCTCAGCGACAGCTCCCACCGCCTCCGCCACAGCCTCCGCAGCCGGGGTCCCAGGCACCCCCAGTGCCGGCGCTGGCTCCGGACCAGCTGCCTCAAAACAACACTCTGGTGGCGCTGCCCATCGTAGCCATCGAGAACATCCTCAGCTTTATGTCCTACGACGAAATTAGCCAGCTTCGTCTGGTGAGGCCCCTGGGGACCCTGCCGCCTTCTCCTCTGGGCTGAGTTCTGGGGAGGGGAGGCGCGGGGATTGCGTTCCCGGGGAGGGAGCTCTCCTGGAGCCCCAGCCGGTGCGAGATCCCGGAGCTCGCCCCTCCCCGTCTCGAACTGTCTCTTGGCGTCCGTCAGCGGGAGTGGGCTCGTTCCTGATTGCGCCGTGGCTGCGGGATCGGGGGCTACTTCCCGAGAGAACTTGGCCCCTAGTCGGGAAGCGGGACCGCGGGTGAAGAGGAGTTGGGCTTTCCAGGTATCTGTCCGGAGCGTGGACCCCCCCCCCCGCAGGGGTCTTGTTTCCTGTCTCTTACATACCGCCTCCCAGCCCCCGGCCCGAGTTGGCAGGCAAAACTCAGAAGTGGGCTGATCCCAGCCAGACTTGGTTTGTCTTGCAAGAATAACGAAGGTATTGTTCCCCCCAATCACTCAAAGCTTCCTTGTTGGAGAAGATGAAGTAGGGGTCGTCGATTCTCCCCAAACCCCGATAGAGATAGTGAAAAATTGGAACGTGTTTTCGTGGCTTTAAACCCAAACGTCCTGCTTGACCACTAAAGTAGAGCCCTGGGAAATGACCATTCTGGCCCCTCCTCACCCTGACACTTCCCCTCCGAAGTGAAGTAACTTGCCCTTTGACAGTTTCTCCTTCCCCTCCTTTTGCAATTCATTTTTAAACTGGTGCTTTATGTCCACCCTCCAGCTTTAGGAGAGGTTTATTTATACTTTAAAATCACAGTTGTTCCGTCCAGGATATTTTAAAACAAAAAATTTGCCATTGGAATTTTATTTCACCCCAGTGATTTGACTGAAGATTTGATGAATGTCTTAGTTCAGTCAGATATTTTGCTTCCTTTGAGCGAATTTATCTTTTAAGTGGTCAGGAAATTGAAGGAGGTGGACATTTTGAAGTGATTGCAAGCCGATTCTGTGTAGAAGCTATATCTGCTTGGGATTGTTTTTAAGAGGACAAAGACATTTTGTAAATGTGCTGTGTATAAGCATTTCTTATTAATCAATATGTCATATTTTAGGCTTAGGCCTCCAGTCTGAATTGGTTATAATCGCATTTTTCAAAGGAAATAATATTTTTAAAAGAAAGCTTGTAAATAATCACACTGATGGCCAATTTTTTTCGTAGTCAACACAGCAGTTCAATCATGCCAGTCTGCAGGATGGAAAATTTCTTCAGTTGAAAAGAGATATTTTAAAATTTATTGTCCCTGATTTTCAAAACATTTCATCCTAGAATTTTGTTTAGAATCTTAAATATTTCTTCGGATTTTTACAGACTGGTGTTTGATCCAAATTTACACTATATGCACATGGTGTCTGGAAATTGAACAGAACATTTGATTGAATTGAGCTATTCAGCCAGACAATGGCTCTGTGAAGCTTGAAGTGTTCACAGTTGTGTTTCATTATAAATGTAGAGGAAAACTGTGGGTTTTGTTAGCTTATTTGTTAGTCATTTTACTGTTTTAAAGTTAGAACATTCTTAAGAGGGGAGGGACAGCCCATCTTAGAGAACAAGAGTTAAACACATTCCACAGTTTATTAATAAGTAATAATCTCTTTCAAGTGATATATTCAGCTGCATGCTTAATTTTTAAGCAGTTCTCGTTTTTTGTTTTGTTTTGTTTTGGGTTTTTTTGGTCTTTTAAGGTTACAAATTTATCATTTCAGACATTTTCTGAAGGAGTTCCTTTAGTACCAACTCCCACTCCCACCCCCAGGAAAAGATTTTGTAGCCAGTTTTACATCTGCAAATAAGTTTTTTTGTTTTTGTTTTTGTTTTGTAATGAAGATTTTTTTCTTTCTTTCAGGTTAATGGATAATTCTTAAATAGATTAAATGGATAATCTTTTGTGGGAATTTAGAGGTGTCTTTGGTTTTAGAGTCATTGGTTTGATTTCGGAAGGTACATTTCAGGTAGCATCATAAAAGATGTTCTTTCTTGCCACTAGGTGTCAGCGTTAATTTAATTATGTTTTTTAATGAAATTAAGACAGTGCCTGGTTAGGTACATTCCTTTTCAATTTAAGTGGTTATTTATATTTAAATCTAAGGAATTGTTTACCAAAAAAGAAATCTTGAGACTTAAGTATTGGTACCTGCTGTATGTATTGCAAAATTTCTTTCATTTTAAGAATTTTTTTAAGTAGAATTAAAGCTGGATATGCTTGAAAGAGAATAATATTGAGAACAGAATTCATTTCTGTAAAGCCAAATGGAAAATTCATTTCCATTAGCTATTTGGTGGAATGATGAGCTAGCTTATGCATTGTGTGGGTGTTTTGTTTTGTTTGGACTTTTTTTCTTCCTTCCTACTTTCCTTACTTACCTTATCCTATATGACCTCACTCATAGCCACTGTTAGCACTAACTTAGAGGACAAGTGTACAGTCCATGTGCTTATTTTCTTTGAAAGATTTCCTCTAAGTAGAAATTGCTTAGAATAATGTTTTTTCGATTATGCAGGTTAGTTGATAAGTCTTTGTCTCCAGTTACCATGAATAATTGAAATTTGACTCCAGTTCACTGATTTCCAAGGGACTGTCTGAATGCCTTATTAAATTGGATCTTTTTCTGCCATTGATATTGTTCCAAACATGTACCTAAAACCTGCAAATCCTGATTACACAGAAATAGTTTTATATTTAACTCTTCTAAATATATTTAAAATTATTTGGATGAACACAGCTTTAGAAATGACAAAACATGTACTTTGTTTTTTGCCGGTGCTACATTAGTGTGTCACCCAGGCCCCCTTAGTAGGTACATGAGAGACTTTGAAACAAGTGCCAAAAGTCCCCTACCCTTAGAGAACAGATCAAAGGTAACTTTGAGCCTGTAACTTTGGCTCATAAGCACAGTATTCTTAATCTGCTGAAAAATAAGCACTGGAGGCTTTTAAGAGATGTTTTAGAGAGGCACTATCAAAGGTATTTCCCTGTGATTCAAGTGGAACCATTAGTGGTTCAGAAAACAATTTAATGATAATTCTTATTTATTATCTGGAATGAAATTTTCTGGTCAGCAAGAAAATGTATAGAAACACACTTTGTCCTAAGACATTTTTCTAGAGTGCTCTAAGTAGTTCAGTCTGCTACTTGTGTATAATTCTTTCACATCTTCAAATGTTAGAAGAGTTTTGTTAACCATATTTCACTGCATAATTGTTGAGCTGATTTTATGCCAAAATTTTCCCCAAAAGCAGGGTGCAACCGTTATGTGAAACTTAAAAATTGTGCCAGTATTACTTAAAAATCATTTATTACTAAACTGTCTTTGGTACAAGATGAGGATGCATGTAATAGTTGTGAATATATGTTAAAATTGAATAGTCCAAATTGGTGCACATCATTTCTTCATGACAGTTAAGTGAACATTTGTATTTTTTGAACAAAAATTAACATTAGTTATTGATTTGTGACTACTAGTCAAAATATTACATTAATTGGGGAAATTTACTATGATTCTGTGAAGTATGGACTTACAGAATTAACTCTGAAGACTCTGTGCCACTATCATTGGTTTTATTATCTGACACAAATGCCCCACCCCAGTCCTCAGTGCCACTCTTATTAGATGTGTTTATGGTTAATGCTGCAGCACTCTAAAAAAACCACACCAGTTCCACTTTGGGAAATAAATACTGACAATGCACATGGGCTGAAGAAGACAAACGTGCATCCATATTCACTGGTGAATGCACTGCTGCTCTGTTTACCTTTTAAGTGGCATGAGGAACAGTATTATACCATGCTATAATTATATGATGAAAAGTTATAAGCCAATTTTTGGACTGAAAAAAAAAACAGGCTGTTATGCAGTGGCAACCATTTATGCAGGGTAGAGTAGGTTGGTTGGTAGAAAACGTGAAGGAAAATGGGGGAAATTACTTCTTTTAAACGGGAAGGTTTTGTTGTTGTTTTTTGGTACTGGGCATTGAACTCCAAGGAACTCGACCACTGAGCCACATCCCCAGCCCTATTTTGTATTTTATGTAGAGACAGGGTTCACTGAGGCTGGTTTTGAACTGATAGTCCTGCCTCAGCCTCCTGAGTAGCTGGTATTACAGGCTTGCACCGCCACACCCAGCTAAAGCAAAACAGAAGTTTTGGTTTAAAGTATGGCATGCTCTGCCTTGTATTGCTCAGTGTATACCAAGAGTTCTCAAGTTTTTCTTCCATTCAAGCATTATAATTATACATAGTATTTGGGTTTCTTTTTGACAAAATTATGCATATAAGGAATTTGCTTTCAGTTCCCATTTCCTCTCCCTTTTCTCCCTTTCTCCATTCCCCTTTTCTCCCTCCTCTACTTAACTGAGCTTCCCTTCACTCCTTTGTTTATTTTTGATTGGTACTTTTTACGTATACATAAACGAGTATTCCCTTTGGTACATTTTTATAACTATAAAACATAATTCTGGGTCTGGGGCTATAGCTCAGTGACAGAGCACTTGCCTAGTATGTGAGGCTCTGGGTTCAATCTTCAGCACCACATAAAAATAAACATATAAAATAAAGTTGTCTATGCACAACTACAAAAAAAATTTAAAAACATAATTCTGTTGTAGATTCATTCCATATTTCTCTCCCCTCCAACCTCGTGCCCTCTCATTCTCCTGCTCTACCAATCCCCTCCCTCCCTGGCTGCCTTCTTTCCCTTATTTTGCTTTAGCTTTCACATATGAGAAAAAACATTTGACTGTTGATTTTCTGAGCCTTGCTTATTTCACTTAGCATTATTTTCTCCCCTGTACAGTCTAAAAAGTTATTAGAAGTCCTAAGAATTTACCTTAAAAAATTCTTGAAAACACAAAAATGCCCAACATATGCCATTAGCTGCCAGAACAGTAATATCATCATTGTCTTATTGCCTTTAGAAAATGATGCTTGGATACTTGTTAGAAAATAAGTAAAAAATCAAATAACTTCTTAGCATTATGAGAATAGTTTGATCTTACAGATTTACAGAAAGTATCCTTTGAATCCCCGGAGTCCCCATACCCCACCTTAAGCATCATTGCTCTGTACTGTGTTCTATAGAGAATACACTCTGTTGGCAAATTTTTATAGAGTTTTTTCCCTCCCACATCTCTTCCTCAGGCTTTTGATCTTCTTAATTGGTACTTAAGAGTAGGTAAGAAATTATAATCGCTTAGGGACAGTTTATTCTTCCTGCTAATTTTCACAAAATAAAGGGGCTCAATCAATAACTCTGTTGGCAGTGTAATCATGGAGACATGATGTATACCCTTCCTTGAGCATATTTACAAAGCACCAGAATAACAGATGCAAAGATAGTAAATACACGAATGTTCGGTTAACCAGGAGACTTTCTCAAGATAATGAGTTCTTAATCAGTAAAAATAGAAGAAAATTCCCAGCAGAAAAAAGTGACATATAATGATGAAATTGGAGAAGAGTGATAAAAGGATTGATGAGCTTAAATTTGAAGTATATTAAATATTCTGGATTATTGGTCAGTCTTCCCTCAGCCTTGAACTTTTTTATTTCACAAACCAGTTAAATGTAAGAAACCAGGCTGAGATAGCGTTTATAGGGGGAGCAAAAAGGATATTAAAAAAAAATTTTTTTGTCTTTTAATATCATAATTATTTCATAAGAGTGACTAGATATATCTGCATACTCTGTGCTATAATTTGGATCTGGAATGTCCTTTCAAATGCCTAGATATTAAAGATTTGGTCCCAAGCTTGTTACTCTTGAGAGGTGATGGAATTGTTTTTAAGTGGGGCCTAGTGGGAGGTCTAAGTCATTCATGTGTGTCCTGGAAGAGGACTATTGAACTCCAGTTTATTTCTCTCTCCCATACTTCCTGCCACAAAGTGAACAGTTTTGCTCTGACACACACTCCTATCATGACCTACTATCTCTGCCCTTCAGTTGCCTAAAAGCAATGTCAGCCCAGTCACGGACTGGAGCCTCCAAAACTGTGAGCCAAAATAAACCTTTCCATTTGTAAGCTGTTTATCTCAGGTGTTTGTTGCAGTAAGAAAAAGTTTACACACCCTGATAAGTTCCATGTGATACAGATTCTTAAAATATTAAAGAAGGTACTGTATTAAAAGAGTGATCTGTGCATGTTAAATCCAATTTCGTGATTGGAGATTAGAAGCAAAGAGAACATTTAGTAGAGGTTTCTCTCAACCACCTGCTTTCACCATGAAAGATTAAATGAAACAAACATGAGGTTGTTTACTTTCCCCAATATCTCAGGCCTCTCGCAGCACCTACTTCTGTTTTCCTTCTCCTGTGCCTTTCAGCACCTCAAGCGTTTATACTCAGCAAAGCCTTCCATGATTCTTTTTCCACCTGAAACAGAATTGAACCCAGGCCCTGGAACATGCTAGGCAAGTACTCTACTGCCAAACAACATCCTAAGCTCCAGCCTTGTGTGATTCTTATCTGAACTTAGCCAATATGTCTTTAAGTTCCCTTTACATCATTATTATAATTTTGGAATTATTTTTGGAAGAGCTTGTTTTCCATGAGGTATAAGCTCCATGGGGGTGAGAACATACCTCTTTTCATCATGAATCTGAAGGCCTTAGACAGTCTGTGATTCGATATAAGCACTTCATATCTGTTGAATAAGTAAAAGTCCTTTAAATATTTCACTCCTCTAAATATACAATAGAAAATCTGTCATTGTGAAGTGTTTTCTGCATAAATTATAATAGTGTTAAAAATTGCTGCTAAATACTTCCAGTAGAGATTAGAAGTTTTTTTAAATTTTTTAGTTCACCTAAGATCTTTAACAGATTATAAGGCCATTTTAAGAAAATGGTGACTCAAGAAAATTCTTACAAGAATAAAAATTGATAGGGTAATCTGCAGTGAGTATATAATGAGCAGATAGCCATTTATAATAGTGCATCAGATCTTCTTCATTTTAATCAACACTCAAGTCTTTATATTAATGAGGAGAATAGGCTGGACATGGTGGCACACACCTGTAATCCTAGCAGTTTGGGAGGCTGAGACATGATGATCGCCAGTTCAAAGCCAGCCTTAGCAACGGCGAGGCACTAAGGAATTCAGTGTCTGAATAAAATATAAAATAGGGGTAGGGATGTGGCTCAGAGGTTGATTGACCATGAGTTCAATACCCAGCCACCCCCCCAGAAAAAGAAAGAATAATAACAGATAATAAAAAACAATAATCAGAATAGGTGTTCTCTTTATAGAGTGCATTATAGGAATCCTGGGAACAGACTTCTTAATTGTTTTTCTCAGGCCAGTGTTAAAATGAATTTATATTTTCTTTCCAATTGAATAATCTAGGTGAGATACCTAGAAAATGTAAAACTTGTTGTAATTCTACCTGTAGACATTTGAGGATTACATATATGTGTGTGTGTGTGTGTGTGTGTGTGTGTGTTATATACATACCCACAATATAGTAACAAAATAATCTTAGGAAATCATGCAAGGTAGGTGGAATTTTTTTTATAAAGGATTACAGTATTATGCAAGAGGTGGCAAGTTGTAGCCATATTTAAGTGAGGGAAAATAAGATGAGTTCATAGTAAGAGGAAATAGGACAAAAGAAAATCCAGAATGGTTGTGATTCATTCATTATTCATTTCTAAATGATTTTTTCAATTGTCATTAACTTTTGGCACATTTGCTTTCTTTTACTTGTATTCATTCTTTCTCTAAATATGTATATGCACACATGTGCACATACATAGCAGACAAGGATATATGTATCTCACATATACATTTATTAAATCATTTGAGATATGCAAATATAATTATATGTTCCCCCTAAATACCTCTCTTCCATAATCACAATATCATCACTTTCAAGAAATTTAACATTGCAGAATATATTCAAATTTCTCAATTACCACCAAAATGTCCTTTATAGCTCTTGTGGGAGGTGGGATATTTTGAATCTAATAAAGGAAGGATTCAACTCTAGAACACTCCCCACCTCCCTCCCTCCCTCTCCCCCTCCCTCCCCCCCCCTTTCACACACACACACACACACACACACACACACACACACACTTTTTCATTCTTTCTCAGCATTGACATATTTGAAGAGTCTAGCCTACCACTTGGCTTGTGTAAAATGTTGAGAACTGTAGGGCACCAAATGAATACCTTTTTTAAAAATTGGGTTACATTACACTATATTCCTCTAATATTCCTCTAAGATATAAATAGTTTTATATTTTAACTTTTTTTTTTGGTCTTCCTTTTAGGAACTGGGGATTGAACCCAGGACTTTCACACATATGAGGCACATACTTTGCCACTGAACTACATTCCAGCCCACATTTTGGTATTTTTGAAATAGGAATGTATCTTGATTCACTTTTGTATATATTATTGTAGCATTATTTCTTGGATTTGTTTTTTTTTTCCCCCGAAGACCTTTGATTAAATTGATCATATATCTTTGTCCCTATGGTATCTTAAAATTAAAGAAGTCCAGCATACTGTTTTTCATGTCAACTAAGTTATGTGAGAAAACAATGATATGAATTATGATTATAAGACATATATTGTAAGTCTCAGTGTCAGCTGTTTAAAAACATCTTTAACTCAGTTATCATTAGATATTAAAAGAAAACAGCATGTCTTGCATTAGTAACAAGGGCCATTTTGGCATAGTAAATCTAAAAAAGATTTCTAAACAAATACAAGAAATATTTGTCTTACTGAACACTTAAATTAGAAAGTGAAAAAAGGATAAACATGGCATTTTAAGTCCTGAATTAACAAACTAAGAAAAACTGCATCTATTATTCAGCAAGTAGCAAGAACTTCAGCTAAATATCAGTATCAAACCAATAATTTTTCCAATTAATTCCCTTTGTGGGTATATTTTTTAGTGTTTTATAGGTTATATTTTTCCTAATCTTTAAGTGCCCTGATATTTTGGGGGAGGGGGCTTTTTTGTACTTAAAAATTTTTAATGAAGCCAGGCATGGTGGCATATGCCTGTAATCCCAGTGGCTCAGGAGGCTGAGGCAGAAGGATTTCAAGTTCAAAACCAGCCTCAGCAACTTAATAAGCTCCATGCAACTTAGGGAGACTCTGTCTCAAAAAATAAAAATAAAATAGGCTGGAGATGTGGCTGAGTGGTAAAGCACCCTGGGTTCAATACCTGGTGCTAAAAAAAAAAATTGTTTGTAGTGACATCTAAAGCTTTTTATTTTCATAAAGTATATTAATTTTTAGAGCATATTATCGATGTGAATGCCTATATTGCATTGAGTTTGCCATCTCAGGACTATAAACATCTTGTTAATTAACATATATACATCAGTTATCTTTGCTATTCCTATGGTTTTGCAACTATCATACTATGTAAATTGATTATAGCTTTTTAAATAAAAAGACAAGGGTAATAGTGAAGGCTGTTCCCTATAACATCATTTACATTTTTTTTTTAATGGTCAACCATTTTTTTTTCACTGATACGTAAGTATCATCTAGATTTATTTATTTATTTGTTTGGTACTGAGGCTTGTACTCAGGGGCACTCCACCACTGAGCCACATCCCAGCCCTGTTTTGTATTTTATTTAGAGAAGGTCTCACTGACTTGACTAGTGTCTTGCTTTTGCTGAGGCTGGTTTTGAACTTGTGATCCTTCTACCTTAGTCTCCTAAGCCGCTGGAATTACAGGCCTGAGCCACCGTGCCCAGCAATCCATGCAGATTTTTGAGGTGCCATGTGATGTTTCCACATATTACACATTATTTAATGTTCTAATCCTGGTAAACATCTATCTCTTCAAACCTTTATCATTTCTTTATAATGAATACCACATTTAAAATCCTTTTATTTATCTTTTTTTTAAAATATAAGATACTTTATCCTTATCTGTAGTTACTATTCTGGGCAATAGCATAGCAGAACTTCTTAGTCCTATTTAATTGTAATTTAGTACCCATTGATCACCCTCTCCCAGTCCCTCCCAGCCTCTGCTAAGCTCCATTCTCCTTTCAGTGTCTATGAGCCCTGATGATTTTTCTGCTTGGTCATCATCTGCATTATCTTCTGGGGTCTTATTTTACTGTCATATTGCTAGGATTTTTAAAATTTAATACACAATATTTCTTTCTTTTAGCCTTAGAAAATTATTAACATAACAACATAACCTTAAATTTGGAGCTATACTTTTTTGGCGGTGGGGGGGGTGGGTCAGGGGATACCAGGGATTGAACTCAGGGACACTCAACCACTGAGCCACATCCCCAGCCCTGTTTTGTATTTTGAGACAGGGTCTCACTGAGTTGCTTAGCACCTTACAGTTGCTGAGGCTAGTTTTGAACTGGTGATCCTCCTACCTCAGCCTTCTGAGCCAGGGGGATTACAGGCATGCACCACTGCACCCAACTGGAGCTATACTTTAAATGAGACAATTTTTTTGTTGTTGTTTGGGTTTTTTTGTTTGTTTGTTTGGTGTGTGTGTGTGTGTGTGTGTGTGTTGCTAGGGATTGAACCCAGGGCCTCAGGCTTTTGCACTCTGGATTGAGACATAGCCCCATCCCTAAATGAGATACTTTTACTTGTAAGTTAGCATATACTTCCAATAGTGATCATTAAATTCCTGGCCTTGGGGAAATTCTATGTATTTCTGTTTTCCTGTGGTCATTTTGTTTCTTTTTGAATTCTAAACAAAAGATGTATGCACTTCTTTCCAGTTCTTGTGCTGACAATCAGTGTTTACGGAACATGAAAGGAGGACAGTGATGACTAATGTTTCACATATATTCACTTTGTCTTTTGTGGTGATATTTTAATTTCTTTGTGAACTCTTTTTTTCTTCAACCAGCTTCAAACTACAAATGCCAGTTGAAGTTTCATTTGTAGGCATTTACTTTTTTTTAATACAATTTTTAGAATTATTTTTTAGTTGTACTTGGACACACTATCTTTATTTTATTTATTTTTATGTGGTGCTGAGGATCGAACCCAGGGCCTCACACATGCTAGGCGAGCGCTCTACCACTGAGCCACAATCCCAGCCCCGGCATTTACTTTTTTATCTTTGACTACTTCTCTTGGAGTTTATCTACATTGACTTCAGCTATCTCCAGAGAAATTTCCAGAACCATATCCTTAGTCCTAATATTCCAGGGCTTACAGAAAATAACTAACCAACTATCCTAGTATGAGATCTTTCAAAAATGAGTGATCTTTTCTTTTTTCAAGTGATTTCTTATTATCATCTGATCTCCCTGCTCAAAACACAGAAAATTCTATTCTCATTTTTGTCCAAACTAGTCAATACTAATATCCAGTTGAATTTCAAGATGATCAGTGAAAGACAGGTAAGCCCTAGCACTAGCTAGATTCAGTGCAGCAAAATTCAAAATAATTTCAGCAATACCTTGAAAAAAATTTTAATAGTAATTGACCTTTGTTTTTCTCTGTTGTTTTCACTGCTGAGAAACTATTTCATCTCTGACCTTAACTGCATTGTGAATGTAATTGTAATGTCTGTGGAGACTACAAGGTTATGTTAGAGGGTACATACCATGTCTTTCTTTTTAATAACTCTTTCCATCTTATGATGTAAAGCATCAAGTAGTTTTGACAACAAAAATTAGTTTTTGCAGTCCCCAACTTTTACTTTCCGTAGGTACCACTTTCAAGTTCTTTGGCTGATCTTCTATTGATTTTCTACTATGAAAGAAGAGAGGTTAGCCCTCTTTGTATCCCATATTTTACACACAAAAACACACTGCCATTTTCTTCCTCCAATAATACAGTAAAAGCTTATTTTCTGCTGGGCACAGTGGCACATGCCTATGATCCCAGCAGCTCAGGAGACTAAAGCAGGAGGAATGCAAGTTTAAAGCCAACCTAAGCAACTTAAATGAGACCCTGTCTCAAAATAAATTTTTAAAAGGGCTGGGGATGTGGCCATTGGATTCATTCCCTAGTAACAAAGTATTTTCTTCTCACATAAAACATGGTACTAGTGTCTGTGACAATGTGGTTATTCAGGATTAGTATACTGATTGTCAAAGTAGAACCAACAGCGATTCCCAGGATCTTTCCAGGGGTCCTTAAAATCTAAAATATTTTCGTTAAATAATATTAAAATATTTGTGTTTTTGACTCTTCTTTCACAGCTATAGAGTGGCAGTTTTTCAATAGTTGTGTGAAATGGAATGATGTCTATATACTGACAGTAAATAAAATGTGTGCTTATGTGTTCTTATGTTTTTAAAAGGTTTCTAAGTTCTCAACTTTTCAAAAATGTAATATAATGTCACTATATTTTGTTTTGGAAGTAAGAGTTATTTTTCCTTAAAAACCGTTAAATGTTAACTTGTTTGCTGGATTTTTTTTTCAGTGATACTGAACAAATATTGATAACTGGTTTCATTTAATTAGAAATAGATTCTACCACATTTTAAAATAACGTTCGTTAGAAATTACTCTGGGTACTTACATTTTATTATGTTTTAATTTATTATGAGGTGAAAAGAACTGTTTTCCTTAATACTTTTCACATGGCATGCTGTGGTATAGGAACTATCTAGTATTAATATTAGAATAGTAAGGCCTTCATGAACTTCATCCCAGTTTGCCAGAATGATTTTTCTTCCTATATTTTCAGGAGGAAACAAGTAGATTGCTTCATCAGCATTTCATTTCAACAAATATTTTTCAAGCATTTGTGCTTAGATACTACGAGAAAGATAGAAGCATAAGATAAATTGTGTGTAATTGACCTGTCAGAAATTTATTTCAGTGTCTTAAGTACCCATCCCTATCCAGTAATCAACATTCAGGTTGATGACTGAATTGCTGCAGAATTCTCCGCAATCAAAAACCAAACAGATATTATATATTAGGTTTAATTAAGATACAAAAGATAGGAGCCGGGGTTATGGCTCAGTGGCGGAGTGCTTTCCTAGCATGTGTGAGGCCCTGGGCTCAATCCTCAGCACCACATAAAAATAAATAAATAAAATAAAGATATTGTGTCCAACGAAGGAATAAATATTTTTAAAAAAAGATTCAAAAGATGCTAGGATATCTCAGAAATATAACAAATATGCAGGGAAAAGTTTTTTAATTAGCGTTAACCAAATGATTTAGCATGTATTATTTTAATGATACCCCTATAACTAAAAATACTGTTCACAGTGTATTGATGACTGTCTCAGGTGCTCAAATGATAGCTGACATGCACAAAATACATACAGATTGGGTTTCAGATGAGCTGTTTTGACTTCTGATCTTTTGCTTTTACTTAAACACCATGTTCCTTGAGAGTTCGAAATAGTTCTTTCTCCTACACTTGAAGATATTTTGGAGGATATAGCAGAAACTAGTCTAAAGGCTTCGACTCCTTATTCTCTATAGTTAAATTACTAGAATAAATTAAAATTCTCATTTGCTTATAATTGATATAAATTTTGTGAGAGGTTTGAAATTTGAATGTACTTTTTTGGCTATCGGAAATTTTCTTGTTTCATGCTATTAAAAATTTTCAAATACATTGTTTTACTGATCTTAATAACTAGTCTCTGAGAACATTCAGTTGACACTTAAATGATATTCATTTGCCCACAATGTAATATTAGTAATGAGATGCCATAGAAATTACATAGATTAAGGGATTTACCCACTGCCACTAATAAGAGATTCAGACAACAATTGGTGAACAAGTAGAGAGAACTTTTGGTCATCAGTTAATTGTCTATTAATAATTTAGTTATTAATTTTGTTTTTATTCTGCCTCCCCTGTCCTCATAGGTTTGTAAAAGAATGGACTTGGTCTGCCAGAGAATGTTGAATCAGGGATTTCTGAAAGTGGAAAGGTACCATAATCTATGTCAGAAACAAGTTAAAGCACAACTTCCAAGGTATGATATGGTAAACAATGGAATTAATTTATAGTTGGGGGTATTTTTGTTTCTTGTTTCAGAGGTTTTTGTTTGTTTTTATTTTTGTAAGGATAGTATTTATTTGTTTATTTATTTAGAGACAGGATCTTGATGTACTGCTTGGGCTGGCCTTGAACTTGCAGTCCTCTTGAATTATAAGCATGCATCACTGTACCTGGCTAGACTTTTAGTGTTTTCAATAATGCTGATAGGAAAACCAGGTATCTTCATGTAAATCAATGAATTTTTTTTTGGACCCCTTCCTCAGACTGTATACAAAAGGACCATAGATCCAAGTGTAGATTGTCAGCCCAATACTCTGAAATCATCCTTAGAAGAAAACATAAATAATAAATCTTCATGAATTTGGATTGGGTAATGGTTTCTTCTACATGACAACAAAAACATAAATGGTAAAAAAATAAAGTAGGCAAGTTAACGTCAGAATTTTACAAAGTTTTGTGGCTTAAAGGATACCATCAAGAAAGTGAAAAAAAAAAAAAAAACCCATAGAGAAAATTGTGTGAATCATATTTGATAAATGACTTGTATTTAAATTATGTGAGAAACTTTGACAACTCAAAAAACAACCAAATTCAAAGTGGACAAATAATCTCTTTCTCCAGAAAAGATATACTCATACCTGGTAAGCATATGAAAGATGGAAGATGTTCAGTATCAATTGTTATAAGGGAAATGTGACTAAAACCATTACAAGGGGCTGGGAATATATCTCAGTTGTTGAGTGTTTGCCTTGCATGCACAAGGCCCTGGGTTCAATCCCCAGCACCACCAAAAAAAAAAAAAAAAAAATTATTATGAGATAACACTTTCCATCCTCTTGGGTGGTGAAATAAGAAACCAAAAATGTTGAGTGAAATGTGGATATTGGAGCCTTCTTTTATTACCATTGAAATATAAGACAGTACAGCCACTTTTAAAAACAGTTTGGCTGTTTTTAAAAAGTTAAATAGACTTACCATATGACCCAGTAATTTTACTCCTAAAGAGAAACTAAAACGTGTTCACACAAAATCTTATGGGTGGGAGTAGGGGATGTAACTTAGCAGTAAAGTACTTATCTAACATACATGAGGCTCTGCCTCAGTCCCCAGCATGGCTAAAGTATCAAAAACTTGTGTATAAATGTTATTGGCAGCATTATTTATAATAACCAAAAAGTAGAAACAACCCAATTATACATTAGCTAATAACTAGATGATAGAATGTTCAGCAATAAACAGGTACATGCTGGAATATGAATAAACCATGAGAACTATGTTAATGAAAGAAACCAGACCCAAAAACACATACTGTGATTCCTTTTTTTACAAACATGTTCAGAATAAACAAATGTATAGAAATAGAAAATAGATTAGTAGTTGGCAGAATGAAGAGTGTTAATGGTTACATGTCCTTCATCTATGATTAAAATGTTCTGTAATTAGGTGGTGATAATTGTACAACGCTGAATATATTAAACACTAAATTGTACACTTTAAAATAGTGAAGTTTATATGTGTTAATTCCTTCTGAACAAAATTGTTGAAAAGTTTGAAGGAAGTAAATTTCATTTTAATTTTTGTGGTACATGGGATTGAAACAGGAATCTTGCACATGCTAGGCAAGTGCTCTACGGATAAGCTGTCCCCGGCTCAGGAAATAAATTTTATGAGCAAAAATATGTAGTCTTTTACCTAAGGGTCCCAATATATTTATTTCATTTACCTAATTTCTCTGATTCTCATAGCCATTAGAGTGATAATAGCCAAGAAAACAAGTCAGAGATTGAAATTAAGTTAAAAAAAAAAAATTATTTTTTGTAGTGCTATGGCTTTAACTCAGGGCTTCTTGCTTTCTAGGTAACTGCTCTATCACTGAACTGTATTCCCAGTCCTAATTCTTTTTTAATATGAAGTTATTTTTTCCCCAAAATATTTTGTCATTAAGTGCTAGTCCTCTGGAAGGATTCCTGTGCATTATAATTAAATTATGACCCAAATGTAGATTTCTAAGTTGATAATGTGTCAGTATTACACCATTTTATTAAGGCATTTTAATTGTTTAACATTTTAGTTCACAGTTATGCTTTAATTATCATTTATTTTTGTATCATTATTTTAGGAGAGAGTCAGAAAGGAGAAACCATTCTTTAGCTCGTCATGCAGACATCCTTGCTGCTGTGGAAACAAGGCTGTCACTATTAAATATGACTTTTATGAAGTATGTAGATTCCAATCTCTGCTGCTTCATCCCAGGAAAGGTAAAATACAACTGCTTGTCCAAAATAGCTTGATTGTCCTGTGTAAATTTTAAATTATTATGAACTTATTATTAAAATTATTATATATTTTAAATTATTATTTATAAACTTATTTAAATTATTATAAGTGATTTTTGAGATGTTAGAATTGTTCTTCTGAATAAGTTTCTATGAATGTCTTTGTTGTATAGTTATCAATAAAGATATGTATGTGTGATGTTTATATTTAAAATTCCAATTATGAAATTCACAGTAGAAGCTCTGGTAGTCTGTAAAAAGCTTGGTTAAGCGTTCATATGCAAGCTTGGCACAGTGACACATGCCTGTAATCTCAGTGACTCTGGAGGCTGAGGCAGGAGGACTGCAAGTTCAATGCCAGTCTCAGCAACTTAACAAGGCCCTGACAATTTAGTGAGACACTGTCTTAAAATAATAAAATTTTTTAAAAAGTCTAACTCAATGGTTAAGTGTCCGTGGGTTCAATTCCTGGTAACAAAAAGAAGAAAGAATTCATACTCAAGAAAAAATCCTGAAGTTTTACTTACATTAAATGCCTAAGATACTGCAATGAATAAGAGATGGGTTATCCTGCTTTCAAGATTTTGTAATTTGGGGGAGGTGGAGAAAGACAAGTTTGTTTTGTTTTTTTGGAGAAATGTTTTATAATGACAACCTTATAAACTTTCAGATTTGACCAGAATACATAATTGCCACATAACAACACAATCAGAGCTAAGTAATGGTCCTCTTTAGTATAGAAATAAGTATATTTTGGTATATTTACCTTTAATAAATTAATGAAAATCCCAACATACCACATGCTCCTTAATGAACTGTAAATCCAGTTGAGATATAGAAGCAGTAGAGAAGTACTTAAAGTCATTTTGACACCTGCTTGGAAAAGATCTTAAAATGGTTGTAATGTTGTATTTTTGTTATTTCCATAGATAATTTATATTGGCAATACCATATATGTACTATCTTTTTTTTAGTTTTCTATGACATTTATTCTGAGGGACAGTCCTACAACTTATAATTTCTTTTAAACAATGAACACATCTTCTTATAGGGTTTGGGTTTGGGTGTTTTTTTGTTTTTGTTTTAGTAGAGGGACACAATACCTCTATTTTATTTATTTACTCTTAGATAGTGCTGAGGATCGAACCCAGTACCTCACACATGCTAGACAACCACCCCCCCAGCCCCTACTTATAATTTTATTGAAATATTCCTTGATATATATCACTTTTCTTATATTACCTACAAAGGCTTTTATAGTTACTATAAGAGGATAACTAACTAGAAGCTTTAGATTCTGATTTTTTTTGTTTTTTTTTTTTTGGTTCTAGAGATTGAATCCAAGAGTGCTTTACCACTGACCTACATCCCCAGCCCTTTTATGTTTTATTTTAAAACGGGGTCTTGCTAAATTGCTGAAGCTGGCCTAGAATTTGTAATCCTCCTGCTTTAGCCTCCCAAGTTGCTGGGATTATAGGCATGTGCCACTGTGCTTGGCATAGATTCTGATTCTTATGCCAGATTTTATCTGAATCTGATTTATTAAATCCTTAACTCGTAGTGTTACTTTTGAGTCAGTATAGGTTGTCCCCTCCAGCTTCATAATTTTTATTGCACGTCTCATTTTTAGAGTATGAACATTTAAGAAGACATTTACAGTTTTCAGAACTTCAGACAGTTCAGGTAGCTGTTAAACTAACAAGAGTGGAGTAATTTGTGGCCAAGTTCATGGGTCTGCAGAAATTAAAATATTTACTATTTGACTTTTACAGAAGAAGATGCCAGTCAGTAATGGGGATTTTTGCTATATAAGCAAAAGAGCTCAAATCCATTTGAGTCCTGTTTTTTTTTTCAGGGGAGGGGGAGGGTGGGAATACCTGTTGGCTTCTCACTTTAAATTTTAATTCCCAAATAAAAGAACAAAATTAAGTTGCAGCCACAGAGGACATCTATAGTTTCCAAGATGCAATAGATCCTACTATCTATTTCATTGATAAGAAAACTAAGGCCTAGAGAAGTTGATTTGACAAAAGCTATACTTCAGTCTTTTGATTTCTCAATTGCTTTTTTTTTTACTTTTATCGTCCATTTTTCCTTACTAGCACCCATTTCTTCACGAGAATTTATCCTAATTTTTTCTCCTACAAGCTCCTATCAAAAAATAACACACTTTTTGTGTTTATTCAGATATGTGTACCATCATACTTAATTCAGCTTGAATTAGTTTTGTTCCTAAAAGTACCTTCTTTATAGCTTATATTTTTTCTAAAACAACAGTATGTATACTCAGAATTTTTATTATTTGTGTTGCTGATTTTTTTTTTTTTTTTAAATAAATGACCCAACTTCTCACAAAGTCACACCACTTAAAGGTTCTACGTCTTCCCAACAACTCCCAGCTCAGAACCAAGCCTTCAACAGATTAGCATTTGGGGAACATTCCAGATATATATTATAGCAAATATTATACGAATAATTTTCTTTCTGCCCTATATAATTTTGATTCTCTGGTGATTTATTCCTGTTATCCCTCTGAATGTGCTCCTGGATTATAATAGTTCAGGAGCTTTTATACTTTGCAAGAGAACTCATTTTGTGAATAAGATTGTGTATCCATTTTGTTAAAATTTGGAACTACTATTAGCATTTTATTTCACACGTGAATCTAGGCAGTAATAATGTAGTTTAAATTAGATTGCCAGAATTGTACCACAATTTTGAGAGTTTGCTGCTATTATCTAAGGCAGGGACCAACAAACGTTTCTGGTAAATATTTTTGACTTTATGGACCATGTGGTCTCTGTTATAACCAATGGACTTGGAGAAATAACCATGGACAACATGTAGTTCTAGTAAAATTTAATTTGTAAAAACTGGCACAGACCAAATAGAAAAATATTTGGACCACACTGACATCCCATTCATCTTCTCTCAGAACTGTTGCTATAAATGGTTGACTTTCTTTTTTTTTTTTTTTTTTTTTTGAGAATTTTTAATATTTATTTTTTAGTTTTCGGCGGACACAACATCTTTGTTTGTATGTGGTGTTGAGGATCGAACCCGGGCCGCATGCATGCCAGGCGAGCGCGCTACCACTTGAGCCACATCCCCAGCCCCGGTTGACTTTCTTAAATCTTAGATTATATAAATCTGACACATGGAAGTTGTACTTTTTATACTAATCTCATGTCCACAGCAGGAGTTCCCACTAAAAATTTGTGCTGTATGTGAGTGGTGGACAGCTAACCATTCTGGAACATATAGTAATGCAGTATGACATGATAGTCCCTGCTCTTGATCATTATTAGTAGCCCTGGTAAATCTTGTGTTCTCATGGAAATACAGTGTTGTCCAAAGTTAGGGTTTCCCCAATGTGAGTGTATGTCTTAAAGCTGTCCCTAAACAGATGTAAACTCTATATATTAATGTGACTGGTTTGTTTTTAATGTTTTGGGAAAGAAAACTAGTGTTGTCATATTTTGTTATCCAGAGCCAAAAGTTACACACCTTTTTTCCTGTTTGCTTTTACATTTTATCTATATTTGTCTTTTTCCCCCTGAATAATTTGAAGATAAGTTGGAAACATTATGATCCTTAAATTTTTGTGTTTCTTAAATATTTCAGTACATTTCCTAAGACACTCACTTAACCACAATACAAACAAAAAAATTGGAAAATTTAACACTGATATAACAACAAATTTATATTCAAATTTCATTACTTTTGTGGGGGGATGGGCTTACTGGGGATTTAACCCAAGGGCACTTTAACACTGAGCTACATCCCTAACCCTTTTTATTTTTTTACTTTGAGACAAGAGTCTCACTAAGTTGCTGAGGCTAGCTTCTAACTAATAATCCTCTTGTCTCAACCTCTCAAGTCACCAGAGTTACAGGCATGTACCACCATGCCAGCAGATTTCATTACATCTCAATAATACTTGTCCTAGCAGGATTTTTTCCTCATTCCAGAATCTAATCTTAGGACTGTATGTGGATTCTAATCTTGAATCTGATACAGTTTCCTAGTCTGTTTTTGTATCTCTTGATTTTCACTTTTTTAAACAGCATAGGTTAGATATTTTGAGGGATGTCTTTCAGTTTAAGTTTTTATAATGTTTCCTGGCTTCATTTATTTTATAATTTTTAAAAAATTTTTTTAGTTGTAGATGGACAATATCTTTATTTTATTTATTTATTTCTATGTGGTACTGAGAATCAAATTCAGACCCTCATGCATGTGAGGCAAGCACTCTACCACTGAGCTTTATAATTGATTTTAATGTGAATATGCTCGTAAAAATCAAGATTAGTTGGGAGCTTTTCTTTGTTTTACTGTGAATGTCCTAAAATATACGTAACTATAAGCTTTTAAAATGAAAAAAAAGAAAATTGGTCTATTTTCCTATTGAATTGTTAAATCCCTCCTCCACCCCCATCTTCCTGATCAGCTTTTTCTGTGCAGCAGCCTTAAATACAAACAGTGCAGAGAATCACCAGACTGATACATGTCAAAACAGGCACTTCTGTAATCCCAGCAGCTTGGGAGGCTGAGGCAGGAGGATCACAAGTCATTTGAGGAAACCATGTAAGGGGTAGAAAATTTAAGAGGCTATAATACTTGAAACTATATTCAAATACATGCCATACAAGAAATATTCAAAAAGTTTAAATGCACTTAAAAATTTTAATATGAAAAAAATTTAAGTTAAGTAAAATAGGTGGAAGGAGAAGTTAAGGAAATCTCAAGTAAAATAAAAAGACAAAGTGAGGAAAAATGAGATCATACAGTCAATATTCAAATAAGCTTTGTTTGCTAAACAGATTAAAAAAGAGATGTTCTCTTACCCAAAAAGCCTAACAACTTAATATGTCATTTATTACTATGCCAATGTAAACAGAAATGAAAATTGACGAACTTTGCGTATTAGAAATGCAACAGTAGTTTGGCTTGTACCATACTTTTTTAAAACTTAAAAATATTTTTTATTACTTACTACTTTTACCTGAAGCCTATGTAGGCTTCAGTGTGTGGCATATTATTTGAAAGGCATAGAAAAAACCATTAGGTGGTCTTTCCACTTTCCACTCAACGTAATTTATAGAAAATGACCATACCTACTCAGAAAATGAACGATTTTTCAGATGTGGTGAGTCTTGTATATGCCTTTAAAAGCCATTGTAGCCACCAATAAATCTGAATGGAAGGTGTGTAGTTCTTTCATAGTGTTGTTTTGGTTCATCAAGTTTTTTTTGGTTTGGTATCCTTCATCTTGTCCTTTGCTTCCCCCTATCTACTATCTAACCATTATAAGCAACTATTTTAAATTTTATTGAAAATGTGAATTATCCCACTTGATTTAAATCTATATATAGTAAGATTTGAAAATATTACCTTTCCTAATAAGAGATTTAAGCATTTGCAAAGAGATACTTTGCGTTCATACTATCTTTAGAAGACTAAATACTAAAGAATATTTCATAATTTCTTTTATAGATGTACTTTTAGTATCAGCATCCCTGTGGGATATTTTGACATGAAATTTTCTGAAGAATAATGATTATGGAAAAGATCGATTAAAATACACCCTAGAATAAATGCCTGGTGGATAATAGTACTACAAAATGTTGATTTCTTCTCATCACTTGTCCATTCACATCATCTACCTGCCCCTTTGTTTGTTCTCCCTTCCCTTACCTGTTGAAGTTGCACATACTCCTTATTATCATGTTCTCATTAGACCTACCCAGTTCTCTGAAACAGATCTTATCTCTACTTTCTTTATTTTCACGTAGTACTTTGCTTGTATAGTGAGTGTATTCCAGTCTGTCTGACTTATGCTTTGCTGTTGGGTCTTTCATGACGTCATTATGTTCCACTGATAGGACCTGTGTCTTTTCATGCCTGAACCTTTACAACAATCAAACCTAGTAGTTCAGACATACTGTTAATATTCTTCTATTGTATTTTTGTACAAACATAATTTCTAGAGATTTATTAATAAAGCTATGATAAACATATAAGTACAGTTTTAAGGGTTTTTTGTTTTTTTGTTTTGTTTTTAGAA
This sequence comes from Callospermophilus lateralis, assembly GCF_048772815.1. NCBI lineage: Eukaryota > Metazoa > Chordata > Mammalia > Rodentia > Sciuridae > Callospermophilus > Callospermophilus lateralis. The sequence goes on along the minus strand of NC_135317.1, from coordinate 60,457,937 downwards.
ATTCTGTTAACTTTGGCTTTTATTATTCAAAACAGAATCTGACTTCTAAAAACTGTATTCTTGGGATTGGGGATATAGCTCAGTTGGGTAGAATGCTTGCCTCACATGCATAAGGCTCTGGATTCAATACTCTAGAACCACAAAAAACAAAACTGTATTCTTGTATTGAATTTAACTCTGTAACTTTTCCCTAAACAGTTTTGCTTAGGTATGTTGATATTAAGCAGTTAAACTATTTGACCATCATTATCCCTGATTTAAGAAACACTTATCAAATATCTGCCATATGCCAGACTCTGGTAGGCTCTAGAGATCTGACAGTAAAACTAGCTAGCTGTGATCTCTTCTGTCAGAGCTTACTGTATTATAAGGAAGACAAATTAACAGAAAGATGTACTTGTATACTGTGAAGGGAAAATAAAAGATTTGATGACGATGTTAACATGATTTATACTGGAGGAAGGTTCAGAGAAGACAATTCTCAGAAAGTGAAATGTTATTGAGGCCTCAAGAATGAGTAAGAAATTTGATGTGGAGGAGATATACAAGAAAAATATTACAGAAAAGGGTCAGAATGTGCAGAAGCCCTCAGGCTAGAAAATTGGGGTTTTATTTAGTTCATAGAGTTAATGACCAATTTTGGCTATAGATGCAAATATACTAGCCGAACATTATAAAAATAGTGGAGTATTGTAGTGCTTTTCTTACTTATAACCCACATGTAAAACTTTATCCTGGCACTAGCAAAACATAAAATTAGTCAATGAACAACCTTTTAAAAAATACTGTGCTCTGGGCTGGGGCTGGGGCTGAGCAGTAGTGCACTTGCCTGGCATGTGTGAGACACTGGGTTCGATTCTCAGCACTGCAGATAGATAGATAGACAGACAGACTGACTGACTCTTCTAAAATGAGTTTCTTACGGAGTAGAAATGCCAGAAGTGAAAACATCACTAACCACTAGTGCCTTAGACTTTGCCTTTGACTATCTTGTTCTGCATGTTCTCCCTTGTTACTCTCACTCCCTCTTATTCTATTGGCTACTGAAGTCTCATCATCATCTGCAGGTTCTCTCCTGACACATGCATGTCCCATGTAATTCAAAACCAGAATGTCTTATCTCCCATTACATCTGCCTATGTACAAACCACCACAGCCCAAGCCAGTTCTTGTTCATTTCTCCAAACCCACAAACCCTCTTCTGTGAAGTCTTCCTTGAGTTTATATTAAGGACAAACTCAAACAGTTTAGTTTTTCCTAAATTTATTAGGCACATGTCATTCTAGATTAACAAGGATCATTACATTGAAAGTCTAGAAAACATTAAGAACTACGAATGTTTCCAGGTACTATTCTGATAGATAATGTTTTTCTAATAGTCCGCAGCAGCCTGAGTAGAGAGAAGAAGACAAGTTTACAAAATTTTATCCAAAGTTGGAAACTCACTGGATAAATGCAGTAACAGGAATGTCTAGGATTCCAGGTTGTTTGGAATTTTGGTGACAGAATAATTTTGGTTTATTAGTCCACAATTCTCATGAGATAAAAATCCTTTTGAATAGACATTAGCTGGATTGGGGTCTTCAGAGATGTGAATTATTATATCAATTCTATGCTGAAGCTATGGAAAGTATTAAGAACACCCTCACAGGGGTGTAAGAATATCATTTCTTCTTCATGTATTAGCTGTGTCTTGCCTTTCTCCATTGCATTTACCACTAAAACAAAAAAGGATCTTTTGTTATACTTTGGTGATGGCAAGAAAATGTGTTCTGAGGAAACCTCATTCCAATCCATGGTAGCTTGTAGAGAAATAAAACTTCATAGGGAAGTGCAAAAGAGAAAAGGAACTGAGTTCCTGGGACTTGGGGAATAGAATGGGTTTGGAGAATTAATATAATATGGGTTTGGGTAATGTCCCATCCTGTATCTACTCCCAAAAAGGATTTAATTTCTTGGTTTAGTCCTCTGGTTTCTTTAGCAATTTGTATAGCCATCTTTGTTGTGTGTGTGTGTGTGTGTGTGTGTGTGTGTGTGTGTGTGTATCCCCAGAATCTGTGATTTCCTTCAGGGCAGGAGCTATATTTTGATGGGCAGGGGAAGTGCCAGACATTGAACTCAGGCACTCAATCACTGAGCCACGTTCACAGCCCTATTTTGTATTTTAGAGACAGGGTCTCACTGAGCTGTTCAGTGCCTCGCTTTTGCTGCAGCTGGCTTTTAACTCCAAGGCCTCCTTGGATTACAGGCATGCACCATCACACCCAGAGCTGTATTTTATTTGTCCTCGTTCTTAGCCCCCCCAGCACAGTACCTGGTAAACATAAAAGATCCTTAATAAATCTAAGTATAAAGTATTATACAAGACCAAAACCCATGTGTGGCAGATGGTAATATTACCCATAACTTGTATATCAGCTAAGTCACCCTCTAGGTCTTTATTAGAAATTGCAAAACATGCAATTACATCTGCTTATTTAGCACTTTTCTTCAAAAAAGAAAAAATCTGAACTCCTAATAAGAATTTGTTTTTTTAGGTGATTGATGAAATTTATCGTGTGTTGAGATATGTCAATTCTACCAGAGCCCCTCAGCGAGCTCATGAAGTACTACAAGAGTTAAGGGATATTTCCTCCATGGCAATGGAATACTTTGATGAGAAGATTGTTCCAATTCTAAAAAGGAAGTTGCCAGGATCAGATGTGTCTGGAAGACTTATGGGCTCTCCTCCAGGTATTTCTTATTTATAGTATCTTCAGTTTATAATAACATTCATACATAGTTTTATAACTTGTCTTTTTCCCCCATAACCATATATTTTGAATTTTTCTGCTATCAAATATTTATCCACAACATAATTTTTACTGATATTGAATAACAGATCATATGTAACTTGTATAACTGATCTACTTTTAAGGTATATTTGTAGTTTATGATTTTCTTTTTTTTCTTTTCTTTTTTGGTGCTCAGATTGAACCCAGGATCTCACACACAAGGGTCTCTCATACATACTATGTACATACTCTGTCTACCATTGAGCTACATGCTCAACTTTCTGTTTCAAGTTTTTCAATTAAATTATACTGTATAGAATGTACTTATGGCTAAATCTTTGCACATATCCACAACTACTGACTTACAGTAAATTTTGTTGAAGTAGCATTGCTACTCAGGAAGCTGAAGCAGGAGGATTACAAATTCAAGGCCAGCCTCAGCAACTTAGTGATACCCTGTTTTAAAATTAAAGAGGGTTAGGGATATAGCTTAGCGGTAGAGTTCCCTTGGGTTCAGTCTCTAGTACCCTACCCCCCCCAAAAAAAAATTTTTTTTTTTGATAACAGAATCTAGCATACCAAATAAAACCCAAAAATTTCTTTATGGGAAGAATCGAATCCAGTGAACTATTTCAGCCATCAAAACATCTGGCTTCTTATCTACTGAAAGGCTGAATTGTGTAATTTCCTCAACTCTTGTAAACACTTTAAATTAGGGGAAAACATTTATTAAACCTTTTTGTTTTGTTCAGATTAGTTAGCTCCCTGTAGTACTCAGTGGGATACCTGAGTGGATCTCTAATTTAATAAAAAAGCCTACAGTATCTCAGCATTAATGTATGTGTTATTTATTAAGTACCTATTATATGTACAACACTATACTGTATCCTATGAAGAATAAAAAGAAGTGTAATATATGGTGTCTTCTCTCAAGAACCTTACTGTTTTAAAAGGTAAGACGTGTCCAGACTCAAAATAAAATCATCATAAGCAAGAGAAATATTTAAGACAGTGTCTACTTACATACCAAATGAAGCAGAGACAGAATCTTTAGGAAGATAAAATCACTTTTGGGGCTGGAGTTGTGGCTCAGTGATAGAGTACTTGCCTAGCACGTGTGAGGCCTTAGATTCGATTCTCAGCACTGCATATGAATAAAATAAGATTCGTCAACAATGTAAAAAAAAAAAAAGATTTTTTTAAAATCAGTATTGGCTAGTCTCACTGAGATGTCAGGAAAGGTAAGAATTGTCTTGAGTCTTGATGTAAAAGCAAGGGGTTGTGGTTGTAGCTCAGTGGAAGACATCTTACCTACCACGTGTGAGGCACTAGGTTCGATCCTCAGCACCACATAAAATAAATAAAATAAGTATTGTGTCTATCTACAACTAAAATAAATAATTTTTTAAAAAAGAGTAAAAGCAAGGATAAGCAGGGAGAGAAGGAAGACTATACTTCAACCAAGGAAAATATTTTGATTATTTAGATGTGCAAGGAGAAAAATAGGTCAATGGATATAGGTAGGAATAGATCCATCTAGTTCTTTTTGAAAAAGATCTTCAGGGTAAGGTTTTTAAAAATTAGGTAATTAGCTTAAAATAGCGAATTCTATGCCTATGTTATAATTTATTTACTCCTAAAAGGGAATAGTTCCAAAGCCTTCCTATGCCATGTTATGTGTGATGTAACCTACTCTTTGATGTAGTTCCTGCTTTGTGACTAAGTTGAAGCCTTTGCATTTATTTAAGTGCTGGTGAACTTAAGAACATGATAGGTCTAAACTTCTCGCTTGAAAGTTTGTGTTTATGTAAAATTGGAAACCATTTTCTAATTTTAATACTTGTATTTTCTTACTAGGTCCTAAAAATGTTGAGCAGTATTTTATTTTATTTATATAATTTTATTTGTTTAGTTGTAGATATTTATTTTATTTATTTATCTTTATGTGTTGCTGAGGATTGAAACCAGTGTCTCACATGTGCTAGACAAGAGCTCTACCACTGAGCTACAACTCCAGCCCCAGCAGTATTTTAAATCTAAGTGTATGCAGGAGAATGAGAATTCAAATTCATTCATAGTTAAAACAATGTGTCTGATTAATCTGTAGAACAAATATATTGGAAAGAATAAATTCTCAGAAGAGATAGGAGGATATTCCATTCTAAAATAAGTTTGTTACTGATAGAGAAATATGTATTAAGTAGTTGACCCTTTCAAACAATTTCTCCACAGTACCGGGACCCTCTGCAGCCCTAACAACAATGCAGCTCTTCTCCAAGCAAAACCCTTCAAGACAAGAGGTTACCAAACTCCAGCAGCAGGTTAAAACCAATGGTGCTGGCGTGACTGTTCTCAGGCGTGAAATTTCTGAGCTTCGCACCAAAGTGCAAGAACAGCAGAAGCAGCTTCAAGACCAAGACCAGAAACTGCTAGAGCAAACCCAAATCATAGGTGAACAGAATGCACGTTTGGCAGAGCTGGAACGCAAACTACGAGAAGTAATGGAAAGTGCAGTAGGAAACTCCTCCGGGTCTGGGCAGAATGAGGAGTCTCCTCGGAAACGAAGAAAGGCAGCAGAAGCTATAGACTCTCTTAGAAAATCTAAACGTCTTCGGAATAGAAAGTGAATTGAAATATGGTTCTAGCTCCAGAGGAATACACAGCTTGGTAGCTTAAGCAGTTATGCATATCAGGATACTGGGAGCAACATGGTGTCTGTCCCTTGGGCTTCTAGGTTTTCAGAACACAAACTTGAACTCTATGGTTGGGACATTCTTTTCCCACTTCTGGTGGAACTGATGCACAGAATCTTTTTACTTTGCAATAGATTTGTACTAACCAGACCCATTCTATCATGTTTTGGGGAGTTAACTTTTTTCTGTGCAAATAATAAGGAAGTTTGTTTGTTTCTGCATATATGCACATGACATAAGGATCTTAAACAAAATCCAGTCTTGACAAGAGTTAAGTTTAATACAGAAAATGTCCTGTTCACTTGAAAGAAAAAAACCTACTTTTTAAATGGACACTATGTTGTTTAAAAAAAAAGCAAAAACAAAAACAAAAAACGTTGACTTTTTGTTATAAGTGACCTTTGTCTGGAATGTCTGAAAAGTAGTTAATGCTTTTTGGTATTGAAGTGATGGGTAACTGAAAGGATTTCCATAGTATTGACTGTAGAAGGAGCCTCTACAGTATTGACTATATATTTTTATAAACTACTGGCAAGGGACGTATCCAGTTGTTATTATATACATGTTTTCAGTTCTTTTGGGGGCCATGTCCTACATTTGCATGGATGGATGCATGCATTGCCTAGTCAACTCACTTAAAAAGCTCTTGCACTGGTATCGATCTTGAACCTCTATACTTCCTTCTCCACTTTTTAGAGCAGCGTCTTCATTGATCTAAGCACTTAACATCTTCCACCACAACAGTTTGCCTCTAGAGAGAGAATTGTTAGTCCATTTGTCCTCCAGTTTTATAGGAACAAGACTATTAAAGCCCATTGCTTTATCTATTCTCTGTAGAGTTCAGGTACACTGGTTAAGGCAAAGTCCAAATTCCAAGGTTGTTTCTGTCATGATCAGACCTCCAGGAGCTAGCAAAGATCCTAACTCTTCGCTATGTGCTCATGGATCATATTGGTGACTGAATAGGGGACCTAATTGTGGCTGCAGTTTGCCACTGAAGGAAAGTTTATTGAAGAAAATTGTACCATGAAAAAAGTAATTCGATCATTTCATTTCTGGGAGATGACCCGAGGGAAGCTTTTTAATATTAATTTCAAGCCTTCCTTATCCTATAAGAAAAGCTTTAATGTTTTTTTTGTTTTTTTTTTTTTTTTTTTTTTTTTTGCACTTCTGTTTTTAGCTTGTAACTGGAAAAGCATGTCTTGCACTGTTCAACCTTTGAGTGGTCACTTTAACAATCTCCAGATTGTGTACAGTGGTTCTTTTGCCCAGTTGTATATTTTTGAGACATTCAACGATCACTGTCCAAGTTTTATTTTAATGTACTAAATTATGTAGTTATTTGTCAAGTTTTTAAACAACTGTTGCCTTGGGCTTCAGTTATTTAAAATAAATTTAGGTGTAATATAGAAAACTATCCCTTTCCAGGTGGGAGTTTGATACCTGTATACAATCTAAGGTTTTGGTAAGTACCTTAGTTGAATAAAAGCACAAGGTTATCACCTTTTTTATCCGTCCAACATGACATGGTTTTGCATTCTTTAGGTTAACTTTTTCCTATCTTTTTTTAGTATTGTCCTTTCATAATATTGTCCTTAGATTTTGATCAATTATATGTCTACCTTTGAAACTCCATTTACAATGTAGTATGTTTTCAATGAAAAAACATAAAGCAACATCCAAGTGTTCATGGTTTGTTGGGAAGGTAATTTTAAAATAAACAGTTTCCTAAAAACATTTGTCAGCCAAGGTCATCCATAAAAGTCCCCGTCTGGAACTCATTTTCTCAGCAGGTCTCATTTTGTAATCATAGGATTTAGCCATATTATCATAACTTTGGAGGAGGCCTACTAGAATACTCATGGCCTTTACTATTATGCTTTTTCTGGTAATAGGAAACCTTTTTTAAGTATCAGAGTACTGGTTTACAAACTATGATCCTTATGCATCAAAGGGATATAGCCTCAGCTTTTTAGTTTTTTGGTTTTGGCGTACTGGGAATGGAACGCAGGGCCTTGTGCATGTTAGGCAAATACTATAACCACTAAGCTACACCTCCAGTCCTCAGATTATTTCTCTAATAGTTATTGAATTACTAAAGTTTCCTGAATTTCTTTTTAAACTACATCAAAATAGCCTAAATATATCTGTAGTCTTCCACTAGTTAACATGAGTATATGGCTTTCAGAGTAAGCATTCACACTGTTAGGAGGTAAATTTTTTGTTTCCAAATTCAAATTTCTACAATGTATACTTATAATCCCTGTCCATAAGATTGAGTTGCACTTGATAATGCATGAGTGTTTCATAATTAGAATAAAGCACTACAGTTGTTTTATGTTATAGACTAGCTAAAACAGGTTATGGTATTGTCTTCACCATTTATTAGAATAGTTATTGGGTAACTGTTAAACTTGCTTTTGGATAGCATAGTAGCGTTTAGGGTTCTATAAATACATCTAAACTTGACATGTTACAGGAATTTTATAAATTAGTCTCAGAACCTTCTTGCTCTGCATTTTATGCCAGTAATTTAAATGCTGTATGTCTTAATAGTACAGCATTCCATGAAGTATTGCCATCATCTATCTTGGCGGAAGAGACTTCCCTGTTTTAATGGGTCATTCCCACACATAAACTATGGTACAACACTACATACATGGATAAAAATGTGAAAAGACATGGATAGGAAATGAAGAGGACTGGCCTCAACCCTCACCCCAGCCAGATCCTCAGCTTAGCTTTCGTGTGGACACGGTTTACTTGGTTTTCACACATTCTGAGGTTATAGAAACTGCTGTTTTTCAGAATTCTCTTTTGATGTTCAGAGCCTGGAAATAATGGGGCAAATGCAAATGTATTCAGAGTAATCAACTGTTTTTAAAGACTATTGGGGTGCCATCAGGTCTAAAACCGCTGGTTTTGGAAGCAACTTTTTTTGTAAAATGTGTTTTTTGGAGTACTGAACTTTACAGAGGCTTGCCTTAATCTCTATTTAGTAGTTTCAAGATGTATGCGCTATTGTTCTACATGTTCAAATGTTAAAATATTCTATGTAGCCCCAGAAGTGGGTAAAACAGAGTATAAGTAATGCCTAAATAAATAAGCTAAAAGGTGTCACTACAGCTGAGTTTTTCAGAGAAAGTGGACATATAAAAATAGGCTATGCGTCATAAAAATAATGGCACTTTAGGATTGCACTATTTTATGCATTATTTTATATGCCATTTCATAGCCTGCACTTTAATCTCCAAAGAAATGATGTATGATATCCCAGTTGTTCCTTATTATTAATAAACTTTTTCCTAAGACAGGGCACTTAATTCTATTTTACTATACTGAATTAGTTTCTTGGAGGTGGATTCTTCTTTTGGGTTCTCTATTTCCTTAGCCATAATATTTTCTAGGATCTGGGAACTCCCTCTTTTGTCTATTTCCAACAGTATATAATTTTAATTTAATGTAATATAAATCTCATACCGGTGATCAACACATTCTTATATTCTCTTCTAGCAGTGAGTACCCATTTGTTACATTTATCAAACCCCTAAAAATACGTGCTGTAAAATTTGAAGGCAGGAATGAAAGGTATCCTGATGTAGTCACTAGCAAAGAAAGCTAATTGTAATAGGAAACCCAATTTGATGTGCTGTCCAATTCTTTGACTTGGCATCTATCTGAATTTCTTTAACTAGCAAACAAAAGGTAAAGTTAGAACTACTTAAAAGTAAACTTTAAGCCTGCCATCTTCAGTAAGTTATTGTCAGAAAATACTTAATCTACAAAATGAGAGGTCATTAGTTGATTGCTGTCTGCCATAATCTTATTTTGAATAGCAATACAGTTATATCGATGATAAATATGACAGGCTGAAGTAAATTAGTTGGCCTTTTGCACCTTCCTAAGAATCTTGGTTAAATTTCTGAAGTTCAGAAATTAAATCTAAATTTTTCCTGTTGTGTCTGAAGAAAACCATGAGTTTTAGAAGCATTATTGGTAATCTGAGTTTGCCAAAGTCTAGTGGTCCAAATTCAAAACTACCAAAAGGTTAGAGTGTTTAAAATTCCTTTATGTGGTACCATGTCTGTTTACCTATGCTTATGAGCAACAATAAATCACTAGTTGACCTTCTGGAATTTTAATTGTTAAAACCTAATCAACTATTGGAAAGTAAAAAACACCTCCCAGTTACACAACAGGGTACATAAATAAATGTGTTATTACCAGTGCTACTTGTTTTCTTTGTATTTCATGCACAAGTTTGGAGCTCCATTGCTAATGGGTACCATATTAGTAAGTATTGTCTCATGAAGCACTGTACTGTGTATTTACACATAGTTCTTCACAGCCACCTTATCAAGTTTTACTCCACGTGTGGTCACTGGACTTTGGTTAAGGAACAGGTCTGAAGTGTTAGACAGGTAAGTGACTTTTTAGGAGTTGACCCAGACTGCCTCTGAAGGGTTGTACTTCTTGCTACACTGCCACATTGAGACACTAGACTTCCTGTGTGAGTGATCATGCTGTACATCACACAAAGCAGCCAGTGCACAAAATCACTAATGCTAAAAGTAGTATATAGAATTTGAATCAAGTATAAGCTGATCTGAGGAGGGATTGTTACATCAAAGGTATTTTTTAGCAATGGGTTCACTCTAAGTGTGTAAATAGAAGAGATAAATGTCAAGTTTTTAAATTAATTTCATGTAAAGATGACTGATAGGGAATTGCTGACAAGAAAATTCTCCAAGGACAAACTTCCTACATAGTTAGTGCTTACTCCCCTTCCCCAGCTCATCCACAAGGTTGACAAAGTGAGATCACAGATAATGTGATGCTGAAGGTGACGGTGACAGTGGAGTCAGTTGTCCCAGTAGTACCACTGCATTCTGATCACCCTGATAACAGCCTAGAAAAATAAAACCTGCTGCTGTGTATCACAGTGTTCAGAAGTGGAACACAGTGGAAATCTCTAAATTCTCAGTGGCTCAGTTGTGTAATAGTTTCATGATGTTAGAAAAAAAAAAAGATCTTGACCAGTATTAAAGCTTTTTTTCCCCCCCTAGGGGTGCAGTTCAGAGGTACAACATGCACATACAAAAGGCCCTAGGTCCCACACATACACACAAAGCTCTTTATGAATTTCCTCATGTTAATTCCTGAAACAATTCTTACAGGATCCAAGATTCATTAAAGATGGAAATTAAAAATTAATTAAGTCCATTAAATACTGCGTATTATGTTTTACTTGCTGGTATACATTCCTCTGGTTTTGGGTGAGTCATTCTCAGAGCAAAATGAAGGGTAAATTGTAAGAAGACAAAATAGGAGTCGTGGGTGTTTGAGCCAAAAGCAGAAATTATGTCTAGAAAGAAAATATAAATCAAGGTTGAACTTTTCAAAATTAAAGATTTCATTCACAGAAACAAGGTACAGGTGACAATGGAATCAGTTGCCCCAGCACTGTACCTCTAATTCTGTAGTATCTAAATAGGTTCAGCTTCTGTGTTTTAAATCCCCCCGCCTTCCTTGGAATTGAATAAACCTGAGTTTATAATTAACAGATTTGGTAAAAAGTCTGTGAAGCAGCATTTTAAATGGTAAATTTAACCCTGGGAATGAAGATCTAAGGTATACCGCTGTGCTGAGACTAGAACACAACTCACCCTTCTCGAGGCCAAGTGAAGGCCAACTTGTTCTTCCTTTGTAGGTTTGGAGCAAGCTTACTTGCACAAGCTCTTAAAACAGTTTCCATGACCCTAGGTACTGCCATAGCAGCTGCCCTCCATTCCCAAAGCAGTGGTGAAATGCAGTAATTGTAGTCTGCCCAGGAAGACAATGAAGGAATGAGTGTCAGGGATGAGCTAACAGTGCCTAGTATATAATAAACATGCAATAAATAGTTGTGACGTATATTTAGACATGATTACACAAATAGAGGTACAGCTATTTAGGAAACACATGTATCTTCTTTAGATGGAATGACATGTCTGACTGGTTGTCTCCAAAAGTAAGGAGCTTATGTTATGCATTAGCCCCAACATGAGTTTATATTAGTCCTTGTATGGAGTACATGTGAAATGCATACACACACTTGTATTTAGCACAGAAAACAATGTTACTACACTTAGCCTTCTGAGAAAATTTATTTTCAGCCCATCTTAGCTTTGTCATATCTTAGAATCCTAGAACAGAAAGGAAACTTGGAGCTGATTTAAATTGGCAACTTTTTCATCCATGAAGTCACAGTGATTTGCACAAGGCCACCTGCTCTCAAATGGCAACTCGGGGTATTTGTTCATAGGACTTTCTGCACTGCCTCACTTTGCCTCCTCTAGAGTGGCAGGAGAGAAAACAAGTTCTTCACCTTAGGCTTAGAATCAGGACAAGGAAAGTGGTCCTTGGATTACAATGGTAGAAGATAGGAACTTCTCCAAAACTCCTTACACCGTAAGATGCAACTTAGAGGTAAAGGCCAAGTGCACTTGTTCTGGAATTGATAAAGGAGCTTTCAAACACAGCTCTCCCAGTCACCAGCATGGGTACCTAAGATCTCCAAGGCTCAGTATTTAGTATTTGTAAAATAAATCCTATCTCCTAAGGTTGTTGCAAAAATTAAAGAATTCAAGTAAACTATCAGACCTGGCACCTGGCATATAGGCTTCATAAATGAATTGTTCTTAGAAATGGTGAAGGCCAATGTCATACAGCTTGCACAAAGCAGCTCAGTGAGTTTCACGCTATATTTCTTTCTGAAAAAAGCACAGAAATTCTCTATAGGTCATTGCCCCTCCCCTTCAAGTATCCCTAGAACAACAGCCTGAGTTATCTAGGAGCTTCTCTGAAATGTAGGCTCTCTCTGCATTTTAACAAGATCACCAAACAATGAACATTAGAATTTGAGGAGTGCTAGTGCTGGACACTCCTGCTATTTTGAAACTAAACCCTAACCAACTCTCAGCTCCTCATCTATGCAGCAATCAAAAAGAAAGTTGGGGCAGGGTGGAGAAGGTTTGGAAGAAATCATAAATTAAGTGTTGACTAGGGTCAGCTTTTACTCTGAGACCAGCAGAGGTCATGACAATCAGCCAACCCAAACATTTGGAAACAGTTTCATCACCTTTAGTGTCATAAAAGAAATTTGTATTAAAATTTCTCCCCAGTATCAGACCAGTCACCTCAATTTGAGAATAAAGAAACTATTTTAAAAAATCACAATATCCATAAACAAGGGTCTGGTAAATACTAGGCAGCTGTAAAGTGAGAAATTTCTTTATACACTAATAAGGAAAGGTCTCCAGACAACTAAGGAAAACAACCAAGTGCAGAACAATATTATAGTATACATATAGTATAGTATATGCTGTAAAATAACAACTTTGTTTTAAAGGAAATTAAAAAAATAGTTTTTTGGATTTTTTTCTGAGCCAAATATGAGTGCTCATGCCAGGGAAGACAGGAAGACAGTTACCCTGAATGATGTGTTCTGAAGTAGAAGAGGTTACATAAACTTTTAGAGACAAAGATCAAAGAGTCATAAATCAATGCATTTAACAAATACACTGGTGGGAGCATTAAGTAGACAGCTACAGCAAGATGGGAATCTCTCCTGTAGGTACAAGATGTTACAGCATTCTTAGTCTCAGGGTTGGTGAAAGCTAGGTTTACCTAAGAATGGCAAGAATATTAAGTCAAAGGTTAAAAGTAAATGGCTATCTTTCTAAAGGGCCTAAGATATCCCAAGATCATTTTGGCTCTTGACCTGCAGTACTCCACCTCTCTACAATCACCATGTTCTACCCAGCCAGAGTGAAACTGTCCTCAGGATCTTTAATATCCATGTGGCTTCTTAAGAGAACTTAAGCTTTACACTGTTTATTAAGGAATGCAGTAATATGATATGCATCCATTTTTAATCAACAGTTCTTTAAGTTTTACAAATGTCATCTACCCATGTCACCATCAGCATGATCAGGAAACAGAATGCTCTCATCAACTAATAGAGTCACTCTGATCCTTACTAGTGGATCTCCAGGCCCGCCCCCCCCACCCCAGCCTCAGACAACCACTGAACTGCTTTTCATCACTATAGATTAGACTTGCTTTTCTTCATGTGCATATGAAAGAAGTCAGATAGCCTGTATTCTCTGGAGTAAATTGTTCCTTTTGTTCCATATATTTTTTGAGATTCAAGCATGTGGATGCATCTCATCACTAAGTAGTTTTCTATCAGATGGATACACTGGATCAGAATTTGTTTAACCCCATCACCTACTGATAGACACCTTTGTTGCTGCTAGCTTTGGTATATAAATATATAAATATTATAAATAGTATATAAATAAATCTGTCATGAACAGTCACATACAAATATTTGCACAAACATTGTTTTCATTTCTCTAGGGAAAGTACCTTGAAGGGGAATGGCTGTGCCCCCTCACATGGGAAGTAAGTATATGCTAACCTTCATAAGAAACAGCACCAGACTCTTTTCTAAAATGATTAATAACATTTTACCATCCTGTCACACATGTATGAGCATTCCAGTTATTCCACATTCTCACCAATATTTAATATTGTCAGGTTTTTGTTGTTTTTTTTGTTATTGTTTGTTTTTCAAATGAGGTGATTTATTTTTCCCCCCTCAGAAACAAGTGTATTTTTTATTTTTATTTTTTTTGCAGTACGGGGTTCCACAGTGCTCTCCACTGAACTACATTCCCAGTCCTCTTTATTGGGAGACACAATCTTAATAAGTTGCCCAGGCTGGCCTTGAACTTGGATCCTCCAGTCTCAGCCTCCTGAGTTGCTGGGATGACGGATGTGCACCACCGGTTCGCCAGGAGTCTATCTGGTACTTGGTTCAACACTGGCTTGGCAATCACAGCAAACACGGAGCCATCTCAATGGTGTTGATCCGGAGGACAGTCTGTGGGACCACAGTGATTCTTTTCCTCCTGAAGTTTTTCCTTTTCTAGAAGTTCATGTTGACTTTAGGCCATGATTCTCTTCTCAGTGACGGTGGCTTCCACTCGAACGAGAACTTTTCCAAGGAGTGGCTCGCCAACAAGTGGGAAGCTGTCCACCCCAACCAGCAGGACCCGTGTGGTGTCTGGTCTCCTCAACTGGGTCTGGCAGAACTTCTTCTGGCCATGGTGGTGAACTCAGAGACGTTTCAGGAACATACCCTCATGTCAGGATGGGCCAATGCCAGCCGCCCCAGGGGGCCGTGAGGCCGTGGCTACTGCATCTTCGTGTCTCAAATGAGTGACTTATTAACCCAGCAAGGTTTGTTCTAATGCTTGTTATCAGCAGCTGCCTCTTGTCTGCCTTTCTGTACACATTTCTTTGTCCCTAGGTATCCATTTGTGGTCCCCATGTTGGTCCTTTCCCACTATTTCCAGGAGTATCTGGCAGACCACAATTTCTCTCTCTCTCTCTCTCTCTCTCTCTCACACACACACACACACACACACACACACACACACTCACTCTTACTCTCTTTTCTTTTTATTCCATTACAATACTTTTTTGAAAACCAGTAAACCATATGCCTGTAATCTACTTATAGACTATTTTGTTCCACTGATGTATCTACTTTTTTTTTCCTTGTGGTAAAATACATAAAAAACACAAAACATAACATTTACCATCTTAACCATTTTGAAGCATACAATGCAGTAGTTTTGAGTACATTCACATTGTTGTGCAGCCATTACGACCAGGCCACATTCTTGATGACTTGGCTGAAGTGGCTGGGCGTGATGCCATTACTCTGATCTTTCCTTTAGAATGTAGTCATGGAGCCAACTCTTGCACCACCCCCAGAGGTCCAGGTGCCCTGATATGGAAACAGCTGATGTGAAGAACCAATTCTTATTATAGGGAGCAAGTTGTTTGTGCTTGGCCAGCTGGACTCTGTCCACCCACTCGAGGACCTTCAGCTTCCTGGATTTTTTAAGAAAGGCTGCCAGAACTCTGATGAACTCTTGCTGGTTTACATCTTTTACAGGAATTCTAAGTTTCACGTGCTTTCTGGACTACTGACCAGGGGAAAGGGCATCAACTTTTTTTTTTTTTTTAAGCCAGTATAGAGGATATAAGATAGTATTTCATTGTGGTTTAAATTTGCACTTCTCTGATGACAAATGATGCTAAGCAGCTTCTGTGCTTGCTAGATACTTTCATATCTTCTTTAGTGGAGTATCTTCAAATCTTTAGTTTATATTTAGAAATCATATCTTTTTATTGAACAGGAGTTCTATCTATATTCTACATATAAGGCCTTTGTAATATATATACATTGAAAATAATTTCCCACAATCTACAGTTTCCTTTATTTTCATAACAGTGTGTTTTGAAAAGTAGCAGTACTTAATTTTGATAAAGTTCAGTCTTTCAAGTTTTTTTCTTTTTTTAATATTTTTTTTAGTTGTAGTTGGACACAATACCTTTATTTTATTTATTTATTTTTATGTGGTGCTGAGGGTTGAACCCAGCCCCTAGCACAAGTTAGGTGAGCGCTCTACTGCTGAGCCATAATCCCATTCCCTCGTTTTTCTTTTATAATTTCTATTTTTCTTCATTCTAAGAAATCTTACCTCAAGATCACCAAGGTTTTTCTCTTAGGCCTTCTACTAATAATTTCATAGGGTTTGAATCATATTTTCTAAGGTTTAAACATGCTTTGATCAATTTTTGTGTATTGTGTAAGAAATAATAGGTTTTATTGTTTTTCTATATAAATGTCCATTTGTTCCAGAAACATCGTTGAAAAACACCTTTTCTCTATTCAATTTCATTGTCCGTTTGTCAAAAACAAATGGGCCACTTACAGATTCTATTCTGTTCAGTTGATCTGTGTGTTGATCTATACCATCCTGTCAAATTACATTAGCTTTTAAAAGATTTATTATAATTTAAAAATTTAGCATGATACATCTTCCAACTTCTTTCTCAAAACTGTCTTGTCTAGTTTAGATCCTTTGCATTCCTTTCCAATTTTTAGAATCAGTTTGACAGTTTCTGGAATGTTCAGTGGAATCACATTCAATCTAAGTGCATTTGATATTTAATATCTTAATAATTCCATGAGCAATGTTATATCTTCCCATCTATTTAGGTCTTCTTTAATTTATTCCAACTATACTGTGAATTTTCACATACAAGTCTTACACATATTGCGTTAGACTTACAACTAAGCATTTCATGCTTTTGATGCTGTCATAAATGGCTTTTAACTTCAATTTCCAATGGCTTTTTGCTACCTTTAACTGTTCCAATGGCTTTTTGCTACCTTTAACTGTTGCCATTGATTTTTGTATTTTGGCCTTTTATCCAATGACCTCCCCAAACTCATTTACATTTACAGAGTAGGAGTCTTTATAGATTCCTTACAATTTCTAAGTCATTTTAACATAACATTTTACAATTTCCTTTCCCATCTGTATATTTTTATGTGTCTTTTGCCTTACTGCACTGGCTAAAATTACTATACAATGTTGAATGGAAATAGAGTGAACTTTCTTGCGTTGTTCTTGATTTTTAAGGGAATGCATTCATTCTTTCCTGCTAGCTTGTGGGACGGGGGGCGGGGGGGGGTTGCAGAACACTGTATTATTGCCTTTCTGTGTGACAGGAAAACCTCTTGTCATCATCCGGTTTCCTCCCTATTTTGTTTATTTTATAAATTCTGAGCTCCAAGTCTGTGAGCCTATTGCTCAAAATATTTAAAAGCAACCCTCAAAAATATCCTTAACATTTAGATGACATACTGGTGGAAAACATCCCATTTATAATAGCAAAATAATAATAAAATTTGGTAAAGGGAATTTTCAGGTGAGCTTTCCACATCTGAGGATTAGTATTTATTTCAGACCAGCAGAAAACGTGGACCAGAACCCAGGTCACAGCCTCCCAGTATGCTGTCAGAAGTCACCATTATCCAGACCCTGGTCCTTTGCAGGCTGGCTGCCTTGATGTGGTCTTATCTGAGACTACTTTGGGGGCATCAGCCTAGTTCCATCTTCTGGTCTCTTTCTGTCTCCCCACATCACAAAAACCCATTTTAGCTTCCATATTATCAGGTAGAGGTTCTTTATGGGTACTATAAAAAGTTGATATTTTCCTACAATTAAAAGAGAAAGAAGAACACTGGGGGTTTAGCTCAGTGGTAGAACATATGCTAACTTGCCCTGGGTTCAGTCTCCAGAACAACAACAACAAAAAAGAATCCATGTGCTGCTCTGAAATTTTAGCAATTGTCATGAAAACATCGCCCTTAAGTGCTGTCCTTTCCTCCTTGATTATAGATTAAGGGCTCTTTCTACATAGCTGTCCATTTTGCCTGAGCCAATCACATTCCTGGTAAACATTTAGATCCTATCAGAATCCCTTCTGCTTCAAGAAAGAAGTTTCACTTTTTAAGACATTCTCATCAACAAATGTGAACAATACAGTGTTCTTTCCACCTCCGGCCTTCGTCTTGGATATCTGCCCAGAACATTCAGTGAATCCTATTGAACTCTTTCAAATTCAGTCTTCTGTCCCAGTTTTCTACTGCTTTAAAATCAGCAAAGACCTCAGAAAGCTTTTAGCACTTTCCCACAGGGTTAAGGCCTTAGCTGCAAGATGGTTTGATTTTCTAATTTCAGTCTAGGAATTTTTTTAGTGAGCCAATAGTGCAGACATTTATTGTACAAAATAAAATTTTTATAAAATTTATTCTTTTTAAATGTATTGTGAAATATAGTATAGCATATATAATATTATTTCCTCTCAAACTAATTTTTATAAAGGTATTTTTTTAGTTTTTGATAGACCTTTATTTATTTATATGTGGTGCTGAGAATCGAACCCAGTGCCTCACACATGCCAGGCAAGTGCGCTACCACTGAGCCACAGCCTCAGCCCTCATACTAATTTTTTTAAAAAAACTTTTTACTTAGTTGTAGTTGGACACAATACCTTTATTTTATTTATTTTTATGTGGTGCTGAGGATCGAACCCAGTGCCTTGCACATGCTAGGCAAGTACTCTACCGCTGAGCCACAACCCCAGCCCCTCATAGTAATTTTTACATTTAATTAATTGTGAAAGGTAGCAAAGTAGTGTATGAAAATTTATATTTACAGAGTAAAGAATAACAAGTAAAACATGCTGCATGCTAAAGAAGGAACCAACCCTTCATACATAATAAAACTCAGCTTAAAGGTTAAAATGCTGATAACAATAACAAAATCTTTAATCATCTACAACCATCTTGACCCTCTCATTCTTTGCCTTCTTCTGATTGAATAGTGTGACTTGCCTTGTTGATAGATAGATAGATAGATATAGATATAGATATATCTACCTCTCTCTCTCTTTTTATATATATATATATATATATATATATATATATATATATATATATATATATATATATTTGAATGTATCCTCAAATGTTCTGGCCCTTTGAAGTTTGTTAATGATGAGCACAAGGCCCTCCCTGTTGTGTGGATCCCAAAGCAGTTCTAGGAAGACGTATGTATAGTTAGGGGAAGGAATTGTAGGTGGTTAAAGGAATAAACTGATGTCCAGCCTTGAGATGTTCTGGTCCCTGGACTGACTGGTTGGTCCCCTCATTTCTTTCTGCATACAGATCTCTAATAAGTGACAAACACACATTTCAAAAATGTGAGTTTGTGATCTTTTGTACAACTGCATGTACTGCCCAGTCCAAGGAGGAGAAATGATTAACCCCAGAAGCCCTGTGTGTTCCTCAGAAATTACGTCCCTTCCAGTGGCACTATGGTTTGCATCTATCCCCCAAATTTCATGTGTTGGAAACTCAATCTCCCAATTCAAATTTTAATGGTATTTGGAGGTAAGCCTTTGGGGAGGTGACTGGGTCATGATGGCACTGCCCACATAAGTGAATTCACTGACGTATGGATTAATGGGTTACTGAGAGAGAGAAAGCAATCACTTTCTGACTTGGTGGCTCTGTTCAACCAGGTGATGCCCTCTACCATGTTATGATGCAGAAAGAAAGACTCTCACCAGATGCTGAGTATATACCGGTGCCATGCTCTTGGACTTCCCAGCCTCACAACTGTGAGCTAAATAAACATACATTCTTCATAAATTATCCAGTCTATAGTATTCAATTATAGTACCAGAAAATGAAGTAAAACAAGTGGTAACCAATATTCTGAGTTTGGTATAGTTATTTCCATATTTTTCTTTAGAGCTTTTCCCATCTATGTGCTAGATAGACATACTTTCAATGGTAGGCTGGCAAATGTTCTACAACAGACTTGCACAGGACAAGAAGCCATGATATATAGTAACTGCAGATTTCTATGCTTAAATACTCCTATGGTGGTCAATTTCAAGGGACCAATGTGACATCAACTGACTCACAAGTTTGTAATGATTTAACTTTCAGTACTTGCATACTGGCCCTAATACAACCCTATTAATGGCTTCAAGATGATATATAATCCATTGTCTATATATACCACATTAAGTAGTCATATTTTGATGGACATGTAGGCTGATTACATAGTTTGACTATTGTGAAAGTGCTGCTATAAACATGGGTGTGCATGTATTGCTCTAGTATGACGACTTTCATTCTTTAGGATAAATACTGAAGAGTATTACAGCTGGGTCATATAGTGGTTCCATGCCTGGCCTTTTGAAGAACTTCCATGTTGATTTCCATAGTGGTTGTGCTCATTTACAATCCCACCAACAGTGTAAAAATGTTCCTTTTTCTCCATATCCTTTCCAGCATTTATTATTTGTTTTCTTGATATTCTTGATGACTGCCATTCTGACTGTGTGAGATGAAATCTCAGTGTAGTTTTTTCTTGGGGGGGTACCAAGGATTGGACCCAGGAGTACTCAATCACTAAGCCACATCCCCAGCCCTATTTTGCATTTTATTTAAAAACAGGGTCTCACTGAGTTGTTCAGGGCCTCGCTTTTGCTGAGGCTGGCTTTAAACTTGTGATCCTCCTGTCTCAGCCCCCAAGCCGCTGGGATTACAGAAGTGCCTGGCAATCTCAGTGTAGTTTTGACTTGAATTTCCCTCATTACTAGTGGTTTGAACATTTTTTTCATATATTTGTTGGCCATTTGTATTTCTTCTTTTGAGAAGCGTCTGTTTAGTTCATTTGTCCATTTATTAATAGGCTTAATAGGGTTGTTTGTTTGGTTTTTTTGGTATTAAGATTTTATATATTCTAAATATTAATTCTCTGCCTGAAGAATAGCTAGCAAAAATTCTCTTCCATTCTGTAGGTTCTCTCTTCAAATTCCTAATTGTTTCCTTTGGTGCATAAATGTTTTTAATTTGATGCTATCCCACTTATTAACTCTCAACATTATTTCCTGAGCTTCAGGGGTCCTATTGAGAAAGTTGTTTCCTATGCCTATATGCTGCAGTGTTGACCCTACATTTTCTTCTAGAAGTTGCATAGTTCTGATCTAATTCCTAGGTCTTTGATCTATTTTGAGTTGAATTTTTTACATGGTGAATAATGATTTAGTCTCATTCTGAATATATGAATAACCAGTTTTCCCGGTACCATTTGTTAAAAGGGCTGTCTTTTCTTCAAGATATATTTTTGGCAGCTTTGTCAAGAATCAGATGACTGTAGATGTCTAGGGTTTGTCTCTGTGTTTTTTATTCTGTATCATTGGTCTATGTGTCTGTTTTTATGCTAGTACCATGCAATTTCTGTTACTATAGCTCTGTAGTATAATTTGAAGTGAGGTATTGTGTTGCCTCCAGCGTTGCTTTTTTTGGCTTAGAATTGTTTTGGTTATTCTGGGTCTTTTATTCTTCCAAATGAATTTTAGGACTGTTTTGTCTAATTTTGTGAAGAATGCCATTGGTATTTTGATGGAGATTGGTAGAATGACCAGTTTAACAATATTAATTCTGCCTATCCATGAACATGGGAGGTCTTTCCATTTTCTGAGATCTTTTTCAATGTCTTTCTTCAATGTTCTATAGAGGACTTTCACCTCCTTAGTTGATGGTGTAGCCAGAACCACAGAAGACCAGATTCCTGCTAGGAGGTGCGAGCTGCCTGAGAAAATAAAAAGTCTGAAATAATCAGTAAGAAAGACAAATCCAAAGATTAGATTTAGGAAGTGAGGCACCTGATGAGTCTTCTAGCCTTGACAGCAAATGGAACTGAAGGACTGAAAAAGGCCCCAATTCTTTATTTAAGGGGAGGTACATCAAAGCCAGGGATAAGGTTTCAGTGTGGGAGGAGTCTTGTTTACATGCTTGGCAGGTTACTCCTATCTCTAGGCGGCTGTGAGGTAAGGCAGGGTGCCTGCATGATCTGGGCTTTCTCAAACCCAAGAGTATTACTCAAGAGTTCCCAGAAAAGCAACTTCCCTGCCTTATGTTGGCTCAAACAAACCCAAAATTCATATATGGTTCCAACACTTAGTTAAGATTTATTCCTAGGTGGTTTCCTAGGCAGCATATAGATAGCTGACTCCTTGTGTTATCACATAGTCTTTATTCACTCTGTTTGTGGGGGGGGCGGGTGTGGATAGAGTTCTTATAACTCTTCTTTTTCTGATGAGGACACTAATTCCACTGAGGTGGCTCCACCCTCATGACCTCATCTAATCCTAATTACTTTTCAAAGACCTCACCACCAAGCCTGGCTAGATATAAAATTCTTGATTGAAAAGGTTTTATTTCAGCACTTTGAATTGCCTATTGTCTGCTGATAATGACACAATACAACACATTGGGTAAGTTACAAAGAAAGGGGTTTAATTTGGCTCATGCTTCTAGTTGAAGGTCTAGGAGCTATGTGTGAATCAGCTTTCTATTACTGTAACAAATAAACTGATAAGGAGGAAAGTTTTATTTGGGCTCACTGTTTTGGAGATTTTATTCTATGGTCAGTTGGCTGATTGCATTTGGACCTGTGGCAAGGTAGCACATTGAGGTGGGAGCATGTGATAAAAGAAGTTGCTCACCTCTTGGTGGTCAGGAAGCAAAGAGAGAAGAAGAGAAAGGACTGGAATTCCACTGTCTTCTTCAAGGGCTCACCCCTGTGATCTAATTTCTTTCCACTAGGCCCCATCTCCTAAAGTTTCCACCATATCTCAGTAGCACCACAGGATGGGGACAAAGCCTTTAACAGATAGACCTTGGCAGACATTCAAGATCCAAACTATAGCAGGCCACATCCAGTAATGGCCTTCTTATTGGTAGAGTTGTGAGGCAGCACAGGGATTTGTGTGGTGAGAAACAGGGAGCACATGTGTATGTGCCTCCTTTAGTCCATTTCCTTCTTCTTAATTAGCCGCCATGGGGAATACACCCTGGTAACATTATCTAATCCTAATCTCCTCCCAGAAGGACCACCCATAAATCCTATAGTCAGATTGGATTTCTACCCTCTTAATACCTTGCAATGGGGTAAGTTTTGGAGGAGTCAAATCATATTTAAACCATAGTACTGTACCACTGCCTTCTAGCCTTCATTGTTTCTGATGAGTCAGCTGTGAATCTTATTGGGGTCTTCTTATCAGTGGTGTAATTTTTTTTTCCCCTTGGTGCTTTAAGATTTTATCTTGGTCTTTGGCCTTCAGCCTTTGATTATGTTGTGTCTGGGTACAGATCTCTCTTTTGTGTTCATCCTACTTGGAGTTCACTGAATTTGTGAGATGTATAGATTAATGTTTTTAATCAAATATAGATAGTTTACACCTACTTTTTCTTTCAATTTTTGTTCTGCTCCTTCTGTCCTCCATGTCTGGTACTCTCATTACATGTATGTTGATGAGCCTGATGAAGTTACACATTTCTCTAAGGTGTTATTTTTGTTGTTTAGTTTTGCCAACACAGGATTTTACTATGTTGCCCAGGCTGGCCCCAACTCATGGGCTCAAGCAGTCTTCCTATCAGTAGCTAGGACTACAAGCATGTACCACCACACCTGGCTCATTTTTTTTTAATTGTGGCAAAATGTATATAACAAAGTTCATCATTTTGATCATTTTTAAGCATAGGAGTCAGTGGCACTAGGTGTATTCATAAAGTTGCACAATGTCACCATCTATTTCCAGAATTCTTCATAATCCCAAAAGAAACTCTGTATCCATTAAAAAAAAACCCTCATCACTCCCCTCATCTAGTTCCTATTAACACTTATTATTCTTTCTGTCTCTACATCTGGCCAATATATATATTTATTTATTTATTTATTTTATTTTTTATTTTTTTTTTTTTGAGAGAGAGAGAGAGAGAATTTTAATATTTATTTCTTATTTATCAGCAGACACAACATCTTTGTTTTTATGTGGTGCTGAGGATCGAACCCGGGCTGCATGCATGCCAGGCGAGCACGCTACCACTTGAGCCACATCCCCAGCCCCAATTTTTATATTTTAATCATAAGAATTCTCTATCAGGTTTTCATAGAGCATAGAAGGGAAAATTCTTTGGCTTAAAATATAATTTGAAGAAAATAAGTGCCTAGGAGAAAGAAAAGAAAGTGCTTCCACAGGTGAGGATAGAGAGGGTGATGATTCCTATGTTTTTATTGTCATTAATGGGATTAGTACCCTTTTGAACAGCTCCTAGAGAGGTGACTACCTGCTTCCACCATGTGTAAGGACACAGTGAGAAGATGTCCATCCATGAAGCAGGAAATAGGTCCTCACCAGACTTTGAATCTGCCAGTAGTTTGATTTTGGACTTTCCAGCTTCCAGAATTGTGACAAACAAATGTTACCTAGTTAATGGTATTTTGTTATACCAGCCCAAACAAACCAAGACACCTAGCATGCCCTACATAAACCATCTTGCTCATGCTGTTCAATTTTTGGAGCCTCTGATCAAACTTCAGAACAAAAAGAAAAACCAAGCTTCTATCCAGTTGTGATATATTTAGTGTTGTACTTTCATGCTTGCCATGGAACCATACATTTCTCATGAAATTTTTCTCATGAAACCATACATTCCACAAGTTTGAATTCCTTTTGATATCCTATGTGCAAATAAACAAGATTAATACTGCTTCCTGCATAATCTAAAAATGCATCTGTGGTTTTCTGAGATCAGACCAATGGGAAGCATATGTGTCTGGCTCCTCTCAGCAGAAGGAAGTGAAAGATCACTCACCACATTGTCCACTACAGTAAGAGTCAGAATTATGCCCCTAGACCCTTCTCAGAAGATTTCCTCCTGACACAGATATTTTGCTTTGGTTTATAGGCTGGGTGTCTTTAATTCATCTAGGAGTAACTGAAATACATGTGGGAAATATAAGAATGGCCTTTTCTACCAGTCGGCTTTGTCAACAATTTTGCAAGAAGAATGGCTTCTTTCAAAAGTATTTTTCCACAGAGAAATATAACTTAAACTCTACTTAACAAATGGTGGTACATTAAAAGATGATGCACACACAAATCTGTTTTTCATCTTCTGTACTATGCATGGACTCATCACGGGTAAGTAATTTTTGTTCACTGTACTATCACTTCAAAGATGGCAACTGCCGCCACCCCAGCCCCAAATTGGATGTCCTATTACCTGAGTTTAGAATTCATGTTTATTGCTGGATCAAGTTTTATGTTAAAAATTTTTCAGACTTATTTGGAAATCCTAGCAGCAGATGACAGATTGGTGCCTACGTTTATTTTCTGGAGGCAAACCCATAAATCGGATAGCTTAACAGAAATTTACTATTTCACAGTTCTAGAGCCTAGGAGTTTGAAATCAAGGGGTTAGTGACTTGTGGATGGCTTTGACTTGTGATTGTGGATGGCTGTCTTCATGTCCATATGACATTTTCCTTGTATGTGCTCATTTACGTTTCTTTGTATTTTAAAACTCTGTTCTTTAATGAGTTGCATCATCTCTGAGTTTGGTCAAATCTGTCAGATCAAATCCACTATGGAGCCTCCCTAGTGAGTTTGGCATTTCAGTTATTATACTTTTCAACTCCAGAATGGTCCTCTGGTTTTTTTTTTTTTCTTTTTAAGAATTTTCTATCTTTTTATTGACACTCTCTATTTGATAAGAGATGCAAACATAACTTCCTTTACTCCTTTTGCCTGGTTTTATTTAGTTCTTTAAACTTATTTAAACTGGCTGCTCTAGAGACCTTTTAAAATCTGAAATCAGGGCCTTCTCACAGTGTGTTCTACCACCTCTTCCCACTCCTGCTGCCCAATTTCTTTGGATGTCTGCTATTTTTTTTCTCAGTACACAACTTAGATAACATTGTAGCAATCTTCACCTCCAGTTTGTGTGATTTCAGATAGCTTGATTTTTCTTTTTCTTTCTTTTTTTTTTTTTTTTTTAGTTATACATGGGCACAATATCTTTATTATATTGTTTTTTTAATGTGGTGCTGAGGATCGAACCTAGGGCCTCACACGTGAGAGGCGAGCGCTCTACCCACTGAGTCACAACCCCAGCCCCTCCTAGCTTGATTTTTCAGTGCAGGGGCACTCTACCACTGAGCTACATCCCTAGTACCTCCCCCTTAATTTGAGGTGGGGTCTCACTAAGTTGCTAAGACTGGCCTTTGAATTTGTGATCCTCCTGTCTTAGCGTCCTGGGTCATTGGAATTATAGGCATATGCCACTATACCTGGCACTTGATTATTTTTATTAGGTAACTTGCCTGGACTATTTTAGTGAATCCTGTATCCATCCCCCTCAATGTGACCTCTCAGACACTGCTCCCCAGGGGGCCTTGGCTATGCTCCATGTAATCCTGAGATAACAGTAGGCTCTTTGATTACTCCTTCCCTTGGTCTGTTAAGAAGGCTTTTTTCTGCAGGTATAACACTGAGTTAGTTGGGCTCCTCTAATTGCAGGCTAATTGCTCTATTGTTTTTGACAATATTCTGGATCATAAATTGTCCCACAATCCAATCCAATAAATTTGAGCTATTTTCCAGGAATACTTTTTGAGGCCAGTCTTTGAAATTTGTTCTGACCCTTGGAGGGCTCTTTATTGTTATTACTGGAAATTGAATCTAGGAGGTACATCCCCACCCTGTTTTAATTATGAAACAGGATCTTGCTAAATTACTGAGGTTGGCCCCAAACTTTAGATCCTCCTGCCTCACCCTCCTGAGTCACTGGGATTAAAAGCATGCACCACTGTGCACAGCCCCTGGAGGACTTCTCTTAGCAGACTCCTTCCCTAGTTTTCTATGGTAAGTTGGCGCAGGGTTTAGTTTGTTGCTCTTTTGGATCTGCCAACTCCTTCTTTATTGCCTACCACAATATGCCCATTAATTTTTCATGCATCCTTAGGCTTGAATTTCCCCACCTTCTGTCCTAAATAGGACTAGTCCCTTAGGGACAGCATAGGAGCTCTCTTTTCTTGTGGCCTCCCTCTTCCATTCTCCACTGGCAAGTCACTCCAGAATTGAAGACTGGACAGTTGCTTGCTTCACTCTTTAAGGACACCCTGGCTTTATAAGCAAGGTGCTAAGCTGGGCTGGCCACCTCTGGTCTTCTTGGCATGGCATTTCTGTTGTGAAACATCCCTTTATAGAAAGTGAGGTGAAGGTAATGGTGTAGGAGCCTCTGCTTTTGAATGAGTCAGAGATGGGAAGGTGAACAAAGCCCTTGACTATGTGGCTTCACTCCCCTGTAATTTAACCTCTGTGACACAGAGCATGTAGACTGGATGAAAAATGCTGGCAACCCATCCCGTTAGGGAGACACTGTGGTCCCTGATAGGGAGCTGGGGATATAAGGAGCTTTATCTTTTAGGTCACACCTGCCTGGTGTCATGCCAAGCTGGAGTTGAGGGGAGAGATAGCAGCTAATCTGGGGCTGAGGGACAGAGAGAGCCATAGACCTTGCTGCTGTTACCAAAATTTAGGTTTTCTTGGATAATTTTTTTAAAAGATAGACTTTATTCAGAGAGAGAGAGAGAGAGAGAATTTTTCAATATTTATTTTTTAGTTTTCGGCAGACACAACATCTTTATTTTTATGTGGTGCTGAGGATCGAACCCAGAGCCCCGCGCAAGCCAGGCAAGCGCGTTACCGCTTGAGCCACATCCCCAGCCCAATAAATATTTCTTTATTGTCTATATACCCTTAGGACAAATTATAGAAATTTTAAGTAGTTATTGTAGTAGTTTTGTAAAGTATTCACCAGTTAAGATGGATCCACAAAGCTACTGACTCCTCCATTCTGGAAGTGAAAATTTCTGTAATAGTATTATATTGTGGATTTTATTTACATGTCTGCTATAGTTTGAATCTCGAATGTAACACAAAGGCACATGTGGCTTGGTCTCCCAGCCTGTGGTACTGTTGTGAGGTGGTGGAACCTTCTGGAGGTTTTGCCTAGTTGGAGGAAGTTAGGTCACGGGAGGGCGGGGAGGGGAGGTGCTTTGGAAGGGGATATGGGACATTGGCTTCTTACTCTCTTTTTGCTTTTTGGCTAATGAAGTGAACAATCCTCCACCATGCACTCCCACTATAATGTACTGAGATGCCACAAACCCAAAGCACCAAGGTCTACAACCTCTGATATCATGAGTCAAACATTTCCTCCTTTTAAGTAGCTTTATCTCAGATATTTGTAAAATAACAGAAAGTTGACTAACACAATGTTCTTGATAAGTAGCACTTTTCCCCACTACACCATCCTGGGCCATTTGCACCAGTTCACACCTATTTTCCCTCCCTGCACTGTCCCCTGTGAGTTGTTTTCTAGGCTCTTATGCTAGCTGGATTCTGGCTGACTTTGGCCAATGGGAGAGACCGAAGGAAGAAGAAAGGGAGAAGTCAGTGATTTCTCCCTTCCTTTGTCTACCTTAGGCTTCACCAACTGCAGTTTTTGCTCCAGTTCTGGCCAGGCCAGGCCAAGCCTCTATGGCTTCCACTTTCACTGGGTTATGCAGTACATTCTCCTACCTGAGAAGGCCTTCCAACTGAGGGATTAAGAGTGGCTTCCCACATTGTCCTTCCTGTCCCTATTACCTCTCAACTCTTATACCGTATCTAACCAGTGCCCTGCAATAAACTCCTTCTGTTACAAATACCTAGAATGGTGTCTATTTTCTGGTTAGACCTTGACCAAGACACCATAGTACTTCCTTTTCTCTTCATTCCTGTATTTATTCTGCTATTTTCCCTTTTTTTGGGGGGGTTGGGGGGTGGGGATGGAATCCAGTACCTCACATATGCTGGACAAGTACTCTACCACTTAGCTACATATATCTCCAGCCTCTTTTTTTTCTTATTCTAAAGTTCTTCATATCATTTAAGTACTAACCCTTTATTAATTTTTTTTGGTAGTTGTAGATGGGCATCATGCCTTTATTTATTTATTTTTGCAGGCGGTGCTAAGGATTGAACCCAGTGTCTCACACATGTTAGGTGGGTACTCTGCCACTGAGCCACAACTCCAGCCCATAACCCTTTATTGATTTTATGTCCTGGGAATATCTTCTCTTAAGTTTGTTATTTGTCTTTTCATTCTTCTTTATGTTGCATTTTGATGAACAGTTCTTTAATTACATAATTTAGTTTTCAAATTCTCTTTCTTGATGGTTTGTGTTCTTTGCATCTTAAGAAATCCTCCCCTGAACTTCCCTCAAGAACATATTCTCCTAGATTCAAAAGTTTCTTAGTTTCACCTTATACATTTAAGTCATAAAATAACTTGAATTTACACGAGATGGGTCCAATTTCATGTGAAAAGCCTTCCTTCTCTTTATAGATCTTCTAGTTCTACATACTTACAGGATTTATTTCTGGACCCTATTCTGTCCCATTACTATGTTCTTTGTTCCTGAATTACTGTTTTGCTAGCTGCTATAGACTAAGAGTTTGTGCTGCCACCACAATTCATGTGTTGAAGTCTAATTCCTAATGTGGTGGTATTAGGAAGTAGGATGCTTAAGAAGAGATTACATCATGAGGGTGGAACCTCCATGCATAGGTGGTGAAGGCATTCCTCTACCCACTGTCTGACAGGGTCACAACATGGGGGGTGCTGTGGCAGGCCCGCACAATCTGGAAACCAGACCATGGGAATGTTAAGTGTTTTGTTTATGATACTCATGATATGGATAATAGGGCATATGTCAATCAATAATAAGAGTATGTATTGCCTGAGATTGCATGAAAATTCCCAGAATGAAACTAAGGATACAATTAAGACATGCCACAAGGTGTGTTTCAATATCTCTCAGGATACAATCAATAGTGTTATTCCTCAAGAAACTTACGGGAAAAAGATTGCAAATCGAGGTTCCTGAGGAAAGCTTAACAATTTACATTAAGCCCCCAATTCTAAAGCCACAACCTCTGCAACATACACCCCCCTCCCCCCAAGACAGTCCTTTGCTTTACACAGGAATTTATGATGAAAATGGGAAACACACAGTTAATATAAATGACAAATGGGTTGAGGTGCAAAGCCTGCCCTTTAGTTAAAGATTACAAAGACATAAGAATTGGTGTGCTTTGACCAAGGATTAAGGAAACTCGGTAAGAAAGCAGTAAAATAGATCATATGAAAAAAAGGAAATTACCTTGGAAATTAAAAATAATGTAAAATTAACATAGATATATTTTAGAGGCACTTCAGAATAGTAGGCTTTTAAAGTAATCGACTTTCACTATTTTAAGTGTGTTTTACTGGGATTTTAGTTTAGAAGTAAGAAAGTTTACCAATAATCATAAGTATGTTTTAAAGTTAAAGGTTAATGAAATAAAGTATGCTTAAAGTGAATAATAGGTCAGGAGACATGTAGTCTTGTTGCCTAGTCTAACACCTAGTGATTGAGGTAAAAACGTAAAAGCTTAATCATGATTGGCTAAGATGATGAAAAATATTTTGAGGGGCTGGGGTTGTGGCTCAGTGGTGGAGTGCTTGCCTAGCATGCACGGGGCACTGGGTTCTATCCTTAGCACCACATAAATGTAAAATAAAGATACTGTGTCCACCTAAAACTAAAAAATAAATATTTTTAAAAAAAATATTTTGAACAATGTACTCACTATCAATGTATGTCAGAAAAGATTGTAACTCTTGAAAATTATGTAAATCAAATAAATTTAGGGCTTTGAAGCTCTTCATTAACTACCTAAAAAAAACCCTTGTAAAAAAGATATAAAAATATATTCTTCTTTCGCCAACGCCACTCCTCCTTCAGGACCCCTGGATCCCCTGCCGGGGCTGGACCCTGGCACATAGGATTAGTGCCCTTATGAAAGAGACTATACAGAGATGTCTCCTGCATTCCACCTCAGAAGGACACGGTAAGATGATGCCAGGAAGAGTCTTACCAGACACAGAAACTGCCAGTGCCTTCATCACACACTTGTTGGCTTCCAGAACTGTAAGAATGCATTTCTGTTGTCTATCAGCCACCCCCAGTCTATGGCAATGTGTTAGAAGAGCCTGAACAGACTAAGACACTGTCTATATTATAAATTAAAGCTCTACACAAACCTTAGTATTTGGCAGGGTAAACCCCCTTACCTTGTTTTGTCCTAGATTTGTCTTAGGGGTTCTTGATCCTTTCATTCTTCCATATCTGCCCTGATATGTGTGTGTGTGTGTGTGTGTGTGTGTGTGTGTGTGTGTGTGTGTGTGTGAATACACACATTTATATATATAATTTGATCTTGAAGGTCTCATATATCTTAGATTTGTTTCTAGGTACATTTTATGTTATTATAAGTGCCTTCTTTCTAATTAAATCTTTGAACTGGTTGTTCCTGGTATATTAAATTACAAATTTTTGTACATTAATTTTCCAGCTAACAACCTTGTGAAATTCTCTCATTTTATTCCAAGACTTCAGTTCTACTGAATCTTCTACACAATTGTTGCCAACAGACATTAAATTTTATCAAAACTTTTTCCTGCTTCTTTTGAGACCACCACACAATTTCCTCCTGCCACCTGTGCTTCTACCAATACTGCATTCCTGGTAAGTTGAGACACAGGCAAGCAAAAGGTATGGTTGCCTGCCTGGCTCTCTTGGTATAACCAGAGAGCTTAAAGTCTCAAAGGGTAGCCCTGTTTGCAGTGCATTTAAGCAGTACATTAACAATCAATAAGGGAAATGTCTAACTGATAAGCCTGAGGACAATCCACAGAATCCTGCAGAACCCCTCATGGATAAGGAACTCAGCTGAGGGTGAGTATCCCTCCAAAGAAGGGAGGCCCAGAGTCCTGAGAAGGCCGTATACTGGAAGGACAGGGACCTCGAGGAGACAGGCCCAGATTAGACTCTGAGAGTAAAGACCACGTGGGACTAAAGTTGCCAGCAGTAAGTGGGAGTACACAATGTCCCCTGCTACACAGAGTGAGACCAGCAGGGCAGAGAACAGACAGGCAAGGTGGAGTGTATTTCCTATTACACTAACTCCACTTTAGTTAAAAACAAATCTGGGAATGTTTTAATTGCAAAATCAAATGTGCTAATTTTATAATCCAATAATACATTTTAAAATATGTAAGAAAAGATATAAGTTGGCAACTAACTGCTGACTGGGTTACTTGATGTCCAGAAAAAGATGATATATTATTATTGTGGTTCAGGTTTGTTCATAGTGAATAAAGGATGTTTAATTTCTCTTCTATAAATTTGACAAAGCTTCCTGTGGCTACTACCTTTCAACATTATTACTAGATCTCAATTAAATCATTGTTGAAATGGTCATAAAGATTATTTGCCTATTCAAAGATTAAGCAAATGGAAAAGAAAACAACTGTGTAGAAAGATGTGTCAATTTCAAAAGTATGTTGCTCTCATCTGAAATTTCCTAATGTCATCTGAAACTATTCAGATTTACCACAGCTTTGAAAAGTAGACTGGACAGTTCTTTCCAGAATAACTGGTATGATTGCTTCACTGAAAATTACTTGACAAAAGTAAGGAAAAGATGTGAGAGCCAGATAATGTATTAAAAATCTTAAAACTCCAAAGCATTGTATTTGTACTCAGTTACCTTTTTGATTGTGCTTACACATTAAGAAATTTTAAAAATGCAAACTGAAGCATGCCTAGATGTTAAGTAACTGTCAATCCCTACAACAATTCTGTAGCTCAAAATCTCTCCTTTTTCTACGAATGTCAAAAATCCACATTATTTTTTCACTTCAAATGTGACAAAGGATTCAGTGGGGAAAAAAATCCCTTCCACACTCTCTCCCCTACTTACTTACTCTACCACAAAGTAATCATTTCTTGTTTGTCCCAATAAATATTTTATGCATATCCAAAGAAACATGTATTATATATACACACCCCTCCCTTCATACCTGCTGTTTTGCAATTTAACAGTATATTTTGTAGCTCAATTCATATAAATATATAAAGAAATGGTATATAGTCGTGTCTTGCGTTAAATTGTATGGTTAATTACATGTACCATAACTCAGTTGTAGTTTAGTTTTTCTTTTCTGGTATGAATCTGTAAGCAATAAAAGCTCTTTAAAGATGCAATAACCATAATGCTATCATCACGCTTAAAAGTTAATAATTTCTTAATTCACCTATCCAATTGATATTTAATGTTTGCATATCAAACTTTTAAAAATGACTATTTGAGTCAGAATCTAAATGAGGTCAACATATTGCAATGGGTTGATTAATCTTTTAAGTCCCAGTTAATTTGTAGGTTTCCTTTCTTTTATTTATTAAAAAACCAAGGAGTCTTGCTATAGGGTTCCCCAGTCAGATCTTGCTGATTTGGATTCCTGTGGTGTGGTTTAACATGTTCATCTGTTCTTTCCAGCTTCTATACCTTAACAGTTCAATTTAGGGACCTGATCAGATTTGGATTATATATGCTCTGGTATGTGTATGGGTGGGGCGTGAGTGTGGTTTGTACGTGTGTTATGTGTTCACAGTGTGTTCTTTAATTAGGAGGCACACCACGTCTGGTTATCTTTGTAATCTTAGTACAATATTTTTTCCTTGTTTTCTTTTCTTTCTTTCTTTCTTTTTTTTAAGTGCTGGGGCTTGAAGGTTTGAACACAGGGCTTTGAGCTGTGCTAATGCGAAAAGCCCCCAAAGTTTCTTTTTTGATGGAGAAGTGGTAACTAATTTTGAAACAGAATATCCTGCCTTTCAGGAAGAGGTTGTGGTTGATGACTTCAGTGATACACAGGTGCAAGGTTGAGCAATTACTTTGTAATAGAAATAACATTAGAATGACAAATTCCATACCCTTTCCCCCCCCCAAAATTGAACTTTCTACTCGATGAATTTCTAACTGCCACACACTTCACATTTCCCTCGACGTCTCATTTCCAGAACGCAACCAAAACAACAACAACAACAACAACAACAAACACCTCAATGGATAATTTAGTATTAAATATCAAACAAAACTTGTCCCAGCAGCCAATTATTAACGCCAAAGGGCCTCAGGTCAGCTGCAGCACCATGGGGTACTTACCCACCCCCACCCCCACCGGCGCTAAAGCAGCAGCCTCGTCTAACTGGAGCTTTATTCTTCCTTTTTCACCTTTTCCTGAGTGCGGACGTGGGCACCTGCAGGGATTCGAAGTGCTCCGCGAGTCCCAGAACCTCAGAAGCCGGCGGCCAAGAACCGTGGAATCCCGGTTCCGCGCAGGGGCCTCGGAGTGCGGCGCCCGGAGGCAGCCTCTCCCCGAGAGGCCGGGGGCGGGTCGGGGCGGGGTCTCGGGGCTCCGCCCCTGGCCGCGTCTCGGACGCTGCGCCGGCCGCCCTCAGACACCAGCCTAGTAGCTGCCGCCAGCGCAGTCGCTTCGACAGATCCCGGCGGGGAGCGAGAGCCGAGACCGAGACCGGGCCCGTGAGCCGCCGCCGCCGCCGCCATGGGGAGCCGCGTGTCCCGGGAAGACTTCGAGTGGGTCTACACCGACCAGCCCCACGCCGACCGGCGCCAGGAGATCTTGGGTGAGGACCCGGCGCCCCGTTATGTGTGTGCACGGCCTTCCGCGCGGGTCCTGCGCGGCCGAGGGCGCCCGAGGCCCGTTACCAGCCCGCTTCCCGCGCGTCCCGCCGAAGCTCCGGCTTCCTGCTCCTCCGCTCGCGTGGAGAGGCCGGGGTGAGGCGCCGGCCGGGCTGCGGGTCCGGGAGCCCCGGGAGGCAGGGGGTCCCGCGCGTCCTCGCGCGTTGCCGGCGCCTTTCCGAGAAGAGGCGCGGGCGCGTTGGGGCCGACCCGTTGGGGCCAAGGGCCCCTGGGCCACCCCTGGCCATCCCTCCAGCGGGAAGATCCTGTGCCCTCGGTGGGCGCCGTTGCTGCCGCCTGCTCCCGGGCGAAGCCGGCGTGTGCGGTGTAGGGCGTGGTCCTGCGGCATCCCGGGGCCACTTGAACCAAGTCACGTGGTCCAGGGCCGAGGGCCGTCAGGGCGAGGGACCGACACCTGACCCTATGACCCAGGGTCTTCTCGGATCGGATGGGTCCCCGTGTGCTTTTCCCACAAGCCTTGGATGCAAGAAGGGTAGAATTCATAAGATGTTTTTCATCCGTCTCGGTTTTGTGGATGAAGAGACTGAAATATGGAAGACTTGGCAAATAAACAAGATGTGCAGCTTAGCCTGCTGGTTTCCCAAATGATTGCTAATTTAGGCCTTTTAGGCCAAACTAACTAGGCCTTACCCAACTCTCTGGAGTATTTGGGCCTTCTGTGTAAACATTTTTTCTTATCCCTTGCAGGCTGCTCTTAATGATATGTTAGGCACTGGGTTAAATGCTTTACAAAAATGAAAAACTGGAGTTTAATCTTCTCTCTTAGAAATTTGGCTAGGTCTGTAGTTTAAGTGATGAGTTAACGCAGAAAGGAGGATTCTAATCCGGTTTAGATTACCTCCAAAGAATATGTTTTTTAATTTTTAATAATTCTTGAACTAATGGTTGGAGAATTCTCTCATATATACAACTATTTCCCTCGTTTTTCTTTTCAACATCCATTTGCCCAGTGAAAAGAAAAAACCAAGATACTTATTTTTGCAGGAGTATCTGAAGTTAGATGTTTGAGGTTTTCACAGATAAGTGTTGGTAAGTCCCATTGAAATGGTTTTTGTTTTTCCCTCCTTCCCTTCCTGGTAGTCAGACTCAGCTAGGCAAGAGCACTACCACTAAGCTACAGCCCCAGCCCCTACAATAGATTTTAAAAATTGAGTCACTGATTAGGAGCTGAACTTTTTAAATTTTTTGTAGTTGTAGATGAACAGCATGCCTTTATTGTATTTTTTTTTTTTTTTTTTTTTTTTTTTAATGTGGTACTAAGGATCCAACCCAGTGCTTCACACATGCTAGGCAAGCGCTCTGCCACTGTGCTACAGCCTCACTCTGGGAGCTGAACTTTTACAGTTGCTTATTAAGGGTAGTTCTTTAAGTAACTGAGTTTTTAGATTTCTTTCTTTTTTTTAAATTAAAATGTATATTTCTCAAGTAACTTACACATACTTGATATGAGAATGCATATGTTACATTTTTTCTGTGCCTTGTCTAAATGTCTCATAAGAATTAAAAAAAAAAAAAAAGGACGGTGGCTGTGGCTCAGTGATAGTAGCACTTGCCTTGCATGTGGGGCACTGGGTTCGCCACTCAGTATTGCATAAAAATAAAATAATGGTCCATCAACAACTAAAAAAATATTTTTAAAAATGACTCCCAAATACTGGAATTTAGTTATCTATTCAATAGTCAAGAAAATCAAGGAAGCAAGAAGGTGCAAATTGATGCAAATTTCAACCAAAAGCTTTTTTGTCCCCAACAAAATTACTATCATTTGAACCTTTTCAGTTGAAAGGACTACATATTTCTCAATGAAAATTCATTTCCAAGCAGGTGATTGGAAATTCTTTAAGGGTGGGAGATGGATTAAGCTTAGGAAAAATAAGAATCTGGGGATTAGTTTAAACTTTGTTTAAATGAAAAAAGATATTTCTACAATTTCAGGGTTTGAGGGGGTAGGGAAAAGCATATTAGACCATAGACATATTTAACAATCACCTCTATATAGTTTAAATTTATATTTAGAGGGCTGAGGATGTTACCTCAGTGGTAGAGTACTTGCCTAGCTTGCAAGAGGCTCTGGGTTCAATTTCTAATACCTCAAAAACAAAACAAAATCCGAAGGCTCGGGACTAGATCATTATCAGTGGGTCAAATAAGAATAAGTCACAAGTAATGCCTTCTTTACTTTTTGTACTTTCTTTCTTTTTTTTTTTTTTTTAAGAGAGAATGAGAGACAGAGAGAGAGGGAGAGAGAGAGAGAATTTTAATATTTATTTATTTTAGTTCTCGGCGGACACAACATCTTTGTTTGCATGTGGTACTGAGGATCGAACCCTGACCGCACACATGCCAGGCGAGCGCGCTACCGCTTGAGCCACATCCCCAGCCCTACTTTTTGTACTTTCATAGGGAAGCAATTTTTTAACAAATATATTGAAATATTAATCACATAAAATTCACCCATTTAAAGGATAAAATTCATTCTTCTTAGTATACAGTTATGAAATTCTCCCTGTCATCTAATTTTAGAATATTTCATTATCCCAGAAGAGGCTCTGAACCCATTAGCAGTCCACATCTGTTTCTACTCCTTTCCCCAATAGAAAGCAATTTACTTCTGTCTTGATTGATTTACCTAATTGGGACATTTCTTATCAATGAAATCATACAATGCTTGATCTTCTCTGAGTGACTTCTTTCACTTCCTTTAATATTTTTGGACTGTACATCATCCTCTTTGTAGCTAAATAATTGTGTTTTTAGGGATATACCACTTTTTACTTAAGTTGGTAGGTGTTTGGGCTGTTTCCCTTTTTCAGCTATTTCATATAATGCTGTGAACATTGATGTGCAAGTTATTGAATGGATATGTTTTCATTTCTTTGGGGTAGATATGTAGGAGTGGAGTTGCTGGGCCATTAGTCATTTTGAAAACTGCCAAAAGGTTCTCCAATTTACACCATTTTACATTCCCACCAGCAGTGTGTGAAATTTCTAGTTATGGGCTGGGGTTGTGGCTCAGTGGTAGAGTGCTTGCCTAGCATGTGTGCGGTACTGTGTTCCATCCTCAGCACCACATAAAAAAAAAATAAATAAATAAAGGTATTTTGTCCATTTGCAACTAAAAAAAGAAAAACTTAAAAAAAAATAGTTCCAGTTTCTCCATATCCTCATTATTGCCTCTTTTTTATTTTAACCATTCTAGTAGGTGTGAAGTTGAATCTGTAGTTTGTTTCTGTTTTTCCCACTAATTATGTTAAACATCTTTCACCTGCTTATTATTAGCCTTTGCATGTTTTTTTATATTCTGAATACAGTTCACCTATGAGATAGATGATTTGCAAACATGATTCCCATTCTTGGCTTGTCTTGTCATTTTTTTGATGATATCATTTTCAACAGAAGCGATTTTGATATAGTCCAGTGTATCTATTTTTTTTTCTTTTGTCACTTGTGCTTTTGTTTTAGTATGTAAGAAACCATGAAAGTTGAGAAGATTTACTTCAACAACTTCCTTTGAGTTTGACCGTTTTCTTATAGTTAGATCTGTGATCCATTTTTAGCTAATTGTTACGTATGGCCTAAGGAAGGGGTCCAATTTCATTCTCTTGCGTGTTGATTCCAGTTGTTCCACCATCATCTGTTGAAAAGATTATTCTTTCTCTCCATTTCCTTATTTGGCTTCCTTATACTACTGACTTTTTTTTTTTTTTTAATATTCTTAGTTGTAGATGTATACAATACCTTTATTTTCTTTATTTTTTTTATGTGGTGCTGGGGATTGAACCCAGTGCCTCACATATGCTAGGCAAGTGTTCTACCACTGAGCCACAATCCCAGCCCAGAACTAACTGACTTCTATATACTGTTACAGCTTTGTGAAATTTCATTACAGAATTACTTGGTGTTATTTGTCTGAGAGAAATGTGAAACTAAGTTTCATGGTTTTAAAATACCTACAGAATGTATATTATGTTCTATCCTTTGTCAAATGTTGATTTATTTTATAAGGTTAAGATGCTGAAGATCTGTAAAACATAGATAAAATATTTAATACAAATGAATACATCTATATTTGGGAGTAATTTTTCTTGCATGAATATTAAGTTGTTGTGTCATAGTATTTTAAACTTTACTATCAGAATATACTCTTTCCTTGTAGTAGGTAAACATTTGTTAAAGTCTTGAATAGAGGGAATATTATCATTTGGAGATGAAAATGTCTAGTTAATGTGTTAATTATAATTCATGAGTAACTAGGTACTTTTCTACATTCCTGATTTTTTTTTTCTTACAGCAAAGTATCCAGAGATAAAATCCTTGATGAAACCTGATTCCAACTTGATATGGATTATAATTATGATGGTTCTCACCCAGTTGGTTGCATTTTACTTAGTAAAAGACTTGGACTGGAAATGGGTTATATTTTGGGCCTACGTCTTTGGCAGCTGCATTAACCACTCAATGACGCTGGCTATTCATGAGATTTCCCACAATTTTGCCTTTGGCCACCACAAGGCACTGTGGAATCGCTGGTTTGGAATGTTTGCCAATCTTCCTATTGGGGTTCCATATTCGATTTCTTTTAAGAGGTATCACATGGATCATCATCGATATCTTGGAGCTGACGGC
Organism: Callospermophilus lateralis; assembly: GCF_048772815.1. Lineage (NCBI taxonomy): Eukaryota > Metazoa > Chordata > Mammalia > Rodentia > Sciuridae > Callospermophilus > Callospermophilus lateralis. Next base: position 60,418,849 of record NC_135317.1, on the reverse strand, counting down.
ATCGATGTGGATATTCCTACTGATTTTGAGGGCTGGTTCTTCTGTACCACTTTCAGAAAGTTTCTGTGGGTTATTCTTCAGCCTCTCTTTTATGCTTTTCGACCTCTGCTCATCAACCCCAAACCAATTTCTCATCTGGAAATTATCAATACTGTGGCCCAGATCATTTTTGACATTATAGTTTACTACGTTTTGGGAATTAAATCTTTAGTCTACATGTTGGCAGCATCCCTGCTTGGTCTGGGTTTGCACCCGATTTCTGGACATTTCATAGCTGAACATTACATGTTCTTAAAGGGACATGAAACTTACTCATATTATGGGCCTCTGAATTTACTCACCTTCAATGTGGGTTACCACAATGAGCATCATGACTTCCCCAATGTACCTGGAAAAAACCTCCCACTGGTAAGTAAAGGACTTGATGCATATTCTGATTTCTGATTAGTATGTAAGAAAATTAGTTTGACTTGCTTATTTTAAAGAGTCCACTATATTTTGTCAATCTAAGCTGCTCATCAAAGAAGCGGGAGAAAAGGGAAGGATGTAAATCTTGTGTCTGCCAGCTTAATTCTACAAAGAGTTAACTATCCTTATGCTTAATTTCTGAATTTAGGGTTCATAAATGTTGAAAGATATATATATATATATATATATATATATATATATATATATATATATATATATATGTAATTTGGAAATAGAAAACTAAGTCCCTTGTGATCATGATCACCATTAAACCAGTGCTAAGACTTGTTTAATTTATGATGAACAGATAATCTGCATAATTGTCTGCAAAATTAATGAACAACAGTTTCCAATACCATAATCTTTCTTAATCAGGAACTCTTTCTTTTGACCAAAGACTTTGTATATTGTATTTTTACTGTAAAACTATGGTTTTATAGGAAAATGTCGATTGGTGATACATGTTGAAATATCTAGGGATGAAATATTAGGGCTAAGTTGTCACATAATTTCTCCACCTTTCAAAAAGTTCAGAAAAGAACAAAGTGTGTGGGTTTATTAGATATAATACAGTTTTCTTAGTACATAGAGAAAAAACGGATTCATAGGGTTAATCAGTGGTAAAACAGGTGAGGGCACATTAGTGTTCATTTTATACTTTTTGACTTTTGAATAGGTTTTACATTTTCAGAATAAAATGCATGGGAAAAAAATTAGCACACAACTGCCTGGAGACAGTTTGAGCCTGTGCTGCGATGCAGTGTCATGCGGGTGTCATGCTAACCATATGGTGGCCTGAACAGAGTGTGCAGCCTTTGTTTGCCTTTTCTGTGACTAGGAAAGTGATTGTTATATAATTTGTTAAAAGGAATGTGGTTTAAGAAGAAAGCCAGTCACCCTTTGAACAGAGGGGTTTTTTTTCAACATAAACTGATACTTTCATTTTTCTAGAACAGTTCCAGAATTGAAAACTTAGTTCAGTCATCACTTGACTTAAGGCCCAAAGTACATCTCTGACTATTTACTTCCCTCTCCCTTCCATGTTGTCTTCTTATTCAGTTATCCCTAGAGTTCACTTGTCTTGCCTTTCCTATTCTATGCTGTGTATTGAGAAATATCTTCTTTCCTCAATAACTACCTGATATTTGCTGCATAAATTATAGTAGTTACACTGTATATAACTATTGTATGGTTAGTAAGTATGCAATATGGAGTGTTTTTTTTTAACATCTATATTAAAATCATATCATTTCCCCTTCTTTTTTTTTAATTTTTAAAATTTATTTTTATTTATTTTTATTTTTTTAAATTAATTTTTATTGTTGGTTGTTCAAAACATTACATAGTTCTTGATATATCATATTTCACACTTTGATTCAAGTGGGATATGAACTCCCATTTTTACCCCGTATACAGATTGCAGAATCACATCAGTTGCACATCCATTGATTTACATATTGCCATACTAGTGTCTGTTGTATTCTGCTGCCTTTCCTATCCTCTACTATCCCCCCTCCCCCCTCCCCTCCCCTCTTCTCTCTCTACCCCCTCTACTGTAATTCATTTCTCCCCCTTATATTTTTCCCCCTTTCCCCTCACTTCCTCTTGTATGTAATTTTGTATATCCCTGAGGGTCTCCTTCCATTTCCATGCAATTTCCCTTCTCTCTCCCTTTCCTTCCCACCTCTCATCCCTGTTTAATGTTAATCTTCTTCTCATGCTCTTCGTCCCTACTCTGTTCTTAGTTACTCTCCTTATATCAAAGAAGACATTTTTCTTAAAGTATACATTTCAGAGATTTTTAGTATAATCAGAGTTGTACAGCTATCAATATAATTAATTTTTAAAAGTTGTTATAGTAAGATTTTTAATTTAATATCTTTATTTTTTTTTAAGTTTAATTTTCCCTTATTTTTGGTGAGCTTTGCATGTTTTTCCATTCTCTCACAACTCTGTAGAACACATACATAGAAAGACATCCAGAGATTAATTTTGTTAGCATTTAAATATAACTAGACACAATGGCTAATAAATTCTCAGGTTTTTTAACTCCTAATATTAAAGAATTTATTGATTTTTCTTTTCATGTCTTTGAAACATTTACAAATTATCAACTTTTTATTTTCATTATAGTCATATGATTTGTTTGATTGCAGTGTTCGTATTCAGAGTCTAAATTGGCAGTCATTTTACATTTTTGGAAAGATGGTATCTTTCTGTTCTATTTGATGGTATCTTTCTGATCTAGCCAGTAGTGATCACTAAAATTTATTGACATAAATTCACTGTGGATTATGATCAAGGTTTATTTATACATATGTGTGGACTGTAGATCATCCTTGTTTATGAAAGAATTTTAGGAAGTTTGGAAGGACTAGGATCAAAGTTACCTCCCCTTGGAGGGGGATTTGATATTTCATCCTTTTCTGTTTGTGTCAGACATTCACCAGTCATCCTTGATAGGCCCTAGTGTAACACTTGCTGTCATCTTGCTGTATTTTGTCCCTTCCAGGTGAGGAAAATAGCAGCTGAATACTATGACAACCTCCCCCAGTACAATTCCTGGGTGAGAGTACTGTACGATTTTGTGATGGATGATACAATAAGTCCCTACTCAAGAATGAAGAGACATCCAAAAGGGAAGGAAGTACTGGAGTAAATATCACCACAGCCAAAGGAATTCCTCTCTGAAGCTTTAAAATAGCTGACAAAGTGGAATTTTTGCTGAAAACTGAAGATCAGTGATGCTTAGAAGCTATCATGACACAATTTCAAACTAGGATCTTCCTGCTGTTAAGAAACTAAACTGGGGCTGGGGATGTATCTCAGTGATGAAGCACTTGCCTGCAGCATGCCTGAGGCCCTGGGTTCAGTCCCTGCCATCAAGAGACAATAGAAGCAGCAGCAGCAGCTACTCAGACTTCAACAGGCAGCCTTACCCCTTCATGCTCAGCTTTGCTCACTCACTGTATTGTCGTACCTGGAGGGTCTTCACCCATTTCTGTCATTTTGTAAACATATCATAAAGAGTATTTCTAGTATGTTATTTTCACTATAAAGTTTTACTTTATTAAAATAGCTAATGAACTGAGCTATTAATCACAGTATATTAGTATTTGTTGCATTTTTGTATTTTTCTGTCTTTATAATATGGTTACCTGGGTATTAGGGGGAACTTTCTTTAAAATTTCACTCCAAAAAATAATAATTTAAAAAGGCTGCAAGTTAATACAGTATAAATGATTGAGACAGAAATGTTGCCGAACTACTTAAATTTTTCACTGTTGTACATGAGACCTCAGTTAGATTCTGCTGAATTCTGTACAGCCTACTCATGAATAAAGTACTTACTGAACTTAATCATGGCCAGCATGTAACTTCCTTTCAGATGTACTGACACTGTCACACATTAGTAACGGCTTAACTGATAGTCTTCCATGATCTTCATTCCAGGGGAAACTGATTGTGGGCTGATGGCAGGTATTTAGTATAAGGAGCCAGTATCATGGGCTATTAGACCAGCAGTCCTGGTTTTCTCAGATGGGTCACTTGGGGTGAATATGGTATAATATGGGAAACTATTATTAAAATATATCAGCTAATTATGGTTTCATGTAGTGGCAGGCAACTCCCAGGCAGCTAAGTGTGAAGAGCAGAATCTTCCAGGGACTGGCAAATGTGCTTTACAGTTTCAGCCCACAGTGCTTTGCTTTGCTTTACTTTCCTGACTCCCTAGCAAGGGAAATTCCTAGTAACATTGAATCTGTTGCTTAAATAACCATTGATCTAAAGTATAGAAGGATAATAGAACCAACTTTGCAATTCAGATTTACTCTGTAAATAAAAAGGTATCTGTGAAATATATCCATGGATTTACTACTACTTTTAAACAGACTGTATTTTTTTGACCCCTTGATTCCTCTTACCTGTAGAACTCTAGCCTAAAACTCCCAAATCTTCTCTGAATTCCACTACCTGCTAGATATAAAGTACATGATCATCCCTCCCCATAATTTCTGTTTCCTTTACATTATCACTTTTTGCTGGTTAGACATTTCAGAGTTCTAGCAGGCCTACCTAGTCTGGCTCCCATGCCAGTTCAGTCCATTCTTTAAGAGATCTGCCAGTTGGGGCAGCAGGAAGGCTGAGCCCTGGAACCTTCAAGAAATTAAGCTTGAGGAATCATGCTTTCACATGCTTTACACTAGCTAGCAGTTCTGTCTCATATTCCTTCACTTTTCTGGTCTGATAATCTTGTCTCAAGGCTCCAAGGCCTTCCCTGGACCATCTCCACCCTACAGAAGGTACCACTTTTTTTGGACCCTGAGGACCAATGATTACCTCCTCCTTATCTTGTCTCCAACCACACTGTTTTGTAAATAGACAGTTTGTTGCACACCCCCCCCCCCAGGGTTTCAACTCTTCAAGGGCTGAGGGATCTTTTGTAGTTATGTTCTTAAAGCTCACGTGATCAGTGCTGGCCTTGGAGTAATTGCTTAATAAAGGAATAAGACCAGCAGAGAGTCTTTGAACTTGAGAAGCCTTATCTAAAACAGCCAAAACAGGGTTTGTATAACCTTCAGGTAAGTATGATATATTAAAAACAACAGACATTTCTTGAGAATTCTTACTTTTCACCTACACCAAGTGTTTACCTGCATAATCTTATTGAAGTCTCAACAATTCTATGATGTATTAATATCTTCATTTTGTAGATGAGAAAACCAAGGCTAAGAGAGATTTTGTAACTGATCCAAGGCCACACTGAGTACATTGCAGAAACAGAATCTGAAAGTCACACTGTGACTCCAAAATCAAAACTCTTGACCAGGCTCCCCATGGCTTGTCTGGTGAGCCTGCCCAGGGAGTAGCAAAGAAAATCTAAAACATGTGTTACATTACCAAATAGGTGCTCAGTCCACTTTTATGTTCTGGAGAGATGTCTCTGGTTTTAACAATGTTTACCAATCTAAAATCCTAATATGAAACATTCATGTTTAAATCCATAGCAAAGTTGCATTTATTCATTTTGTAGATTCTTTATCAAATGTTGCATTAGAGAGTGATCCCAAACCAAGGAGCTGGGCAAAGCATATTCCCATTCAGCAGAATTCAATAATAAGGGACTTCACAAAATAGGATTGACACATGGCTGGAACCAGTGCTTTGTCAGTCAGTACGTACAGAATGATAGATAGTATTCTAATCCTCCAGCCTGACAAGCTAGCTATTACCTCCACACTTTCTATGTGGAGATGTTGCTGAAAACTCAGTCCTTGTCCCTAATGCCAGTCCAATAACGAGAACACAGTTGTATGAAAAAGAAAAGGTTCATTGCTTTGCTAGCAAAAGAGAAACAGAGGACTCCTGTTCCAAAGAATGATTCTGCCCATCAGCAGGAAGGGGTTTTTAAACAGGTGATTAAGAGAAAATGAGGTTAGGGAGGAGAGATCAGGAATAGAAGATTAGGGAAAAGAAGATCAAGGAGGAGAAGGTTAGGGAAAAGATGAGGGAGAAGAAGTTTGGGAAAAAGGAAAAAAAGTTTCAAAGCCACAAGTGGACCCCTATTATGGAGGAATTGAATGTCCATGTTCTGGGGATTAACCTGAAGCCACCTCTGTCAAAGCTAATACTGTTCTGCTGTAATACTTGTCCCACTGACTTGAGCTTTCACTGGACAAGAAAATGTGCTGTTTCTTATTAGGCAAATCTTCCTGGAGTGTCAGTCATTTGGAATGAAGCAAGAACAGTCTGATGACCTAAGGCTGGGAAGGCCCTGAGAAAACTACCCTCAGAAACCCAAGAGTGTTAATGGACTTTCCATACTCAGTTCTGAGGACCAGCATGGCTAAAGCCTGTAGAGGAAAGAGCAGGCAGTGAACCATCAGGAGGTGAGGCCTGAGGCTGATGAGCTGAAAGCCCTGAAGTGGCTACAGTGTCAGCAGTGAGTGAATGGATAATATTCCACTATTGCCATGTATGAAATAAATAAATAAAAAGAATCTGGGACATCATCCAAAAAGGGACACCTTTGCTTCTGCCAAGTTTCATCTGTATTGACAGATGGCTCAGGAAGCCAGTAACTGGACTCCACCCAGGGGAAGTTTCAGGTGGCATTGAGTGGACACCTCACTGTATTTCTGAAGGCAGTGGCTCTCACAAACGTGAATTGACAAAAAGACCCAATGCAAAGGCAAAGTTCAGTTAGGGGATCCTCGGGAACTGTGGCTGGGTGGGGCTGCTTGTATAAACAGCACCTTCTGGGAAGGAAGGTGGAACCCAAGGAAACACAAGGTGCCCTATATCACAAGCAGACCACTGGTTAGTAGGCACACATCTCTATCCTTGCAGTTCCTGGGGGAAAGGACTGAATGGACACTGTGTGAAAGATGGAGGAATCCAAATGTCAACAGTGAGATGTTAAATCCTTGTGGAGCAGCAATCTCCAATCCAAGCAGGGCCTCTGTAATCCCCTCCCCTGTGAGTTTATTCTCAAAGGCTGCCCCAATAGACCTTTGGGGAGAGTTTCATAAGACCCAGAATGACCCTTCATTTGTCCAGGTAGTGGTGTGAGCCTCACATGAGCAACCAAGAATTCTTTTGGCATAAGAGGGTGTCACCCTCTCCACCCCACCCCCTTTTCCCTTCCCATGCTGAACAGTAATCCCCCTCTTGGCCATAACCACACACTGAGAAACCTGTTTCCCCTCCAGGCTGGGCATTCCATAAGCCAGAAAGTGGGTTCCTTTCTATCTTCTTCAGAAGAAACACACTCATGTGATCTCTCCTATTTTTAAGCTCATGTCTGCTTCAGCACCAACAAGGAGAAGGCCCTGCCTGCTCGCACAGCCCTATTAGAGGCCTCCCTGTCCACACTCACTGAACTCTGAATCCCCACCTCTCAGGGCTGAGTTCTTCCCTCTGCACCCACCTCTGCCTCCCAGAGTGGAGTCCCTGGGGAATCTTCCTTACACTTCACTATCCAAGGATTCTCAACCCAAGGGGTCAGAGGCCCCAGGGAAGCACCCCGATCATGAGGGGATTACTTTACAGAGACATGATCATACATCAGTCTGGCATCTCCTCACAATCCCCGCCACAAACACTTTGAGAACTCTTTTCGAGTGAAAAGAACGACTTCAGATTCTAATTTAATTCTAACATCCTTCAATTTTGTAATAGCAATTCTTTATTTCCTGTTACCTTCTCAAAAGTACATATGTGAAAACAAGTCAGGTCATCAAAAATCAAGACTAAATGACAAATTCAACCCATGTGAACATTGCCCCTCAGGCCTCATATCCCTGATGTTTTCTGTGTCCACAGGTTTGCTTTCCCTCAGAGCACTGTTTCTGTCCTTGCTCAGTCCCAGCCCAGCCCTGGGGCCATAAGGGGAGATTTTTGACTGCTTAAAGCAGTCTGCAGCCCTTTGTTTCCACTAGGAGTTGGGGTGGGGAGGAGAGGGTTAAAGGAAAATCTCAGAAACCTCAGTCCTTTGGGAAGTGAGTTGGCCATTAGCTCATCAGCCTGGACACTCAGGTCACCATCCCCTAAGCACTCTGTATTAATACATCCATATTCCTTTGATTTCTGTGTTACTTTTTCACGGGCTCAGGAACAAGTATAATTATGTCTTAGGAAAATAACCTTCCTATTTCAATCCAATTTAGTATCTTTATCTCCTTTTAAAATGCACAAGGTTAAGTACATAATCATATCACCATTTAAAGGAAGAGAAAACTGAGACTCCAAGATGTTAGGTTACTTGCCTTGAGTTGACCAGCTTGATCTCAGGTGGAGGCCTAAGCAAAACCTGAACTGAACCACCCCTATCCTAAGTCTAAGCACTGGCCACCACCCCCTTACACCATCTTCAATTTGTGGTCCAGAAAGAACTTCTATTTATGTATGCACTGTGGGGTTGGGCAATAATGTGTCCAGGTGGGAATTAAGAAGTCTAAAGTTTCAGTCAGAGATGGTATAATTGGGAGAATATTCTGTAGTGAGGGCTGGGCTCCTTCACTCCTGTTGTCTCCCCACTGTCCAGGAGACCCAGTGAGCTATTTCTTGCAATCAGCTGAAGCTCATGGCTGCAACAGAGGAGAAGCAGTGACATTGCTCCAGGCCTGTTTAGACCCGGCTGCCCTGAAGGTTACCTTGGCTTTGGAAAAGTTTGCTGAGTAAATTAATAATATAAGCAAGGGTGTAGAGAGAACTTTAACCTACCTCACAGACTTATACAATTAAGAAGACAGACTATTTTAGGACTAAAGGACTATGTACACAAGTGTGCCAGCTTATCCTCAGAGAACCGTAACTGGGGACTAATGAGCCTGATGGGGTTGCTGCCCTGTGCCAGGCACTGAGCTAGTCTTGTTTAACTTTTCAAGCTTATTTTTTTTATTTTTGTATTTTTTATAAAGAACAGAAATTTATTCCCTCATAGTTCAGGAGACTGAGAAGTCAAGCTTTATTTAAGTGCAATGATCCAGGAAGGATATTAGATCTCATTAAAGACAGCCACCTCTGTGGGCAACACATAGTCCTCAAAAGGTGTGATCTGCTCCAACTTCATCATTTTCACCATCTCCTTCTGAACCAAGTGGGTGGCTCATCAAGTAGATGAGACCCAAACCAAGTGGTCGGTGTGAATGCTTCTGATACACTGCTCTAATTTTACCATCCCTATCTCATCAGGGTTTCACATCTAGTATGATGGAATACTGCTAAGCAAGTGCAGGTTTCTGTCCTTCTTCAAATCATAACTGTGCAGGGCATTCTCCCCTTAGTCTCTTTGCTTCTTTTACTTTCCTCCTTATCATCAGAAATAAAAAGATCAATGTCTCCCTTATCTTTTCCCATCCATAGTTACACTTCCTGTGGTGTCTTCTACATTGGCATGCTATAACTTGCTCAAAGCTGTCTTCACTCCTGATGGGTTGACCTGTACCTTTTCATAAGATATGATTATACCAACGTAGGGCATGACACAAGTCAGCAGACAATGGTCTGGGGACTTCTTTAAATACTCCCCCATCTGCTTGTAAAGGCATATATCCCTCAATGTAGCTCTTGCTGGCCAGGTAATCAATGAGCACCAGCGGCCAGGAAGGCTTTTTAGCTCTCCTGAACCTATGTCTCTTACTGGGAACTGAATTGGGAAAGAGTGCAATAGGTCAGCACCCAGAACTAAGGAAAAGGCTCTATGAAATGTTTAACCCTCACACAGGTATTATCCTCATTGTGCAGCCAAAGAAACTAATGGGAGAGAATAAGCAACATGTCTAAAGTCAAATAGCCATAATTCAAATCCAGGGTCTAAATTCAAACTCCCTGACTTTGTAGAAAGGATTTGACAATGAACATTTTCCTCAAATTTGGAACATTCTTTCTAATGACTCCAACACATGTGGGTTTTGTAGTGATAGTATCAGTCCTACCACTCCCAGGAATAAGGGCAGCAGGCCAGCCATGGCTCTCAGCAAGAGTGAGAGTGTGTCACAGGGTATGCAATCAACTCCCCAAGCTCTTTCCACACTCAATTGCTCAGAAAATGCTGAATCAGAAGCTAGGTCAGAAGCTTGTGGCCTGGAGCTCACACTTAACCAAACATTTTTCAGATCTAGCCTAGACACATGGGTCGTCCAAACTCCACAGGTCTGAAAGCCAAGTTTCCATCATCCAATTGCCATGCCAGGAAAAGAGGCCAAACCAGGGAGGCCCAGGTTGTCAACAAGAAAGAAAGGTGGACAGCTGTACATTGTGAGATCCTAAACCAGATGACTCCTCATGACCAGGAGGATGACTAGCTGCTGGTTAACAAGCCTCAGCAGTCAAACCCAGTCACAGGGCACAGGAAGAGCTTTGGTCTGTGAGTGCAGTCGGAGGCAGAGCAACCATGGGGATGAAAGACGGGATCTGCATGGCCTGTGTGACTGGAGCAGGTAGGTTCTCTGAGTTTATCTGCCAGCCTACTCCCAGGCTGTGTCCTGGCTTGGAGATCACAGGAGAAAGACACAGATCTTTGTCCCTTGTGTGGGATTTGGTTGTGCTAGTTCCCATTGCCAGGGGGCATTGGGGTTGTTATTTGGGACAGGTCCAGCAGCAAGTGGTTAGGTCACAATGGTTCCAAACTATAGCAGTTAATGCTTAATGTCCAAATTTTGTCTGAGTTTTTTTGCGGGGTGTCATTTTTTTCACTTTTTAAATTTTTTTATTTTTTAAATAAAATTGTGGTAGAATATTCAAAGCATAAATTATACCATTGCCACACTTTTTTGTTTTTTTATATATAAATGACAGTAGAGTCTATTTTGACATATCATTCACACATGGAGTATAACTTATTCTAATTAGGATCCCATTCTTGTGATTATACATGTTGTGGGGTTTCACTGGTCATATATTCACAAATGAACACAGGTAAGTTATGCCCAATTCATTTTACTGTCTTTCCTATTCCCATCCTCTCTCCCTTCCCTTCATTCCCCTTTGGCTAATTCAATGAACTTCTATTCTCTCCCCCTCTCCCCATTGTGTGTTAGCATTCATATATCAGAACATTCAGCCTTTACTTTTTTGGGGGGACTGATAGTCTCCAGTTCCATTCATTTACCAGCAAATGCCATAAATCCATTCTTCTTTATGGATAAGTAATATTCCATTGTGTTTATATACCACATTTTCTTTACCCCTTCTTCTGTTGAAGGACACCTAGGTTGATTCCATAACTTAGCTATTGTAAGTTGAAGGACTATAAACATTGAAGTGGCAGCAACACTGTAGAATGCTGATTTTAAGTCCTTTGGGTATATATCAAGGAGTGGAATAAATGGGTCAAATAGTGGTTCCATTCCAAGTTTTCTGAGAAATCTCCATACTACTTTCCAGAGTGGTTGTTCCAATTTGCAGTCCCACCAGAAATGTATGAGTAGAACTTTTTCCCCAAATCCTCACCAATATTTATTTTACTTGTATTCTTGATATCTGCCATTCTGACTGAAGTGAGATGAGATCTTAGAGAAGTTTTGATTTGCATTTCTCTAATTGCTAGAGATGTTGAAAATTTTTTTCATATATTTGTTGACCATTTGTATCTCTTCTGTGAAGTGCCTGTTCAATTCTTTTGACTATTTGTTGATTGGGTTATTTGTGCTATTTGGTATCAAGTTTTTTAAGTCTTTATATATCCTGGAGATTAATGCTCTATCTGAGGTACAGGTGGCAAATAATTTCTCCCATTCTGTAGGCTCTCTCTTCACATTCCAGAAGATTTCTTTGTTGTAAAGAAGCTTTTTAGTTTGATACCATCCCATTTATCAATTCTTGATTTTACTTTTTGCATTTTAGGAATCTTATTGAGGAAGTCAGTTCCTAAGCCAAAATGATAAAGAGTTGGGTTTACATTTTTTCCTAGTACGTGCAGGGTCTCTAGTCTAATGCCTAGTTCTTGATCCACTTTGAGTTGAGTTTAGTGCAGGGTAGGAGAGAGGGGTTTAATTTTATTTTGCTACATATGGATTTCCAGTTTTCCTAGTACCATTCGTTGAAGAGCTATTTTCAATGTATGCTTATGGCGCTTTTGTCTAGTATGAGATAACTGTATTTATGTGAGTTTGTCTCTGTGTCTTCTGTTCTGTTCCATTGTTCTTCATGTCTGTTCTTATGCCAACACCATAACATTTTTGTTACTGTAGCTCTGTAGTATAAGGTCTGGTATTGTGATGCTTTCTGTTTTACTTATCTCACTAAGGATTGTTTTTGCTATTCTGGGCCTCTGATTTTTCCAAATGAATTTCATGACTGCTTTTTCTATTTCCATGAAGAATGACATTAGAATTTCACTAGAAATTGCATTAAATCTACATAATACTTTGGTAGTATGGCCATTTTGACAATATTAATTCTGCCTATCCAAGAACATGGGAGATCTTTCCATCTTCTAAGGTCTTCTTCAATTTCTTTCTTTAGTGTTCTATAGTTTTTATTATAGAGATTTTTCATCTCTTCTGTTAGATTGATTCCCAAGTATTTTATTTTTTTGAGGCTACTGTGAATGGGATTGTTTTTCTAATTTCTCTTTCAGTTGCTTCATCTTGGCATATAAGAACACAACTGATTTATGATGTTAATTTTATATCCTGCTACTCTGCCATTGCTAGACCTCAAAGTGTAATAGAGTAGTATTAAAGGTACTCACACTATTGTGCAACCAATCACCAAGACTTTTTCATGCTGTAAATTTGAAACTTTGTACCCATAAGTATTTCTCCATCCCCTCCACTAGCACCTGGAAACCATTTCACATTTTTTTTGACATTTTCAGAAACTCTGTTTCTATATATTTCCATGAATTTGACTACAGGATTTTTTAAAAAAATATATATATTTATTTTTTATTTGTAGTTGGACATAATACCTTTATTTTATTTATTTATATGTGGTGCTGATGATCGAACCCAGGGCCTTGCACATGCTAGGCAAGCGCTCTTCTGCTGAGCCACAATCCCAGCCCTCAGTAGAGGATTTTTAATCTGGAAAAACTCTTTTAATTTTTCCCATCAATATACACAACAGTCCATAGAAGGCCTATTTCACACACACACAGTAGCAAAGACAAATATTACTCATGGGTGGAGTCACAGTCTCCCCTGCCTTAGACGGGCTCACGTTCAACACCCTGATTCACTGTCTGCTGGAAGTTGGAGAGACCTGTGGGCTGGCTGCAGGTGCTGCTGAGGGGGCTGGCAGGAGGCGCTCAGCTCACAGGGCCCTACTCTGCAGCTACACCCACCCTTCCCATGCCTCCCTTTCAGTGGAGCTTCAGGCCATGAGCTTTGGCAATGGGAGCTGGGCTTCCTTGATCAGCCAACACGACAGACATTAGAGCTGGATCCAGGCAATTCAGACCTGCGCATTTCCTGGAGCCCATGTGAACAAGATTTGGTCTTTTCACTGCTTGATCTGCACAGACACTTGTCCAGGACTGGAATGGCCACATGAAATGGGTTTTCAAAACTGAACCTCCCATGAGTGAGAGGGTGATGTGTCAGGAGGCAGTGGGGTGGTGAGAAGGAAAGAGGAAGAGAGGCCTTTCCTGCCACAGGACGCACACGTCCCACAGGATGGGAAGCCCTGAGGACCTGGCTCCTGCCTGTCTCTCCCATGTGCCTGCCCCTCCCCACACAGTGTCCTAGCAAGGCAGGCTTCTTTTCTGTTGTGTACACACTCAAGACCACTGAGAGTCAGGAACTCCACAGCTCCCTCCATGAGGACACCTGCACAGCAGCTCCGTCCCCACACTCAGCTCTCAACACCTATCTTTGTCCTCAGCAACTGCCTGAACTTCAGCTTTACCAGAAAGTGTCCACTGAGACAACCACTGGGTACAATGACTTCTTTGGAAGATACCCCAAGATAAGGGTTAGGGAGTGGGAAGAAGTCAGAAGAGGTGGGTCAGTAAAGGAGCAGGTAACCATGGGGCAACCAGTCATCTAGACACCAAGTCCTGGAACAAGACACCCTGTCGGCAAGGGGGGACACTGAGGGGAATGCACCCCACAACAGTCCCACCAATGGTTATACAAGTGTCACCTTAGAGTACTTCATGGGGCTGCACATTTGCTTTGTGTATTATCGTGTATCAGCACTTTATAAGATTCTTAAAAAAGTCCTGTGAAGTGAAGAAGGCTAGGTGCACACTCACCAACTCCTGTCCATCTTTGTTGAGAGCCACTGTGGGGACCCTTCTGGTCTGCTGGGTGGGGGTACAGGGAAATCCCTTAGGCAAGGAGACCCAGGAAGGCCTTTGCACAAAGAGTCACTATCCTTCGAGGACAGAAAGCCCTGCAGATCTGCTGTGCCACTTCCTGGTGTCACACCCACCTCTCCTGTGCCTTTCTGTGAGTCCTAGAGGCCTAAACTTCAGGGTCCCTCACTGTCCCTGGGACGGAGGTGTCACTAACTCCTGTTTGCCCACTGACAAAGTCATATTAAGCAGTGAAAGGAACCTGCCCAGAGCTAGAGAGGCAGAGTTTCTTTAAGGAAACAGAGCACAATGATGAAAAGGTTAGAGGTTTAAGTCTTACACAATACCCCCTGTGCGGCACAAGGCAGAAGTGGGTGTCCCTTGAAAGGAGAGAGGACTTAAATGCTCTTAATAACAGGTTTTGGTTAGTACAGAAAGAAGTGCAAGGAGCCAGGGACAGGTTGCCAATTTAGGTTCTAGAAAACAGTCTGTTAGTCTGCTCAGGAGTAAGGGTTCACTTCATTTTTAAGTTACTAAAGTAACTCGTCATATTCACAGAAAGGTAGCAAACAGGTGTACAAGTCATTGAGAATACCACGGCTGCAAGACCACCACTCTGAATGCTTTTGTAACATTTGCCCTGAAGCTTTTCACAGGTCAGATCCTTTGGTGTTTTTTTTTTTTTTTTTTTTTTTTTTTTTTTTTTTTTTAACACAGGGCTTCACTCTGCTGCCCAGTCTGGCCCTCTATATCTGGACTCAAGCCATCTTCCGGCCTCAGCCTCCCCGTTAGCTGTGCCCCACTGCACTCTGCTCAGCTGGGGTGACTTTCATCTGTCATCAAAGGTGGCGGTGAAGGAGGTCTTTCTGGAACCCCTCTCTTGTCCTCCCAGGTGCTCACGCTGATTGTAAAATCACCACCTCATGAGAAGAAAGGGCACCAAGGTGGAAAGCTCTGGACAGATGCCAACGGCTGGATCCCCTCCCTTTCCCTTAGCCTTCCCACCAGCTGCTTCATCAGAACCACATAAAAAATACTGGTACCTGGCCCGCCCCCACCTTGTGCAAGGGTGACATGCAGCTCCCTGACCTTCCTTTCAAGCCTGTCACAGGCCAGCATGGTGGTCTGTAACTGCAGCTCTGTCCTTCTCACTGTACTGGAGACATCTCCCAGGTGGGACCTTGCCACTCACTGCCCAACATTCAAGTTCTTGGCTCCTGTGGGTCACAGTGAAGGGCAGATGAGGGATGGTGGCTGAATGATACTGCATGTGTCAGTCACCTAGGGGTTACTGTAACCAAGGGAGATAAATAAACCTTCAGCTTCTCTTGCTTTTATTTGTTTTACTTGCAATTTTAGAGGTCACATGGCTAAGCAATGTACTCTCATTAAAGCTTTGCTGTAGATAGCACTTCTGAAGTGTTGGTCAGGAAGGTAACAGCTGCCTGAGTTGTTTTTCAGGAACTTGGAGGTAGCTCAAGCCAGTTGAAACCACTCACCTCTCAACAGGTGTCCAAAGAGTCACTTGTGAAATTAAAGGGCTGGAAACTCCATCCTCAGAGCCCACAAGGTGCCATCTTCTATTCAGGTGTTCAAGGAAAGCAGCTGAGCTTGACTATGCATGCGCAGAACACTTTCTGCCAATCGTTTCCCCAACAAATTCTCCACAATTCCCTACTGCTTCATTCCACAAATGCTGGAGATTGGATTTTCAGGGAGATGTTTTGAAACCTGGGGCTCCCATCTTTGATCACCTGCTGAATAAACCTTTTCTCTTTGCAAAATTTGCTCCTTCAGAGTATAGCTCTCATCACAGCAGGCCTGCCCAGCCTCCTTTAGTAACATTACTTTAACAAATGCCTGAGATAAATCAACTTGAAAAAAGGAAAGGTGTATTTTTGAGAGTGCTGGGTATTTTAGGGCTCCACTGATCTACCCCATTGCATTGGGCCTGTGCTCTACAGTACAGCATCGGGGTGGGGCTCCAGGGGCTCCAGGCGCTAGGCGCCCATTCACCTCACTACTATCCTCCCCCTTGAAAAAGGAGAGAGGATGGAATGGGGGTCCCACAATCCCCTTTGAGGGCATGTCCCCAGTGACCTAACCTCTTCCCACAGGGCCCCATACTTTAGGGTTCCACCATCTCCCAGTAGTGCCATGGGATGGGAAAAATGCCTCCAAAAACATGAGCTTTGGGGGGGCCTTTCAAATTCATATTATGGCACCCCATATCTGTGTCTGTGCACAGTGTCTAGTGGTTAGCCCTTGCTGTTTCCTCTGCCCAGTACACTCAGCCACGAGAGTTGCATAATATTCTTCCACTTCCTTCAGATATCATCTTACCAGAGGACTGTCCTGACCACTCTCTGTAAAATAACCACCACTACTCACACACTCAGCCCTCTCCAAAGCCTAAGCACATGTCCTACATATGGATATAATGACTCACCCTTCTCTCTCCTCCCACAAGGAAGGGACTTTGGTTTGGCACATAGCTCAGTTGCCACCAACCAGCTCACAGGTGCCAGTCAATAAATATTTGTTGAACAGATTAATGAAATTTCTCCTCCCACATACAATAATGTTCTTCCAGTTTCTAATTTCAAGGTACAGGTGGATGCTGAACTGTAAATTACCATACTGTGACCTGATGCTAATTTTAAAAATCACTAGAACCACTTGAAATGAATACTGCTTAATTTTAACTGCTACCCAAACACATTCCAGGTTCCAAGGGGAAACAAATTCAGAATTCTTCAAGATTGAGACCTTAAGTAATTCCTAAGTAGTTTTTTCTCCACATTTATTACATGCTAAGCAGAAGTAAGGAGGTTTCCTGGAATTTGTTCCTTATCCTCTTGAGTCTTTAATCACACAATGCTTTCTATTCAGGCTAATCCCCATTGCTACCCGACTTCAAACTTCAAAATGTCTCAATCCAGTCCTTCTGTGAGTAGGGGTGGGGTCCATGTGAACAACACTGGAGAAAATTTTAATTTTAGCGTGCTGACTCACCAAATAGCCAGCTGACTGCATGTAGCTACAGGGCAAGGAAAAGGAGAAGGAAGGAAAGGTGCAAAGAGTGGGGACAAAGGCTTCTGTTTTTAGATTTTCTTTCTTACCTCTGACAAGTCTCAGAATGCATTTTGTGTTGAGACAGACGTGAGCACAAATGCTTGTCTGAATTGTGCATACCATGAAGGTGGAGTCATTTGCTCAGTGAGTCAAGTTTGGCAGGAACCCAAGGCCTGGTATTTGCTTTCTGCTGGATGAGCTGAAGCTGTCAGCCACTCACATAAAACCATCTAGACAATTCAGAACATAACCACTTCTGCCTCAGCCAATTATTTCAATAGAAAAGCACTTCCCAACTTTTAAAAAAATCTTATTGTGAAATATAAATACAGAAAAGGGTACTAAATACATATGTACAGCTTAGAAGATAATAATAAAGTGAACCCCATTTGCCTATCATGGGTTAAGAAAAAGAACAAGCACTTTCAAATGAAGACCCCTGGGTGTACTCCATCATATGCCTTTTCCCACCAGACACAGGTGACCACTATCCGGACCTTGGTGTTACCTCCTTGCATTTCTTCTTAATTGTCTTCCTTATAAGCAAATCTCCAAAAACATTATTTAGTTCTGAGAAGCTGAACAGGAAGCATAGACCTAGCTTGTTCAAAGAAGGGCAATTGTGCCCTGCTAGGTACAAGCTCCCAGCAGATGAGCTGAGCAGAGGTAGGGGCTTCAGCTCTTCTCAGGTCTCCAGAGGCCCTCTGGGGAGTGGGCAACAGGGAGGATGTGAATGAGGTGCTGTTTGTCCAGCAAAAGCAGTCAAAGGGCAATGGCTGCTGTGGAATTTTTGCCTTGATTCACAACAGTGGCAATAGACTGAAGCTGATATGCCCAGAAGGGACACAAGTGTCCCTAAGTGCTCTGAAATACAGGATGGGTAGTGGGCTGGGTGCACCTGAGCATTTTGTCTGCACACACCAAGGCAGCTGGTTGCTCTGTGGTCACAATTTGAGTTATGTCTGTCTCCCCAGTCAGCCCCAGCTGCCCTCTGTGGGGAGCACAGCTGAATTCTCCCAGGCTCCTGTAACCCCTCTCTGGAGATGTCTTCCTTTTTCCTTGGTTGACTTTCTCATTTTGATGGGACACATCTTCCCATAGTTTCCTGAGAATGGGTGGAAGGATGTAGACAAAACAAGGCTGCCTAGAGGCTATCAGCTGGGATTCCAGGTGTCCCAGAGAAGCCACTAAAGGCCTCTGGACTCAGCAGAAATCATCAAAGTGGATAGAGTCTAAGAAAACTAGAAGAGTCACAAATTGATCCTGTATGAACTTAGGTCAGCAATGACCTGCCCTTGGGATGCCCCCAGGAAGGCAGGAATGGGAAGCCTGCAGGCCCTGCAGTGCAGGCACAGATATAGGGAGTTCATCTAACGCTGATGGCAAGCATCCAGGACTAGAATCTGTACATTATGCCTGGGCTGGGTGCTCCCCAGTTTGGGAGACCAACACATGACTTGAGTTAACTCCCCTGTGCGATGTGGCATCAGGCACCCATGCTGCTAGATTGCCCAGCTCTTCTAGGGTTCGAGTGACTGTGCCTTCGTGCTTGGGCATGGCTTCCTACAGCCCCATGGGTGGAGCTATGCTCACCTGTTCCTTTGTAATATAACCCCTTGCCCTGTTTAGGATAGAATGTTCCATGGAAATGCCCTGTGTGTGTCCCCTTCTCTTATAGTGCCCTTGGGTGTGGCCTACCTAGATGTCAGTCAACCTGCTGACAGTGGACATCATGAAGATAGACTCAGCTCTCTGAAACCTGACCCCTTGCCTCATTTGAATAGCTTCTCCTCAATAAAAGGGGTCAGCGCATGTTCCCCCCCACTTCCTGCAGACCCTTAAGGTCAGAGGTGCCATCACAGCAACCCCAAAGAAAAAGGTATTTGTGTCTCTTGTGTGTTATTTTGCACAGCCCAGTCAGCCCAGTTTACCTGGAGTGACCCCTGAGCCTTTTAATTGTGAGAACAGAATCCCGGCACCCCAGCAGGAATATCAGAGCCTCACATGGTCTTGTAAGATGTTTCTGAGTGCTAAGGACACTGAGGAGAGGAGAGGTAGCAATTCCACACTACTGCTCCCCACCAGGCAATCTTCTCCCTGTCTACTGGCTAACAAGACACTGCTCTCTGGCAGGCAGTGTGTGAGATTTGAGGGGGGAATCAGGAGTCACACCCCACGTATCTGGATTCATCATGGGCACTACCCACTTGTTCCTTTGGGAGGACAACAAAGCAAAAGCAATCTGAAATTGAATCCAAGTCATCATACGCCCCCTCTAGTCACCCCTGTCCTGAGATCCAAGGCAGGTTATTGTTGGGCCCTGGGTTAAAATCCTTATCTCTAAACTGGACGAGTGGATCCTCTGGAATTCTCTGTCATGGGACATCGGAATCTCGTGAGGAGACCAAAAATGCTGAGGCCACACTGCCCCAGCTGGAGACTCTAATATAAGGTTCTGCAGCAAGGTGCAGGGAGTGTAGTTTTGAACCCTAGCTAAATCCTGTATCATCCAGTTAAGACAGATGTTTAAGGCCTTTTGTGGCATTCAATCATCAGTTTAAGGAGATAGCCAGAGGTAATATTTTGCAAAATAAACTCCAATGGTAACTTACTTGGGGCATGTAGTCTTATGAAAGAAATATTCATTGTTCTCTAGAATCTATAAGATTAAAAACTACAAAGTCAGCTCTGGATACTGACTATGCCTGAGAAGAGATGTGAGCATTTGCTATTGTCCCTAGAGTTACAGATTTGCCCATTTTCTAAAATCTTTTATTCCTGAGACAGGACAATAGGATTAGGTTATTTCTTCACCTTCCACCCTACACATTTAAAAATAACTTGTTTAAAATACATGAGTTAGGGAAGGGAGGTAGAAGTGCTGGGAAATATATTGGCCAAATTATATGGTTATATTGTGTATTGTGTGCATGTATGAATATGTAACAACAAATCCCATGGGTGTGTACAACTATAATGTACCAATTTTAAAAAATGAGGAAAAAGAATTTTAAATACAGAGAGAGAGAGAGAGAGAGAGAGAGAGAGAGAGAGAGAGAGAAAGGGAGAGAGAGAGAGAGAGAGAGAGAGAGAGAGAGAGAGAGAACTTTGCATGTAGTGGGATGCATAAAGCCTGTGGGGCATGACAGCCCTTTGAAGAAAGCCTAGAATAAATATCCACATTATTCTTCAAAAATAAAATAATATGGATTAAGCAATACCTTGTCTGGGATTTGCTTCCAAACAAGCCAGGATGGGGTGTAGTAAGGAAGAAAGAGATGAAACAAGAGATGTGTGTTACATGAAACAAGATGTGTGTAAGGTGGTCATTGGTAAAGCTGGGTGACAAGGCACGTGGGGGAATCATATTTGGCTGAACCTGACACTGATCTTTTTTTTTTTTTTTTGGAACTGAGGATTGAATTCAGGGGTGCTTAACCACTGGGTAACATACCCCAGCCTTTTTTTTTTTTTTTTAAGTTAGGGTCTCATTTAGCAGAATAGTGTTTTATGTA
This sequence comes from Callospermophilus lateralis, assembly GCF_048772815.1. Classification (NCBI taxonomy): domain Eukaryota; kingdom Metazoa; phylum Chordata; class Mammalia; order Rodentia; family Sciuridae; genus Callospermophilus; species Callospermophilus lateralis. Next base: position 60,398,044 of record NC_135317.1, on the reverse strand, counting down.
TATTTGAAAACATCGGTAATAGTTAAATCATGCATTCAGTTTTGGTGTACTTTTAAGTTGATGTTCACAAATCCAGTTTTGACAATGATAAGCTAGAAAAACCTCCTGGAGTTTGAAAAGATGACCTATTATCTGCTTACAAAGCTCAGGATCAGCCAGAGTGGGAGAGCAGGTTTTGCTGTCTGTACAAAAGAAGTTAGTTAGAATGTCAGTTGTAATAAATATCTACAATTTTCTCTTTCAAGCTGTCTGTTTTACAGAATGCTTATGTAGGTAAGGATCTTAGAAACACTTTCTTTTGAATATTCTGACCATCACAGGCCCATAGACCCCACAGCACAATAGAATTGCTACCGCTGTTCCAACCAGCAATGACTAACATCAGAGGAAGCTTTTCCTCCAAAATCTGGCTAGCTTCTCTTCAGGCAGCCTTAAGATGCCAGTTTCATCAAATCTCCATCAAATCTCTCCAATATTAACCACTTTGTGCCTCAGGATTAACTGATTCTGTTTTCTAATTAAAAAACGACTTCATTCTATTGTCAACTGCTATAGATATACAAAAGAGCAGGGACCCTGCCAATGAGAGTCTCAATCTAGTGCTTAAAACAGCCGACATATAGGAGTGGTGAGGTCGGCACAAAATGCAGATTGCACAGAAAGCAGAGGGACAGGGCAAAGTTTCTCAGGTGATGATATTTCAGTGAAAGCTGGCCCTGTGGCTGGTAAGGAGGAGGATTCTGGGAAGAGGAAACTTCATGAGCAAAGGCCCAGATGTGAAAGAACATGGTGTTTTAAAGGAAAGGCAATAAATCTAGTCAAGGAAGGAGGAGGGACAGGTGCCAAAGGTGGGCTGATGGCGGTTACAAAGTCCATGTGCCATCAGATGATGAACTCAAGACACTGAGGGCTATTCAGGAGACAGTGACATCATCCGTTTATATTTAGGAAAGGCAACCTGATGTCAGTGTGCAGGAGACTGGCTGAGATGAGCTGGGAGCCACAGTGGGAGTTGGGAAAGGTGGTGACAGCCTATGCTAGGGTGGTGCTGTGAGAACCAAGGGGACGGATTTCAGGAACATTTCTAAATAATCGGTGACTGAGGACCAATCAATAGTACTGAAGATCTCTACCTGGGTGAGGTGGATGTGGAAGCAGAGCAGCTGTGCAGATGGAGGTGGAGGGAAGCTCCTGAAGTCCAGCTGGTTTTCCCATCCTGACACTGTGGACTTGGAAGACTGAATGACTGTGATGTCACATGGATTTTTTTAGTTTCACTTCTAAGGAAGAGTTCTCTGGAACAAACCTTGCTGTGTCATTCCTTTTTCCCATCAGGGGCAAGGCTTACTTGGAAGACGGAGCAGATTGCACATTGTCACATGCTATCTAAAGAACATTCCAGAAGTTGACATTTACCCAGGTAACCTTGCAGGATGCATAAGTCTTTGAAGTTCATGTTCACAAATGGAGTTTGCCCAGGAAAAGAGAATGGCATTTGAAGCAGGCCAATCCAATTAACAACATCCAACCACTGCTTGCTCCCCCAACCTCATTTTCTCACTGCTATTAAGGTGCAGGATAATATAATAGCATGCCTGACATTGAGGGTAGAGGGAAGGGGGAGGAATGCTGCCTAGTTTAGCCTCTAATGTGCTTTGTAGTGTTCTTTACTTTTAAGAAACCTAAAATTTCAACTCGGACACTCCTGTCACTTTTGACTCTTTTTTCAAAATCAGTAGAAGAATCAAGAGTTGTACATACCACCATACCTGGCTTCAGTTTTTTACCTTTTTTAAATACTAGAGAACATACTTGCAGAAAAGAGCACAGATGAGCCTCTGGCACCAAGAACTCTCATGAAGGAAGCATGCAAGTCCAACCATCACTGATCAGGAAAGTGCAGCCAGTACTCCAGGAGCCATTTCACATCGTGCTCCCTTCCAAAAATAACCATCCACCTGGTTTCTAATGGTGATGATTAGTTTTCTGCCTTCTTGGAATGTATATAGATGATGTTCTTTCACTTATGATGGGGTTTTATCCCAAGAAACACACCTGAAATTGAAAATAGAGATAGGAAATACATTTAATACACTTAACTTACTAAACATGTTGGCTTAGCAGGATAGGACACTGTAGTACTGCATGTTTACTTTGGTGATAGCTGGCCTGACTGGGAACTGTGGCTCACTGCTGCTTCCAGCATCCTAGGAGAGTACTGTCCACTATCGGTTGGCCAAGAAGAGATTAAAATTCAAAAATCGAAGTATGGTTTCTACTGAATGTGTGTCACTTTCGCAGCATGGAAAATTTGAAAAATCTTAAGCTGGGGACCATCTGTATTATTAAGTAGACTCATACAGGATGATCTGGGGTCTGGCTTCTTTTCAGCACTGGTGAGCATCAACTCTGATGTTGCGTATAGTCTGTCATTGCTGGGTAATATTCTAGGGCAGGAAAACATCACAACGATCCATCCCACTTTTGATGGATGTTTGGGTTGAGTCCAGTTTTGCTCTGTGACTTTTTAACAACACACTCAGAACCTTTGCTTATGGGTTATGATTGATGAGTGCTGCTCCACGTTAATGACTCTGATTTATAGTCCAACTCTATTTTTGTTGGCCCTGGGGATTGAGACCAGGGGTGTCTACCACTGAGCTGCATTCCCAGATCTCTCATCAAGTTGACCCAGCTGGCCTTAAACTTGTGATCCTCCTGCCTCAGCCTCCCAAGTCGCTGAATTACCAGCATGAGCCACTGGCCCAGTCAATTCTCCTCAACAGACTTTTAAGCACATGACCAAAAGCTTCATGCATTGCACCTGTGCATATCACACCAGCCAGACCTTCGTTACTCTTCTAGCAATCAAATCCCTTCACACCAAAAGGGAGAAGGAAGAATGGGTATTGTGGGACAATTAGTTGTGTCTGCCACACATACCAAACTTGGCAGGAAGTTCTGAGTTCATTTACCATTATATCAGAGGTGCTTGCATACACACACACACATGCTTTGATAATGAAGCTTTGATAATGCTAGAATAGCAGATGTAGTTCCAGATATTTCTGAACACAGGATTGGGTCTTTTTCACAAGAGAAAGGTTAAACAGCTGAAGACTAGAATTTAGATTGCTCTTGGATTAGCAAGTCACCTTGAACTAGCTCAACCTTGTGTTTTTGATAAAACGCAGATGATGCTGTATGATCCTTTGTATGAGTCGGGAGCATTACATAAAGCACATAACAGTGTCTAGTAGCACACAGAGCATGCTCAAAAATTATCTTCTCTTGAATTTGGAAAAGTGCTGGCAATATCCATTGTGACATTAACTGGTCCTTTTTCTGCCCAATAACTGCCTGCGGTTCAAGCTGCACAACTGCTGATTTGCAAAACTGTTGGACATGAAAATTAGGTAATCCAACGCATTTAATCCCTTATGCACTCTACATCTATGTCTAGACTAAGCAAAACGACCAGAAATTTGCTACTTAGACCTAACATTCACTTGTCAGGAAGATTTTGGCTTTATCTTTGGTAAGCCAGTCTGTATTTTGATCTGGATGATACCAACCACAGAGTCAAATTTGTTATTCAAATTTAATACTACTTAAGACATACTGGCATGTACTTCTGATTTTCCGTTCAGTCTTTTTTTTTTTTTTTTCTTCCCCAGTACCAGGGATTGAATCCAGGGGCGCTTCACCACTGAACCACATCCCCAACCCTTTTTAATATTTTATTTAGAGACAGGGTCTCACTGAGTTGCTTAGGGCCTCACTTATTTGCTGAGGCTGGCTTTGAACTCACTATCCTCCTGCCTCAGCCTCCTGAGCCACTGGGATTACAGGCGTACACCTCCACACCCGGCTCCCTTCATTCTTAATCATCTATCTCTTTTACATGATCCTGGTTTCCTGGCTTATTCATTTTTTTTCTTTCTGGTGCTCTCTCTTCTGGGGTTCTATAGTACCCTTTCATTGAGTATTGAATACTTTGTCTAGATATCTGTATTCTTCATCCTCAAAAAAAGGACTGTTCCTTATTGACCTTTGTAACCCTGATTTGCTTTTCTTTATTCATATTTTCTCCATTTTAGCAATTATGTTCTTAAATGTAGCCTAAAATGTTTTGTAGAATGAAGTGGAATAAAAACTCAGAAGAAAATTAGTTATCCCAACCCATATGTATTACAGCCTCAGAATATATTGTAAGCAACACTAAATGGGGAAAAAATTACCCTATATATAAGAAATCTGGCAGAAGCATCTGAATCAATGGATCAGAGTGAACATTACCAGGAACAGATCAAGTCACCTGCAAGATACAGGAAACACGCATTACTTCAAAATAATCCTCATAAAGATGCATAATTTGAGTCCAATCAGGAGAAAACATCACAGAAGTGTACACTGCAGGCATTCTGCAAAGTAATTGGCCCATGACCTTCAAAAGTCATAGGCCAAAAGAGAATCCAGAAGAATTCTTCCACAACACAAGGCGCCCAAACAGCCTCAGCAACCCACTGGAATGGCTAATTCTAAACTGGATTCTTTTGCTATATGGCTTCTCATTAGGACAGCTGGAGAAACTCAAATGGGGCCCGAGAATGAGATGGTAGCAAGGTGTCAATGTTAATTTCCTGAATTTGATGGTTGGTTATGCAGAATATCCTGGTGTGTAGGAAATCTACATGAATGTATTTGGGAATGAGGGGACATGAGATTGGCTACTTACTCTCAAGGAAAATATTTCTTTGTAACTTTTGTGTATGGTCAAGATGGTTTAAAATAAAAAAAAATATTTGAATAAAGTATTATTTTGGCAGTTTTAAAAATTTCTTTGTCTTAAAGTAGGGAATTTTCCCATAAGGTCATCCAGATGAGAAGAATCTTCAGCTCTAGAGTGACTTCATTAATTTCAAAATCAAATGCTTACATGAGACCACATCTGTGTCAAGCTGAAACTGAGCACCTCAGGGCAGGTAGTCTTTTCTGCTGGCTTGATGGCTGGACTCCTCCAAGCCAGCTGCTGGATATGTCACTGGCTGAGGGAGCGATGCAGAGCTTCATACATAATTTGACCCTGAGAGAAGGGGAGAAAACAGAATATAGACCTGATCACAGTTGGTTGTATTTTGAGGAGTGTTCCCCTCAGATGTGCAGGTTGAAATCCTAACCCCAAGACCTCAGAGTGTGTCTGTATTTGGAGACAGGGTCCTTAAGGTAAAATAAGTTTACATAGGCAGGCCCTAACACAAATGACTGGTGTCTTTGTAAGAAAAAGGAAGTTAAGACATAGATGTGCACAGAGGGAAGGCCACATGAAGACACAGGAGAAGAGGCCATCTGCAAGGGCAGAGGCCACAGCAAAACCAATTCTGATAACATCTTGGCCTCAGACATGGTCTCCAGAATTGTGAGACTATACAAATTCTGTTGTTCAAGCCCCTTAGTCTGTGAGAGCCCAACTCACCTCCCTGTATCTAGATCCTACATGGGCTCCACCTCAGGGAATGTCCATGCATCTCACTGTTGTCCACTAAACTTTGCCTTGAAAAAATCAACCAAGAGATTCTTATGCCTATATCTAATTAGTAAAGCCAGCACAATCTAAACTATCACGAATCCAGATGGAAACACAGGCAAAAGTAAAGGCTTCTTAATGTATATTTACATTTCCAAGACACTACCAGAATGTTTTCCATTGTATTTTTACCATTTTGTGTTTACAAGCAATGATGTATGAGACTTCTAGTTACTTCATATCCTTGCCACTGTCTGGTGCTGCTGATCTTTTCAATTTTAGTCATTTTGGCAGGTGTGTAGCAAAATTTCACTGAGGTTAGATTGACCTTTAAATGCTGGGTGGCAATTCCCCTCCAATATATTTATCCCAAAGAAATAACTGCAGTATAATTTGTTTGTTTTCAGGCCCTTTAAAAATCTGTATTAAAAATAAAATTCCACTTCAGACATGGTAGCACACATTTGTAAATGTGTTTTTAATAACCAGCAGCTCAGGAGGCTGAGGCAGGAGGATTGCAAATTAAGGAAAGCCTCAGCAATTTAACCTTAATCTTGGCCTTCTTAGACTCCAGAAGAAATAAATGTGTGTTGTTTATAAGCCATCTAGCTATGGTATTTTTGATATAGCAGCCTTGACAAACTGAGAGCAGGGGAAAAGCCCATATAAAACACAAAATCATTTCCTGGAAGAGGTAAACTTAAACTTTTCAAGTACCTTTCAGCTTCAAAAGTGGATATAAAACGTATTAGTGAAACACTGAACTAACTCTGAAATAAAATAAAATAGGGCCTCTGTTTCTTACCATCAAAGCTAGATGACAAAGTAAAGATAGCTTAAGCATGTTTTGTTTATGGTATGCCAAGCAAGGAAAAAAGTCTCTTGACCTTGACATTATTTCTTATTTTTTGAAAGATCTAACACAGAGTCATCTTGGTAGTCTGCTTTATAATATTGATTAAAAATTAGCGCCACATCGACATAGCAGCTCAATTCACAATAGCTAAACTATGAAACCAACCTAGATACCCTTCAACAGATGAATGGATAAAGAAAACATGGTTCATATACACAATGGAATATCACTTAGCCTTAAAGAAGAATGAAATTGTGGCATTTATAGGTGAATAGATGGAACTAGAGAATATCATGCTAAGTGAAATAAAGCTAATCCCAAAACACCAAAAGCTGAATGTTGTCTCTGATTAGCAGATGCTGATCCATAGTGGGATGGGGGATAGGGAAGAATGAAAGAACTTTGGTTTGAGTAGAGGGGAGTGAGGGAGGGGTGGGGCTGTGGGGATAGGAAGGGTAGAATGAGACAGACACTATTACCCTATATACATGTATGATTACATTACTGGAGTGACTCTGCACCATGTACAGCCACAGGAATGAGAAGCTGTGATCCATTTGTGTACAATATGTCAAAATGCATTGTACTGTAAATAAATTTTAAAAATTAGTATTATGTCATTATCAAAAAAAATAATAGCTCCTTATTCATATTTTTTTTCAGAAATCAAATATGTAAAGTGTAAAGACATGACCCTCAAAGATATTCAAAAAATATAATGGAATAAAGTTGTTTCCCTAGGACATACATGTATCCTTCCAAGGGGATGTTCCTAAATTCTCCCACATGACCTACAGGGTCAATGCAATCCCAGTCAAGAGCCCATCGCCCACCAGACCTACCCTCCACCCCAGTACTAAGGATTGAATTCTACCACTGAGCTACATCCCAGATCTTCTTTTAAATTTTATTTTAAGACATGTTCGTGATAAATTGCCCAGGCCAGCCTCCTGTATCAGCCTCCCAAGTAGCTGGGATTACAAGTGTTCATTATATGACCAAAACAGCAGGCTTTTTTCTGTAATAATTGATATGCTGATTGTAAATGTTTAATTAAATGTTTAATGAAAATGCAAAGGGCCAAAAATAAAATAAACAAACAAAAAAACTGGAGGGGGATACAAATTTAGAGCACTTATGTTATCTGATTCTGTAATCATCAGCGTAATGGCAAAAGGACACAGTAGCATTAAGAATAGATATAAAGGGGCTGGGGATGTGGCTCAAGTGGTAGTGCGCTGGCCTGGCATGCGTGCGGCCCGGGTTCGATCCTCAGCACCGCGTACAAACAAAGATGTTGTGTCCGCCAAGTACTAAAAAAAAAATAAATGTTAAAAAATTCTCTCTCTCTCTCTCTGTCTCCCTCTCTTTCTCACTCTTTCTTAAAAAAAAAAGAATAGATATAAAGATGAATGAACAGAATAGAGTGATAAAAATTTATGCACATACAATCAATTGTCTTTCAAGAGGATAGAAACTTTTTTAATAACCAGAGCCAGAGTAAATACTGCATGGAAAAAAATAACTACAATCCCTACTTGACATCAAACAAACAAAAAAATTATGCCCCATCTCTTTTCCTTAGATTCCTCATCCATGGATTCAACCAACTGAAGATAAAAAATATTCTGGAAAAAAAGTGCATCTATACTGAACATGTACAAAGATTTTCTCCTTTCATTAGTCCCTAAATGATACAGTTTAACAATTATTTACATTGACATGTGTGTTGTATTAGTTAATATGTATAATCTAAAACCAAGTTAGAATATATGGAAGGACAGTAAAAAAATTGCAAGCTTGGGATAGGCAAAATTTCTTATGACAAAAATACACAAAACAGTAAAAATAAACAATAGTCAGGCATAGTGGTGCATGCCTGTTATCCCAGCAACTCAGGAGGCTGAGGCAGTAAGATAGGAAGTTCAAGGCCAACCTTGGCAATTTAGCAAGACTCTAAGCAATTTAGTGAGATCCTGGCTCAAACTAAAAATTATAAAGGGCTATGGATGTAGCTCAGTGGTAAAGCACCCCTGGCATCAATCCCTGGTACCAAAAAAAAAAAAAAAAAAGTGGAGGGTAGGGAGACAGAAACATAAATGATAAATTGACCATATCTAAACAAACAAACAAACAAAAAAACCTGTTCTTCAAAAGGTGCTTTTAATATATAAAATACTAAATCACAGATTAGGAGGACATATCCTCAATATGTATATCTGATAAAAGAAATTCAATCCAGGAACAAATAAGAATTTATATTACAACTCAATAATAAGGGGGGAAGCAATTTTAAAAAAATTTAAAAAGAGCAAAAGATGAGGACATAAAATAAGATACCTGTTTCAATCAACTTTTTCACTGCTGTGATGAAAAGACTCTACCAGAACAAGTGTAGAGGAGGTAAAGTTGATTTGGGGACTCACAGTATTAGAGGTATCAGTCCATAGGCAGCTGGCTTCATTCCTTAGGGTTTGAGATGAGGCAGAACATAATGGCAGAAGGGTGTGGTAGAGGGAAGCAGCTCACGATGATGATCAGGAAGCAGAGAGAAAGACTTTTACTCTCCAGATACAAATATATACCCTACAGGCGCACCTCTAATGACCCACCTCCTGCAGCCACACTCTACCCGCCTTCAGCTCCCATTTGGTTAATCCCATCAGGGGAGCTATTCACTGATTGAGTTAAGGTTCTCATAATACAATCATTTCTTCTCTACACCATCTTACATTGTCTCATGCATGTCTCACACCTCACATCTAAACCACAACAATATCCAAGTGATCAATAAGCATGTGAAAACATGCTCCACATTTCAATCAAGAGGGAAATGGAATTTTAAACCACAATGTGATACTAGATATTTCCATTCAGTAGAATGGCTAAATGGCTAAAATTAAAGACTTGCTGTATCCAAGTGTTAGTGAGAAAGGGGAACAACTAGAATGCTTGAAAAGTGTAAAATGGAACATCCACTGTGGAAAACAGGCCATCAGTTTACTTTAAAGGGTATATATAAAAACATACACTCACGACATGACCTAGCGATTCCTCGCCTACTTTTATACTTGAAGAAAATAAAAACACGTGTTCACACAAAGAGGGAGTGTGTGTGTGTGTGTGTGTGTGTGCGCGCACGCGCGCAGAATATCCACAGCAGCTTTATTCATAAAAGCCACATCTGGAAACAACCCAAGCGTCCACTAGTAGGTGAAAGGATAAGAAAACTTGTGGCATATTTATACAAAGGCATACTTCTCAGCAGCAGAATGGACTCAACTACTGAAAAACAGAACAACAAAGAAGAATCTCAGAACATCACACTGAGTGAAAGAAACCAGACAGGATTATTGGCTGTTGGGGATGCAAATCAAGTCAAGATGGCGCCTGGCAGTTTGCCAGAAGGAGTAGTTTGTGAAGCAACGCCATCGAGCCATTAAGATGATAAGGATTCCTTATTGGCTGACTGCTGTATCTAGATGATGTTAATTAAGTTAAGCTGTGTGTAATTAGTTGGGTATATATACCTCTGCTGTCCGGCAGAAAGGCGGCTCCTGCTACCTTGGGTGCCCGCTACTTTGAGTTCTCGCTCAGTTCCCGCTGAGTTCACTCGAAATAAAGTAGTTCCCATTTCAACCTTCAAGTTGCTTGTCACCTCCCGGTTATTGGTGCCCAGCCGGACTGCGGCAATTGGCTTTATGATCCCATCTATAAAATGTCTAAGACAGGCAAAGTGAACGTATGGTGGCAGAATCAGATCAGTGGTTAGTTAGGGAGTTGGGTTTTGACTACAAAAGAACACAGAAGTTTCTGCACTGATGGAAATGTTCTGTACTTTGACAGTAGTACTGGTAACAATGTCCAAGACTCAAGGAATGGTACAATTAAGCTTGTACACTATTGTATATGAATTAAATTTCAATGTAGAAAGTAAGGCTAGAGCTGAAGAGTGACAAATGTGGAGCTAAGTCATATGTCCTAACAATTTGACAACTAAAACTCAGTTCCAAAGTAAAAAATAATTTCCACTAAAATAAAAAAAAAAAGTTATACCATCAAATCTTTGCAAGGACAATCATATCCCTAGTCTTGAGGGAGATGCAGAAGGGCTTAGGCAGCCAGGGAAGGATGGAAAGTGAGGAGGTTGTGGGCAGAGCCAGACAAAGGAGCATGGAGAGGGTCTTCTGATGAGGTCAACTTCCTACTTTATGAAAGCACTGGTGGACACAAGCGAGGACCCAATCAGACAGACACTTCTGTACTGGTGCTCCTAAGTAGGGGATCCAGTAGAAATACTAAAACACACACGTAGACAGAAGGGACACCAAACAGTAATACTGAGGAGAATATGGACAGGGGAGGAGAGAAGGAAAGGAGGCATTCCAGAGACCATAAAAAGAACAGGCCAAAACTTCCCCACCGGATTCCCAGCTCTGGGGCCCCTTTTCTTCAGAGAAGTCTATTTCTGTTGATTTTGCAATAAACCTGGTGCTCGCTTGCTATCTCTGTGTTCTGTGTTCTTCAATTCTTTGCTGGATGGAGACAAAGAAATGAGTATCCCTAGACAATAACAGTCACTTGTTGATCAGAATGAAAAGGGCCAACAGTATTACCAGCAAAACTGATTCTGATTAAAATTAATAAGACTATATTTTACTCAAGGAATTACAGTTAAAAAACAAATTCCCTAGTACACAAGATGCTGAGAATTCAAGGCAGACTTGCTTTCCAGACGTGGTGAAAGACTAGTCCAGGTGAAGCCTGTTCTTCCTTATTCCAGCTGAAAAAGTCTGTGCCCACAAGATACCACACCAGCCCAAACCCTTAACAGGCTACTCATTATAGTAAAGTGATAAGAAGGTCAACACGTGGACCACAGGGCACTGAAACACAGCATCTCAATTCACGCAACTGCTTTGACTCAATAATCATAATGAGAATGGCTAAACTTGGTGATAAATAGTTAATGATTTAAAAGAAGTTAACAGCCAGCAAACAGGTTTTCACAGCTAAAGCAGATTCCGGAAACAGTTATGAATCCCAAGTAAACAAATAATAATAGGTTTAGATATTTTTATTTCAACCCTCAGTAGTCACCACAATAATCTAATTTCATTTATAACAATCATTTTAACTTATTGTAAATAGAAAGCCTGATTACAGTAGGAGATATGTATAACCTGGCATTTATGTAAGGAAAAATCAGAGTGTTTATTTTTAAACTCTCTTCCTACCTTCTAGTGAAAATATTTTACTCCCTTTAAATGTATAGCTAAATCTCTACATCTTAGTTTTAGTACAGTCTAGCTCCAAGAACATAAGAAACCATCTGTCAAAAAGGGTGGAGTAGGTCAAATAATACTTGAATGAGATTGATTAATAATTCTGAGATTGCGGCCAGGTGTGTGTGTGCAGACTGTAATCCCAGTGATCTGGGAGGCTGAGTTGGGGACGGCAAATTCCAGGTCAGACTCAGCAACTTAATGAGACCCAGTCTCAAAATTAAATAAATAAATAAATAAAAAGGACTACAGATGAGGCTCAGTGACAAAACACCCAACACTCAAAATAAAGCAACAACAACAAAGATAGATTGTGAAAACACACACAAGTAACTGTTCTACCTCTGAATAAATAGAGATTGGAGAATCTAGTGAGAACTATACTCCAGTGCCCAAGACACATGCAAAATTAAAATCTCAAGAACACTCTCATGAAAGACAAATGTGGCTTATTTTCAGGTCAAAACATACCAGGAAATTTCTTTAGAAAGTAGAAATGGTATAGAAGACACTATCTGTAAAATTGAATTTTATGGTTCATGAATAGCTGTCACTTCTAAAGCCCTTTTCCAGGTGCTAAAGAGTGTTCCTTACCTTTCCTGACATAGATGGTTTCACTTTCTTGAAAGCTTCTACAAAGTATGACTAATCTTGAGTTGACCTGTGGAGAAATTCACAAATAGACACACCTCAGTAGAGTCCATTGACCATAGATTATTAGTTTGTCTTGAAGGGTATTCAAGGCTTCAAGGGAAAACTGAGAAAATGAGTAACTAAATGAGCTCTTTTCCAGAAGAATATTCAAGCATGATATATTCTGCTCATCAATTTTTTGTTTGTTTTTTTCAGTACTAGGCCTCGTACATTCTAGGCAAGTGCTCTACCACTGACCTTCATCCCTATCCCTGCTTATTAGATTTTAATCCAGTGCTGATCAAGGAGATTTACCATTCAAAAACAGTTAACACTTTGTAGGACTTTCTTGTGCTGTTTAATTCAACTCAATAATGATGTTTATGAAGAATCTGAACTTTTTTTTTTTTTAGGATACTTCAAATAAATTTAACTGGGGATGGATAGTAGAATCCCATTTAAGACTGCATAACATGATTAGATACTAAGAAGTTAAAATATTATGACATATTTTATATTATATAAAATAGCACAATACTGGATCAGATGAGGATTATATTTCTTTATAAGTTTAGGGGCCATTCACAAGTAACTGAAATAAAGGAGCTAAACGTTAAACATGGCTTAGTTTAGAATGTTAATATGACAATTTACATGATAATAAGTTACACTTAAAATATAAAACTTTCTATTCAGATACTACAGTATATTTACCTAAAAGTAAAATAAAATACATTGTTGAATATATCAAATGAATCTGGATAATATTATTGATTTTGGCTTTGTAAGATACTAGTACAAAGTCCCTAAATGCCAGGTAGCTAGAAATGAAAACCATAGCAAAACAGGGATGTCAGAATTTGTTACATGTAAGACAATACCCAAACAAAATTATTAATAGCAATCCAATATATGTGCTGGGGTCTGTTAATTTTATTTACTAAACATACATCAGAAAGGTGATTCAGCTCTTGGGTAGTATACCTGATTTTTATTTTACAAGATATTCTAATTTTGCTTATTAATATATCACCTACTTCTAAAAGGCATGGAATGTAGCTTATAATAAATGAAGTTCAGATCAGTGAAACTTAAAGTTAACCACAAAACAAAACAAAACACCTGGGGACTTCATAATGAAGATGAGTGTTGACACATCTAGGCAAAGCATGTGTTGCTATAACTGTAAACAAACTTAGCTCTAAGATTTTTGGTAGCCAAAGAAAAATGGAAAGAACAGTACAAATATAAAAGGACATCTTTTGAATAAAAGGAGAGCACTACAGATTTAAAGTGCACATAAATACATGTATTTTGGTTTGTTTATGCTTTTGTGGTGCTGGGATGGACCCCAGGGCCTTATGTATGCTAGCCAGCCCATTTTTGTATTTTGAAAAGAAAGACTCAATATATGGAAAGTTACTCAATTTTCACTTCTTGCATGTGTTTCTAACCTCTCTAATTTAGGTTGCTTTTTAACAGGCAAGAAGATAACACTTTAGATGAGTGCTTCCAGAATGGATAAGTGGAACAATCATGATGGAGACAGTGAATGGACCTATCTGCCCCTACTTAATCACTTGTGTATGATAAGATATAATTCTGTTGATTTTAGAGAGGCACTGATTAACTTTGCTATTATTATACTGTCAATAACAGAGGTTATATAATATTCCAGAACAGCTTCTAAAGGTCTCATTTTAAAATGTAAGCTTTATTATCACAAAAAAATAGATCCTAGAAAATAGTCATTTTCCAGTACAATTGTGGTTTTAACTATTCAAAGTGATACATTAAATTAAGAGATTGTGGAGAGAATTGCACCTTTTCCACTTCCCTCATCAGTCTTGCTAGTTCCAGTCTCAGTGCAGAGAGAAGCTTCTTCTACCAAAGCAGAGAGGTCTGCACTCCTGAAATGAACTAAGTGTTCTTGTTTATTTATTCTTAGATACTGCAAAAGCCCAGGAAGAAATCAGGTGGCAATTTTATATTGTCATGTATTAAACAATCAGGAACCAAACTGATGACCAGTAAAGTTGGGACAAACTGATGAGAATCAGTAAGTTTTCACTTAAAATGTTTCTAATCTTTAGAAAAAGGAGAAGCATGCATGAAGCAATGCAATGAGAAATAAACCTTTTCATCCTAAGTGCCACAGAAACTAAGGTTCATATAAATTTTCTGCTAGAAGGTCTGGAAATGTGATGACTGGAGCCTCTTGGACTAAATATGGAAATCAAATATATGGATGTTTGAGCAACGATAGAGAAAAAGCCAGAATTTCTGACATCCAACAGCAGTATTTTCCATGGACTGCTTATATGTGGACTATTATACAAGGGAGAAATAAACTGCTATCTTCTTTAATATATTGTTGTTGTTGTTACTAAGCTGTGTTTTTACTAATGAAACTTGGATAGTTTAGGGATGAATAAGCCTATGTTGAACCTATGCCATGTGCCCCTACTGTATATAACCTGCAAGAAACGAGCATCTCCTCCTCTCTTCCCAGTACACTAATCTGTTTGCAGAGCACAGTGAGAATCTAAAGCCCAGGACATGAAGGATAATTAGTTTCTCAGGAGAAAAATCTATGCTGACACAGATTGATATTAAGTTTTGTTTGTTTGTTTTGGGTACTGGGTATTGAACTCAGGGGTGCTTTACCATCAAATTACATCTCTCAGTTCCTTTTATTTATTTTTTATTTTTTTTGTTTTGAGACAGGGTCTCACTGAGCTGCTGAGACTGTCCTCAAACTTACGATCTTCCTGCTTCAGCCTCCGAAATCATGGGATTACAGATGTTGCATCACGGCACCCAACAGTATTAAGTTATTATCTGTCGAGTTAAAGGGCTTTGCTTGTGATATTGGCAAATATGGAAAAATGAGATGCTATGTAATGATAATTATAAATGGAAGAATGCCAGTTTCTCAGCAAAACATAATAAAAAAGTAAAAAATTCAGCCAATAAAAACTTACATGCAATTTAATATAGCATTTTCCCTTATAAGAGCTGTGCTGAAGTGATGACTAGCACATTTGTATATTACATAATGCCTAAAGTAAGGTTATATAAAAAATCATTGAGATGGCTCCAAGTGGAAAAGGGGAAAATAAAGCCTGGAAAGTCTTTGAAGCACTTGATTCAGCTCAAGTTTCATGGAAACACCATAACAAGCCTTCATTTATGTAATTAATTCATGTAACAGCAGCGAGTCAGCACAGCATGAGGTCAATGAAAAACATTGGTGTTGATAGGTTTTGTAATATTACAGCTTTAAAATGATTCATAAAGATTCTTTGAGAGTTTGAATTTTGCAATTAAAAAATTTCATTTCTGGACACTGAACTTATTTATTATACAATTCACACAATATATAAAGTTCAAGACTAACAGAGCTTAACTTACTAACCAAATACAACATTTCTGTTGGCTAAGTGTGAGATTATTATATTATTGAAGAATTATTATTATTTTTTTTAATTAATTTTTACTGTTGGTTGTTCAAAACATTACATAGTTCTTGATATATCATATTTCACACTTTGATTCAAGTGGGATATGAACTCCCATTTTTACCCCGTATACAGATTGCAGAATCACATCAGTTGCACATCCATTGATTTACATATTGCCATACTAGTGTCTGTTGTATTCTGCTGCCTTTCCTATCCTCTACTATCCCCCCTCCCCCCTCCCCTCCCCTCTTCTCTCTCTACCCCCTCTACTGTAATTCATTTCTCCCCCTTATATTTTTCCCCCTTTCCCCTCACTTCCTCTTGTATGTAATTTTGTATATCCCTGAGGGTCTCCTTCCATTTCCATGCAATTTCCCTTCTCTCTCCCTTTCCCTCCCACCTCTCATCCCTGTTTAATGTTAATCTTCTTCTCATGCTCTTCGTCCCTACTCTGTTCTTAGTTATTCTCCTTATATCAAAGAAGACATTTGGCATTTGTTTTTAAGGGATTGGCTAGCTTCACTTAGCATAATCTGCTCTAATGCCATCCATTTCCCTCCAAATTCTATGATTTTGTCATTTTTTAATGCAGAGTAATACTCCATTGTGTATAAATGCCACATTTTTTTTATCCATTTGTCTATTGAAGGGCATCTAGGTTGGTTCCACAGTCTTGCTATTGTGAATTGTGCTGCTATGAACATGGATGTAGCAGTGTCCCTATAGTGTGCTCTTTTTAGGTCTTTAGGGAATAGACCAAATAGGGGAATAGCTGGGTCAAATGGTGGTTCCATTCCGAGCTTTCCAAGAAATCTCCATACTGCTTTCCAAATTGGCCGCACCAATTTGCAGTCCCACCAGCAATGTACAAGTGAACCCTTTTCCCCACATCCTCGCCAGCACTTGTTGTTGTTTGACTTCCTAATGGCTGCCAATCTTACTGGAGTGAGATGGTATCTTAGGGTGGTTTTGATTTGCATTTCTCTGACTGCTAGAGATAGTGAGCATTTTTTCATGTACTTGTTGATTGATTGTATGTCCTCCTCTGAGAAATGTGTGTTCAGGTCCTTGGCCCATTTGTTGATTGGGTTATTTGTTATCTTATTGTCTAATTTTTTTAGTTCTTTGTATATCCTGGATATTAGGGCTCTGTCTGAAGTGTGAGGAGTAAATTTTTGTTCCCAGGATGTAGGCTCCCTTTTACCTCTCTTATTGTTTCTTTTGCTGAGAAAAAAACTTTTTAGTTTGAGTAAGTCCCATTTGTCGATTCTAGTTATTAACTCTTGTGCTGTGGGTGTCCTATTGAGGAATTTGGAGCCCGACCCCACAGTATGTAGATCATAGCCAACTTTTTCTTCTATCAGATGCCATGGCTCTGATTTGATATCAAGTTCCTTGATCCACTTTGAGTTAACGTTTGTGCATGGCGAGAGAAAGGGATTCAGTTTCATTTTGTTGCATATGGATTTCCAGTTTTCCCAACACCATTTGTTGAAGATGCTATCCTTCCTCCATTGCATGCTTTTAGCCCCTTAATCAAATATAAGATAGTTGTAATTTTGTGGATTGGTTTCTGTGTCCTCTATTCTGTACCATTGGCCAACCCGCCTGTTTTGGTACCAGTACCATGCTGTTTTTGTTACTATTGCTTTGTAGTATAGTTTGAAGTCTGGTATAGCTATACCGCCTGATTCACACTTCCTGCTTAGCATTGGTTTTGCTATTCTGGGTCTTTTATTTTTCCATATGAATTTCATGATTGCTTTCTCTATTTCTACAAGAAATGCCATTGGGATTTTGATTGGCATTGCATTAAACCTATAGAGAACTTTTGGTAATATCGCCATTTTGATGATGTTAGTTCTACCTATCCATGAACAGGGTATATTTTTCCATCTTCTAAGATCTTCTTCTATTTCTCTCTTTAGGGTTCTGTAGTTTTCATTGTATAAGTCTTTCACCTCTTTTGTTAGGTTGATTCCCAAGTATTTTATTTTTTTGAGGATATTGTGAATGGAGTGGTTTTCCTCATTTCCATTTCAGAGGATTTGTCGCTGATATACAGGAATGCCTTTGATTTATGGGTGTTGATTTTATATCCTGCCACTTTGCTGAATTCATTTATTAGCTTAATAGTTTCTTTGTAGACCCTTTTGGGTCTGCTAGGTATAGAATCATGTCATCTGCAAATAGTGATAATTTGAGTTCTTCTTTTCCTATTTTTATGCCTTTAATTTCTTTTGTCTGTCTAATTGCTCTGGCCAGTGATTTGAGAACTATGTTGAACAGAAGTGGTGAGAGAGGGCATCCCTGTCTTGTTCCAGATTTTAGAGGGAATGCCTTCAGTTTTTCTCCATTCAGAATGATGCTAGCCTGAGGCTTAGCATAGATTGCTTCTACAATATTGAGGTATGTTCCTGTTATCCCTATTTTTTCTAGAGTTTTGAACATAAAGGGATGCTGTACTTTGTCGAATGTTTTTTCCTCATCTATCGAGATGATCATATGGTTCTTATTTTTAAGCCTATTGATGTGGTGAATAACATTTATTGATTTCCGTATATTGAACCAACCTTGCATCCCAGGGATAAATCCTACCTGATCATGGTGCACAATTTTTTTGATATGTTTTTGTTTCCGGTTCGCCAGAAGTTTATTGAGGATTCTTGCATCTAGGTTCATTAGAGATATTGGTCTGTAGTTTTCTTTCTTTGAAGTGTCTTTGTCTGGTTCAGGAATCAGGGTGATGTTGGCCTCGTAGAATGAATTTGGAAGTTCTCCCTCTTTTTCTATTTCCTGAAATAGCTTGAAAAGTATTGGTATTAGTTCCTCTTTAAAGGTTTTGTAAAACTCTGCTGTATACCCATCCGGTCCTGGGCTTTTCTTAGTTGGTAGTCTTTTGATGGTTCTTCTATTTCCTCAGTTGATATTGGTCTGTTTAGGTTGTCTATATCCTCCTGACTCAATCTGGGCAGATCATATGACTTAAGAAATTTATCGATGCCTTCACTATCTTCTATTTTATTGGAGTATAAGGATTCAAAATAGTTTCTGATTATCTTCTGTATTTCTGAAGTGTCTGTTGTGATATTGCCTTTTTCATCCCATATGCTAGTAATTTGAGTTCTCTCTCTTCTTCTCTTCATTAGCATGGCTAAGGGTCTGTCGATTTTATTTATTTTTTCAAAGAACCAACTTTTAGTTTTGTCAATTTTTTCAATTGTTTCTTTTGTTTCGATTTCATTAATTTCAGCTCTGATTTTAATTATTTCTTGCCTTCTACTTCTTTTGCTGTTGTTTTGCTCTTCTTTTTCTAGGATTTTGAGTTGAAGTATTAGATCATTTATTTGTTGGTTTTTTCTTTTTTTAAGGAATGAACTTCAAGCAATAAATTTTCCTCTTAGAACTGCTTTCAATGTGTCCCATAGATTCCGATATGTTGTGTCTGTGTTTTCATTTATCTCTAAGAATTTTTTAATTTCCTCCTTGATGTCTTCTATAACCCATTGATCATTCAGTAACCTATTGTTCATTCTCCAAGTGATGCATGATTTTTCCTTACTTCTTTTATCGTTGATTTTTAATTTCATTCCATTATGATCAGATAAGATGCATGGTATTATCTCTACTCCTTTATATTGTCTAAGAGTTGCCCTGTGACATAATATATGATCTATTTTTGAGAAGGATCCATGTGCTGCTGAGAAAAAAAGTGTAACTGCTTGATCTTGGGTGGTATATTCTGTATATGTCAATTAAGTCTAGGTTATTAGTTATGTTATTGAGTTCTATAGTTTCCTTATTCAGCTTTTGTTTGGAAGATCTGTCCAGTGGTGAGAGAGGTGTGTTGAAGTCTCCCATGATTATTGTATGGTGGTCTATTAGACTCTTGAACTTGAGAAGAGTTTGTTTGATGAACATAGCTGCACCATTATTTGGGGCATATATATTTATGATTGTTATGTCTTGTTGGTGTATGGTTCCCTTGAGCAGTATGTAGTGTCCCTCTTTGTCCCTTTTGATTAACTTTGGCTTGAAATCTATTTTATTTGATATGAGTATGGACACTCCTGCTTGTTTCTGAAGTCCATATGAGTGATATGATTTTTCCCAACCTTTCACCTTCAGTCTATGTATGTCTTTTCCTATCAAATGCGTCTCCTGAAGGCAGCATATTGTTGGGTCTTGTTTTGTGATCCATTCTACTAGCCTGTGTCTCTTAAATGGTGAGTTTAAGCCATTAACATTTTGGGTTATTATTGAGATATGGGTTGTTCTTCCAGCCATATTTGTTTATTTATGTTACTAAACATGGTTTGTTTTCCTCTTTGATTATCCCCCCCCCTTTACTGTACTACCTGTTGCTGTTGGTTTTCATTGATATTTTCCATTTCCTCTTCCTGTAATATTTTGCCGAGGATGTTTTGAAGAGATGGTTTTCTAGCTGCAAATTCTTTTAACTTTTGTTTATCATGGAAGGTTTTAATTTCATCTTCCATCCTGAAGCTTAATTTTGCTGGATACACAATTCTTGGTTGGAACCCATTTTCTTTCAGTGTTTGAAATATGTTATTCCAGGATCTTCTAGCTTTCAGAGTCTGTGTTGAAAGATCAGCTGTTATCCTGATTGATTTACCCCTAAATGTAATCTGCTTCCTTTCTCTTGTAGCTTTTAAAATTCTTTCCTTATTCTGTATGTTGGGCATCTTCATTATAATGTGTCTAGGTGTGAATCTCTTATGATTATGTACATTTGGCATCCTGTAGGCTTCTAGGATTTGGGATTCTGTCTCATTCTTCAAGTCTGGGAAGTTTTCTCGTATTATTTCATTGAATAGATTGCTCATTCCTTTGGTTTGGACCTCTATACCTTCCTGTATCCCAATGACTCTTAAGTTTGGTCTCTTTATGTTGTCCCATATTTCTTGAATGTTCTGCTCATGGTTTCTTTACAGTTTTGCTGAGCTGTCTATGTTCTTCTCCAGTTGAAATACTTTGTCTTCATTGTCTGATGTTCTATCTTCTAAGTGTTCTACTCTGCTGGTAGTGTTCTCAATTGAGTTTTTAAGTTGGTTTATTGCTTCCTGCATTTCTAGGATTTCTGTTTGTTTGTTTTTTATAACCTCTATCTCCCTGTATAATTGATCTTTTGCTTCTTGGATTTGTTTATGTAATTCATTGTCAAAGTGGTTGAAGTGGTCTTTCATTGTCTGATTTTGCTGTCTAATGTCTTCCTTGAGACTCCAGATCATCTAAAGCATGTATATCCTGAATTCTTTATCTGACATTCCATCTGCTGCAGATATTACCTCTTCTAAAGTTGAGTTGAACTGCATTGCTTGTGGTCCTTTCTTTCCTTGTCTTTTCATACTGATCGCGTTTCTTTCTGCTTGGTGAAACTGTTGTGTTATTGATTTTTCCCCCTATATATTTATATTGCTCTTGTATAGTTACGAAGTCTCCCTCGCAGGCTTTGGCGGTGGTTCTGCCCCTCCTCCAATTGGGGCAATGTGCCTACCACGCCGGCAGGCCGCTGGGCCTGTACTTTCGGTGGGCCTGTTCTTTCGGTGGTCGCAGGTCTGCCTACCTTGCAGGCGCGGGCGGCGGCTCAAACCCTCTGCAGGACGCTGGGCCTGTTCTTCCGGTGGGTCGCAGGTCCGCCTACCTTGCAGGCGCGTGGAGCAGCTGTGCCCCTCCACCGGTTGCTGGGCCTGACCTGCCGGTGGGTCGCAGGTCCACCTACATTGCAGGTGCGGGGGTGGCTCTGCCGCTCTGCGGATTGCTGTGCCTGTTCTGTTGGTTGGTTTCGGGTCCACCTACCTTGCAGGCGCCTGGCGGCTCTGCCCCTCCCCCAACCAGGGCGATGTGTCTGGCGGGCCACTGGGCCTGTTTTGTCAGTGGTCACGGTTCCGCCTACCTTGCAGGCGCGTGGAGCAGCTGTGCCCCTCCACGGGTTCCTGGGCCTGACCTGCCGGTGGGTGGCAGGTGCACCTACCTTGTAGGCGCGGGGGGGTGGCTCTGCCGCTCCGCGGGTCGCTGGGCCTGATCTGCTGGTGAGTCGCAGGTCTGCCTACCTTGCAGGCGCACGGTGGCTCTGCCCCTCCCCCAACCGGGGAGATGTGTCTGGCGTGCCGCTGGGCCTGTTCTGTCGGTGGTCATGGTTTGGCCTACCTTGCAGGCACGTGGGGCAGCTGTGCCCCTCAGCAGGTTGCTGGGCCTGACCTGCTGGTGGGTCGCAGGTCCGCCTACCTTCATTATTGAAGAATTATAACCAGATAGTGCACAGGGGTTCATGCCTGTAATCCCAGCTACTTAGGAAGCTGAGGCAAGAGGATCACAAGTTTTAGGTCAGCTTCAGCAACTTAGTGAGACCCTAAGCAACTTAGCAAGACTCTGCCTTAAAATGAAAGAATAAGGTTCAGGTTCGGTCCTGTCGCCCATGTCCCGCGGGGTGGCGGATGCACTGCGACCTCTGGTGCAGACCACAATGCCCACCATCCCCTGAGCCGCCTGTGCTGGACGTGAAGCCACCCTTCCTGTGCCAGGAGTTGCTGAGTGGCCAGGCCCTGGGCCGGCCTTTGGTCGCCTGCGTGGGCCTCAACGTACCTGCTTCTGTTTGTTATTCCCACACCGATGTCAAAGTGCCTGATTTCTCTGACTATCGTCGCTCCGAAGTGTTAGATAGCACAAAGTCTTCAAAAGAGAGCAGCCAGGCTAGAAAAGGTTTCTCCTATTTGGTGACTGCAACAGCTACTGTGGGTGTTGCATATGTCGCCAAGAATGTTGTCTCCCAGTTTGTTTCCAGCATGAGTGCTTCTGCTGATGGATTGGCCATGTTGAAAATTGAAATCAAGTTATCCGATATTCCAGAAGCCAAGGTCATGGCTTTCAACTGGAGAGGCAAACCCCTCTTTGTGCGCCTCAGAACCAAGAAGCAGATTGACCAGGAAGCTGCTATTGAAGTGTCCCAATGGCGGGACCCACGGCAGGATTTGGATCCAGTGAAGAAACCTGAATGGGTTATCCTGATAGGCATTTGTACTCATCTTGGTTCTGTACCCATTGCAAATGCAGATTTTGGTGGTTATTACTGTCCTTGCCATGGGTCACACTATGATGCATCAGACAGATCAGGAAGGGGCCTGCGCCTCTCAGCCTTGAAGTTCTCTCCTATGAGTTCAGCAGTGATGCTCTAGTGATTGTTGGTTAGAGACTTTGAACTAAAGTCCTAGGCTGCCTTCATTTTTCACATCACCTCAGAAGAGTTGAGGGCAAGCCTCCTGTACTTCTAAGTTGGTTGATTTGAAATATTTAAGAATTGTTAATAGTGTACTTGCAAATGTGAAATAAATTGAATTTAATATTGAATGCTTACAAGCATTCACTTAATAAAGCTACTGTTAAACATTGTTAAAAAAATAAAATATAAAAAGGGCTGTGGCTGTGTGCTTCTGGTTTCAATCCTTAGTACCTCCCCCACCCCCAAAAATCATATACATCCTGGGGTATTTGTACCTCCCGTATTATTAAAGTTAATATTGGTGCAGACACTATTAACTAAGGCAAACAGGTAGCTGAAGCCTGTGGTAGTAAAATGCCTCTTAAAGTGTGATGACAATAATAGTAAAATTCAAAATTTGTATCATCAACTTTAACCCTACCATCTTTATGAACTGACACCCCATTTGGTAGAATCCTCAAGACTTGGCACAGGGTAATTTCTGACATCAAAACTGCCTCAGTCACTCACAGGAAACTACAAACAACTAGTTTAAATCTTCTCCTACTCAAAGAAGTGAGATCATTTAATCAAAAACTGCTATTGTAACAAGGACTTAGAGGCTGCTTTTGCTAAAAGCCCTGACTCCTGAATTTATTTGGATGCCTGATGGTTAACTGGAAACAGGATACAAACTTGGCATCTCTGCCTCCATTTTGCATCTGTCTCCTTTTCTCTGAGTCATTCTCTCCCACAGTAACTTTGGCTTCCAGGAATAACAGGTCTGATGGATAAATATCTTGTGACAAGAGTCTAAACTACCTCTAGGCAAGAGCAATTTTTCTACCTCAGACAAGGTCCCACTGACCAATCCTGAGATCATCAACCAGACCAGGTGTGCTTGATTATATACTTCTGCCTACTCCCTGCCCCCACTACCCCAGTCTTGCCATATAACCTGGCAGCTCCTGGAATGCCTGCTTCTGCTTGTCTTCCTGATAGAGCTACACCCATAACAGTCCTTTCCTAACTGGCACTGCTTGTCTCTTCCATTGGCATCTTGGTACAGATGGTAGAACCTAGTCCATGGGGACCCAAGAAGCAGTGCATTCATTCTAAAACTCCCATAACATTTAGGGAGTGGGAAAGTGGGCATGGTGGTACAAGCCTGTTAATTCCAGCAACTCTGCAGTCTGAGGCAGGAGAATTGTGAGTTTAAGGCCGCTTCAGCAACTGAGCAAGGCTCTAAGCAACTTAGTGAGAATCTGTGACAAAATAAAAACAAAAGGGCTGGGGATGGTGCTCAGTGGTTAAGCACCCTTGGGTTCAATCCCCTGTACCAAAAAAGAAAAAAGAAGGATAGAAAGCAAAATAA
The DNA here is from genome assembly GCF_048772815.1 of Callospermophilus lateralis. Classification (NCBI taxonomy): domain Eukaryota; kingdom Metazoa; phylum Chordata; class Mammalia; order Rodentia; family Sciuridae; genus Callospermophilus; species Callospermophilus lateralis. The sequence continues at coordinate 60,373,685 of NC_135317.1, read as the reverse complement.
AACAATTAGGGGGGTGAGATGTATTCTCCTTCAATGGAGGGAAGGGCATTTACATAAAGCCCACACAACCCCTGCCGGAGACCCTACCATTTCCCATTCATTGAAAATTGCTCACTGCCTTTTACCGAGACATGACTGCTGGCCACCATGTATTATGTCTCTCAGGATCATTGGGGTGGCAGACCCACTGAGATTCCCTATTCTAGATGACCATATATAAAAGAAGTGGAGATTAAATTCTGTATCCTGACCACATACCCCCCAAATCATCTGCATGATCTCAAGTGGAAATATCTGAATAAGAGAGGGTTAGATGAAATTCCACAATAGGAACAGAAATAACTCGGAACTTTAATTACTACTAGTGGATAAGCCATTCGATTCAAATTTACACTGCTGAAAACCAGTTCCCCCAAAACTCAAAGATAAAGACATAGACTACTGGCTTGCCTTAAATACTTGGCCTTGTCCTAGAGGTATAACCTGAAACCAACAAATCAGGGACAATCAATGTGCTGGTGGGGGGGGGGGGTGATGTCCCTGTTAAAACATGTCTTCCACTTCCTTCCCTGTGTCCCCAAATTGGGAAAGTTAACAAACAAATTTACTTAAAAATATATGAAGAGGGCTGGGGTTGTGGCTCAGAGGTTGAGGGCTCACCTAGCATGCGTGAGGCACTGGATGTATGGTCCTCAGCACCACATAAAAATAAAATAAAGATATTGTGTTCACCTATAACTAGAACATAAATATTTAAAAAACAATATATGAAGAGCTGGGTACAGTGGCACACACCTGTAACCTCAGCAGCTCAGGAGGCTGAGACAAATGGATCACAAGTTCAAGGCTAGCATCAGTATCTTAAAGAAGCCATAAGCAACTTAGCCAGACTCTGTCTCAAAAGGTCAAGGAGACAGGCAAGGATGTGGCTTAGTGGTTTAGGGGGCAAGAAAGTGTTCCTTGTGTTTAATTCCTATTTCTCCAAACACAGAAAGATACCTGAGTATAATATCTGCTCAAATAGTCTTAAAGCACAATGTGTGACGGACAGCAATGTGGTTGGGGAAGTTTCAGTACCAAGAGGCAACATGTGACCTGAATTGCCCATTCCCAGGAATTCTATGAAGAAGAAGCAATGACCAGCCAGACCCTACATCAGAAGCTTCAGAGGACACCTCATTAACCTTCCCAGTAACCTGGGAGATGGGCATCATTCTCCTCCTTCTGCAGGTGAAGAAACTGAGCCCCACAGTCTACTGACTTGAGATTTAAATACTTACTGAATAGCAATCACAGCGAAGATCACCAGCAATTGCTTCCAAATTTACATCTGCATCCAGGGGAGGTTTGGTGCCATTCTGAAGAAGACAGAAACATGAGCTTTCATTGGGGCTTTAAAGACCCTTATGCATCCACATCACAGGCTCTATGGAAGAGGAGTGGCTGTTAAACTCAGTGAAGATAGTCAACTCCCAAACCAGTTTTACGACCAAACCAGTGTGCCACAAGTTTCAATTCTGAGAAATGAAGGTAAGGAGCAGACTCCAAATGTGGGAAAGCTAGAGGAAAGCCATTTATGCTTATGAAGTTTCAAGAGTTCATGTGCACTCCTAGGAAAACCACCTCCCAAACAAGAAGAAGAAAACCCAGCAAGTCAACCTCTCCACAGGTGAAGCAGTACTTCCGTTCCCTGATTAAATGTGGTGGTCGCTGGAGCAGTGCTGAATTCTGGTCTGAGGCTGGCTGTGATGGGAGAATAATACTGAACCCAGGCAGGTGGGAATTATCACTAACCCACCTGCTCTCCACTGAAAGCCCCAAGGCCTCTGTGACCAATATACTCTTTCTTGATCCTGTATCGTAAACAACCCTGACTTTGGAGCCAATTCCCATTCAGCCCTTATCAAGAACTTCTAGAAATGACACAGATCAGAACATCTCAGCATTAACACTTAGCAAAGCACCATGTTACACAACATATTCAAAAACATTGTTTGTAGCTTACACAACAAAGTAAACAAAGTTTAAATGACTTATAATGTATAACAGCTAGATGATATGCTCCTCAGTGTTGGCTCATTGTTCTGATAACATCTATATTGTACACTTTCTTTCCTTTGTAGTATATATTAACTCTTGAAATAACTATTGTGAGAAGAATCATACAAACAAGTGCATTACCATGACATTAAGTTATCTTAGTGTGAAATATCAACCCTGCTGGGGATTCTGTCAGAAAGCCAGGTCAGGAGTGGAGTCATCACCTTGTGCAATCACCAGCCTTTCAGGGCCCCCCAGCAGGGCCTGTTCAAGACCTGCAAGACCTGCATGGCACAACTATCCACTGCTATGTGAGGCCTCATCTGTATCAGGAAAATGTTCGTTGCCCACTCAATCCCTTTTGGGAAACAAACTCTCTCTGTACTGAGGTGAAGGATGCTGTGCTAAAGGGTCAAACCGCATGAGCCCTAAGCATTTTTTTAGTGTAAATGATTTCCAGTTTAGTCAAGCTAGAGAGTAACCCTGCAGAGGGTAGGGGTATAATAGTGATGGAAGGAAGCAAAAGGGAGCTTTTGTGGATCTGGTAATGCTTTCTATTTTTTAATATGTGGTCAATGTACATAACATACAATTGTACCATCTAACCATTTTAAGCATTCCATTCAGTGGCATTTGATATGCCCACATTGGTGAGCAACCATCAACACTCTCCATTTCCAGAACTTTTTTCTGTCTTCCATAAATGAAATTTTGTCCCTATTAAATACTAGGTCACCTCTCACTCTGGCCCCTGTCCCCAGTCCCTGGCAACCACCATTCTACTGTCTCTTTCCATGAACATCCTTTCTTGATCTAGAGGCTTCCTTTGTAACAATTTATAAAGCTGGACACTTAATGTTCACTTTTCCCCATGTCCATTGTGCCTCAATAAAGAAGACCTAAAATGCAGAAATTATATTGGACTTGGCATCAGAAATTTGAGTTCTGAGGTTCAGCTGAATGCATCTTTGGTAAGTTCCTTAATTTTTATTATTTTTAAAATGTTTTGATCATTGAAGGAGAGAGTACTTTATCACTAATTGAGTGCATATAATTTCATGTTATATTTGGGGGAGACGTGGGGAACTGCTTTGAACAGTGATGGTGAACATATCACAGGGATTATTGCTGTGGAGAAGAGCTGAGACCTTCCAAGCAATTACTGAGATAAAAAGTTCTGCTTTGCTGGAAAACAACTCATTGATCATCTCCAGCCACCACTGGAGGAGGTGTGGAGTGAGGGGGTGGGTGCTATCTAGGAAGGCATGAGCTGTTATGAGGGGTTTAATGTTCATAAAATCTTTCAGCCTTACCTTGACTATCACATAGCACACGGTTCTTTCCAATGTATATTCCATGTGCTATCTGCTGCCTTATTTAATCAAAAGTCCAATCACAAGAAATAAGTTCACCAGGGATAATTCTTCTGTTCTCCTCAATATAAATTCTACTCCCAGGTTGAGCACTAAACTTTCACAAAGCCTTGTGTCCCTGCAGAGAGCATTTCTCTGGCCTTTCATAACATTGTTGTGTATGAACTGGCTTTGAGTCATGTCTTCACAGTTTACATAAGAGAATGATCTGGCTCAATCTGAGGGATTGAGGATCTTCAGGGATATTGTCAAAGACACTGTACATAGCATTTTCACATGCTCTTCTCGAAAATCCAGAGGAGGAATTTTTCTTTACCATTTGCATACTGGGAGCAGCTATGAGTTTTCAATCTTAGGGTTCCTTTATTTAAGTAAAATATTTTTCCAAAGAAAGCTCAATATATAAAGAGACATCATAAATAAATGAGATGGGTTTTGAACTTTTTAAGAAAACTACTTATCAATTTAGATATTCTTGGAATTTTTCTAATTTATAGCAAATTAATCATTTAGAAAAACAAATAGTTTGAAAAATACCCTCACTTAAAAGAAAGTAACAAACTGCCCTATCTTGGAAACATGAGGGATGGTCTACATGCCACACCTCCAAAAGTTTCCAAAGCAACATTATTTTCCCGTTAGTAGAAATAAGGGCTGGAAATCTTTTTTTTTTTTTTTTTTTTTTTGGTACCAGGATTGGACCCAGGGTGCTTATCCATATCCCCAGACATTTTTATGTTTTATTTTTGAGACAGTCTCAATAAATTGCTGAGGGCCTCACTAAATTGCAGAAGCTGGCTTTGAACTTAAAATCCTCCAGCCTCAGCCTCCTGAGTTGCTGGGATTACAGGCATGAATCACCATGAAGGGCTGAAGAATCTTTGTGTCATTAAAATCTAAATACTCTTAATTGAAATGTGGCAATGTTTCCAAACTGTAATAAGAAGGAATAAAACAAATGAATTCTACTTATTCTCCAGTGAGGGCAACCAGAAAAAATTTTAATGTCATATTTAAAAGTTTATAGGGCCAGTGCCTAAAATCCCAGCAGCTCAGGAGGCTGGGGCAGGAGGATCACAAGTTCAAAGCCAATCTTAACAATTTAGCAAGTCCCTAAGCAACTCAGTGAGACCCTGTCTCTAAATAAAATATAAAAAAGAGCTAGGGATGTGGCTCAGTGGTTAAGCACCCCTGGGTTCAATCCCTGGTACCAAAATTTTTTAAATTTTTTTTTAAGTTTGTAAGTATTTTGGGGAAATAGTTATTGAAATGGTACTAGAATATGAAATATTAAGAACTTTTTGTGATAACTTGGTTTTCCTTCACTATATGTTTTACACTATATATTTTAATAAAGGCTCTAATGACATTTCAAGTTGGGGACTACATAAAGCTGAGCCAAAGGAATTGTAAGAAGAAGAAAAATGGTCTTTTGGTAAGTATGGTCCAAAAATACTATATGATTTTACTTGTCTGGGGTGCATTGAGAAGGCAAATTCAGAGACACAAATGCCAAATAAAATATCTGAAAGAGTAGAAATGTCACCCTTGTTCTTCTTGAAGAAAGTTAGATTACAAAACATACTAAGAAGTTTCTCTCACCCATAGGTCTTTTCAGACTTTAAAGACTGAATCTTGGTGGGACTGCAAATTGGTGTGACCAATCTGGAAAGCAGTGTGGAGGTTCCTTAGAAAATTTGGAAAGGAACCACCATTTGACCCAGCTATCCTGCTCCTCGGTTTATATCCAAAGATCTTAAAATCAGCTTAGTACAGTGACACAGCCACATCAATGTTTATACCAACACAATTCACAAAAGCTAAACTGTGGAACCAACCTAGATGCCCTTCAGTAGATGAGTGGATAAAGAAACTGTGGTATATATACACAATGGGATATTAGTCAGCAATAAAAGAGAATAAAATCATGGCATTTGCAGCTAAGTAGATGGTGCTGAAGAATATCATGCTAAGTGAAGTAAGCCAATCCCCATAAACCAAAGGCCGAATGTTTTCTCTGATAAGTGGATGCTAATCCATAGTGGGCGGGGGGTGGGGGTGGTGAGGGGAGCTGTAGGAATGGAGGGAGGAACTTTGGATGGGGCAAAGGGGAGGGAGGGAAAAGGAGAGGACCTGGGGGTAAGAAAGATGTTGGAATAAGATGGACATCATTATCGTAGGTACATGTATGAAGACACTAATGGTGTGACTGTGTACAACTAGAGAAATGAAAAATTATGTTTACTATGAGTCAAAATGCATTCTGCTGTCATGTATAACAAAATAGAATAAGTAAATTAATAAGAATTTTATTCCACTCCCTCTGTAATATTTTAGATATTAATAGAAAAGGGGAAAACAACATAAAATAATGTGGGGAGTGTTAACATAAAACAGTGGAAAACATTGAAACCAAAGGGTTTAAACATTGAAAATGCCAATTCTTCTCATTTTTGTTTGATTCACAAAGAATGTACAAGAACAGAAATCTGACTTATGGGCTGTCCCCTTGGAATGACATCTTCTCTTTCCTCTATCTGTGCCATGCTTTAGCCATCATTGATTGTGGCCTCTGGAGGGAGGAGGGTAGATGAGAATGTAGCTGCAGTGTAAGCCACTTCAGAGGCATCACTCTCCTCAGAGGCACCAGGGCCAGGTAGGGCAGGAGGTGTGGCTAGGTATGTGTCCTGTGCCTCCTGAGCAGTTCTGTCTAGTGGGGTCCTAAGGGTAAAAACATCTGGATTTTTTTTTTCCTGAATAGGGATTGAACCCAGGGGCACCTTACCACTGAGCTACATTTCTAGTTCTTTTTATTTTGAGACAGAGTCTTGCTAGGTTGCCCAGGCTGATCTTGAACTGTGATCCTCCTGCCTCAGCCTCCCAAGTATCTGGAATTACAGGTGTGTACTGGCTACAGGTGTGTGCCTGGCTACACATGGAATTTAAGCATTAAAAAAAAAAACCACTCTAAAGTAAAAGAGAAAAATTCTCCAGAACCCACACATGGTTATCACACACAGATGTTGAGACTGAGAAGGGCCTAAGCCACAATGCTGCAGAAGTTGCTTTCAAAGCCAAGTTGATTTTCTATGAAAATGTCTCTTTGGGGTTTTTCCTTCCTTCGTATTCAAAACTCTGTGGTTGGAGGCTGTAGGCCTTTTCCATCTAATTCTCAGCTCCTCTCTAACCTTCACAATTATGCCAGGTGATTCTTCTTGCAAACAAACAGAATATGCACATACATGCTCAGGATAGAAAATCTAGAAACATAAAGCAGCTGAGAAAGAGAAAAGCAGCCCCCAACATCCAGCAAGTGGCCTGAGATGATCTGGTGGGCCCTGCTGGTGCTCTAGGCTGGCTGTGCACTCACAGGCAAACTGTGGCATTCCACTGACTGGAAATAATCCCTCAGAACATGACTTCAGACAAGGCCACCATGTGATCCTGATGGATCAAGACAACAAGACCACTCTGTAATGTCTGAGCATGGCCACAAAAGATAGAAATGGCCAAACAATCCCCAACCCTAGCCAACAGAAAGAACTGCTCTTTCTTTACCAATCACAGGTCTTTCTCCCTTCTAGGTAACTTAAGAGGATACCAACCCACAGAATGACAGCTGCTTTCTGACAACAATTCAGAGCAAGGCCCCATAATAAACCCTCCCCAAATCTAACATAAACCCCAACCATTTAAGTCCTTTCTAACACGCTCTTACTCAAATGCCTCTTCCCCAGTTCTCTTGGAGTGTGTTCACCCTCTTGTAACAACAGGCCTCACCTGCTCAACTATATTCCTAGTGCTCATTGGTTGGACAACACGGACACAGCCAAAAACAAAAACAAAAACAAAAAACGCCTATAATCCCATCCAAACAGCAAGAACAATTAATATTTCAGTATATTTTCTTCTTGACTTTTTTCTTTATCCTTCTTCGATAGAGTTGAAATTTCCTATATTAATCCATGTTTACTATGAATTAATATGTCTGCTGTTGTTTCATTCATATGATTTTTTTTTTCATCTGAAAGCAAGCTCCTTATTGCTAAGGACTATGTCTTATGTTTCTTGGTCTGCTCAATGGTACACACAGAATCAAGGATATACTGAATTTTTAGTGAGCACTTGTTGATTGACTAAAACAGTAATCATATTAGATAAGTATTCTATTATCTTTTTTTTTCATTTTATCTTTTTTTAATCTTTATTTTTTTTATGTGGTGCTGAGAATCGAACCCAGTGCCTCATGCATGCTAGGCGAGTGCGCTACCACTTGAGCCACATCCCCAGCCCCTCATTTTATCTTTGATGTACATAATATGTGCATTCACCCCTTGTGTGAGGACTGACAATTTTGGCAAGTAGCACTGAAATATCCTTACAGATGAACGAAGTACAAAGTTGCTTCATGGGGTGAGTACTATTGAGGAAATGAAATGTATTTGGAAGTATGAGATGATCATACTTCGGGGTCCAAATCTGTAAGGCTTGAAATAGCACAGGCCTCTCCTTTGGCATGTGTAGAAATGGACAGAACTCTATTGGTTCTCTTTAACTGGTGATGTCCTGCAGGCAAGTGTGTCATCTTCATTATGTTATCATGACTACAGGAATTTCATAGGAACAAACTGGGAGTGTGTGTTTGTGTGCTTACTTGTATAAGCATGCATTATATACACATACATTAACCAATGCAAACAAAATCTCATGACCAAAGTTTCCAATGACAGAGCCAGGGAGAGGGAGAGAGGAATGCCAGGATGCATTGCTCATCAAACTTGCTTGATACAGAGAAACAAGTATGCACCAGAAAAGCAGGCTTTGTTGAACTTGGCATTATTAGCACTTTGGATTGAGTCATTCCGTGGGTTGTGTTGGCTCTCCTATGCATTATAGGATGATTCAAAGCAGTACCACTCTCCTTTCTGGTGACAAACAAATATCCCCAGACAGAACCAAATGTTTCCTAGCATGTGAAGTGGGATGATATTACAGTTTGAATCTAGAGATTCCAAAAGTTCTCATGTTTTGAAAAGTTCTCCTGTTTTAAAAACATATTCTCCAATACAGAAAGATTCAGAGGTAGGGCTTTTAGGTAATGATTAAGTCAGAAGCGCTGTTGTCTCTGCAGTGGATTAATCCATTTGATGGGTTAATAATTTGAATGGATCACTGGATGATAACTGTAGGCAAATGGGGCATGGTTGGAGGAAGAAAGTCATGGGGGGGCAGATGTGCCTTGGAGATTATATTTTGTCTCTGGCTCTCCTCTCCCTCCTTCCCTCTCTCCCTGTTTCTCTCGCTCTCTGGTTCCTGGCTGCTATTAGCTGATCAGTTTTCCTGTGCCATGCCCTTTTACCATGATTTTTTGTCTCATCTTAGGCTCAGAGCAACAGAGTTGGACTGAAACCACAGAGCCCAAATACACTTTTCCTCCCTAAGATTTTTTCTCAGATACTTTGGTCACAGTGAATCAAAGCCGACTAACACAAATGGTGATAAATTGTCCTGACAAATAGTGAATAAAACAACCTGTTCCATGGCTTAGACTACCAGCAATGTGGTAATGACAGGCAAAATTACAATCCAACCAGAGGACTCTCTTGATCTTTTAGCCATGGAGCCAACCTCCTGTTAGACATCATCAATTCGGTAATATTCATGCTTTGAAAGTCCAGTAGCTTATCTTGCAGATCTCTGATCCTGGTGGACACAACTCTCAGTCATCCAAGCTGGGAATTTACCTGCCTTCTTCTTCTCTTGCAACTCAACACTTTATCCAATGTCCTATTAAATAAAACCTTTAAACAGTTTCCGTCTGAGTCCCTTTTGCTATTCCCTGACATTGCCTTAGTTCTGGTATGCTGAATTTCAGTTTTGTGTTGCACCATCTTGTCCTCCATTAGTGGGAGCTTTTTAACCCACAAAGCTGATCAGCCTTCTCATCTGTCCTCCCTTCTCTTGGAGATTGTTATGAACACGATTACATGCAGTTTTAGGTTATGATGGCCCATGAAAATTGGATCATGGTCTTCCCTTGCCAACACCCAAAGAACTAAAAAGTTCAAAAATTTACCCCAAGCAACCAAATAAAGAAAGGGAAAAACCTACATGTTGCAAATGTTGAAAGTGGAGGGGAATAAAAAGAGAAACTTAGGGGGTGGCTCATAACCAAGCCTCCATCCCTGGAAAGAGCACTGAGGAAAGAGAGTAAAGTAGCAAAATCTTGTGAATGTCCACTGATACTCAAATATGAAAATAAGCAGCCTGAGGAGAAAACATCCCTAGAGAAGGTTAAAGAAAGTTCTCAGACACACCCATCATGGGATTTCAACAGAATCAGGAGGAATTACCAAGTTATAACATTCCCCATGGCGTTGTGCAACCATGGGGCACAGTGCCAGATGAGTGAGATCACCAGAGTGGGGCAGGCGTAAGACCACTGTAACAAGGGCAATGGCCAGCCTCTCATTGGGGGATTCTTCTTCCTGCCCAGGAAGATATAAGCCACCCTAAAACTTAAAGTCTCAAGTAATTAGTGAATAACACATATAGCCAGGAATATATTTACAAAAGGCGAAGGCCCTGAATAGATCTAGTCCACATGGGGGCTGGAACTCGGACAGATGGCTCAGATAGTTTATTGAAGGGGGTACATCAAAGACAAGGGTAAGGTTTCAAGCGTAGAGTCTTGCTCCACGATGTCTAGTAGTGAGCAAGTTGATTGGCATCTTCTCAGGTCCCACCCATCTCAGGTGTTTTGTAGGATCTTTGGCAGAGCTTTAGGGGGATGTTCCCCTGCATCAGGCAGTCAATCCCTGTGGGGGGTTCCACGGGAAGTTCCCAATGCCAGACTTATCCCTCACGAGGCTACAATGCACACCATAGTCCACACACAGCCCATGGACAGTTCATGACACCTCTCAAGGGGTATCTCTCAAAAGACAATAAGCTCAGACCTCTTCCAAAGGGGTTACCTGAGCAGCTGTGCTCCCTTTCCTGTCCCAAGCCTATAGAGATGAGGATGCAAAGCAGTTAGCCAGGCCTTAAACCATAATGTCTGAGCAATAGGAAAACTATTTCCAAACAGAGAACCATTGGGACCAGAGAACTCATTCACTCCCTATTAGGACAAAGAAGGTCTGAATGAAGTAACTGCAAAGATAAAAAGGGAATGGGAAAACCCATTAACAGAAAGAAGCATGGCAGTGGAAGGAAGGAAGGAAGGGAGGGAGGGACGGGTGGAAGAAGACCAGCTGTTCATAATGCAGTAGGAAAGGACAAAAATTAAAACCTATAGACAAAAAACGTAGAGCGTCAACAGGATCTAATATAAGAACAACTGGTGACCTTGCACAAGTAAACTTAGTATATGAGTAAAAGAACATTCAATACAGAATATTTTCCCTGGTACGAAGGAAGAATCAGATCTACAAAATAAAAAGAAGCACCAGATGTTGGCTCCCCGCCACTCTAAATAAAACAACACCACCAGAAACAACAACATAAAGTACTGGCACTGACATGTCTTTCTTTAGTCATTACACTTCAAATATAAGATTTTTGTAGGGATCTCAGTAGAAAAAGCAAGTCACTGACCAAGAGGAAGAGAAAGCTCAGACTGGCCTCAGACATCTTTATAGACACAAAAATCCAAAAATAACACTGCAATATTCACAAAGGCAATAGGAAAGATTGTGTAACCAAACAAAAATTATTCCCAACTAATCTGTTGTTCAAGTATAAAAACAACAGACAGATGTATTTAATCATGGAAAGAACTCAAGTAATAAAATTGAATACACTTTTTTTTTTTTGTACTGAGGATTTAATCCAGGAGCACTTTACTACTGAGCTACATCTCCACCTTCTTCTTTTTGACACAGGGTCTTGCTAAGTTGTTTTTGGCCTCACTAAATTGCTAAGGTTGGCTTTGAACTTGGTGTCCTCCTTCCTCAGCCTCCTGAGTAGATTGTGATTACAGGCATTTGCCACCATACCAGGATGAATACACTGTTCATAAACAGAATAAATCTAATGAGCAAATAGAACCAGAAGTTAAACCAAAATAAAGAAAATAGAAAAAAATTGAAACTATGCAAAAGAGCTACCAAGGGTACAGGATCTATTCAAATATGAAGTTAAGATTATTGCAATATTGTTATATACATACATTACATGTATGTATACGTGTGTGTATATGTACACATGAGATCATGTGTATATACATATATGTCCATGTAATATATACACATATACATGTGTGTTGATGCATGTATATACATATATATATATGCATATATTATACATATATATGTAATATATATATACACACATGGAACAAAATCTGGGCACTGGAAGAAGTGAAGTACAAGAATGCTGATTATCTGATTAATTGAAGTAATGTCCATTAAAAAAATATGTGCCAAAAAATTATGTCTTTGTTCATTGGCTTTCTTAATTTTTTTTTAAAGAGAGAGAGAGGAGAGAGAGAGAGAGAGAGGGAGAGAGAGAGAATTTTTTAATATTTATTTTTCGGTGGACACAACATCTTTGTTTGTATGTGGTGCTGAGGATCGAACCTGGCCGCACGCATGCCAGGTGAGTGCCCCACCGCCTAATCCACATCCCCAGCCCTCTTAATTTTTTTTAATCTTTAGAGTGTTACTTTAGAAATGTGAATCTGTTGGGGCTGGAGTTGTGGCTCAGTGGTAGAGCACTTGCCTAGCATGTGTGAGGCACTGGGTTCAATTCTCAGCACCATATATTAAAAAATGAATGAAATAAAGGTCCACCAACATCTAAAAAAATATTTAAAAAAAGAAACGTGAATCTGTTGTTGAAAAGAAACATTTACCAGAAGTTTAATAATCTCTTTCATTTTGTTCTTTTAATTTTCAAATCAAATTAACTTTATTTAAATAATGTGTTTAAGTTTATTCCCCTCCTCACTCACTCAGCCATCCCCATCCACTAACCCTGCTCATGGAGATGTTTACAAAGGTGTTGCCCTAGATATCGAGATACATTATTTTATAGTGTTGCAATCTAGGGTGCTTTGCTTTCTTCTTTGTATCTTGCATGCATTGCTTATTATTTGTTTAAACCAAACCTGTATAGGCATCTTCAAAATTGGCATATGGCAAATTAGAGAATAGAATTCAACATGGGGGTTTCAAAATTCAGTTTTTCCTCTGATGCTTTTAATGGGCCTGTATCTATTTACTTTCCAGCTGCAAAAGTTTGTATTCAATTTCAAATATTATCTGGTGATAATTCTTCTAAAGCAACAAATATTAAAGGAATATGTGATCAGAATGATCTTTCAAATATAGTAGTTGAGTATTTAATTTCAATACCCTTCTGCTAGGGGTTTATATCTGGAATGCCTCCCATCAGCCAAAGCTCATATGTTAGGCAATACAGCAATGTTCACAGATGAAAAGATTAGACTGAGAGTTCTGACCTCATTAGTAGATTAATAATTTGAATAGACTACTGGGTGGTATCTATAAGTGTGTGAGGCATGACTGGAGGAAGTAGGGCACTGGGGGAATGGCCTTGTGGACTGAATCTGTACCTATCCCCTTCCTCCCTCGTTTTCTCTCTTCCCCTGCTCTCCACCTGCCATGAGCTGAGCATCTTTACCCTACCACAACTTTCCACCAAGATGCTCTGACTTGACTCAGGTCTAGATCAGGGATGCAGGTCTCTGAAACCATGAAACTTTTCTTCCTCTAAGTTGTTCTTGTCAGGTATTTTGGTCACAGTGATAAAAAGTTAACACACCTTCATTTAGCTTACCTTTTTATTGACTAAATAAAGATAAAAATGGACAGTGTCTTCAATCATCAACAACAGTTCATCTTCATTGAGAGATATAAATGTTGGATTTGGCCAAGGATGAGTCTGTCAACCTCTCCCTAGATTTTTTTTTTTGTGTGTGTGTGTATGTGTGTGTGCTAGGGATTGAACCCAAGGCCTTGTGCATGCAAGGCAAGCACTCAACCAACTGAGCTATATCCCCAGCCCCTAAATTGGATAAAATTAAGAATTACAGAAAAGAATTTAGTTATCTGAATTCCTACCTGTTATAACTGTAGCTATCTAGAGAAACATATCTGAAAATATGCCCTCTCCTTTACTCACTTCTGTGTTTCAAGATGGCAAGACAGTCTGCTAGGGATAGCAAACCCACAAAGAGTGTTTTAACCAGCTGATCTAGGCACAGAATGGCAGAATCAACGACATCTGGTGAATGGAGGGGAAAAAACTTATATAAATGAAATAGAATAGTTTTAAAATGTAATTAACATGAGATGGGAAGAGCCCTTTTTTTAAAAAAAAATAAAAAATTGACAAAGTGGATGTTATTAAAATTCCAAGCTTTTTGCTCATGAAAAGTTCTAGCCTCAAACCTGCTCTTCCTCCAGGATTCCCAGTTTCAAAATCCCAACCCCACCCCAAAACAGCAGACTGGTTTCTCCCTTCCCTCTAAACAGGTACAAGTTCCATCAAGTCTGTCTCTGATTACCTTAACCATCAGTTCAAGAAAACATAAGCCCTTAACTGGTCCAGCTTGTAAACCTCCCTTTATAATGCTGCCAAGGTTATCTGCCTAAAACACAAGTCCATTCTTTCAACTCCTGCTCCTTCCTGCACAATGGACGCTACATTTCTAACCATGGCAGAAAAGCCCTTAGGACCTCACCATCTTCCTTTCTAGTTTGATTTCTCCCACATTCTCCCAGCCCCCAAAACACTAGTTACCAGATGTCTTGCTGTTCCCTAAAAGATCCAGAAGCTTCAAGCCTCCTTCTCTGTGCTCTCAGCTCTGTCTTCCTCTGAAATGCCCTCCCCCATTCATATCTATTGCAGTTCTCAAAGGACACTGCCTTCTTTCCTGAGTCTCCTCAAAGAAAGTCTCCTGCCTGCTTTTGTGCTTAGTCTCTGGGTACCAGCAGCACTGCAAGCCTCACACCATGCCTGACAGGAGGCTCCTTATGAACATTCCTGACTTCTCTACAGAGTCTCCATTTTTTAGGTAAATCATTTCCAACAGTTAATTTAAGTGTGAAATTGAGAGCTCTTATAAGACACAAAGGTAAGACCACTGTTCATATACAAACCTAACTTGAAATAATGAAATGCATGTTTCTAATAAATATATTGCAACTTAAACAATAATTTCCTCCTCCACAAAGAGATAAATTAGTGCTTTTTTGATCTGAAATTCCAGGGTAATGTGGATTGAACCCAGCAGTTCTTAACCACTAAGCCCTATCTCCAGTCCTTTTTATTTTGAGACTGGGTCTCACCAAATTGCTGAGGGCCTTGCTAAATTCCTGAGGCTGGCTTTGAAATTGCAATCCTCCTGTCTCTGCCTTCAGAGCCCCTGGGATTACAGGTATTCACCACCACACTCTGTAAGATAATGAATTCTTATCAAAGTGAAAAAACATTCCTAGCAGGAAAAAAAAAAAGGCAAAGTAATGAAGAGATTAGAGAGGGGTGACCCAGAGGAATTAGGATGAGCTTAAATTTGAAAATGTAAAGTTTAAAATGTTCTGGATTATTGGTCCATCTTCCCTTTACCCTTGACTCTCTTATTTCACATATCAATCAAATGTAAGAAACTGCTTTTAAGAACCTCCAGGGTTGGCAAATTTTGATGGAGGGTGCAAATAAAAAACCCAAACAACTTCTGTTTCTTAGCATTGTCATCAATTCATAATAGAAACTGGCCATATCATCCTATGCTATAGTTTGGATCTGAAGTGTCCCCCAGAGACCCAGGTGTTAAAGGCTTTTTCCTCAGCCTAGTGCTATTGTTAGTAGGTGGTAGGACCTTTAACAGACATGGCCTAGTGGGAGGTCTTAGTTCATTGGGCGTGTGGCCTGGAAGGGCCTATGAGACCCTAGTCTCTTTCTCCCTATTTTGCTTTCCTGCCATGATGTAATAGTTCTGCTGTTTCACCCTCTTCTGCCAGGATGTGTGGCTCCCACAACTCCCCCCTCCACTGGCCATCAGCAGCCTAAAAACAATAGATCAGGCCAGCAATGGACTGGAAACTCCAAAATGGTGAATAAAAATAAACCTTTACCTTCCAAAGTTGATTATTTCAGGTGTTTGTGACAGTAATAGAAAGATGATAAACTCTGGTATAAATTGAAATATATACTGTATTAAATGGAAGGTCTACGCATATAAATCTTATTTCGTAATTTTCGAGTCTAGGAGCCAAAGATAACAGTTGAAGAGATGTTCCTCCCAACCACCTGCTTGTAGCATCTTGCATTTAAGACTGAGTGAAACAAACATGAGGTTGTTGAGCTTCCCAACCATCGTAGGCCTTCTAGAGTACCTATTTTCTCTTGTGTTTTCCTCTCCTATGAAACATCTGCACTTTCAACATATACCTCAAGTGCTGAAACCTCAGGAAAGCCTTCTATGTTTCTTACCTAAGTTCCCTTTGCATCATTATTGTACTTACGATATTGGAATTATTTTTGGAAGAGCTTATACTCCTTCTTTCATCATGAATCCTTAAGGCCTTAGTAGTCTGTGGTACAATGTAAGCACTTTATCTGTTGAATGAATGAAAGTTCTTAAAACAGTTCACTCCTCTAAGTATACAACAGAAAATACATTATGGTAAAATGAAAGTGTTTTCTGTAAAAATTATAATAGTGCTGAAAATTGGTACTTATTATTTACCTTTGAGATTAGAAAGTTTTTTTAATTTTTAAGTTTTTTTATTGATTTTTTTAAAAAAAATAAGTGACAGCAGAATGCATTACAATTCTTACTACACATCTACAGCAGAATTTTTCATATCTCTGGTTGTATATAAAGTATGTTGATTCCAATTCATGTCTTCCTACATGTACTTTGGATAATGATGTCTATCACATTCCACCGTCCCTGCCCCCTCCCTTTACCTCCCACTGCTCTGCTCTATCTAGAATTCATCTATTCCTCCCATCATTCCATGCTCCCCCTCCCAACCCCACTATGAGTCAGCCTCCTTATATCAGAGAAAACATTTGGCATTTGGTTTTTGGGGATTGGCTAACTTCACTTAGCATTATCTTCTCTAACTCCATCCATTTACCTGCAAATGCCATGATTTTATTCTCTTTTATTGCTGAGTAAAATTCCATTGTGTATATATGCCACTTTTTTAAAATTTTATCCATTCATCCACTGAAGGGCTTCTAGGTTGGCTTCACAATTTAGCTATTGTGAATTGTGCTGCTATAAAGATTGATGTGACTGTGTCCCTGTGGTATGCTGTTTTTAAGTCTTTTGGATATAGACTGAGGAGAGGGATAGCTGGGTCAAATGGTGGTTCCATTCCCAGATTTCCAAGGAATCTCCACACTCCTTTCCATATTGGCTGCACCAATTTGCAGTCCCACCAGCAATGTATGAGTGTACCTTTTCCCCCACATCCTCGCCAACACTTATTGTTGTTTGTCTTCATAATAGCTGCCATTCTGACTGGAGTGAGATGATATCTTAGAGTCATTTTGATTTGCATTTCTCTAATTGCTAGAGATGATGAGCATTTTTTCATATATTTATTGATTGATTGTATATCCTCTTCTGAGAAGTGTCTGTTCAGGTCCTTGGCCCATTTTTTATTGGGTTATTTGTTTTTTTGGTGCTTAGCTTTTTGAGTTATTTATGTACTCTAGAGATTAGTGCTCTCTGATGTGTGAGGGGTAAAAATTTGCTCCCAGGATATAGGCTCTCTATTCACCTCACAGATTGTTTCTTTTACTGAGAAGAAACTTTTTAGTTTGATTCCATCCCATTTATTGATTCTTGGCTTTAATTCTTGCACTACAGGAGTCTTAAAAAGGAAGTTGGGGCCTAATCCCACATGATGAAGATTAGGGCCTACTTTTTCTTCTATTAGACAGAGTCTCTGGTTTAATTTCTAGGTCCTTGATCCACTTTGAGTTGAGTTTTGTGCATGGCGAGAGATAGGGGTTTAATTTCACTTTGTTGCATATGGATTTTCAGTTTTACTAGAACCATTTGTTGAAGAAGCTATCTTTTCTCCAATGCATGTTTTTGGCACCTTTGTCTAATATAAGATAATTATAATTTTGTGGGTTAGTCTCTGTGTCCTCTATTCTATACTATTGGTTTACCAGTCTGTTTTGGTACCAATACCATGCTGTTTTGTTACTATTGCTCTGTAGTATAATTTAAGGTCTGGTATAGTGATGCCACCTGCTTCACTCTTCCTGCTAAGGATTTCTTTAGCTATTCTGGGTCTATTATTTTTCCAGATAAATTTCATGATTGCTTTTTATATTTCTATAAGGAATGCCATTGGGATTTTGATTGGAATTGCATTGTATAGTGCTTTTGGTAGTGTGGTCATTTTGAGAATATTAATTCTGCCTATCCAAGTGCAAGATAGATCTTTCCATCTTCTAAGGTCTTCTTTGATTTCTTTCTTTAGAGTT
Source organism: Callospermophilus lateralis (assembly GCF_048772815.1). NCBI lineage: Eukaryota > Metazoa > Chordata > Mammalia > Rodentia > Sciuridae > Callospermophilus > Callospermophilus lateralis. The sequence continues at coordinate 60,355,788 of NC_135317.1, read as the reverse complement.
CTATAGTTTTCATTGTATAGATCTTTCACCTCTTGTTTTTTGATTCCCAAGTATCTTATTTTTTTTTTGAGGTTATTGTAAATGGGGTAGTTTTCCTTATTTACTTCTCAGAGCATTTGCCACTGATATACAGAAATGCCTTTGATTTATGGGTATTGATTTTATATACTGCTACTTTGCTGAATTCATTTAGTAGTCTTAGAAGTTTTCTGGTGGAGCTTTTTGGGTCTTCTCAGTATAGAATCATATTCATCAGCAAATAGGACTAATTTGAGTTCTTCTTTTCCTATCTGTGTCCCTTTAATTTCTTTCATCTGTCTAATTGACAAAACAAAAAGTTGGTTCTTTGAAAAAATAAATAAAGTTGACAGACCCTTAGCTACGTTAATGAAGAGAAGGAGAAAGAGAAAACTCAAATTACCATATGTGATGAAAAAGGTAATATCACAACAGACACTAGAGAAATAAAGAGGATAATTATAAATTATTTTGAAAACTTATACTCCAATAAAATAGAAGACACTGAAGGCATCAACAGATTTCTTAAGTCATATTATTTGCCCAGATGCCATCAGAAGCCTACCAGCCAAGAAAAGTCTAGGACCAGATGGATACACAGCTGAGTTCTACAAGACCTTTAAAGAAGAACTAATACCAATACTCTACAATTTATTTTCGGGAAAAATAAAAAGAGGCAGCACTTCCAAACTCATTCTATGAGGCCAATATCACACTGATCCCAAAACCAGACAAAGACACATCAAAGAAAGAATACTTCAGACCAATATCTCTAATAAACATAGATGCAAAAATTCTCAATAAATCAAATACAAAAATATATCACAAAGATTATGCACCATGATCAAGAGGGATTCATCCCAGGGATGCAAGTTTGGTTCAACATATGGAAATCAATAAATGTAACTCATCACATCAATAGACTCAAAGAGAAGAATCATATGATCATCTCAATAGACGTATTTGACGAAATACAGCACCTTTACATGTTCAAAACACTAGAAAAACTTGGGATAATAGGAACATATCTCAACATCAAAAAGGCTATCTATGCTAAGCCTCAGGCCAACATCATTCTAAATGGAGAAAATTTAAAGGCATTCCCTCTAAAAACTGGAAAAAGACAGGGATGCCCTCTTTCACCACTTCTATTCAACATAGTTCTTGAAACACTAGCCAGAGCAATTAGACAGATGAAAGAAATTAAAGGGATATGTATAGGAAAAGAAAACCTTAAATTAGCACTATTTGCTGATGATATGATTCTGTACCTAGAAGACCCAGAAAGCTCCACCAGAAAACTTTTAAGTTTTTAGTTCACCTCATGTCTTTTACAGAGTATAAGGACATTTTAAGAAAATGAGTGATTCAAGAAAACTCTTAAAAATTGATAAAATGATCTGAAGTAAGCGTATGATGAACCAGGATAGCTATTTATAATAGAGCATCAGATCTTCTTCGTTTTAATCAACATTCAATCTCTATATTAATGAGGAAAATAATAATGCAAATAATAAAAAACACAATAATCAGAATAGTTATTCTCTTTATAGGGTGCATTACAGGAGTTCTGGGAACAGACTTTTCTTTCTGTTTTTCTCAGGCTAATGTTAAATGAATTTATGTTTTTTTCCCAAGAAAATATCCTGGTCAGATACACAAAGAATGTAAAATTTGTTGTAATTGTACCTGCAGATAATTGAAGATTACATATACACACCCACAATATAGTAACAAACTAATCTTAGTTATCCATACAAGGTAGATAGAATTTTTTATAAAGCTTCAAAGTATTCTTATGCAAGGGCTGAAGTTGTGGCTCAGTAGTAGAGTACTTGCCTAGCACATGTGAAGCACTGGCGAGTGCCTCAGCACCATATAATTAATTAATTAAGAAAGAAAGAAAAAAAGAAAGAAAGGCATTATGTCCATCTACAACTGAAAAAAAATTGTTTTAAAATTATTCTTATGTAAGAGGTGGCAAAGTACGATGTTCAAATCTGGGTAAATGCATCTATCTCCTCAAATTGTCACCATAAGGGGTTTGAGGTCCCTCTCAAGGCAGAAAATACCTCTCCTGGGAACTTTCAGGCTTTTCAAATGTCACAGCAAAGAATATAAGGATGAGTCAGGCTTTAGCAAAGAAGGACTTAGAAAGTGAGAGGTGAAGATATATTTTCAGGGCAGAATGTGGTCTATATGGAGAGCACAAAGCAGCACTTTTGGGGTCTCAATCTCTTCTTTTAAAGGAGAATTTGAGAGGGGTGGGCCTGGGAAGGATTGTGGGGATGGCATCAGCCTGGTGATCACAAGGCAGTGTGTGGAGGTCTGATTTTCTTCCTGGATCATCAGGTTGACATGTCTCATCTATCTAGATAATGTCTGGAATGTGCCTATTACAATAGATTTTGTAAAATTCATTCCCCTTTACTTTATCTAATCTGAAAACACATTGTATAAGCTAACTAACTGGGCTCATAAGCATTAAAACAAGGTAATTTCCCATAGATGAGAGAACTTACAGTAACTTTTAAGATTTATAGATTTCTCAAGAATTTGGGAGTGACTGGGCAGGAAGGAGGACAGGCCTGGGGAGTAAAGGTGTGAGTACCCTTGATCCTGGGGCTTCTAGATTTACAGCTGCAGTCTCTCTTCCTTCCTTTGTCTTCCTTCTACACATCTTTTATTTCTTTTCTACCTCAAAACTTTCATCATTTCTATATAATGAAAAGATTTCAAATAATTTCTGGCCACTTTTTTGAAATGTACAGTACATTATTGTTACTGATATTTACCCTACTGTGCAATAGCATCCCAAACATTCGTTCTCCAGCTGTAATTTGGTGCCCACTGATAACCTTTTCCCATTTCTCCTTGCTTTTTCTCTTTCCAGCTCCACTTAGCACCACTGTGAGCCCTGATAGTTTTTTACAGCCATAATCTTTATTACCAGGCTCTGGATTTTTATCTTACCATCTTGAGTAAACTGTCAAATTGCCAGGATGTTTGTTTTGTTTTAACAACCACAGAAATAAGATCTCTTCCCACTAGCCTTGAGGATTTATTTTAAAATACCCTTAAACTTAAAACTGACCATTAAATGGGATATTTTTGAGTTGCAAGTTATCATACATCTCTAGCACTGGTTACTAATTGTTGGGGAAATTCAGTGGATTTCTATTTCTGTGGTCACTTTCTTTCTGAATCCTAAACAAACTCTTTTTAGTCTTTGTGTTTGTGCTGTCAATCAGTGTTTCCTGAACATCCATGAAAGGAGGAGGACCACAGTGAAAGCTGTGTTTGTTTGACAGTATTGACTGTTGCTTTGCATATTTTATATTGGCCTTTGGGATGCTATTTTAATTGTCTTTGGGAACTTCTCCTTTCTGGTTTGGTTTGAACTGGTTTTACCAGTTTGAACCATAAATGTCCATTGAAGCTTCCTTTATAAGTCTTTCCTTTATCTTTGACTTCTTCCCTTGGGATACTCTACATTGATTTCAGCTATCTGCAGAACTGTATCTTCAATCCTAATTAGAGTGCTTACAGTAAATAACCACTGTCCTTGTGTCAGATCTTTCAAAAGATGAGTGCATCTTTTTCTTTCTGAAATGTTTTCTCATTATCATGATCTCCAGGCTTAAATCACAGGAAATTCTATTCCTCTCCCCTATGCCCATACACCTGATTTCTCTTCAGAAGTTCTTAAGCTAATGCTTTTCTCCTTCCTGAACTTTGTGTCTTTACCTGCATCATCATCTGTAGCTAGGGAGTCCTTCCCTCTCTTCTTCAAAGTCTACTTCAGATCATTCGTCATGTGAGGTCTTTCTTAGTTGACTTCAAGTGATTGTTCATACCCTCATTACCTAGTCTTACATATTCAAACTAAACCAGTAAGCATTCGTAAGCAATTGAGTTTCTAGATGATTAACAAAAGCTACACAAATCTTAGAACAGGCTAGATTCAATGCAGCAAAACTCAAATAATAAAACACTTCAACTGTACCTAGAAAATTATAACTGTAGTTGACCTTAATTTTTAAAAATATTTTTTAGTTGTCAATGGACCTTTATTTATTTATATGCAGTGCTGAGAATCAAACCCTGTGCCTCACACATGCTAGGCAAGTGCTCTAACCACTGAGTCATGACCCCAGCTCTTAATTTTTTCTTTATAAATAAGTTCTTGTTAAGAAGTTATTTCATGGCTGAGGTTGCAGCTCAATTGGTAGAGCGCTTGCCTAGCATGTGTGAGGCATTGCGTTCTATTATCAGCACCACATATGAATAAATAAAATTACAAGAAATGTTTTTCTACAAGTTTGTGTTAGAGGGTGCCTCCGTTTTTTTTCTTATTAATAGCTATCTTTCTACTTGATGACTTATAAACATGAAATAATTTTAACACATGAAATGGTTTTTACAATCTCTAATTTGTACTCCTCAGTGGCACCCTTTCAAGTTATTTGTATTAGAGAGAACTTGACTTAGGCAATGCCATTTTGAAATATATTCTCCACCTTAGAGCAACTATTCTAAGGTCACTTCATGGTCACTCTGACCCAGAGCAACAGTCAGTCTGACCTAAACCCTAGACAATACCCTGTAACAAGAACTGATTTGGGGGACTGAAATCTTGAGAAACATCCTGTTCAACATGGAACAGAGACCACCACAAAGAATGATGGTGACTACCACAAGACCCCTTCCCTAGATCCCCCTAGCAACATCCAAAGCACAAAAATTTTCCCACCCCTTTATTGTCCTATAACTTCCCCAGGCTGTAAGTACATGATGGACTTCAGTCTCACTGGGACCCCCTTTTGCAGGTTTATCCCAAATAAATCTGTGTGCTGCTGAGCCGCCTCTCCTCCTTATTTCCTGCATTCTGTTCTTTCCTTACATTTTGACTAATCTTTTATTTAATATTATTGGTTAACTATGAAAGAGTCTCATGTTTCTATTGTGAAAAAGAAAATTTCACCACTTCTATTCACCTCATCTCACACATACAGACACACTCCCTTTTCCATCCTCCAATAACACTATAAAATCATTTTTCTCTTACCAGATGCTGTGGCTCATGCCTACAGTCCCAGCTGCTGGGAGGCTGCAGCAGGAGGATCAAAGTCTAAGGCCAGCCTTGGTAATTTAGTGAGACTCTGTCTCAAAATAAAAACTAAAAAGGGCTGGGATGTAGCTCAGTGGAAGAGTGCGCCTAGGTTCAATCCTCAGTACTGAAAAAAAAAAAAATTCTCTTCAGTTTAGTTCTGGTGTTTGTGGCAATATAGTTTATTCAGGATTAGAGTACTGATTGTCAAAGTATTGTCCCAGGGGTTCCTAGAATCTAAAATAAAATATTATCAATGATTCTGAATCAGAATAGAATTCTCAGGATTCAAAAAACATATTTTATACTAGATTTAATGAAGAGAAGATGTCAAGATATCTCAGAAATATAGCAATAACATGTTGAGCAAAGATTTCAAATGAGTATTAAGATAAACTTTATTTGACTAGCAATTTATGTCGCATTCCAAGTGATTCAGCATGTATTATTTCATTTAATCCGAATGATGTCTCTATGAGTTAGATGCTATACACTTTGTACAGATGACTGACCCAGGTCTTCAAATGGTAACTGACTTGCCCTAAATATTTATAAGTTGGACTCAAATTAAGTGTTTTGACTTCTGATCCTTAACTTGTACTGTATAAAAACTCCATATTCCTTAAAGACTCCAAGTAGGATAGTACCCAGTCATATCCTGGTGATGGTGGCATCTTCCCCTCCAGAGGCCTAGAGGCCATGTCTCTGCCTCCTGCTCTGGGCCCACCTGCTCCAGATGGTGGCTGGGATGGGGTTATGGTTGTCCTCCTAGAGGAAAATACATTGAATGAACAAAGACTGAACTTTTTGTTTGTTTTCTTTTTCTTTTTTATTTTTTTGGTACTGGGGATTGAACCCAGAAGTGCTTAAACTCTGAGCCACATCCCCAGTCCTTTTTATTTTGAGACAGGGTCTTGTTAAGTTGCTTAGGGTCTCACTAAGTTGCTGAGGCTGATTTTGAACTTGCAATCCTCCTGCCTCAGTCTCCCCAACCACTGGGAATACAAGCGTGTGCCACCATGCCTGGCCAAAGACATATACTTTTTATAAAAGGCATCTGTGGAATAATGCTTCTGTTTGAATCATAAGTGAGTTCCCATTTTGAGCCCCCTGGTTCTTACACAGCCTCACTATCTGAAGAAAGTTCACGCTAAAAATCTGATATAATTAATGAGTAAATATGAAGACATATCTGCACCAAGTTCTCAACCTGATAAGGAGAATCCTTTTGTGTCAACCTAATGAAGCATTCCAAGAAGTCATATGACTCTTTTCAAGATGAACCTGAAGATTATATTAAAGCACAGAAAGACAGAGGCTTAGAGTCAAGACTTGTTCCAGGAAGATGATAGAGAACTATTTGGAAACCCATGGGTACAGAGAAGAGGTTGATTCCAGACCCAGATACAGAATGTTTGATCAAAAACTCCCATCTGGAACTGTCCAGACCTACCCAAGATCATGCAATATTTCACAAACAATGGGAAACCAGTTACCTCAGTGCTTACCAGCTCAGGATGGCAAACTGAGACTAGACTCTCTGAGTACCATCAGTTCCCCAAGGACTGTTTCTCAAAGAAACCAGTGCCCATGAGCCTTATATAGCAAGAATATAATTATGGTTCATAAGAGGTAGAATTCAGCGTTCACAGCACCTCTCCTCAAGAAATCATCCCAGTGCCCATCCAGCCAGCCATAAACAGTTCCATCAGAGGAGGAAAAGGCACCCAGAAGATGGCAGAGAAAAAACAGAGGAGAAGCGGCCCAAGCATCAGAGGAAAAGTGGTTCTGAGGAACTAGATTTAGACAGGCCCAAGAGCATCCAAAGAAAGAAACAAAGGTGAAGACAGAAACTGCACAGGTCAGTGGAGAAAAGCTTAGTGAACAGAGAAAAAAGTGCTGAGATATAGCCTCTCAGGAAGAAGATCATAAGCGTAGAAAAACAAGAAAGGACCAAGGCAGGGAAAGGACAGAGGGTGAAATGTTTTGGGACCAGTCCATCCTTGGATTTTGAAACTCTATAGCTGGTTCTCCTGAGGTTAAATTGGAAAAAAAAAAGAAAAGAAAAGAAAGAAAGAAAGAGAGTTGAGGAGATGGGTTTTATGGTGTTCATATCTGTATTGCTTTTCTTTTGTCAATAGGTACTATTAGAATACCTTAACAGAGGGACTGGGGTGGTGGCTCAGTGGTAGAGCACCTGCCTAGCACTGGGTTCAATTCTTAGCACTGCATTTAAATAAAAAAATAAAATAAAGCTCCGTTGACAACTAAAAAGATATTTTTTAAAAAATAGAAAAAATACTTTAATAGAGGCCACAGGAACATGAAGCATTCTGGGTGCCTGCTCCCCAACATAGGAGTTACTGCATTTCCTCATTTTCTAAAAGCACTTATTACCTTTTTCTGACATATAATGTTTATAAAAAAAAAGTGGATCTGCTTTTATTCATCAAATTGCCATGATAGTGTGATTATTTTTCCTTGGGAGATAATTTATTTTAAATTGGAGGATGAATAAACTTTGCAGAATATATTACTTGGTTGGGATTGTCTTAGTTTTGAGTGGGATTTTTTAAGTTCATTGTTTTCTCTATTCAGCAATTTAGATTTTTTTCTTTGTTAGATCTAAGTTGGCAGTATATTTTCTAGGTTGGGAAGTGGAAATGAGATACATTATTATAGTAATAAACTTACGTATAGTTTGTGAAGTTTTGAAGAGTCTCAAAATCAGTTAATAGGGACTGGGGTTGTGTCTCAATGATAGAGTGCTTGCCTAGCATATGTGAGGCACTGGGGTCGATCCTCAGCACCACATAAAAATAAACAAATAAGATAAAGCTATTGTGTCCATCTACAACTAAAAAATATTAAAGAAATAAGTTAATATTCTGGAAATTTTTATAATAAAGTGTTCTAGTTTCTGGGAAAAAAAAGATTCAACTAAGTTGTCTTTCTGCTACACATCAAGATATTTTGGAGAGTATGACAATATCTAATCTAAAGGACCTGGCCATTGTAAACTCAATATTAACGAAGCCTCTAGATAAAATAAGAATTTTCATTCTTTTTTTATTGGTTGTTCAAAACATTACAAAGCTCTTGACATATCATATTTCATACATTAGATTCAAGTGGATTATGAACTCCCATTTTTACCCCAAATACAGATTACAGAATCACATCAGTTACACATCCACATTTTTACATGATGCCATTTTAGTGACTGTTGTATTCTGCTACCTTTCCTATCCTCTACTATCCCCCCTCCCCTCCCCTCCCATCTTCTGTCTCTACCCCATCTACGACAATTCATTTCTCTCCTTGTTTTTTTCCCCATTCCCCTCACAACCACTTATATGTAATTTTGTATAACAATGAGGGTCTCCTTCCATTTCCATGCAATTTCCCTTTTCTCTCCCTTTCCCTCCCACCTCATGTCTCTGTTTAATTTTAGTCTTTTCCTCCTGCTCTTCCTCCCTGCTCTGTTCTTAGTTGCTATCATTATATCAAAGAAGACATTTGGCATTTGTTTTTTAGGGATTGGCTAGCTTCACTTAGCATAATCTGCTCTAATGCCATCCATTTCCCTGCAAATTCCATGATTTTGTCATATTTTAGTGCTGCATAATACTCCATTGTGTATAAATGCCACATTTTTTTATCCACTCATCTATTGAAGGGCATCTGGGTTGGTTCCACAGTCTAGCTATTGTGAATTGTGCTGCTATGAACATTGATGTGGCAGTATCCCTGTAGTACGCTCTTTTAAGGTCTTCAGGGAATAGTCTGAGAAGGGCAATAGCTGGGTCAAATGGTGGTTCCATTCCCAGCTTTCCTAGGAATCTCCATACAGCTTTCCAAATTGGCCACACAATTTGCAGTCCTACCAGCAATGTATAAGAGTACCCTTTTCCCCACATCCTTGCCAGCACTTTTTGTTGTTTGACTTCATAATGGCAGCCAATCTTACTGGAGTGAGATGGTATCTTAGGGTGGTTTTGATTTGCATTTCTCTGACTGCTAGAGATGGTGAGGTTTTTTTCATGTACTTGTTGATTGACTGTATGTCCTCCTCTGAGAAGTGTCTGTTCAGGTCTTTGGCCCATTTGTTGATTGGGTTATTTGTTTTCTTATTATTTAATTTTTTGAGTTCTTTGTATACTCTGGATATTAGGGCTCTATCTGAAGTGTGAGGAGTAAAAATTTGTTCCCAGGATGTAGGCTCCCTATTTACCTCTCTTATTGTTTCTCTTGCTGAGAAAAAACTTTTTAGTTTGAGTAAGTCCCATTTGTCGATTCTAGTTATTAACTCTTGTGCTATGGGTGTCCTATTAAGGAATTTGGAGCCCGACCCCACAATATGTAGATCAGAGCCAACTTTTTCTTCTATCAGGCGCAGAGTCTCTGATTTGATATCAAGCTCTTTGATCCATTTTGAGTTAACATTTGTGCATGGCGAGAGAAAGGGATTCAGTTTCATTTTGTTGCATATGGATTTCCAGTTTTCCCAGCACCATTTGTTGAAGATGCTATCCTTTCTCCATTGCATGCTTTTAGCCCCTTTATCAAATATAAGATAGTTGTAATTTTGTGGATTGGTCTCTGTGTCCTCTATTCTGTACCATTGGTCCACCCGCCTGTTTTGGTACCAGTACCATGCTGTTTTTGTTACTATTGCTCTGTAGTATAGTTCGAAATCTGGTATCGCTATGGCGCCTGACTCACACTTCCTGCTTACAATTGCTTTTGTTATTCTGGGTCTTTTGTTTTTCCATATGAATTTCATAATTGCTTTATCTATTTCTACAAGAAATGCCCTTGGGATTTTGATTGGCATTGCATTAAACCTATAGAGAACTTTGGGTAAGTTAGTTCTGCCTATCCATGAACAGGATATATTTTTCCATCTTCTAAGGTCTACTTCTATTTCTCTCTTTAGGGTTCTGTAGTTTTCATTGTATAAATCTTTCACCTCTTTTGTTAGGTTGATTCCCAAGTCTTTTATTTTTTTTGAGGATATTGTGAATGGGGTGGTTGTCCTCGTTTCCATTTCAGAAGATTTGTCGCTGATATACAGGAATGCCTTTGATTTATGTGTGTTGATTTTATATCCTGCCACTTTGCTGAATTCATTTATTAACTCTAGTAGTTTCTTTGTAGACCCTTTTGGGTCTTTTAGATATAATATCATATCATCTGCAAATAGTGATAATTTAAGTTCTTCTTTTCCTATTTTTATGCCTTTAATTTCCTTCATCTGTCTAATTGCTCTGGCCAGTGTTTCGAGAACTATATTGAATAGAAGTGGTGATAGAGGGCATCCCTGTCTTGCTCCAGATTTTAGAGGGAATGCCTTCAATTTTTCTCCATTCAGAATAATGCTAGCCTGAGGCTTAGCATATATAGCTTTTACGATGTTGAGGTAAGATCATTTTATCCCTAGTTTTTCTAGTATTTTGAACATAAAGGGATACTGTACTTTGTCGAATGCTTTTTCTGCATCTATTGAGATGATCATGTGGTTCTTATCTTTAAGTCTATTGATGTGGTGAATAACATTTATTGATTTCCGTATATTGAACCAGCCTTGCATCCCAGGGATGAATCCTATTGATCATGGTGCACTGCTTTTTTGATATGCTTTTGTATTCAATTCGCCAGGATTTTACTGAGGATTTTTGCATCTATGTTCATTAGAGATATTGGTCTGTAGTTTTCTTTCTTTGAAGTGTCTTTGTCTGGTTTCGGGATCAGGGTGATGTTGGCCTCATAGAATGAATTTGGAAGATCTCCTTCTTTTTCTATTTCTTGAAATAACTTGAAAAGTATTGGTATTAATTCTTCTTTGAAGGTTTTGTAAAACTCCGCTGTATACCCATTCGGCCCAGGGCTTTTCTTGGTTGGTAGTCTTTTTGATGGCTTCTTCTATTTCCTCCTTTGTTATCGGTCTGTTTAAATTGTGTGTATCTTCCTGACGCAATCTGGGCAAATCATATGACTTAAGAAATTTATCGATATTTTCACTGTCTTCTATTTTATTGGAATATAGGTTTTCAAAATAATTTCTAATTATCTTCGGTATTTCTGTAGTGTCCGTTGTGATATTGCCTTTTTCATCCCATATGTTGGTAATCTGAGTTCTCTCTCTTCTTCTCTTTGTTAGCATGGCTAAGGATCTGTCGATCTTATTTATTTTTTTGAAGAACCAACTTTTAGTTTTATCAATTTTTTCAATGTTTTTTTTTTGTTTCAATTTTGTTGATTTCCACTCTGATTTTAATTATTTCTTGCCTTCTACTACATTTGCTGTTGTTTTGCTCTTCCTTTTCTAGGGTTTTGAGATGAAGTGTGAGTTCATTTATTTGTTGGTTTTTTCTTTTATTGAGGAATGAACTCCAGGCACTGAATTTCCCTCTTAAAACTGCTTTCATTGTGTCCCATAGATTCCGATATGTTGTGTCTGTATTTTCATTTATCTCTAAGAATTTTTTGATTTCCTCCTTTATGTCTTCTGTAACCCATTGATCATTCAGTAACATATTGTTCATTTTCCAGGTGATGCAGGATTTTTCCTTCCTTCTTTTATCATTGATTTCCAGTTTCATTCGATTATGATCAGATAAGATGTGTGGTATTATCTCCACACCTTTATATTTACTAAGAGTTGCCCTATGGCATAATATATGGTCTATCTTTGAGAAGGATCCATGTGCTCCTGAGAAGAATGTGTATCCCCTTGATGATGGTTGATATATTCTATATATGTCGGTTAAGTCTAGGTTATTAATTGTGTTATTGAGTTCTATAGTTTCTTTATTCAGCTTTTGTCTGGTGGATCTGTCCAATGGAGAGAGCGGTGTGTTGAAGTCACTGATAATTATTGTGTTGTGGTCTATTTGACTCTTGAACTTGAGGAGAGTTTGTTTTATGAACATTGCAAGCACCATTGTTTGTTGCATACATATTGATAATTGTTATGTCTTGTTGGTGGATGTTCCTTTTAACAGTATGTAGTGGCCTTCTTTATCCCTTTTTATTAACTTAGGTTTAAAGTTCATTTTATTCGATATGAGTATGGCCACTCCTGCTTGCTTCTGAGGACCATATGAATGGTATGATTTTTCCCAGCCTTTCACCTTCAGCCTGTGTATGTCTTTTCCTATCATATGAGTCTCCTGAAGGCAGCATATTGTTGGATCTGTTTTTTTAATCCAGGTTACTAGTCTATGTCTCTTGATTGGTGAATTTAAGCCATTAATATTTAAGGTTACTATTGAAATACAGTTTGTACTTCCAGTCATGTTTATTTATTTATTTATTTTAGTTTGGCTCGTTTTTCCTTTTTGGTTATATTTTTTGTTCTTCCCTTTACTGAGTTACCTCCCAATGTTAGTTTTGGGTGCTGTTTTTCAATTCCTCTTCTTGTAGTATTTTACTCAGAATGCCTTGCAGTGCTGGTTTTCTGCCTGCAAATTCTTTTAACTTTTGTTTATCGGAAATATTTTAATTTCATTGTCAAATCTGAAGCTTGATTTTGCTGGATACAGTATTCTTGGTTGGAATCCATTATTTTTCAGCGTTTGAAATACGTTGTTCCAGGATCTTCTTGCTTTCAATGTCTGTGATGAAAAATCAGCCATTAACCTAATTGGTTTACCCCTGAATGTAATCTGCCTTCTTTCTCTCGTAGCTTTTAATATTCTCTCCTTGTTATGTATGTTGGATATCTTCATAAATATGTGTCTTGGAGTTGGTCTATTTTGGTTTTGTATGTTTGGGGTCCTGTAGGCTTCCAGGATTTGGCAATCCATTCCATCTTTCATATCTGGGAAGTTTTCTAGGATTATTTCATTCAATAGGTTGTTCATTCCTTTGGTTTGAACCTCTATGCCTTCTTCTATCCCAATGACTCTCAAGTTTGGTTTTTTTATAACATCCCATATCTCTTGGATAGATTGCTGGTGATTTTTTACCATCCTTTCTGTGTTGATTATATTCTTTTCAAGTTGATACACTTTGTCTTCATTATCTGATGTTCTGACTTCTATTTGATCTAGTCTATTTGTAATATTCTCCTTTGAGTTTTTAATTTGGTTTATGGTTTCCTGCATTTCTAGGATTACTGTTTGATTTTTTTTGTTAAATCTCTATCTCCTGGTATAGCTCATTCTTTGCCATTTGAATTTACCTATTTAATTCATTTTCAAAGTATACTTTCATAGTTTGGACTTGCTGTCTAAAGTCTTCTCTAAGATTCCGTTCCATCTGAGTAAGGTATGCCTTGAGTTCTTTCTCTGACCATTTTTCTGAAGCCTCTAGGTGCTCCTGTGAATTTAAGTTATCCTGCATTGTTTGTAATTCTTTTTTCCCTTGTTTTTTCATGGTGCTCACATTGCTTTCCAACTCTGTTTGACTGTTGTGTTTCTGTTTTCTTCTTTAAATTTGTTTTGGTTTTTATAGTTCCAATATCTCTCCTTTGTGTTGGGAGACAATGTTTAGAGATGTTGGATTTAATTGTGATTTAAGGTAAATTCATTAGCTTCATTAGAGGCCTACAGAATTTGATGGCATGTATAGAATTGAGGTTTGAACTTAGGATTTTATGTTGGGGTCGGGCGCTTTGATGGTATGGAGGTTAGTATATGTTAGCTTCTTTGGGGTGGGGTTGTTCAAATGCAGGCAGATATTAACAAGAGAATAGACAGGAGTACTTGGGGGTAGTTAAGGGCTTAGGCGGACTATGGAAATATTTGTAGTATTCATCTATTTGCATTTAGTAAGTTGTATGTAATCTAGGTGGTCATGCTTAAAAGGAAAGATGGGGAAAAGGTAAAGAAGTAAACCAAGAAAGAGAGAGGGAGAGAGGAAAGAAAGAGAAAAGAATAGAAAAGAAAAGGAAATGATAATAAAAAATAAAATGCAGTAAAATAGAAATTACATTTAAAAAAATAATAGTATAACTGTAGAAAAGAAAAAAATTAAAATTTTTAAAAAAAATTAAAAGAAAAAAGGGACACTGTTAGGCTTCTATTTTCTTCGCTTCCAGTAGGTGGTGCTGTGCCTTCCGGGCCAAGATTTTGCACTCCGGCTGTAGGAAACAGTCCATGTGAGGCTGTTCCCTCCTCCCCCCACTGGTGTCTCTCAAAACCTGTTAGCTTAGGTTAATTCCTGGTTTCTAGTCCCCTGGCTTCTCCTGTCAGCCAGGTCTATCCCCGTGTGATACTTCTTGGCAGTTCAAACTACACTCTGTGCCTGCAGTTTCCAGGACGTGGAGCCGCAGCTTTTGGGAACCTTATTGTTTTGACTCCCTCCGCTAGCCCCTCCTCCTAGAGCTGGCGAAACAGGTTTCGTTTTCGCCGCTGGTGGGAGGGAGGAGTTGGGGGTCAGGTGCCTTTGCCTTTCCCCCACGCCTTTACTCACGCTCACTCTGTTAATCACGCCCCCAGAAAGCAGGGGAGAGATTTTATGTGATTTCCCTGCTGTATGGAAGATGGTCTTAATGTCACAGACCTGTTCTATCACTGAATGAGCTGCAATCAGTCGAAAACTGGCGATGGTGACGTCAGCTCTCCAAGATGGTGGCCCCTGGCTTCCTTGGTGGTCTGACCGGTGTGGAGAACTGAACTGGACTGCTTCCTTCCCCCATCTCAAACCCAGAATTCAGCACTGAGCACAGTGAGGGAACAGCCGGCAGGAGCCTGTAGAATCAGCAGCGCCATATCTTTGCATTGCTAGCTCACCATTTCCCGTCGCGCGCCACAGTCTCTAGCAGCAGGGAGAGTCACTGAATAAGCAGCTTGACTCTCCATGCGGACAAATCGCTCGTGGTTGAGCCCCAGTAACCAATCCTCGGGCGATGGAAATCCTTCCTCTAGGTTTTAGTGCACCCCAATTTTGCTGGAAATTCCTAACAAGATAGCTTTTAGCCGTTCTAACTTGTCATTCACCCGCACAGTGACGTGGTACACGGGGGTGATGCACTCCATTCGCTGCCATCTTCCCTTCGCCTGGAAGACTTTTGATTAAACACCAAGAATTTTCATTCTAATTATAGAAAATATAAACTTTGTGAGAGTTTAGACTCAAGTGTGAGAGCATAGTTTTAGCTAAAAGGAAAATTTTTTATTGTTTCAAACTATTGAGAATCTTCAAAGACATTGTTTTACTGAATTTAAGGGCTACAATCTCTGATTCAGAACATTCAGCAAATATGTTAATTAAAAGATACTCTTTTGCCCACAAGTAGTATTAATTTCTTTTTAAGTTTTTTTTAAAAAAATTAGTTGTATATAGTTAGAATACCTTTATCTTATTTATTTTTATGCATTGCTAAGGACTGAACCCAGTGCCTCACATATGCTAGGCAAGTGCTCTACCACTGAGCTACAACCCCAGCCTCAGTATTAATTTCTTAATGAAATATCCTAAGAATTACATGGCTTAAGTGATTTGCCCACATGCACAGATTCAAAGATTCAGACACCAATACTAGCCCAGAAAACTCAGCTATTAGAAGTCTCCTATTAATTTGGTTATTTGTTTATAAGTTTTAAAATTCTGTCTCCCTCTCCTCAAAAGTTTGCTAAAAGAATGGACTTGTTCTGACAGAGAATTTTGAATCAGGGATTTCTGAAAGTGGAAAGGTACCATAATCTATGTCAGAAACAAGTTGAGGGGCTGGGGTTGTGGTTCAGTAGTAGAGTACTTGCCTAGTATAGGAGAGGCGCTGGGTTGGATCCTCAGCACCACATGAAAATAAATAAATTAAATAAAGGTGTTGTGTTCATCTACAACTAAAATTTAAATAAAAATAATTTTATTAAGAAACAAGTTGAAGCATAACTTTCAAGTTATGACATGGTGAACAATGGCATAAATTTACACCTTCGGCTTTTGCTTTTGATTTTTTAACTTTAAAATTTTTGTTAAAACAGAGTTGATATGTAAACTGGTTTTCAAATTTTTGTAGCAAAGGACACACAGATCATTCCAAGTGATTTCTATTGTCATCTGTCCAGTCTTGCCACTTCTTGTTCAACATTTTACTGGAGGTTCTAGCCAGGGCAATTAACAAGAAAATGAAATAAAAGACATCCAAGTGTAAGAAGAGGAAGTAAAACTTTCTGTTCAAGGATGACATGCTATTGAATGCAAGGAATTCACTAATGAATTACCAAATAACCAAATAAACAAGATCAGTGAACATTCAGGGTATAAGATCATCATATGAAAATCAATTATATATGTAGACACTAGTAATGAACGGTCTGAAAATAAAATTAAAAAGACAATTTCATTTATCATAACATAAAAAAGAATAAAATACTTGTAATAAATACCACAAGAGAAGCATGATACTTTGACACCAAAAACTACAAAATATTGTTGAAAGAATTAAAGAGACTTAAAAGAAATGGAAGGACATTCTATGTTCAAAGATTAAAATAGTTCATATTGTTAAGGTGGCAGTCCTCCCAAAGTGATCTACACATACAATGTTGTCCCTAACAAAACCACAGCTATTTCAGTGACATGCTAAAACATGCACAAACCTTGAGATATATGCTAAGTGAAAGAAGTCAGACACAAACATTATGATTTCAGACATGTGATTTCATAATTCAGTGATAGAGTGTAGAGGTTCTGACTGTGGCGATGTACAAGGCAGCGTTCCTCTGGTGAGCAAATTTCTGGGGAGGGCGGTAACAGGTGCCTTGTTTCCCACAGTTGGAATATTTTGCAGTCTTTCCCAGGCACTCTTGAGATAACCAATGCATGGTTGGCCAGAGCACCCATCTAATCCTAAGCAAAACATCTTACATTGTGACCAAATGTAACCTATTGATATAAATAAAACCAACAGCTCAGACAAGCAGCCATTTTGCCACTTATTTGCAGTAGAGCATGTGCTTCACATGTGTAATGCCCTGGGCTTGTTTTCTATACCTTCCAAAAAAGCAAAACAAAACCCAAATGTTCAGAATATGCATATCCATAGAAACAGTTGTTGGCCAGGGCTAGAGAATGGAAGTCATTGATAATGGTTTAGGCTTTCTTTTTGCGGTGATATGAATGTTCTAAAAGTAGATAGTGATAATGGTTTTATAATTCTGTTAAATATATTAAACACCATTAAATTATACTTTAAAATAATAAATTTTATATACGTGAGCTATTTATTTTTCTTTCTTTGAGACAGTGTCTTGCTATGTTGTCTAGGCTGGCTTCAAGCATCAAGACTCAAGTGATCTTCTTGCCTCAGCCTTCCAAGTAGCTGGAACTATAGGCATGAATCACCCACCACACCTGGATATACATGTTATTTCTGAATAAAACTGTGTGTGTGTGTGGTGCTGGGGATTGAACCCAGGCCCTTGTACTTGCAAGGCAAGTACTCTACCAACTGAGCTATATCCCCAGCCCCTGAATAAAACATATTTAAACAGTTTGATGAAACTAAATTTTATTAGCAAAAAAAAAAAAATAAATAAAATATATATATATATATATATATATATATATATATATATATATATCCTCTTGCCTGTGAGTCACCAGGATGCCAGGATGAGAGTGGTCTGAGGAGTGGTCCCCTAAAAGGGAGGTAGACCTCAACTCAGGTAATGAAGGTCCTTGACATTGTCAGAGAAAGGAATATAAGGATGAGTCAAAGTGAGGCACAATTTGAATTTATTGAGAGAAAGAAAGAAGTCCACACTCAGAGGTAGTATAGGGTGTGGGTATTGGAGAGGATGTGTTAATTTCACCTTATCAAGGCCTATTTATACATGTAAGATCATAGTGCAGGGACATGATCTAAGAGATGTTTTTAGTTCTACTTTGTGTTATTATGTGGCCATGTTGACTCTTACTGGGATGCAGGTCATTTACTGATAGGTTGACCATTACCAGGACAGGGTAGGGGGTCATTTTCTTCTTTGATTATTCCACTTTGTGAATTTAGACTGTACCTAATTGTGCATCTGTGGAAACTGTAGTGATCAGGCATTTGAAAATGACTTTTAAATCTGGACTTTAAATCCATGCAAAAGCAGACTTCATATCTGAACTTTGAATCATGACCACTCTTGTTTCTTCCTTTCTACCTATGTCTTCTATCCTACCTCATGTGTCCATGCATAATTCTTTCATTGATCAAATTTCTCTGATTCCAAAAGCAATTCAAGTTGGTATAGTCATAAAACAAAACAAAAATTAAATTAATTTTTCAAATGAGGTGTTTTTTGGAGGAGTGTTGGGGGTGTAACTTAGTGATAAAATGATTACCTAGCATGCATGAGGCCCTGGGTTCCATCTCCAGAAGAGAAAAACAAGTGTTTTGGTTTTTTTTTTCCACAAATATTTTGTCAGCATTTTAGTCCTTAGCAAGGTTTTTATTTTTATTTTTGTTTTCTTTTTGGTGGTACTGGGGATCAAACTCAGGGGCATTCTTCTACTGAGCTGCATCTGCAACCCTTTATTATTTTTGAAACAGGGTCTTGCTGAGTTGCTGGAGCTGGCCTTGAATTTGGAATTCTTCCTGCCTCAGCCTCCCAAATTGCTGGGATTACAGCTATGAGCCACTGCACTTGGCTCCTTGGCAAGGATTTCTGTGCATGGTTATTCATTCATCATTATACTTGAATTATGACCCTATTATAGATTTCTAAATGAACATGTAAAAGACAACTGGATTGCTTTTAGCACTTTAATAGTTGCTATTTATTTTTATTATTATTATTGGAGAGAGTCAAGAAAGGAGAAGCAATTCTTTAGCTCTTCATCAGACATTCTTGTTTCTCCTGCTCCCAACCCCCAGACTGGTGGTTGAACTCAGGGGCATTTCATTAATAAGGTTCATCCCTGTTCTTTTTATTTAAGACAGAATCTTCCTAAATTCTAGAAGGTCTCAATAAATTGCTGAGTTACTAAGGCTGGCCTCAAACTTGCCGTCCTCCTGCCTCAGCCTCCTGCATCACTGGATTACTAGTGCCTGGCTTCTAGCTGCTTTTGAAATGAGGCTGTCACCACTAAATTTGACTTTCATGAAATATGTAAATTCTGATCTCTGTTGCTTCACCCCACAAAAGGTAAAATAAAATTGCTCCAAGGATATGAACAATCGGCTCCAGAGAGGAAACTTCCCTTACTGTTTCCCTACCTGCCCTCCTGCCCCACCCTAAATTAATCCCACCACCAAAACTCCTCCCAAGACCTGGCTCTGCTAAGGCCCTAAAAAACCCAGAGCCTCACAGTGGCCCACCGCCATTCCCTACCTACAAGATGTGCCCTTCCAGTGCTGAATAAAGCATCACTGGTCTATGAGGTCTCCCTCCATTTTCTTTTTCTTTTTGTATTCTCTTTTGTGTGCTTTCACTGCTTACCCAGAGCAGTTGCTGGAAGAAAAATTTTAAACTAAATAAAATAGCCAGGTAGGGTGCTGCACACATGCAATCCCAGTGACTGGGGAGGCTGATGCAGGAGGATCAAAAGTTCAGTTTCAGCAATTTAGTGAGACCTTAAGAAACTTGGTGAGATCTTGTGTCAAAATATAAGGGCTGGGGATGTAGCTCAGTGTTTAAGTGTTCCTGGGTTCAATCCTTGGCACCAAAAAACAAAACAAAACAAACGAAATACAACAAACAACAAAGAAACCCTAAATGAAACAGGTAGGAGGGGAAAGTTAAGGAAATCACAAGTAGAACACGAAGACAAAATTGGAAAACGAGTTAAAATGAGAATATAGGTAGTTCCATGTTCTAATAGCAGCTTTGTTTGCTAAACAGGTAGATTAAAAAAAAAAAAGAGTCTTCCTCACCCATATTCGCATAAAGGCTTAAAAAATAGTATAAAATTCATTATTGTGACAATTTAAACATACGCATGATACAACTAACTGTGTGTTAGAAATGTGGTAGTTGTTCACCACATTTGGGATGTACCATACTTTTTTAAAACTTAAAAATATTTTTCACAATATATTACCCCAAGCCAGGTTGGGGTTCTGCAGGTGACACACACACTTCACAAATGTTCTAAGAACTTGCTGTTGTTAGAGATGGTGAAGGCCAAAGTCACACAAAGCAGCTCGGTGAATTTCATGCTATAGATATTTCTGAGAAAAGCACAGAAGTTCCCTGTAGATCACTGCCCCTTCAAGTGTGGTCCCTGAAACAACAGCCTGAGTCATCTAGGAGCTTCTCTGAAATGTAGGCTCTCAGGCCACATTCTGGATGAAAATTTGCATTTTAACAAGATCACCAAGTAGTGAACTTTAGAATTTGAGGAGTGCTAGTGTTGGATACTCCTGCTACTTTGAAACTAAACCCTAACCAACTCTTAGCTCCCCATGTATGCAGCAATCATAAAGAAAGGTGGGGTGGAGTGGGGAAAGTTTGGAAGAATAATAAATTTAGCATTGGTCAGGGACAGCTTTTATTCTGAGACCAGCAGAAGTCACGGCAATCAGCCAACCCAAGCATTTGGAAACAGCTTCATCACCTTTAGTGTCATAGAAAATTTTTTCTATTAAAATCCCCACCTAGTAGGAGACTAATCACCAAAATTTGAGAATAAGGACTATAAAAAATACAATATCAATAAGAGTCTGGTAAATATGCTATGCTTAATCTTTTAAAGAGAATACTAGGTAGCTGTAAAATGAGAAAGTACTTTTTATTTTAGTAAGGAAAAAATCTCCAAGGCTTTCTATTCAAACATTGAACAAACATCTGAAAGTAGCAGATTTTACAGATATTTGTGCTAAAAAGAGGGAAATAGTATACTGCTATCTAGTTGGATGTATATGCATAAAGAACTCTGGAGAAAATACTCAAGAGTGTATTTTAATAAACATAAGTTGATAACAATGGTTATATTTGGGGCTGGGCAATATAACAAGGGGGATATGTTAACCTTTGGTAATGAGGAAAACATTCTATGCTTTGTGGTGGTGGTGATATGGGCATATTGCAGTTGTCCCATTTAAAGAATGAGGGGTTGGGACAGAACTCAGTGGAGGAACACATACTTAGCATGAGTGAGGCTCAGATTCAATCTCCAGCACCAATAAATAAACATTAAAGAATGCACCTTAAAAATGGGTATGTTTCAATATTAATTTAAAAAGATGATAACAAAATCATCAATTCTTTTACTTCCACTCCTCTTTCCATTGCTCTCTCTGACATTCACAGTGCTAAGACTCAGAGATAGCTAATGTGCACTACTATACATTACACACTTATGTATACAATTTCACGAGGAAATATTTGATCATGTGGATATTCTATACCAGAACTTGTTTATCCTCTCACCTGCTAACAGATAGGAGTGTTATTTCTAGATCATTATCAGTTGAATCTGCCACGTATAGTTATGTACTAGACTTGAACGCATTCAGTTCTCTAGGGAGAGTAGCTGAAATGGAATGGATGAGTCACATGTAGTGTATGTTGGCTTATCACTAGATAACTTTGGCGGGGGGGGTGGTTGGGAGAAGAACCCAGGCTCTTGTGTAATTCCAGGCAAGCAGTCTACCACTGATCTACATTCCTATACTTTTTTCCTATTTTTGAACTACAGAAATAATTAACTATTCAAAAATTAAACTAACTGCTGTGGACTGAATGTTTGTGTCCCCTCAAAATTCATATGTTGTAGCATGCAGCGGCCCACACCTGTAATCCCAGTGACTGGGAAGGGTGAGGCAGGAGGACCATAAGTTCAAAGCCGGCCTCAATAACTCAGTGAGACCCTGCCTCTAAATAAAAAAACATAAAAAAGGGCTGGGGATGTGGCTCCATGGTTAAGCGCCCCTGGGTTTGATCACTGGTTCAAAAAAAAAAAAAATCACAGTTGAGGTCTAATTCCCCAGATGGGATATTAGGAAATGGGACTTTTGGAGGGTGATAGAGATTAGTACTCTTACAAAAGAGACTTCAGAAAACTCCCTCACCCTTTCTGCTGAGTGAGGTTATAGTCAGAAGATGGCAAGAGGCAACCTTCACCAAACCCCAATTCTGTTCTTGCCTTGATCTGGAATTTCTCAGCCTCCAGAACAGAGGAAATGAATTTCTGTTGTGAATAAGCCACCCAGTCTATAGTGATATGTTAGAGCAAGCCAAATAGACTAAGACATTAATAAAAAGAAAAATATATATATTATCTTTTTTGTTTGTTTAATTTTGAGGCAGAATCTTGCTAAATTGCCCAATCTGTCCTCAAATTTGAGATCCTCCTGCCTCCACCTCCTGGATTACTGGGATTACTGGCATGTATCACTGTGCTTGGCATAAATTTCATTCTTTTGAAAATAATATGAATTTACTATAACTGAATCTTGATACCTTGATTGAGGTATGGAGAAAAGAGACTTTAAAAGAACTGATGGTTATCTTATCATCTTTATTACTGTTATGGAGGAATACATTAATCAAATACAATGTGGCCATTTTTAGTATATAGTTCTTTAAATTTGACAAATGTAATATACCCACATCACCACAATCAGGAAACATGGTTTTTTTTCCACCCAAAAGTTTTACTTTGACCCTATCTCCAGACCCTATCCCTAGACTCACTCCAGCCTCAGACAAACACTGATCTGCTTTTTATCACTATAGATTAGATTTGTCTTTCTACATTTTCATATATGAAAGAAGTCAGGCCAGGGCTGGTGGCACATCCCTGTAATCCCAGCAGGTCAGTGGGCTGAGACAGAAGGATCATGAGTTCAAAGCCAGCCTCAGCAATTCCAAGGTCTCAACTCAGTGAGACCCTGTCTCTAAATAAAATATAAAATAGGATTGGGGATGTCTCTGTGGTTGAGTATCCACAAGTTCAACCCCCAGTACAAAGAAGAGGAAGAAGAGAAAGAGGAAGAAGAAGAAGAAGAAGAAGAAGAAGAAGAAGAAGAAGAAGAAGGAGAAGGAGAAGGAGAAGGAGAAGGAGAAGGAGAAGGAGAAGGAGAAGGAGAAGGAGAAGGAGAAGAAGAAGAAGGAGACATCAGACAGCCTTGTATTTTTTTGAGTAGGGCTTCTCCCATTTAATGTATAATTTTTGGTTCAAGCATGTGGATGCATCTCATCACTAGTAGTTTTCTATCCTATGGATACACTGGATCAGAATTTGTTTATCCCGTCACCTACTTATAGACACGTATGTTGTTTCTACCTTTGAGTATATATAAATAAATCTGCCATGAACAGTCATAAATAATATTTTCATGAACATGTTTTTACTTCTCTAGAAAAAGTACCTTGAAGAAGAATGGCTGAGTCAGTCATGTGGCAAGTGTATGTAAAGCTCCATAAGAAACACCAAACTTTTTTCCAAAATAATTAGAACATTTTACCTCCTGTCACGCATGTATGAGCATTCCAGTTGTTCCATGTGGTCATCAACATTTCATATAGTTGGCCTTTTTAAAATAAACTTTATATATGTATATGTATATAGATATATTGATATATTCAGTTGCAGGTGGACACAATACCTTTACTTTATTTTTATGTGGTGCTGAGGATTGAACCTAGTATTTCACATGTGGTAGGCATGCATTCTATCACTGAGCCACAACCCCAGTCCCTGGTCAACCTTTTTCTAATAAGGCAATTTATTAACTCAGCAAAATTTGTTCTAGTGCTAACTGCCAGCCCCCTCTTAGTTGCTTACCACCAAAAGGCTCACTGTTTTGTATGCACCCCTTCAGCTTGAAATACCCACATCCTGTCCTCTATAGAGTGAGTTCTTTGGGGTGAGTTTTGAAGCTCTCTTCCTCTGGCCTGCCTCTCTGTCTCAGCACAATCCTAGTCTACCAGTGGAAAAATAAAGGGAAGAGCAGTGGCTTGCGTCCCTCTTAAGGACAGCCTGGCTTTATAAGCAGGGTGCTAGGTTGAGCTGGCTGCCTCTTGTCTTCTTGGCATACCCATTCCATGGGCAATTGGGGCAAAGGTGACTGATTTGGTCAGCTATGATCAGGAAGCAGAGAGCGATTTCTCACTAGGCACAAATATATGCCTAAAGCCATGTCCCCAATGCCCCACGTCCATCAGCCACACCCCACCTGCCTTCAGTTACCACTTAATTAATCCCATCAGGTGATCGATTCACAGATTGGGTTCAGGCTGTCTTAAGCCAGTCATTTCTTCTTGGAACTCCTTGCATTATCTCATATATGAGATTTTGGGGGACACCTCACATCCAAATCGTAGCAGTGATGATGTCTGAGGACTCAGCCTGCCACAATCAGTGTAGAGCCTCCACTTATGAATGAGTCAAGGATGGGAAGGTGAATGAGGCCCTTTACTACGTGGCTTCACTCCCCTGGATTCTAGCCTCTGTGACACAGAGCAAGTAGACAGGGATGAGAAACGCTGGCAACCTATCCTTCCAGGGAGACACTGTGGTCATTGACAGGGAGGTGGGGGGATAAGGAGCTTTATCTTTTAGGTCACACGTTCCTGGAGTGGAGCATCTGTCATGCTAAGCTGGAGTTGAGGGGAGAAAGAGTAGTGTCATGCTGCAAGTGCCATAGACACTTTTACTGTATTCACTTAGGACAATTGTTAGAGACTTTAAGTAGTTGTTATAGTAGTTTTGTAAAAATTTTCACCAGTTATGATGGATCCACAGAGCTACTTACCCCTTCATTCTAGAAGTATTGCTGAAATATTACTGGTTTGTGCCTTTGATTTACATACCCTTGATCAGTAATAATGGTGGGTATTTTTTTTTACATCATCCTGGGCCATTTGCACCAGTCTGTGCCTGTTTGCCTTCAGACCCCATGCCTCAATATTTTCCTGTCTGCACTGCAGAGGGTCCTGGTCCTCTGTAGGTTCTATTTCCCATTCTCCAATGCCTGATGGATTCTGGATGAGTATGGATAATGGGAGACACTAAAGAAAAGAAGGGATGGAGACGCCAGTGATTTCTCCCTTCCTTTATCTACCTTAGGCTTCACCTGCTTTTGCTCCAGTTCTGGCTGTGTCTGACCACCATGACTCCTGCCTTCACTGGGTAGTGCAGCATATTCTCCTACCTGAGGATGGATCAGGAATGGACTGTGCACTCTGGCAATTGTCCTCCCTGTCCCCATTTGCTTCTCAACAATCCTGCCCCTTGTGTATTCAGTGCCTTGCAATAAGTTCCTTCTGTTACAAATACCTGGCACAGTGTCTGTTTTTTTTGGTCAGACCTTGACTGAGACAGCATTAATGCCTCCCTTTTTGTTAAATCTTTCTTTATTTTGCTTATTTTCCCCATATTCTTCTGCCCCTATTTTCTTCTTGGTTTTTTAAGAGTCCTTCACATTTTATCTACTACTTCTTCCTTGATTGTATTAGAAATATCTTCTCTCAGTTTTTGATTTATCTTTTCATTCTTGTTTATGGTGTCATATTTAACAGTTCTTAAATTCAAAGAAGTAGTTTACTTTTAAAATACATTTTATCTTTTGCTTGTTTTTAGTGCTGGAGATTGAACTCAGGGCCTTGTGCATGCTAAGCCCATGCTGTACCACTGAGCTACATCCCCAACCAAAAATATGTATTCATGATGTTTTGCACCTGAAGGCATCCCTCCTAAACCTTTCTAAGTAATATAGTCTCCTAAATCCAAAAGTTTCTTGTTTTACATTTAAATTATAAAGTAAGTTGAACTATCTTTATTGTTCAGTATGAAGTGGGTTCAATTTAATTTGAAAATTTTTCCTTTTCTTCACTGAACTTATAGTTCCCATACTTACAGGATTTATTTCTGGACATTCTATTTATTTTTATAGACCTTTTATCCATGTAACTATCATGATTAAAAGGTTGAAGTTAATAAAGAATGTTTTCTTTTACTTTTAGGAATTAAAATCTGACCAAGCTTCCCATAAGCTTATACCTGTCAATACCATTTTTAGCTCTCAAGTGAATAATTACTGAAATGATCATAAAAGTGAATTGCCTACATGAAAATTTTTAAAAATGCAAAGGGAAATATCTATCTAGAAAAGCATATGCATTCCAAAAGTATGATTACTCTCATCTGAAATTTCCTAATGTCATCCAGGTCTATTCAGATTTATCGAAGCTTTTAATAGTAGACTGGCTAGAGTGTTCCAGAATAACTGGTATGATTACAAATCATTTGGCAAGACCAACAAGAAGATATGAAGGCTGGATAATACATTAAGAACTTTTGAAACTCCAAGGTATTTTATTTATACTTCTCTTAGTTTACTTTTCTGTTCTTAGTAGATGTTAAGAAATTTTAAAAGTACAAACTAAAAAATCATGCTTATACAATCAATAAAGATATATCCAACCTAGAAAATACTATAAATCAAATGGACCTAACAGACATCTATAGAATATTTTGCCCCAAAACAGCTGAATTCACCTTCTTCTCAGCAGCTCAAGGAACCTTTTTCAAAACTATATTCTATGTACAATATAAGTCTTAGGAAATACAAAAGAATTGATATAATCCCATGCATTCTATCAGACCATAATGGAATCAAACTGAAATTAACAGTAAAAAAATAATAGAAACCACATAAATATAGGAGATTCAACAATATTTTTAAATGAAGAATGGATCAAAGAAGAAATGAGACAAGAAATTTTTAGAAACAAATGATACAAAATATCAAAATCTCTGGGACAGTATGAAACCAGAACTAAGAGGAAAATTCATTGCATTGAGTGCTTACATCAAAGAGAGAGAGAGAGAGAGTGAGAGAGAGAGTGAGAGAGAGATCCCAAATAAATAATACTTCACCGCAAAGCCTTAGAAAAAGAAGAACAAGATAACACCAAAGTCAGCAGAAGACAAAAAAGAATAAGAATCAGTGCTGAAATTAATGAAATTGAGAACTTAAAAAAATAAGATCAACACGACAAAGAGTTGGTTCTTTGGAACAATAAATAAGATTGATAAACCCTTAGCCAAATTAATCAAGAGAAATAGAAGACCCAAGTCAACAAGATTAGAAATGAAAAAGGAGATATTATCACAGACAATTCTAGAATTCAGAAGATCCTTAGAAACTATTTTGAAATCTTATACTCCAATAAACTGCAAATTCTAGAAGACAATATAGTTCAGTTAGTAAAGTGCTTGCTTTGCATGCACAAGGCCCTGTGTTCCATCCCCACCACCATACACACACACAAAAAAAAAAAAACTTGAAAAAAAATTCTAGAAGACACTGATAGATTTATAGATATGATAACTTGCTCAAACTGAACCAGGAAGATATAGAGGACTTAAACAGACCAATATCAAGTAATGAAATTGAAACAGCAATTAAAAGCCTACCAACAAAGAAAAGCCCAGGATCAGATTGATTGTCAGCAGAGTTCTACCAGATCTTTAAATACGAACTAATCCCAATCTTTCTCAAATTATTACATGAAATGGAAAGGGAATGAACACCCTGCACAAAAGTCAAATTGAAATTTATCAAAGACTTAGAAATTAGATCAGAAACCTTGTAACTGCTAGAAGAAAACTTAGGGTCAACACTCCATCATATTGGTTCAAGTATGCACTTCCTCAGCAAGACCCAGAAACCTCAAGAAATAAACCAAGGGAGATCCAACATGGCGGCGGGCGCGGAGAGATCAAATCTCTGACCTCTTCAGCTGCGCGGGCATAGGGTGTCATAAACCATCTAAATGCTTTTTGCTCAGGATCACTAGGCAATGCTGAGCTGACGTGGATCTGGGGCGAACAGTCTGGGCCCCTCAGAAGACACACCAGGCCCGGATCGGCTGAATTCAAGCTCCTGTTCACCTGTGTCTCGCAGACAAACTGCTGTGACTCAGCACTAAACGATCCCGATGAAACAACTGGTTGGCCCTTCTGAACCTTCAGAGGTTAATACCAACCGAGCCTTCATAGGCAGTGGCCACAGGATTGAGACGGGGCTTGGGAGAGCCAGTCAGGACCCACCTGTTGCATTGGTCACCCGGCAAAGGGAACGAACTGTCACCATTTGCATGGGATACCACCATGGCAGAGAACTGACGTCACCAGAATGTGGCAGAGGAGATAACTTCATTGAAACCAGCGGCGACAGCATCAAATAAATTTATAGGAGTAAACAGTAACTCAGCAGTCAAACAGAAAAAGAAGTAACATGAGCAGCATGAAAAAGCAAGGAAGAAAAGGAGTATAAACAATGCAGGACAACCTAAATATTCAGGAGGACCTAGAGGCATCAGAAAAATGACCAAATAAAGAACTCAAGGAATACCTTAGACAGATGGAATGGAATATTAAAGAGGATATGAGACAGCAAATTCAAACAGTGAAAGAACACATTGAAAATGAATTACATAAACAGATAAAAGAAGCAAATAAGCATCTTTATCAGGAGATAGAGATTATAAAAAAATCAAACAATAATTCTAGAAATGAAGGAAACTATAAACCAAAATAAAAACTCAAATGAGAGTATCACTAACAGAGTGGAGCAAGTAGAAGCCAGAACGTCAGATAATGAAGACAAAATATATCATCTTGAAAAGAGTCTAGCCAACTCAGAAAGGCTGGTAAAATATCACGAGAAAAACATCCAAGAGATATGGGATAACATAAAAAAACCAAACTTAAGAGTCATTGGGATAGAGGAAGGTATAGAGGTTCAAACCAAGAGAAAGAGCAACCTGCTGAATGAAACAATTATAGAAAAACTTTCCAGAAATTAAAAAGGAAACGGATATATAAATTGTCGATGCATACAGGACACTGAGCATACAAAATCACGGTAGACCAACGCCAAGACACATTGTTATGAAGATATCCAATATGCAGATCAAAGCGAAAATATTAAAAGCTACAAGAGAAAGGAGGCAGATTACATTCAGGGGTAAACCAATAAGGTTAACAACGTATTTTTCATCACAGACGCTGAAAGCGAGAAGATCCTGGAACAACGTATTTCAAACACTGAAAGACAATGGATGCCAACCAAGAATTTTGTATCCAGCAAAATTAAGCTTCAGGTACGACAACGAAATAAAAATCTCTCATGATAAACAAAAGTTAAAAGAATTTGCAGCCAGAAAACCAGCACTGCAAAGCATCTTGAGCAAAACACTACATGAGGAAGTACCTCAGTAAAGACAGAGGGCAGGGGGAAAGCTAATCATGGAGAAACAAACTAAATTAAAAATAAAAAAGATAAATAATCAAACATGGCTGGAAGTACAAACCATATATCAATAGTAACTCTAAACGTTAATGGCTTAAACTCTCCAATAAAGCGACATAGGCTGGTAACATGGATTAAAAAAAACAAATCCAACAATATGCTGCCTCCAGGAGACACATCTGAATGGAAAAGACATACACAGGCTGAAGGTGAAAGGTTGGGAAAAAATATACCACGCACACGGTCCTCGTAAGCAAGCAGGGGTGGCCATCCTCATATCAAATAAAATCGACTTCAAGACTAAGTTAATCAAAAGGGATAAGGAAGGACATTATATACTGTTAAAAGGAACCATTCACCAACAAGACATAACAATTATCAATATTTATATATCAAATAAGGGTGCTGCGATGTTCATAAAACAAACTCTCCTCAAGTTCAAGAATCAAATAGACCACAACACAATAATTATGGGTGACTTCAACACACCTCTCTCACCATTGGACAGATCCTCCAAACAAAAGTTGAATAAAGAAACTATACAACTCAATATCACAATCAATAACCTAGACTTAACTGACATATATAGAATATATCAACCATCATCAAGTGGATATACTTTTTTCTCAGTAGCACATGGATCCTTATCAAAAATAGACCATATATTATGCCATAGGGCAACCCTCAGTAAATATAAAGGGGTGGAGATAATACCATGCATTTTATCTGATCATAATGGAATGAAACTGGAAATCAATGATAAAAGAAGGAAGGAAAAATCCTACATCACTTGGAAAATGAACAATATGTTACTGAATAATCAATGAGTTACAGAAGACATAAAGGAGGAAATCAAAAAATACTTAGAGATAAATGAAAATACAGACACAACATATCGGAATCTATGGGACACAATGAAAGCAGTTTTAAGAGGGAAATTCATCACCTCAAGGTCATTCCTCAAAAAAAGGAAAAATCAACAAATAAATGAGCTCACACTTCATCTCAAAGCCCTAGAAAAGGAAGAGCAAAACAACAGCAAATGTTGCAGAAGGCAAGAAATAATTAAAATCAGAGCAGAAATCAACGAAATTGAAACAAAAGAAACTATTGAAAAAATTAACAAAACTAAAAGTTGGTTCTTCGAAAAAATAAATAAGATCGACAGACCCTTAGCCATGCTAATGAAGAGAAGAAGAGAGAGAACTCAAATTACTAACATACGGGATGAAAAAGGCAATATCACAACAGATGCTACAGAAATACAGAAGACAATTAGAAATTATTTTGAAAACCTATATTCCAATAAAATAGAAGATAGTGAAGACATCGATAAATTTCTTAAGTCATATGATTTGCCCAGACTGAGTCAAGAGGATACACACAATTTGAACAGACCAATATCAATGGATGAAATAGAAGAAGCAATCAAAAGATTACCAACCAAGAAAAGCCCAGGACCGGATCGGTATACAGCGGAGTTTTACAAAACCTTCAAAGAGGAATTAATACCAATGCTTTTGAAGTTATTTCAGAAAATAGAAAAAGAGGGAGCTCTTCCAAATTCATTCTATGAGGCCAACATCACCCTGATTCCGAAACCAGACAAAGACACCTCAAAGAAAGAAAACTACAGACCAATATCTCTAATGAACCTAGATGCAAAAATCCTCAATAAAATTCTGGCGAATCGGATACAAAAACACATCAAAAAAATTGTTCACCATGATCAAGTAGGATTCATCCCTGGGATGCAAGGATGGTTCAATATATGGAAATCAATAAATGTTATTCACCACATCAATAGACTCAAAGATAAGAACCATATGATCATCTCAATAGATGCAGAAAAAGCATTCAACAAAGTACAGCATCCCTTTATGTTCAAAACATTAGAAAAACCAGGGATAACAGGAACTTACCTCAACAATTTAAAAGCTATCTATGCTAAGCCTCAGGCTAGCATCATTCTGAATGGAGAAAAATTGAAGGCATTCCCTCTAAAATCTGGAACAAGACAGGGATGCCCTCTATCACCACTTGTATTCAATATAGTTCTCGAAACACTGGCCAGAGCAATTAGACAGACGAAAGAAATTAAAGGCATAAAAATAGGAAAAGAAGAACTTAAATTACCACTATTTGCGGATGACATGATTCTATACCTAGAAGACCCAAAAGGGTCTACAAAAAAACTACTAGAACTAATAAATGAATTCAGCAAAGTGGCAGGATATAAAATCAACACGCATAAATCAAAGGCATTTCTGTATATCAGTGACAAAACTTCTGAAATGGAAATGAAGAAAAACACGCCATTCACAATATCCTCAAAAAAAAATAAGACTTGGGAATCAACCTAACAAAAGAGGTGAAAGATTTATACAATGAAAACTACAGAACCCTAAAGAGAGAAATAGAAGAAGATCTTAGAAGATGAAAAAATATACCCTGTTCATGGATAGGCAGAACTAACATCATCAAAATGGCAATATTACCAAAAGTTCTCTATAGGTTTAATGCAATGCCAATCAAAATCCCAATGGCATTTCTTGTAGAAATAGATAAAGCAATCATGAAATTCATATGGAAATATAAAAGACCCAGAATAGCAAAAGCAACTCTAAGCAGGAAGTGTGAATCAGGCGACATAGCAATACCAGATTTCAAACTATACTACAGAGCAATAGTAACAAAAACAGCATGGTACTGGTACCAAAACAGGCAGGTGGACCAATGGTACAGAATAGAGGACACAGAGACTAATCCACAAAGTTACAACTATCTTATATTTGATAAAGGGGCTAAAAGCATGCAATGGAGGAAGGATAGCATCTTCAACAAATGGTGTTGGGAAAACTGGAAATCCATATGCAACAAAATGAAACTGAATCCCTTTCTCTCGCCATGCACAAATGTTAACTCAAAATGGATCAAAGAGCTTGATATCAAATCAGAGACTCTGCGCCTGATAGAAGAAAAAGTTGGCTCTGATCTACATATTGTGGGGCCGGGCTCCAAATTCCTTAATAGGACACCCATAGCACAAGAGTTAATAACTAGAATCGACAAATGGGACTTACTCAAACTAAAAAGTTTTTTCTCAGCAAGAGAAACAATAAGAGAGGTAAATAGGGAGCCTACATCATGGGAACAAATTTTTACTCCTCACACTTCAGATAGAGCCCTAATATCCAGAGTATACAAAGAACTCAAAAAATTAAACAATAAGAAAACAAATAACCCAATCAACAAATGGGCCAAAGACCTGAACAGACACTTCTCAGAGGAGGACATACAGTCAATCAACAAGTACATGAAAAAAACCTCACCATCTCTAGCAGTCAGAGAAATGCAAATCAAAACCACTCTAAGATACCATCTCACTCCAGTAAGATTGGCTGCCATTTTGAAGTCAAACAACAAAAAGTGCTGGTGAGGATGTGGGGAAAAGGGTACTCTTATACATTGCTGGTAGGACTGCAAATTGTGTGGCCAATTTGGAAAGCTGTATGGAGATTCCTAGGAAAGCTGGGAATGGAACCACCATTTGACCCAGCTATTGCCCTTCTCGGACTATTCCCTGAAGACCCTAAAAGAGCGTACTACAGGGTTACTGCCATATCGATGTTCATAGCAGCACAATTCACAATAGCTAGACTGTGGAACCAACCCAGATGCCCTTCAATAGATGAGTGGATAAAAAAAATGTGGCATTTATACACAATGGAGTATTACTCTGCACTAAAAAATGACAAAACCATGGACTTTGCAGGGAAATGGATGGCATTAGAGCAGATTATGCTAAGTGAAGCTAGCCAATCCCTAAAAACCAAATCCCAAATGTCTTCTTTGATATAATGAGAGCAACTAAGCAGGGAAGAAGAGCAGGAGGAAAAGATTAACATTAAACAGAGACATGAGGTGGGAAGGAAAGGGAGAGAAAAGGGAAATTGCATGGAAATGGGAGGAGACCTTCATTGTTATACAAAACTACATATAAGAGGTTGTGAGGGGAATGGGGAAAAAAACAAGGAGAGAAATGAATTACAGTAGATGGGGTAGAGAGAGAAGATGGGAGGGGAGGGGAGGGGAGGGGGGATAGTAGAGGATAGGAAAGGTAGCAGAATACAACAGTTACTAATATGGCATCATGTAAAAATGTGGATGTGTAACCGATGTGATTCTGCAATCTGTATTTGGGGTAAAAATGGGAGTTCATAACCCACTTGAATCTAATGTATGAAATATGATATGTCAAGAGCTTTGTAATGTTTTGAACAACCAATAAAAAAAGATGGAAAAAAAGAAATAAACCAAGAATCAATAAGTGGAATGCCGTCAATTAAAAAGCTTCTTCTGCACAATAAAGGAAATTATTAAGATCATGAAGAAAGAACCTACAGAATGAGAAAATCTTTGTCAGCTACTGTTACAGGAGATTAATATCTAGATTATATAAAGAACTCAAGGACTGGGGATATAGCTCAGTTAGTAGAGTATTTGCCTTGCATGCGCTAGGCCCTGGGTTCAATCCCCAGCACACACACACTCAAAAAAAAAAAAAAAAAACTTCAATACCAAAAAACCAAATAGTCCACTCAATAAATGGGCAAAAGTACTAAAGATAAACTTATCAAAAGAAGAAACACAAATGGCCAAGAAATAAGTGAAAAATGTTCAGCATCTGTAGCAATTAGGGAAATGAAAAATTAAAACTACACTAAGATTTCATCTCACTTCAGTCAGGGAAGTAATTATCAATAACATAAATAATAATAAATGATGGTGAGTATGTCGGGTGGAGGTACACTAATGCATTGTTGGAGGGTCTGCAAATTAGTACAATCACTCTGGAAAGCAGTGTAGAGATTCCTCAAAACACTAGGAATGGAATCACCATATGACCCAGCTATCGCACTCCTCAGTATTTATCTAAAAGATATAGAATCAGCATACTATAGCAACACAGCCATCTCAATGTTTATAGCAGCACAATTCACAATAGCCAAATTATGGAATCAACCCAGATGCTCATGGATGGATAAATGGATTAAGAAAATGTAGTATCTATGTGTCTATTTACACACAATGGAGTTTTACTCAGTCATAAAGAAGAATGAAATAGTTGCCTTTGTCAGTAAATGAATGGAAAAGGAGAAAATCATGGTAAGTAAAATAAGCCAGGCTCAGAAAAATCAAGGGTCAAATGTTTTTCTCATAAATGGAAGCTAGAGCAAAATAAAGGAAAGAAGGTGGGAAGGGGGGACCAGATATCATAGATACAAGAAATATCAGTGGAGTAGAAGAAAGCGAATGATAGTGAGGGAAAGGGGAAGAAATATGGAATAAATTTAACAAAATCATGTTATATTCATATATAAAGTTACCAAAGGGAATTTCATTTTTATATGTAGAAAAAAGAAAATTTAAGAAAGAAGAGGAGGGTCAATAGCGGGAGGGAGGAGGAGAGGAAAGGTGGGGGATTAGGGCTTAAAATCAAATTCCTTGCTTGTATAATTTATCAAAATAAACCCAATTACTATATATAATTATAAAGCTTCAAAAGTTTTTTTTAATTTTTTTCTGATTCTTGTTAAATTGGCAAGGAAGACTTTATTTAGAGGAGCTGAGGATGTGGCTCAGTGATGGAATGCTTGCCTGACACATGTGAGGCACTGGGTTGGATCCTCAGCACTACATTAAAAAAATAAATAAATAAATAAAAGATAAAGGTATTGTGTCCATCTACAGCTAAAAAAAAAAAATAGTGCAGAGAGATTAGACTTGACTCCAGATACAAGAAGAAAAAATGAGCATTTACATATTTATTTTGGTACTGGGGATTGAATTCAGGGGCACTTAACAACTGAGCCACATCCTCAGCAATTTTTATATTTTATTTTGAGAGAGGGTCTCAGTAAATCACTTAGGGTATCTCTAAATTGGTGACGCTGGCTTCAAACTTGGGATCCTCCTGCCTCAGCCACCCAAGACACCGGGATTATAGGTGTACACCTTTAATAAAAAAAATTTGAGAAAAATTTGAAAAGCATGCTTAAATGTAATTTAAATAGGCATCAATCCACATTACAATTTTGTAGCTCAAGATCTTCGCCTTTTGTCAGAATGCCAAAATTCACATTTTAAAAAAATCTACATTTTTTTCAAAGTCTGCATGTATTATATTATGTATATATACTATATTATATTATATATCCCTTCATACACCTCCTGCTGTTTTGCATTTAAGAGTAAATTTTGAAAATCAATTTGTATTAATATATATAACTTCTGCATTTATAGTAGTGGCTTAGCATCACTTTGCATGGTTAATTGCACATACCATAATTTAGTTGTTTTAGTTTAGATATACTCCCTGGTATTTATCTCTAAGAAAATCTTTAAAGGCACTATAGTCACAGTGCTATTATCACACTTAAGAAATTTACAATATAATTAATATATTAATTAAATGATCTCATTTCAATTTTTTTTAATATTTATTTTTTAGTTTTAAGTGGACACAATATCTTTATTTTATTTTTATGTGGTGCTAAGAATCAAACCCAGTGCCTCACACATGCTAGGCAAACACGCTACCACTTGAGCCACATCCCCAGCCCCCTCATTTCAATTTCTTTAAAAAATTTTTGAATCAGAATATTAATGAGGTCAACACATTGCATATGTCTGATTTTTTTTAAGGGAAGTCTTACAGATTTCCTTTCTATTTTTTTTTCCTCCTTGCATTTTATTTATTAAGGAACCTACACCTGTTATGGTGGTACATGCCTGTAATCCCAGATACTCCACAGGCTGAGGCAAGAGGATCACAAGTTGGAGGCCAGCCTGGTAATGTAGCAAGACCCTTTCTAAAATAAACAAATAAAATAATAATAATAATAATAATAATAATAATAATAATAATAAAGTCTGGGATGTAGCTCAATGGTAGAGCACTTTAGTACTTTCCTAGCATGTGTGAGGCCCTGGACTCCATCCCCAGTGCTGCAAAACCAAAACCTAGGACTTTGTCGCATAGTTTCTCATTGATATGTTTTGCTGAATGCATCCGGGTGGTGTACTTTCACATGTTCCTCTATCCTTATTTTCTGTAGGTTAGCAGTTTGATCCAGGGATTTGACCAATTTATATTGTGATATGGTGTGTGTGTATGTGTGTGTGTGTGTGTGTGTGTGTGTGTTCTTTCATTAGGAGGCAATCATGTCTGGTTATATTTCTATTTGCACTCTTTCTTTCTTTTTTTGAACAGAAATGGTAATTGATTTTGAAACAAAATGTTCCCTCTTTCAAGAAGAGGTTGGGGTTATTATATAACTTGTTACACATACATGCAAAGCTGAACAATCTTATTGTAAATGAAATGGTTACATTAGAGTCATAAATTCCACATTATTTTCCCCTCCCACAAGAATGTTTTTTCTTTTTTTTTTTAATTGGTGTTTAATTGTCATCCATTCCACATTTTCCACGCATGTGTCAGTTTCAAAAGGCAGTTTAAATGGTATAATAGAAAATGCACTATTAAAAATTAAAACTTGGGCTGGGGATATAGCATGTACAAGGCCCTGGGTTCAATCCCCAGCACCACAAAAAATAAAAATAATAAAACTTTGATGGACCCAGCAGTGCACACCTGTAATCCCAGCCTCTTGCCTGAGGCTCAGGCAAGAGGATCTGAGTTCAAAGTCAGCCTCAGCAAAAGCGAGGCACTAAGCAACTCAGTGAGACCCTATCTCTGAATAAAATACAAAATAGGACTGGGGATGTGGCTCAGTGATTGAGTGCCCCTGAGTTCAATCCCCCGTACAAAAAATAAATAAAATTAAAATAAAACTTGGCCAGAGGGAGTGGCATATGCCCAGGGGGCCACGTGTCACGAGATGATTTCCAGTGGGTCTACATCGATGAGCCCCACACTGACTGGAGCCAGCAGATCCTGGGTGATGACCAACTGGCTCCCCTTTTTAGGCAAGATCGCCAGGGATTCCTGGAACCCATTACCTGTGGGTTCCCGGTACATCCCACCGCTGCTCGGTTTCCCGCTCTTAGAAACGTGCGGAGGGACCCAGCTGAGACTGGTTTCACACGGGTCCCCTGCCTCCAGCTGGAAGATCCTGTTCCCTCGGGTGGGCGCAGTAGCTACTGCCTCCTCCCGAAAGGCGAAGCCTAGCTGCCAGCGTGTGGGGCTCAGGACCTGATCCTGGGGTGAGGATGGGGGAATCCCGGGATCCCCTAGAACCCCGCTTACATGGTCCAATGCAGCAGGCATTCCTGCTGAGGAACCCAAACCCGACAGTGTGACTAGGAGTTTGAAGGACAGAAAGGGTCCTAGGCAAAAGGGATAAATTCATACACACTTTTCATCTATCCTTATTTTGTGGATGAAAAAACTGAACTGTGGAAGACTTGCCAAATAGGCAAGATATGCAATTTAGCTGATCTCCCAACTACTAATTTAGGCCTTTTAGACCAACTTTCTAGATTACTTGGGGGTTCTAGGTAACAGAGATTTCTTTCATCACAGGCAGCCTGCTTTTGATGATATGTGAAGCATTGGGTTGAGTACTTTGCAAACATTACCCAATAAATCCTCCCTCCTGGTAATTTGAATAGGTCAGCATTCTAAAAGATGAGATAAGAACAAACAAATTAATGCTAAAAGAAGGATTCTAATCTGGGGTAGATTTCCTCCAAATAATATGCTTTTAATTTCGTTATTTCTTTAACAATTGAAGAAACTATTGGGTGGAACACTGGGTACGAGGAATTCTCCCTCATAAACCCTATTTCCATAGTTTTTCTTTTCAACATCCCTTTGCTGGGTAAGAAGAAAAAACAACCTCTACATTTTGCAGGAGTAAAGTTAGAAAATTTGTGTTTTCACAAATAAGCGTTAGTAGATCCCATTGAAACAGATTTTAACAATTGGATCACTAAATTGGGTAGGTTAACCTTTACAGTTGCTTTTTAAAGGCAGCGGTTAATCAGTATTGGGTTCTTAAATTCTTCTCTTTCTTAATTAAAACATATATTTTTGCAAATCACACATACTTAATTTGAAAATGCATATATTACATTTTATCTATATTTTATGTACATGTTGTATAGGAACTATCTGAAGTCCATCCTTGTAAAAGTTGACTCTCATATAGAGATTTAGCCATCTATTCAAATAGTCAGGAAATAAAGAAGCAAGAGGGTGCTAATTTTTGCTTATCTCAACACTGAACCTTTTTATTCCCCACAAACTTATTTTCATTGAACAATTTCAGTTAGAAAGTTAAAAGGAATACTATTTCTCAATGAAGATATAACATTTTCCAAGTAGGTGTAAGTAATACTCAGCATTTCATTTCAGGGGTGTAAGATAAGAATCTGAAGATTTATTTATGTTGTGTTTAAATGATGAGACATTTTTGAAATTTCTGTCCTGTTTTTTAGGGGCATGGATAGAGAAGCTTGATAGAACATAGATGTGCTGTTTAGCTGTCAACATCTGTGTACTTTAACTTTACATTTAGAGTTCATGTTATAAGTCATTTATGGCCCCACCTGCAGTCTGGCTCCCAGTTGTTCATGAACAAAGCAGATAGAGAGGAACTTCAACAGGCTCAGTCAAGGTTCCCTCCTGGTTATACATTACAAGTGAAGGAGCTGGGAGTAAAACTCATGGCTCCAGCAGCTGCTCTGCCCTTGGGCACCCACTGGCGTGGAAGTGGTAGAGAGGAACAACACAGTTCCTGCTGCTGCCCCTCCAACTTATTTCCCGCCATTCCATACCTGCATCTCGTCCAGCCCTGCATTGCTCTCAGGGCTGGTTGTGAGTGCCAAAGAGGGGGTGCTCTGGTTCCTACCACTGCCTCTTCATGCGCATTTGGGCTCAAACTTCAAAGTGATTGAAGGAAAAGTACTTCAGGCCCCTTATTACTGCTAGGGCTGTCAGTGCCACAGTCCCTTGCTCCTGGTAGGCTAACATCAACAGTGCAGGAGGAAGCCCCTGTTGCCTGATAGGAGCCATGACTCCTATGCAGGAATAACCACACAGTGAGCAGCCCACATCCATGCTGTTACACCACACTTATCTGAATTTGCAGAGTATACCCACTGTTATGTGGCCACCAGAGACAGTGGGTTTCTTTGATGCTGCCACCGTATTTACTGTACCCAAAGTCATTAATCACAAGAAAAGAAATCATAGACTGACTCCACTAGGGTGCCCAGCTGGAAATAAAGCCAATATTGCATAATAAGAAATGACAGCTCAATGCATGTCTTCAGGAGAAAGTCCAAGAAGACCACCCTACAAAATTGGGGATACCTGAAACACCAGATGCAAAAATCTTGACATAGGAACATAAAAAATATGAAAAAAATAAGGTAATGTGATGCATTCAAAATAACATAGTAGTCTAGCAACAGATTTTAAGGAGATCAATAAGAATGAAATGCCTAGTAAAGAATTTAAAAGAATGGAGGGCTGGGGGTATGGCTCAGTGGTATAGCGCTCGTCTAGCATGTGTGAGGCACTGGGTTCAATCCTCAACACCACATTAAAAATAACTAAACAAAGTGAAGGTATTGTGTCCATCTGCAACTAAAAAATAAATCTTAAAAAAAAAAAAAAGAATTGGTGGCTGGGATTATGGCTCAGTGGGAGAGCGCTTGCCTAGCATGTGTAAGGTACTGGGTTCGATCCTCAGTACCATATATATAAATAAATAAGTAATAAATAATAAAGGTACATTTACAACTAAAATATATTTTTTAAAAAAGAATTTAAAAGATGGAGCTGGCACACATGGTGGCACACACCTGTAATTGTAGCTACTTAGGAGGCTGAGACATAGAGGATTGCAAGTTCAAGGCCAGATTATGCAATTTAGTGAGACCTTGTTCAAAATAAAAAGAGCTGGGGGTGTAGCTCAGTGGTAGACCACCACTGGGTTCCCACAAAAAGAAAAAAAAAAGGATATGAAAAAGCTCAATGAGAGTCAAGAGAATACAGATAAGCAATTAAATGAAATTGGAAAGAAAATTCAGGATATGAGTCTCTCAACAAAGAGAGATTCTAAAAAAAAAAAAATCAAACACAAATCTTGGAAATGAAAAGCTCAGTAAGTCAAATTTAAAAATACAGTTGAAAGCCTCAACAACAGATGAGATCAAATGAAAGACTATCTGAACTTGAAGGCAGGTCTTTTGAAATGTCCCAGTCAGACAGACAAAAGAAAAGGAAAAAAAAAAAGAAGAGGGGCCTCTGAAGTGAGCAGTGCAGGCAGTGACTGTCTTCCCTTCCTTCTAATTGCTGGCTGAGTAAGAACTGAAACAAGATGTAACTTGCTGGTGGCAGTGCCATGAGGACATTCCCACATACAGTTCAACGCCCAGGAATCAGATGCCATATTTGCATCTCTGGTTTTGCCATTTCTTAGTTGACTTGACTTTCACTGAATGTTTCTTCATCAGTAAAATTGAGGTGTGGTTTTGTTTCGTTTTGTTTTTTGCTCTCTGTGGAAACTTTGTAATTCATTTTTCCTCACTGCAATATTAAGAATTATACCAAATTGAAAAGGTATGAATGAGTATACTAAAAAAGGAAAAGGAAGGCCTTACACCCTTCTCATTCTTCAGATTCCTCTGGAATAAGCAGAACTGCAGATGGGTTCAATGGATTTTATCTGATCATTGTTACAGTGTCTGCTCTATGTATGAGACTAAAGTATTTTGACAACAAAGATGATTATTCTGATACCGAGACATCAAATGACTTGCCAAAAATTGAAGATGGAATCAAGGCCAGAAACAGAAATCAGAACTATCTGGTTCCCAGTCCTATACTTAGAATGATAGACCACACTGCCTTTTCTACAGAAAAATCTGCTTATATAGAAATTTGTGATGAAGAATGTGACTCACCCAAATCAATTAACCAGCAAACTCAAGAGGAGAGTCCTATACAAGTTCACAACACTGAAGATGTCCCCATTCCTGTAGAAGTACATGCGATTTCTGAAAATTATGACATAGAGACAGAAAACAATTCCTCAGAGAGCCTCCAAGACTAAAGGGATGAAGAACCACCAGCTAAACTTTGTAAAATTCTTGACAAGAGCCAAGCTCTGAATGTGACTGCCCAGCAGAAATGGCCTTTACTGAGAGCTAATAAGTGTGGTCTCTATAAATGTGAACTTTGTGAATTCAATAGTAAATATTTTTCTGATTTAAAGCAGCATTTGATACTGAAGCATAAACATACTGATTCAAATGTGTGTCAAATATGCAAGGAAAGCTTTCTCTACCAACATGCTTCTGATCAAACATGCCAAACTACAAGAGGATCCCTACATTTGTAAATACTGAAATTATAGGACAGTAATTTTTGAGAACCTCTACCAACACACTGCAGACACTCACTTTAGTGATCACCTGTATTGGTGTGAGCAGTGTGACATGCAGTTCTCCTCAAACAGTGAACTCTACCTGCATTTCAGTGAGCGCTCTACCACTGAGCCATTCGAACATAGCTGTGACGAACAGTACTTGTGTCAGTTCCATGAACATGAAACAAATGATCCAGAAGACTTACATAGCCATGTGGTAAATGAGCATGCATGTAAATTAATAGAACGAAACGATAAGTTCTCCAGAACAATGGAGAACATGGACAATATAGCCTCTTAAGCAAAATTACCTTTGGCAAATGTAACAACTTCTTTGCACGTCAAGTATGTGGTTTTCAGAGTAGATTTCATACAAATGTTAACAGACATTTTGCTATTGAACATACTAAAACATTTGCTCATGTTTGTGATGACTATGGAAAAGGCTTTTCAAGTATGCTTGAATATTGCAAGCATTTAAATTCACATCTATCCGAAGGGATTTATTTATGTCAATATTACAAATATTCAACAGGACAGATAAAAAAATCTTAAAATTCATCTAGATTTCAAGCATTCTGCTCACTTACCTCATAAATGTAGTGACTGCTTGATGAAGTTTGGAAATGAAAAGAATTAATATGTCACCTTCCAGTCTATGTAACAACTTGATTTTGATTTTTATAATGTTTTTGTAAAATAATAAATTCAACTTTTTTTGAGATGTTAAAAAAAAAGAAAGGATTAAGAGAACATTCAAGACCTCTGAGACACCATTAAATGAACAAAAATTTTGGAATACCAAGAGGTGAGGAGAAAAAATTAAGAGCACAGAAAAAATCTATTCAATGAAATAAAAGAATGGATTACCTAGTCAATGAAAACTGTCCCAACCTTGGGAAAGATACGGATATCCGAATTCAGGAAGCTTATAGAACTCCAAGTAGACATGACCAGAAAAGATCTCCATCGTGGTGTACTATCTTCCAATTGTCAAAAGTACAAGAGAAAGAAAGCATTTTCAAATCTGTAAGAGAATGTACCCAGTCACATTTAAGGGGATCCCCATTAGACTAAAAGAAGATTTCTCGGGCTGGGGATGTGGCTCAAGCGGTAGTGCGCCCGCCTGACATGCGTGCGGCCCGGGTTCGATCCTCAGCACCACATACAAATAAAGATGTTGTGTCCGCTGAAAACTAAAAAATAAATAAATTAAAATTAAAAAAAAAGAAGATTTCTCTGCAGAAAACCTTGAAGGTCAGGAAGAAATAGAATGATATATTCCAAGTCCTGAAAGAAAATAACTAAAAACCAAGATTACTATACCTAGCAAGGCTTTCAGATATGAGGAAGAAATAAAGACTTCCCAAGACAAGCAAAATCCAAGGGAATTCATGGCTGCCAGATCAACTTTACAAAAGATGTTTAAGGGAGTCTTACATCCAGAAGTGAAAGATAACTATCATCATGAAAGCATATAAAAATCATAAATCCCTCTAGAATAGTAGATACTGGAAAAAAAACTAGAAAAAAATCAAACATCACAATAGTAAACCATTAAATCACAAAGAAGAACAAGAGAGTAAAAGAACAAAAAATGTTCAAAACAATCAGAAGAAAATGACAGGATTAAGTCCCTATTATTGAATAACATTAAAGGTAAATAGACTAAATTATCCAGTTAAAAGATGTAGATTAAGGGCTGGAGTTGTGGCTCAGTGGTAGAGCACTTGCCTTGTATGCGTGAGGCACTGAGTTCGATTCCCAGCATCACATTTAAATAGTGAAATAAAATAAAGGTCCATCAACAACTAAAAAAATTTTTTAAAAAGATGTAGATTGGTTGAAAGGATTACAAACAAACAAAACAAAACATTCTACCTATAACAAACTAGTATTACTAATAAATATTCAAACTGAAAGTGAGTGGATGGAAAATAATATCTAAGCAAATAAAAACCTAAAACAGAAAGCTGTAGTTATATCTGACAAAAGAGACTTGGGGGGTTGCAGGGGAACAGTTACTGGAGATTAAACCCAGGAGCATTTAATCACTGAGCCACATTCACAACCCTTTTTATATTTTATTTTGAGACAGGGTCTCACTACGTTGCTCAGGGCATTGCTAATTTGCTAAAGCTGGCTTTGAACTCACAATCCTCCTGCCTTGACCTCCCCAGATGCTGGGATTACAGATGTACACCACTGCACCTGGTTGCAAAAGAGACTTTTAAGATAAAAACTAAGAGATGAAGAATGGTGCCATGTAATGATAAAGGGATCAATTCAACAAGAAGATATAATGATTATAATTTATATGTCAGAGCACCCAATTTTATAAAACAAACACTATTAGCTCCAAAGGGAGAGAAAGGCTCCAATACAATAAAAGTGATGGGCTTCAAAACCCCACTTTCATCAATGGACAGATTATCCAGACAAAAATTCAACAAAGAAACATTAGTGTTAGCCATATATGGTGGCACATGCCTGTAATCCCAGCTGCGCAGGAGGCTGAGGCAGGAGGATTGCAAGTTCAAGACCAGCTTCAGCAATTTAGCAAGACCCTGCCTCAATATATAAAATAAAAAGGGGTAGGGATATAGCTCATTGGTTAAGCATGCCCCTGGGTTCAAGTCCCAATATACCAAAAAAAAATTAAAGAAAGAAACACCAGAGTTAAA
The DNA here is from genome assembly GCF_048772815.1 of Callospermophilus lateralis. Classification (NCBI taxonomy): domain Eukaryota; kingdom Metazoa; phylum Chordata; class Mammalia; order Rodentia; family Sciuridae; genus Callospermophilus; species Callospermophilus lateralis. The sequence goes on along the minus strand of NC_135317.1, from coordinate 60,311,418 downwards.
CTATATTATAGATTGAATGGACTTTACATTTACAGAACATTCCCACAATTGCAGATTATACATTGTCTTCATTAACACATGGTACATTCTTTAGAATATACCATGTATTAGGCCACAAAACAAGTCTTTAAAAAATTCAAAAAAATTCGATATCATATCTTATATCTTTTCTGATCACAATGGAATAAAACTAGAACTCGGCAACAAAAGAAATTTTGGAAACATAACAAAAACCAGAGACTGAACAACACACTTTTAAACACATGAGATGTTATCAAAAAAAGTCAGAAGGGGAAATTAATTTCTTGAATGAAATGAAAACATAATATGCCAAACTTGTGATACAGCAAAAGCAATACTAAGAAGAAATCGGATAGCAATAAGAGCCTACATTTTTAAAAAATTGATTTCAAATAACCTAATAATGCACCTTAAGAACTTAGAAAAACAAGAACAACTCAAATCCAAAACTAGTAGAAGGAAAGAAATAACAAAAATGAGAGCAAAAATAAACAAAATAGAGCCTAACAGAATAGAATACTAAAGATCAATGAAAGGTTGAGGGATATAACTTAGTATGGCTATGCAAGCCTCAGGTTAGAATCCTTGTACTCTCAAAAAAAAATCACTGGAACAAAAGTTGATATACTGAAAGGTGACAAAATGTTAGCTAAACTAACCAACAAACAGACAAGACCCAAATAAATAAAATCAGAAATGAAACAGGAGACATTGTAGCTGATACCACAGAAATGCACAGGATCATTAAGGATTACTATGAAAAACTATATACTAACAAACTGGAAACCTAGAATGCCGCAGTCTGGATGGGCACAATTCAGGAGCCACTTGTCAAAAGAAACTAACTTTATTTTTAGAACTACACACGCCAAACAAAACAGCTCCTCAGGAAAAAACCCTCAGAGCCCAACTGCCACCACCGGCTTCCCACAAGCCACACACTCCAACCCAGCCTCTTCCTCCCACAATCCTCCTGCTCTTGAGGTTGATGGCTGGGTCTCATGGGCGGAGCCAAAAAAGTCCCCCAATGAGCAGCTCCGTGGTCTGAAAGGGCAGGGAAACAGCCCAATGAGCATCACCGCAGAGGAGCCAATCAGCTAGATGTTGCTGGGGCCGCTGTGAGCCAATCATCAGCCGGCAGTCTGGAAGTTTGCTGGCAGCTGGAAGTTTGCTGGGGCCCCTTCGGTTGTGGCTGTCAACACTAGAAGAAATTGATAAATTTCTGGACACATGTGATCTAGCAAATTGAATAAAGATATAAAAGACCTGGATAGACCAATTACAAGTAATGAGATTGAATCAGTAACATAAAATCTCCCAACAGAGAAAAACCTCAGTATCAGATGACTTCATTGCTGAATTTTACTAAACTTCTAAAAAAGAACTAATGCCAATTTTTAAAAACTATTTCAAAGAATTGAAAAGGAAGGAAACCTTCCAAACTCATTCTGTAAGGCCAACATTACCCTATTACAAAAACAAGAAAAGGATACAACAACAACAAAATAAAACTGGAGACCGATATCCCTAATGAACATAGATATAAAACCCTCAACAAAACTAAATCCTAAGGAGTCTAATTCCACATGCATCAAAAAGATCATTCACGGGCTGGGGATATAGCTCAGTTGGTAGAGTGCTTGCCTGGCATGCATAAGACTCTGGGTTCAATCCCCAGCAACACACACACACACACACACACACACACACAAAAGATCATTCACCATGATTGAGATGATTTCATCCTAGAAATGAAAATGTGGTTTGACATATGCAAATCAGTAAACACAATGCGTCATGTCAACAGAATGAAGGGAAAAAAAAGAGTATCTCAACAGAGGCAGAGAAAGCATTTGATAAAATTCAGCATCCCTTCATGATAAAAGGCCTAAACAAATGAGGTATAGAAGAGTCAGACCTTAACATAATAAGGGTATATATGACAAACCCATAGCCTTTGTCATATTGAATGGGGAAAAGCTAAAAGAATTTCCTTTAAAATCAGAAACAAGATAAGAGTGCTACTGTCACTGCTCTTGTTCAATAAAGTACTAAAAAATTTTGTCCAAAACAAGCAAGAAAAAGAAATACAATATAAACAAATAAGAAGGGCAGAAGTCAAATTATCCCTATTTGCCAATGGTAGGATTCTATACATGAACAGCCTAAAGACTCCAAAGACTGTTAGAACCCATCAACAAATGCAGTAAAGTAGCAGGATACAAAATCATATTTTAAAAAATCAGGTGTTGGGAGCTGGGGTTGTGGCTCAGTGGTAGAGCACTTCCTACCACATATGAGACACTGAGTTCAATCCTCAGCACCACATAAAATAAATAAATAAAATAAAGGTATTCGGATTGGAGTGAGATGAAATCTTAGTTTTTATTTGCATTTCTCTAATTTCTAGAGATGTTCAACATTTTTTCATATATTTGTTGATTATTTTTATATTTTCTTCTGAGAAGTGTCTGTTTATTTCCCTAGCCTATTTATTGATTGGGTTATTATTATTATTTTTTTGGTGTTAAGTTTTTTGGGTTCTTTATATATTCTGGAAATTAGTGCTCTGATGTGTGTGTAGAAAAGATGTTCTCCCACTACATGGGCACTCTCTTCACATTATTGATCATTTCTTTTGCTAAGAAGAAGTTTTTTAGTTTGAATCCATCCCATTTATTGATTCTTTTTTTTTTTCATCTTACTCTAGTCCGAATGACAATTATCAAGAATACAAGCAACAATAAGTGTTGGTGAGGATTCGGGGGGAAAAGGGACACTCACACATGGTTGGTGGCACTGCAAATTGGTACAACCACTCTGGAAAGCAGTATGGAGATTCCTTAGAACACTTAGAATGGAACCACCATTTAGCTATCCTGATCCTCATGTACAATTGCTCCTCAGTCTATACCCACAGGACTTAAAATCAGCATACTATAGTGATACAGCCACATCAATATTTATGGCAGCTCAATTCACAATAGCTAAACTGTGGAACCAACCTAGATGAATGGATAAAGAAACTGTTGTATATATACACAATGGAATATTACTCAGCATTAAAACAGAATAAAATTATGGCATATGCAGGTAAATGGAGAATATCATGCTTAAGCAAAGTAAGCCAATTCCCAAAAATCAAAGGCCGAATGTTCTTTCTGATAAGAAGATACTGATCCATAATGGAGGGTGGAGGCAAGGGAAGAATGGAGGAACTTTGGATTAGACAAAGGGGAGGGAGAGGAAGGGGCATGTGGGTAGGAAAGATAGTGGAATGAGAAGGACATTATTACTCTAGGACATTATTACATGTACAATTGCACAAATGGTGCGATTCTACACTGTGTACAACCAGAGAAATGAAAAGCTGTGCTCCATTTGTGTACAATGAAACAAATGCATTCTGCTGTCATATATAACTAATTAAAACAAACAAAAAATTAAAAATAATAAAATAAATTAAATAAAGGTATTGTGTCCATCTACAACTATTTTTTTTTTAAATCAGGAGCTTTTTAGCTGGGTGTGATGGCTCATGAGTATAGTGGCTGGAGGCTCTAAAGTCTGAGTTAGAAGGATCAAGAACAGCTTGGGCAACATAACAAAAAAAATCAGTAGCTTTTTTATATACCAACAATGAATTTGATAAGAAAGAAAATATGAAAGCAATTCTATTCACCTTACTATAAAAAGTTAAATACTTAGTAATAAAATTAACCAGGGAAATAAAAGACCTCAACAGTGAAAATTACAAAACACTGATATAAGAAATTTAAGAAGATACCAAAAAAAATAAAAAGACCAAAAAGGAAAAAAGCCTAAAATGAGACCCATCTTACCTGTTAGACTTGCTATTATAAAAATATATATATATGCTATTTTTTAAAAAAAATTCTGGCAAGGATGTGGAAAAAAAGGAAATCTTATACACTGTTGTCGAGATTGTAAATTAGTACAGGTATTATGGAGGATAGTATGGAGAAGTCTTAAAGAACTAAAACTAGATCTAGCATAGGATCCAACTATCTCACTGAGTATATATCCAAAGGAAATGAAATCAGCATACCAAAGAGATACCTGTACACCATGATTATTATGACATTATTCACAATAGCTAAGATATGGAATTAATTTAGGTTCCCATCATCAGATGAATGAATAAAGAAAATGTGGAATATATGCACAATAGAATATTCTTCAGCCACAAGCAAGAAAGAATCTGTGCCATTTGTATAAAATGGATGGAATTGGAGAATTAGATTAAGTGAAATAGGTAGCTGTAGAAAGAGAAGTGTGGGGGTATGTGTAAGTATACACATGTGTGTATGTGTATATATTTTAGTTTTACTTATTTTTTCAATGAAATATCAAAACTACCACTCAGAACCATCAGTTTTATACTTAGAAATTTCATTTAATTTGTCTATGCTTAATTAATTCTTAGGTTGTTAGAATGTTTAGTTATACCTTTCATGCTTTGTATTTTTGTTTCCCCTCATTACATGTCTTAGTCCGTGCATAGGTAATTACGAGTTTTTTTTTTAATAATCTACATGATACTATGTAGAATATGGTTAAGCATTTCTTTTTATAGTTATGTACTAGTTTCATACATTGATATCTCATGTACATTGTCTCCTTTTGCTCTAGGATAGAGGTGTCACTTAAAAGATACTCAAGAACATTTTGTAAATGAATAAACTAATTATACGCCCTCATTATACCACACAGTGCCTCACATATTATAAGACTCAATAAATATTTACTGACTGATAAATTGGCAAAAGGTGAGTCATCTTCTCAAGAGATGCACACTTAATCTCTCAGGTATTATTACATCCTTGTATCATTTGAAAATACTGAGCTACTGTGCTTTCTGAAGAAAGACCAAAAGTTCATTTTGTTTTGCAATGGCTATAAATGTCAGCAGTAAACTAGGATGGGAGGGGAAAAACAACTCAAAGGGCATTTGTTTGATAATAGTAAGAGCTAGGGACTAGACCATTATTAGTGGGTAAAAGAAGAATGAATCATAAGAGGGCTGGGGATGTGACTCAGTGGTAGAGTGCTTGCCTGGCATGTAGGTGTAAAACGCTGAGTACAATTCCCAGTAAACCCCCCCAAAAAAGAATGAATCACAATACTTCCCTTACTGCTATACTTTCACAGAGAAATAGTATGTTTTTAACAGCCTTATTGAAATATAAGTCACATATAAAATTTACCTACTTAAAGTTTACAATTTGCTGGGTTTTAGTATAGTCACAGAATTTTTAGAGCATCACACCACCATCTAATTTTATTTATACTTTTTCCATCTTTTTGTTGATTCTTTTTAGTTAAACATAACATTAGGCTTTATTGTGGTATAATTATAAAAGCATGGACTATAATTTGCTCTAATTTCAGTCCCCAGTATGTCCTTTTCCCCTCCCTTTATTCTCTTCTAGGAGGTAGGTTTTCTCTATTTTGCACAGGTTGTTCCTGAACTCCTGGGCTGAAGTGATCCCCCTGCTTCAGTCTTCAAAGCAGGTGGGAATTCTGGCATGCACCACAGCACCTGGCCAAAATGTGTTCTTAAACAATTGATTTGCATTTTAATTCTCTTCCATTGAATTTTAGAACATTTCGTTATCTTTAAAAAAAAAAAAATTCTGAACCCGTTAGCAATTCTTATATCCCTCTACTACTACTTGCCAGTCTTAGGGAACAACAAATCTACTTTCTCTCTATGTATTTGCCTGTTGGGGACATATAAACAAAATCATACAATATGTAGTCTAAGTTTCATTCATGTTCTAGTATGTGTCAGGATGTCATCCATTTTGTGGTCAAATATTAATTCTTTTGTATGGCTGTACACATTTCACTTATTCTACAGACATTTGGGTTGTTTGCTCTCTGAGGCTACTATGAACATTCATGTGGAAGGTATTGAATGGATGTATGTTCTCATTTTTCTTGGGTAGGTATCTAGGAGTGGAATTACTGAGCAATTGGTAATTCTATGCTTAACATTTTAAAGAACTGCCAAATTATGTTCCAAAGCAGCTGTATTTCCAATTTTCAATTTTTGTTGTAGTGCTGGATCAAACCCAAGGCCTTGTGCTAGAGAAGTGCTCTACTACTGACATTTAACCCCAACCCAGCTGCACCATTTTACATTCTTACTAGCAATTGGGAAGGTTCCAGTTTCTCCCCATCCTTGTTATTGCTTATCTTCTTTTTATTATAGCCATTCTAATGGGTGTGAAATTGAATCTGTGGTTTCAATTTCTGTTTTCCTAATGACTAATGATGTTAAATATCTTTCATGTGATTATGGACCATGTATATGGCTTTTATGGAGAAATGTCATTTGGATACTTTGCCTGTTTTTAAGCTGGTTTATTAATTGTAAAATTTTAAGACTACTTTGTATATTCTGGACACAATTCCCTTGTGAGATAAATGATCATTCAAACAAAATCTCTATTCTGTGGATTGTATTTTCAGTTTTAGGATGTATGTGTTTATGTGTGTGTGTGTGTGTGTGTGTGTGTGTGTGTGTGTGTGTGATACTGGGGATTGAATCCAAGGATACTCTACCACTTGGTTATATCCCCAGCCCTTTTTTATTTCAAATTTTTTTTGTGTGTGTGTGTGTAGTGTATACCAGGGATTGAACTCAGGGGCACTCAACCACTGAGCCACATCTTCAGCCCTACTTTGTATTTTATTTAGAGACAGGGTCTCACCGAGTTGCTTAGTGCCTCTTTTTTGCTGAGGCTGGCTTTGAACTTGCGATCCTCATGCCTCAGCCTCCAGAGCTGCTGGGATTACAAGCACGCACCACCATGCCTTATTTTAAATTTTGAGATAGGCCCTCTCTAAATTGCCCTGGCTGGACTCAAACTTGGAATCCCCCTGCCTCAGCTTCCTGAGTACTGGGATTACAGGTGTGTGCCACCCACTACACCCAGCTGGCCCCATTCTTTAAAATTCTTTACCGGGCATTTCATCCTTATTGATTTCTTTGGAATCTGTTGCTAGAAAACTGCATTATTTTGGAGATATTATATTACCTGATACCTGACTCTCTTCACTTTTTTGATGGTATCATTTACAACAGCAGAGATTTTGATACACTTTATCTACTTTACTATTTCATCACTTGTGTTTTTGATATAATATATAAGAAACCATGAAAGCAATGAAGATGTACTTCAATGTTTTCTTTAGAGATTTATAGCTTTTTTCAGTTTAGGTCTATGATTCATTTTGAGTAATTGTTTCATATGATCTAAGGAAGGCATCCAACTTCATTCTCTTGCAATGTTTATAACCAGTTGTTCCAGCATCATTTGTTGAAAAGATTGTTCTTTCTCCATTTTATTATAATGACTTCCTTGTACTTCTGACTTTTATGTACTGTTATTGCTTGTGAAATTTCACTACAGAATTGCTTGGGGTGATTTGTCTGAGAGAACTATAAAAATATAAGTTTCATAGTCTTAAAAATACCTGTAGAATATATATTGTGTTCTATCCTTTGTCACATGTGTTGATTTAATCATGTTTTACATAAGATAAATATGCTGGAGATATAACCAAAGGTAAGACGTGTTTAATACATTAGAATGTAGCACTTCTATATTTGGGGGCTAATTTTTCTTGCATGAATATCGAGTTGTGATGTCATAGTATTTTACAAACTTTACTATCAGAATACAATCCTTCCCTGTAGTAGGTAAACATTTGGTAAAGTCTTGAATAGAGGGAATATTGTCATTTGGAGATGAAAAAGCCTAGTTAATGTGTTATTATATAATATAATGTGTTATTATAATTCATGAGTAACTAGGTACTTTTCTACATTCCTGATTTTTTTTCTTACAGCAAAGTATTCAGAGATAAAAATCCTTGATGAAACCTGATTCCAACTTGATATGGATTATAATTATAATGGTTCTCACCCAGCTGGTTGCATTTTACTTAGTAAAAGACTTGGACTGGAAATGGGTCATATTTTGGGCCTACGTCTTTGGCAGCTGCATTAACCACTCAATGACTGACTATTCATGAGATTTCCCACAATTTTGCCTTTGGCCACCACAAGGCACTGTGGAATCCCTGGTTTGGAATGTTTGCCAATCTTTCTGTTGGGGTTCCATATTCAATTTCCTTTAAGAGGTATCACATGGATCATCATCGATATCTTGGAGCTGACGGCATCAATGTGGATATTCCTACTGATTTTGAGGGCTGGTTCTTCTGTACCACTTTCAGATGGGTTATTCTTCAGCCTCTCTTTTATGCTTTTCGACCTCTGCTCATCAACCCCAAACCAATTTCTCATCTGGAAATTATCAATACTGTGGCCCAGATCACTTTTGACATTATAGTTTACTACGTTTTGGGAATTAAATCTTGAGTCTACTTGTTGGCAGCATCCCTGCTTGGTCTGGGTTTGCACCCAATTTCTGGACATTTCATAGCTGAACATTACATGTTCTTAAAGGGGCATGAAACTTACTCATATTATGGGCCTTAGAATTCACTCACCTTCAATGTGGGTTACCACAATGAACATCATGACTTCCCTAATGTTCCTGGAAAAATCCTCCCACCTGTAAGTAAAAGATTTGATGCATATTTTGATTTATGATGGGTATATAAGAAAATTAGTTTTGACTGACTCATTTTAAAGAATCTAGTATATTTTGTCAGTTTAAACTACTGGTCTACAAAAAAGAAAAAAAGGGAGTTGGACTGGTATGTAGCTCAGTGGCAGAGCACTTCCCTAGCATGTGTGAGACCCTGGGTTCAATCCGCACTATTGCAAAGATTAACAAATAAAAAGTAAAAACATAAATCCTGTGTCTGGGGCTGGGGTTGTGGCTCACTGGCAGACAGCTTGCCTAGCATGTGTGAGGCACTGGATTCGATCCTCAGCACCACATATAAATAAATAAGATAAAGGTCCATTGACAACTAAGAAGGAAAAATATTTAAAAAATAATCCTGTGCCTGAGCTGAGCATAGTGGCACACACCTGTAATCCCAGCAGCTTGGGAGGCTGAGGCAGGAGGATTACAAGTTCAAAGTCAGCCTCAGCAATGGTGAGGCGCTAAGTAACTAAGTGAGACCCTGTCTCTAAATAAAATATAAATCAAGGCTGGAGACGTGGCTCAGTGGTTGAGTGCCCCTGAGTTCAATCCCTGGTACACCCCACCTCCAAAAAAAAAAAAAAAAAAAAAATCCTGGGTCTGCCAGCCTAATTTTTTTTAACATTTTTTTTAGTTGGTCCTAATATCTTTGTTTTATTTATCTATTTTTTTATGTAGTGCTAAGGGTCGAACCCAGTGCCTCACGCATGTGAGGCAAGCGCCAACCACTGAGCTACAACCCTAGCCCTGCCAGCTTAATTTTACAAAGGCTTCTCTCTCATGGATCCTTAAAATTCATGGTACAAAAGTGTTGAAGGATATATAATATCTATTATCTGGTAAAATAATTCAGAAAAACCCTGCAAAGTAGGCACAGTTCATGGAACCTTCATTGCTATTAATCCTATATGCTTTGCTAAGAGTTATATATTTGTTTATGATAAAGTACAGAAACCTGTCCAGCATGGTTTCCCATGCCTATAATCCCAGCAGCTCAGGAGGCCGAGGCAGGAGAATCGTGAGTTCAAAGCCAACCTCAACAACTTAGTGAGGTCCTAAGCAACTCAGGGAGACCCTATCTTAAATAAAATAATAAAAAGGGTTGGGGATGTGGCTCAGTGGTTGAGAGCCCCTGGGCTAAAACCCCAGTACCAAAGGGAAAAAAAAGTACAGCTATTCTGCATAATTGATCTGCAAAATTAATCGATGGCAGTTTCCAATACTATAAATTCCCCCAGGCAGGGACTATCTCTTTACCTTGACAACAGACTTAGTATATTGTACTTTTACTGTAATGGTGTTTGTTGTGCTTTTTTGGAGAATGCTGTTAGGGATACATGTTGAAATACTTAGGGGTGAAATATTAGAGGTAAGTTGTCACATAATGTCTGCAATTTACCTTCAAAAGATTTAGAAAGGAGGAAAAAGTGTGTGTTTTTATAAATGATATAGTATACATAGAGAGAAAGCATGTCACCGGGTTAATCATTAGTAAAATGGGTGAGGGCATATGAGTTCATTATACTATTCTTTAAACTTTTCAGTAGGTTTCATATTTTCAGAATAAAAATGGAAAAAACAGCACCCTAGTGTCTGAAATGATGATGGTAGCTCCCAGCTCCTGGGTATCATTTTGCTCTGAAGTGAGAATGTAGCTTTTGTTTGCCTCCTCTGTGACTGGAGAAGTGAATTTTTTTTTATCATTTTTCAGGGGATATGGTTTAAAGAGAAGGCCAGTAACCCTTAAAACAATACAATTTTTTCCATTATAAACCACATACTCTTACTTGTAATTTCTGGAACATTCCCAATAACAAAAACTTAGTTCCATCCACATCACTTGGCTTAAGTTACATGGTATATCAATGAAGACTTCCCTCGCTCTTCCATGGTCTCTTATTCCTTTGTTAGTTTATAACAAACAGTGGTAAAGTTGCTAATTCTGCCTTTCCAGATCTTTCTGTGCAGTGTTTCAAGGAACATCTTGTTTTGTTTCCTCAGTTACTGCCCTGTGTTTATTTCATAGTTAAATTATAGTAGTTACATTGTATATAGCTATTACATCATTAATAGATACACATAATAAAGTGGTTTCTTAACAGGTATACTGAATTATAACTGAGTATTATAACAATCTACCCATTAATAGTATATAATTCAGTGGTTTTTAGCATATGCAAACTTACGCAAATATTACTTACCAATTGTGGAATATTTTTATCACTGTCTTTCATTTAATATTCTCATTTTTTAAAGTTAATTTTTTGCTTATTTTTACTGAGCATTGCTATTCACAAAACATTCTAAGTGTTTATCTTCCCATTTTCTCACAATTTTGTGAAGTACAGAAACATCAGGAATTTATTATCAATGTTTAAATTCAATACATGGCAGATAAATTCCTTAGGGTTTCTAACTCTTAGTATTTATTGATTTTTCACTTCATGTCTTTGAAATTCTTACAAACTATCAAATTTTAATTTTCATTATGATCATAGTATTGCAGTATGATTTTAGTGTTCAGGAGTATCTCGACTATTGTTTATTCAGGGTCTAAACTGTCACTGTCATTTTACATTTTTGTAAAAATGGTATCTTTTTGTTCTAGCAGTTAAACTGATCACTTATGGCTTTGACATAAGTTCACTATGGATTATGATCAAAGTGTTCTTATATGTGTATGGACTATAGATCATCCTTATTTATAAAAGAATTTTAGGAAGTTTGGAAGGAATAGGATCAAAGTTACCTCCCCTTGGAGGGGGGTTTGATATTTCATCCTTTTCTGTTTGTGTCAGACATTCACCAGTCATCCTTGATAGGCCCTAGTGTAACACTTGCTATCATCTTGCTGTATTTTATCCCTTCCAGGTGAGGAAAATAGCAGCTGAATACTATGACAACCTCCCCCAGTACAATTCCTGGGTGAGAGTACTGTACGATTTTGTGATGGATGATACAATAAGTCCCTACTCAAGAATGAAGAGACATCCAAAAGGGAAGGAAGTACTGGGGTAAATATCACCACAGCCAAAGGAATTCCTCTCTGAAGCTTTAAAATAGCTGACAAAGTGGAATTTTTGCGTTATTAAACTGAAGATCAGTGATGCTTTGAAGCTATCATGACACAATTTCAAACTAGGATCTTCTATTGTTCAGAAACTAAACTGGGGCTGGGGATGTATCTCAGTGATGGAGCACTTGCCTGCAGCATGCCTGAGGCCCTGGGTTCAGTCCCTGCCATCAAGAGACAAAAGCAGCAGCAGCAGCAGCAACAGCAGCAGCAGCAGCAGCAGCAGCTACTCAGGCTTCAACAGGCAGCCTTACCTCTTCATGCTCAGCTTTGCTCACTCACTGTATTGTCGTACCTGGAGGGTCTTCACCTATTTCTGTCATTTTGTAAACATATCATGAAGAATATTTATAGTACATTATTTTCACTATAAAGTTTTACTTTATTAAAACAGCTAATGAACTGAGCTATTAATCACAGTATATTAGTATTTGTTGCATTTTTGTATTTCAGTGTCTTTATAATATGGTTACCTGGGTATTAGGGGAAAGTTTCTTTAAAATTTCACTCCAGAGAAATTATACCCCAATTGATTCAAATATATGAATTGCCAAGATCATTGTAATGCATGTGAAATAATAAAAAAAAATTCACTCCAAAAAGAAAAAAGCAATAATTTCAGAAAGGTCCAAGTTAATATAGTATAAAAGATTGAGATGGAAATGTCTTAAGCAATAAGATGAGCTACTTATTTTTTTATTGATTTTTTTAAATGACAGCAGAATGCATTACAATTACATTACAGTGTATGCAGCACAATTTTCATCTCTCTCTATATAAAGTATGTTGAAACTAATTCGTGTCTTCATACATGTACTTTGGATAATGATGTCTATCATATTCCACCATCCTTGCTAATCCCCTTCTCCCTCCCTTTCCCTCCCATCCCTCTGCTCTGTCTAGAATTCATCTATTCCTTTCTGCTCCCCCTCCCCACCCCACTATAGTCAGCTTCCTTATATCAGAAAAAACATTTGGCATTTGTTTTTTGGGAATTGGCTAACTTCACTTAGCATTATCTTCTCCAATGCCATCCATTTACCTGAAAATGCCATGATCTTATTCTCTTTTATTGCTGAGTAAAATTCCATTGTGTATTATGCCACACTTTTTTAATCCATTCATCCACTGAAGGACCTGAACAGACACTTCTCAGAAAAGGATATACAATCAATCAACAAATATATGAAAAAGTATTCATCATCTCTAGCAATTAGAGAAATGCAAATCAAAACAACTCTAAGATATCATCTCACTCCAGTCAGAATGGCAGCTATTATGAAGACAAACAATAATAAGTGTTGGAGAGGATGCGGTGGGGGGGGGGCGCACTCATACATTGCTGGTGGGACTGCAAATTGGTGCAGCCAATATGGAAAGCAGTATGGAGATTCCTTGGAAATCTGGGAATGGAACTACCATTTGACCCAGCTATCCCACTCTTCAGTCTATACCCAAAGGACTTAAAAACAGCATACTACAGGGACACAGTCACATCAATGTTTATAGCAGCACAATTCACAATAGCTAAACTGTGGAGCCAACCTAGATGAGCTACTTATTTTAAATTTTCATTGTTGTACATGAGAACTCAGTTAGATTCTGCTGAATTCTGTACAGTCTAACTCATGAATAAAGAACTTACTGAACTCAATCATGGCCAGCATCCAACTTCCTTTCAGATATACCGACACTCTCACACATTAGTAAAGGCTTAACTGATTGTAGGCTGATGGCAGGTATTTAGTTTAAGGAGCCAGTATCATGGGCTATTAGACCAGCAGTCCTGGTTTTCTCAGATGGGTCACTTGTGTAAATATAATATAATATGGGAAACTATTGTTAAAGTATAGCAGCTAGGGCTGAGGTTGTGGCTCATAATAGAGCACTTACCTAGCATGTGCAAGGCCCTGGGTTCAATCCTCAACACCACATAAAAGTAAATAAAATAAAGGTATTTTGTCCAACTATAACTAAAAAATAAATATCTTTAGAAAATTACATATATATCAGCTAATTGTGGTTTCCTGTAGTGGCAGGCAACTCCCAGGCAGCTGAGTGTGAAGAGTAGAATCCTCCAGGAACTAGCAAACCTGCTTTACATGACCAGTTTCAGCCTAAGTGCTTTGCTTTCCTTTCCTTACTCCCTAGCCTAGGGAAATTCCTAGAAACATTGAGTCTTAAATAACCATTGATCTAAAGTATAGAAGACTAATAGAACCAACTTTGCAATTCAGATTTACTCTGTCACTAAAAAGGTATCTGTGAAACATATCCATGGATTTACTACTACATTTAAACAGATCGTATTCTCCCCTACCCCTCGATTCCCCTCACCTATAAAACTCTAGTCAATGGCAATAACTACTGTAATTCTCTGTGCTGAAAACTCCCAAATCTCTCTGAATTCCACCACCTGCTAGGTACATAGTGTACGTTAGCATACCTGCTCATAATTTCTTTTCCCCTTACATTATCACTCTTGATGGGTGGAAGTTTCAGAGTTTCTCCCAGGTCTAACTAGTTTGGATCCCATGCCAACTCAAGTCTGCCAGTTGGGGCAGTGAGAAGGCTGGGCCCTGACACCTTTAAGGAACAAGGCTTGAGAAATCATGCAGTGGCTGTACACTAGTGCTCCCTTCTATCTCAGCTTCATTCCCCATTTCTGGTTTGATTATCCTGTCTCAAGCCTCAAGGCCTTCCCTGGTCCATCTCCACCATACAGCAGGTACCACTTTTTTGGACCCTGAGGACAATGTTTACATCTCTTTTGTCTTGTCTTCAACCACACTTTCTGTAAATAGACATTGTTTGTTTTCCCCTGAGGTTGTAACTCCTCAAGGGAAGGAAGGATCTTCTGTTTCTCTATTTTGAAACCTCACAAGGTCAGTGCTGGACTTGGAGTAATTGCTTGATAAATGATTGAGACCACCAGAGAGAGTCCTTGAACTTGAGAAGCTCTATCTAAAACAGTCCAAACGGAGGGTATATATTAAAAACAACAGAGATTTCTGGAGAATCCTTACTTTTCACCTATACCAAGTGATTACCTGCATAATCTTATTGAAGTCTCAACAATTCTATGATGAATTAATATTTTCATTTTGTAGATGAGAATACCAAGGCTAAGAGAGTAAGTAACTGGTCCAAGGTCACACTGAGTACATCAGATTCTGCAGAAACAGAATCTGAAAATCACACTGAGACTCCAAAATCAAAACTCTTGACCAGGCTCCCCATGGCTTGTCTGGTTAGCCCAGGGAATGGAAAAGAGAATCAAAACCTCATGTTCTTTACTAAATAGGTGCTCATTCCCACTGCCTTGCTGACCACTGTAATCCCAGCAAGTATGAGATAGGAAGATAAAATTTTCGAGTCCAGCTCAGTGACTTAGCCACGTTCTCAGCAACTTAATGAGACCCTGTCTCAAAATAAAAAAGGCTGAGGATGTAGCTCAGTGATAGAGAACCCCTGGGTTCATTTCCAAGCCCCATACAAAAGAGAAAGATGATCAAACACATGCCCCACTATCAAACAGGTACTCAGTCCACTGACTTCCCATAGAAAAACATTTCTGTATAGATGTCTGTTTTTTTCCTCAATGCTTAACAATGTTGTAAGCAAAAATAACCAAAACAGTTTCGATACCATAATGAAAGCACAAATAACCAGGACAGGAGCAGACTTCATGGATCAGCAATGCCTTTTATTCATCAGCAAAGTCAGACATCAGAGGGGCTCACTTTCTGGGTAGAAAATGACCCCTGGTTATAGTGTAAAGGTAAAATTTTTAAGCTGACTCTAAGCCGCAGAGCCCAAGTTAAAGGGTAAAAGACCAGACATTGTGAAGTTTCTAGGCTGCAAGGCTTGGGTTAAAAAGTAAAAGACCAAGTATTGTTAAATTCCTCTGCTACCCCCGGAACCTGTAATCTCTGTAGCTGTTAGGACAATACCCGAACTGCCCAGTAAATATTCTCACTGACTCCTCTGGTTGTCTAATAACCTGGGGTTCTGTGAAGCTGGCACGGAGGCATCGCAGAACCTAAAACCAATCAGTTTGAATGTGCACCCCGCTTAGAAGTGACCAATCACCCCTGTCCAATCTGTTCCCGCCAATGAATCTACTAATCAGGTCTCAGAGTTGTTGTTCAATTTTCCCGCGCCTCATGATGATTTGTTCTGATGTATGCAAAGCCCCCCGCCCTCTCCAAAAAGTGTACTTAAGCTCTGCCTGACCTCTGCTCTGGGCTCTGGGCTGCTCTATCTTCCTGAGTGAGCCTGGAGCCTCAGCATGCTGAATCAATAAAACCCCTTCTGCCAATTGCATGGAGCCGGTCTCTTGTGGTCTCTCCCTCCGACGCTTCGCCCGACCCTTACAACAGAAGGGGTCTGGGTTTTCATAGGTTACACTGAGAGTTAATCTTAGCAGATTTAGTTACACTAAATAGTGTAACTTAATCATTAGAGACTGCAGACATGCAATTAGGCAGTCAGGAATAGTTGTGCAGATTAAAAATTTAACTCAGGAAAACAACTATAAAAGCTTGAAATTTATTGTCCCTGGGGTAAAAATTTAGAGCCCAGAGTTCATTTGTTTGCCTTCCCTTCAGGACTCAATGTTACTGGGAAAGAATAAAAGCCCAGAGCATGAAGCTCATTGCTTACCTTCTTCCTTTGGGATCCACTGTTACCCAGAGCTTCACTATTTGGTTTTCTCCTTCCAGGATTCATCAGCAATGGGAAAAGGTGAGAGTTCAGGGCCCAGTGTTCAATATTCACTCCTTCCTTCAGGACTCATCGTCAATGGGAAGGGATGAATATTTGCATTCATCGCCCCCTCTCTCCTCCCAGGCCACAATGTCTTCCTTTCTCTCTGGGAGTTGTCTTTGGGGATGTTATTTTAATATCCTTCAAACATAAAATTCAACTATGAAATAGTCATGTTTGAATCCATAGTAAAAGCACATCCATTCATTCATTCATTTTGTATATTCCTCACCAAATATTGCACTAGAGAATGAGAACATAAAGGGGGGTGCCAAACAAAGGAACTGAGGCTTTAGTGCTGGGAAATGCATGTCCTGTTCAGAATTCAGCAATAAGGGACTTCACGAAAAAGGGAGAGATGACATGTGGTTATGATGGGGTGGAGGGTGCATATCTGGACCTAGTTCTCTGCCAGCCAGTACATATAGATTAGCATTCTAACTCCTGTCAGACTAATAAGCTAGCTCCACACTTTCCATTTAAAGAAACTGAAGCTCTATGGACAGGTGATTAGCCTGAGGACACAGGATGGGAGCCAGGGCCAAAACCCATGTCTGGCAAACCTTAACACTCCTCTTCTATGCTACCTGCCCTGCTGACTTGGAAGGACTTTCATTGTACAAGGAAATGTGCTGTTTCTTGTTAGGCAAATCTTCCTGGAGCTTCAATAATTTGTAATGAAGCAAGAACAGTCTGATGACCTAAGGCTGGGAAGAAACCCAAAAGTGTGCCGATCACCTTAGATCCTTTCTGTATTCAGTTCTGAGACTAAGGACCAGTCTGCAGAAGCCTGTAGAGGGAAGAGAGGGCACTGAACCACCTGGAGGTGAGGCCTGAGGCTGATTAGCTAAGAGCCCTGCAGTGGCTATAGTGTCAGCAGTGGGTGGGGAGCATTAGCAACGGAAAATTAGGACAGCTGGGGATTCCTGACTAGGGAAGAGGTGTAGGATTGGACAATATGTGGATATACAGGTCAGATCAGGGAGGTACTGTTTGCTTTGCTTGGAAAGCTACTAATAACACAGGAACAAGAATTGGGAGTATCATCCAAAAAGGGACAACTTTAATTCTGCCAAGTTTCAACTGTTTTGACAGATGGCTCAGGAAGCCAGTAACTGGAATCCACCAAGGGGAGGTTTCAGGTGGCACTGAGTGGACACCTCACTGTAGTTTTCAAGGCAGTGGCTCTCACAAACGTGAACTGGCGACAAGACCCAATGCAAAGGCTAAGTACAATTAGGAGATCCTCAGGAACTGTGGCTGGGTGGGGCTGCTAGTATAAACAGCACCTTCTGGGAAGGAAGGTGGAACTCAAGGAAACACAAGGTGCCCTATATCACAAGCAGACCACTGGTTAGTAGGCACACATCTCTGTCCTTGCAGTTCCTGGGGGAAAGGACTGAATGGACACTGTGTGAAAGATGGAGGAATCCAAATGTCAACAGTGAGATGTTAAATCCTTGTGGAGCAGCAATCTCCAATCCAAGCAGGGCCTCTGTAATCCCCTCCCCTGTGAGCTTATTCTCAAAGGCTGCCCCAACAAACTTTTGGGGAGAGTTTCATAAGACCCAGAATGACCCTTCATTTGTCCAGGTAGTGGTGTGAGCCTCACATGAGCAACCAAGAATTCTTTTGGCATAAGAGGGTGTCACCCTCTCCACCCCACCCCCTTTTCCCTTCCCATGCTGAACAGTAATCCCCCTCTTGGCCATAACCACACACTGAGAAACCTGTTTCCCCTCCAGGCTGGGCATTCCATAAGCCAGAAAGTGGGTTCCTTTCTATCTTCTTCAGAAGAAACACACTCATGTGATCTCTCCTATTTTTAAGCTCATGTCTGCTTCAGCACCAACAAGGAGAAGGCCCTGCCTGCTCACACAGCCCTATTAGAGGCCTCCCTGTCCACACTCACTAAACTCTGAATCCCCACCTCTCAGGGCTGAGTTCTTCCCTCTGCACCCACCGCTGCCTCCCAGAGTGGAGTCCCTGGGGAATCTTCCTTACACTTCACTATCCAAGGATTCTCAACCCAAGGGGTCAGAGGCCCCAGGAAAGTACCCCGGATCATGAGGGGCTAACTTTACAGAGACATGATCATACATCAGTCTGGCATCTCCTCACAATCCCCGCCACAAACACTTTGAGAACTCTTTTCGAGTGAAAAGAACAACTTCAGATTCTAATTTAATTCTAACACCCTTCAATTTTGTAATAGCAATTCTTTATTTCCTGTTACCTTCTCAAAAGTACATATGTGAAAACAAGTCAGGTCATCAAAAATCAAGACTAAATGACAAACTCAACCCACATGAACATTGCCCCTCAGGCCTCATATCCCTGCTGCATGATGTTTTCTGTGTGCCCAGGTGTGCTTTCCCTCAGAGCACCTGCTTCTGTCCTTCCTCAGCTCCAGCCCAGCCCTGGGACCATCAGGGGAGATTTTGACTGCTTAAAGCAGTCTGCAGCCCTTTGTTTCCACTAGGAGTTGGGGCTGGGCAGAGGAGAGGGTTATAGGAAAATCTCAGAAACCTCAGTCCTTTGGGAAATGAGTTGGCTCTTAGCAAATCAGTTTGGAGTTACCTGACTATGTGTTTCTGGACACACTCAAGTCATAATCCCCTGGACACTTTGGAGAAGCTCCCTGAGTTGACCATAGGAGAACCATATGGATGCATCCCTTTAATTCCTCTGTTGTCTCCTTTTTCACAGATTCAGACAGGTGTACTCATATATAGGAAAATGACCATCCTAATTCAATCCAATTTAGCACCATTATGTCCTTTTTAATTTATATAATAGAAAATAAATTATCTTATCCCCCTTTAAAGAAAGAATCCAAGAATTTGTTACTTGCCAGTTTGATCTGACGCTGGAGGCAGAATCCAAACATGAAGTGAACCACCCTGTTCTAAGCCCAAGCCCTTGCCAAAATTCTCTTACATCCCCCTTCAATTGTGTCTACAAAGAACCTCGGTCTGTTCATGTATGCAGTGAGGAGTTGGGCAATAATGTATCCATGTGGGAATCGAGAAGTTTCAGTCAGAAATGGTACAATTGGGAGAATATTCTGTGGTGAGGGCTGGGCCCCTTCACTCCTGTTTGTCTTCCCACAGTCCAGGAGATACAGTGAGCTATTCCCTGTAACCAGCTCAAGCTCATGGCTGCAATGGAGGAAAAACAGTGACACTGCTCCAGGCCTGTTTGGACTTGGCTGCCCTGAAGGTTACCTTGGCTCTGGAAAAGTTTGCTGAGTAAATTCATACATAACAAGGGTGTAGAGAGAACTTTAACCTACCTCACAGAATTATATATTAAAGATCCAAACTATTTTAACTAAAGCACTAGGTACAGAAATGTGCAGCTTATCTTCAAAGAACTTTAACTGGGAACTCAAGTACCTTACTTCTACCCTGTGCCAACCACTGTGTCAGTCTACCTATGGTCTGTTTAACCCTCACACAGGTATTATCCTCATTATGCAACCAAAGAAAATAATAGGAAAGAATAAGCAACCTGTCTAAAGCCAAATAGCTATAATTCAAATCCAGGGTCGAAATTTAAACTCCGTTAATTTGCAGAAAGGATCTGACAATGAACATTTTCCTCAAATTCAGAGTATTCTTCCTAAAGACTCCAGCACATGTGAGTTTTGTAGTCATAGTATCAGTTCCACCATTCCCAGGAATAAGGGCAGCAGGCCAGCCATGGCTCTCAGCAAGGGTGAGAGTGTATCATGGGTTGTGCAGTCAACTCCCCAAGCTCTTTCCACACTCAATTGCTCAGAAAATACAGAATCAGAAGTCAGATCAGGAGCTTGTGGCCTGGAGCTCACATTTAACCAAACATTTTCAGATCTAGCCTAGACACATGGGTTTTCCAAACTCCACAGGTCTGTAAAGCCAAGTTTCCGTCATCCAATTGCCATGCCAGGAAAAGAGGCCAAACCAGGGAGGCCCAGGTTGTCAACAAGAAAGAAAGGTGGACAGCTGTACATTGTGAGATCCTAAACCAGATGACTCCTCATGACCAGGAGGATGACAGCTGCTGTTTAACAAGCCTCAGCAGTCAAACCCAGTCACAGGGCACAGGAAGAGCTCTGGTCTGTGAGTGCAGTCGGAGGCAGAGCAGCCATGGGGATGAAAGACGGGATCTGCATGGCCTGTGTGACTGGAGCAGGTAGGTTCTCTGAGTTTATCTGCCAGCCTACTCCCAGGCTGTGTCCTGGCTTGGAGATCACAGGAGAAAGACACAGCTCTTTCTGCCCTGGGTGGGCTTTAGTTGTGCTGGTTCTCATTGCCAGGGGATATTGGAGCTGTTATTTGGGACAGGTCCAGCAGCAAGTGGTTAGGTCACAATGGTTCCAAACTATAGCAGTTAATGCTTGATGTCCAAACTTTGGTCTGAATAATTTTGGAGATTTTTTTCCTTTTTTCATAATATTGTGGTAGAATACACAAAACATAAATTATACCATTGCTACACTTTACTTATTTTCACTTTTTTTTAAAGATATAGATGACAGTAGAGTGCATTTTGTTACATTATTGATACATGGAGTATAACTTGTTCTAATTAGAATCCCATTCTTGTGATTATACATGATGTGGAGTTTCACTGGTCATGTATTCATATATAAACATATATATGTCCAATTCATTCTATTGTCATTCCTATTCTCATTCCCCCTCCTTCCCTTTGACTAATTCAATTAACTTCTATTCTTCCCTCCCCTTTCCCCCATTGTGTGTTAGCATCCACATATCAGAAAGAACATTTGGCATTCAGGTTTTTGGGACTGGCTTATTTCACTTAGCATGATAGTTCCCAGTTCCGTCCATTTACAGGCAAATGGCATAATTTCATTCTTCTTTATGGATGAGTAATATTCCGTTTGTATATATACCACATTTTCTATACCCATTCATCTGTTGATAGGCATCTAGGTTGGTTTCATAGTTTACCTAATGTGAATTGAGCTGTAATAAACACTGATGTGGAAGCAATTTTGTAGTATGCTACTTTTAAGTCCCTTGGGTGGGGCTAGGGCTATAGCTCAGCGATAGAGTGCTTACCTAGCACATGAAAGGCCCTGGGTTTGATCCTCAGCACCACATACAAATGAATAAATAGTATAAAGGTATTTTTTTTAAAAAGTCTCTTGGGTATATACCAAGGAGTGCAATAAATGGGTAAAATAGTGGTTCCATTCCAAGTTTTCTGAGGAATTTCCATATTGCTTTCCAGAGTGGTTGTACCAATTTGCAGACCCAGCAGCAATATATGAGTGTGCCTTTTCTCTGACATCCTCTCCAACATTTATTGTTATTTATATTCTTTTTTTAATTATGTATATTTTTTAGTTGTGGAAGAACCTTATTTTTAATTACTTATTTGTATGTGATGCTGAGAATTGAACCCAGTGCCTCACACATGACAGGCAAGCACTCTACCACTGAGCCGCAACCCCAGGCCTGTTACTTGTATTCTGACTGGAGTGTGATGAAATCTCAGTATAGTTTCCATTTGCATTTCTCTAATTGCTAGAGATATTAAAATTTTTTTCACATATTTCTTGACCATTTGTATCTCCTCTGTGAAGTGTCTGTTCAGTTTCTTTTGCCTATATAGTGATTGGGCTATTTGGATTTTTTTGGTATTAAATTTTTTGAGTTGTTTATATATCTTGGAGATTAAAGCTCTACGTGAGGTGAAGGCAGCAAAGATTTTCTCCCATTCTGCAGACTTTCTCTTCACGTTCATGATTGTTTCCTTTGCTGTGAAGAAGCTTTTCAGTTTGATACCATCCTATTTATTGAGTCTTGATTTTACTTCTTGCACTTTAGGAGTCTCATTGAAAAAGTCAGTTCCTAAGCCAATATGATGAAGAGTTGGGCCTATATTTTCTTCTAGTAGGCACAGGGTCTCTGGTTTAATGCCTAGATCCTAGACCCATTTTAGTTTTGTGCAGAGTGAGAGATATGGGTTCAATTTCATTCATATGGATTTCCAGTTTTCTTAGCACCATTTGTTAAAGAGGGATCTTTTCTCCAATGTATTTTCACGGCACCTTTGTCTAGTATGATACCTGCGTTTGTGTTTGTCTCGGTGTCTTCTATTTTGTTCCATTAGTTTTCATGTCTTTTTATGCCAATAGCATGCCATTTCTGTTACAATAGCTCTGTAGTATAATTTAAGTGGATGCCTCCTGCTCCACTTTTCTCACTGAGGATTTCTTTAGCTATTCTGGGCCTCTTATTTTTCCAAATGGATTTCATGACTGCTTTTTTATTTCCATGAAGAATGACATCAGAATTCCACTAGAAATTGCATTATATCTGCATAGTGCTTTTGGCAGAATGGCCATTTGGCAATAGTAATTCTGCCCACCCAAGAACATGGGAGGTCTTTCCATTTTCTAAGATCTTCTTCAATTTCTTTCTTTAGTGTTCTGTAGCTTTTATTATAGAGGTCTTTCACCTCTTTAGTTAGATTGATTCCCAAGTATTTTATTTTTTAAGGTTACCATGAATGGGATAGTTTTCCTAATTTCTTTTTCAGTTCCTTCATCATTGGCATATGGGAACGTAACTGATTTACTGGTGTTAATTTTATATCCTGCTACTCTGCCATTGATACAGTTTATAGTATACAGCTCAGTAGCATTAAATGTATTCACACTATTGTACAGCCAATCACTGACTTTTTCATGCTGTAAATCTGAAACTTTGTACCCATTAAATACTTCTCCATCCCCTCCCCCAGCACCTAGAAACCATTTTACTTTGTTTTTTTTTTTTTACATTTACAGAAATGTATTTCCCATAAATTCGACTAGAGGATTTTTAATACGGTAAAACTCTCTAATTTTTCCTATTAATATACACAACAAACAGTCCATAGAAGGCCTATTTCACACACACACACAGTAGCAAAGACAAATATTACTCATGGGTGGAGTCACAGCCTCCCCTGCCTTAGACGGGTTCACGTTCAACACCCTGATTCACTGTCTGCTGGAAGTTGGAGAGACCTGTGGGCTGGCTGCAGGTGCTGCTGAGGAGGCTGGCAGGAGGCGCTCAGCTCACAGGGCCCTACTCTGCAGCTACACCCACCCTTCCCATGCCTCCCTTTCAGTGGAGCTTCGGGCCATGAGCTTTGGCAATGGGAGCTGGGCTTCCTTGATCAGCCAACATGACAGACATTAGAGCTGGATCCAGGCAATTCACACCTGCGCATTTCCTGGAGCCCATGTGAACAAGATTTGGTCTTTTCACTGCTTGATCTGCACAGACACTTGTCCAGGACTGGAATGGCCACATGAAATGGGTTTTCAAAACTGAACCTCCCATGAGTGAGAGGGTGATGTGTCAGGAGGCAGTGGGGTGGTGAGAAGGAAAGAGGAAGAGAGGCCTTTCCTGCCACAGGACGCACACGTCCCACAGGATGGGAAGCCCTGAGGTCCTGGCTCCTGCCTGCCTCTCCCATGTGCCTGCCCCTCCCCACACAGTGTCCTAGCAAGGCAGGCTTCTTTTCTGTTGTGTACACACTCAAGACCACTGAGAGTCAGGAACTCCACAGCTCCCTCCATGAGGACACCTGCACAGCAGCTCCGTCCCCACACTCAGCTCTCAACACCTATCTTTGTCCTCAGCAACTGCCTGAACTTCAGCTTTACCAGAAAGTGTCCACTGAGACAACCACTGGGTACAGTGACTTCTTTGGAAGATATCCCAAGATAAGGGTTAGGGAGTGGGAAGAAGTCAGAAGAGGTGGGTCAGTAAAGGAGCAGGTAACCATGGGGCAACCAGTCATCTAGACACCAAGTCCTGGAACAAGACACCCTGTCGGCAAGGGGGGACACTGAGGGGAATGCACCCCACAACAGTCCCACCAATGGTTATACAAGTGTCACCTTAGAGTACTTCATGGGGCTGCACATTTGCTTTGTGTATTATCGTGTATCAGCACTTTATAAGATTCTTAAAAAAGTCCTGTGGAGTGAAGAAGGCTAGGTGCACATTCACCAAAACCTATCCATCTTTGTTGAGAGCCACTGTGGGGACCCTTCTGGTCTGCTGGGTGGGGACACAGGGAAATCCCTTAGGCAAGGAGACCCAGGAAGGCCTTTGCACAAAGAGTCACTATCCTTCGAGGAGAGAAAGCCCTGCAGATCTGCTGTGCCACTTCCTGGTGTCACACCCACCTCTCCTGTGCCTTTCTGTGAGTCCTAGAGGCCTAAACTTCAGGGTCCCTCACTTGTCCCTGGGACGGAGGTGTCACTAACCTCCTGTTTGCCCACTGACAAAGTCATATTAAGCAGTGAAAGGAACCTGCCAAGAGCTAGAGAGGCAGAGTTTCTTTAAGGAAACAGAGCACAATGATGAAAAGGTTAGAGGTTTAAGTCTTACACAATACCCCCTGTGCGGCACAAGGCAGAAGTGGGTGTCCCTTGAAAGGAGAGAGGACTTAAATGCTCTTAATTTAAGAGCATAATGACAGGTTATGGTTAGTTCAGAAAGAAGTGCAAGAAGCCAGGGACAGGTTGCCAATTTAGGTTCTAGAAAACAGTCTATTAGTCTGCTCGGGAGCAAGGGTTCACTTCATTTTTAAGTTACTAAAGTAACTCGTCATATTCACAGAAAGGTAGCAAACAGGTGTACAAGTCATTGAGAATATCACGGCTGCAAGACCACCACTCTGAATGCTTTTGTAACATTTGCCTTGAAGCTTTTCACAGGTCAGATCCTTTGGTGTTTTTTTTTTTTTTTTTTTTTTTTAAACACAGGGCTTCACTCTGCTGCCCAGTCTGGCCCTCTATATTTGGACTCAAGCCATCTTCCGGCCTCAGCCTCCCAGTTAACTGTGCCCCACTGCACTCTGCTCAGCTGGGGTAACTTTCATCTGTCATCAAAGGTGGCGGTGAAGGAGGTCTTTCTGGAACCCCTCTTGTCCCCCCAGGTGCTCATGCTGATTGTAAAATCACCACCTCATGAGGAGAAAGGGCACCAAGGTGGAAAGCTCTGGACAGATGCCAATGGCTGGATCCCCTCCCAGCTGTGCCACTTTCCCTTAGCCTTCCCACCAGCTGCTTCATCAGAACCACATAAAAAATACTGGTACCTGGCCCGCCCCCACCTTGTGCAAGGGTGACGTGCAGCTCCCTGACCTTCCTTTCAAGTCTGTCACAGGCCAGCATGGTGGTCTATAACTACAGCTCTGTCCTTCTCACTGTACTGGAGACATCTCCATGGTGGGACCTTGCCACTCACTGCCCAGCATTCAAGTTCTTGGCTCCTGTGGGTCACAGTGAAGGGCAGATGAGGGATGGTGGCTGAATGATACTGCATGTGTCAGTCACCTAGGTGATACTGTAAATGAAGGGAAAAAATCAGAAATTCTTAAGCTTCACTTGCTTTTAGTTATTTGCTTTGTTGTCAAGTTTAGAGGTCAGACAGTTATGCAATGTAATCCCACTGCTTTACTACAGACAATATCTTTCATGGGTCAAGATGGTAACAGTTGTCCAACTTTTTATCAGGAACTTAGAAGTATCTCAAACTGGCTGAAACCACCCACCTCTCACACAGGTGTCCAAAGGGTCACTTTTGAAGTTAGAAACTGAATATTCCACCCTGAGAGCACATAAACACACCATTTTCTATGGAAGTATCCCAGGAAGATGCCCACACTTGATTACTCATATGCACAACACTGATTACATCACTTTCCCCTACTGCCAATCACTTCTCTCCACAACTCAGACCACCCTGCTGCTTTATATCACAAATACCTGAAACTGTATCCTTGGGAGGTGTTCTGGAAACCTGGGACTACCATCTTCTAACATTTGACCACCTTGTGAATAAATATTCTATTCTTACTGTTTCAGGGTAGAGCATACAATATACAAAAGGGATTCCATTCCTTAATAGTATAACAAATACTATTAAGTATAACAAATACCTAAGATATAGCAATTTGAAAAGAGGAAAGGTAGTTTTTTTGCTTGTTTTGCCCTGTTGCTTTAAGTCTGTGGAGGCTCAGTACATCATAGGTTGAATTGACATACATCATAGGTTGAATTGACATACATCCATTCACTCCATGGCTGCAACGAAAGTAAAGAGGAAGGGGTAGGATCCCTTTTAAGGACCTCCCCTATGATCTAACTTTTTCCAGGTAGGCCCACATCTTAAAAGGTTTTTACCATCTCCTAATAGCCACACATATGTACATGTGTGTATATATTACATACATATATATAGACTGTACATGCTGAGGCAATTTATGCGACTAAAACAGAAGAAATTCTTAGTGTGCTGACTCACCAAACAGCCAGCTAATTTGACTTGACTACAGGGGAAGAAGGAAACATGCAAAGCATGGGGACAAAAGGTATCAGTTTTTAGTTTTTCTTTTGTACTTCTTACATTTAGCAAGTGTATTTCATATTGAAATTGAGGTGAGCACAAATGCTTGTCTGAACTGCACTTGGGGGTGGGGGCCGGGGTACTGAGTATTGAATCCAGGGGATATATTACCACTGAGCTACATCTTCAGACCTCTTTTTCTTTCTTTCTTTCTCTCTCTCTTTTTCTTTTAATTAAGGCAGGGTCTTGATAAATTACTGAGGCTGGCCTCAAACTTGTGATCCTCTTGCCTTGGCCTCCAAGGTGTGTGCCATGCCTGACTAAACTGCACATATTCTTGAAGGCAGATTCATTTGCTCAGTGAGTCAACAGTGGCAGAAATCCAAGGCTTACAGGCCTGAGGATTGCTTTCTGCTAGTTGAGCTGAGCTAAAGCTGTCAGAGGCTCACATGAAACCATTTACACAATTGAATCACTTCTGCCTCAGCCAATTATTTCAGTAGAAATAATTATTTGTATTTATTCTTCCAAAAGCAATATGCAACTTTTAAAAATTGCTTTTATTGTGAGACATAAATACAAAAAAAAGTACAAAATACAAATGTACAGCTTAGAGAAGTAAACCGCATTTGCCCACCACAGGTTCAGAAAAAGAACATTTCTTTAAATGTTATTGTATTTTTTATACCTTTATTTATCTTTATGTGGTGCTGAGGATCGAACCAGTGCCTCACACATGCTAGGTAAGCACTCTACCACTAAGCTACAACCTCAGCCTCAAGAACAATCACTTTTAAAGAAAAAATTGCATGCCTCTTCCCACTCACCACAAGTGACCACTATCCAGATGTTACTTTCTTGCATTTCTTCTTAATTATCTTCCTTATAAGCAAATCTTCAAAAACACTGTTAAGTTTCGAGAAGCTGAGCAGCAATCACAGACCTGGCTTGGTCAAGGAAGGGCAATTATGCTCCAGCTAGGTACAAGCTCCCAGAAGACCCAGCTGAGCACAGGTGCGGGCTTCAGCTCTTCTCATGTCTCTGGAGACTTTCTGGAGTGCCAACAGCAACGGTGTGATGAGGTATTGCTTATCCAGCAAAAATGTGGTGAAAGGGCAGTGGCCACTGTGGATTTTTTGCCTGGAAGGAATATCAATGTCCCCAGGTACTCTTGAGAAGCAGGGTATGTAGTGGACTTGGTACACCTGGGCATTTTGTCTTCAAATACCAAAGCAGTTGGATCCTCCGTGGTCATAATCTTAAATGAGTCTGTTTCCTGAGACAGCACAGTCTGGAATGATGGTCCTCTGGGGAAAATACTGCTATCCTCTGTCAAGCTTCCTTATCATCTCATCTCTCTGGAGATGTCTTTCTTTTCCCTTCACTGACTTTCTCTTTTTAGTGGAGGCACTTCCTCCCATAGTTTCCTGGGGATGGTGGAAGGAGGTAGATAGACGAGGCTACCTGTATGCCTTGGATGGAGGGCTTCAACTACTTCAGACCACTTTTCTAAGGGCCTCTTGACTCCACAGAACCCATCAAAATGAATGAATTCTCAGAAAAGTAGGAAGGGCCGAAAATTAGGTGAGTCAAGAGTTAACTTAGGTTAGCACTTCCCTACTCTTGGGTAAGAGTAGAAAGACAGAAATGGAAAACCTGGGCTTTGCAGTGCAGATGCAAAAATGGGGAATTTGGGGCAGCAAAAGTTTCCAGGCTAAGGATCTGGACGTTAGGCCTGAGTTCCATGAAAATAGAAGGGAAAATTTAATAAGTCCTTTAAAATTAAATCAGTCTCACTTGATTCCAGGTTCTTGTTTCTATTGCCAATTTTACAGATCATACAGCTAAACAACATACTCCCACTAACTTTAGGCATGCTATAGGTTAATACCTCTGATATACGGGTCTCAGTAGTAATAGGTGCCTAAGTTCCTTTTCAGGAACTTCAAGGCTGCTTTTGTCTATCTTAAAGTACCTGAAATAACCAAATCCTCACTTGGGCCTGTGTGGGTATCTGGTAGGTTACTCTTAGAATTCAGAGGACCAGAACACCCCATTATCAGAGTATACTAATACTGTCCCCCACCCCTTTTGTTACTGGGGATTGAACCCAGAGGTGCTCTACTATTGAGCTACATCCACACCTTTTTAAATTTTGAGACAGAGTCTCATTAAGTTGCTTAAGGCCTTGCTAAGTTACTGAAGCTGGCCTCCTGGCAATCCTCCTGCCTTACCTCCTGAGAGCCATAGCAGGAATCTTGAAAGGTAATGACAGCCTATGTTAGGGTGGTGCTGTGAGAACCAATGGGATGGATTTCAGGAGCATTTCTAAATAATCAGTGTCTGAGGACAATAAGAGAAGCACTGAAGCTCTCCACTGGATGGATGTGGGAGGAGGATGTGGGAGAAGAGCCACTGTGCAGATGAAGGTGGAGAGAAGCTCCTGAAAGTCCACTTACTTTTCCCATCCTGACATTTACCTTGGTCTTGAAAGACTGTCTGTAACATAACATGGGCATCCACTTCTAGGTCAGTGATGGAGCATGTGCTTAAAATGTATGAAGTCCAAATAAAGAAAATAGGTATGTGGGGGTGTGTGTGTATGCAAATGTCAAGGAAGCGGAATGCTTCCACATAATAAGACCAGAGAGACTCAACAATTCACTCAGATAGCTAGAGAAACTTGAGTAGAGCCCGAAGATTAGATGGCAGCAAACTGCTAATGCTAATATCCTGATTTTGATGGTTGGTTATATAGAATATCCTAGTGTTTAGGAAGTCTACATGAATGTACTTGGTGAGGAGGGGCATTGGGCTGGAATGTACTTTCAGAGAATTCAGGAGAAAAAATGTGTAGCTTTTGGGTATACTGATTCAAAATAAAAATTTCATTTGAATAAAGTTTTATTTGGCAGTTTTAAAAAAATTTCTTTGTCTTAAAGAGAAAATAGAGAATATTCCCACAAGGTTGGAACAGATGAGAAGAATCTTCAGCTCTAGCTTCAATTCATTAATTTGAAAAATGCTTACATGAGACCACATCTGGGTCAAACTGAAAGTGGGTACTTCAGAGCAGGTATTTTTCTCTGCTAGCTTGATGTTTGGACCCTCCAAGCAACTGCATAATATGTCACCGGCTGAGGGAGCGATGAAGAGCTTCATACATCATTTGATCCTGAGAGGAGAAGAGAAACAAAATATAGAGCTGATCACAAATGGTTATATGCTGAATGGTGTACCCCTCAAATTCACAGGTTCAAGCCCTAACACTCAGGACCTCAGAATGTATCTGTATTTGACATGACTCTCATCACTGTCTACTAAGCTTTGCCTTGAAAAATCAATCAAGAGGGGCTGGGATTGTGGCTGGGTGGTAGAGTGCTTGCCTAGCACTTGTAAGGCACTGGGTTTGATCCTCAGCACCACATAAAAACAAATGAAAAATAAAGCTAAAATAAACAAACAAAGAGATTCTTATGCCCATATCTAATTAGTAAAACAGGTATAATTCTAAAGTATCACAAATCCAGATGGAAACACAAGGCAAAAGTAGAAAATTCTTTTAAAGTGTAATTTACATTTCCAAGAAAGTACGAATGTTTTTCAATGTGGTTGAACCATTTTGTGTTTATAAGTAACAATCTAGTTGCCTAACATCTTGGTACTGTTTGGTGTTGCCAATCTGTAAAATTTTATTTCACTCTGAAAGGTGTGTGATGGAATCTCTTAATCTCTTAAGCTGGGTGGTAATTCTACTCCTATATATTTATCTGAAAGAAACACTTGCTGCTTGTTTTTGTTTGTATCCTGGCCCTTTAAAATCTATTTTAAAAGGCAACTGTGTTAAAGTTTTCATCTGGATAAGTATATAATATTTATAAGATTTTAAAATATATAAAAATATGAATAGAAAAAGACTCTCCTATACTTCCCTCCCCTACAACCAATGTAATTTATCTTTTCAGATTCTCCTTCTACATATATAAACAAATGTTATAATTTATTATTTTACCTTTTTTTGGTACAAAAAATACTACAGTACTTTCTAAATACAATTCCTAAATTTTTTATTTAATGATATATTTGGGAGATATTCTTTAGGTTTTAGAAAAGTTATATCATAATTCATAACACAAATACTTTTTAAATATTTATTGTTTTAGTTTTTGGTGGACACAACATCTTTCTTTGTATGTGGTGCTGTGGATCGAACCCCGGGCCACACGCATGCCAGGCGAGCGCGTTACCGCTTGAGCCACATCCCCAGCTCTCATAATACAAATACTTAAGGTTTTAATCTTTACTATATTTTCTTGAGGATAAATTAACCCAAAGCTGGGTGATATATTGTTATAATTGTGATTTTGGCAGATAAGCCAAACTGCTATCCATAAGGGCTGGAATGATGGATAACCCACCAACTGAGTAAGAGTATGTCTATTTCCTTACACCATGGCCAAATGCTTGTTGGTTATAAGCCAACACGTTTATGGTATTTTTGAGACAGCAGCACTGACAGTCTGGGACAGAGACAGAGTAAATATTTCATTCAAAATAGAAAACCATTTCCTGGAAGAAGTAAATTTTTCAAGTAACTTCCAAATTGTTCCAGAGGGAACTAAGAAAATACTGATTTAACTCTTAAATAGGACTAAAGGGCCTTTTTTCTCAACATCACCACTAAATAACATAGTAAAGTTATCTTAAGCATCTTTTGTTTAATCAGACTAAAAAATTCCTTTCTCACAAGTAACTTTATTACAAAACTATATCTATAGTGGGTGCGGTGGTGCACATCTATAATCCCAGCAGCTCGGGAGACTGAGACAGGAGAATTGTCAGTTCAAAGTCAGCCACAGCAATAGCAAGGTGCTAAGCAACTCAGTGAGACCTGTCTCTAAACAAAATACAAACTAGGGCTGGGGATGTGGCTCAATGGTCAAGTGCCCATGAGTTCAGTCCCTGATTCACCCCAACCCCCCAAATCTATTACAAACATATTAGAAAACACAGAACAACAGAAATAAAAAATAATCCTTCCCAGAAATAACTCTCATTACCTTGGTCTCCTTCAACTTACAACTCTGATTTTTAAAATATTTTAAAATTGTTATTTTAAAATATGAAATGTCATCCTCCTCTCACTCAGTCTCCTTCCCCATGAGCAACCAATTATGACTATTCTGAGAAGGATCTTTAAGATTAGTTAAGTAAGCCAAACAAGGAAAGAAGACTCTTGACCTTGATGATACTTCTTATTTTTAAAGGTTCAAACAGTAATATAATCCATTTAAGTTATCTTCTTTACATTATTCACTCAAAATTAATACTATGCCTTTTTCAAAATAAATAAACAGTAGATCCTTACTCACTTGATGCTTTCCAAAACATATGTAAAATGTAAGACATAGTCCCCAAAGATAGCGAAAAAACAACAGAAGCAAGTCACATTTTACTAGAACATACATATACCCTTCCAAGGGATGCTCCCAAGTTCTTGCAGCTGATCTACAGATTTGATAAAATGTCATTCAATATCCCATCAGGATTTTTTTCTATAAAAATTGATAGGCCAATTGTCAACATTATATGGAAATACAAAGGACATAAAATAGATAAGGAAAAAAGGTGGGAGTACAAACTTGGGGCATGTACTCAACCTACTTTCAAGACTTATTATGAATCTGTAATGACTTAGACAATGGCAAAAAGACCTAGTGGTATAGAGATGAAGATCAATGAACAGAAGAAATAGTGCCAAAATAAATTCATACATATACATATGTGATCAATAAATAGAGAGCATGATAGTTCACTGAAGGACAGAATCATCTTTTACCAGAGCCAGAGTAGATAGCTATGTGGGAAAAAGTAACTATCATCCCTACCTGACATCAAATACAAATACTATATCTCACCCCGCAAAAAAAGAAGTCTGTACGACATATGAACATATAAGTTCCTTAACTATACACTGCAACATCTATTTACATAGCATTTTGTAATAAAAATGTTCTAGATTTGATTTACAATATATGGAAGGGTGGTGCACAGTTTACAAACAATGTCATTTTATATAACAAACTTGATTTTGGTACCTATGGGGGTCTTGGAACAGGTCCCCCACATATACTGATGGATGAATGTAATTTGAAATGGAAATACATACAAATGTAAAACTAAAACTATACTATTTCTTTTTTTTTCCCACAATACCTTTATTTATTTATTTTTATGTGGTGCTGAGGATCAAACCCAGGGCCACACACCTGTTAGGAGAGCACTCTACCGCTGAGGCACAACCCCAGCCCTTAAAACTATAGTATTTCTAAAGGAAAAAAAATACAGGATTAAAAATTTTTAACATTTGGGATAGCAGAGATTTCTTATGACATAAAAGATTTCTTAATACATAAGCCATGCAAAACAAATAAAAATTGGACAGCATTCAAACAATTAAAATCCTGTTCTTCAAAGGTACCTTTAAAGTATAAAGATAAACCACACGTTAGGAAAAAATGTTCTCAATGTGTATTTGATAAAAGACTTCAACCTGGGAAAAATTAAGAATCTATCTACATTTCAGATAGAGCCCTAATATCCAGAGTATACAAAGAACTCAAAAAAATTAAACAATAAGAAAACAAACAACCCAATCAACAAATGGGCCAAGGACCTGAACAGACACGTCTCAGAGGAGGACATACAATCAATCAACAAGTACATGAAAAAATGCTCACCATCTCTAGCAGTCAGAGAAATGCAAATCAAAACCACCCTAAAACACCATCTCACTCCAGTAAGATTGGCAGAAGTCAAACAACAACAAGTGCTGGCGAATATGTGGGGAAAAGTGTACACTTGTACATTGCTGGTGGGACTGCAAATTGGTGCGGCCAATTTGGAAAGCAGTATGGAGATTCCTTGGAAAGCTCGGAATGGAACCACCATTTGACCCAGCTATTCCCCTTCTCGGACTATTCCCTAAAGACCTTAAAAGAGCATACTATAGGGATACTGCTACATCGATGTTCATAGCAGCACAATTCACAATAGCTAGACTGTGGAACCAACCTAGATGCCCTTCAATAGATGAATGGATTAAAAAAATGGATAAAAAAAAATGTGGCATTTATACACAATGGAGTATTACTCTGCACTTAAAAATGAAAAAATCATGGAATTTGCAGGGAAATGCATGGCATTAGAGCAGACTATGCTAAGAGAAGCTAGCCAATCCCTAAAAAACAAATGCCAAATGTCTTCTTTGATATAAGGAGAACAACTAAGAAGAGAGCAGGGAGGAAGAGCATGAGAAGAAGATTAACATTAAACAGGGACGAGAGGTGGGAGGGAAAGGGAGAGAGAAGGGGAAATTGCATGGAAATGGAAGGAGACCCTCATTGTTATACAAAATTACATATAATAGGAAGTGAGGGGAAAGGGAAAAAAATAAGGGGGAGAAATGAATTACAGTAGATGGGGTAGAGAGAGAAGATGGGAGGGGAAGGGAGAGGAGGAGGGATAGAAGAGGATAGGAAAGGCAACAGAACACAACAGACACTAGTATGGCAGTATGTAAAAAGTGGATGTATAACTGATGTGATTCTGCAATCTGTATACAGGGTAAAAATGGGAGTTCATAACCCACTTGAATCAAATGTATGAAATATGATATGTCAAGAACTATGTAAATAAAAAAATAAAAAATAAATAAAACATGTCTGAAACTGGAAAAAAAGAATCTATCTACAATTCATTAAGAAAAAAAATCTAATTTTTTAAAAAGAACAAAAGATGAGAATACAAAATAAGATATACAAATGATCAATAAGCATGAAAATATGCTCCACAATTTAAATGAAAATTTAAATCACAATTTGATACTAGTTATTTCCATTCAGTAGAATGGCTAATCAGCTAAAATTAAAGATTCACTGTATCCACTCTTAGTGAGAAAGGAAAGTAAATTGAAAGCTCCAAAAATATAAAATGGAACAGCCACTGTGAAAAACAGGCTGATGTTTACTTTAAAGTGTATGTATAAAAACACACACTTACTACATGCCCCAGCGATTCTGTCTAGTTTTTTTACTTTAAGGAAATAAAAACATATTCGTGTAAATAGGTGTGTGTGTGTGTGTAGGTATGTGTGTGCACAGAATATCCACAGCTGCTTTATTCATAAAGGCCACATCTGGAAACAACCCAAGTGTCCACTAATAGGTGAAAGGATAGGAAAACTTGTGACATATTTATACAAAGGCATATTGCTCAGCAGCAGAATGGACTCAACTACTGAAAAACAGAACAACAGAGAAGAATCTCATACATTACACTGAGTGAAAGAAGCCAGACAGGACTATTGGTTTTACCATTCCATCTAAAAAGTGTTCTAAGACAGGCAAAGTGAGAGTACGGTGGCAGAATCAGATCAGTGGTTGGTTATGGAGTTGGTTTTGACTACAAAAGAATACAGAAGTTTCTGAACGGATGGAAATGTTCTGTAGTTTGACAGTAGTGCTGGTGACAAAGTCCAAGACTCAAGGAATGGTACAATTAAGCTTGTACAATTTCATTGTAGAAAGTAAGGCTAGAGCTGTAGAGTGACAAATGTGGAGCTAAGTCATATGTTCTAACAATGTGACAACTAAAATGCAGGATCAAAGTAAAAAATAATTTCCTTTAAAAGAAAAAAATGTACACCATCAAATCTTTGCAAGAAAAATTGTGATCTACTCTCTTGTAGATCAGAATGAAAAGGGCCAACAATATCCTCTACAAAACTGATTCTAATTAGTAAGACTATATTTTACTGAAGGATTTTCAGTAAAAGAAAAACTAGTACCCAAGATGCTGAGAATTCAAAGCAGACTATTGTTTTCTAGCCATGGTGAAAGTCTCAGTCCAGGTGAGGTCAGTTCTTATTCCAGCTGAAAAAGTCATATGCCCATAAGATACCACACCAGTGCAAACCCTTAACAGGTTACTCACTTCAGTTAAAGCCATAAGATGGTCAACTAAGATAACACGTAGAACATGGGGCATGATACATAGCACCTCAATTCATACAATTACTTTGAATCCTGATGTAAAGAGTTTCAATCAACAATCATAATGAGAATTGCTGAATCTGGGGTGATAAATGGCCAGTGATTTAAGGGGAGTTTTAATACAGTCAAGAAACAGGTCCTCATGACTAAAGCAGATTCTGGAAACTTATGAATCCCAAGTGAACAAATAAAACATCACAACTGTGTCCAATTCAGACATTTCTTAGGGTTAGACATTTTTATTCCAACCTTCTATAATCACCACAATAACCTAATTTCACTTATAGCAACCATTTTAGTTTACTGCAGATAGAAAACCTGAATATAGGACGAAACATGTAAAACCTGGCACTTTATGGAAGAAGTCAGAGTGATTTTTTTTAACACTTTTTCTCCTTGTGGTGAATGTATTTCCACCTCCCTGAAATATAAGGGTAATCTCTATGGGTTACTTTGGGTACAGTCCATCTCCAAGAAGATAAAAAACTATTTGTCAAAAATGGTGGGGTAACTGGGCACGGTGGCGTATGCCTGTAATCCCAGTGACTTCGGAGGCTGAGGAAGGAGGATCTTGAGTTCAAAGCCACCCTCAGCAATTTAGTGAGGTCCTAAGCAACTCAGTGAGACCCTAATAAAACATTAAAAAAAAAAAAAAAAGGACTGAGGATGTGGTTAAGTGCCCCTGAGTTTTTTTTTTTTTTTTTTTAAAGGGAAAAGGTGGGTAGATCAGATAATATTTGAATATCAATGAGTAAGAATTATGAGACTGTGGGAGCATGCATGAGTACTCATTATCTCTGAAATAAACAGGGGCTGGACATCTAATGTGTAGAACTATGATTCAGTAAAAATTAAAATTTCCCCAAACATAAAGGTCATTATTTAGCTTGTTTCCAGGTCAAAATTTAACATGTAATTTCTTTCAGAAGAAATGATCTGAATCACGAGTTCAGGTCTACTGCTTTGACCTCAAATATTTTTTAAGATACAGAAGAATGTTTCTTACCTTTACTGATATAGATGGTTTCACTTTCTTGAAAGCTTCTTCAAAGTGTGTATGATTAATCTTGAGCTCACCTGTGAAGCAAATGCACAAATATATACTTCTCAGTAGAGAATACTGTGAGTTATAACTTAGTTTCTCTTGGAAAATGTCAGCTTTCAAAGAAAACTGAGGACACTGAATGAGGAGATGGGTTCTATTCTTTACCCAAAGAGTATTCAAGCAAGAAATATTCCACTCATCAGTTTATAATGCAGTGCCAACCCAAAAAGACTAATTACTCATAAATAATCCTTTGTAGGCCATCCTTGCTCTGCTTAACTCAATATTGACAGTTATAAAGAAGGAGCAAAACTGTTCTCTTTCAGGATGAATCAAATATATTTGACTAGAAAAGAAAAGTAGAATGTCATAATATTTAAGAGTGCAGGGCTGGGGATGTGGCTCAAGCCTGGCATGGCACTGGGTTCGATCCTCAGCACCACATAAAATAAAATAAAGATGTTGTGTCCACCAAAAACTGAAAAATAAATATTTAAAAATCTCTCTTCTCTCTCTTAAAAAAAAAAAAAAGAGTGCACAACATAGTATGAGGTGACTTGGAAAATCATTTATATTTAATATACATATACCAAAAGTATCAAAATACTGAATTACACACATTAAATAAGGAAATGAAATACAATACACAAATGTTAAAATACAGTTTGGTTTCTAATGTTAATATGATAACTCGTGTGACAATTTATAATTAAAAATAACAAGTTTTCTCCATAGAATTAGAATAGAATTATTACCTAAACAGAAAATAAAATGTGTTGCTGAGGGGCTGGGGTTGTGGCTCAGTGGTAGAGCTCTTGCCTAGCGCGTACGAGGTCCTGGGTTCGATTCTCAGCACCATATAAAAATAAATAAATAAAATAAAGGTATTGTGTCTAACTACAACTAAAAAAATTTAAAAAAAATTTTCATAAATATACATAAAATAAGATACAAACAAAATTAATACTAGCAGCACCAATATATGTGCTAGGGTCTATTAGTCTTTAGTGACCAAATACACACCAAGAAAATGATCAGATTCATTTTTCAGATAGAATACTGATTTTTCATTTTACAAAATATTCTAATTATCTGGGCGTGGTGGTTCATAGCTGTAATCCTACCAGCTCAGGAGGCTAAGGCTGGAGAATCACAAATTCTGCTAAGCAATTCTGTGAGACACTGTCTCTAAATAAAATAACAAACAGGGCTGGGATGTGGCTCAGTTCAATCCCTGGAAACTCCCCCCACCCCCCTCCCAAAATTCTAATTTTGCTCATTGATATACTACCTATTTCCAAAAAGAAATAAAAGAAATTCAGGGGCTGGGATTGTGGCTCAGCGGTAGAGCGCTCGCCTCACATGTGCAAGGCCCCAGGTCCGATCGTCAGCACCACATAAAAATAAATAAATAAAAGTATTGTGTCCAACTACAACTAAAAAATAAACACTTTAAAAAAAGAAATTCAGATAAATCGTTTCTTTTTGGGGGGGGGCGGGGAAGTGGTACACTGGGTAATGAACACTGAGATGCTCTACCACAAAGTTGCACCCTCAGTCCTTATTTATTTTTAATTTTGAGACAGGGTGTTGGTATGTTGTTAAGGCTGGTTTTGAATTTGTGGTACTCCTGCCTCAGCCCTCTGAGTACCTGGGTATACAGGTGTGTGCCACTACACATGACTAGATAATTTCATCTTAATGAAGATATGTGTGTTGTCAAATCTAATCTAAGTATGTGCTGCTTTAGCCATAAAAAGAATTCAGCTTTGAGATTCTTGCAATACAAGAAAAAAAGAAAAATCAATATAAATGCATAAAGACTGTTCACAGCAGACAAGCAAAGTAAAGAGTACATGGCATGGTTGGAATGAAGGTCACAAAACTTTTCATCCATAACACACTTTTGTCAAAAGTGAAGGATGCTGCAAAGCTGTTGAAATGTTCCCAAATGAATGCATAGTGGACTACATAGATTGATTAATAACAGTAGGTTTTCATTTTGTTTGTTTTTTTGATGCTGGGATATAGTGCTGGATGAAATGTAGGGTCTATGTGCAAGCTAGACAAGGGCTCTGCCCTGATATATACGCCCAGCCCATCTTGTATTTTGAAAGGAAAGTCCCAATATGGAAAGGTCTCTAATTTCCACAACCTACATATATTTCCTTCTTTTTTTTTTTTTTTTTTTTTAAGAGAGAGGGAGAGAGAGAGAAAGAGAGAATTTTTAATATTTATTTTTTAGTTTTCGGCAGACACAACATCTTTGTATGTGGTGCTGAGGATCGAACCCGGGCCGCACACACGCCAAGTGAGTGCGCTACCGCTTGAGCCACATCCCCAGCCCACTCACGTATATTTCTAACCTTTGCAATTTAGGCTGCATTTTTTTTCTTTCCTACATTGCATTTTAACAGGAAAGGAGATGATACTTCAGCAAAAGGATGAGGGCTTCCAGAATTGATATGTGGAACATTCATAATGGAGAGAGTGAATAGACTTGCTTCTACTTAATCACTTGTGTATGATGATAAAATATAATTCTACTGATTTTAGAGAGACAATGATTAATTTGTTATTATTATCAAAAACAGAGGTTATATAATATTACAGAATAGCTTCTAAAGGTTCATTAGAAAATATAAGCATTATTGTAACAGAAAATAGATACTAAAAGCTTGTCATTTTCCAGGGCAACAGTGGTTTTAACTATTCAGTGATAAATTGAAATATTGTGGTGAGAATCATACATTTTCCATTTCCACTCTTCTGTCTTGCCATTTCCTGTCTCAGGGCACAGAGAGAAGCTTCTCGTACCAAAGCAGAGAGATCTGCACCCCTGTAATAAAAGAAGTGTTCTTATTTATTTATTCTTAGATACTCCAAAAACCCCTAAAGGAGAAGGTGACAATTTTCTAAGGCCACATATTAAGCAATTAGGAAAGACACTGTTTTTATAACTTTATGGAGTAAGCAATCCAATGAGAAATAAACATTCCTAAGAGCCACAAGCAAATATTAATATAAAAGACCTTGTCAGAAGAAATTCACATATATTTACCATAGTACTTTTACTTATAAGGGCTATGTAACTAGCCCTTATAAACTCATATTATATAATATCTAAAGTAAGCTTGTATAAAAAGTCACTTATGAGCCAGGAATGGTAGTGCAACCCTATAATCCCAACTACTTGGAAAGCAAAGACAGAAGGATCCCA
Organism: Callospermophilus lateralis; assembly: GCF_048772815.1. Taxonomy (NCBI): domain Eukaryota; kingdom Metazoa; phylum Chordata; class Mammalia; order Rodentia; family Sciuridae; genus Callospermophilus; species Callospermophilus lateralis. Next base: position 60,271,218 of record NC_135317.1, on the reverse strand, counting down.
AATTGAAGGCCAGCTTGAACAACTTAACCAAACCTTATCTCAACAATAAAAAATAAAAAGGACTCTAGATACAGCTCAATGGTAGAGCAACCTTGGGGTTCAATCCCTAGTAGTGCAAAAAAATAAAGAAAGAAAAAAGAAAAAAAAATCCATGATTCCAAGTTGAAAAGGGGGAAACACAAAGCCTAGTCTTTCAGGTGATTCAATGTCAAGCTGAGTGAAAAGATCATAACAATACCTCATTTATGTGATTATTCCGTGGAATAACATGCTTACTTAAGCACATTTACAGGATAAAAAGCATTGGTGTTAGGATTTTACCACATTAAAAGCTTCCTTTCTTTGTGTTTTGTTTTGGTACTGAACATTGAACTCAGAGGCACTTTATCACAGAGCTACATCCTCAGTCCTTTTTTATTTTTTGAGACAGGATTTCACTAAATTGCCAAGGTTGGTCTGAAACTTACAATTGTCCTGCATCAGATTCCTGAGTCACTGGGATGACAGACATATACCATGGCCCATGGCCCATTATAGCATTAAAATAATTTATAAAGAATCTTTGAGAAAAAGCATAAATTTCATAATTTAAAACCTCATTTCTAGACATAATCTTTATTTATTATATGATACACAGAACACATGAACCTAAAGGCCACCAGAGGTTAAATTACTAACCATATACAATGTGTTGCTTGGCTAAGTGTGAGATTTTAACATTATTTGAGAATAATATAGATCCTGGGGTATACATTCCTATCCTCTAATGTTAAATCTACATTGGTCAACTAATGCAAACAGATAACTGGAGGCAATAGTAGTAAAGTCTCTTTCAAAAAGTGATAATTATTATAATACCAGCTGTGGTGGCACATGCCTGTAATCAAAGAAGCTCAAGAGGCTGAAGCAGGAGGATTGTAAATTTAAAAAAAAAAAAAAAAAAAACTCAGTAGTTATGCAGCCCTAGGTTTAACCTCGAGTATTAAAAAACAAAAGAAAAACTAAACTAAATAAATAAATTAATAGATAGTTAAGCAAATAAATAAACAACAAAGAAAAATGCTAGGGGGCTGGGGTTGTGACTCAGTGGTAGAGTGCTCGCCTACCACGTGCGAGGTCCTGGGTTCGATCCTCAGCACCACATAAAAACAAACAAACAAAATAAAGGTATTGTGTACAACTAAAAAATAAATTTAAAAAAATATTTTTGATGATAGTACCACTAAAATCCAAAATGTTAACTCATAAAAACCAGCCTCTTTATAACCTGATACCCTATTTGATGTAATCCACAAGACCTTTCTGGGGTAAATTCTGCCATGAAAACTGTGTTTATCATTCACTACTTGTTTAAATCTTTTCTCCTCTCAAAAAGGCAACATTATGTACTAAAACAACATTATAGGTATGATTGTAATTAGGCGGTGAGATGCATCCTATCTCAGTGGAGGGAGACCATTTATAACCCCACAGAACCCCTGCCCGAGACTCTTACCATTTCCCTTCACTGTGAATCATTGTCTTTCACTCTATGAGACATGATTGCTGGCCACCATGTATTCTGTCTCTTAGGATCACTGGGTTGGCAGAATCACTGAAATTCCCTGTCCTAGATGACCATACATGAAAAAACTGGAGATTAAACTGTGTATCCTGACCACACTCCCCAAAATCATCAGCATAATCTCAAGTAGAAATATCTGAATAAGAGAAGATTACATGAAATTCCACAATTAGAACTAGAAACAACTGGGCACAATAATCACTACCAGTGGATATGCTATTAGACATAAATTTACACTGCTGAATAACAGATCCCAGAAATCTTCGAAGACGAAGACACAGCTTGCCTTACATGGCTGGGAAAACCCCACATTTTGGCCATGCCTTAGAGATATGCCCTAAAACCAAGCATATCAGATACAATCAATGGGCTAACAGGTAGAGGCAATGTCTCTGTTAAAACATGTGTGCCATTTCCTGCCCTGTGTCCCCAATTGGGAAAGTTAACAAATTTACTTTAAAAATATGAAGATCAGGCTGGGCACAGTGGTGCACACTAGCAACATCAGCAGCTCAGGAGGCTGAGGCAGACAGATCAGAAGTTCAAAGCCAGACTTAGCAACTTAGTGAGGCCCCAGGCAACTTAGCAAGATCCTGTCTCAAAATAAAACAAAAAGAGATGGGGATGTGGCTCATTGCTAGACCCTCTGGGTTCAATCACTGGTACCAAAAGAAAATGAAAAGAAAAACCTCAAAATTACCAAAACCATAAGCATATGAAAGCTGAGGCAGAAATGTCATGATTTTCTGATGGTATGGCAGGCTATGTAGCTATGAAGAGGTAAGCTGACAAAATGCTTTCTGTGGTTCTGCAGCATGAAGAATGTGGCACTTGTATATTAGTCACTTCCAAAGGCACCTGGATAATTTGGCAGTCAGTCATGAGCATAATATCTGCTCAACAGTCTTAAAGCACAATGTGTGACGGACAGCAATATGGTTGGCACTGAAACTTGCCAAAAGGCAACATATGACCTGATTCCCCATTCCCAGGAATTCTATGAAGAAGCAGCAACGACCAGCCAGACCCTACATTAGAAGCTTCATAGGACATCTCATTAACCTTCCCAATAACTGGGAAATGGGCATCATTCCCCTCCTTCTGCAGGTGAAGAAACTGAGCCCCACAGTCTACTGACTTGAGATTTAAATACTTACGTATAGCAATCACAGCGAAGATCACCAGCAATTGCTTCCAAATTTACATCTGCATCCAGGGGAGGTTTGGTGCCATTCTGAAGAAGACAGAAACATGAGCTTTCATTGGGGCTTTAAAGACCCTTATGCATCCACATCACAGGCTCTTATGGAAGAGGAGTGGCTGCTAAATTCAGTGAAGAGAATCAACTCCCAAACCAATTTTACTCCCAAACCAGTTTGCCACAAGTTTCAATTCTGAGAAATGAAGGTAAGGAGCAGACTCCAAATGTGGGAAAGCTAGAGGAAAGCCATTTATGCTTATGAAGTTTCAAGAGTTCATGTGCACTCCCTGGAAAACCACCTCCCAAACAAGAACAACAAAACCCAGCAATTCAACCTCTCCACAGGTAAAGCAACACTGCCATTCCCTGATTAAACACCCATTCCACAGGTGAAGCAGTACTTCTACTTCCGGTCACTGGAGAAGTGCTGACTTCCGGCCTGAGGCTGGCTGTAATGGGAGAATAATACTGAACCCAGGCAGGTGGGAATGATCACTAACCCACCTGCTCTCCACTGAAAGCCCCAAGGCCTCTGTGCACAATCTCTCTTGATCCTGTATGGAAAACAACCCTGACTTTGGAACCACTTCCCATTCAGCTCATATCAAGAGATGCTAGAAATGACAAGGATCAGAATATCTCAGCATTAACACTTAGCAAAGTACCATGTACACAATAGTACATATTCAAAAATATTTTTGTAGGTTACATGACAAAGTAAACAAAATACAATTTTAAATGATTTATAATGTATGGCAGCTAGACAGTATGCTCCTCAGTGTTGGCTCATTGTTCTGATTCATAACTAACATCTATATTGTACACATTCTTTCCTTTGTAGCATATATCAACTTGTGAAATAACTATTGTGAGAAGAATCAAGCATATATTTAAGTGCATAAAACATGCCATTAAGATTATCTTAGTGTGAAATATCAGCCCTGCAGATGCTCCCAACGTGGCTCTGATTCTATCAGAGCCAGGAGGCCAGGTGTGGAGGCATCACCTTGTGCATTCACCAGTCACTCTGCCCACTCACACACAGGCCTCTCAGGGTTTCTGAGCAGGGCCTGTTCATGACTTGCAAAATCCATAGCTCTGGTAGTTGCTGTGATCTGATAAAACATGAAGCTTCTTGTATATCTACAATGGTGGGCAATCAACATTCTCCATTTCCAGAACTTTTTCATGACTTCCCAAAATGAAACTTTGCCTCCATTAGACATTCGTTCACCATCCCTCCTGCTCTGGCCCCTGTCAACTACCATTCTAATGTCTCCCTCCATGAACACGAAGGGCAATGTTCTTTCTTGATATGAAGGCTTTCTTTGTAACAATTCGTGGAGCTATACTCTTAATGATATGTCCACTTTTCCATATTTCCATTGTGCCCCAATAGAGAAGATCAAAACCACAGAGATAGCATTGGACCAGGCATCAGAAACCTGAGTTCCAAGGTTCAAATTTGCAACTGAATGCATCCTTGGGAAGTTCCTTAATCTCTATTATTTTTCAAATGTTTTGATCATCTAATTTCATGCTACACATGGGAAGGGAGGGGGGAAATGGTTTAAATAGTGATGGTGAACATATCACAGGGGAACTGCAATGGAGAAGAACTGGGACTTTCCCAACAGTTACTGAGCTAGAAAGGTCTTGCTAGAACACACCTCATTGAGCATCTCTAGCCACCACTGAAGGAAGTACGGGGTGAAGGGTGGGTGCTGTCAAGGAAGGCATGAGCTATTATGAAGGATTTAATGTTCAAAGAACCTCTCAGCCTTTCCTAGACTATCACATAGCACATGGTTCTTCTAATGTATAAGCCATGTGCTGTTGGAGATATTTCCTTCAAACTATCTACTGCCTTGTTTAATCAAAAGGCCAATCAAAAGAAATAAATTTCACCAAGAATTACCTGAGTACAATTCACTTATTCTTCTCAACATCTAAATGAACTGTCACATCCTCATAGCTTACATAAGAGAATGATCTGGTTCATTCTGGCTCAATGTGAAAGGATTCTGTGTTTACTTCAGGGATTCTGTTGAAGACATAGTCATCACATGTTTGTGAGCTCTCCATGAGAACTCAGAGAAGGAATTTTCTACCATCTGCATATTGAGAACAGCTATAAGCTTTCAATAATTAGGGTCTCTTTTATTTTTTTTTTTTAAGGGCAAATGTCTATGTCGGGTTTAATAACAAAAAAGAAAAGGGTTGCTCATCAGATGGCCAGATCCTTTCTCATTCATATTCCCAACCCCCAGATCCTTTCCTAGCCTCATAAGTTTGAATACAGTTATAGTTATTAGTTGGGTCAAAAACTGACATGAAGGAACATCATCCCTCAAAGACATGGATTACAGTTCAAAAAAGGAGGCAAAATTCAGCACCTTTTTCATACCAAAAAAAAAAAAAGTAGAAAAACTTGATAAGAAAAAACTAAATTACTCTTAAAGCTGCCTGGAAAGCAGATCTTAATTCTTCCACATGAGTAGATACCCTCATAATCAAAAGCTGAGTTCACTACTCATTCCCTCTCCGGCTCTTCTTGTGGCTTTTCTTAGACCTTTCAGGAGATTTTGAATGGCTCCTATGTCTGTGACTTCGGTGATGACCTGGAGACTTGGAGCGAGATCTGTGTCATCGATCGCGGGACCTGCTCCAGTGACGTCTTGGACTCTTGCTCTGATGCCTTTCTCGGCGGGGTGAGGGGCTTTGTCTTTTGGGAGATCGACTCCGCCTTCTGGGAGACTGACTCCTACTCCTCCTATAGCGCAACGTTGGAGAGCGACGGGGCTTGTCCAAGTCTCTGTAGCGTCTGCGGCGGTGGTCAGGTGATGGTACTCTTTCCAACTTCTCATCTTCTTCCTCCTCCTCCTCACTGGACTCCACATCATCCATGTCCTCTTCTAGAGCACTAACTCGAGGTTCCAGTTGCTCAGCTTCCTCTAGCACATAGCGTTTCTGTAGCCGGGGCAAAATGATATCACAGACTCTCTCACTGTGCAACAATTCATCAATAAATTCATCAACATGCATCAGTTCAAACTCCCCATTTCTGTTCTGGCTCTTGATTTTTCGATAGTCGTTGTACAAAGGCTCCAAGTACTTGTAGCAATCAATTGCAGTACCTGTCAGTCTCATGTAAAGTGCCCCCAACATGCGGACATACTTGAAGTCTTCATTTTTTATAAATTCTACAATGATATCCTTTTCAGGTTGAATCTGAAGCATCTTCAAGGTTAAACACAAAAAGGGAGTTGGTTTTATGTTTCCACCATAGACGCCACCCACAAACCGTAACTCCATGGCTTTATCTACTACAAGTTCAGCGGTAAGTCCAAAACACTCTTCTTTCCAGTACTTAGATTCGTAGATTCGTGTCCGAATGATCTTCTCCACTAAATATTGAGGGTTGGTTCCATGGATGCTATGTGCATCCTTTACTGTACGGTTCGCCATTTTAGAATGCGTTTTTGTAGGGTCTCTTTTAAGTAAACTCTTTTATGAAAGAAAGCTCAATAGACAATGAGTCATAATAACTAAATGAGATGGTTTATGAACTTTTTTAGAAAATCAACTATTATGTATTTAAACAAACACAAGCTTTCTAATTCTTAGCAAATTAACTTTTAAAAAAATATCCTCACAAAATAATCAACTGCTTTTTTCTAGGACCATGAGATGTGGTCTACATAGTATACCTCCAAAAGTTTCTGAAGTAACATTATTTTCCCATTATTAGAAAAAAGGGCTGATGAGTCATGTTTTCTAATGATTTATATGAGCTACTTAGAGTAGGCAAATTCAGAAAAACAAAGTAGAATGGTGGCTGCCATGAATTGCCATGGGGAGTCCAGTTTCAGTTTGGGAGGATGAGATGGTCCATGGATGGTGGTGATGGTTGCACAACAACGTGGATGTGTTCAGTGCCACAGAACCACATATTAGAAAACAGTAAATTTTATGTATATTATACCACAATTTAGATAAAAAGAATTAGTTAATTTCCACTAATACTTTCTATAATTCCGAATAAAGCAATGTGTTATGGAATCACATGTACAAAAAGTAATTAAAGATATAATACTACTTTTATTATTTTTAATTTGGTCACACAAATCTACTCTTAGTTACAGAGAACCTAGAATCAGTGATTAATTTTATTTACATAGCAGACTAAAAAACTGAAGAAAAAATTAATAGGTCACATCTTCATAACATAATAATAGTAATTTTGCATTTTCTTCAGCCTTTGAACATACACATAAAACACAATTTTGTATCCTATTTTTTTGGCTATAGTTTGCCTATCAGTAAAATATTTAAGTATTCAAACACTTCAAAGGGTACAAAGTGTAAGCATATTCATAGATTAAAGTAAAAACAATACCAAAAGAAGAGTAAATACTTAATAAATGCTAGTTAATATTACATCAGGTTTTTTAATAAGAAACTATTACACCAGTCTTAAGAATTTAATAGATAATATTTAGGTGAAATGTTAATACATGTTTTAGTCTTGAGATGATGGAGTTTTTTTGATGGAGACAGGGTCTCCCCAAAGGCTGGCCTTGAACTCCTTGGCTCAAGGAATTTCCCTCCCTCAACTTTCGGAGTGGTTGTAACTATTAAGAGAATGCCACTTCCTCCAGCAGAAGAATGTTTAAAAAATACATCATTTTGTGAATACGACTTTTTAGCGGTATTTTTATCATGACTTTAAAGCCTATATGCTTTCTCTCAAAGTATTTGCAGACATTAAATAACCTTTGTGGTTTTATGAAATAAGAGTAAGTTTTAGGGGCTGGGGTTGTAGCTCAGTGGTAGAGTGCTTGCCTCACATGCATGAGACCCTAGGTTCAATCCCTAGCACTACATAAAAATAAACAAATAAAAATAAAGGTATTGTGTCCATCTACAACTAAAAAAAAAGTTTAAAAAAATAAGTTTTAATGACACTTAAAATGAAAAAATAAAAGTTGTGGAAAAATCTACTTGTCTAGAGTTGGGGTTGTGACCCAGAGGTAGAGTGCTTGCCTAGCATGTGTGAGGCACTGGGTTCGATCCTTAGCACCACATAAATATAAAATAAAGATATTGTTTCCACCTATAGCTTATATATGTGTGTGTGTATAAAATCTACTTGTCCAAGGTGGTTTTGAGCAACATGCCTCTTATTAAACATATTATCATGGCCAAAAAAAATGACTGTGAATTAGGGAGAAATGAAAATTGAACTACCTTGAACATATATTATTTTACACTTGAGGTAAAATTGCATATGTATATGGTCTTCTTTAAGAAATAAAATTACCCACATAATTCACTTCTCTAGTGGAATCTATGAAGCTATGGTGAAATAGGTAAAAATTTTATAATTCTTTAATTTCAATATGGAGGAAAAAAGTGATTCTTATTTTTATTAATAGTCTTTACACTTTCCATTTAAAAATATGTTCAAACTTCCCTTTACTGTATGTCTAATACAAATCTTATGTGAAAAAAAAACCAAAATCATCACCAGAAAATATCTACAAAGACTAGAATGTCATCCTTGTCCTTCCTAAAGAAACTCAGATTCTAAAAGATACCAAGAAGTTGATCCAATCCACAAATCATTTCATATTTTTAAGACTACACAATTTTAGTCCACTCTCTCAGATATTAATAGAGAAAAGACTATATAAGACTATCTAGAGAATTAAAGTCAAAAGTCAGCAACTTTGAAACATATTAAGCACTGAAAGATGTTTTTAAAAATGATATTGCTTTTTCTCTCACTCTCACACACAAACATGCACATACACACATTTATTTATTTTGTAATGCTAGTGATCAAACCTGCAGCCTTGCACATACAAGGCTAGTGTGTTAACTAAGCTATATGTTCAGTCCATGAAAAACCAATCTGTATCACTTTCTGTTTATTTACCGAGAATATATGTGGACCTCTGTCCACATATGAATTATCCCTCTGGATGAGATATCTTTCTTCCTCTACTTGTGCTCTGCTTTTAGCTATCATCACATTCTTTTTTAGGTAGGGTGGGGAGTACTGGGAATTGAACTGAGGGGCACTCAACCATTAAGGCACATCCCCAGCCCTTTTTTGTATTTTATTTAGAGACAAGGACTCACTGAGTTGCTGACTCACCATTGCTGAGTCTGGCTTGAACTCGCGATTCTCCTGACTCAGCCTCAGTCTCCTGAGCTGCTAGGTCAACATATTCTTTAAATAAACTCAATCATGAACTCTGGAGGGAGGAGGGAAGATGGGAATGTGGAGCCATTCTCCTTAGAGGCACCAGGAGGATGGGGGCCAGCAGGGCAAAAAGGATGGCTGGATGAGGCTACTGCTCCTCCTGAGCAGGCCTGTTCAGCAAGGTTCCAAGGCTGAGAACAGGGCACACCCAGGAAGTAAGTAAAAATACACTCTAAAGTAAAAGAGAATAAACTCCCCCAACCTAGCCTATGTTTAGCACACACATATGCTGAGACTGAGAAGGGCCTAAACCACAATGCTATAAAAGTTGCTTTCAAAGTCAAATTGTTTTTCTATAAAAATGTCTCTTTTGGATTTTTCCTTCCTTTCATATTCACAACTCTGTGCTCAGAAGCTGTAGGCCTTTTCCATCTAATTCTCAGCTCCTCTCTAACCTCCACATTTATACCAGATGATTCTTCTTACAAACAGACAGAATATACACATACATGGTCAAGACAGAAAAATCTACAAATGTAAAGTAGGTGAGAAAGAGAAAAGGAGACCCCTAACATGTAGCATGTGGCCTGAGATAATTAGGTGGACCCTGATGGTGCTCTAGGCTGGCTGGGCCCTCAAAGGAAAGCTGTGGCATTCCTTACAGGGAAGCTGCTGCTAAACAGAAATAATCTCTTAGAACGTGGACTTCAGACAAGGACACTATGTGACCCTGATGGATCAAGACAAAAAGGCTACTCTGTAATATCCGAGCACGGATAGAGCATGAACACTGTCCAAGAGAGAAATGACCAAACAATCCCCCACCCTAGCCAACAGAAAGAACTGCTCTTTCTTTACCAATCACAGGTCTTTCTCCCTTCTAGGTAATTTAAGGGGATACCAACCCACAGAATGACAGCTGCTTTCTAACAACAATTGAGAGCAAGGCTCCATAATAAACCTTTCCCAAATCTAACATAAACCCCAAACATTTAGTCCTTTCTTATACCCTCTTACTTAAATGCCCCCTTCCCCAGTTATCTTGGAGTGCATTCTCCCTAACAACAGGCCTCACCTGCTCAACTGTATTCCTGGGGCTCATTGGCTGGACTACACTAACATAGCCAAAAAACTCTATAATCCCACCTCCACAGCAAGCACAATTAATATTTCAGTGTATTTTCTTTTCTTTTTCTTTTTTTTTTGAGAGAGAGCGGGAATTTTAATATTTATTTTTTAGTTTTCGGTAGACACAACATCTTTGTTTGTATGTGGTGGTGAGGATTGAACCCGGGTCGCCCGCATGCCAGGCGAGCATGCTACCGCTTGAGCCACATCCCCAGCCCTTTTCTTTATACTTCTATTGAGAAAATTGGAATTGCTAGGGTACTCAATTTCCTTTTTTTCCCCTCCTCAAGAATGGATTAATATGTCTGTTGTTTCATAAACATTCATATGATCCTTCATCTGAAGGCAAGCTCCTTACTGCTAAAGACTGGGTCTTATGTTTCTTGGTCTGCTCAATAGTACACACAGAATCAAGGACAGAATTAATTTTTAGTGAGTACTTGTTGACTAAGTAAAAGAGTGCTGGGGGCTGAGGCTGTAGCTCAGTAGAAGAGCACATGTGAGGCACTCAGTTCGATTCTCAGCACCACATAAATATAAACAAATAAAATAAAGGCACGCTGCCATCTACAACTAAAAACACAAATTTAAAAAAAAGAGTACTAATTTTAGGTAAATATTGAATTACATTATTTCCTTTATCATTTTATTCTTGAAGCAGATATGTAGAAACATTCAAACCTTAGTATAAGGGTTCATAATTTTTGGAATGGTGATGAAATTCTAGAAAAAGAAAGTGTAAAGTTGCTCCAAGTTGTGGGTATCATTATGGGAATGAATCAGTATCTGAAATGATGAGGTGATCATTCTTTTGGATCCAAATTTGTAAGGCTCCAAACAAATTTGTAAGCCTCTCATCTAGAAATGGACAGCACTCTATTCGTTTCCTTTAGCTGGTGATATCCCACATGCAAGTGTGTTATTTTCATTTGTCACCATGACTACAGGAAATTCATATGGAGAAACTAGGAGTGTGTGTATAGACTTACTTATATACACATGTATCTAAATATATACTAACCAAAATGAACAAAATCTCATTACTGAAGTTCTTAATGATGGAGCCAAGGAAATGGAAGGAAAATGCCATTAAATTTGCTTGGTACAGATAACAAGTATATATGAATAAAGCAAGCTTTGTTAGCCTTGAGATACTGGCATTTTGTGTTAGATAAATCTTTGGGTAGTGTGTTTGGTTTTCCTGTTTGCTGTAGGATATTTGACAGCAGCAACACTCCCTTTCCTGGAGACAAACATCTCATAGACAATTAAAAACGTGGAGTGGGGTGGAGGTAAAACTGTCTTGACAAACAGTGAGCTAAGCAATACGTTTTCACAGCTTTCACCAGTAATATGACGATGACAGACAAAGCTATAACTCAACCAGAGGACTCTTCTGAACTCCCAGCCATGAATACAACTTCCTGTTAGACATCATCACTTGGGTAATGCTCATGCAGAGAATTTATCTGCCTTCATGTTCTCCCTCAACTCTACAGTAAACCAATGTCCCATTAATTAAAAACTTTAAACAATTTCCATCTGAGTCCCTTTTGCTATTCTCTGATATTGCCTTAGTTCTGGTATGCTGAATTTCAGTTTTTGGTTGAACCATCTTGTCTTCCACCCCGTCCTTCATTAGTGGGAGCTTTTTAACCCACAAAGCCCGATCAGCCTTCTTTTCTCATCTGTTCCTTCCTCCTTTTAGAGACAGTTATGAATATTACTCAATGCAGTTTTAAGTTATGATGGCCTGTGAAAGTTGGATCATGATCTTCCTTTGTCATCATCCAAAGAATCTATTTTAAAAAGTTAAAAGTTTAAAAATCTACTCAAAGCAACCAAATAAAGAAAGGAGAAAACCTGCATGTTGCAAATGTTGAAAGTGGAGGGGAATGGAAAGAGAAACTTTTGGGGTGGCTCATAATCAAGCCTACATTGCCAGGAAGGAGCACTGAGGAAAGGTAAGGTGACAAAATCTTATGATGTCCACTGATACTCAAATATTAAGAGAAGTAGCCTGTGGAGAGGATATCCTTAGAGAATGTTAAAGAAAGTCCTCAGACACACTAATCAAGGGATTTCAGCAGAATCAGGAGGAATTACAAAGTTACACCATTTCTCATGGTGCTCTGTATTCCTGGAACATGGCACCAGGTGAGTGAGATCAACAGACAGGCCTCAAACATCTTTACAGACACATTCAGAATTTAAAAAAAAAAAAAAAAATCACACTGCAATATTTACAAAGACAATAGGGAAAACTGTGACCAATCAAAAATTATTTCCAGCTAACCTGTTATCCAGATACAAAGACAACAGACAGATATATTTAATCATGGAAAGAATTCAAGGAATAAAGTAAAATATACTTAATAAACAGAATAAAAGAATAAAGATAATAAGGAAATACAGATAAAAAGATGAATCAAATTAAATAGAAAAAACTTGTGAAATTGCTGTTGTGAGTACTAGATTTATTTAAATATTAAGCTAAGATTATGACTGCTGGACATAATGTAAGTGTTATAAAACTGGCCACAGACATATATACACGCAACAAAAATTGTGCAGTGGTAGAAGGGAAGATAAGAATGTTGTTAATTACCTTATTAACTGATTTGTCTAAAATGAAATCTATACTTAAAAAATAATAACTTGGGCTGGGGTTGTGGCTCAGTGGCAGAGCGCTTGCCTCACACATGTGCGGTGCTGGGTTCGATCTTCAGCACCACATAAAAAAAATAAATAAACAAAATAAAGATATTGTGTCCATCTGTAATAATAATAATAATAATAATGACTTCCTCTGCTTTCTCAGTTTTCTAATCTTTTTTCCTTTTAACTCTCAGAGGAATGTTAGGAAAGAAAACCTTTTATAACACAGAAACATTTATAAGAAGTTGATCTCTTTCAATTTGTTCTTTTAATTCTCAAATAAAATTAACTTTCTTTAAATAATGTATTACCTTTATTCCCCCTTTTTCATTCACTCTATCACTTACCAACCCTACTGCATAGAGAGGTTTGCAATGTCTGCACTAAATGTCAATATACATCATTTGGCCAAAGTACAATCTGGGATGACTTGCCTCCTCCTTTTTGTGTCCAATTCTTATTAGTTTTTGGTTTTTTTTTTTAACAGAAAAATCAATTCTGTATAGGCATCTTTTTTCTTTTTTGGGATCCTGAGGATTGAACTCAGGGGCACTCAATCACTGAGCCACGTCCCTAGCCCTTCTTTGTATTTTATTTAGAGACAGGGTCTCACTAGTTGCTTAGCACCTTGTTTCTGTTGAGGCATTCTGAACTTGCAATCCTCCTGCCTCAGTCTCCCCAGGCACTGGTGTGTGCCACCTTGCCTACCTCTGTACAGGCATCTTAAAAGCTAGAAAACATATATAGCAACAGTTTTTTACTGGATGTGTTTATACTTACATTTGGGTCACAAGTCAAGTCACTGTAATTTATGATTAAAATAATTCTTAAATATTGTACAGAGAAAATATTGTACAGAGAAAAACTTGAGAATATTGCTCCCCACTTACTGAAAAATATTATATTCTGCTAAAAATATTGTGAGTAAAAATGCATGTTATTTAATTTGAAAATCACCGAGGAAATAGGATATGGTAGGTCCAAATAAGTCATTGATACCTATAATTCTGAGGGAAACTTGGGGAGGATGTGGGAAAACTGTACTCTCATTCATTGTTGGTGAGTCTGCAAATTAGTAAAACCGCTTTGGGAATTAGTATGGAGACTTCTTAAAATACTAGGAATGGAACTACCATGTGACCCAGCTATCGCATTTCTTGGTATTTAACAAAAGAACTAAAATCAGCATTCTATAGGGATACATGCAAGGCTAGGGATGTGGCTCAAGCAGTAGCGCGCTCGCCTGGCATGCGTGCAGCCTGGGTTCGATCCTCAACACCACATACAAATAAAGATGTTGTGTCTGCCGAAAACTAAAAAATAAATATTAAAATTCTCTCTCTCTCTCTCTTTAAAAAAAAAATTCCTCATGATAGGGATACATGCAGACCAATGTTTATAACAGCACATTTCACAATAGCCAAGTTATGGAACAAGTCTAGGAGCCTGTCCACAGATGAATAGATGAAGAATTATGGTATTTACTCAGCAATAAAGAAGAATGAAATATATAATTTGCAGGTGAATGGGTAGAACTGGTACAGCACATCTTGCTAAGGAAAATAAGCCAGACTCAAAAGGCAAAGACCCAAAAGTTTTCTCTCCTATGCAGAAAGCGGAGAGAAGTAAGGATTTTAAAAATCAAAAAAACTCATGAAAATGGGAGAACAGTGGAATAGAGGAAGAGGACTGAGGAAAGGGGTAAGGATGGGAAAGGAAAGAAACTGTAGAATAAAATTATAGTATGTGCAGGTATGAATAATAGTTACAATGAATTTAACTTTTACATAACTATAATACACAAATTAATAAAATGATAAATACATAGAAGACAGAGCAGAGGAAGGGGATCTAGGGGAGGGGAAAGGGGAAGAACTAGGGATTGAATTGGAACAAACTAAGTTATATGTGGTTATAAATATGTCAAAATGAACCCACTATTTTGTATAACTATAAGACATTAATAAAATTTTTTTAAGTTGAAATACATAAACGTGGAGGACAAAATTCAACATGGTGTTATCAAAACTGAATTTTTCTCTGGATGTTTACGTTGGACCTACATCTATTTACTTTTCATCTCCAAATGTTTCTATTCCATTTCAAACATGAACTAATGTTAATTCTTCTAAAAGTAACAATCACACATCTAAAAGAATGGAAAATGTGATGTCAGTGATATGTCTAATATATTAATTGAACAATATCTCCAAATATCCCTCTGCTTTTTCAGTTTTCTAATCTAATAAATAGCAAATAAA
Organism: Callospermophilus lateralis; assembly: GCF_048772815.1. Lineage (NCBI taxonomy): Eukaryota > Metazoa > Chordata > Mammalia > Rodentia > Sciuridae > Callospermophilus > Callospermophilus lateralis. The sequence goes on along the minus strand of NC_135317.1, from coordinate 60,256,195 downwards.
AATAAAAATGGAGAGGATTTTCAATGATAAAATAAAAGTTCATCTTCCTTTTTGGGAGATCTAGACTGGACAAATATTTAGAGTAAAGAAAGTATTCAGTCATCCTGAATTAATACCCGTTGTAACTATAGTTACTGAGAGAAACACATCCATCCAAATGGAAATATTCCATTTCCTTTACTCACTTTTGTGATAGTTTTTAAGATGGCAAGACGGTCTGCTGGGGGTGGCAAACCCACAAAGAGTGTTTTGTCCAGCCGACCTGGGCGCAGAATGGCAGGGTCGATGATATCTGGAGAAGGGAGAACAAGTCTTAAATAAATGAAACAGAATAGATTTTTTTAAAAATTGAAAAGTCGGGCTGGGGATGTGGCTCAGGCGGTGGCGCACTCGCCTGGCATGCGTGCGGCCCGGGTTCGATCCTCAGCACCATATGCAGACAGGGATGTTGTGTCCGCCAAATACTAGAAAAAAATAAATGTTGAAGTTCTCTCTCTCTCTCTCTCCCTCTTTCTCACTTTCTCTCACTCTTTCTTAAAAAAAAAAAAAAAAAAAATTGAAAAGTCCATCCCACCTTCTAGCCCCAAACCTGCTCTTTCTCCAGGATTCCCAATCACACATAATAAACCCCCACCCCAAAACACCAGACTGGTTTCTCCCCTTCCCTCTAAACAGGTACAAGTTCCATCAAGTCTGTCTCTGATTACCTTAACCATCCGTTCAAGAAAACATAAGCCCTTAACTGGTCCAGCTTGTAAACCTCCCTTTATAATGCTGCCAAGGTTATCTGCCTAAAACACAAGTCCATTCTTTCAACTCCTGCTCCTTCCTGCACAATGGACGCTACATTTCTAACCATGGCAGAAAAGCCCTTAGGACCTCACCATCTTCCTTTCTAGTTTGATTTCTCCCAGCCCCCAAAACACTAATTATCAGATGTCTTGCTGTTCCCTAAAAGATCCAGAAGCTTCAAGCCTCCTTCTCTGTGCTCTCAGCGCTGTCTTCCTCTGAAATGCCCTCCCCCATTCATATCTATTGCAGTTCTCAAAGGACACTGCCTTCTTTCCTGAGTCTCCTCAAAGAAAGTCTCCTGCCTGCTTTTGTGCTTAGTCTCTGGGTACCAGCAGCACTGCAAGCCTCACACCATGCCTGACAGGAGGCTCCTTATGAACATTCCTGACTTCTCTACAGAGTCTCCATTTTTTAGGTAAATCATTTCCAACAGTTAATTTAAGCGTGAAATTGAGAGCTCTTATAAGACACAAAGGTAAGACCACTGTTCACATACAAACCTAACTAGAAATAATGAAATTCATGTTTCTAATAAATATATTGCAACTTAAACAATATTTTCCTCCTCCACAAAGAGGCACAATTAGTCCTCTTTGTAGTTGACATTCCATCTGTTAGTATTACTGTTGAACCACCAAATGGAAACTATATCTTTATTCAATGCTTTTATGAATATTCAACTACTGTTGGAATTTCTCTTGGGATGGCAAAATGCACCATTTGAAAATAAGTTAAAATATGTATGTGTCTGTGTGTGTGTATATACAAACCTGCCTAGTGGTCATCTTGTCTATAGTACAGAAGCTCTTAAACATTTTGGTCTCAGCATCCCTTTGCATTCTTAAAAATTACTGAGGTTCTCCTTCCTAAGTTTTCTTCCCATTCCTAGGTATGTATCTCAAGAGAAATTAAACCGAATTAAACCAAAAACTTGCACATGAATATTCATAGCAGCATTATTCATAATGTCCATCAATTGGTAAATAAAAAAACTTGTATAACTATAAAATGAATTATTATCTGGAAATAAAAAGGGATGACATACTGAGATATTCTATAGCATGGATGAACCTTGAGAATCTTATATTAAGTAAAAGAACAGACAAAAAAGCCCTCATTATATGACTTCTTTTATGTAAAATATATAGAATAGGCAAATTTATAGATACAGTAAGTTAGTGGTTACCTAGAACTGAACATGAGGTAAGGAGAATGAATGCTAAAAAGTATAAGATTTCTTTTTAAGAATGGAAATATTCTAAAATTATATTGTGATGGCTGCATAACTCTGCAAATATACTAAAAATCATTAGAATGCAGGCCTAAAATGGGTAAAAGTTTTAAAAACCTAAACAAAGATGGAAAACAGAATGAGGTATCTTCTTATGATTGATTAAACAATTATGAGTCTACTACATACCAGCTTACCTACAAATCAGGGCCCAAGTTAATTTTTAAAAAAGTAGTGCTCTGTCAAAGGACAAGGTATACAGGCCTGACCACAGCATGTGTTCAACTGCCTCCAAGAAGCATTCAACCTTGATACAAAACCAGACAGACTAGAAGTGAGGGAACAGGTCTGTTTAACTTAGACCTTAAGTGTCTAAATATCTTACTGTAAGAAAATAAACAGCTTCTTTGTTAGTCCTCTATTCTTTTATCTGCTAAATAATTATTAGGGCTTAGAATGAACAAAAGACTCTGAACCAGAAAGTCTCAAATATAAAAGTGCAGACCTAATTCTTGTCCAGATGGAAACTTATTTGCTTGTTTATTTTTTTCAGCTGTGCCGTATCTAGAGGGCAGAAACTTTTTTCTGCTACAGGTAGGAAACAGACACCATCAAGTAGAAGAGAATGTTAAGAAGCTGGTTTGGCTATATGGGTTTCAAAGTCTACATACTCTGCGCAGGAGTATCTTTTTTAATTTTTTTTTAAACAAGTTACACAGTCCACTGAGTGTGAACAGGTAATTCTCCTACTGAGAATTAGGAGGGCTGGCATTTGAAGAAAGAAATGCAAGTATGCAGAACAGACTCAAACTAGGGTATCTGTGGCCTAGCAGTAAAAGAAGCTGCATCTTCTCTAGCTAAGTACAGGCAGCTGGTTTAACTGCAGCTATACCACACATGAGAAGAGGGTTCAGAATAATCTGAGATGGAATAGTGGATAGTACTTTCAAAAAAGTAATAGCTGAGGAGTTGGGATTGTGGATCAGTGGTAGAGTGCTTGCCTAGCATGTGTGAGGCTCTGGGTTCAATTCTCAGCACCATATAACAATAAATAAATATAGATCCAAGATGGTGGGCCAAGAGAGGCAGCATTCCATGTCACTCCATGACCTAGGACTCAAGTAGTGAGAATACTGCTTCTCTGTAGTGATTTTCCTGCTCCTGGGCAGGAATCATGATTACTGTGCCCGTCCAGGGCTCCAGGCCTCAGTGTCAGGATGCTGCTCCCACGCATGACACCTGGCAGCTTCCCACATGCAGGAACTCTAGCTGCCACTCCCATGTGGATCCCCATCTACCCCCATGGGGCTCCCCTGGTCGCTGCCATCTTGGGACATTGCAGCAGCAGATAGTCCCCTACACATAGTAGCCTGTCTACCCAGGGAACTTCACAAAGGCTCTGAAGTAAGCTGACAGCCACATACTGCAAAAGCCAGAGCTTGTCTCTGAACTCCTTGTCCAATGCCATCACTCGGCTCCCCCCACTGACCCAACACCCAAACAAAGAAAGCAGGCGCCTCCATCTTGGGTCACCTTCATCACTTTCAGTGGGAGCAAATCCCAATTTGGAACTCTGGCTGGCCAGGTACTCAGTTTCTAACTACCCCCTTTCCCCAGCACCTGCCACCCTGGCACAGTGACACCCTGGTTACCTTCACCATCCTGGGGACAGAGATACTATCTAACAACAGATGACCCCACCTATTAGATAAGAAGGAAAGCAGGAAAGATACTGATCTCCAACTAAAACAATCCCTGTTTCTTCCTTCAAGTTCTTTTTTTCCTCTCTCTCTCTATTCTCCTGCACTCACATCCATATGTGAAACCAAGTACTTTGCATGAATTAGGATTTTGAAGACTGGGACTTCTGAATAAGATATTACAGTTGTGTTGTATATTCTTTTTTAAAATTTTTTTTCCCACGAATTTCTACTATTTTAACATTTTTTATTTTTCTTAATATATATTTATATTTGTTTTATGTACTCTACTGTCTTCCCACTTACTTGTCTACTCAAAATTACTTTCTCTCCCTTCTCCTGCTACTAACCTTCCTTGTTAGATTTCTCTTTCACACTTCCTAAGAAGTGTGAAACACAGATCCAAGATGGTGGGCCTCCTACCTCCTCAGCATATCATCCTACTCCTCACCTCTGGTTCTTTGTCCACCTTTAGAAACTGTAAACACTTTTATAAACCTACTGAGTATATTGTAGATAATAACTGAATTCACCATTTCTGTACATTTTGACCAAACTATAAACGTCTTAACAGCAAACATTTGTTTTTAGGGTGTATATTGGTTATACTGGAATCTGTTACCATTGTCCTTCACCTCAGAGGAGAGGTATTAGATCCCTACAGGGGCACTATAAGCCTCGGATCCACAATGCTAGAAGGGAAGACACATAAGCAATATGAAAAGACAAGGGAAGAAAGTGCCCCAAACATATCAAGATATCACATTATTAGAATCCATGGGCAGTACAGCAGAAGAAATGACAGAGAAGGAGTTCAGGATGTACATGATTAAAATGTTCTGTGAATTAAAGAATGATATAAGAGAGCAAATACAGGCAGCAAAAGATCATTTTGACAGAGCTACATAAACAAATAAAGGAAGCAAAAGATTACTTCAATAGAGAGACAGAGGTTCTAAAAAAAAAAAAACAGAAATCCTTGAAATGAAAGAAACAATAAACCAAATTCAAAGTTCAACTGAAAGCATTACAAACAGATTAAACCACTTGGAAGAAAGGACCTCAGACAATAAAGACAAAATACATAATCTTGAAAAGAATGTAGCCCACACAGTGAAGATGGTAAGAAACCATGAGTAAAACATTCAAGAAATATGGGATAGCATAAAAACGCTAAATTTAAGAGTTACTGGGATAAAGGAAAGCATAGAATTCCAAACTAAAGGAATGAGCAATCTACTCAATGAAATAATGTCAGAAAAGTTTCCAAACACAAAGAATGAATTGGAAAACCACATTCAGGAGGGTAACAGGGTGCCAAATGTACAAAATCACAACAGATCCACACCAAGACACATAATAAAAATGGCTAACACACAAAATAAGGAGAGAATATTAAAAGCCATGAAAGAAAGGAATCAGATTACATGTAGAGGGAAATCAATTAGATGTGCAGATTTTTCAACCCAGACCCTGAAAATTGGAAGATACTGGAACAATATATATCAAGCTCTGAAAGAAAACAGATGCCAACCAAGTATCTTATGTCCAGCAAAATTAAACTTTAGATTTGATGATAAAATAAAAAACCTTGCACAAATTTGATCATGAAGTAAAAAAACCTTCCACGATAAGCAAAAGTTAAAAGAATTTATAACTCAAAAGCTTGCACTACACAACATCCTCAGCAAAATATTCCATAAAGAGGAATTGAAAAACAACAATGAAAATCAGCAAAGGGAGGTATTACAGTAAAGGAAAAACTACTAATGAAAGGAGAAACCAAGTTAGTTTAATACTAAAAATAAACAAAAATGCTGGGAATAAAAATCATGTTTCAATAATAACCCTGAATGTTAATGGCCTAAACTCACCAATCAAAAGATACACACAGGCAGATTGGATAAAAACAAAAACAAACAAAAAAACCAGACCCAACAATATGCTGCCTCCAAGAGACTCATCTCAGAAAAAGACATCCACAGACTGAAGGTGAAAGGTTGGGAAAAATCAAAACACTCATATGGACTGCGGAAGCAAGCGGGGGTTTCTATCCTCATATCAAATAAAGTAGACTTCAAGCCAAAGTTAATCAAAAGGGATAAAGAAGAATATTTCATACTGCTTAAGGGAACCATTCATCAATAAGACACATCAATGAAAAATTTATATGCCCCAAACAATGGAGCATCTACGTTCATCAAACTCTTCTCAAGTTCAAGAGTCAAATAGACTACAACACAATAATTCTTGGTGACTTTAACACACTTCTATCACTACTGGATAGATCATCCAAACAAAAGCTGAACAAAGAAATTACAGAACTCATTAATACAATCAATAGGGCTGGGGTTGTGGCTCAGTGGTAGAGCACTTGCCTTGCACATGTGAAGGTCTGGATTCAATTCCCAGCAACACATAAAAGTAAATAAATTAAATAAAGGTATCGTGTCCATCTACAACTAAAAAAAATTTAAGAAAAAAAACTTAATATGATCAATAACATAGACTTAACCGACATATATAGAATATTTCATCCTTCAATTAATGAATCCACTTTCTTCTCACAGCACGTGGATCCTACTCTAAAACAGACCATATATTATGCCACAAAGCAACTCTTAGCAAATATAAAAGTAGAGATACTACCCTGCATTCTATCAGATCATAATGGAATAAAATTAGAAATCAATGATAAAATAAAAAATAAAAGCTACTCCAAAACCTGGAGACTAAAGACATCAAGGAGGAGATTAAAAATTCTTAGAGGTGAATGAGAACACAGATAGTATGTATCGAAATTTCTGGGGCACTACGAAGGCCGTACTACCAGGAAAGTTCACTGCATGAAGTTCATTCCTTAAAAGAAGAAAAAGTCAACAAATAAATGACTTAACATTATATATAAAAGCCCTAGAAAAAAAAGAACAAATTAACACCAAAAGCAGAAGACAAGAAATAATTGAAATCAGAGCTGAAATCAATGAAATTGAAACAAAAGAAATAACTGAAAAAATTGACAGAACAAAAAGTTGTGTCTTTGAAAAAATAAATAAAATTGACAAACCCTTAGTCATGCTAACATAGAGGAAAAGAAAACCCAAACTACTAACATGTGATGAAAAAGGAAATATTACAATAGACCCTACAGAAATACCGAAGATAATTAGAAATTATTTTGAAAACTTGTACTCCAATAAAATGGAAAATATCGAAGGCATTGACAAATTTCTAGAGTCATAAGACTTGCCCAAATTGAATCCAGATGATATACACAATTTAAACAGATCAATTTCAAGCAATGAAATAGAAGATGCCATCAGAAGCCTACCAACCAAGAAAAGCCCAGGACCAGAAGGATACATAGCCAAGTTCGACAAGACCTTTAAAGAACTAATACTAATACTCTACAATTTATTTCAGGAAATGGAAAAAGAGGAAGCACTTCCAAACTCATTCTATGAGGCCAATATCACCCTGATTCCAAAACCAGGAAGAAGAGACCACATCAAAGAAAGAAAACTTCAGACCAATATCTCCAATGAACACAGATGCAAAACTTCTCAATAAAATTCTGGCAAATCAAATACAATCAGATTAGGCCCCTACTTCCTTAATAAGACTCCTAAAGCACAGAATTAATAAATGTGATAGGTTCAAACTAAAAGCTTCTTCTCAGCAAAAGAAACAAGCAGTGAGGTGAATAGAGAGCCTACAGCTTGGGAGCAAATTTTTACAACTTGCACTTCAGATAAAGCACTAATCTCTAGGATGTATAAAGAACTCAAAAAGCTGTAACACCAAAAAATCAAATAACCCAATCAATAAATGGTTCAAGAAACTGAACACTTCTCAAAAGAGGGTATACAATCAATCAACAAATATATTTTAAAAAAATGTTCAACATCTCTAGCAATTAGAGAAATGCAAATCAAAACTACTCTAAGGTATCATCTCACTTCAGTCAGAATGGCAACTATTAAGAATACAAACAACAATAAGTGTTGGCGAGGATGTGGGGAAAAAGGCACAGTCCTACACTACTGGTAGGACTGCAATTTGGCACAGCCAATAAGGAAAGGAGTATGGAGATTCCTTGGAAAACTGAGAATGGAACCACCTTTACCCACCTATCCTATCCCACTCCTCGATCTATACCCAAAGGACTTAAAAACAGCATACTACAGGGACACAGCCACATCAATTCACAATTGCTGAACTGTAGAACCAATCCAAATGACCTTCAGTAGATGAATTGATAAAGAAAATGTGGTATATATACACAATAAAATACTACTCAGCAATAAAAGAGAATAAACTCATGGCATTTGCCGGTAAATGGATGGAGTTAGAGAAGATAATGCTAGGGGCCAGGGTTATGGCTCAGTGGTAGAGCACTTGCCTAGCATGCGTGAGGCACTGGGTTCGATCCCTAGCACCACATGAAAATAAACAAATAAAATGAAGGTTTTGTGTCCATCTACAACTAAAAAAAAAAATTTTTTTTTTTAAAAGAGAAGATAATGCTAAATGAAGTTATCCAATCCCAAAAATTCAAATGCCAAATGTTTTCTCTGATATAAGGAGGCTGATTTATACTGGGGTTGGGAGGCGGAGTATGAGAGGATTAGATGAACTAAGGGGTGGGCAGGGAAGGGGCATGGGGGTAGAAAAGATGGTGGAATGAGATGGCCATCATTACCCTAAGTATATGTATGAAGACATAAATGGTATGAATATACTTGGTATACAACCAGAGATATGAATAATTATGTTCTATATGTGTAATATAAATTGTAATGCAGTCTGATGTCTACAAATTAGAATTAAAAATTAAAATAAATGAATAAAAATAATAATTCATCCACAACCAAAAAAGTAATAGCTGAAAAATTAGGGGGGAAAATGAAGAGAAAAGGTGGAAAATGGGAGAAAAAATTCTGAGGTAAGCACATAAATAAACCAAAAATCCACATAAAAAGGATCAGATGTGACTCAGTGGAGTGCCTGAGTGCAATCTCTGGTTTAAAAAAAAAAAAAGCTTTAAAAATAAGTGAGTAAATGTGGGATGGTGGGGGGCATAAGATTAGTAACAAGAGGGTAAACAGTAAAAGAAAGCCCTGAAATAAGAACTGTTTATAACACAGGCCTAGACCAAGAAATCCAGTTTGGAGTAGGCTGGAAAGCCCCAGAAGGAATGTCCCAAGATACAATCAATAGCTGGGTGAGATGTAACCCCGCCTACTTGGCAGGCTGAGACAGGAGGCTCACAAGTAAAGATTCAAATCTCTGAGATTATTCTGGGCAACTTGGTGAGACCCTGTCTCAAAAATAATTAAAAAAAATATATATTGTGTATTTTGAGCACGTAATAAAAAATCCAATCAATAATGTAAAACTATAATGCATCAACTTTAAAAAGTGGGAAAAAATAAAAAGGGTTGGGGATGTAACTCATTGGTAGAATGCACTTGGGCTCAACTAGAAGGATAGAAAGGACAGAAAGAAAGAGAAAAGGACAGAAGGAGAAAGAAAGAGAGTGAGAATGAGAGAGAAAGAGATAAAGAAAATCCAACCAAACAAATAACCAAAAGGAATGAATACATCATCTGGATAAATAATATTGACAGTTCTACAGCATACGTGAGAACATGAGCATGGAAAACAAAGAAAAAGATTAAAAAAAAAAAAAGAAGAAAGAAAAAGTTATTGAATTCAAGTCTAAAAAGTTATATGAAAAAGAAAACCTAATCAGTGTCATGCTTGGGTATCCAGAGAGAAATACTTATAGTCATAGTAATGTGGACACTTGACTAGTGGCTTTATCAAAAGTTCTGATAAAACTACAATATGGGGAAGATGGAGAAGAGGACAGACGGTGTGGGTAAATGTGGAGTCAGGGTGTATGTGAGACACCAAATCTTCATCTTCCTTCAAAGGAAGTCAGCTAAAACTGATAAGAAATATCAGTATGAATATATGTTACTTGAAAATGCAGAGGAGACAAAGGGCAAAATAGTTCAGGAATTGATCGTGGTTGTCTCTGGGGCAGAAGATGAAAAACTACAGTTTTTGTTATAAGCTTTTCATGCTCTCTCATTTTTAAAATGATGTCTCCCTCTATGGGTTTCCCTTTTTCATACCATTTACTAATCAGATCTACAAACATGGAGACTTGATTCTGACCACTCTCTTTTGCAGTTTGTCAATTTATAGAACCCAAGCAATAAAAAACAGATACTGCTCACAAGTGAACACATAAAAAATTCCATTATGTGAAGGAGACTATGATACAGAATATAAAGGAAATGAACACATGCCTTTGAGCAAGTTCAATTCAGTAGATTCTTGGGGCCACCTGATAATGGCAAATTACTTAACTCCTCTGGGAGGCAAAGCAATTAGAACCTATTTCAGAATTTTTCTGTGAGGATTAAATGACATAACATGGGAAGTACTTATTGTAGTAGTTAGAACACTGGAGTCAGACTGAGATTCAAATCTCTGCTCCACCACTTATCAGTTATGTACCTTTCCTTGGCAAATTATTTAATCTAACTGATCTTTAATTTCTGCAACACTAATGTTTACATGAATCTTTCTCACAGAATTGCTGTGAGGTTAACATGGTAAAGTACTTAACAAAACATAACATTCGGTAGGTGCTCTAACAACCTTGGTCTCACTATTGATGAATTTTTAATATGAGTTTTCAAAGAAAATTGAATAGCATCTCCTTGAAGTTATTTTTATAGCTAAAAATAAACTTATCCCTTGTCCAGTCTTTCCTATCTCAGTGACAAAACTTTTTACCCAGTTTTGTTGGCCAAAAATCTAACTGTAAGAGTACTTATTTACTTCCTTTTCATATCCCACATCTAATTCCAGCAACTGTTATTAATTTAGCCTTCAAAATATATGCAAATTTTACCACTTCTGACACTTTTTTTTTTTTTTTTTTAATATTAGGGATCGAACCCACGGGCATTTTACCACTGAACTACATCTCCGTCCTTTTGTTTTCTATTTTGAGACCAGGTCTCACTAAGTTGCTCAGGGCCTCGCTAAGTTGCTGAGGCTGGCCTCGAACTTGTGATCCTCTCGACTCAGCCTCCCAAGGTGCTGGGATTATAGGTGAGGGCCATCACACCCAGCACCACTTCTTACTTCTTCCACCAAGCCCCCACCAATTCTTCTCTGGACCATTTTTCTTCTAATTCAGGATCTTTTTAAAAGGACTTCTTTTAAAAAAGTAAAGTTTATAAAACATTTTTCAAATATTTTTAAATACATAAAAGGAAAATATGTACAAATGGTATAATATCTACTGTATCCAAAGAAAAGCTACAAAGACATATACTTAAACATACAGATAACATCAAAATAGTATTCTAAAAAATGTTCCAATAATTCACACTAAAACAGATAAAAGAAAAACGAGGATGAAAAACTGAATAGGAAACAAAATGACAATCTAAAGCCCTAATACATCATATGTACAATAAATGTCCTGGTATAAACAAACCAGTTAAAAGAGAGAAATTGGTACAGTGGATTAAAATAAATGACCAAAAAAAAAAAATACTTATTTACAAAGAAAATCAATTCTATATAATTTTGTAAGTGTAGGTTGAAAGTAAAAGAATGAAAAAAGATATACCATATAAACATTTATCAAAAGAAAGCAGGTGTGGCTATATTAAAAGCAGAGGAATGAAGACATTCAGGAACAGAAAGAGATATGAATAATCAATCCACAAGGAAGACAACAATTCTAAACAGGTATGTACAACAGAACAGATAATGTGTGAAGCAAAACTGACCGAAATGAAAAAAGGAACTGAAAAATTCACAATTATAGTTGGAGACTATGTGATAAAAATTTGTTTAGTTTTGTTTAAATAATCTGACACACTGTCTTCCAAAGTAGCTGAAACGTTTTGCATCTCTATCAGCAACGAAAGGGAAGTTTCTGTTGCTCCATATTCTTGCATTCTGAGTCATCTGTATTTTGGAAATTGAGCCATTCTAGTAGTTATGTAATGCTATCTCTTGTTTTAATTTGCAATTTCCTAATGACATATAATATTGATCATTATCATAAACTTATTTACTATCCATCTTCTTGGGTGAGGTTAGAATTTTGGCCCATTTTTAAACTGGTTTTAGAGATCTTTGTATATTTTGACTTTTTAAAAGAATATTTTTAAATGGACACAGTATCTTTATTTTTTTATGTGGTGTGAGAATGGAAACCCAGAGCCTCACACATGCTACAACATGAACCACAACTGCAGCCCTATTTTGACGTTTACAGATGCTTTGCAAATATTTCCTCCCAGTTGGTGGCTTTTTTTTTTTAATTCTCCTAATCATGCTTTTTGTAGAGCATAAGTTAAGTAACTGTAATGAAGTCCAATGTATCAATATTTTCATTCACAAACTTCATTTCTGGTGTTGCATCTAAAAGTTATTAACAAAGCCAATGTCACTTAGGTTAGCCCATGTTACCTTCTAAGAGTATTGTTTTTCATTGCACACTTAGGTCTGTGATCCATTTGGAGTTAGTTTTTGTGAAAGGTGTAAGGTCTGTGTGTAGATTATTACTTTTCTTTTGCATGTGGGTGTGCAGTTGCTCCAGCACCATAAAACTATCCTTTCCACTGAATTGTTTTTGTTCCTTCGCCAAAGATCAGTTGACTATATTTGTGTGGGTGTATATCTGGCCTCTATTCTTTTCTTGATCTATTTTTCCACACTGTCTTGATTACAGTACCTTATATACTAAGTCTTAAAGTTGGGTAACATCAATCTTTCAACTTTGTACTACTTAAACAATGTGTTGGCTATCCCAAGTCTCTTACCTTTCCACATAAACTTTAGAATGTTTGTCAATACCACAAAATAACTTGTTGGAACTTTGGTTAGGATTGTTTTCAATCTATAGATTAAGTTGGGAAGTACTGATATCTTGACATTACTGAGTCTTCCCACCCAAGAACACTGAATATCTTATCATTTATTTGTCAACTCTGATCTCTTTCATCAGTTTTATAGATTTTCTCATACAGATGGGTATATATTTTGCTAGATATATGCCTAAATTTTTCTCTTTCCCTCCTTCTCTAGCCTTCACTCCCACTACTGCTACTGCAAATGGTATTGTATCTTGAACTTCAATTATTCATTCTGGTATATACCAAGTGCTTTTTGACAAAGGTATAAAAATAGTATGTTGAAGGAAGAATAGTCTTTTTAACAAACGATGATGGAATAGTTGAATAATCATAGGCCCCCAAATAAACTTTAATCTAAACCTCACATAAGTCAACTAAAGTACACCACAGATTTAAAAATATTAAGATGTAAAAACCAGGGGCTGGGCTTGTAGCTTAGTGGTAGAACGCTTGCCTAGCACATGTGAGGCACTGAGTTTGAACCTCAGCACCACCTAAAAAAATAAATGAATAAATAAAATAAAGGTGTTGTGTTCATCTACAACTAAAAATATATTTTTTAAAAAATGCAAACCATGAAATTTATAGAAGAAAACACTGGAGAAAAACCACTGAGACACAAGGTTTGGTGAACCATTCTTCAACATGAAACTAAAAGCATAATATATAAAAGAAAACCCTCAAAAACTGGATCTCTTCGGTCAAGAGGATGAAAAGATGAGCTATATACTGGGATAAAATACTGCAAATCACATATCTGACACAGGACTTATATCTAAAATATATATAAAAAAACTCTCAAGGGGCTGGGGTGGTAACTCAGTGGTAGAGAGCTCACCTAGCATGTGTGAGGCATGCGGTTTGATCCTCAGTACCACATAAAAATAAAATAAAGGTACTGCGTTCACCTACAACTAGAAAATATTAAAATTAAAGAACTCTCAAAACTCAGTGACTCCAGCATATAGCCACAGCAACAACTTTCTCAACAGGACCCTTTAAAGTTCCAGAAATAATGCCAGGAGTTAATAAATGGAATGACACCAAATTAAATAGCTTTTGCACAGTGAATGAAACAATGAAGAATGTAAAGAGAGAACATACAGAATGGGAGGAAATTTTGCTAGCTACTCTTCTGACAGAATTGATATCTAAAATATATAAAGAACTCAAAAACCTTTCAAAAAAATTTAAAATCCCACTAAATAAATGGGCAAATGAACAAAACAGATATTTTCTCAAAAGAAATAATACAAATGGCCAGCAAAAAATGAAAAATGTTCAATATCATTAGCAATTAGGGAGATGCAAATCAAAACTACACTGAGGACTGGGGTTGTGGCTCAGTGGTAGAGCGCTCACCTAGCGCTTATGAGGCCCTGAGTTCGATCCTCAGCACCACATAAAAATAAAGGTATTGTGTCCAACTACAAAACTAAAAAATAAATATTAAAAAAAACCAACTACACTGAGATTTCATCTCATAACTAGTCAGAATGGCTTTCATCAAGAATACAATAATAATAAATGCTGGAGAGGACATGGAGAAAAAGGAACATTTTTACACTGTTCATAGGATTATAAATGAGTACAAAATAGGGCTGAGGATGTGACTCAGTGGTCAACTGTCCCTGAGTTTAATCCCTAGTACCAAAAAAAAAAAAAAAAAAAACACAAAACCAAACAAACAAACAAACAAAAAAAAGTGGGGTAAAAAAACAAAACTACAGTAAAGGGTTGGTGGCACCCACCTATGATCCCAGCAACTCAGAAGGCTGAGGCAGGAGGATTCCAAGTTCATGAAGTTCAAGGCCAGAATCAGCAACTTAGCAAAGCCTTGTCTCAAAAAATAAAAAGAGGTGGGAATGTAGATCAGTTATAAAGCATTCCTGGGTTCAATACCCAGTACCAAAACAAAAACACAACAACAAAAACCTCAACAGTGAAAAATATATGCAGTTTAATTTTAGAAAGCAAGTAAAGGACATTAAGTGACATTTCACCAAAGAGAATATAAGATTGGCAAATAAATACATGAAAGAAGTTCAATCTCATTAGCCACTAGAGAGAGATAAATTAAAACCAGGATGTTTTTATTCACTATACAGCTTTTAAAACAGCTAAGGTAAAATACAGTGATGACATAAAACACTGGTGAAGATGCAAAGAAACTGGAGCTCTTCCACCATTACTAATAGGAAATATAAAATGGCACAGCCACTTTGCTAACCTCTTTTTAAAATTAAACATAATTACCATACAATCTAGTAATTATGCTCCTGAGTATTTACCTCAGAGAAATGAACTGCTGGTCTACATAAGAAACTATCCACAGATGTTCCTAGTAGCTTTATTTGTAAGTCAAAAACTGAAGGGGGAAAAAAAAAACACTATGGTTAAACAAACTATGGTACATATGCACAAAAGAATTCAAATCCCTAATAAAAAGGAACAAATACCAAAGCACATAAGATCTTGGATGGATGGCAAGGGAATTATGCTAAGTGAATAAAGATAATCTAAAAGGTCATATTTTGTATCATCACTTTTATATAAAAATTTTTACATCAGTGTTTTTCCTGAGTTGGGGATGGCAAAGGAGAGAGAGATAGTCATTAAAATAAAAGGAGAGCATGAGGGAAATCTTTTGATGATGGGATAGTTCTACATCTTGAATATAGTGGTGACTACATAAATCTATACATGTGCTAAAAAGGCACAGAAAGAGCAATATACAAAAAACAAATGTCTATTTCCTAGTTTTTATACTGTATAATAGTTACAAAATAGTCACATAATGTAACAATTGAGGCAAACTATTATATAGGACCTCGAAACACTAGGACCTATAATTGTTTCAAAAAGAGTTAAAGAAGTCACACTATTTTTTTCTGTATTTTTTAAATTAGTTATATATGACAGTAGAATGCATTTATGCACTTTGATATTCATACATAGATGGGGTATAATTTCTCATTTTTCTGAGTATACATGATGTAGAATCATATTGGTCATGCAGTCACATATATACATAAAGTAATAATGTCTGTTTCATTATATTATGTTTCCTATCCCCACATCCCCTCTCTTCCCCTCCCTTCACTTCCCTCTACCTAATCTAAAGTAATGCTATTCTTCTCTAGTGTCCCCCACCTATTGTGAATTAGCATCCATATATTAAAGAAAACATTCAGCCTTTGGTTTTCTGGGATTGCCTTATTTTGCTTAGCATGATATTCTCCAACTCCATCTATTTACTGGCAAATGCCATAATTTCTCTCTTCTTTAAAGTTGAGTAATTTGATTGAATATATACACCACATTTTCTTCATCCATTCATCTATTGAAGGACATCTAGATTGGTTCCATAGTTTAGCTATTGTGAATTGAGCTGCCATAAACATTGATATGGCTGCATTACTGTAGTATGCTGATTTTAAGTCTTTTGGGTATAAACCAAGAAGTGGGATGGCTGATAGTTCCATTTCCAGTTTTCCAAGGAATCTCCAAACTGCTTTTCATAATGCTGGCACCAATTTGCAGTCCCACCAGCAATGTATGACTGTACTTTTTTCCCCATAATCTCGCTAATATTTTTGTTGCCTGTATTCTTGATGATTACTATTTTTAAAAAAATATGAAAACAAAAAATAAAACCAGGTCCATCACTCATCAGCTTTCAAAACCCTCTGATGGCTTGTTATCACACCAGAGGGTGTGCTAATGAGATGACTCATGATGGAATTCTAAATAGCTTGGGGGGGGGGGGGAATACTGGTCAGAAGAAAGACCAAGTATATGAATAGAGGGTTGGAACTCTGAACTTCCTTGACCTCTGGGGAGGACTGAGTTCAATCATGTTGCCAATGAATTAATCAAATCCACATCCAGAAGCAAATCCACATCCCTTACTGTGGCCTATACATCCCTTGCATCTGTCTCTTCATAACTTTTCCCCTCACTTACTTCACTTTGGGGACATTGGTTTACTTCCTGGTAAGAAACCCACAAGCAAAGATAATGTATATATATGTATTTTGAAGGAGAGGATTTAGGGAAAATCTAGTGACAATCAAGAATCTATTCCCTAATTTAATCTATTCTCTAATTTAATACTGAGATTAAATTAAAAGAAGAAATTCTTTACAATAAACAAACATGAAAAATTGTGAACACTGTTCACAATTCATAATCGGGTATATAGGAAACCAGACAATCTTTTTGAAATCTGTTAGAAGAAACATGTCTGCTCAGGAAAAGTAAGACGTCATTCAGAACAAATTTGAGAGCTCTTCATTGTTTCTTTAGGATAAATGTGATTTTAGGACCTAATGACTATTTCCATTATTATTATTAAAACTGCTCAACACTGTGATAATTATTGTATTTACCTGCTATCTACTATCAATATAGATACATTACCAACATCACTTAACCTTTGTGACAAACCTGCCAATTAGACATTATTACCCTCAAAATGGTCATAGATTAAGTATTATATGCCCAGTATTGAGTTCAATCCCTGGTACTGAAAAACAAACAAACAAAAATCTGGCTGGTCATGGTACCCCAACACCTAGGGAGGCTAAGACAAGAGAATAGAAAGTCTGGGGACAGACTCAGCAACTTCATGAGACCGTCTCAAAATAAAAGAAAAAAACAGTCCTGGGAATATAGCACACAGGTACAGTGCCCCTGAGTTAAACCTCTAGTACCATTAAAGAAAAAAAAAAAAAAAAAAGGAAAAAGGAGAAGAAGAATACATCTGCTCTTTACTCTGGTTCCTGGCATGGAGCTCCAAACATCCTTGCAATTTTCTGATTAATAAGAGTGTCCTTGTGCTAATGAGATGACTCATGATGGAATTCTAAATAGCTTCGGAAAAAATACCGGTCAGAAGAAAGACCAAGAATATGATTAGAGGGTTGGAACTCTGAACTTCCTCTGACCTCTGGGGAAGACTGAGTTCAACCATGTTGCCAATGAGTTAATCAATCATATCTACATAACAAAACCCCAATAAAAACTTGGGTCACCAAATCTTGATTACACTTCCCAGTAGGTGAATACACTGATTTACAGGGAGGGTGACACCCATTCTGATGCCATAGGGTGGAACATGGAAGTTCAATGCTCCTTTCAGACAACACCCTATGTATATGCTTTATAATGAAACTATAACCGTAAATATAGCTCTTTCATGAGATTTATAAGTTGTCCTAGTGAATTATTGAAACTGCGAGAGTCATGGGAATCTCCAAACTTGGAGCAGGCTGATCAGAACTGCAGGTATCTCGAGAAGACCACTTGCACATAAAGTCTTCCAAAGGATTCTGATTAACTGATGAATCTGACACAACTCCACTAGTGACAGAATTCAACTGTAGCTTACCTAGTTGGTGTTAGACCAGTTGGGGTTGAAATAGAACAGTTAATAAGATGTGGCTCAGGGGTAGAGTGCTTACCTTGCATGTATGAGGCACTGGGTTCCATCCTCAGCACCAAATACATATATACATACATACATACATAAATAAATAAAGGTATTGTGTTATGTACAATTAAAAAAAAAAAGATAAAATACTACAGCCAGGACTAAAACCCTGTTCTGTCAGATCCAAACACAGCTTTTCATTATTACCAGGGTCAAACTATTATAACTCTCAATTTTTCATCATAAAATGAAATGGTAGCAAATTCATGAGTTTCTATAGTAACTTACAGGAGAGGAAAATATTACACCAGCTTGACAACTGGTGTTGTTTAAATCCATTTAAACAACTAATATACCTTATCATTACTAACAGACACGGTTACTACAAACATCATAGTAGGAACAGCTATGAAAGAGTGGCTTATACCAAGGGCAAAGCATTAAGAAACATGAAGAGTATTCAGGATAAAAATAAAAGCTATATTTGGCACTATTGAAATCTTGAGCATTGTTCTATTTCCCTCACAGAATGCTAAAGATTGAAAACAATTTTAAATCATAATTCAGGATAAGTATAGAAACATTACTTCAATTTAAAATCTTAAAAACCTGTTTCAGTGAGTGTGTGGTTCTGATTTTCTATAAGCTTGAGAGAAACCACAGGACAAACTTTTAGAATGCTTTTAGGGTCAAAAATGTGTTTCAAGAAACAATAATAAATGCTGGAGAGGATGTGAGAAAAAAGGTACACTCATAAATTGTTGGGAGGTCTGCAAATTAGTATAACCACTTGTAAAGGTGAAATTTCTAAGCTGATTCTAAGCCGCAGAGCCTGAGTTAAAGTGTAAAAGACCGGACATTGTAAAGTTTCTAAACTGCAGGGCTTGGGTTAAAAAGTAAAAGACCAAGTATTGTTAAGTTCCTCTGCTACCCCTAAAACCTGTAATCCCTGTAGCTGTTAGGACAATACTCGAACTGCCCAGTAAATATTCTCACTGACTCCTCTGGTTGTCTAGTAACTTGGGACTCTGAGTAGCCCGGCACGTAGGCATCCAAGCCCCAAAACCAATCAGTTTAAATGTGTACCCCGCTTAGAAGTGGCCAATCACCCCCATCCAATCTGTTCCCGCCAATGAATGTACTAATCAGGTCTCAGAGTTGTTGTTCAATTTTCCCGCGCCTCATGATGATTTGTTCTGATGTATGCAAAGCCCCCCCGCCCTCTCCAAAAAGTGTACTTAAACTCTGCCTGACCTCTGCTCTGGGCTCTGGGCTGCTCTATCTTCCTGAGTGAGCCTGGAGCCTCAGCATGCTGAATCAATAAAACCCCTTCTGCCAATTGCATGGAGCCGGTCTCTTGTGGTCTCTCCCTCCGACGTTTCGCTGGACCCTTACACACTATGGCAAGCAGTGTGGAGATCCCTCAAAAAATTAGGACTCAAACCCAGCTATCCCACTCCTCGGTATTTATCCAAAAGAAATAAAATCATCACATAATACATATGAAGCCACTTCAATATTTATAGCAGCACAATTCACAATAACCAAATTATGAGATAAACCCAGATGCCCATCAATAGATGAATGGCTCAAGAAAATGTGCTGTGTGCATACACAAACACACACACACAACAGAGTTTTACTCAGCCCTAAAGAAGAATGAAATAATGGTATTTGGGGCTGGGGATGTGGCTCAAGCGGTGGCGCACTCGCCTGGCATGCGTGTGGCCCGGGTTCGATCCTTGGCACCACATACATACAAGGATGTTGTGACCGCCAAATACTAAAAAAAAAATAAATATTAAAATTCTCTCTCTCTCTCTCTCTCTCCCCCACTCTCTCACTCTCTCTTTAAAAAAAAAAAAATGGTATTTGCTAGTAAATGGATGGAGATGGAAAAAATCATTCTAAGTGAATTAAGCCAGACTGAGAAAATCAAAAGCCAAATGTTTTCTCTCATGTGTGGAAAAACAGCAAAATGAGGGAAAATGTGGCAGGGAAGAAGACTGAATACATAAAGATGTAAGGCAGATCAGTAAAGTAGAAGAAGAACAAGAGGTGGGGAGGAAGAAGGGAAAGGGATTGAAATATGGAATTAATTTAACAACAGCATGTCATATACATATATAAATGTACCAAAAAGAATTTCACCTGTTTATATATACATAGAAAATATCAATAAAAAATAAATAAATAGTTGAGCATGGTGGCACACACCTATAACCCTAGTGACTCAAGAGGCTGAGGCAGAAGGACTGCAAGTTCAAAGCCAGCATCAGCAATTTATTGAGGCCCTTAGCAACGTAGTGAGACCCCGTCTCAAAATAAAACTAAAAAATGGACTGGGGATATAGCTTAGTGGTTAAGCACCCCTGGATTCAATCTCTGGCACCAAAAATGAATGAATGAATGAATGAATAAATAAATAAATAAATAAATAAATAAATAAATAAAATATTAATAGAAGAGAGAGAATAGGGGGAGGGAGGAGGGATGTAAAGGGGAAGATGGGAATTAAAATCAAATTCCTGGTGGTGGAATGTGATGGACATCATTATCCAAAGTACATGTATAAAGAATTGAACTGGGTGTCAACATACTTTATATATAAACAGAGATATGAAAAATTGTGGTGTATTTGTGTAATAAGAATTGTAATGCAAAAAAAAGTACATGTATAAAGGCATGAAATGGCATGAACATATTCTATACAAAGATATGAAAAACTGAACTCTATATGTAGTAAGAATTGTAATTCATTCCGATGTCGTGTATTTAAAAAAAAATAAAATCAATAAAATTTTTAAAAAAAATCAAATTCCTTCCTTGCATGTATTTTGTCAAAATGAACTCAAATACTATGTATAATTATAAAGCTCTAATTTAAAAAAAAAAATGTGAATTTCAAGTGTTCTGCCAGCAAAACAACTTTCTGAACACTAACAGAGAAAAACAATCTCATTATCTAGGCAATAATACTGTGGTTTACTATAGCTTATAAAAAAGCTTTCTAAGGTTTTATTTCAACCTATGAACCAAAAGGGAATTGCTAAAATTTAAATATTCCTTTATTAAGATGTACATAAACTAAACTGTAAACAAATGCTGTGAGTTTTTAGACTCATCTGTGTGATGTTCTTCTTTCTTACCTGGTCTATTAGTGGCTGCCATAATAAAAACCTGCTGACGTGCTTCCAGACCATCCATCTCTGTAAGCAGCTGATTCACCACCCGAACACTTGCACCTGTCTAAAAAACAAATAAATAAATCAAGTCGCTCTACTTCCTGATTATCATATCATGAGCTGCTTCCCTCCAATACACCTCTTGTGTCATGATGTTGTGCCTCACCTGGGGCCCAGAGCAATGGAGTTGGCCATCTACAGACTGAGATCTCTGAAACCCTGCCCTAGGGCACACCTCTCATACACTGATGAATAATGTCAGAGATTGTGGACATTTGGCTGTGTTCCTGATCTTATTGAAAATGCCTCTATTGTTTCCTCATGGAATAAAACACTGGCTTTAGAACTAAGATGAATAGTGTGATTTACTTACTATTGACACTCTCATACTGAGTCCCATCAGAGAAGTCAAGGCTTTATGACCTTGGAAATAACACGAGCCATCACTGTAGCACTTCTAGCCTCAAACCAAGGAATGTACATTTGGAGTATATCAGCAGCACAAGACAGAATTGTTCTTAGATGTATTTCTAAGCATATCTTTTTTCATAACCCTCAAAATTCTCACTGCAAAGAGCACAGAAATATACAAATAGAAGGAAAAAAATTTAAATAGCCAACCAACCAATTAAACATTGTGAAATATGAACTCTCATAATATAAAAGAATAACTTTGTTAGGAAGCTTATAGAAGAAGATTCATAAGACTTCATCATAAAATTATTTCTATTTTCCTGTGCCTTTGCTCTGTCTCTAGGGAGGATAGACCATTTTCTGCCTGGAGGTAGGATGGTGGGAGAACAATGGATGGTGGGAAATCCTAGAACATCCTAACTTCTGAGATGTAAATCATATAGCTGATACAATTCCAGAGATCATTCCTACCATACAGATATTGTTTTCAAAATCTCTACTAATTACAAAAGCCATGCTTTCTATCCAAAGACTATACCAATAAAAGTGTAGCTATAAGTAAAGTTAGTTTTCAACTTTAAAAAAGAAAGAATAGTTCCATTGGCCCTCAATACAAAGAAAGAACAACTTTTCTGTACAAAATAATACATTTGCTAATCTGAATGAAGGCTTTTGCTGACATATAATAATGGCTGGGCACAGTGGCATGTGCCTATAGTCCCAGCTATGCTGGGGGCAGGGCTGAGGCAGGAAGACCACTTGAGACCAAAAGTTGGGACCAGCCTGGGCAATATATTGAGACTTTTTCTCCTTAACTGGACGCAGTAGTTTATGCTCACCTGGAATACCAGCTGTAATCCCAGACACTAGGGAAGCTAAAGCAGGAAGATGGCAACTTCAGAGCCAGCTTGGGCAATTTAGTGAGACCCTGTCTCACAATGAAAAATAAAAAGGGCTGGGATGTAGCTCAATCCTCAGTTTCAAGAGAGAAAAAGAGAAAGAGAACAATGACCACTTCCTCAGGAGTCAATATATGGCAACACTGTATAAAACGGGTTGTAATCAGTGGACTCCCTAGCAATCCTATTCACAGGCTAGATGAGGAAACAGAAGCTTAGAGAATTTGTCCAAAGTCTCATCACTAGATAAGGGGAGAGATAAAACTTATTCAAAGATCTAACAGGCACAATAAATGTGTTCAGGCAAAAGTAAACTCAGCTTCTAAACTTCAGATTCTCCAGTACATCACATGTTCTAAATCTTTCAACACAATACAGAGAGGAGCATATAGGGCACTAAAGTTTTTTCCTCTTTTTCTTGAAGCAAACAGCAGTAAGGCTATTCAGGGCAATAATCCAAGAGAAAGGTTAAGGGAAAAATCACCTAAACATAGAAACAAACAAACAAACAAAAAAACCATGTATGATGGAGGAAATGAGAAAAAATGGTGCTGTTTCATTTTGTCAGTACTGCTTTTTTTCAATATAACTTATGCACACAGATGATAGCTGGTTTAACCACTGATTATTCTAAAAGGAAATATTTGGTAAGCCTGCTTTTCATTCATTCCTTGGTGACATAATAATTAAAATATTAATAGAGTCATAGTCCAGACTCAAAAATATTAAGTGGTACTAGGTAAGAATAAAACCTAACATTGTCCTTTTAAAAAAATTTTCTCTATTTTTTTATTGGTGCATTATGACTATACATAATGGTGAGATTTGTTGTTACATATTCATAGGTACACACAATATAATTTGGCTAGTATCATTCCCTAGTGTTTCCCTTTTCCCTCTCTTCTTCCCTCCCAACATTGTTCTTCTTAAGCAAAAAAAAAATATCAGAATCAATATACAATGGGGCTGGGGTTGTAACTCGGTGGTAGAGCACTTGTCTAGCACACATGAGGCACTGAGTTCTATCCTCAGCACCACATAATTTTTTTAAAAATAAAGGTATTTGTCCATCTACAACTAAAAAAAAAAAAATTTAAAAAAAGAATCAATATAAGAATGGTTGATAGTTCATTAAAATTATTATATTCTATAGAAAAAATTAAGATAAATGAAAAGACTGAGGTAAATGGTATCAGTACACACAACTGGACAAAGGACTAACACCATTATACATAAAAAGCTCCAATAAATTGCCAGGTACCAGTGGCAAATATCTATAATCCTAGCGACACAAGAGGTTACAGCAAGAGGATCACAAGTTTGAGGCCAGCCCAGCTTCAGCAATTTAATGAGACCCTAAGCAAATTACCAAGACTATCTCAAAAGAAAAAGTAGAAAGGGCTGAGGATGTAACTCAGTGGTAAATTGCCCTTGGGTTTAATCTTTAATACCAAAACAAAAAGCTCTAATAAATCAATTTTTAAAAATTCCAGGGCTGGGGTAGTAGCTCAGAGGTAGAGCGCTTGCCTACCACTAGGTATGTGAGGTACTGGGTTCGATTCTCAGCACCACATATAAATAAGTAAAAATAAATAAATAAAATTCCATCAACAACTAAAAAATAATTCCAATAGCAAAAGGGTCAAAAGATATATATAATAAGATTAATTTATAGAAGATGAAATACAAATTTATTGAAAATTATTAGCCTCCCTGGTAATCAGGGACATGCATACTAAAGTTTAGTGTTTTGCCAATAAAACTGACAAAAAATAAAGATCCTTTGATGAAAAAAGTATGGGAGGGCTGGGGATGTGGCTCAAGCAGTAGCGCGCTCTCCTGGCATGCGTGCGGCCCGGGTTCAATCCTCAGCACCACATACAACAAAGATGTTGTGTCCGCCAAGAACTAAAAAATAAATATTAAAAAAAATTCTCTGTCTCTTTAAAAAAAAAATATGGGAAATGGTTATTTTCACACAACAGCTGGTTGGCATATGTGACTGTAGTTTTGTGAAAGATGACAAAATATTTGTTATATTTTAAAATTTAACTCATATGCATCTTCAACCATGATTTACACTTCTCAAATTCCATCACACATATTCATACATGTATACACAAATATATAATACAAACATTTAATAGTTCTGTCTGTAAAAGAAACAACCAGACACCTATGTAAATGTCTAAAATAATTAAGTAAATTCTATAATAAAGTTATTAAGTACATTGGAAAATAATCAAGATAGAATAACTACATCTATACAAAAAGTGAATTTATGGAAAAGGTTCTAGTTAAGGATATGTTTACCCTTAACACTGAATAATTAGCAGTAGCAACCTCCAAGAAAAGCAATAAGGAGAACAGAAAGGAAGGACTTCTTCCCTGCTCCCCACTTCTGTTTTTGGTACTGGGGATCAAACCATGGGGCACTTTACCATGGAGCTACCTCTCCAGACCTTTTTATTTTATTTTGAGACAGGGTCTTGCTAAGTTGTTTAGGGTCTTGCTAAATTGTTAAGCTGGCCTCAAACTAGCCCTCTTCATGCCTTAGCCCCTTGAGTTGCTGAGATTACAGGCGTGCACCACTGGCATCTATCTGACTTTTACTCTTCTGACAAAGTTGTTACAAGTATGTATTCATGTATAATTAATAAAATTAAAAAGGAATACATTCAAACTTGAAATGTTTTTAGAATTCCTTCAGGGGAAAATGTTGAAAAAGCAACCATATACATCAGAGTACAGAAATGTATGACAGCAGATATCCAAGAAATAACCTAGAAATTAGAAATCCTAATTTACACTTTATGTGGCTACAGAATTCTTTTGAGAATAGTAATTGCCAATAAACCTTTCCAAATTTAGATTTACCAGCTGGTAATAGCTGCAAACCATTGGAAGGCAATGGACAAATGAAATATTTATTTACACTAAAAGAGCAAAGAATAAACAGGAGCAAAATCCAGAGCAAGTCAAGCCCTAACCAGCTGGACATATAACAGGGAACCATGAAAAAACTATAAGATGACCTGTTATGGTACTGATAATTATTGAATGAGGAGACAAAATTGTTACATGAGTCAAAATCATATTAGTCAACTTTTGTTTTTCCAACTTTTGAATGCTTTTGAAGATTTTTAGTGAAATGAGGTATTTAATGTTTCACAATCTAAGAACACACAGAATAACTATTTGAAATTAAATCACAAAGATGTCCCAGGTTTTAGAAGGGCAGTCACTTCCTCAGTGATCTTGAAATAAATGTACTTATTAATAGTTGTTTGCTTGTTTCAAAAGGTTATATATTCTTATTCTATGTTTTACTAAGCTTCAAATTCTTAAATTATAGTACTCCTGATAACAAGTGCTTCCTTTACTCTCTGTAGCGAAGTGTGTAAGAACTGTGATTCAGTGTGGTTTACACAAGTAGTATTCAATGCAGGTCACTTATCTTCCCCAGAAGGTAATGGTGTTCGGTCTTAAAAATTAATAATGAGACACTATTTTAAGTGTATGATGTCTTAAATTATATGTTGTCTCAAGAACCAATGTAACTGAAGAGTACCATAATTATAAGATTCAAGGCAAAGTATCCAAGGCTACTATCACTTCCATTCCCAACTACTCATTTGTGTGAATTGGGATTACTATACACTATGCAACCAAAAGAATATATATCATAAGGAAAAAAATTATTATGGAATATAACTGTTATCTCTAAGCTCTGATTTCAAATTACTAAGTTTCTTCATTTAAAGAATTGCAATGTTCCCAAGCAATGACTTCATAAAAAGTACCTGAATTGGAAACTAAAAAATATTTATGGTATGTAAAAGAAAAAAATCTGCAAACCAACAATCTATGATACTTACCTCTTGGTCTGATCTTCGAGGACATAAAGCATCTACTTCATCAAAGAATATCACACAGGGTGCTGAGTTCTTAGCACGCTGAAAAACCTGTCGTACAGCACGTTCACTCTCACCAACATACTAAACATACACAAAAAGAAAATAAAATGCAGCACTCTTCAACTTGGGATTTGGGCCAAATGATAGTAAAAGTAGTTACAAATGACATTGCTCCAAAAAAATTGTCCAAAAAAAAATTAGACTAAATATATGCAAATGTTGATATTAAACCACTGTTGACCTATAAAAATAACCAAATTCATAAAGTTCAACTTCTTACTAAAATTAACTGTTATTTAAGTTTATTAGGAATTTCCTCATTCATAAAATGAAGACTAAGTAGGATGCAAGGTTTTCTCTAGCTCAAAAAATCCTTTGTATTCTACTGTATTTTAGAACTGATCTCCTATGCTTTGCGCATATAAAATACCCAGCAATAATTTTCATTAATTCAACTGTATTTTAAATACCCAAGTCAATTACTGTTCTATTCTTTTATAAAATATATATATATGTATACATGTATACATATATATATACACACACACACACACACACATACACACACACACACACATTTTAGTTGGACACAATATCTTTATTTATTTATTTTTATGTGGTGCTGAGAATCGAACCCAGGGACTCACATGTGCAAGGCGAGCGCTCTACCGCTGAGCCACGACCCCAGCCCTCTATTCTTATTTCTATACATCTTGATAAAAAAAGGGAAAAGATGTCCTATAACAATAGAGGAGTCAAAGTGAATCAGCTAGGCTTCTCACAGGTTTCACAATGTCTTAGTGTATGTTAAAACTAAATCAAAATATAAAGGTCAAGAAATAAGGCTGGGGATGTGGCTCAAGCGGTAGCGCACTTGCCTGGCATGCGTGAGGCGATCGATCCTCAGCACCACATACAAAGATGTTGTGTCCACTGAAAAAACTAAAAAATAAATATTAAAATTCTCTCTCTCTAAAAAAAAAAAAAAAAAGAAAAGAAATAGAGCAATTCACAAGTAGCAATAATATTTGGACTAATTAATATACAAGTTATACATAAGTATATGGTTTCAGTTTTTAGTTAGACATAAGAACTTGTTCTTGTACAACCATAAGAATGGGAAGTTATACTCCAATCTATGTATGATATGTCAAAATACACTCTACGTTATGTATAACTAAAAAGACAAATAAAAAAAGTAAGAGGAAAAAAAAGAACTTGTTCTCATAGGGCTATGAGTGTAGCTCAGTGGTAGAGTACTTGGGTTCAGTCCCCAGCATCATTATTAAAAAAAAAAAAAAAAAGCAGCAGCAGCCTATAAGTCAAATACCATTAATTTCTTCTTTGTCTGTATATATTACAAACATTGAATGAGAGTTTTATACTTACATAGGAATGGACTAGAAATAACAAATTCAAAGTATCTTAAATTTGAGACATAAACTGCTTAAATGTAGAAAGAAGATGTCACTTTAGTGACTTCTTTCCCCTGAAGTACTTTTATTTACTAATACTTAACTTATTTGAGTCACACAAGAATAGAATAGGCAAGCATATCAGGAACCAGACAACCTGGGTTCAAATCTCAGTTCTACTATCGTCCTTCCTAGCTGCCACCCTTTGGCAAGATACATAGCATCAGCATACCGTGGTTTCCTTATTCAGAACAAAGAATAATTCATCTCACAGGATTTTTCAAGAATGATAAAATGAAGCATATGACAAATACTTGGTGCTAGGTAAACACATGAAAATATCAATAACTAATAAATTATTTCTCTCTGTAGGTATGAGGATTCAGGGTCAGAGAGGTTATCAGATTCAATCAAGGAAGCATTTATGGGTTGGGGTTGTGGCTCAGTGGTAGGGTGCTCACCTAGCACATGCAAGGCATTGGGTTCGAGTTTTAGTACCACATAAAGGATAAATAAGTAAAATAAAGATATTTTTTAAAAAATCATTAAAAAAAAAAGCATTTATACACTCCTAGTAGTGAGCAAAGCTAAATCACCTCATTCCTATAGCAGTGATTAAGATCTGAGGGGCTTTCATACTGTAATTTTCCCAATTAAAATAATGGCTAATGCCAATGACTTACCATATTTAGTAATTCAGGGCCTTTGACTGATATAAAATTCAGTCCAGACTCATTTGCCACAGCCTAGAAGAGGAAACAAAAAGACATCACCAAAAAGACAAATACTCAAAAGAGTAATAATAATTTGGCTTTAACTGTATTTCTTCCTTTTTATAGTTGCTTATTTCTCATCAGAAAAAAAGAGAAAAATGGGAAAAGGAAAAATACAGAAGGAAAACCAAAGAAAGTAAATGTTAGCCTACAACTTTCTAAGAATTGCTAAGACAACTACAAATCAAATGTGAATAACAAAAATATTTATGTACATATTGTTTGTATAAACATGCTTTACGACACTGTAAATAAAAGTACTTTAGAGTCCTAGCTTAGAATGTCAGTGAGATCTCAAGCTTTGCACTTAAGAAATGCCTTGTGCAATGAAAGCAATCACCCATGAATCTACAAACCAAAATATAGAAAAACCTCAGTATGATCCCAGCTACTCAAGGGACTGAGAAAGTAACATCACAAGTTCTATGTCAGACTGGTCAACTTGGCAAGACCCTGTCTCAAAATTAAAATAAAAGAGTTGGGGGCATAGCAGAGTGGTACATCCCTGAGTTCCATCCCCTGTATCATGATTAAAAACAAAAACAAAAACAAACAAACAAAAAAAAACCTTAGAATCAGTCTTTACTGAGAACCACATATGTGTAGAAGAATCTAAGAATAAATAAGATAAAACTGAAATAAATCACTCACTGCAACTTCAAAATGACCACGAAGCAGTTCTTTTCTATTCTTAGATCCTGGAATCTAAAATCTGAGCTCCAGATCTATATTAAATATATTCAGCATCTCTACTCCAATCACACAAGTATTCAAACCTATCATTTACACAACAGAAATCCTGGTTTTTTTCTCTCCCAATTTCCTCCAAAACTCACTGCAAACTCTTATACCTCATCTCAGTAAATACAATTTTTGGGCCAAATCTTTGGTTTGGTATTCCCCTGGTCTCATGTCTTGCTTGTCATGTTACCCCAACCATCTGTTAGTTCTACTAGCTATAATGCTAAAATATACGTGGGTCTGATACATTTTCTACATCTCTATATCACCACCCTCATCTAGATCACCCACCATCCTTTCTTGCTGGAACAGATTAGAAAACCCTTAACTGGTTTTCTTTCATTCTTGCTTTCCTCCAATCTATTTACTACACAGCAGTTAAGAGTACTCTGGTAAAGAGCTGGGCTTGATGGTGCATGTCTATAATCCCAGCAGCTCACGAGACTGGGGCAGGAAGATCCTGAGTTCAAAGTCAGCCTCAGCAACTCAGCAAGGCCCTAAGCAACTCAGTGAGACTCTGTCTCTAAATAAAATATAAAAAAGGGCTGGAGATGTGGCTCAGTGCCCCTGAGTTCAATTCCTGGTACCAAAAGAAAAAGTACTCTAGTAAAAATGCACATGAGATCATATTATTTTACTACATGTCCCATTCATCTTCAATTACAATTTGAAATATTTACCATGGCTCCTGAGCTTGCATCTTGGGACAGGACATCTCCTTAGTCTAACTACTTATTCCTTCCCTGTTTCTCAAACTCACCAAGTCCTTAACCACCTTACGGCTTCTATAACTGTTCTTCCTTCTATCTGAAAAACTATTCCCGTACTTTGCCTGCCTCTTCATGCTGGTTCTTTCACACTGTTAAATGTCACCATTTATTGAACACCATTATCTAAAGTAGCTACCAATCATTAATCACAACACTATTTCCATAATAACTTAGTGAACCTGAAATTTTATTGTTCTACTTCTTTACTGTTATTCTCTTCCAAGTAGACAGCAAATTTCATTTAAAAAGTCATCTTAACTAGTTTATCCCTAGTACCTCAAACAATTTCTGACAAAGAACAGGATTAACAGATTCCTGGTGAACCAATGACATGCATGAATGCTTTGCTATTACAAACGCAGTTCAACACATGGATTATCTACATCTCTCAATCCTTCTCTTGTCTTCTGCCAGTTTCATAACTTTCCTATCTCTTGCTCAAAACTATAAATAAAACAGGATACACTCATGCATAGTAGGTTTTCAACATCTGTATGTCAGCTAATTTGGGTTAAAACCATTGAAACCCCAAATAGTTCCTGATATTGGTGGAAATCTGTTCTAAATGAAATATAGTAAACAAAAATGTTTTTCACTATGATGAATTAATTCTGCACATAATGAATCCTGCACTATGGTGTCAGCAGGTCTTTGCTTCCATGTTATATATCTCCAGACAACTAAATGGTTTGTACTATTTATTCTCTTTTCTATTTCCCTTTCATCACTCATTAATTTCCAGGGTGCTGGCTCCAGCAATTGTATGCCTTTACTTTATGCTATTTACTTACTTAAACATGCTGATGTTTTGGAAAATTGTATCATTTTATTGTTAAGACTATACAAAACAACTAAGATGAGCCAAAATCATAATTTTATATTCAACACTTAAGTTACCAAGTAATGACTCATAGATGGTTCCATAATTTTACTATAGGTAACATTTTGTCTCTCCCATTCAAAAAAATTTTCTATTATTCATTGACTTTCTGGCATATGGTTATTCACTCCTTGGAGAATCTAATGAATGTTGTAACCATTCTTTCCCAGAAATAACACACATACATACAATATATTGACTGGGCTTATGAACAAACTGAAGCTTTGAGTCTATCCATGGAATCCTAGGTAAAATTCACTGCTCTGTAAAGTCAGGTATCAAAAATATGACTAAACAAAGTGGTATCAAGTTGTTGGTCATTTGGTATAGGGGAAAGAGAGGAAAATTTGGATCTCTGATATCTTCTGTGACTTTCAAATTATACACACCTCTCCAGTCTTGCTGTGAACAAGACTAATTAAAGAGATGTAACCATGACATAAATGACTTCCTTTCTAGCTGTTATTCTGAAATTGTGAAAAATGTAAATACTGAATTGTTCTCTTTTTTTCTCCTCTGCCCCTACCTCCCTGACAGGAATACTGTAAGAGTAATAAGAATATTAGGCAAGGAAATTTAGTAATATAAGTAAAAACAAGTTTTGTACATGGGACAATGGGTATTTGATATATAATAAAGAATCAAAAAAATTGAGCTGCTCTGGTACTTGCTTAAAATGTTATTAATCCCTAAGATGCTTAGGGCCTTGCTAAATTGCTGAGGCTAGCTTTGAATTTGCAATTCTCCTACCTCAGCCTACTGAGCCACTGGGATTACAGGCATGCACTACTGCACCCAGCAAAACTGTTATTATTTTTTATGTCTTGTTTGTGATCTTGAAAGAAAAAAAAAAAATCACAGAACTTTGCCCACACAGGGGCTGGAGTTTTGGCTCAGTGGTAGAGCATTCTCCTAGCACATGCGAGGCACTGGGTTCAATCTTCAGCACCATGTAACAATAAATAAAGATATTATGTCCAACTACAACTAAAAAATAAATCTTTTTAAAAAAATTTGGCCAAATAAAAATGAAATAGTGGATGCAGCTCAGTTGTGGAGTACTTGGCTAGTATGCACAAGACCCTAGGTTTGATCTTTAGTGCTAGGAAGGAAGGAAGGAAGGAAAGAAGAAAGGGAGGGGGGGGGAAGAGAAAGAAAAAAAAGTGAAATAAACAAGAAAAACCAATGTGTTAAAACATGACTAATAAAGTTAAAAAAGTAAAAATGAACTGAAAACCACATTTACAAATACAATAGATCTTAAAATATAGTGCTTCTAGAAGAATCATAGCCATGATAAGAATTATATTATACCAGTAGAAGAATAGGTAAATGGTATTAATAGACCATTCAGGTAAAAAAATAAACCAATAAATATAATTTTTGCAAAGCAATTTAAAAACTCTACGATATCACTTTTATACATCAGATTGTCAAATAATAAAAGCAATTTTCATGACCGTTGCATATTTAGAATATGGGGAAAAGAGTACTCATACCTTATTGACATATGGATCTGGTACAAACTTTTAGGAAGACTACACTATTTGTCTGTACCTTGATAATAGAGTTCAGCTAGGCAAGCAGCACATGGTTATAATCCCAGCTATTCTGAAGGCTGTAGGAGGGCTGCAAATTGAAAGCCACCCTAGGTAATTTATCAAGATCCTGTCTCAAAACTTTTAAGAAAAGGGCCTGGGGACACTGTTCAGTAGTAAAGCACTTGTCTAGCTTGACCAAGGAACTTGATTCAAACCCTGGAAACACACATACACACAAAGCTTTTAAGACGTGCATTCTAAGCTGGGCATGGTGGAACACACCTGTAATCCCAGCAGTTTGGGAGGCTGAGGCAGGATGATCATGAGTTCAAAGCCAGTCTCAGCTACTTAGCAAGGCACTTAGTAACTCTGCAAGACCCTGTCCCGTGGCTCAGTGGTTAAGTGGTTAAGCACTCCTGGGTTCAAACCCCATACCAAAAAAAAGAAAAAAAAGTGCATTTTAGCCAGGTGCAGTGGTGCATACCTGTAGTCCCAGCACTTGGGAGCTGAGCTAGGAGGATCACAGGTTCAAAGTCAGCTTCAGCAATTTAGTGAGGCTGAGACTCTGAGACAGAGTGAGACTCAAAATTTTTAAAAAATATAAAAAAGGGGCTGGGGATGTGGCTCAGTGATT
Source organism: Callospermophilus lateralis (assembly GCF_048772815.1). Lineage (NCBI taxonomy): Eukaryota > Metazoa > Chordata > Mammalia > Rodentia > Sciuridae > Callospermophilus > Callospermophilus lateralis. The sequence continues at coordinate 60,222,912 of NC_135317.1, read as the reverse complement.
AAGTGCCCCTGGGTTAAATCCTTGGTACCAAAAAAAAAAAAAAATTGTGCATTTTGCTGGATGTGGGAGCACATGCCTGTAGTCCTAGCTACTCAGGAGGCTGAGGCAAGAGGATCAAAACTTGAGGACCAACCTGGACAACACAGTAAGACCCTGTATCAAAATAAAAACTAAAAGAAGGACTGTAGAATGCTTCTGGGTTCCATTCCCAGTACTGGAAAAAGAAAAAAAATTCATTTTTCTTAACTGAAAAATATTTAGAAATGCATTATTTTTTCTTAAATATTTATTTTTTAGTTATAGGTAGACACAATATCTTTATTTTATTTTTATGTGGTGCTGAGGATTGAACCCAGTGCCTCAAACATGCTGGGTGAGCACTCTGCCTCTGAGCCACAACCCCAACCTAGGAATGCATTCTAATAAAATTATTAGCCCGGGGTACAAAAATGTAGGCAAAGATTATATAAGGTAGTATTCTAATGCAGAATCATTATCACAAATTATAAAACATCTTTTATGGTAGAATATTATCCAAGCACTAAAAATGTAGAACAGGCTTGGTGGCACATACCTATACTCCTAGTGGCTTGGGTGGGTGAGGTAGGAGGATTGCGAATTCAAAGCCAGCCTCAGCATATTAGTGAGGCCCTAAGCAACTCACCAAGACCCTGTCTCTAAATAAAATATAAAAAAGGGCTGGGGATGTGGCTTAGTGATTAAGCACCCCTGAATTCAATCCCTGGTACCAAAAAAAAAAAAAAAAAAAAAATTGATGTGTAACTATACTGACATGGGAAGATGTTCAGAAAACATTGCTAAATGAGAAAAGCATATCTAAAAACCTTCTATTTGTAAAAACCAATATATATTATCTTTTATACACTCTTTAGATATGTATGTATAAAAAAATATGTGGAAGGACTGACACCAAAAGGAAACAGTAGTTGGTAGTAGGTATTAGTGGAAGAACTATAAACAATGCTTTTCCCGTTTGTTTATTTATATTTCCTTCTATGAATAAAAATTTTAAAAATCACTTATAAGATACATATAGGATTATAGTAAAATACTTACCTACACCATAGTAGAAAACAATGTTGGCTATAAACTACAGTTATGTAAAAATACTTACTAAAAAGCTAGAATAGATGAGGTACAATGGCACACACCTATAATTCTGCCATTGGGAAGGCCGAACAGGAGGATTGCAAGTTAGAGGCTAGCCTAGACAATGTGGTGAAACCGTCTCAAAATAAACGATAAAGATATAGTACACCCAATATCCCCCTGCAAAATACTAGAATATTATACACAGAAATATGATAAATGATGTGTGAAAACTGGTGAGGCTATAATTGATTTAAACATTTTTCTTTCTTTTTTTTTAAATATTTATATTTTAGTTTTAGGTGGACACAATATCTTTATTTTATTTTTATGTAGTGCTGAGAATCAAACCTGAGTTTCAAGTAACTTTTTTTTTAATTATTTATTTTTTAGTTTTAGGTGAACACAATATCTTTATTTTTATGTGGTGCTGAGAATCGAACCTAGTGCCTGATGCATGCGAGGCAAGCGCACTACTACTTGAGCCACATCCTCAGCCCCCACCATTTTTCATTGATTTAACTTTTGTAAAATTTCCCTGAGAAAAGTTACCATCTTTGCTAAAATGAATTTCTGACAGAAATTATGCAAAAGATTTATCTCATGGTAACATTTAAAGTTAAATTCATACCATACCTTTGCCAGCAGAGTTTTCCCACAGCCAGGAGGACCAGCAAGAAGGACTCCTGCTGGAGTCACCAATCCAAGAGCTTTGAACTGGTCTGGGTTACGTACTGGTGCCTGGAAAGAGTAATGCAGAGACCCATGACAGCTTTCCCTTTTATACTATATGTTCAAATTCACCTCCAGACGTATTTTCAACTCTGACTATGAGGCCTGAAGATAAGAGCAGTATCTGGCTTAACTGTTTCAAACATGAGTTTCATGATGATAAACAGAAAAGTTATTACTCTTGAGAAATTTTCACTTAAGTGTTACATTCTAAGAACATTTTATAAATAAAGATACAATATTTCAACTGGCTCACGCCTATAAACATAGCTACTCAGAAGGATCTTAAGCTCAAAGCCAGCCTGGGCAACTTAGTGAGATCCTATCTCAAATTAAAAAGAAAAAGTGCTGGGGATATAGATTAGTGGTAGAGTGCCCGTCTAGAGTGTGCCAAGGGCAGAGCACCATAGCAGAAAACATCAAGAATGTGCCTTTTTATGCATAAAGTTCAACATCTTTTTATGTTACCAGTCACTGTTTTTTCCTCTTCTATGAAATGTATATTCATTTTGCTATGGGTTCATGTGTCTTTTTATTATTGTTTTAAAATTATACAAAATACTAACTTTTTTTGTTTTAACCAATGTATTAGAAATCTATATTCTTCTAGTTTGTAAATGCCCCTTCTGACCTAGGCACAGTGGGTACACACCTGTAATCCCAGGTACTTGGAGGAGGCTAAGGCCGGAAGATTATATAAGTTTGAGGTCAGTCTCAAAGGCTTAGCAAGAGGGTTGAGGATGTAGCTCACAAATAGAATACTATTGGGTTCAATCCCAATACTCAGAAAACACAGAAAATGAGTACCCCTTGTGACAGCCACTTCCCCGCACAGAACCTCACCAGGAACTGCTGGCAGAACTACCTGAATTTCTACTGCCGTGATAAGGGAGTGATAGCATGATCTCTGTATGAGTGGTACCAAAACTTGTGCAAGTCCCTCTGCCCTCCTGGGGTCTCAACCTGAGATAACTGCCAGACACAAAGTTGTTTCCTGGGAAAAATGAACTGGCTCCATCCCACTGCCCCCATCCTCTTACCTTTACAGGTGGTAAAGGTGTTCATAGTGATCCCTACCCTGGGACCATGAATCAGAATTTAACTAATAATAAAACTCATTGGAAGAGCAGGAAAAAAGAAAGAGAACATATAATCCAAGTCACTTTAGACATACAACCTGGTCAACATGCATATAGCTTTATTTCCCTCAACTTATCAAACATACCAATAGCATTTAGCAGCTGATACACCTACCAATATTGCCATCGTAAGCTCTTCTCTAATATCTTCTAGGGCACCAATATCTGCCCATGTCACATTTGGGACAGTGACAAAGCCTTCTCTTTTGGCAGAGGGTTGGACTGAAGCTAGAGCCACAATGAAATCATTCAATTCAATGCACAGTCCTTGCATCTGCTCCTTTGAAAGGGGATCTTGATCTCTTAATAACCCCAGAAGCCTTTGTAATTCATCCTTAAAAGGAACAACAGGGGTGGGGGGGTGGGGGGGATATGTTATAAGGTTTTGTCACAGTTTGTTAAAAAGTTAACAAATTATACTTTTAAAAATTATTACTCCGATATTCTGTAAGTTACAGTGAACTTCATAAGTAACTTTCTCATTTTGACAGAAGACATGGTTCATTTATTCTAAACTGATCAAGTAAAGGTAAATCAACTATAATCAAATATAAGAATAATTTCCATGTACTATACTAGGGTTAGATATAGCAATCACAAGCAGTTGGCAAATATCCATTTCACCAATCATGATATTTCCCATTTCATTTATAAATATTCATGAAGCAACTAAATTTTGATGAAATTAAAGCAAAGTTATTTCTTCTTCAAAGATTAGCCTGACAGCCCCCTGGGAGACATCCTGCCCGGGAGGCATCCTGCAGCTACCTTTCTCCCTGGAACATCCCATGGTTATCAGGATCATCAGACATCTTGCACCTGGCAGTTTTACCACCCACATCCAGTAATTGCTGATTAGAGAGCTTCCCCATCCCCAGCATATAAATACCCCTGTGTGAACAATAAAAATCTGCAGCTTGATCAGACCCCTGTCTTGCTGTCACCTTTCGTGTCTCTTGTCCCTTCATTCCTCCCCATCTAGGTTCGCTGCCCACATTGATGTGTCCTGTCGGATGGGACAGTATAATTTCATTATATAGTTCCCTGATGTTTTATCAACTAAATATAGAGCAGACTATTTTCCTAGTATTATGAATCTTGAACTTCAATGGCAGGATTCTTGATTTGGAAAAGTACATGAAAGGATAAATGTAAAAAATGAGTAAATCTAGGGATTTCAATTTTTAAAATTCTAATTTTGAGTGGGGTGCAGTGGTGCACACCTGTAATCCCAGTGGCTTAGGAGGCTGAGGCAAGAGGATCATGAATTTGAAGCCAGCCTCAGCAACTTAATGATGCCTTAAGCAACTTAGAAAGACCCTGTCTCAAAACAAACAAAAAAGAGCTAGAGATGTGGTTCACTCATGAGTTCAATCCAGGGTACCAAAAAAAAAAAAAATTCTAACTTTGAGATAAAAAATCCTAACATGCAATATTATAAAAAGAATGAACTTGTTGTGATTTTTAACAAAAACAATGTTAATTTCAAATATGCAAGGGAAAAAACAAATGATTTAAATAGGAAAGGCCTGGATTTAAGTCTCTGCTTTATAAAGCAGAGGCTATGTAGCCTGGGGCAAGTCATAACATATTAAGCTTAGTGTCTTGGATGATAAAATGAGGAAAATGATATTTTCTTCACAAGATTATACAGATCAAATTATATCTAGAAGTCATCTGTGCAAAGTATAAAAATGATATATATATTACACTAAGATTTTACTCAAAAGTGTAACACTGATTTTGGACTGATAAATATTCCTCTCATATTCACAAAACTGGTCCCCAGAGCTGAGAGAAGCTAGAAACAAGGATTTGGTTATATCAGAAAACTATCATTAGTCCACCTACCAAAAAGTTAACTAGGAAATATATGCCAATGTCCTAACATAAGCTGGCAAACTTTTTCTGCAAAGAACTAAATCTCATCTATACTAACACGTACTTGAATTTAATATAACATAAACTTTATAAGTACCTGAGTTTCAGATGTGGGTTCAGTTCCCAATCTTTCTTCTTGGCCTCCTTCAGATGATAAACATTCAATCTCAGGATCTTTCTTCTGCTGTTCATGTAGCTTCATCAAGACCCTGTTGACTGCACACATAGCTGCCTCTCGGCAGAGTGCCATCAGATCAGCACCAACAAAGCCTGGCGTTAAGTGTGCTAAGTGACAAAAGTTAAAAGTCTCAGGAAGTCTTAGTTTTCGGCACAAAGTTTGAAGTATCCTATAGAAAGGACAAAGAACAAATTTCAGATTCATAACCTAACAGAAAAAAAAGTAATCATTAATTTATTTATTTGAAGTCCTTTATCATGTTAAATTCGGTAAACAGTATCATAACAAGTAGTAAGATCAAGTAATTCCTTCATTTAACAAATGCTAAATCACTACTGCGTGTCTGATATTATTCCAGAAAGAATTATGGTAGATATCTACTTGCTAAGAATTATCCTAAGTGTTGTAAGAAATACAAAGACTTTTAGAATATTTTTCTTATAGAATTTTACAGTATAACACAGGGAATAAGATAAATAACTTCTGGGGATACTTATAGACTAAATGGGCATCTACCAGATATAAGATATAAAAGCCTCCACACTCCAATAAAACATTACTTCTATTTATCAATAAAAGTTATCTCTTTTTTTAAATTATTTTTTTTTAGTTGTAGATGAAAACAATACCTTTATTTTATTTATTTATATGTGGTGCTAAGGATCTAACCCAGGGCCTCACATGTACTAGGCAAGCTCTCTACCACTAAGCCACAACCCCAAACTATAAAATGATATATATTACAACTAAAAGTTATCTTTTTTTTTTTTTTAAAGTTATAGGTGGAAATAATGTCTTCATTTTACTTTATGTGGTGCTGAGGATCGAACCAGAGCCTCACACATGCCAGGCAAGCACTCTACCTCTGAACCACAACCCCAGCCCCTAAAAGTTATCTTTTTTGTAAACTTTTAGTTTACAAACTTATTATAAAGACAGTACAGAAAATTCTGTATACCCCAAACTCCTCTTTTATTATTAAGGATAGTTTTTAGGATTATTGGTCCAATATTTTATAGAATGTCCTTCAACTGGGATTTGTCTGATATTTTTCTAATGACTAGACTAGGCTAAGGTATTTTGGGAAGAAGTAAAGTGGCATTCTTATCATATCACGTTAAGAACACATACTGATTTATCATTGTGGATGTAACTGCCTGGTTTGAGATAATGTTTGAAAGGTTTTCTGACTGCTGGGCCTGGCAGCACATGGAGGATCACAAGTTTAAGGGCAACCTCAGCCACTTAGTAAGACTTTGTCTCAAAATAAAAAATAAAAAGGGCTGTGATATAGCTCAGTAGTACAGTGCTCCTAGGTTCAATCCTCAGTTGGAGGAGTGGGGAGGATGAGAAGAGAAGAGAAGAGGTAAGGAGAGGCAAAGAAAGGCAAGGCAAAACAAGGCGAAAGGAAGCAAAGCAAAGGCAGGCCACTATAAACTTCCCTCCCAACCTTCCCAAACTATATTCTTTAAAAAGAAGTCACTATGAATAGCTTATAGTTAATAAGTAAGGAGTTATAAACCACATACTTCAAAGAGATGAATCTACAAAATTTATTTTAAATTCTTCTTTTTTTTTCTTTTTTGAGAGAGAGAGAGAATTTTAATATTTATTTTTTAGTTTTCAGTAGTCACAACATCTTTGTTTGTATGTGGTGCTGAGGATCAAACTCGGGCCGCACACATGCCAGGTGAGCGCGCTACTGCTTGAGTCACATCCCCAGCCCCTATTTTAAATTCTTCTGAACCAGAAATTCTCAATCACTTATTTATTTACTATATCACTATAAACTAACAGACATTTGATTAACTGTAATCCTCAACCACAAATTATAAAGAGTATGGAGAGTGGTAAATGACCTAGCAGAGGGAACCAAGTGAAAATTAACCTTCCACGAAGAGATGCACTAATAAGACACAGATATTTGCTTGATGTAACTCCAAAGACTCAGAAGTAGAGAAATCAATGTTAAACTACAGAAAGAAAAACCAAGGAAAGGAAACAAAAACACAAAAATTATCTGAAAATTGCAAAAGAAGTACCAAGGTGGCTGGGGATATAGCACACTTGGAAAAGTGCTTGCCTTGCATGCACAAGGCTATGGGTTCGATCCCCAGCACCACAAATAGATAGATATCTATCTTTCAAATAGATAGATAGACAGACAGACGGATAAACTGTTCTCGAAAAGAAAAATTCATTAAGAAAAAAAATTAAGATCCCATATGCTCTGCACACTTTCAACCAACAGAACACCAGAAATTTGCTCTTGGATACAACTTAACCAGTTAAGGGATGCTCCAGGTTTGTGGATCATAAAATCAACTCCATCAGGAAAATAGGTGTAAGTCTAATGTATCATGTATATAACTCTTTAGCCTCCTTCCCTTGCACATATCAGAAGACCAATAGTTAGATTTATAGTCCCATAGTATTGTCTGAAGATACTTTTCTGAAAATTCTGAACTGACCTGACACAAAATGTCTACCGAAACTGATATCTTAAGTTTTCCATCTAAAAGTTAGCTGGTTATCAGACTGCTTTATAATAACATTCACCCTACAACAAAATAGCTTGTATTACAGATGTCTAATCAGCCTTTTACAATATGGAGAATAAGGACTGCCAACATGAGGAAAGCCACCAAAAAGATGTAACAATAATCATAACAGTGGTCAATTATCAAGACTTACTACACACCAAGTAATGCAGTTTGACTTTACATTTTGTCTCTCACTGCTTCTCAATAGAATGAAATATACAAGACAGACCAAAACAAACATACACACGTGCAGTGGGGAAAAAAGAAACTCAAGAAATTAAGAGAATGCAGAAAACAAAAAACAACAGAAATACAAATTTATAAACATGGAAACGACAAAAAAACTAAAGAATACAAAGTCCAGAATTGGAATAAGAGGAATTTCCAAAAGAACAAATAGAAAAAAGAGTATGGAGAAAATTATTAAGGCCCTGTGTTTGATCCCCAGTGTAAAAAGCAAACCAAAAATAATAGTAATTAAAAAAAAAATTAGGATTAAAAACAATCTGAAAAACTCCCAGAAAGGAAATCACATTATTACACAGTAGGACACTGGACTTCTCAATATTGACAATGAAGCAATGAAACTTTGCTGTCAAAAAGATTAAAGGAAATTATTTTTGACAGTTTTTCCAGGCAGGGAATTCTACATTAAGCAAGTGAAAATAAAGGGAGAAAGAAAGGAGAGAAGGAAAGAAGGGGTTAAAAAAGAAAGAACAGAACTTTTTGCACACAAAAGGTCCCACAATTTGGGCTGGGGCTGTAGCTCAGTGGTAGAGCACTTGCCTAGCTTGTGAGAGGCACTGGGTTTGATCCTTAGCACCACAAATAAATAAATAAAGATATTGTGGAAAAAAATTACTAAGAAAAGTCCCACATTTTATCTTCACACATCATATCTCATTAATAAAGATGTACTCTAGCAAAAAAAAAAATGGAATAAACTAGAAAAAAAAAGACTAATAGTTGTAGGAAATAAGTAAACCTAGATAGAAAACAGACCAGTGGAATTCCCTGAATGACAGCCAGATATCAGGACAATTACTGAGCAGCAGGTCCAGTGAGCTATCACTCCAGATTGAACACAAAAACAAAAGCATTCTCCTAGGGATGTCTCCAAGAGGGAAAAATGGAACCTGTAGTGGGTTAGTCAGCTTTCTGTCACTAAAACAAACACTTGAGATAATTAGCTGATAAAAGAGAAAAGGTTATTTTAGTTCATAGTTTCAGTCTATGATTAGGTGGACAAAGTGCTTTCAGGCCTTTGATGTGTGGCAGAGCACATCATGGCAAGAGCATGTAGTACAGGAAAACTGCTTCCCTAGGGCCATGAAACAAAAACTAGGAAGAAGGAGGGGAAAAGACCAGGATCCCACAATCCCATGTGAGGGCACTCCCTCAATGACCTGAAGACCTCAAACTAGCCCCCACCTCTTAAAGTTTCTACAATCTCCCAAAAGCACCAAGTTAGGGAATCAAGCATTTAACAAACGGGCCTCTGGGGAACGTTCCATATCCAAATTGTATCACTGAAAATTATGATAAGTTTGACCAGGCAAAAAATAAAATGAATTGATATTTAATAGCAGAACAAGAACATCAGAGAATAAAATAAACATAGGACAATCATGAATTCTAGAAAAAAGGTGAAGAGAGGGAATGTGGTCAGAATATTTTACTTGAATCTTTAGTAAACAATTACATAGATGAGAAATGAAAATGCAAAATGTGGGTATAGTCAAAATTCATAAAATATTTGAAAAGGGGGGGGGAAAAGGCTATATTTTGAAAAGGTAAGCTGTTCACGTACCCTAACAGAAAACCAATGGGAAACAGCTAATGTTACTGGACAACAAGAAAAATGACAAGAAGGTATAACTTTGAAGTGATTAATTCTGTGGTATAATAATAGAAGAAGGAAGCAGGTAGGGAACTACTGTGTTTTATTAAAAGTTTATTTTCACTGTTTGGCTTTTGACTATGTAAAAAAAGCACCTTCATTTTCCAAACAGTAAGTGTTGGCGAGGATGTGGGGGAAAAGGCACACTCATACATTGCTGGTGGGACTACAAATTGGTGCAGCCAATATGGAAAGCAGTATGGAGATTCCTTGAAAAACTGTGAATGGAACCATCATCTGACCCAGCTATCCCACACCTTGGTCTATACCCAAAGGACTTAAAAACAGCATACTACAAGGGATACCACACCACATCAATGTTTACAATTCAGAACAGCTAAACTGTGAAACCAACCTAGATGCCCTTCAGCAGATGAACGTATAACGAAAATGTGGTACACAATGGAATATTACTGCTGAATAGTATTAAAAGAGAATAAAACATGGAATTTGCAGATAAATGGATGGAGTTGGAGAATATAATGCTAAGTAAAGTTAACCAAACCCAAAAAACAAAATGCCGAATGTTTTCTCTGATATAAGGATGCTGATTCATAATGGGGTTGGGGCAGAGGAGCATGGGAGGATTAGACAAACTCTAATGGTGGAATGAGATGGACATCATTACCCTAAGTACATGTATGAAGACACGAATGATGTGACTCTACTTTGTGTACAAACCAGAGATATGAAAAATTGCGCTCTATATATGTAATATGAACTGCAATGTATTCTGCTGTCATACATAACAAATTAGAATAAAAATTTTTTTAAAAAGTACCTTCATTTACAAAATATCAATTAAGAAAAAAAACTGTAAGAAAAAAATATATTTTTATATGAAGCCAGATTGAAAAATAATAACCCTTATCCCTAATTCAATAAATAAGAAACAAGAATTAACCATATGCTAAATGTTGGGCCATCTACAAAGATGAGAAAAGCATGGTTTCTATATGAGACTCACATTCTAGTTCCATTGTAACAGAGGGAATGGCAAATTTTGCATTAAATGTCAATATCAGCTTAATACTAAGGAAATACTACAAACACCAACTTTAAAACCTCTTCAAACTTAAGGAACATGAAAATATTACCCTCTCTTAAACTAATTGAACATTGCCAAGAATGAGCCAAGTGATTCTTTACCATATTACATAGTCTACAAAGTTCAGGGAAAATAAACTCAAACCAGATTATAAATACATTAGGAGTAATTTTTAAGTGTAAGTGTGGAGTATCCGCTTATCTTGAACCACTGTTGGTCTAGGGTCTCAAAATATACAGATCCAGAAATGAGAATTTCTCAGATTTCCAAAATGTGGCTTGAAATAAGGTTCATCAAAAAGGAATTCCAAGACTTCTTTACATTTTTCAATGTCAGTTATCATCTTTATTTTTTTAATCAACCTACAAAAGACTGGTTAACGAAAAAGAAACCAAAGGACTCAATCAAATATTTAAAACCATAACCCGAACTAAGGTCACTAAATGCATGAGAACAGACTACTTCTGACATGATTCACAGGAAATACCAGTAGCACCTAAGGAAGAATGTTGCTAAAAGAACAAAGCTTCATCTAACCAAACCCTTGTATTTAACGTCCAGTTTGTAGGAAATACAAGAATAGAAGAACAGGTTAAACGACATATTAACGATACAATGAAAGGCTGGCTGGCATTGTGGCTCCATGGTAAAGCGCTGGCCTAGCACATTCGAGGCCCTGTGTTTGATCCTCAGAACCACATAAAAATAAATAAGTAAAATAAAGGTATAAAAAAATTTTTTTTAAAAAAAAGGATACAATGAGCCAAATCCAGAAAGTAGGAAATTCTATAGAACAACGACCTGTTTCTTTATAAATAAAATGGTAAGGAAAATAGAAAGAGAGAAAGTACTAATTCTATTGTAAAAACAAAACCAGACATAGTGGCACACACACACCAGCAGCTCTGGAGGCTGAGATAGAAGGATGCTAAATTCAAGGCCAGGTCAGCAATTTAGTGAGGTCCTAGATAATTAAATGAGACCCTTTCTCAAAATTTTTTAAAAAATAGCTGGGGTTGCAGCTCAGTGAAAAATTGCCCTGCGTTAAATATCCAGTCCAAAAATAAAAGAAAGAAAGAAAGAAAACACAGGTAAAGAAAAATCATAAACCTGCCTACTGGTACCATTCTATACTTCAATCCTGAACAAGGCTAGGCAATCTTATCATTATTCTAGTCAACTAATCTCAATTTTCCAAAAATAATTTTAGATCTTTTTAGATCTTTTTTTTTTTTTCCTTTTGGTACCAGGGATTGAATTCAGGGGCGCTTAATCATTGAGCTACATGCAATTATTTTTATTTTTATTTTGAGACAGGGTCTCATTAAGTTGCTTAGGGCCTCTCTAAATTACTGAGACTGGCTTTGAATTTACAATCCTCCTGCCTCAGACTACCGAGATGCTAGGATTATAGGCATGCGCCACCATGCCTGGCTACTCAGATCTTTACACTCTGCAAACTTCTAACTCATCCACTATGTATCTTTCCTTCATCAGACAATATCACTCTTTTAACTCAAAGGAAACACCCTCAGTTTTCCAGTACCATATTGATAAACCTACGTTATTTCATATCCTTCCTTCTTCCCTTTTGTAAGGCCAATAGAATGTACAAGCACTGAATCCCCAAGCCTCCCATCTGCTCCTTCCAATCAACATTTCAATATACTCAAGTTTTTACTACTCTAAAAAGAAATTCCTCTTTTTACATCCCATTGTCTACAAGGAATTGTTTTTCCTAGGAACTGGAATTGAATGTTGATAGAGCAAATATCAAACAGACATCCACCGAAAAAAAAAGGCTTCTTACAAGCTCCTTATTTCTCTCACTGTGTTGTAAGCACCTTGAAAGCAAGGACTTAAAACTCTTTATATACGCACAATACTTGCCAAGGTAGTATATAGACTTACTATACCTTTATACATGTTTACTGAATAAATATGAGCAACTTAAATATTAAATATTATTTTGCCTCAGATATAATAAACATGTTAGTAAACAAAGTCAAGTGGCTGATTAACTCTTTAAACAGTGTATGTGTGTGCGTGCGAGGGTGTCCGAATGCAATTAGCATATGTAGATACAACAGCTTAAGAAGAAAGTGCCAAAAAAATCCTTAGTGAACAAGTACTGGGAAGAAGTGGAGGATGGCAAGGCCCCCTTCAAGCCTTTCTCCTATCCACAATGCTTTCTGATCACTTCTTCCATCCTTCCCCTTCTTCACTGTTCCTATGACCATTTTCTTTCACTATTTACCACTTTTTCCTAAAAGAGTCTAGTAACACGTATACCAATTTTTAGTATCATTAACTTAAGGCAAAGCCATTATAAATATGACATTTCAGAACATTTCTTCACTAGACTCCAAATGTACTTCTTGATATATTTTTGTTTATTGATGGACATCTATCAATTTGCTCTGTGGACATTCCACCCCAATTAGCGGGAAAGGCTGACCCTGCAGCAAACATAGACAACATTCAACTCTGGCTGCCATTTCATTTTTTGTCATGGGACTATGGTCTAAGTCAGGTTACTATTAAGGGTTAAAGCACTATACTCAATGTGAACTAGATGGCACTGCTCTATTCCATAGCTCAAGACACTGTCCCTAAGCTGGTCATCAAAAGACACAAGCCATCATTAACAAGACTAGACAAATGAATATGAATATGTAAATTCATCATCACTATTGAAAAACAACCTGAAACAATATCCTACTAATCAGTAAGTTGTATTCTTAAACATAATTTGATGTGGGATTTTTCTTTTCTTTTTTTTTGTGGTGCCGGGGATTGAACCCAGGGCCTTGTGCATGCAAGGCAAGCACTTTACCAACTTAGCTATAACCTCAACCCAAGATTTTTTTCTTAACAAATCAATTTCACTGAGAGAGAGAGAGAGATAAGGCTACATAGTATTTCTCACCCCTTACTTTCAAAGAATTTAATATGTAGATGACATAGTGGCATACAAACATCATTCTATAAGAATATACCTTTCTCTGGATGCTTCATCAGGGATACCTAGGCATATTTCTCGATCGAACCTTCCTGCACGTCTCAAAGCAGGGTCTAACGAATCTGGTCGATTAGTAGCTCCAATAACCAGGACTTGAGCTGTAGCAGCCACATTATTCAAATCTAATAAGAACCAGACACAAAATAGTGGTGACAAAGATATCTATCACATTACACAAATCATTTAATGGTTAGAGATGAAGTATTACACACTTAAATGTGTAATATGTCTCATAGAGACAGACATTATTACCCTATATACATGTATGATTACATTACTGGAGTGACTCTGCACCATGTACAGCCAGAGGAATGAGAAGTTGTGCTCTATTTGTGTACAATATGTCAAAATGCATTCTACTGTCATGTATAATAAATAAAAAACTTTTTTAAATTAAAAAAAAAGTTTAGAGATAAAAAATGTCTTATATATAAAAAGTATCTTAGCAATTCATAATGTATTCAGAAATATTAAGTGTATAATTAAGAATACAGGCTGTAAGCCAAGTTTTATGAAATATAATTATTGGTAGTATAAATGAAACACCACAGTAAAACAAAAACGAAATTGTGAATTCCAACTGAGAATAAGGGAGGGTTCGTGAAAGAGGTAATATTTCAGGAAATACCAAAAGTGAATATGATGTTGAATTTAAAAGCAGAGATAGATGCTAATTAAATTCTACAGAGAAGAAAAAGCTTGAGTGACAACACAGAGTTGGAAATTGCATGATACATTTAGGCAAGGTCATCAATCTAACCACAGGGAGTCTGGGGAGGACAGTAACATGGATTTCCGGGGATGAACAGAATGTTCATCATTCCTAAGTTTATCATTCCTAAGTTTATTTCTCTTAATTGAACCAGGATTGAACAGCAAGGAGTCAGGTTATTCTCCCTCACAAGAAATAAGAAGGTAGTAAGATACTAATTAAATCATGAGTTTATGCAGTATATTCTTTAGCTAGCAGAAAAGTAATGAAGGACTTTTCTCAGAACACAAACCTCAAAAACACAGCAGAAAAATTTTAGATATATATAAAATAGAATAATAAGCAACTTGCAACCTAGAATGGCAAGGAACACAAAACATGTACTACTTCAAATTTTCTTGTGTACACAAAACATGTGCTATTTCAAAGTAAGCAGACTCTACTTTCAAAAACTCTAGTTGAGGGGCTGGGGATGTGGCTCAAGCAGTAGCGCGCTCGCCTGGCATGCATGCGGCCCAGGTTCGATCCTCAGCACCACATACAAACAAAGATATGTGTCCGCCGAAAACTAAAAAAAATAAATATTAAAAATTCTCTCTCTCTCTCTCTTTGAAAAAAAATTTAAAAAAAAGCTCTAATTGATTCTATGTAATGCTAGTGGAAATAAAAATTGCAAAGTCTTACGGAATGTAATGTGCATGAAAAACTGAAAATGTTATAATTTTCAATTACCATTTCTACTTCTAGTATTTATCATGGAAACCTACATGTGCACCAAAAAGACTCATTTCTAATGATATTCTCCCTAACTTACTGCAAAAAATTGAAAACAAACATTCATTAATGTGGTAATGTTTAAGTACAATATAGTAAATCTATCTTAAGAATATCATGGCATCAGTTAAAAAAAGATTAAAATGGGAACATTTCTTAAGATGAACTGTTAAGGAACAAATGGTAAGTTGAGGAATGTCTATGGTGCAATCTCAAAATTATAAAAAGCAAAATATGCTAGCATATATATGTAAACACATTAAAAATAACGATAATATATACTTTAAGTTATATCTTATTATTAATGCTATAATCTTTTGTGATAGATTTCTTAATTTACACTACGAGATTTATGGTTTAAATATTTTATCTTTGTGTATGACTTAAACTATTTTAAGAAATTTATTATCTTAAAATGAATTCCCTATTTCAAACTGACCATCCATGCAGGTTAGGAGCTGGGCTACAATTCTTCGTTCCATATCTTTTGAAGCAACTTCTCTTTTGGGAGTAATAGCATCAATTTCATCGATGAAAACAATACAGGGTGCATTTGACTAGAAATAAAAATATCACAAAAAGATGACTATGAATACATTTCCTATATTGATGCATAGTTAAATATATACATCTTTTCTTTCTTTTTTGAAGTACTGGGGATTGAATTCAGAGGCATTCTACCACTAAGCTACATTCCCAAGGCTTATTTGTTTTGTAGTACTAGGGATTAAACTCAGGGGTGCTCTACCACTGAGTTACATTCTAGTTCTTTTTTGTTGGTTTTTTAATTTGGAGATAGGGTTTCACTAGACTAGGCTAGCCTAGAACTTGTGATCCTTCTACTTTAGCCCCCAAATAGGCAGGATTATAGGCATGCATCTAAATACAATTTTTAAAATCTTAAGAGTTCAAGGACCATTCACCAAATGAATAACCACCCCTCAAGAAGGCAGTTCACAGTGTTATTTCTAACTTATCTATCTGAAGAGAACCACAATGTTTAAAAGAGAACAATAAATGACTACAGATCTGGTAGCACATTTATAGTCTTCATTAATTCATGTTTTGTGCTAAATTTACTGAAATTCTTTTATAAATCAGACATGTGTGCTATACTATGAAACATAAACAGTAAGTCTAAAAGGTTTAAATTAGAAAACCCGACTTTATTAAGTGTTTTATGTTTCTACCAATATAAAAATGTCCAAGCCTTTCTTTCAAATCTGCTGTAAGAGGAAGTTCAGAAGCAGCAGAGCCAGGTGGCACATGCCTGAAATCCCAGCTATTTGGGAGGCTAAAGTAGTAGAAGAATCAAATTCAAGGCCAACTTAGGTAACTTAGTGAGACCCTGTCTCAAAATTAAGGAGTAAAAAAAAAAAGGCTGGGGATGCAGCTCAGTGGTAAAGTGCCCCCAGGTTGAATCTCCAGTACCACCAAAATCTAAAACCAAACAAACATACAAAACACCCAGATAGGGTTCAGACTGAATAAGTTAGGAAATAAGCTAGTTACCGAATGTCAAATTCATTAAGGCCTAAGTTAGAATGTTTGTAGAATTGCAGGTAACAGGGGAATGGGGAATTATTGTTTATCAGGTACAGCGTTTCAGTTTGGAAAGAAGAAAAAGTTCTAGAGGTAGATACTAGTGACGATTTACAAAAAAATGTAAATGTACTTCATGCTACTGAATTGTACACTTAAAAACGGCTAAAATGGTAAATTTTGTTATGTATATCTTAACACAAAAAAGGAGACATAAACATTAGTTAAAATGAAAAATTTAAAGAAAAATATCTAGATGTTCAATCTAAATCATTCTCAATTATTTAATCCTGAGGGGTAACATAGACTATGCTCAATCAGACTGTTAGTCTGGCTAAGACATCTCAAAACCACATGCTAGAATCATTCCTAGCTGGCTCTCTTCCCCAATCCTTGTCATGACAATGTCTGCAAAACATCATCTAAGACAACTGGAAACGTTACCCAGTTACAAAAGAGTAAAGTTACAGAGAGCAAAATTCTCAGAAAAAAAACACATACGTATTTGCCAGTGACATAGAAAATTGGGAGAAAAGGAAGAATATGAGAAGGTCATCAGAATTAGCCTTTAAAGCAGCATATAGTTTTCTGCAAAGAACCACCTGATGTGATTTGAATCTGTTCTCTAAACCACATACTTTATTGTACTCACTTTCACTATGAAAGAGGAAACCAGGGAAAGGTGGTATGTATAGTGTTACACCATATATTCTCTGAATACATATTGTCAAACATCATACTGGTTCAATACTGGTTTACAAAGAATTTTAACATAACAATCTACATGCAATTTACTAATGTCCTCTGGCTCTAGTGCCAAATCAAAAACTGAATCAAGCAGGTTTTGGAAAGCAGGTGACATCTGAAAGAATTAGCTGTGCACACTGCCTTTCTATCCTTTCTTTACATCTTCCTTGTGCTGCCCACACCTTTTTCATTGTCAGTTAACAAACCAAGCAAACAGCCTCTGCATTCTTGCCATTTTAAAATACTTTTCTCAATGACTATTGAAATACAATTTTTCTTCTAATTTCACATCAGCATCTAGTAGTTGTATTGGTCATGTTCATCAGCCATCATATACTTTGAATATAAATAAAGAATAAAATTAAACCTTACATCACTTTTTAGTTTTAGCTACAGTGACTTATGTTTGCTCCAGTGTACATAATAGCATGTCTAATATTTACAGGGCTCTTGTGTATGTGCACAAGGCATTACATTAAAGGTTTTAAAAGAATTTTCAAGTGGACAGTGGTGGCTTATATCTATAATCCCTGTGACTCAGAAGGCTGGAGCAGGAGGAGCACAAGTTCAAAGCCAGCCTCAGCAATTTAGCAAAGTTATGAGCAACTCAGAAAGACCCTGTCTCAAAATAAAAAGGGCTGGGGATGTAGTAAAACATTCCTGGGCTCAATCTTTAGTACCAAAAAAAAAAAAAAAAAAGAGGGAGTGGCAAAGAAGAATTCTCTCATTTAATACTCTCAACAACTCCATGAAATTAAGGTATTATTATTACCCTATTTTACTAGTAAATAAATAGATGGTAGAGTGGTTAAATCTCTAGTTCAATACCACATATAATAGCTAATAGCACAGGACTTGAAGTCATCTTCCTCACTGAAAGTACAGACATATAACTACTATCCCATCTCAAAATAAAGCTTTAATAGGATGTAAATACATCATCCAAATTTTAATAACACAAATTACACTTCAGAAAAATCAAATCTGAAATTTCTCTCTCTGGTAAAAGAATTTTCTTTTCACAGCTTTCATATACAAATAGAGAGGAGTTTATCCTGCCATGTTTATGGCTGTTTTTATAATATAGTAATCCTAAATATAACAATTTTCATATTTCTTAGTAATTGTTTGGTATAATCAAAATTGGGAAAAGTATGTTAATGAAAATATCATAAGGATAATATATTTTCAATATATGACTACTGGGTATGAAAGCCCAAAACTTCCCATCAATTATCTTTATTTAATTTCGATGAAACAGATTTTTTATCCAATAGTCTGTGCATCATTAAATCCATTTCAAATATTTAGCCAACATGCATAACAAATTTCTAAGCTTATAAAGTAAGAGCCAGTGAATGAGTAACAAGTACCAGCATCAGAAAAGCAAAATCTGTAAATATAAGTTTATAAGATCTGACAATGATGTTAGTCATTAGCTGACTCACCACAGCTTGCTCAAATAAATCTCTGAGCTTCTGCTCGGACTCCCCAGAAACTCCCGACACAATCTCTGGAGCAGCTACTTTCAAAATTGGCAGGTCAAGTTCCTGTGCACAAACACATAAAAGAATAACCAAAGGCAAAGGGCTGGAGATGTGGTTCAGTGGTCAAGTGCCCCTGAGTTCAATCCCTGATACCAAAAAAACAGAATAACCAAATATTCACATTGTAACCTCCCAACTTTTTCCTCATATTGTCTACTTTTCAAAATGACCATTTTCCTGAGGAACTTCATCTTTGTGTGTAAGCCTTATAAAAAGCACTATTGAAAAATCAATTGATTTATGCAAGCACATTAAGCAGATATTTTCTACTTGTTTTCACTTTTCAGATGTCAGTATAAAACTCTTTTCTCTCTTGAATCTGAAGCCCCCCACCTTAGGGCTGAATCAAAACAATTGTATCTATCATTTACCTACTGGACAGGAAATAACAAGAGCTGTAACACAGTTGCTTTCCATATATTCAGCTAGCATTCCTCTACTTGCTAACCCAGAGAACCACTTACTACTAATCAGAAGAGGCAGACTTTTTAAGAAACAGAAGAGAAACTATTGTTGTTCCATCAATATGATTGACAACAAATCTGGCTAACTTGTACTCTTTCTTCTGGCTATGAAAATTTCACTTCTTCAACAATATATTCTTTGACTCCAGTTATAACTTCAATGGTCTACACAACATTCTGCACTTCTTTCTACCACTTTATAGAATTGTTACTATGTACAACATTTATTCATCCAAATAACTTTAATGTCTCTCTCATATTAAAACTAGATTTGTGATACTTATCACTCTATAACAAAGTCTGCCATGCAGGAATTATACAAAAGAAATATTCAACAAAAATGAGGCAAACAATCAAGTTCCCCTTTAAAAATGATTTTGTTTCACAAAGTATAAATTTGTTAATGATTAGTATGCTATTTTATTAACTGAAGTTACCTGGATATTTTGCATTTTACTACCCAATATAGTTTCTGAAATGTCTGACAGGGCTAAAATAAGATTGCTAACTTTTATTTTGCAAAGCAAGAGTCTTTCATGACCATCAAAAAGAATATTTTAATACTACAAATTATATAAAAACATGACTCAATGGAAATTTTGAGTTAAATGTACCTCTATTTAAAAAAATCAATACTATGCTTAGCTGTTCTTTTTTTTTTTTTTTTTTATTGGAGATTGAACTCAGAGGCACACAAACACGGAACCACATCCTCAGCCCTATTTTTTTTTAATATTATTTTTTTTAGTTGTTGATAGACCTTTATTTGATTTATTTATATGTGGTGCTAAGAATCAAACCCAGTGCCTCACACATGTCAGGCAAGTACACTATGGCTAAGCCACACATCCAGACTGAGCCCTATTTTTGTACATTCTATTTAGAAACAGGGTCTCACTGAGGTGCTTAGTGCCTCATCATTGCTGAGGCTGGCTTTGAACTCTGGATCCTCCTGCCTCAGCCTCCTGAGCCACTGGGATTACAGGCATGTATCACCATACCTGGCTATTTTACTGTTCTTAAGAACTATCAAGTTAAAGTGAAGGAGAAATAACTAAAGCCTAAATTACATATTTAAAAAAGGGCTTTATTTGCTTCCGACCCAACTTTTATCACATATACAATAAATGTATTCACCTGTCTTACATTTTAGTTTTAGTTGTAGATGGACACAATACCTTTATTTGTGTTATTATTTGGGTTCAATACCCAGTACCACCAAAAAAAAAATGGAGGGTATCATTTTTCATTGATCATATTCTCTTTCAAAGAGATACCAGGCCTGGCTGAAATTGATCAAAGAGGAAAAAACAAATAATAACAAAAACAGCAAAAACAAACGAGTGTCAGAAACCTTACCCCAGCAATTGCATGTGCAAGCAATGTCTTCCCACAGCCTGGTGGTCCATGAAGAAGAACTCCACGTGGGGGCACAACACCCAAGTGCTGGTACACTTCTGGATGACGCATGTGAATGAGCATCTTGCAGACCTCCTAGCAGGGAAAAAGAACAAAAGATGTCTTCTTCTGCCCAAGACAGAAAGAATCAAAGTACATAGTCTTCAGACCAGCAAAATACAGTAGAGTACAAGTTTTAGGTCTTTACATTTGAATCCTGGCTCTGATACATACTGCATGACTTCAGCAATGGCCTCTTGGGCCACTATTTCCTAAGCTTTAAAAATACCTACCTCTAAGATATAACAAAAAGAAATTAGCATTAGTAACTGGAAAAAGAGAAGACACTAAAACAGTAAACCTAATTATTAGTACTATTAAAGAATATTATTTATAAAGCATGACTCTTATGTACAATCTAATTTTAAAAGGTGAAAAGATAAAGGATAGTGTGCTTCTTTTCTATCTCAATACCCTAAAAAGTGTAAGCCATGTCTGCCATTCTTACCTTCCCAATCTCCTTTTCTATTCCCAGTTCATATCAGAAACAAAGAGGTAGGCTTTGTTTGTATAAGTGATTAGTAATATACCCACTTGAGGTAAAATTCTGAATTTGACCTAACTTTTAATGTAGTATCATTGCCTCCAACATCTTCAAACTTCACACTGGATATCTGCAGTTCCAGCGCCCTGGCTTTGGCTGGTAAACAAAAAGAGAGGAGATGAAAAGATTAATGATCGTATATAAACTAATAATTAAAGGTCAATTAGACAAATATTTTCCCATAAGTGTTTCTGCACACAGAAGGTCTCCTAAGCAAAACAGCTTGGGGAGAAGAGTGATGACTCTCTCAAAGCAAACATAACTTCTGCTACCCACAGGATATGCATTTCACCTTTCTTTTGCAGGACAGCTTCTATTTCTCCATCCACTTCCTGAAAATCTTCCTTCTTTCTTTTGTTTCCTTTGCCTTTTAGCCTACCCTTCCTTTTATTATCACTCTCCAGAAAAGAAGACTCTTTTGAATCCTAGAGAGAAAATAAATTTAAATATGCCATACTTTCAATCACAATGCATATTGAGAAGGGATTTAAGGCTAGTGGTAGCTTGGTGGTACAAACTTGCCTAGCATGAGCAGGGCTCTGTATTTGATTCCCAGGACCACAAAAAAGTCCATTCCTGCCTTCATGATGCAGTACTTTTCTGTTAATGATTCCCAATCTTACTGCTTAAGGATGCTATCTGCTGGTGATGGCCTTCTTTCCCGTAACCTTACAGACAGGTTTAAATCCTAACATTGGAAAACCTTCTTTCCATGTTCTTTTAATTACATTTAATCTCTTCCTTACACTCCCAGAATATGGTTTTTGTAACTATATTACTGGCTACCATAATCAGTTTTGTATTTGAGTGATTAATTTGGCCATGACTTGTTCCTGAATCGTGAGCTCCTTGTTTTGACACTAAAATCATCTTTTATTCTCACTGAGTCTCCTTATAGTTGTAAGCCATGTCTGCCATTCTTACCTTCCCAAAAAAGTCCATTCCTGCCTTCATGATGTAACATTGATTCATCCATCAATGAACAAAGTGAAGACATTTGGAAAAGGCACATTAATAAGTCAAAGTAAAATGTTTTCCCCAAATCAGTGGCTGTGTGTTTGGAAACCAATTAATGCAACACTGACCAAGAGAAATATAAAGCAAGCCACATACATAATTTTATATAATTTAGTAGCCACATTAAAAATGGAGCTAGGTGGGGCAGTGCATGCCTGTAATCCTAGTGACTCACGAGGCTGAGGCTGAGGCAAGAAACTGATTGCAAGTTTGAAGCCATCCCCGGCAACTTAGTGAGACCCTGTCTCAAAATTATATAAAGGAAAATAGAACTATGTCAAATTCACTTAATAATCTTTTTTTATTTTTTGGTGCTAAGGATACATACAAAGTACATACAAAGCACTGGCTCTATCACTGAGCTATACCCCCAGACAATAATCTATTTTATTTAACTCAGTATATACCAAACAATCTCATTTCAACACAGACTTAACATAAAAAATTATTAATGAGATGTTTTACATTCTGTTTTATAGTAAGCAACAAAATATAATGTGTACTTTTATGGCACATCTCAACTTTTGACACTAAATTTTCATAGGAAACACTTGATTTGTACTTTGTAAAATTTACCCCTAAAATAGATTGAAATACCTACATTGTTTCAAAAATATTTAGAGACTTCCCAAAAACCAAATTAACTATAATTTTAACTTTAAATTTACATTTAAATTTAAAATTCACTTCCTCATTTGCACTAGTCATACCTCAAGGGCTCAATAGCCACATGTGGCTACTAGTCACTATATCATGGGATAGTTACTTTAAACCCTCTCTCATTCTACTATGCATTAAAATAATCATTAAGAAAGGAAGAAAGAGCTGGGGTTGTAGCTCAGTGGTAGAGTACCTGCATCACATGAGTGAGACACTGGGTTCAATCCTCAGCATCACATAAAAAATAAATAAAGAAAGAAAGAAAGGAAGAAAGGTACCCAATGTGTTCATTTTGTGATAATTATGCTTTTTTTAAGTTTCATTTCAAAACTTTTTAAAAAGATATCTGCCTACCAGATGCAGTGGCACATGCTTCGAATCCCAGCCACTGAAAAAGGTTAAGGCAGCAGGATCTCAAGTTCAAGACCAGCCTGGCAACTTAGCATGACCCTACCTCAAAATAAAAAATAAAAAGGGCTAGACATGTAGTTCAGTGGTAGAGTGCCTATGGATTAAGACAGAAATAAAAATGAACAAACAAACAAAAAAAAAACAAAAACAAAATAAAGGCACCTGCCTAGTCTACATATTTTCACATACATCTATTTATTAGGATTTAAGGTGTTATCCTGAACTGAACTGAACATAAATCACATTGCTGTTTCAGCAGCAATCATTCCTTCTTCCTAAATTTATCACCTGTGCAACACATAACCAAAGCACTTATTTTTAAACTCTCACTAGTAAACGGGAAGTTCATTTGGCACTATTAATTCAATAAACTGACTGGTTATCATATGATAGACATAATTTAGAGAGGGACACAGTACTAAACAAAACAAAGTCCTTGCTCTCCAGGAACTTATATTCTAGTGAAGGAAAACAAAAGGGTGAGTTTTAAAAAAAAAAAAATCACACAAGCTAAAATGACTTTGACTTTAAATAGTTAGTAAGTAAGTAAGTAAATAAATAAATAAATAAATAAATAAATGGAGTAGGAAACAGAGTACCTAACAATGAGCTATCTCCTGTGTGAAAAAATATGCACACCCACCACCACAAAAATTACATGAGAGGAGCTGGGGATGTGGCTCCAGCAGTAGCGCACTCGCCTGGCATGCGTGCAGCCCGGGTTCGATCCTCAGCACCATATACAAACAAATGTTGTGTCCGCCAAAAAACTAAAAAATAAATATTAAAATTCTCTCTTAAAAAAAAAAAAAAAAAGATTACATGAGAAAAGAGATGTGAAGAAGTGATGAAGTGAACCATAAAAATCTGAAAGTTTTTGATAGAAAGTGCAAATGCTAATGCCCCAAACAGGAGATGACTTAGTGTGCTCTAGAAACAACAAGAGGCCACTATTGCCAAAGTAAAGCAGGGAAGTGAGGGAAGACAATGGTAGAAGATGAGATTAAGAGACAGCAAGACACCCCAATAATACAGAGCTTTATTTTTGGGTTTGAGACTGAAAGAAGCAACTGAAGGGTTGTAAAAGAAGAGTGGCAATGACCTGACTTAACTCAAAGAAGGTATCTCTGCATGAAGAATAAACCAAGGGGAACAAGAATGGATGGATTTCAGTTGCCTGTGCAATATATAACCAAAGCATTTATTTCAATACTTAAGGCAAGAAAGAGGCTCAGGCTAAGAGGGCAATGACAGCAGTAGTGCAAAGTATACTCCGTGCATTACAAAGTTCCTAAGACCCATAAAACACAAGTGTCTCCTTAATAATTCAATGAAAAGACTGAAACATATTCCAACTACATAGGGCTAAAAAGTTCACTATGAAAATACCTGGATATCAGATACTGGCTTCTTATGGTTACTTTTATTATCTGATAGGTCCAAGAAAAAACTGTCTCTTTTTCCATATGGGGTTGTATCAATAAACCATCCTCCCTCAGATTCTCTTGCAGGAGTCTTCAAAGGAATGGAACTTGTTTTAGTTAGTCGTGGTGCTGAAGCAGTAGTTTCTCTTTGCTCCACCTCCGGAGTATTTGAGACAGAATCAGGATTTCCTTTCCGATATAAAGAGAGCAGCGAACTGTTCATGTGATTTGCTGACTGGCAGAAACATGATTTTACCATTAATTACTCAGGTATTCATGAAAAGTTCCATTAACCATACTAATAAGGTCTCTACCTTTTGCTTTCACCAACTTCTGACATTTATAGTCAGAATATATGGGTGTTCACAATAAGATGATTCACAAACAAGCATTTAACATTCAAAAATATGCACACCCACCACCACTCCAAGTTAATGGAGGGCCAGTTCATAATTGATGATTAAATAAAATAAGCATGGTTACTTTTAAAAATATAACAGAACCAAGTATGGAAATGAACAGGTAGTCACTGGGAGTCACTACTATTCCACCAATTCAAAGAAGGATCAAATATAATTGTGTGTCATCATTACGTGGTTAATATATCCAAAAACTGATTTATCAAGGGAAAAAACAGAAGGCAAATTATGAGCAATTTGATGTATTACCTTCATATCTCCTGAGTCAAGCCCATTCATTGGTAAATCCTAGACAGAAAATATATTCTTTGCTCCAATTTTATGATTAATTCTCTTTCTATTTGTTTGCCTTTATTTCTGGCTACTCCTTCTTTTCTCTTTATAACTAACTATAAACACAAACATTGGTTGGATGGGTTAATCCATCATCAACAGAATATGTAATACGTATTTTATTATTTATTGATAAAGATGTCCAAAATCTCTTTTTCCACTTTTTTAATCATTTTTTTTTTCCTTAAAAAGTCTCATAATTTTAAGGAAAAAGAATCACAGTGAGCCTATTAAATGTCTGGCTTACCTGTGGATCTGGGTAATCTTCCACAATTGAATCATCCTCAGAATAGCTTTCAGTATACCTCAGTAAAAAGAGGGAAAATGTTTTAAATGCTTTTCTCCTAAAAAAATTACTACCCAAAGCAAGTTAAATATACTATGATAACATATTATGGCGATAAAGAGTTCAAGTTTTTGGGCTGGGTTGCGGCTCAGTGGTAGAGCACTTGCCTAGCATACATGAGACACTGGGTTCAATCCTCAGCATCACATTAAAAAAAAAGCGGGGGGGGGGGGGGGGGGGGGGGCTGGGATGTGGCTCAAGCGGTAACGCGTTCGCCTGGCATGCACGGGGCGCTGGGTTTGATCCTCAGCACTACATAAAAATAAAATAAAGTTGTTGTGTCTGCCGAAAACTGAAAAATAAATATTAAAGAAAAAAAAACACCTAAATAAACAAAATAAAGGTATTGTGTCCATCTACAACTAAAAAAAAAAAAATAAAAAAAAAAAGATTCAAGTTTTAAAATCAGAGAAACTGGGATACAAAAATCTATAAAATAATAAATAACATCCATCTCAAAGTTCTTAGTACATAGTAAAGGCTAAATAAATTGCAGTTATCTTTATTCCAGCAACAAATAAAAGTGAAATACAAATTCCCATCAGACCCAAGGGCCTCTTTTAAGAATATCAAACTCAGCAAGCTAATTAAGCACTTTGAATAAGAAATTCACAATTCAACCCATGTAACCAATTGCAACTTTGTGTTTGTTCAGAAGGGAAGTTGTGAAGAAATTTTTCATACAATATATCAAACTAGTTTAGCTCCTAATAACTACAAACTGAGAATATAGTCTCAGTTCATTATAACTGAAAATTGATATCTAATAGTTTCTGCTTCTATTTAATGGTTTCTCTTTTTTAAAATATTTTTAGTTGTAGATGGACACAATACCTTTATTTTATTCATTTATTTTTATGTGGTGCTGAGGATTGAACCCAGTGCCTCACATATGCTAGGCAAGCACTCTACCATTGAGCTACAACCCCAGAATGGTTTCTTTCTTTCTTTCTTTTAATTTTTTTTTTTAGTTGTAGTTGGACACAATACCTCTATTTTGTTTATTTTTATGTGGTGCTGAGGATGGAAGCCAGGCCCTGCATGTAGGAGGCAAATGCTCTATTGCTGAGCCACAACCCCAGCCTCCTCAGCATGGTTTCTTTAGATGATATTTAAATTAACAAAAAGACTATTCCTACTGGGCATCGTGGCCACATCTGTAATTCCAGTGACTATGAAGGCCGAAATGTGAGGATCTCAAGTTTAAAGCCAAGCTCAGCAACTCAGGAAGACCCTCAGCAACTTAGTGAGACCCTAATAAAAACAAAAAGGACTGGGGATATAGTCCAGTGGTAAAGCGCCCTGGATTCAATCCCTAGTACCCAAAGAAAAGGAGTTCAGAGCCAGCCTCAGCAACTTGGCAAGGCCCTAATCAACTCAATGAAATTCTGTCCTTAAATAAACACAAAAAAGGGCTGGGAATGTGGCTCAGTGGTTGAGTGCATCTGGGTTCAATCCCTGGTACCAAAAAAATAAGGCTGAGTGGTAAAGTGTTTGCCTAGCATGCACAAGGTTGTAGGTGGTATTTCCAGCACCAAGAAAACAAAGAGAATAAGAATAAACTGCAAAGCATTATACCAATAAATTCCACACTTCAGATGAAAGGACAAATTTATTTAAAAACACAACTCACAGGGTATGGTAGTGCCTGCCATTATCCCAGCTACTTGGGAGGTTGAGGTGAGAGGACTGTAAGTGTTAGGTTAGACTCAGCAATTTAGTGAGACCCCGTCTCGAAATAAAAAATAAAAAGGCCTGGGGATATAGCTCAGTAGTAGAACATTTCTGGGTTCAATCCCCAATACCACTCAAAAAAAAAAAAAAAAAAAATCACCAAAATTGACATTTAAGAAGGAAAAGGGGGCTGGGGTTGTGGCTCAGCAGTAGAGCACTCAGCAAGCATGTGCAAGGCACTGGGTTTGATCCTTAGTACCACATAAAAATAAATAAATAAAATAAAGGTATTGTGTCCAAGCACAACTAAGAAAAAAAAAATTTAAATTTTTTTAATGTAAATTTTTAAAAATTTATATGACAGCAGAATGCATTACAATTCTTATTACATATATAAAGCACAATTTTTCATATCTCTGGTTGAATACATAGTATATTCACACCAATTCATGTCTTCATACCTGTACTTTGGATAATAATGTCCATCACATTCCACCATCATTTCTAATCCCTCGCCACCTCCCTTTCCCTCAAACCTCTCTGCCCCATCTAGAGTTGTCTCCCATGCTCCCCCTCCCTATCCCACTATGAATCAGCCTCCTTATATCAGAGAAAACATTCAGCATTTGGTTTTGGGGGATTAGCTAACTTCACTTAGCATTATCTTCTCTAACTCCATCCATTTACCTGTAAATGCCATGATTTTATTCTCTTTAATTGCTGAGTAATATTCCATTGTGTATATATATATATTTATGTGTGTGTGTATATATATCTATATATGTATATACACACACACACACACACATATATATATATACACACACACACACACACACACACCACATTTTAATCCATTCATCTATTGAAGGACATTTAGGCTGGTTCCACAGTTTAGCTATTGTGAACTGTGCTGCTATAAACACTGATGTGGCTGTGTCCCTGTAGTATGTTGTTTTTAAGTCCTTTGGGTATAGACCGAGAAGGGGGATAGTTGGGTCAAATGGTGGTTCCATTCCCAATTTTCCAAGAAAACTCCATAATGCTTTCCATACTGGCTGTACCAATTTGCAGTCCCATCATCAGTGTATGAGTGTACCTTTTTCCGCACATCCTCACCAACACTTATTGTTGTTTGTATGCATAATAGCTGCCATTCTGACTGGAGTGAGTGATTGGAGTGGTTTTGATTTGCATTTCTCTAATTATTAATGGTGATGAAAAAAAAGTCACCAAAATTGACATTTAAGAGGAAAAGGGGTCTGAAGTTGTGGCTCAGCAATAGGGCATTCACCTAGCACGTGCGAGGCACTGGGTTTGATCCTTAGCACCACATAAAAATAAATAAGTAAAATAAAGGTATTGTGTCCAACCACAACTAAGAAAAAAAAAATTTAATAAAAAAAAGAAGAAAAAGATTTGAGAAACCATATCTATTAAAATTTATAAAAATTCTTCATAAAAGGAAAACTCTAAGCCTAGATGAATTCTAACATTCAAGAAAATAATTTTCATAGTTCTTTTTCATAAAACCGAGAACAACAGAACAGTTTCCAATTAATATCATGCACAGACAGGAAACAAATCAGTGGCTGCTTGGAAACAGGAATGGAAAGAAAAGTGAATTATAAATGAGGAGCCAGAAAACTTTTGAAGTTGATGGGAAATTTTGGCATCTTATTTATGGTGATGGTTTAGTGAGACAAACATATGTCAAAACAAAACAAACATTTTTAAAATATACAGCTTATTCTATCTCAGTGATAACATAAATTACTTTAAAGCCCTCAACATTATTTCTTCCTTTTTATTTATTTATTGATTGATTGCAGTAAAGGGGTTTGAACTCAGGGACCACACTAAAACTCAGCAACAAGCTGGGCATGATGGTGCACATCTATAATCCCAATAGCACGGGAAGCTGAGGCAGGAGGATTGTAAAAGCCAGGTCCTAAGCAACTCAGTGAGACCCTGTCTCTAAATAAAATACAAAATAAGGCTGGGGATGTGGCTCAGTGATCAAGTGACCCTAAGTTCAATCCCAGGTACCCCAAAAAATATAAAACAAACAAATAAACAACAATAACAAAAAAATTGGGCAACATCCCCAGACCTTTTCTTACTTTATTTTGAGATAGGGTTTGGCTAAACTGCCCAGGCTGACCTTGAACTAGGCAATCCTCCTATTTCAGCCTTCTAAGTCACTGGAATCATAAGCATACCCACATACACGGCCTTGACATTATTTCTTAAGCGATAAAATTAACTGACAACTTTTAATATATCTGGCATAATATTTGGGCAGAGAAAAGCAAAAGTAACAAAAGACAGCTCTGTTGATAATGCTAAAAGGTACACAAATAATTTGAATGCAATACGATATACTTATGATTATAATAAGTATCTATAACCAGGAGATAAGGAAACGCTATAAAGAGTGTTTAAGAACGCCAGGCATGGTGGCACATAACTGTAATCCCAGAAACTTGGGAGGCCAAGACAGAAAAATCACAAGGATAGCCTGGGCAACTTAATAAGACCCTATCACAGAATTTAAAAAATAAATAAAAAGGGCTATGGGTGTAGATCAGTGATAAAGTACCCCTGTGTTCAATCTCTAGAACCCTCCCAAAAAAGAATGTTTTAAGAACATCTTGCTGGGTATGGTGGCACACACCTATAATCCCAGCAGCTTGGGAGGCTGAGCAGGAGAATCATGAGTTCCAAGCCAGCAAAAGCAAGGCGCTAAGCAACTCTCTGTCTCTAAATAAAAATACAAAATAGGGCTGGGAATGTGGCTCAGTGGTCAAGTGCCCCTGAGTTGAATCCCTGTGCCCCCCCGCCCCCGCAAAAAAAGAAACAAAAAATCATTTCAACCGCTCCCCTCCCCCCTACTTTTTTACAATACTGGGGATCAAAGCCAGGATTTCACATATATTAGGCAAGTGCTCTACCACAAAGCTACATCCCCAGTCTCCCTTATAAAGATTATAAGACAGACTTGACAAATTGCGATGGCTAGCCTCAAACTTGTGATCCTCCTTCTCAACCTTCAGAATAGCTGGGATTACAGTTGTGTACCATTGGACCTAGCTTCAACTGACTCTTCAAGCTGAGTAGGAACTTATGAAAGGAAAATGAATACCACACAGAAAATCACCCTAAAAAAGCACAAAAAAGATACGTGAAGTCTTTGGGGAGCTGTAAGCATCCAATAAAACTAGAAAATAAGGTATGGAGAGATAAGTTAAGTATTATGCAGGGCCAAACTGCCAATGAAGTGCCAATGAAAGTTTTACAAGTATGAATATAACAATTCAAGGGGAAAAAAAAATCCTCCATTTTATAATACATACTCATTATCCTCTTCACCTTGCCTTGCTCTTTTTGCCAGATGTTCATCTTCTAATTCTGCCAGATTCTTCACTTCTTTCTCACTACTAATTATGCTGAATACTGAAAGAAAAAAAAAATGCCATGAGCCCAAACAGTTCTAATAACTACTAATTTAGCTCTAACAAGAAAAGACTCACCTTTTTCTACCTGAATCCTAAAAGCATTTCTTTTTCTTCGACCATAGTCTATACTAAAAAATAAATAAATAAATAAAGTTTAGTACAGTGGTCTCCATCAATATTTTTTTCATTAAGTTCAGTCTAAATGGTCACATGATATTGCATAAATATTTAATCATGCCACTCTTCACATTGCCATGAACCAATTTTTAAAGAATTTTTAAGTTCATATTTTTGCACTGCATTCTCTCAGTATTATTCCATACTTACAAGTTGATTTTCTTTGAATATTTTTAGTTTGCGATTTCAAACATCCCAAAATTTTGAAAGAATGTAATGAATATCCATATAACCTTTACCTAAAGTAAATCTTCACTTTGCTACATTTACTTTATTTCTCTCTACACTGACAGAATTTTTTTGGCAGAATCATTTGAAAATTAGTTACCGGCATTTCACCTCAAAAATTAGCATGCCTCTTTGTAAAAAAGGACATTTAACTACATAACCATAGTAAAATTAGCACACACAAGAAATTTAATATTGGGACTGGTTGTAGCTCAGTGGTATATCGCTTGCCTTGCATGCGTGAGGCACTGAGTTCAAATCTCAGCACCACAAAAAATAAATAAATAAAAATACTGTGTCCATCTACAACTAAAAAAGTATTTTAAAATGAAATTTAATACTGATAAAATATTATAAACTGCTCCCCCAAGATGTTCTTACATGGCTGGGCGCAGTGGTACATGCCTGTAATCCCAGAGGCTCAGGAGGTTGAAGCAGGAGGATTACAAGTTCAAAGCCAGCCTCAGCAAAGATGAGGCACTAAGAAACTCAGTAAGACCCTGTCTCTAAATAAAAGTAGGACTGGAGATGTGGCTCAGTGGTTAAGTGCCCCTGAGTTCAATCCGTGGTACCAAAACCAAAAACAAGCTGTTCTTGGATTTTTATTTTCTTTTAATTAGGGTCTAATCAAGGTTCATACATTCATTTTGTTCTCTTTAGACTCATTTAAATTATAATCATCTTTTCTTTGACAGATGTTTTTATTATTTTTTTTCTCTTTCACCTTTTTTATTGGTACATTATACTTGTACATATAATAAAATTGTTACATGTCCATACATGCACACAATATAACAATGTTATTTGGAATCACTCCTCAGCACTTCCCCCACTTCTTCCCTACCTTCCACCCCCTATCTTTTTTCCCTACTGATGTCCCTTTTATCTTCATGAGATCACCTTTCTTTTTCTTTTTTCTCTCTAGCTTCCACATACGAAAGAAAACATATGTCCTCTGATCTTCTGAGTTTGACTTATTATGCTTAACACAATGGTCTCCAGTTCCATTCATTTTCCTACAAATGACATAATTTCATTTTTCTTTATGGCTAAATAAAACTCTATTTTATATACATATATATATATATATATATATATACATACATACACATACACACCACATTTTCTTTACCCATTCATCCACTGATGAATACCCAGGCTGGTTACATAGTTTGGCTATCATGAATTGTGGTGCTATAAACATGGGTAAGCATGTATCACTGTAGTATGACCACTTTAATTCTTCAGGATAAATATTGAAGAGTAGGAAAACTAGGTCATGTGGTGGTTCCACGCGCAGTCTTTTGAGGAACCTCTGAACTAATTTCTAATAGTGGTTATACTCATTTACAATCCAACCTATAGTGTAAAGTGTTCCTTTTTCTCCAACATTTATTATTATTTGAATTCTTAATGACTGCCATTCTGATAGGTGTGAGATGAAATCTCTAAAGTTTTGATTTGCAATTCCCTAATTGCTAATGATGTTCAACATTTTCTCATATATTTGTTGGACATTTACATTTTTTCTTTTGAAAAGTGTCTGTTTAATTCATTTGGCCATTCATTAATTGGGTTATTTAATTTTTTGGTGAAAAAAAATTGAGTTCTTCATATGTTCTAGACATTAATCCTCTGCCAGAAGAGTAGCTAGATTTTCTTCCCTTCTGTAGGCTTTCTCTTCACATTCTTAATTGTTTCCTTTGCTGTGCCGAAGCTATTTAATTGGATGTCATCCCATTTATTAACTCTTGGCATTATTTCCTGAGCTTTAGGGATTCTATTGAGAAAGTTGTTGACTGTGCATATATGCTGCAGTGTTGACCGTACACTTTCTTTGATCCATTTTGAGTTGACTTTTGTGCAGGATGAGAGATAGGGGTCACGTTTCATTCTTCTACATATGGATAACCAGTTTTCCCAGCACCATTTGTTAAAAGGGTTAAGAGGGTTGTCTTTTCTCCAATGTGTTTTTAGCACCTTTGTCAACAGATCAGATGACTTTAGATGTGTAGGGTTTTTATCTCTGTGTCTTCTATTTTTTTTTTTTTTATTATTGGTTGTTCAAAACATTACAAAGCTCTTGACATATCATATTTCATACATTTGATTCTTCTATTCTGGGTCTATATGTCTGTTTTTATGCCTGTTCATGCTGTTATGCCCATTCATGATGTTACCATAGCCCTGAAATATAATTTGAAGTCTGGTATTATGATGCCTCTAGCATTGTTATTTTGGCTTAGAATTGCTTTATCTATTCTGGGTATTCTTCCAAATTAATTTCAGGATTGTTTTCTAGTTCTGTGAAGAATGTCATTGATATTTTGATGGGGACTACATTGAATCTGTATGTTGCTTTTGGCAGTATGGTCATTTTAATAATATTAATTCTGTCTATCCATGAACATGGGAGGTCTTTCCATCTTCTGAGGTCTTCAATTTATTTCTTCAGGATTTTATAGTTTTCACTATAGAGGTCTTTCACCTCCTTGGTTAGATTCATTCCTAGGGTTTTTTTGTTTGTCTGTCTGTTTTGTTTTTGTTTTGAGGCTATTATCAATTAAATGGTTTCTTGATTTATTTTTTAGCAGATTCATTGTTGGTATACAGGAAGTATGTTGCCTACTACCTTGCCAAATTTGTTTATTAGCTCTAGCAGTTTTTTGGTGGAGTTCTTTTGATCTTCTGCAAACAGACGTTGACATTTCTAAAAGGCTCAGACCAGTTAATTCATAAAATTTCCTGTAATCTAGATCTATTTTGTATTTTCTCACTATTAAATTCAAGCTAAGCATTTCTAGCAAGATCATATAGTAAAGATGACAGATGAAAGCTTGATAAGGAAAAGAATATTTATATAACTTCAGAGTAAATTCTTAAAAATTATATATATGCATGTGCTGGGGAAAAGGGAAATGCAGAAAAATCCAAATGTAGGGATTTAATATATAAAAACTATGTTGTAATCTTTTTTTTTTTAATATTTATTTTTTAGTTATCGGTGGACACAACATCTTTGTTTGTATGTGGTGCTGAGGATCGAACCCGGGCCGCACGCATGCCAGGCGAGCGAGCTACCACTTGAGCCACATCCCCAGCCCTGTTGTAATCTTCAAGTGTCAAAATCATGAAAAACAAGGAAAAGCTGAGCCACCAGTACAGATTAAAGGAGACTAAAAAGACAAAACAACCAAGTATGATCTTGGATTGTATTTTGGTGTAGGGAAAAAATCCACAAAACAATAAAGGACATTAATGGGACAATAGGCAAAATATGAATACAAATTAGATAATATTATCATATAACCATTATTTTTTCTAGTTTTAATTAATGAACTACAGTTATGTAATAGAAAGTCTTTGTACTGTGGTAGTAGAAGCAAATGTGACTCCATTTTGTTATATGACTTCATCCTGTAAAACAACCATGCCAAGTAAAAGAGTCATGACTGGGGCAAGATGTTCTTTTTCTTTTGCTATAGACACCTTTAAGAACACGGAACTACCTAATGGGGTATTGTTTCTGTAACTAGAGTAACGGGGCTCTGTTTCTGTAACTGGGGTGACTGGGATAACTGTGATTGGTTAAGCTTCCCTCTGCTTGACTGCACTGTCCCGCTTCTGTAACCCGGCTTGCTTGCATTGGCTAGACCCCCCAACCCCGAAACATCCCTTTTTCGGTTTTCAGGCTTATAAGGAGTGCCTTTGCAATTGTTCGGGGCTGATTAGAGGAACACCTTTATGTTCTGGTCAGCCGCCACCGGTGTGCTTCAATAAAGGCTTGATTCAATTATACATGAATGGTCTGGAAGTCAGTTTATGAAACCCTGGGACAAAGCTTTAACTATAACAGTTCTACTAGAGGCACAGACCAGCTACTTTGCTGGTTGAAGCAGGAGGATCCACATTTGAGGCTAGCAACTTAGCGAGACTACGTCTCAAAAAATTTTAAAAAAGGCTACAAAGTGTAGGTCATTAACGTGTGTGCCTAGCAAACTGGAGGTCCTGATTCAATTCCATATTACCCCCCCACACACACACACACACACAAATTTTTGTTCTTTTGAAAACAGACAATAGGTAAGGAATACATGGGTTTTCTTTGTATATGCTATTCTTTCAACTTTTCTTTAAGTTTACTATTCTTTCAATTTTTCTTTAAGTTTGAAAATATATCAAAATAAAAAGCTTTAAATAAAGCAAATATTGTACTAAATCATGGCCATTTAAAAAAGCAATTTTTGGCAGGGAGCAGTGGTGTACACCTTTATTCCCAGAAGCTGGGAAGGCTGAGGCAGGAGGTTTGCAAGTTCAAGACCAGCCTCAGCAACTTACAGGGCTCTAAGCAACTTGGACCATCAAAAATATATATAAATAAAAAGGATTGGGGATGTGGTTCAATGGTTAAGGGATCCTGAGTTCAATCCCTGATGTAAAAAAAAAAAAAAGGCAATTTATCGGTTGGATTGTAACTCAGCAGTACAGCACCTGCCTACCATGTATGAGCATGTATGAAGCCCTAGGTTCAATCTGGAGTAATGCAAAAATAAATAAATTAATTTAAAAAGCAACTTAATTGGGAGGCTGAGGCAGAAAAATCACAAATCTGAAAGCCTGGATAACTCAGTGAGACCGTATCTCAGAAAATAAAAAACGCAATGGAAAAGGAAATTGAGCAAAATGTTAAAGTAATACAAATATATCAATACAAAGTTTATCCTTCCAAACAGGTTTATACTTTTAAAAATCAATTAACTAATTTAAATGGGGAATGGGCTATAAACCATTAAGTTGAAATACTTCTATTAGCAGCAAATCATATGAAAATTTGAGAAAACTGAAAACACAAACCTTAAGACAATAAAAAAGGCTAATAATAGTCACCTACTAAACCTTATATTAAGGAAGAAACACCTACCAAGTGACAGTCAATATTCAGAACACTAATCCTTACCTCTTTCAACAGTATTACTCTTCTGAACTGAACTTAATAAAACTCAATCAAAAGCATCTAGCAGAACAACCTACAATAAAAATTAATTAAAAAAAAAAAAGCATCTAGCAATCAACATATACCTAACACTAAAAAGAGAACTGGAAAATGACTGTAACTAAAAACAGAAGGTACAACCATGAATCTAAAACAAAAGATCTAAAACAAAACCATTTTACTAACCTAATTTAAAAAAACAACTAAGAACATATATAGATAGCATAATTTATAGCACTGCTTATGTGATATTCAAATATCAAAAACTAAGGATTTTATATTGATATACAAAGTTTTCTTTCCCTTCAATCCCCAAGACCAAAAAAAAAAAAAAGTCTCCTCCATGCTGTCATAGAACTTAATCCATGGGCCTAACCTTTGTTTTATAGTTACTGGTGACTGTTTATCTTCCTCTACTTCTGGACTGTGAATTTCTGATTTACATTTATTTTCATATCTACTATAGCATATGAAACTGCCCTTATATAAAACAGGCACTTAATAAGTATCTGTTATAATATGAAAAATCAAAAGCTCCTGATATCTGATAGGAATGCTACAGTATAAAATGGGAAAATCTGCATGACACACGACCTGGTATAAATCATATATTACTCTGCTATATTTCACTAAATAATCACTAACATGAGACAAAACAATTTCAATGTCTCTGAAAATGAGCTACATTATTCTGCTTCTAAATGAAGATCCAAGAATCTACTCCTATTTTTGGCACACATTTTTCAACCTATCAGAATAAAATCTTGGTATGATTTGAATGACAAAGACGAAAGAAAAAGCCCTTTCCATACTGAAATTAGCAATAATGGCTCTAATTTCTTTGAGATCCCATTTTTGAAAAGCCATGAATCAAGCATGTAATTCTGAACCCTGCTGGCTCAGCAAATTTTTACTTATAAATTATTCATAGTAGGTGAGCATAATTTCAGAACTATGTAAATATATTATCTAGTAATAAAAAAGGGAAAGAAATGAAAGTACTAAATAAAAACTTAAATGACTAACTAAAGGCACAAGAATTCCTTACAAATGAGCACTTCAAATGCTCTCTCCAAAGCCACTGTGCTATCTTACAATATTAACATGAAGTTCCTCAATAAACCCCTCCATCTGACCCCTTACCATTCCCTGAAAAGAACTAATCTTGTCCCCTCTTTTGATAATTTCACTTTGATAATTAAGCTGTCTAGGAACTAACAGTTATTTATTCACTCAGTCACTTATTCATTCAACTCCTCTGATTTTACCAACAAACACTGAGTGTTGACCTCCCTTGGAGAACTAGCCAAGAGCCTGGAACCCAAAGAAGATACTATTCAGGCACTATAAAAATTCTGCCTTTATGCAGGGCACTGTGGTGTGCATACTTGTCAACATATCCTAGCAAATCCACAGGCTGAGGCAAGAAGATCTCAATCTGGCAACTTTGTAAGACCTTATCGCAAAACACAAAATTTAAAAAAGAAAGGACTAGGGATGTAGTTGAGTGGTAAAGCACCAAAAATAAAAATAACTCTTCCTAGTTGGACAAACATACACACATATTATGGTGACATGCAATAACAGAAAGCAATCAAGACAATCATGGGGTATGTATATATAAGAAAGAGAGGAGAGACAGAGAGAATGTGTGTGTGTGTGTGTGTTTGTGAGAGAAAAAGAGAGATTACAAATTGTTATTAGATATTATTGGCACATGTAATACAAGGCAGGCAAACAGGAAGAACTAGATCATGAGACCTTTTCTTTTTTCTTTCTCTTTTTTGGTACCAGTGATTGAACTCAGGGGCACTCGACAACTGAGCCACATCCCCACCCCTGTTTTGTATTTTATTTAGAGACAGGGTCTCATTGAGTTACTTAGTGCCTCAGTGTTGCTCAGACTAGCGCTGAACCCCCGATTCTCCTGTCTCAGCCTCCCCAGCTGCTGGGATACAGCCCGGCCAGATCATGAGACCTTTAAGCAGTTGGAAAAAAAAAAATCACTGGTACATACAAAAGACAAGTGAAGGCTCTGAAGGCTTATAAAATAGGGGCATAACAAGGTTGAATAAGCACTCTAAAGAGATTACTTTGAGACCAATGTGATTCTGCAACCTGTATACTCAGAAAAATGAGAAATTATATCCCATCTGATTTAAATGTATGATATGTCAAGGTCATTGTATTGTCATGTGTAACTAATTAAAACAAGTAAAATTTTTTTTTAAAAATTAAAAAATTTTTAAAAAGAGATTACTTTGATAGCTGTGGTGTGGCTGGTTTAGAAGAGTAGTTTTCAGTGGAGGTGGTAACACATCTAGAAAACATTTTGAAAATTAGAGGGGTGATTTGAGGTGTCACATGTTGGGGAATAGTATGGCAATTTAGTGAGTGTGGTCATTAATTGCTGGATACTCTATGTGCTAAACAATCCCACCCTTCTTCATTACTTTCAGTTGTTCTACCAAATATTTGTGATGATGCAAAACTTGTTTATATAGTTCACTGAGACCACCAAGAACATTGTGGTCATGGTATCTGAGATGCCCACGGAACACATTTATATCAGTCTGCACTTGTTGTTATCATAGTCATACTTATATAAACTCAATCTTCTGATTGCCATTATAATTTCTATTGTCACAATAGGCTTGAGCACCTATGGATTTGAGAACCAGTGTATTAAAGTAGGGGTCGGCAAACTCTGTAAAAGGGCCAGAAGGCAAATATTTAGGCATTAAAGGTCATATTGTCACTGATGAAACTACTGAACTCTACCTTTATAACACAAAAGCAAAAACATAAATAAACAAAACCACTTAATTAATGGACACAATTTTCATGTATCCTAAAATATTCTGAAACATTTTTTAAACCATTTAAAAATGTAAAACCGGGCTGGGGATGTGGCTCAAGCGGTAGTGCGCTCGCCTGGCATGCTTGCAGTCCGGGTTCGATCCTTAGCACCACATACAAAGAAAGATGTTGTGTCTGCCGAATACTAAAAAATATTTAAAAATATATATACTCTCTCTCTCTCTAAAAAATAAATAAATAAATAAAAATGTAAAACCAAATCCAAATGCAGTTACACATGCCTATAATACCAATTACTCAGAAGCAGAGGCAGGAGGATCACAGTTACAAGGTCAAACTCAGCAACTTAGCAGGACCCTATCTCAAAATACGAAATGAAAAGGGGTAAGGATGTGGTTCAGTTGTAAAGAGCCCCTGAGTTCAATCTCTAGCACAATAAAAAAAATTTAAAATAAATCCAGTAAAACCATTAAAAACATGTCAGGCTGGTCTGGCATAAGGGCCATAGTTTGGTAACTATGAATTAGAGAGGAAGGCAAGCTAAATGTATAAGAAGTTGAAGCCAGGCACATGCTGGTAATCCCAGCAACTCAGGAGGCTAAGGCAGGTGGATCACGAATTCAAAGTCAGCTTCAGCAACTTAGCAAGGCGCTAAGCAACTTAGAGACACACTGTCTCAAAATGAAACACAAAAAGGGCTGGGGATGTGGATCAGTGGTTAAGTGCCCCTGGGTTCAATCCCTGGCATAAAAAAAAAAAAAAAAAAAGCATGAGAGGTTGAAACGAAGTCTAAACAAGAAATATAGAGGCTCTGAATTAAACCAATAATGGGTGGAGAAGAGGGAGAAAAGCCACCACCAAATATTTAAAAGATAACAGCAAGGCTTGGTGACTTACTGTAGATGTGCATGTAAGAGAGGATGGCTAGATAGAAACAGGAAGAAAAAACAAGGTATTTAACCTGAGTGATTAAATGAGTGACTGTACTATCAACTAAGGAAAAAGAAAAAAAAAAAGAGTTACCTGGGAGTGAAGGTAACATTCATTATCTGCTCTCTTTTGCTGATACCCTAAACTCTGCCCCTTTATGCCCTCTCCCAGTGACACCACCTGCTATTTTAGATCCACTCCCTCACTCCCATCTCCAGTTAAAAAAAAAAAAAGTCTTTGTTTAAAAAAAAAAAAAAAACACCAAGTGGCAAGGCAATTCATACATTTCATTGAATAAATGGTGGAAACAGCAGCAAGCTTAAACCACTCATGAAGTAAATTTTGATGAAAAAAAGAAGAAATATTGAGCAAAAGCAAAAGTGGAATATATAAATTTTTTAAAAAGTCTTTTTAGTTATCTTCTTTTCATACTTCTTAAAACAAGAGTTGGTACTGGGAAGCCTGCCTTCCTCTCTAATTCACAGTTACCAAACTATGGCCCTTATGCCAAACCAGCCTATCACATTTGTAATGCACTAAAAATGGTTTTACTGTATTTATTTTTTAATTTTTTTATTATACTAGGGATTGAATTCAGGGGCACTTTACTACAGAGCCACATCCTCACCTCTTTTCATTTTGTACTTTGAGATAGGGTCCTGCTAAGTTGCTACTATTAACAAATATCTAAAAACATAGAAATGGCTTTGGGACTGGGCAAAGGGTAGACGCTACAAGAATTTTGAGGCATATGTTAGGAAAAAAACCTAGAATGCTGACCAGGCACAGTGGCACATGCCTGTAATCCCAGCTACTCAGGAGGCTGAGGCAGAAGGATCACAAATTCAAGGCCAACATGGGCAACTTAGTGAGACCCCGTATCAAAATAAAATTGCAAAAGAGCTGGGGATGTAGCTCAGTGATAAAGCAGCCCTGGGGTCAATCCACAGTATCAAAAGAAAGCCCAGAAGAACAGAATTTGGGGAATAACATGAAGAACTTGTGCAATGAGTTGAACGGGTATCTCCCACAAACTCATACGTTGAAGTTATAATCCCCAGTACTTGAGAACATAACTGTACTAGAGACAGAGCATTTAGAAGTGATTAAGATAACATGAGATCACATGGATGGGCTACAATTCATTATGATTGGTGTGCTTATAAGAAAAGATTAGGACACAGATAGGTATTCACAGAAGAAAGTCCATGTGAAGACAAAGAAACAAACCCTACTGAAGTCTTCATCTTGGACTTCTAGCCTCCAGAACTGTGAGCAATTAAACTTATTATTTAAGTCATCCAGTCAATATACTTTGTTACAGCAGCCTATAGCAAACAAATTCATAGACTAAGGAGGAAAAAAAAATAAAGACACTGAAAACAAAGCAGAGTCAATGAAAAATAAGAAAGAGAAGATGTGGGATTAAAAACAAAAAAGAATTTAATCTTCAGTGGAAAGTCTAAGTGAATGATATATTTCTAGATTAAAACACTGAAGGAGGGCTGGGGTTGTGGCTCAGAGGTACAGTGCTTTCCTAGAACACTTGAGGCACTGGCTTCGATCCCCAGCACCACTTAAAAAAACTAACTAAATAAAATAAAGATATTATGAACATTTGCAACTAAAAATATTTTTAAAAACCAACAACAACAACAAAAAAAAAAAACTGAAGGAGATAATTACTGATAGTTTTGCTTTTCTAATGAAGCCAGAAAGAAAGTAATATCTCTATCTCCTGACCAGACAGTGTGAGAGGCTGAAAGGTAAAAAGTAGCCATCACCCCTAGTGAAAAGAACAGCTCACTGCATATAATAGATGCTTACAGACATCATATAACATGAATTGAATTCCAAAGCATATGGATTGAAGAGGTAATGCTAGTAGTCATTGATGTCAACTGGAAATTTAAGCTGGATGGAAACTTTTACAGTGGTAAAAGTGGGGAAGCAAGGATCTAGAAACTACATTTTTTTACCTGTACATTCTTTGCAAATCAGATGCTAAGATTCCAGTGTCCACATATTTGCCACATCTATTACTGGTGAGGTACTAAAACAGAAAATATGAAAAACATAAAACACTCAATATTTCAAACTCTGTGATTATCAAGAAACAAGAGACCAAGCTATTAAAACATTATACTTTAAATTCTTCATTAATAAAGTATACCAAAATAATTTTTTAAAAAATCACCAAATAATTCTCAATTTTAAATCAGAATTTAATCAACAATATTAATCACCATTACAACACAAGAATATTAATAACTAGACAGCTTTATAGTAGTGAGTGTGGGCTTACTATAACCAATGTTCCCAAATACAACAGAATACAGCAGTAAACTGTTGGGAATGAGAAAGACAGTAGAATGAATCAGACATAACTTTCCTATGTTCATATATGAATACACAACCATTGTAACTCCATATTATGAACAAACAACAAGAATGGGAAGTTATACTCCATGTATGTATGATATGCCAAATACATTCTACTATAAAGTATAACTTAAAAGAACAAATTAAAAAAAAAAATTTTTTTTTTAAAGCCAGCCTCAGCAACATAGTAAGGCTCTAGGCAATTCAGCAAGACCTTGTTTCTAAATAAAATATTAAAAAGGGCTGGGAATATGGCTTAGTGGTTAAGTGCTCCTGGGTTCATCCCAAGGCTCCTGCCTCCCCCCCAAAAATTATTGATTATTTAAGAATGAAATACAAATATATTAATTTTCATTTGATTTTTGTATATTGTTTTTCAAAAAGTTAATAAAGTTGTTTGGACTAACTTCTTACTAAGTTACTTGAACATCACTACTTAACAGAGAGATTACCTATTACTGGTGACCTAGGGATACTATAAAAAAACTACTGAGACCCTAAAGTCCCTGTGAACTAAAAGAGTTTGGGAACCTCTGTTGAGAGTCACAGCCGAAGGGGCCCCAGCAAACTTCCAGCTGCCAGCTGATAATTGGCTCACAGCGGCCCCAGCAAACTTCTAGCTGCCAACTGATTGGCTCCTCTGTGGTGATGCTCATTGGGCTGTTTCCCCGCCCTTTCAGACCACAGAGCTGCTCATTGGGGGACTTTTTTTGGCTCTGCCCAAGCGACCCAGCCAATCAGCCTCAAGAGCAGGAGGAGTGGAGGAGGTGGAGAGGCTTGTGGGAAGCCGATGGTGGCAGTTGGGCTCTGAAGGTTTTTCCTGAGGAGCTGTGTGGTTTGGTGTATGTGTTCTAAAAATAAAGTTCGTTTCTTTTGACAAGTGGCTCCTGAATTGTGCCCAGCCAGACTGCGGCATTATATACACTGCACTTTATTGTGGGGAGCCATTCTCACACGTGACTGGGCAACTCCTGGTTTGGGTCTGAGGCGCTCTGGCTAAACTGTGTCGGAGCTTTCCCAGCCCTCTCCTGGTGCGAGAGCCTGTCCGTGTGGGGGTGTGACTGACCACTGACCCCAGGGGCCAATCACTGACCCTGACCTTGGAGTGTAGCCCCCCTCAACCTTCATTGGATGGAATTCTCCCCTGAATTTCTTGTACCCAATAAAAAGCTACTCCCTGGCGTGCTCCCTCTCTCTCTCTCCTGCTAGCCCTGAGTAATCTTTGCTGCCCTACCGGGTGGTTCGAGGTGAAAACTAGAGGGGGAGCCGTCTCAGACCTGGTCATTGAAAAAGGTAACTGAGTCTGTGTGTTTATTTCGATCTCAGTAGTTAACTTTTATGCCAAGAATCTCATTAATGAAATAAGTGTGCTGGTCACATGGTGGAACTTTATGAAATCTAAAAGGTATTGAAATAAATTTCTTCCAACATTTTGGTAACAAAACAGACAATGTTTCTCCAAAGACTTGTGCTATCTACATGATCTGTTTGCTCTGATAACCACTAATCACAAAAACTTACTCAATGGAATAATTAGAAAAATTATCTAACACCATGCATGGGTTTGAATCAATTTTAATATCCAATCCTAGAAACATTCTACAAATCTTAAGATTTAAAAAAATAAGTCTCTGTTCTGATTTGTAAAAGATATCTTTTTATGACAATATCCATAACATCAACAAGTACATGTTAAGGCTAGTATCATCTTCTTTTGTGACTTTTGTTGTTGTTGTTCTTGTTGTTTTAAGAAAGAGTTAAAAGCCAGACTTCTTTAGGGCTTTGAACGGTACCTACATAAAAATGAGAGTGCAGTGAACATAATGTTCAGTCCTACAGTCAGGATGCAGTCGCTCCTTCCCATTCTACAAGATACTGTACCTTTCCATCAAGTGTCACCAAACGAGCCAAAACTCTGTATTTTTCGCCACATGTTATTCTACCTGCAGCACCAAAATAACTAGTAATGGAGTTTTTCAGATGATTAAGTTGTAACTCCTGATCTGCTAAGTTATTCAGAATCTCTGTGTTGAGTTCCTCAAATTGATAATCTTCTTTGCCTTCATCATCTTTACAATTTCTAGAGTTCTGAGTCTGGAGTGCTCTTCTCGGAAGACAACCTCTTCTTCTCCGCAAATGTGGTATTGCAGCAGGCCAAGATCTTCCTGTGCGAGTTCTTTTTCTGGAGTCAGACAACCCATAATGCCTAGAAATGCTAGATGAGGTAGTTTGTTTTGCACTGGAAGCACCTGTGAAATCCACATCTGAGGTATTAGAAGAATGTGCAGGACCCTCAGTTCTCCCTATAGAACAAGGTAAATCC
Source organism: Callospermophilus lateralis (assembly GCF_048772815.1). NCBI lineage: Eukaryota > Metazoa > Chordata > Mammalia > Rodentia > Sciuridae > Callospermophilus > Callospermophilus lateralis. The sequence continues at coordinate 60,177,976 of NC_135317.1, read as the reverse complement.
AAGGTAGGACTCTCTGTAACTGATTCCTTATCCAATGGTGGCTCAGCAGTTTTTTGAATCATTTTTCTTGTGATGGGCCAGGAGGACGACCTACAGATTTTTTCTTTCCTTTTTTTTCTATTCCATTGCTTGCTTCTCCTGAATCAGATATAGGTTTGGATGCCTTTCTGCCTTTAATTTTAAATTCATGGGATGTTCCTTCAGGTTCTTCTGATACTAGCCTTAACATATACTTGTTGATGTTATGGATATTGTCATAAAAAGATATCTTTTACAAATCAGAACAGAGACTTATTTTTTTAAATCTTAAGATTTATAGAATGTTTCTAGGATTGGATATTAAAATTGATTCAAACCCATGCATGGTGTTAGATAATTTTTCTAATTATTCCATTGAGTAAGTATTTGTGATTAGTGGTTATCAGAGCAAACAGATCATGTAGATAGCACAAGTCTTTGGAGAAACATTGTTTGTTTTGTTACCAAAATGTTGGAAGAAATTTATTTCAATACCTTTTAGATTTCATAAAGTGCAGTGTATATAATGCCGCAGTCTGGCTGGGCACAATTCAGGAGCCACTTGTCAAAAGAAATGAACTTTATTTTTAGAACACACACACCAAACCACACAGCTCCTCAGGAAAAATCTTCAGAGCCCAACTGCCACCACCGGCTTCCCACAAGCCTCTCAACCTCCCCCACTCCTCCTGCTCTTAAAGCTGACTGGCTGGGTTGCTTGGGCAGAGCCAAAAAAAGTCCCCCAATGAGCAGCTCTGTGGTCTGAAAGGGCGGGGAAACAGCCCAATGAGCATTACCACAGGGGAGCCAATCAGTTGGCAGCTAGACGTTTGCTGGGGCCACTGTGAGCCAATCATCAGCTAGCAACTGAAAGTTTGCTGGCAGCTGAAAGTTTGCTGGCAGCTGGAAGTTTGCTGGGGCCCCTTCGGCTGTGGCTCTCAACATCCTCTATCTTAGGCACTGTTCTCAGGCCTTTTAGTTTCTCTTAAAATACTCTTATGAGGCAGATATTAGCCTTCACATTTTATAGGTAAAAAAGTTTAAATGAGGCTTAAAAAGTTTAATTACTTGTCAAGCATCATATAATATATTGAAGGGGCAGAATTTAAGTTAGACTGTCTATCAGCCTATGTATTTCAATATTTGCTAATATCCAGTCTGACTTTCTCACTTCATACAACTTTTTTTCCAAGCACATGGCAACAGATTCAGTACCCCAAACTGGATCATTCTAGATCATCTTCCCCTTCTCTGGCCTCCTACAGCATTTTGCCATTTGCTGCAGTTATTTTAAATTATACTAATCGTGTGTATCTCATAACTGCTGTAAAAAAAAAAAAAAAAAAAAAAGGTAGCAGGGGATGTCGCTCAGTGTACAGCATTTGCCTACAATGTGATAGGACCTGGATTTGATCCCTAGCACCACAAAATATAAGTCTAATTTCCATTAAAAAAAAAAAAAAAAAAAAAAGAGAGAGAGAGGGAAAGAAAGAAACAGAGGGGCTGGGGTTGTGGCTCACCTAGCACGAGCAGGGCACTGGGTTTGATCCTCATCAGCACATAAAAATAAATAAATAAATAAAATAAAGGTATTGTGTCCAACTAAAACTAAAAAATATTTTTTTAAAAAAGGAAAGAAATAGAATAGAAGATGTCTAAAATACTCCACTAAGTGGAAAAAAAAAAATCAAGCAGAAGAAAATGTCTTATTAAAAAAAGAATAAATATATAAGTATGTATAGGCATACAAAATCTTTAGAAAATACAATAGAAACTCTCCATGGTCACCACTAGAAAGAACACAGATGATAGGACTTCATTTCATTTTAAGTCCATCTGTCCCTTTTTTATTTTGTTTAAAAGATGGAATCTCACTACATTGCCCAGTCTGGCCCAAAACTCCTAGGTTCAAATGATCTTCCTGCCTCAACCTGGTGAGTAGCTGCTACGACAGGCCTGGACCACTACACCCAGCTTTGTCCCTTTCATTTTAAGCCATAAGACCTATTATTTTTACAATGAACCCAAGTGAAAACTATAAAATTGATAATGTCAAGATGAAAAGCAGTCAACTGTGGGCAGGACTGAGAAAAGACCACTTAATTCAACAGTGCTCAGTGACCTGAATACAGTGAAGTAGTAAGTTGTGGGACTATCTATAGGAAGAGTAATTCAAGAGTGAGTAAACAGCAAGAACAAAGGTCCTGTGCTTGGCATCTATAAGAAAGTCAATGTGGTTAAGACTGAGTAAATAAGGGAGAGAGCAAATGGAAACTATAGGGACAGAAAAATAGAGGCACTTCTTTAGATTGGATTTTACTCCAGGTGTCCCAAACCCCATTAAAGCATTTTGTTTTGTTTTGTTTGGGGTACCAGGGATTGAACCCAGGGGCACTTAACCACTGAGCTATATCCCCAGTCCTTTTTTATATTTTATTTAGAGTCAGGGTCTCTCTAAGTTGCTTAGGCCCTTGCTAAATTGCTGAGGCTGGCTTTGAACTCACAATCCTCACGCCTCAGCCTCCTGAGCTGCTGGGATTACAGGCATACACCATTGCACATGGCTTATTGAATGGTTTTCAGCAGAGCTCTGACAAGCTCCAATTTAGCCTTTAAAACAATCTCTGGCTGCTCTGTGGGGAATAGATTTTAGGTAAAAGAAGAATCAAAGACATCGGTTAGATGGCTATTGCAATTATATAACAAGGAGATTGGTGGTTTGGAATTGCATAGTTGGAGGAAGAGATTGTTAAGTGCTTGGATTTGGAATATACACTAATTTAAAGGTAAAGCCAACCAAATTGTTGATGAGTTGAATATGGGAGTGAAAGAAAGGAGTTAGAATGATCCTTAAGGTTTTTGTTAACAAATGGGATGGAGGGTGGAGTCATTTCCTGAAATCCAGAACACTAACATACATTTGGAGGAAAAATCAAAAGATTGGTTCAGACATGTTAAGTTGGAGATAGCTATTGGACAGACATTCAAGAAAAGAATCAACTAGGCAACCGGATATACCAATCTGAAATCCAAAATTAAAACCTGGACTGTAGATACAAGTTTAAGAATCATGAATATGTAGATAATATTTGAAGGTATAAAACTGGATGAGATAACCATGAAGTAGAGAAAGATAAGTGAGGAGAATGTGGAAAGAGGAGGAAAGAGACGTAAGAAACCAGAGTGCAATGAGAAGCTGAGGAAGGAGGTCGAAGGTTCAAGGAACCAGAGGCTGGGGCCACTTCCAACATTTCGAGGCCAGTAGAAAAGGATCCAAAAAGGAGATAGAAGAATGACTGATAAGGTAAATGCAAAACAAATTAAGTATATAGATCATAAACTCTGATATGAAAGAATATATCTCCCTTCTTTTAACTCAGATTGTTTGCTGACCATACCATTTGCCACATATTGCTTTCTACTAATGGTAATAAAAATGAACAAAGTGGGAAGGGAAGAGAGGCGGCATGGGGTTTGAAATGATAGTGGAATGTGATGGACATTATTATCCAAAGTACACGTATGAAGACACGAATTGGTGTGAATATACTTTGTAACAACAGAGATATGAAAAATTGTGCTCTATATGTGTAATAAGAATTGCAATGCATTCCACTGTCACATATGAACAAAAATTAATTTTAAAAGCAAATAAAAAATAAAAATAAAAAAGCCAAGTAAGGAACCTATTATAATCGTCTAACCCGTGCTTCCTTTTTTACTGTTTCACAATTTGACAGCTACCCCTCTGAGAACCGCTCATTAACGTTTTCTTTATGACCCTCTGAGGGCGTCAGAAGAAAGTTTGTGTACAAGACATGGTGGTTATCATTGTCAGGCGAATTCCAGTCTTCGCCCCACCGTAGTGAGAGAAAGCCATGTCTTACCCTCAAAGGAGTAGAGCTGTCGACAGACTCCATGCCCGAACCCAAACTAGAAGGGAATAAGGCAGGAAGCTAGTCGAGTTTGTCCTTAAAAAGAAAAGCAACGCCCTGGGGTGGAGACTAGAGACCGCTGCGAGGCAGAAACAAGCAAAATACATACCTGGATGATGCGCTGCTTCAGTTTATTATCCACGAACGCTGCGGGTCTCGGCTTCATTACTTCTATCTCGAGGCCTCAGTTCCGGCCGCCAGTACCACATGAACCGGGGGCCTTCTCGAGGCTGTCCGCAGCAATCGCCGTCCTCGCCGCACCCGAAATGTTCCCCGCCTGGCCTAAACTGCGTCGTTTTCCTCAAGACAAGTGTACTACGAGTGAGGTGGGTGAGGACTACTATGGAAAAGAAAACGAAAACCTCAGGGAGTTCGTAATATTATTTTTTTCAGGCTTATCCAATACGCCTTGGACGATTAGGCCCCCTTTGAATATGCTCAACTTTATTGGTTCCCACTTAGGTGGACAAAGACCCGCGGCAGCGGAGGAGTGATTCCATCTTAGGCCCACCGAGATTCTCGCAGCTGGTGGTTAATTTGGTTTCTTTTGTCACGTCTAGCCTTCCCAGCCACACCCTTTTCGAATACAGAATTAGTCTTAGGGGAGAACTTGAAAAAAACCAAAGATACCATGGATGGTTAAATTAGGATAAAAGAGTCTGGGTGTAAAAAGGAAAGGAGCTGGGGCGCGTAGGTGTACGCCTGTAATCCCAAATGTTTCAGGTCTTATTTGATTTAAGCAATATTAAGTGCTGCCTTTTATGTTTGTCACTAGGAAAGCTGAGACAGGAGTATCGAAAGTTTGTGGGATCTCTCCGAGTTCGAGACTAGCCTCAGCAATTAACGAGATCCTGCCTCAAAATCTAAAAAATAAAAAGAGATTGGGATGTATCTCCATTGGTAAAGCTCCTCTGAGATAAATCTCCACTACCAAAAAAGGAAAGGACTAGTTTACCAAGATAATTAGGGATTTGGCTTTGGTGGTTTTTAAATTAGATAGATAGATAGATAGATAGATATAGAGATATAGATATATATTTTGTAGTTGAACACAATACCTTTATTTTACTTATGTTTATGTGGTGCTGAGGATCAAACCTAGGGCATGCACGTGCTAGGCGAGCATTCTACCGCTGAGCCATAAGAGTGCATAAGAATTCCAAATACTCAATATCCTTGCCAACACTGGTTATTTTCTGGTTTTTTTTTTTTTTTTTAATACTAGTCAACCTAAGTGGTATAAAATGTTATTTCATAGATTTTATTTTCGTTTCTCTAATGATTATCAATATTGAACAACTTGTCATGTGCTTATGGGCCATTTGTATATCTTTGGAGAAAAGTCTATTAAAGTTTTTGTCTATGTTTGAATTAGCTTCTTGTTGAGTTTGGGAGTTCACTGTATGTTGAAAGGACTGTCTTTCCCCCACTGAATGGTCTTGGCATTCTTGTCAAAAATCATTTGACTAACTAGATATAGTGGTGCACACCTGTAATCCCAGCTACTCAGGAGACTGAGGCAGAGAGTCCCATTAAGTTCAAGGGCAGCCTCAGCAACTTAGCCTTGTCACAAGAGCATATCTCCAAAGAAGTGTCCAAGGAGTTTCCAAAGATGGGTGGGGAACTTGACTCAGGATGGACCAGCTTATGTGACTGAAAGAACTTCAGCAAGTGTCCATCAAAGACATTATTAGAAGTTTATTTAAAATACCTGTTTAAAGAAGAAAGGGGACAATCTCAAGAAAGAGGCCTTTGGGGTTAAAAGAAGAATGTGAGGCTGAGGCTGTAGCTCAGTGGTAGAGCACTCGCTTTGCATGTGTGAGGATGCTGGGTTCGATCCTCAGTACCACATAAAAATAAAGTAAAGGTATTATTTCCATCTACAACTAAAAAAAAATTGAAGAAGAAGGAGAAGGAGAAAGAGAAGAAGGAGAATAATAATAATAATAATAATGAGAATAATAATAATAATAATAATAATAATAATAATAATAATAATGGTTATCTCCAGAGGAAGAGACAGCAACCCCTCTGGTGTGGGGTGTTAATGCTTACTGGGCTAGAGGTGGAGGCAGTGTGAAGCTACACACTTCATGCCAGTTTCCTTGTGCTTGCACTTTGCCCACAAGGGCATGGGTCAAGGGAACTGGCCTAGGTCCTGTAACTCAGGAGTTACAATTATTTGTGGATGCTTTCTACATTTCAGTCACTTTGAGACTTAGTATCTTTCCCTTTATTCTCAAATTCCTAACTCAACCCTGTCTCAAAAAATAAAATATCACTGTGTGTAGCTTGGGTAGAACCAAGTTCAATCCCCATTATCACAAAAACAATCATTTTACTATATACTTAAGGGAACTTTTCTAGGCTCTTTATTCTTTTCCATTGGTCTATATATTTTTATTTATATAGACCAATATAAATAAATGTTTTAATTATTGTAGCTTTGTAGTAAGCTAAAAATCAACAACTGAATCCTCCAGGTTTTTTTCTATTTCAAGATTGGTTTGACTATTCAGGGTCCCTTGAGAATTTTAAGACTTTTTTTTTTCTATTTATACCAAAAAAAAAAAAAAAAACTTGGCGATTTTTGATAAGTTATGCATTGAATCTATAGAACACTTTAGGTAATATTGATATCCTATAACAACATAAAGTCTTCCAATCCAAGAACATGGGATTTGTTTCCATTTAGTTATATCTTTCAATGATATTTTATAGTTTTCATAGTATAGATTTTGGCCTCCTTGGCTAATTCCTGAGTATTTTTATGCTATTCTAAATAGAATTGTTTTCTTAATTTCTTTTTTAGATTGTTCATTGTTGGTGTATAGAAATGCAATTGATTTTCATGTGTTGGCTTTAAATCCTGCAATTTTGATGAATTCATTTATGAGGTCTAATGTTTGTTATGGAATCTTTAGAGTTTTCTTTATATAGTCAGGCACAGTGGTACATGTATGTGATTCCAGCAATCTGGATGCTAAGACAGGAGTATTGCAAGTTTGAGGCCAGCCTCAACCATATAGTGAGACCCTGTCTAAAATTAAAAAAAGAAAAGGGCTGGGGATATAGTTCAGAGGCAGAGTGCCCCTGGATTCAATCCCCAGTAACTGAAAAAAAAAAAAAATCATACATGAACAGAGATAGTTTTATTTCTTCTTTTCTAATTTTAATGCCTTTTACTTATTTTTCCTTGCCAATCACTGCAGCTAAAATCCACTCTTATATTGAATAAAAGTGGTTAAAGTGGGAATAGTTGGCTTGTTCCTGATTTTAGAGAAGTTAACTTTTCATCATTGAATTTGATAGTTGCTGTGATTTTTTTCATATCTAACTTTTTGTTATTGTTGTTTCGCAGATTGAACCCAGGAGCACTTAACCCATGCTTTTTATTTTGTTTTGTTTTTGGTACTGGAGATTGAACTTGGGCACTCAACCACTGAGCCACATTCCCAGCCCTATTTTGTATTTTATTTAGAGACAGGGTCTCACTGAGTTGCTTAGCACCTCACCATTGCTGAGGCTGGCTTTGAACTTGAAATCTTCCTACCTCAACTTCCTGAGCTGCTGGGATTATAGGCCTGAGCCACTGCACCTGGCTTTATTTTGTATTTTGAGACCTTGTCTTGATAAGTTACTTAGGGCCTTGCTAAATTGCTGAGGCTGGCTTTAAACTTTCGATCCTCCTTTCTTAACCTCCCCAGTTGCAGGGATTACAGTCATGCACTACCACACTTGGCTCATATCTGACTTTTATTATGTTGATGCAATTTCTTTCTGGTCCTAATTTGTTGAATATCTTTATTGTGAAAGGATGTTGAATTTGTCAAATGCTTTTCTCCATTAATTGAGATGATAATTAAATTTTTCCCCCATTCATCCTATCAATGGTATATTACATTGGTCAAGTTTTATATCTCAAACCATCCTTGCATTCCAGGAATAAGTTCCATTGCTGTATAATTTTTTTTCAATATCCCTTTTAGTTGTAGTTGGACAAGTATCTTTATTTATTTGTTTATTTTTTATGTGGTGCTGAGGATCAAACCCAGCACCCCGCATGTGCTAGGCGAGCTATATATGCTGAGCCACAACCCCAGTCCTTTTTTTTTTCAGTTGTAGTTATACACAATACATTTATTTTTATTTATTTATTTTTTGTGATGCTAAGTATCCAACCTAGTCCCTCATACGTGCTAAGTGAGTGCTCTACCACTGAGCCACAACCCAAGCCCTGTATAATCTTTTTAATATGCTGCTAAATTCATTTTGCTAATTTTTTGAGGACTTTTTTTTACCAGAGATTGAACTCAAGGGTGTTACTGAGCCACATCACCAGCCCTTTTTATACACACACACACACACACACACACACACACACACACATAAAGAATATATATATGTTCTTTTTTTTAAAGTTGTCAATGGACTTTATTTTTTGTACATGGTGCTGAGAGTCAAACCCAGTGCCTCACACATACTAAGGCAAGCACTCTACCACTGAGTCAGCCCTTTATTTTTTATTTTGAGACAGGGTCTTGTTAAGTTGCTAAAGGCCTCACTAAGTTGCTAAGCCTGGCTTTGAACTTGTGATCCTCCTTCCTTAGCCTACTGAGCCACTAGATTACAGGCATGCTCCACTGCTCCAGGCTAAATATAATATTCTAGATTGAAAGGTTTTTAAAAAAATTTTTTTAGTTGTTGACGTTTATTTATTTTATTTTTTGTTTGTGGTGCTGAGAATTGAACCCAGTGCCTCATACATGCCAGGCAAATGTGCTACCACTGAGCCCCAGCCCCAGCCCTAGATGGAAAGTTTTTGTGTGTATACGTTTGTGGTTCTAGAGATTGAACCCAGGGATGCGCTACCACTGAGCTATATCCTCAACCCTTTTTATTTTCTTTTTTTAAATATTAAGATAAGAGCTTGCCACGTTACTAAGACTGCTCTTGAATTTGCAGTCCTCCTGCCTCAACCCCCTGAGTTGCTGATGTTTACTTCTACCCTTAACTAGGCTATTTTCCCCCCAACACTTTGAATATATAAACCTAGTATCTTCTGACTTCCATAGTATCTGATAAGAAATTTGTTAAATATTTTTTAAAATATTTTTTGTTGGAGATTGACACAATACCTTTATTTTATTTATTTATATGTGGTGCTGAGGATTGAACCCAATACTAGGCAGGTGCTCTACCACTGAGCCAAAACCTCAGTCAGAAATCTGCTAAATATCTTATTGAGGATCCCTTGTGTGTGATGAGTCTCTTCTCTATTGCCACTCTTTTTCTTTTGAAAGTTTGACTACAATGTTTTTTGGTGTGGGTCTCATTGGAATTCTTTGAGCTTCTTGGTTGTGTGTATTCATGTGTTTAATCATATCTGGAAAAATTTCAGCAATTATTTTTAAAAATATTTCCTCTGCACCTTTCTCCTCTGCCCCTCTTTTTCCTCAAGGATTCCCATAAAGAATATGGTGATTTGTTCAGTGCTGTTACATGGATGGGTCCCTTAGGCTTTTTCACTTGATTCAATCTTTTTTTCTTTCTATCCTCACACTCAGCAATTTCCATTGTCTTAGTTTCAACTTCTCTGATTTTTTTTTTCTGCTTGCATGAATCCACCTGTGTATTCCTTAAGTGAATTTTCATTTGGTGATTGTACTTTTTAGCTCCTTTTTGGAGTCTTTTGAGTATTTATATTTGTTGATATTTTCATTTTGCTCATACATGATTTTGACTTTATCTAATCCTTTGAACATGTTTAACTCAGTTGTAGGTCTATTCCTGATAGAAAAGCTATGAGGTCTTATTCAGGGACAGTTTCTGTTCATTTACTTTGTTTCCTTTGAATAGAAACAAAGTAAATGAACTTTCCTATTTCTTTGTGACTTTGATAAAAACTGGATGTTTTAACCTAATAATGTGGTAACTGTGGAAATCAAAATTTTTTGCTCCCCAGTTTGCTGGTATTTGTTTTTTGTTTGCTTGTTTATTTTGTTTTTAATTGTTGTAGGCTGTCTACATGCCCAGAATCATTTGAGATGTACAATTAAGGTCTTCTCAAGTCTATTCTGAGGTTACAGCATGTGTAGTCACTTTCTACTTTTCTCCATATATATAATTGCTTTTAGATGTCCTACTTTAATTTCTGGCTCCCAAAAGGGGAGAAAAAGAAGTAGGGGGAACAAAAAGGGACACTGGCCCTTTAAATTTCCTGGAAGTCACTTGATAATGAGTAGTGGTTATTGTACTAAGAACTGAAATTGACATAAATTTCAAAATTTATTGCTCAAGTCTTCCCCTGGAAGTGCAATCCTTCAATAGACCTCAGTGTTCCAAAATACTGGTAGTGTGAGTGTGGTCTAGGTGGGGAGACAGTCTTGGTACTTCCTATTCTTTCATCTTCCCCGAATCCTCCTTCATATGTCCTCTGCTTTTAGCTTAGAAGCATTACCTGCATTTAGTCAACAGGTATTTATTAAAGGCCTACTGTGCCATAGGCACTAGGAAGAGCTATAAAGAAAGAGAACAGACGCCTGTATTCATTGGGCTTATGATTTTATTGGCAGATAATAATAGTAAATAATTTTTTAAAAAATACACAACACTTTAATTTACTGATATTTCTTTTTGACTATAGTGCCCTTCCTGATCATCCTGTGACATTCAGAATCTTAGCTAGCCATATCCCTTTCAACATTTCCTGATGTTTTCCTTTGATAAAAATCCCCATCTATTGAACACTCCTTATACTCATTTGAAGAGTATCTATTGAGTACTTACCAATTCCATTTCCTGCCTTGCCCTTTAGTCTTGTGAGGAAAAGCAGAATAATTGAGAATAACTATAATTGTTCCTTGTGTGTGTGTGGGGGGGGCACTGGAAATTGATCCCAAGGCCTTGCACATGCGAGGCATATGCTCTACCACTGAGAAATATCTCTAGCTTCTCTAATTGTAACTTAGTAAAACATCATTTTTATTAGCTTATATATTATATTCTTAACTTAGAAAAGATTCCCTTCAGCAAAAAGCACAAATATAACAAATACCTAGTAATTTTTTTAAATGTAATTTAATTTTGTGCATTTCAAGGTACCATATAGATAAAAACACAAGTAAGAGGCTGATACCATCACAGTATAAGCCAAGCAATAGTTTCTACAATTTTTAATTGGCTACTATCCTACACTTAGAATTGACTTCATGGATATGTGACCTAGGCATTCACACTGGGTCATATGCCCAGAAAGGCATACACTTGGTTTAAGACTATCAACATCTTAAAATACTTAATAATTTTTGAACAAGAGGCTGCCTCTTAATTTCATTTTTCACTTGTAAATTTTGTAATGACTCCTTCCCGCATGGACTTGAAATTCTCTGGAGTGCCTGCTTCTCAAAGGCAGGAGAGTGGGGTTTTTGTTTGTTTTTATCTTGTAACTCCATTAAGAGCAGTAGGCAACAATTGAGAGTGATTTAAAAATAGATACCAAAAAGCTGGGTGCAATGGTGTAGCATGCCTATAATCCCAGTGACACGAAAGGCTGTCATACTGAGGGTAAGGCTTAAGCCTGGGAAGCAAGGATCAGGGATCCAGAATTTGAAAGAATATGCAAGGCACAGGTTAGAATATTGGTCATCCTTTATTCAGAGGCAGCAATAGCCCATAGCCAATCCCCAGCCATTTCCACAGGTCTTTTTTATATGCAGGCCAAACAAAGGAGGCACAGTGCCAACAGGTTACATAAGTGGGCATATGCTCGCAAGCAAACATTTATAACCTTGAGTACATATGTGGAATCCCGGTGTTCATTACATTACTACACACTGACCATAACATGGCGAATTCATGGCTTGGAGTCACACGCTAAAAACATAACACAACCTCAGCAAAGGAACTTAGCTATGGACATTTGGGACCTGCTCCAACAGAGGCTGAAGCAGGAGGCACACAAGTTCAAGGCCAGCCTCAGCAACTTAGTGAGACTCTGTCTCAAAAAATAGAAAGGAGGGGCTGGGGATGTGGCTCAAGCGGTAGCGCGCTCGCCTGGCATGTGTGCAGCCCGGGTTCGATCCTCAGCACCACATACAAACAAAGATGTTGTGTCCGCTGAGAACTAAAAAATAAATATTAAAAAAAAAAATAGAAAGGATTAGCTGGGTGCAGTGGCTCATGCCTATAATCCCAGCAGCTCAGGAGGCTGAGGCAGGAAAATCACAAGTTCAAAGCCAGCCAGTTCAAAGGCTTTGCAACTCAGTGAGACCCTGTCTCTAAGTAAGATACAAAATAAGGCTCTTGTCAAGCGTCCCTGAGTTCAATCCCCGCTACCGACCCCACCAAAAAAATCCAAAGGACTGGGATGTGGCTGTATAGTTTAAGTGCTCCTGGGTTCAATCCCTGGTATCAATAAATAATAATAGATACCAACAATAAAATGCTTTAACATTTAATATTGAAATTATTTCTAGCAATTATTGCTCTGAAGATAATTTCACATTATTTCCAATGTTCAGATTTACAGTACCATACATCTAAACCAGAAAGGTGATTGAATTGTAACCTATACACCTCACTTACTACAGTTATTGAAATGGTGTTGGTTCTTTAATAGTGCAACCCCACCTAGTGGTAGTGGCACATTTCACCTTCTATTCATACTTCTAAACTTTGTAATTACTAGCAAACTGCCTTTTGTTTAGTTGTATTTTATAATTAGGATGATCTATGTCCCAATTTTCTCAGTAAAGTCCTGATTTTGGCCTTATTTTACTCCCAGCATAATTATTAGTAGTATACTCTTTGTGGAAATAAATGAAAAACAATCTGATGGGAACAGGCGCAGATAGAAAAGTTACAATTATAATTGTTCTGCTTTCCCCCATAAGACTATTTTCTATAGTAATAAAGTCAGTTATCATCACTTGGATTTTGGCAGTGACTCAAAAGCAGGCAGAGAAGTGGGAATGCTTTATAGGGAGAAAATGAAAGTTTTCAGGTGTCTGTAGTTGAAGAATATTGGTTAGATATGGATTAACTAGAAGCAAGACACCCTAGGTTTTTGGTTAGAGATGAATACTTGCTCATATATTTGGAACAGGGACAAAAATTAAGGAAACTATCAGTTATTAATGGAGTCCAGGCCCTTTGGGGCCAATGGATATAAGGGATACTGTTTGGCCTGTTACCAGTGATAATGGTCTGACTTCAACATGTCTGATAGTAGTTTGGCTTTGCGGGCTGGTTACTATAGATAACAGGTTGGTTTGCTGGGATGGCTACTGCAGATTGTGAGTCTGAATTCTGTTTTTACATATGGTCTGGCTTCTATTCACTTATATATTCAGTATCTTGCCTTTCTTTCTCAAGAGTTTCCAGTTTGGGCAAATAAATTATATGGTCACCCTATGTATAAAAGAAATCTGAGAAAAAAAAAAAAAGAGGAGAGTGTACATGCCAGAGGTTCCTTACTGAAGTTTAAAAGCAAGGTTGCCTCCTTGCTGGAAGGTAGATACAGAGTCATTGTCATCTTCTCCTTCTTCCTGTTAATTCTATTCAGGGATCCTCTCTCACTTAGGTATATTCCCAATCCTTTCAATTTTTTGTTTGAGATACGATCTTGCTAATTGCCCAAGTGATATTCCTGTCTCAGCCTCTTGAATAGCTGGGATTATAGGCATGTGCCATCTCACCCAGCTAGAGATATGAGTTTTCTTTTAAAAAAAAATTTTTTTAGTTGTAGATGGACACACAATATTTTTGTTTATTAATTTATTTTTTATATGGTGCTGAGGCTTGAACCCAGTGCCTCATACCTGCAAAGCAAGCGCTCTACCACCAATCCATATTCCCAGCCCAAGATATAAGTTTTCTAAGGTTAAAAAAGAATCATTGAGAGCTGGGGTTGTGGCTCAGTGGTAGAGAGCTTGCCTTGAATATGTGAGTCACTGGGTTCAATTCTCAACACCACATATAAATAAAAAATAAAGGTCCATCAACAACTAAAAATAAATAATTTTTTAAAAAAATCTTCGGTTTGGGCTGGAGATGTGGCTCAAGCGGTAGCGCGCTCGCCTGGCATGCGTGCGGCCTGGGTTCGATCCTCAGCACCACATACAGACAAAGATGTTGTGTCCGCCAAATACTAAAAAATAAATATTAAAATTCTCTCTCTCTTTCCCTCTTTCTCACTCTCTCTCACTCTTTCTAAAAAAAAAAAAATCTTCGGTTTATTTAACTTGTTAAAGGGCACCAATTTCTTTTTCTTATCAAATTTTTTATTATTTGTGGGGGTTGCCTTATTCACATCCCTTTCCTAAATTAAAATTATACTTCTATCTTAGCATGTTATACATTCATTCTACAAATATTTATTGTCTGTCATGTGCCAGTTACTAAGCTGAAGTCAGGAAACAGAAAGTGATCAAAACATATGGTCTTGAAATTTGTATTCTAGTGACAGGAATAGGACTGATGAGGCAATAAACATTTATTATAATTATGAGAATACATGGGCTGGGGGTGTAGCCCAGTGGTAGAACCCAGTGGGGTTCTGAATTCTATCCCAAGCACCCCAGTAACCAGAAGAAGGAATTAAGATTTCATTGTCCATAGAATAGAATCTTTCACATAGAAGATTTTCAGTAGGTAATTATTGTGAAAATTATGAAGTGAATTATCTGGGTACTCTGGTTGAAAATAACAAAGGGAACCTACCTCAGCCCAAATGGACAGGGGAGGGAGGTCTGAGAATGTGATGGTAAGGACCATCAGTTGTAAGAGAGAAAGGAAGAGGGTTTCAGGTATAGAAAAGCTCATGTGCAAAGATCATAATGCAAGGGGGAAAATTGACCTATTCTAGGAACAGAAAAAGATAAAAAGGAATTCTTTGTTTTTATTTTATTTTTGCTGTGCTGAGGATTAAACCCAGGACCTTACACATGCTAGGCAAACACTCTATCATGAGCTACATCCCAAATGTTTTTATTTTATTTCGAGATCTGATCTCACCAAGTTTCCCAGACTGCCTTGAACTTGAATCCTCCTTCCTTAGCCTTCTGAGTTCAATCCCTAGTATCAATAAATAATAATAGATACCAACAATAAAATGCTTTAACATTTAATAATGAAATTATTTCTAGCAATTATTGCTCTGAAGATAATTTCACATTATTTCCAATGTCATGTCATGTCTTGTCTTCTTATAATTTCTCTTTATTAATTTATCCGTTTGGTGGAGCATTATTTTCACAATGTCCTTTATTTCTTTGCACATGGTCTTCTTTAGCTCTTTGAGCATATTTAAAATAATTGATTTAGATTTTTTTGTCCAACAAGACCATTATCTAGGATTCCTTAGGGACAATTTATATTACTTTCTTTTCATCCTGTGAATGAGTCATGCTTTCTTATTTCTTTGCATTTTTTTTATTGTTGTGGAAAACTGGACATTTTGAATATTGTAATATGATAACTCCCTCCACAGTTTCTAATGTCAATGCTGGTTATAGTTATCAATTCTTTTTGGTTACTTTTCTGAACTAATTTTCAAAAAGTCTACAGTTTTTGTCTTGTTTGGCCACTGAAGTCTCTGTTCCTTTAACTGGGCAGCTAGTGCCGCAGTCTCTGGCTGGGCACAAATCACGAGTCTCCACACAGCTTGTAGATTCAAACAGCAATTCTTTATTCCCGAACTCACACCGGCCGTCTACAAACACGCTCTGGGGGAATCCACGTTCTCTGCCCAAATCCACACCGCATGGGCTTCTGTCTCCCAAAATATACTGTCTGACCCTAAGAACTCAAGAGGAACTCAGCAGCAGGATACGCCCTATTCTAAAGGGGAACACCCTAATCTCCTATTATGCTAAACTGCCCTATTCTAAAGGGGGAACACCCTAAACACGGATCCTGCCCTGGTCCTTGAGCAAGGTCACCTTTCAGAAGTCCTTCCACTAGACAGCATGGGAGTAAGCTGGCAAGGAATTTGTCATACCTACTTGGCTGATGGCTCCCAGCAAGCTAGTGTTTCTAGATTTTCTTGAATGTTGAGATTCAGCTGTTTTTCTCCATTAAGCATTTGCCTTGGTGCTGTAATCTTTTGATTCATTTCCAAAGCTCTGATAAAGTTGATTCTGATGGTTGTTCCTAGCTTGTTGTAAAGAAAAGACTCTTGGAATTCTTTACTCCACCATCTTCAATGATATCAGTTCAATCGCATTAGTTTTTATAATACATATAATCCTGCAAAAGCAACAACAAGATGTAGAACATTTCCATTAACTCTGAAATATTGTCTTGTGCCATTTCCCGGTCTATCTACCATCCTCTATGCTTAGGCAACAATTGACAAACTTTCACTTACTATATATTTGATTTTAAATTGACAGCTTTCGTGTAATAGAATCAGATAATATGTTCTCTTTTATTTCTAGTTTCTTTTGCTCAATATAATATCTTTCAGATATATCCTTGTTTTGCACATATCAGAAGTTTATTTTTCTATTGCCAGGTAGTATTTCATTGCATGGTTATATCATAATGTGTTTTCTCTATTTGCCTGTTCGTAATTGTTGGGTAAATTCCAGTTGAGATTTTCTCCACTGTTTTTATTTTATTATTTAGGGTGCTGGGAAATGAAACCAGGTATATAGAATGCTAGGCAAGTGCTCTACCACTGAACTACATCACTAACCCTTTTTATTTTACTTTGAGACAGGGTCTCACTAAATTGCCTAGTATAACCTCAAATTTGTAGTCCTGACTATACTGGGATTTTAGTCGTGCCCTACCATACATTGCCTGATTATTGTAGCTTTTAGTACATCGTGAAATCAGGGAATGTGAGTCTTTCAACTTTTGTTTTTTATTTTTAAAATTGTCTTGTTTAATTCCTTTGCATTTTCTATAAATTTTATCTTACTTTATTTATTTATTTATTTTTTTTGGTGTTTGGGATTGAATTCTTAGCCTTGCCTATTCTAAGTACATGCTTTATCACTGTAATATACCCTCAGCGATGGGGGGTCCATGCCAGCGTCTCATGGGGGGGTTCTTCTTCCTGCCCAGGGGAATCTAAGCCATCCTAAAACTTAATATCTTAAATCATTAGTGAATAACAAAACATAAATACTTGGAAACAAAAAAGCAAAAGCCCTGATCTAAAAATTAAAAAGCAAAGCCCCTGATCTAGTCTACTTGGATTCTGGAACTAGTTAGAGATGGCTCCCGTTGTTTATTTAAGAGGGTACATCAAAGGCAGGGGATAAAGTTTCAAGGGTAGACAAAGTTCTCTACAGGTTTAATGGGATGCCAATTAAAATTCCAACGGCATTTCTTGTAGAAATGGATAAAGCAATCATGAAATTCATATGGAAAAACAAAAGACCCAGAATAGCAAAAGCAATTCTAAGCAGGAAGTGTGAATCTGGAGGTATAGCGATACCAGAGTTCAAGCTGTACTACAGAGCAATAGTAACAAAAACAGCGTGGTACTGGTACCAAAACAGGCAGGTGGACCAATGGTACAGAATAGAGGACACAGAAACCAATCCACAAAATTACAAATTTCTTATATTTGAAAAAGGGGCTAAAAGCATGCAATGGAGGAAGGATAGCATCTTCAACAAATGGTGCTGGGAAAATTGGAAATCCATATGCAACAAAATGAAACTGAATCCCTTTCCCTCGCCATGCACAAAAGTTAACTCAAAATGGATCAAGGAGCTAGATATCAAATCAGAGACACTGCATCTGATAGAAGAAAAAGTTGGCTACGATCTACATACTGTGGGGTCAGGCTCCAAATTCCTTAATAGGACGCCCATAGCCCAAGAGTTAATAACAAGAATAAATAAATGGGACTTACTTAAACTAAAAAGTTTTTTCTCAGCAAGAGAAACAATAAGAGAGGTAAATAGAGAGCCTACATCCTGAGAACAAATTTTTACCCCTCACACTTCAGATAGAGCCCTAATATCCAGAATATACAAAGAACTCAAAAAATTAAAAATAAGATAATAACCCAATCAACAAATGGGCCAAGGACCTGAAAAGACACTTCTCAGAGGAGGACATACAATCAATCAACAAGTACATGAAAAAATGCTCACCATCTCTAGCAATCAGAGAAATGCAAATCAAAACCACCCTAAGATACCTTCTCACTCCAGTAAGATTGGCAGCCATTATGAAGTCAAACAACAATAAGTGCTGGCGAGGATGTGGGGAAAAGGGTACACTTGTACACTGCTGGTGGGACTGCAAATTGGTAAGGCCAATTTGGAAAGCAGTATGGAGATACCTGGGAAAGCTGGGAATGGATCCACCATTTAACCCAGCTATCGCCCTCCTTGGACTATTCCCTGAGGATCTTAAAAGAGCGTACTATAGGGATACTGCCACATCAATGATCATAGCGGCACAATTCACAATAGCTAGACTGTGGAACCAACCTAGATGCCCTTCAATAGATGAATGGATAAAAAAAAATGTGGCATCTATACACAATGGAGTACTACGCAGCACTAAAAAATGATAAAATCATAGAATTTGCAGGGAAATGGATGGCATTAGAGCAGATTATGCTAAGCGAAGCTAGCCAATCCTTAAAAAACAAATGCCAAATGTCTTCTTTGATATAAAGAGAGCAACTAAGAACAGAACAGGGAGGAAGAGCATGAGGAAAAGATTAACATTAAACAAAGATGAGTGGGGGGAGAGAAAGGGAGAGAGAAGGGAAAGCATATGGAAATGGTAGGAGACCCTCAATGTTACACAAAATTACATAGAAGAGGTTGTGGGGGGAAAGGGGGGGAAACAAGGGAGAGAATTGAACAACAGCAGATGAGGTAGAGAGGGAAGATGGGAGGGGAGGGGAGGGGGGATAGTAGGGGATAGGAAAGGTAGCAGAATACAACAGTCACTAATATGCCATTATGTAAAAATGTGAGTGTGTAACCAATGTGATTCTGCAATTTGTATTTGGGGTAAAAATGGGAGTTCATAACCCAATTGAGTCAAATGTATGAAAGATGATAGATATATCATGAGCTTTGTAATGTTTTGAACAACCAATTAAAAAAAAAGTTTCAAGGGTAGAGTGTTGCTTTGTGTTGATTTGCAGTCAGCAGATTGATTGACATCTGGTCAGGTCACACCCATCTCAGGTGCTGTGTGGGATCTTTGGCAGAGCTTGAGAGGGATGTTCACCTGCATCAGGCAGTTAATCCCTGTGAGGGGTGCCATGGGAAGTTCCCAATGACAGATTTATTCCCTCATGAGGTTACTATGTACAACAGTCCACACACAGCCCATGGACAGCTTGTGACACTCCATATAAAATTTAGAATAAACTTCAGAGTTCTTAAAAAAAAAAAGATGCTACTATGGTAGCATAGTAAGATGCTACTATGGATTTGGATTGCATGAAACCTAAAGATCAGTTTGGGAAGAATTGATATTTTAACAATATCAAGTTTTCTAACCCACAATCATAGCATAGCTCTCCTTGTTATTTAGGTTTTTGATTTATTTCATCAGTGTTTTGTAATTATCACATACATATCCTGAAGATTTTTTATTCAATTTATTCACAGGTATTTCATGATTACTGGGGATATTGTTAGTGGCACTGTGGTTTTAAAATTTTGATTTCTGCCAGATGCCATGATGTACCTGTAGTACCAGCTGCTTGGGAGACTGAGGTGGGAGGATTACTTGAGCCCAGAAATTTGAGACTAGCCTGGGCATCAAAGCAAGATGACTTTTTTTTTTTTTAATAAGCACTCTACTGACTAAGCTATATTCTCAGCCCTGATCTGTAATCTTTTTTTTTAATATTTTATTTACATTTTAGTTTTCGGCGGACACAACATTTTTGTTTGTATGTGGTGCTGAGGATTGAACCCGGGCCGCACCCATGCCAGAGGCGCGCGCTACCGCTTGAGCCACATCCTCAGCCCCCGAAAGATCATATCTTAAAACTAATTAACTAATTAACCAATTCATTCATTCATTTTCCTTTTTTTTTCTTTTTTTTCCCCTGATATGGGGCCTGAACCCAGGGAAACTCTACCACTAAGCTATATCCCCAGTCCCTTTTATTTTTTAAGACAGGATCTCTTTAAATTGCCAAGGCTGGCCTTGTACTTGTGATAGCCTTGCTGACAAACTTGCTCCTAATTTAATTCGCCAAACCATCAGAATGATATTTTCAAGATGTAAATCAACTACGTATAATGGCACATGTCTGTAATCCAAGTGACTCTCAAGGCTAAGGCAGGAGGGTTGTAAATTCAAGGGCACCTCAGCAATTTAGTCTCAGCAAAGTACTTTAAAAAGTAAATCAGATCAAGGTCTTTTCTTGCTTAAAATTCTCCAGTAGTTCCTCATCGTATTAGAAGAAATTTTAAACTCTTTGCTAAGGGTCTATATGCCCCCACCGTATGACCTTGCCCTACCTACTGCTGACTTCACAAAATTCTCTTATCACTATTCATTGTGTAATAGCCACAATGACTTTTTTTTTTTTTTTTTACTGTTTTTTAAGGATACCAAACTTCTACTGTAATTGGGCCTTTGCAATCATTGTCTGAAACACTGCATGCAAATCTTCAAATGGCTGTTTTTCAGATTTCTGTGTAAATGTGTTTCTCAGCTTGGCCTTCTCCTAAGTATTTCCCCATCCCCTTCAATCAATCTCCTTCAAGGTACTTATAACTGCTTTTTCCCTTCTCCTCTTCCTCCTCTCTTCCTCTCCTCCTCCTCCTCCTCCTCCTTCTTCTTCTTTCTCTCTCTCTCTCTCTCCCTTTTTTTTGGTACCAGGTCTGAACCCTGGCACTTAACCACTGAGTCATATCCCTAGTCTTTTTTATTTTTTTGAGATGGGGTCTCCCTAAATTGTTTAGGGCCTTGCTAAGTTGCTGAGACTGGTGTTGAACTTGCAGTCCCTGCCTCAGCTGAAATTACAGGCTGTGCCACTGTGGATGGCCTTATAACTGCTGTTTTTTAAAAATATATATATTTTTAATTGTAAATGGATCTTTTTTTTAAAAATAATTATTTTTTAGTTTTCGGTGGACACAACATCTTTATTTTATTTTTACGTGGTGCTGAGGATCCAACCCAGTGCTTTGCGCATGCCAGGCGAGCGCGCTACCACTTGAGCCACATCCCCAGCCCCGTAAATGGATCTTTTATTATTATTTTTTTATTTATATGTGGTGCTGAGGATCGAACCCAGGGCCTCACACATAACAGGCAAGTGCTTTACTACTGAGCTACAACTCTAGCCCCATAACTGCTTTTAATTAATAGATTTGTTTTGTCTTCTGCCTCCCCCACTGTTATGCAAGATATAGACTTGTAGAGATTTTTCTTCTGTTGTTTATTTGTATTCCTAAGGTTTAAAACATATAAGAGCTGTTCAGAAAATATTGGTTGAGACTCAGGAGTCTGAGGCAGGATCACAAGTTCAAAGTCAGCCTCAGCAATTTAGGGAGACCCTGTCTGAAAATAAAAAATCAAAAGGGCTGTGGGTGTAGCTCAGTGGTAAAGCATCCCTGGATTCTGATACCAAAAAGAAAGAAAAAAAAAGTAAAGAAAGAAAAAGAAAATACTGGTTGAATGAATGAATGGACGAATGAATTTATTTTATTTTATTTTATTTTATTTTATTGGTACTGTGAATTGAACCCAGGTGCTATACCACTGAGCTACACCCCTATGTCTCTCCCTTTTCGTACCTGGGGATTAAATATAGGGATGCTTAACCACTAAGCTACATCCCCAGTCCTTTTGATTTTTTATTTTCAGACAGGGTCTCGCTAATTTGTTTAGGGTCTTGCTAAATTGCTGAGGCTGGCTTTGAATTTTCTATCCTCCTTGCCTCATCCTGCTGAGTGGCTGGGATTACAGGTGTGTACCACCGTGCCCAGCCTGATTCCTTTTTAAAATTTCATTTTGAGACAAGGTCTCACTTAGTTGCCCAGGCTGGCCTCAAACTTGTGATCTTGAGCACATGCCTGTAAACTCAGGGACTCCGGAAACCAAGTCGGGAGCTTCGCAAATTCCAGGCCAACCTCAGGAAATTAGCAAGGCCCTAAGCAATTTAGGATGACCCTGTCACAAAATAAAATAAAAAGGGGCTGGGGAATGGAACTCAGTGGTAAAGCACTTTTGGGTTCAATCTCCAATACAAAAAAAAAAAAAAAAACAGAACAAAACAAACTTTGTGATCCTTTTGCCTCATCCTCATCAGTAGCTAGGATTACAGGTTGGGCTAGCACTCTCTATAAAGAATGACTGACTTTTCTTTAATTAGCTCATGGAGTTTATCACTGGCGATCTACCCCCGCCCCCATTTAGTTGCTATTGTATATCCAACTCAATTCTACTATAGAGGCATCTTGTTTGCCCTACTAATTTCTATATCTCTGGAGCCTAGATCTATTCTTGGCCTATAGTTAAGGTGTTGTCAGTAACTATTTGTTAAATAAATGAAAGGCTGAGACAACGAATTCAGTTTTTAAAGATCTTAATATCTCAATATCTAGAGAGGAGAGAAACACTACTCTAAAGAGAATAAGCAAGCAACTGTGAAAGTTCCGGAGAAATTGAGATCAGGAACTGACTGATGGGTCTCAATTTTTAAGTCAGGCACTTTAAGGTTGGAACTGTGCTTTGAGGCACGCAAGTGGGTTGAGAGCAGACACTAAAGAAAATTTCACACATGGCACATAACTTCTACAGAGTATCCAGTAGTTTACAGGCATTCGGTAAATTCTCAAAGACTAATTGCTTGGCACTATTTCTGGAAATAATCAGATTGGGGCTGGGGTTATGGCTCAGCGGTAGAGTGCTCACCTTGCACGTGCAAGGCCCTGGGTTCGATCCTCAGAACCACATAAAAATAAATGAATAAATAAAGTTATTATTAAAAAAAAAGAAATAATCAGATTGATGCTAAAATTTCCGCTCACCTCTTGGGTTGTATACGTACCACTGGACTACATTTCCCAGCATGCATTAACACCACCGCGGTTACTTTGAAAAGTGGACTACAACTCCCGGCATGCCGTGCAGGCGAGGACTACACGCCCCAGCATGCCGGGAAAAGGGCCTATCAGGGGAGGGAGGGGCTCGGGAGCCGGTTTGACGGAAGGAGCGGCGGCGACCGAGGAGGAGGTGGAGGAGGAGGAGGAGGAGGAGGATGGAGGCAGTAGTGTTCGTCTTCTCGCTCCTCGATTGTTGCGCGCTCATTTTCCTCTCAGTCTACTTCGTATCCTTGCCTGAGGCGGGCAGAGGGGGACCTGGGGCCCGCCGCCTGAAGGACGGGGCTGAGGGTGGGCCCGGTGGGCACCGGGGCAGGTCTGTGAGGGAGGTGCCCGGCGGCGGTCTCGGGTTCTCGGGGCACTGGCCTGGCCAGACGGAGGCGTGGGCTCCCAGGACCTGGAAGGAAGCCCCGCTGCCGTTCGGTGCCCTGACCCCGCCGCCTGCCCTCCCTGGGGGGTCCGAGCGGGCCTTGCTCCTGGCGCACCCCGGCCTGGCCATCGCACCCTCCCACTGCAATACCCGCGACGCCCGTACCGGCCCTGCCCTGAGCGACGGCTGGCTCTTGGCCTCCCTTTTGGCCCTCGGGAGAAAAAGGTTACCTCTTTCTTGGGGAGCCCCGGCGCCATTCCCTTTTTTAGTGTGTCGGAGGCCCAGGGCGGTCTCTCGCGGACAGTCGGGCTCTGGGAGGATCCGCGGCGATTTGCCGCCTCTTGTTGTTCCCCACGGCAACAGCCGCGCTGCCCGCCCCTTTGTTCTTGCTGTCTTGAGTGCTTGTGGGGACCTTTTACTTCCAAGAGTTAACTCATTCTGAAACTGGCGACGTGCGTCCTTCACGATGCCGTTTTTAATTGAGTGTTGGGAAGGAGTATTTAAAAAAACATCTGTAGGGTGCAGCTGTGACTCTGGCAGAGCGCTCGCCTCGCCTAGCACGAGTGAGGCATTGGGTTCCAT